>NW_027203270.1:1957500-3197500 GCF_024711535.1 Dipodomys merriami
CACATGCTTACAGTTATACTTAGCCCCTGGATATTAGCAAAGCTGACCTGAAAGAGAATTAAAAAAAAAAAAAAGAGGCCCTCACAGCATTCCAAGTAATCATTCTGTACAGGCCCTTTGGGGTTTAACTCTCTGGTTGGCAAAAGAGAGCTTTGATTTTTCACACTCCTGGAGCCTCTCATCAGTTGCCAACTGCTAGCTGGGCATCTAGGATTTAGGCAGGATATTAAAAAGAATGGGACCCAACCTTGCTGACATTTCCCCCTTGTAAAAAGCTTTGCCCGAAAGGTGTCAGCAGCCTGGCCTTGCTGTTCAGATTTCATTTTGTATTCAGAAAGAGAAAGACTTTGATCAGCTAGTGCATTTACTCTGAGTGACAGCCATGGTTAGTAGCAGATGGGTTACTAGACAGAATACCCGACATAGAAGACCCAACCTGGGCAAGGTCACCCTGGCCCTACACAGCCTCATTGAAAATATGGGATGCATAGGAAATGAATAAAAGTGTTTTTCTTTTAATGGAAAGGGGAAACGAATATGGATGTTGCTCTTCACACAGCTGTATAATTCCAAGAAAAGGTCCAGATCACCAGGATATATCTTTTGCTAGGTATTTGTCTAAGATCATAGGACATACGCCAGGGTATTAATTAGTTTTCAGTTCGTAGGCCTATCTATAATCAGTGGGGTTCCCAGAGCTTGTGAGGTCACATTGGGTTCATGGGGAAAAAATGTCATGTTTGGCAAAAGGCTCCTATAAGAGCAATAGCAGGATTTGGGCAAAATATTTTCTGCCTGAGTTTCACTGTCAGAAGCATTCCTAGTAATGAGATCTCATTCTGCTAAATAGGCTTGACCCCTGTACCCTGTGGGATGACATATCACAGGCAGGAATCAGCCTTAATATTCCCATGAGCAATGTAGAATTGTTAAGGCTTTCTTGGCCCCTCACCCAGCCACATGTAAGAAAGTAAGAATGCCCGAAATCCAACCACCAGAAATATATTTTTGACAAGGGTTTAATTATGTCAAATCTTTGTCCATAGTTGTTATTTTTCCTTGTAGACCCCATCTAAACATTCCATTCATTGTGAAGGCAACTTGAGATAGACGCCCCCCAATTATAAACTCTAGAAAAGTCTAAATAAAGCCAGGATTGGGTACTACCACTGTCCTGGATGCATGGACAGGTACATGTTCAAATGACAAATAATGGAAGATAAGACACACCATATCAAAATGCACAAACCATCTACTTGCTAGAGGACTGAGAAAGTCGGTATGGTGGCATCAGATGGCACAATGGCCAGGATCATGGGAGAACCCATCTGAACACAGGAACTGTGGGGGGGGGGGTAGGTGTCTTGAAAAGTGGCAGACACAGCGAAGACAAATGAAATGCCAGGCAAAGGAAGTGGGACTTCAGACTCCTAACTTCATGGATGCTCAGAGTGGCTCATCCCAACTTAGACCTGGAGTCCCCAATCTGTGGCTATCTAGTGCTCTCATGGGTTGTTCTTTAAAAATACCATTGAGCTTTCTGCATTAGTTCTCTGCGCTCATAGTGAAGTTCACACTTGCCTTACCTGACACTAAAGAGTTCCTGAAGTAGCATTGACCACATAAATCCCATTTAAGAGAATTAGGAGAACAAACTGACTTTAAGGGCTTCAGTACATTCATCCTTGGAATAAAGATGGATACGACCAATTACCAATTGGTTCCAGAGACTTTCCAAAGCAGTCCTTCAGGGCCTCTCTGCAGAAACACTTTGTCAGCAATTAGTGCTGCTGTGTGTATCTGAAATTCCAAATAAGAATTGAGGGAGTTTTTTAAAGTATCTCAAATTAGACAATATCATCCCCCAAAAGAAAAGGACTATTTTTTTCTCTAAATAAATTCAATCCATAAAACAAACCCAGATTTTGAAAATGAATTAGAGACTTTAAAATCTGAAATTTGAAATTTGTCTTGGAAAAAAAGGACAAATATATCTGAGTATGAAAGTTGTCTTTAAAAAAACATGGTCATACAGGGTACCAGTGGCTCACACTTATAATACTATTTACTCAGGAGATTGAGATCTGGAGGATCACAGTTCAAATCCAACCTGGGAAGAAAAGTTCATGAGACCCCCATCTCCAAAATAAGCAGCAGAAAGCTAGGCTAGAGGTATGACTCAAGTTCTAGAGTACCAGATAAACAAATAAGCCAATGAAGTTCCAGGCCCTGATTTCAAACCCTGGAACAGCAAAAGAAATAAGGTTAAGAATAACTACTTAGGAAAATGTGGGTGACATAAAGTGGTTTGTATCTTTAAGGAACTAGGGACCATTGTGTCAGCAAGTTTGGGACATTTTATGTAACTTCTCATGGGATGAGCTCCAGTGTGAAGACAAAGGCAATGGCTTTGTATGGGCTATGGCTGCCCCTGGTTTATATGATTGGCTTGATGGGAATGAATGCTGCTAATCACAATATTTGCTTGTGTAGTGTTCACCTATATATGCCCCTAACAAGATTAAAGTGAGCACAAAATATATGTTCATGCATGTATACACACACATATATATGTATAAATATACACAGCACATGAAGTGTGCAGAAGTGAACTCAGTCTTTATAGACTGATGGAACTCTGTTGATATGTATGATTCTCAGGACACACTTGTTTCCCTCTGAGTCCCCTCTGCTCATGTGAATTCATCAGCAGGGGTATAAGTGGGTGCTTACTCTCTCCAGAGGAGACACTGAGTTAGGCCAGGTCAGTGTACTGTCCTTGAATTTAACTAAAAGTATTGGCGATGTAGTGGCCCCTGTGTACCACTGTTCTGACTAGGTTACTTCGACCAGCTGCACTGCTGCTAGTGTCTGTGTTAGAAGGCCAGCAGCTCTCCAACTAAGTCTTCTTCTGTGACTCACAGTCTTGAGATATATCTGCTCTTGCTAAAGTTAGCTAGAACTATAGCCAAATGCACAAATGGTCTGCACACTGAGTCCCTGGGCCTCAAAATTTCCAGCTTTTGAACAAGCTAAGTCTCTTTCCCGCCCATATCTGTGCATTTTCTAGCTCCTATCAAGTCACTTGATTTTTGCCTCCATTCCTGAAATTGTGCAGGAATACCCTCTTTGAAATGGATCCGTCCTCTCAGGAGAGTGACCAACTCACCTTTGCTCACCTGGAACCTATCTAGTTAAGCGATGAGCTCTCTCCCTCTCAGCAAGCTGACATGGCAAGTGCTTGGTTTGGATGTGGTTTGTCCTCGGAAGGTCATGTGCTGGAAGCTGACTCCACAATATGATGGTATTAAGAGGTAGTGGGATCGTTAAAGGGACGGGGCAAACAGATGATTAGATTATTGATGACATTACTCCTGGAAAAGATTATCACCAGCCCTCTGGGCTGAGTTATAGGAACAGAGTATGAATCTTTGGCTTCCTATCTCAGCGTGTGATTTCTTCTGCACACACATCACTGGTGGGTATGCAAGAAGCTGTCCTGTGATGCCGTTTGCCTGGTGGCGTTTTCCAGAGGCCAAACAGATGTGACTTTGCAAAGTAGCCAGCCTTTGGTACTTTAATAGAGCAATAGACACAGACTACTAAAATTGGTCACCTTAACTTGGAGCTTTTACCCCATTTCTTTATACACAGTTATAGAAGTTTTCCCCACCCCAAGTTCTGACAATCTGTCCTTTACAACTGCCTTCTTATATACTCAGCTTATGATAGAATTCTAGATCCCCAGTCTTGAACTTACATCTTCATTCTCTCAAACTAGCTCCAAGATCCCCAGGTATATGTGTTCTGCTAACACTAGAACCAACGTATTCCACACCAAATTCAGTCTCTCCTCACAAGCATTGGTGTATGTGTGTGTGTGTGTGGGTGTGTGTGTGTGTGTGTGTGTGTGTAGATGTACCATATCATGTAACAATAATGACTGAGGTTTCCATTTTACCCTAAAGAAATCCTTGCACTATAGAAAGCAGGCAGGCACAAGAATGTTCTCTGAAGTATTATTTACAGTGACAAAAAAGGGAAAACATCCAATTGTCTAGTAATCAAAAGTAACAATGTAAATAAAAGATAGAAATCCTTACTGTAGCATCTCATGTAGCCATGCACAATGACAATAACTACTAACTCATATAATCACTCATTGTGTTGGGCCACTGTTCCAAGTTTGTAAGTGTTTAGGGAAAATTATAAAAATACATGTCAAAAATAACACATCTTTACCTCTAAAAGGGGGATTGGGGAGAGAAAGGGGGTTGACTATCATCAAAATACATTATTTGCTACTATGGAAATGGAACAATGAGACCTGCTGGGAATGTTTCTTTGCAGAGAGGGAGCCCGATAGACAAGATTGATTGGAATATATTGTGAATATGTGTGGAGATATAACAATGAAATCAGCCCCCACATAACTAAGCTAATGAATAATAAACAAGAAAGTAAAAAAGAAATTGAGTTTATTGAGAGTTTAATCAATAATGACCAGCAGTTTCATTTCTTACTCAGGATAATATTTATATGCATTAGAATAATCAAAATTAATTTGAAAGAATTCGATTCTCCCATGCCATTCCCCATGTCTCACAATATACCATCTTGCTGTAATCCCTCAGGCTCAGATTTATAGTATTAGTCTCTGACACTTCCCTTCTTTTCATTTCTTATCTGTAATCAATGAATTTTCAAGCACTATCAAATCCTTCTTGAGGTTGATGCTTGGATCAATGTGCTGGAAATTGTTGTTAATAGGGAACTGTTGCACGAGAGAGGTAACAGATTAGATGTGCAAGCATGCAAATCAATGACAGATAAGGGTTTGAATTACTTTGTCCCCTCTGTCCTTACAGATTCTGCAATGGCAGGAAGAGAAGCCAGTGGGGGGAGGGGGGGTGACCGTGGCAGCGGAGAACAGTGGTCTTCTGGAATCTGATGGAGTGGGGCTTCAGAAGGAAGGAGAAGGAGGGATAAAGGGTTAAATGAAACTTTTTCTAAGCACCTATGGAGAAAGTGTTGTAAGGTGAATCATCCCAGAAGCCACATTTTAAAATATAGAATATTGGAGTCTTTATTGTACAGTTACCAGGCTGCAACCTGCCAGCTGTTACAAAGGCCTGCAGCATGCAAATACATATAACACAGCTAGGAAACATGCTAAAGAGGAAATAAATAACAAAAACAATACCAACAAGCCCATTCAGCTCCAATGGAGAGCATGGAGTCCTTGTGGCTAGGCTGGTCTGGGCCTAAATAGGTTGGCACAAGGGGCAGATCCTCAGGAAATTCCCAGTCCCAGGTGCTAGATTGACAGATTCAGTAACCTATCAGCCAGTGCCCACCCCTACCTCCAGGGATCGGGTTGCACCAATTACTTGAGAGGCAGGTGATGGGCAAGGGGTTTTCTTCCCCCAGCATGAAGACAAGATGCCAGACCCCACAATCCACCCTGTGACCAATATGGCGCCAGCCAAACCTGACCTCCTTACTTCAAAAAGAGACTTTATATAGAATAGATCCTTTAGGACATTCTCAAGAGAACTTTAAACCTCAGAACAGAGAAACATAGTATCTGGTTTAGAAATGTCTTAGAAGTTGTGCCATCTGACCTACCAGAGGCTATCTAAAGCAAAGAGGTGTAGCACAACGTAGGGCTCAATAAATATTGGTTGAGTGGTGAAATATGCAAGTGAGAAAATGGACGTATGAGAGGGATCACCGTCAGTCTCCACTTGTGGAGTACAGGAGGGCATGACCAGTGTGAGCAGCCCTGGATCTTATTCCCTGATCTAAATTGGTCCTTCTTACTGCACTGACATTTTCAGAAGCTGCCAGGCTGGCTTCTACATACATACAAACTCTTGGCAGGCATAAGGCACACCCGCACATTTTTTTCCACTCTACTGTCTAAAGATCCATTTGTAAGCCATGCTTCTTCTCCACCCCTCTCAGTAGCCAAATCCCAGGGCCTCAGCTGCTCCACCCTCCTTCTTGCAAAGGGGAAGGGCTGCCTGACAAGGCTCCACTTTATCATACAGCACACATCACAGTGCTTTCCCCCACAGGACTCTCTGTAGCTGCTCACAAGCTTTTCTCAAGAGCTCCAGGGCAACATAAAATTACAAAGCACATCCACCCAATGAAATCAAACCATTCTTCCACCTTCCTTTGGACTCTTTATTCCCCAGGCTGCATACTAGGAAAGCTCCATCTGGGACCAGAGCTCTGGTTATGGATGAATTGCACAGATTCTTGAACAAAGCATAGCATCGTTGATGGTTCTTCCTGCTTCTTAACCCACACCATCTCTGCTTTTTGTGAGAATTAGAGCCCACCAAACAATTCTTATTTTGCCTTCAGGACTCTCCTAAGAGAAATCCTACTTACTTCAACTCAATGCTGAATGCAGAACTGGAGGTTTTGAGTAGAGCTGAAGAAAAATCTGGCTTTTGGGGGGTACCTATTAAGCTGTTTTTTAGTGAGTGCTCTCTGCCTCCTCCATTTGCCTTTGGCATTAAGCGCAAGGTTTTTTTATAATGAAAATTAAATTAAAATTTAATAAAAATAGAATACTTAATTAAAAAAATAATGTTTCCATGAAAGAACAGGAAATCCTGTGTTATAAAGAGCCTGGTAAACATGAATCACTGTGCAAAAGGTTCATTTCCTGCTTAGGTCCAGATAAGGCTCATTTTGTTTCCCAGAGAGTGGTACTCATCCCCAGGAGCAGAACAAGAGATTCCAGGCCCTCCCCATAAATAAAATCCTTCAAATCTTTCCCCACTCCCATCTTTGTTTCAAGTTAGGGCTGGGGAATGGGTGATAGAGAAAGAAAGCTCTCCAAGCTTAGTTCAGCACTGGGTAAAACCATCACACTGATCCTTACACCTTGCTCCTGACACCAGATCTCAATACTCCTTGGCATTGTGCACTAGGGCTCACCATGTGTGCTCTCTTGGAGCCCCACATCCTCAGAGTTTCAATGTCATTCCTCTTGCTTGTCAACCATTTTAATCTCTCAGGAAGAACTCAGCAAAGGCCCGGAGAGATCAGTGTAAGGGCACCTATTAAATTTCTGTCATGCAACAGTAACTCTGACACTGACTTAACAGCTATAATCAATATTTCAAGAATCCCAGCTCTCGATATGCAAAAGAATTTTAAATGTAGTTTTCTTAATTTCTTAGGACTGACTTTAATTTCTGGCTCTGAGCTCCCTGATTTTCCCTCAGAGCAGGTAACATAATATCTACTCCGAGTTTTCTTACTTCAGTGTGATTTTTAAAAAAATTAAATCTAGGATCATTAACTCTTTCCAAGTCTGATTGTGAAGTGACAGGGCTATGGTTATAGTTCAATGGTAGAGCAAAAACAATATAACTATTAAACCATAGAGTCATTCCTCTCTATAATCCTTTCCCTTTTTCCCACCCACCCCCCAACTTCCATAGGGATGGATGGCTCTGCTAGTCACATTTGAGGGCAACAACACTGGAGAGATCATCTTTGTGACTGGCCCAATTCTGATGTGGTTAAGAATCCTTCATTGGATTAGCATCTGTGTTCTCTCCAAGTGTGCTCTCAATGCTGGCTAGGAGGAGGTTGGCTCTTATCACTGGAAGTAAGCCAGCATCAGATCTGTCTTTCTGTCTCTCTGTCTCTCTATCTCTCTGTCTCTGTGTGTGTCTCTTTTTAACACACACACACACACACACACACACACACACACACACACACACACACACATTTTCCATTCTTTCCATCTAACACTGGCCATATCATTTTGCCCCTATCGCTTGTCTCTGGGGGCAAAGTCAGTGGTCTCTGATCATCTTAATAGCCTCTACTCTTACATTCCTTTCACATCACTCAAGACTGAGACAGTAACTTTGTACATGGAAAATTTGTTCTCCACCAATATTTGGAATAGCTGAACAAAGAAAAAGTGCATTTTTCTGGAGGAAGCACATATTCTTTTCTCTTCAAGTTGACCCCTCCTACTTCAGATCCTGGCATCTTTGTGTACTTCCTACTGAGTCTTTTTCCCCC
Source organism: Dipodomys merriami (assembly GCF_024711535.1). Taxonomy (NCBI): domain Eukaryota; kingdom Metazoa; phylum Chordata; class Mammalia; order Rodentia; family Heteromyidae; genus Dipodomys; species Dipodomys merriami. Next base: position 1,965,565 of record NW_027203270.1, read on the forward strand.
TTTCTTTTCTGCTTTCCTCCATGTATGTGTCAAATTGCCAATGCTGTGACAAAAATACCTGAGACAATTAATTTATAAGGAGGAAAGATTTATTTTAGAAGGTTCCATCTGTAGTCACTTGGTCCTGTGGAGAGGTATAACATCATACAGAAAACATAGGATAGAAGAAATCTATTCATTTCATGGAGGGCAGGCAGGGGAAGATGAGGAGGAGGGCCTAGGTTCCTCCACCCAGAAAGTTTCAACCACCTCTGATAGTACCAATGCTTGGCAACCAAGCCTTTAGTTCCTTCGGGGACATTTGAAATTCTAACTATAGCATTTCATCTAAACTTACCTGTTTCTCCCTTTCCGTCCACCTCTCTTTGAAGTACAGTTAATGAGTCTTAATAAACTGACCTTTTGGGCCTGGCAATTCTCCACTGGGGAAGGATACCCTGTGAATTCTAGGGCACATGTTAGGATTACTTGCTTCTATTTACTAAATACACAGGGCTGGGAAAGGTGGCTCAGTGGTAGAGCACTTGCCTTGCATGCATGAGGCCCTGGGTTCAATTCCTCAGCACTACATAAGCAGAAAAAGCCAGATGTGGAACTGTGGCTCAAGTGGTAGAACGCTAGCCTTAAGCTGGAGAGCTGAGGGACAGCATTCAGGCCCAGAGTTCAGGCCCCACAACTGACGAGAGAGAGAGAGAAAGAGAGAGAGAGAGAGTATTCAAGATGTCCATTATGATGCACCTCTAGCCACCAACAAGGTAAGTCATAGATCATCTCTAAGCACTGCTACCATTTGTTGAAGAAATTCTCCTCTAGGTCTTTCCACACTTTATTTCTAAACCTCACAGCAAGGTTGTCATGTCTACCTTGCATCTAGCTAAAAGCTTCTTCTTAAATTATGTAGATTGGGCTGGGAAGGTAGAGTGCTTGCCTTGCATGCATAAGGCCCTGGATTCGATTCCTCAGCACCACAGAAAAAGCCAGAAGTGGCACTATGGATCAAGTGGTAGAGCGCTAGCCTTGTTGAGCTGAAGAGCTCAGGGACAGTGCCCAAGCCCAGAGTTCAGGCCCCATGACCGACAAAAACAAAAAACAAACACACACACACACACACACACACACACACACACACACACACACACACACTCACTACACACACACACACACACACACACACACACACACACACACTACATACATATACACCCGCCCTCTTTAGGTGTCACCATCAGAATGTCACCAGTGATGGCAGAATGTCCTTTGGGAGTGAAGCATAATTGTCCTTAGGTGAAAGCCCTTGACCCAAGATACAGAAGTGAAAAGCATATCTACTTAACCAGATCCATATTCAAGTCTCCCTGAGCATGGGCATGTAGAATCTGGGCAATGACTGCCATAGGTAAGCTGGTTCCTTTTTTTTTCTGTGTGTTGGAGAAAGTCAGATGCTCTATGCCACGTTGGAAGTGGACTATGGATTAATCCTTTGAAACATTGTCTTCTGGTATTAGTCATTCTAAAAAGGGAAAAATGTTTTCCCATCTCTAGATCTTTGTTTCCTTTTCTCTAAAATGACAGGGTTAGAATGAACCAAGCCTTAAGCTCTTCACAGGACTTAAGACATCAGGTCCCATGGCCAACCTCTCTGTTGGATACCAGAAACCCAGCTCTGTGGAGAAAAGGATTGATGCACAATGTCCACTGGTTTAACCCCCTCTTATAATTCCCTCCACACCATACCATGTTTTTTGTTGTTGTAAATTTCCATTTGCATTGCTCTGATCTGGTGTCCAAGAACCAATAGCATACCATTTCCATCATTGAGGTTTTATGATATATTTCAACACAAGGTTGTGGTTTTTCTCTTTTTATTTTCTGGCAGTTGTGGGGCTTGGGCATGTCCCTGAGCTCTTCAGCTCAAGGCAAGTACTCTAACACTTGAGCTCTTTTTATTTTTAAAGACCATTCCTAGAGTATAATGGTAATTCCTCTGTACATCACCTTTAAAATAACAATAGACTAGAAAGAAAGACTTGTAGGTTATAGTAAAATCAAGAAGAATATATGAAACTACCCTATACGCACCCAGCCATAAAACATGCACCACCTCTCCCAGTAATTAGTATCCTCTGCCACTTGATGAATCTATAGTTACACATTATTATTACTCAAAGCCTATAGCTTACTTTACAGTAAGCTGTTGGTACTGTTCATTCTGAGGGTTGAGACACATGGGTTTTGCCATTAAAGTACCATGCATACTATTTTCCCTCTGCTAAAAATCTGTGCTCTTCCAACTCATCCTTCCAATGATCTCTAATGCTTTTCTTTTTACTTTGTCAGTTTGCCCAGAATTCATATCTGTTTAGTTTCCCATATGAACTTTTCAATCAAATAAATGAGCAAGTTAACTGAATAACTAGATTTTCATTCTGATTTCGAGCAGAAAATAATGTCCATCTCTCTTGATACTTTTACCTTATTCATCAATTCTGATACTATTTATCTTGCAGGATTATTGCGAGAATTATATGCAATTCTAATTATGCATAACTAGAATGTAGCAAGGCATCCTGCACAGAGTTTAAACTATATTAGATGATGCACAGTAACAAAAATCATGCTGATCTCTTTGAGGTCCAAATAAGCAAAGGCCATGGGATTAAACAAGCAGTTAATTTCACATCTAGGATACTTTTAGATACAGTCTCTAAAAGTGACAATACTTACAACAACCAAATATGGATAAATGGAGAAGAGCCTTCTGGGATGTGTTTGAAATTCTGGGTGCAGAACAAAAAAAAGGACAGAAAATTGTCCATACGTTTTCTTTGATTCAGAAAAACATGAGCTAAAGCAGGAAGCTCAGTTCCTGTTGTTGAGAGCAGCAGGGAATGTTGGGGGTTGTGCTCACTGAATACATTTTTTGTGTATTATCTTGTAAAGAGTGGCAAATTTGGCTTCATAGCACTGAGATCAAGCATAGCAAATTTACTTAAATTCTTGGAGTGCATTACTGACTCGCATAGCTTTTCTATGTATTTCACCCTAGAAAAGGATTTAATAACCTCTCTGCTGCATTCTTTGGGTAAAAAGGAAGAGGAAAGAATATGAATGGATTTGATCAATTACAAATGGTATTCAGCGTAAGGCAAAGCTCATTTGGTTGTTGCAAAAGCAGAAAATTGGCAGTTCCTGGGGGTGAAAAAGCTGGTGTGGCTTAGGAAAAAGATGACTTGGTGCTCTTGCCTGTGAGATTTGGAGATCTCTGCCTTAGACATAGTGGCCACCTAGAAAGGTGCCCACAAGAACAGAGAGTGGGAAATGTCCTGTGTGAGCAAGACTACAGACAAGTATATGTCTTCAAATTTGAATGACTTCAGGGTGCAGATGGATTCCAGGCCATTAGCAAAGCATAAGAATGCGGGATTCATTGGGATTTAGAGCTGATTAGGTTTCACAGCACTAGGCTGAACACCAAGATCATCTCCCAGGATAACAGAACTCCCCATGATGCAAACAGATCCCTGCCTCTCAGCACCTCACCTCTACCCCTGTCCAGATGAATGAAGGTGATTGCCAGAACCAGGGAGCCCTGGTTCACTCACTCAATGAACTCTTTAGAGTGGTGTGCAGGAGGCAGAACCTGATCCTTTGCAACTTAGCTACCCAATATTTGCTGAAAGCTCCCCCTGGCTCTTTAGGAAACAATACTATCCTTTTTGTTTGGAGGCACTGCTCCTGTAGTTAAAGGCTATGTGGGGAACCCCACAGACAGAGCCAAATATTATTGTCCAACTTTTCCCTGAATATGTGCATTTCCACAAAGGATGCTTTAGCTCATCTGGGAGACTCCAAGGTAAACAAATGTCATTTTCAATAACACTATTGACAACCATTTCAAATTAACAGCATTTATCTTTTGCAGAAGACTGGTTCTTCAACTTGGTGAAGGCTAATGACTCATGGGATTTGGGTCTGCCTTGATCAGTAGCTCACAGTTCTGACCAACTATGAGAAACTCTTGGGGAGCTTTTAAAATAAAATTTCAATGCCTGTGCTCTGTCACCCATAATTCTAATGTAGAAGGTCTGGAGTGGGGCCTAGACAGCCACAATGTTTGAAAGCTTCCCTGGAGTTTCTGGTATGTGATGACTGGGTAGAGAAAGGGCAGAGGAAATGGAGAGCTATTAGAGGAGGCAAAAAGAAGCATTATTTATACCATGAGCAAACAGAAGCCCATCAGTTCCTGAAATGCAGGGCCACCATAATCAGTTCTTTTGCAGTCAAGGAAAGGTCAATACACCTTTCCTAAAATCTCTACTTCTAGACACGTACGGGCCCCATCTACCAAGAACCACCGAGTGTGTTATTTTAAGAATGTTCCTTAAAGTAAAGGGAGAGGGAACATAGAAAGGACTGCTGTGGGAGGTTATTCAGTAAGTAGACCACATCCAACCCAAATGTCCCCAGCTGCCTAGAATGTAATCACTTAATACTCAACCAGATCCCTTCCATCAAACCCTGTTCTCTTTGTAGACCAAGATGGACAACAAAATATCTCTTTTTGTTCTCCTCCCACTCCTCTAACCAGTTTTCTCTGACACTTGTGTCATGTGTTTTTCTCTGTTTAGACCTTTAGCACTGTGTTCTTCCTGTTCTCTCCTGTTCCCAGGACTTCTGTCCTCCACCCAGTTCTCTTTTCATCTCGTGTGTCCAGCTCTGGAAACCTCACCCATCTCTTGCAGGCTGATAATTCTCACATCCACAACCTCCAGCTCATATTTCTCCCTAAGATGCACAGTCTGCTCTCACTTGGACACCTTCTCCATACTAAAACCAGAGCGATCCCACAAAATCTGGTCAGGACACTCATTTTCTCCCTTCCTGAAAACCCTCAAAAGTGACACATGAACTACACTCACAAGTAGATTGTTCTTAAGATATAGATTCAAGCTTCTACACAAAGGCCTAGAAGTTCCATACTTCCTGATCTCTCTGCTTATTTCTGTAGCATGGGCCTCTCCTGCTCTCCATCTAAACACTGACTTCATATGGCTAGTTCCTATTAACTCAAGCTGCCTTGCCTAGAGATTGCCTTCATGGGTGGCCATATACTACTTTATATTTACTACCTTCATCATTGGTTGATTATCACCTGCCAAGCTTTTCAAGTAGACTGGGAGCCTCTGAAGACAAGAGCTAGAGTTTAAGAGCACCATTGATTATGCCCTTCTCTCTTTCAAAATTGGAATCAACTGAAATAAAAATAAAGTGGGATCTACCATGCTAATTTTATTATTTGTCTGTCTCAAAGCCATGTAAGAGAAAAAAGTGTGGTCCTTTTTCTGTAGTAATTACCTCCCCCCACACCCACGTTCAGTGAAAAGTACTTCCAAGCTTAATTTTAGGTCCCTTGCCCTACCAACATACAATGGAGAGGAGCAGGGCAGGAAATTGTTTTCATGAAGGAAATGAGAATGTACATATCCCAGCACTGGTGGCTCACACTTGCGATCCTGGTTACTTGGTAGACTGAGATCTGAGGATCAAAGTTTAATCTAGTCTGAACAGGAAAGTGTGTGAAACTCTTATCGTCAATTAACCAGCAAAAACCACAAGTAGAGATGTGGCTCAACTGGTAGAGTACCCAGTGTGAAAAAGCTAAGGGATAATGCTCAGGCGCAGTACGGGCACATATACATGGAAAGGAAAGGGAGGGAAGGTGAGGAGGGGAGGGGGATGAAGACTACATTACACAGGCAAATTTCTCCTGTCAAGTTTTAGTAGTTAGACAAGTCAATCCCTCCTCCCTGAGATGAGGTTTCAGAAAGAAGAGTGAACATTTTTTTTCTTCTGAGAAGCATCAAATCCCCTATTACAGTAGTCATTATGTTCATTGTGGCATGTCTAGAGCACAATTTTGGGGGTATATGAAAGAGTCTCCAAAGGACTCACTAGAAGCATAGAAGAAGCAAGACACTACAGAAAATACACAAAAGACAAAACCTAGCCAAGGCAACTGTAGCTCACACCTGAAATCCTAACAACTCAGGAGGCTGAGATATGAGAATCATGATTTGAAGCCAACGAGGGAGGGAAGACCATGAGATTCTTATTTCCAATTAACCGTCAAAAACTTGGAAGTGAAGTTGTGGCTCAAGTAGTAGAACATCAGCCTTGCTCCATAAAGCTAAAGGACAGCACCCAGACCTTGAGTTCAATTCCTAGTCATGGCACAAAGGAAAACGAGGTGGGGAAATCTTACTAGATATCTTTTGGGAATGTAGTGGGATTCCGTCTCTTGGTGAAGAGAAGCCAACAGCAATGTACTTGCTAATAACCCATGCAATGAATGGTTCTGAAGTTTCACACCAATAGGAAAATAGGCAGAGAGAACAGTTCAACACAGAGTTTTCAAGTTTATAGCCAGGGAAACTCACACACCCTCTATTCAACCAGGCCTGCCACATCAACTTTGTGAAGCTGTGACAACTCCCAGAGCCAGTTCCCAAAGCAATAAAGTAGGAGCCAACTCTTCAGTGTATGCACTGGTTGGCTATTCAGTATGGCTGTATATACACAGCTCTGCCTCTTTCTTTTTGCCTGTCTCAAAGCAGGCATAATATTAACGAAACCCTTAATGCAGTCCCCTTTGGACTTCAAATTATATGGCCATTCTTAAAGAAATGTTTCATGTTTCCCATGAATTACTTCTCTGGCTTCAAAATGAAATTGTCCCATTGCTAAAACTATTTTCTCTCTCCAGTTAGGAGGAAAACCTTTGAATTTGAACAAAAAAAAAAAAGGAGCCTGAGTAATTGTCTGGCAGTAAAAAAAAAGTCACAATGATTCTATATAAGCTTCCCTTTTCCTTTTCTATATGGTACAAAAAGCCCGACCTACTTTTCAACATACCCCCTGCACGCTGAAATGAAATGGGTTTATAGTATGACACCCCACATAGCTTAACATGTAGGATCAACTTCCACAAATACCCTCTCAGACTACTTTATTCCCTTTTCTGGCCTTTCCTTCCTTTCTTCTCTCCTTTCTTCCTTTCTTCTGTCCCTTCAACAATATATTTTGAATCGCTATATGTATCCACCACAGAGCAGAACCCAGTGATTTCAGAGAAAATTCTTTTTTTTCTTTTTTTTTACTTTTTTATTGTGAAAATACTGTACAGAGGGGTTACAATTACATGGGCAAGATAATGAGTACATTTCTTATCAAGCATTGTAGCCTCCTCCTTTGTTTCCCCTTCCCATCCCTTTCCATTCTCCCCCAACCCCTCTACCCAACCCTCCTCCCCCCCCCCACTAAAGTTGTAAAGTTCATTTTCGACATAACGACTTGTACATCTCATTGTTGCAATGGGTCCACCTGTATCCTTATTTAAACGATTTGTTTTTCCCCTTTTCCTCCACAAATTATAACAACATTAAATACTGTGAAAGCAGGGGTTATACCGTGGGGGAAGGACATACAAAGCAACAAAAAAATAATCTTATAATTGTGTTAGAAACAATCGCATGAAAGAAAAAAACATTTGAATACATATCTTAGGGTTCATTTCCCTAACTTCAACTTATCTGACCTTTTCTGCTTGACTCAGACATATACTAGTTATTGCAAATAATGGAACCCATGGGAACCTATGTTTCTTTGGGCCTGGCTTACTTCACTTAATATAATTTTTTCCAAGTTTTTCCATTTCCTAACAAATGGGGCAATGTCATTCTTTCTGATAGAGGCATAGAATTCCATTGTGTATATATACCACATTTTCTTGATCCATTCATCTACTGAGGGGCATATGGGTGGGTTGGTTCCATATCTTAGCTATGGTAAATAAGGCTGCAATAAACATAGTCGTGCTGGTAGCTTTAGTGTGGTCTTGTTTGTGAACATTTGGGTAAATGCCCAAAAGTGGGATTGCTGGATCATAGGGGAGTTCTCTGTGGAGTCTTTTGAGGAACCTCCATACAACTTTCCAAAGTGGTTGAACAAGTTTACACTCCCACCAACAATGCAATAAGGTTCCCTTCTGTACACATCCCCTCCAGCATCTGTTGTTATTAGAGTTCTTGATTATAGCCATTCTAACTGGGGTGAGGTGGTATCTCAATGTTGTTTTGATTTGAATTTCTTTTATGGCTAGAGAGGTTGAGCATTTCTTCATGTGTCTATTGGCCATCTTTCTTTCCAATTCAGAGAAGTTTCTCTTTAAGTCTTTAGCCCACTTATTTATTGGGCAGTTGTTTCTTTGAAGATTTGTTGTTGGGGGATTTAATTTTTTGAGTTCCAGGTATATTTTAGATATGAGACCCTTGTCTTTTTTATGGCTAGTGAAGATCTTCTCCCAATCCGTGGGCTTGATCTCGCTAGCTATGTCCTTTGCCATGCAGAAGCTCTGCAATTTCATGCAAACCCATTTGTCCAACCTTTCTTTGATTTGTTGTGTTTCTGAGTCTCTATTAAGAAAATGTTGGCCTGAGCCAAGGAGACCTAGGGTTTCTCCTATTCCATCCTGTAATGTTTTCAGAGTGTCTGTTTTGACTCCAAGGTCTTTGATCCATTTGGAGTTGATTCTGGTGCAGGGTGATCTATAAGGATTTAGATTTAGTTTTCTACAGGTTATTAACCAATTTTGCCAGCACCATTTACTGAAGAGGCTGTCTTTCTTCCACTCTATTTTTAGCTCCCTTATTGAAGATTAGATGGCTATAGGTCTGTAGGTTCATTTCTGGGTTTTCAATTCTATTCCATTGGTCCTGAGGTCTGTTCTTGTGCCAGTACCAGGCTGTTTTGATTACTATGGCTTTGTAGTAGAGTTTGAAATTTGGTATTGATATACCTCCAGCAGCGTTCTTTCCGTTGAGGAGCTTTTTTGCTATTCGGGGTCTTTTATTGTTCTTTTGGATTGCCTCTTCTATTTCCTTGAAGAATGAGGATGGAATATTGATAATGGAATATTGCATTAAATTTGGGAAGTATTGCCATTTTCACGATGTTGATCTTTCCAATCCAGGAGCATGGGAGTTTTTTTGCCACTTTCTAAGTTCTGTTTTGATTTCCTTTTTTAAGTTTTTAAAGTTTTCATCATAGAGGTCCTTCACTTCTTTGGTTAAGTTAATTCCTAGGTATTTTATTTTTTGTGGGGCTATTACAAATGGAGTTGCTTTCCTAATTTCAGCCACACTTTTCTCATTGTTGGCATACAGAAAAGCCATTGATTTTTGAGGGTTAATTTTATACCCTGCTACTTTGCCAAAGTTTTGAATCAGCTTGAGTAATTTGGGAGAGGAGTCTATGGGATTCTTTAAATACAAGATCATGTCATCTGCAAAGAATGAGAGTTTTTTATTTTCCTATTTGGATCCCCTTTATGTTTGCATCTTGTCTTATTGCTGTAGCTAGGCATTCTAATACTAGATTGAAAAGAAGTGGAGAGAGTGGACATCCTTGTCTCATTCCTTAGTTAAGAGGAAATGGCTTTAGTTTTTCACCATTAAGTATAATGCAGGCTGTAGGTTTGTCATATACAGCCTTTATTGTATTGAGGAATGTTCCATGGATTCCTAATTTTTCCAGAACCTTCATCATAAAGGGGTGTTGGATCTTGTCAAATGCTTTTTCTGCATCTATTGAGATAACCATGTGGTTCTTAAACTTGCTCCTGTTGATGTGATGAATTATATTAATTGATTTGGGTATATTGAACCAGCTTTGCATCCTTGAAATGAATCCTGTTTGATCATAGTGTATGATTTTTTGGATGAATTGTTGAAGTCGATTGGCCAGAATTTTGTTGAGAAGTTTTGCATCAATGTTCATCAAAGAAATGGGTCTATAGTTCTCTTTCTTTGATGAGTTCCTGCCTGGTTTTGGGATGAGGGTTATGATGGCTTCATAGAATGAGTTTGGTAATGAATTTTCTCTTTCAATTTCATTGAAGAGTTGGAGGAGTATTGGTGTGAGCTCTGCTTTGAAGGCCTTGTAGAATTCCTCTGTAAAGCCATCTGGTTCTGGGCTTTTCTTAAATGGGAGGTCTCTTATTGCTGTTTCTATTTCAATGCTTGATATGGACCTGTTAAGATGGTTTAACTCATCTTGGTTTAGTTTCGGCATGTCAATATTTGCTAGGAAAAGGTCCATTTCTGCCAAGTCTCAGAGAACATTCTTCTCAAACTCATGTTGTTTATGGAGCAAGATTTGCATGAGTTCATTTCTCAGTGTTGAGGAAATGTCACTGAGAACCTTTGGGTCACATTCTTCGTTAGGGAGGTAACCCCTTTATGATGTTAACTGAACAAAAAGGACCAATTTTGTTCTGTTTTTGCTCTCTACCTCTTGGTAAATACAGGAGTCCTTCCCTTGCCAGTACTCAAGAAGGCAAAGAGACTTAGGGCATAGCACTGAAATGCTGATCTGGAATGCTGAATGTAATGCAAGGGAAACAGACTGGAAAGAATAGAAGCCAGGGTTGGGGATTGGGCTTAGTGCTAGAGTGCTTGCCTAGCATGTATAAATCCCTGGGTTCATTCCCCAGTACCACATAAACAGAAAAAATGGAAGTGGTGCTGTACGTCAACTGGCAGAGTGTTAGCCTTGAACACAAGAAGCTCAGGGACAATGCTCAGACCCTGAGTTCAAGCCCCAGGATTGCCCCCCCAAAAAAATAGAAGCCAGCTTTGATGGGTATTCACAGGCCTATGGATGGGAGTAGAGCAGGCCAGACATCTACCTGTGGACCAAACATGGTAGACAGTGGCATCATGTCTTGCTTAGCATTTCTGAAGATTTCTTTTTTATTCTTTAATATTTAAAATCAAATTCCTCTTAAAATCTGGATGTCCAGCTTCTCCCAAAAATGCACAAATTGAATTATGAGTGAGCAGTTCAGGATGGCAATGGATGGAACAAAAATGGCCTTCTACGAGAGCATACATGTGTTTTCAGGTTTGCCCACCCAGCCCTTTCACCCATTTGAGTGTTTTTCAGACTCCTGCTTACACTTCAGCTTGTATGTGTTCTCTGCAGTACCCATTGCAAGGAAGGCACTGACCCCTCAAAAAATAGGAGGCTAGTAATAGGTGATTAAAGGTGGTTAAAATATGAGTATTTGCTTTTAAGGCTAAATTAAAATAACACCAATGTTAGCCTTGAAATTACCTCACCCTCGTTCACATTTCTTACAATGTGCTATCTGAAGGGAGAAAGGAAGGAAGTTGAAGAGCCAGGTGGCAAAATAGGATACCATATCTTGGGACCTGATATCATATGTCCATACTGTGGAAAAAGAAAGGTCGAGACTAATAGAAGTAGACAGCTGGCCTCATCCCTCAGAGCAGAGAGGACAATTTCTGAACTCAAGAAGCAAAAACTAGGAGGGTAGGTAGTCAAGGTGAGAATTGGTCTCTCATGAGGTAGCACCAGAGGAGAAACAGCCAATATTACCACTTGAACCCAATACTGGAGCCCTGAGGACTGAGCAATAGTCAAGTCTATCCTTAGGCAAGTTTCATGTTATCTTCCTGAAATGGATGGAGTTTATCTCTGATGACATTCAAAAGAGTTCCTACGCTGGGCACCAGTGAGTATCTCATGTCCCTAATCCTAGCTACTCAGTAGTCTGAGTCCTGAGGATGTGATGTAAAGTCAACCCAGGCAGAAAAGTCCTCGAGACTCTTATGCTCAATTAACCACCAGAAAACAAAAAAGTGGGGCGGGCGGGGAGAAGCCAGAAGTGGAGCTGTAGCTCAAGTGTTAAGAGTGATAGCCTTGAGGCACAAAAGCCCAGGGACAGAGCCCAGACCCTGAGTTCAAGCCTTAGGACTGGCACCACACACACACACACACACACACACACACACACACACACACAAATCCCTTTACACAAAAAGCAAACTGGCATCAATGAGTTGTCATCTCAAAGCAAGTAACTGTAGGGCAAAGTTCCTGTGTGGTTGTTAGCATGCAGTCAAGTCCTCACTCTGCCTGATCTACTCTGTTCAGTCTTGACTTCCCCCTCCCCCCCAACCCCACTTTAGCCAGAACTATTTGCAGGACGAAATGAACTTCTGTATCTCTTGACATCCATCTATCTGTGAACATGCCTGGCTTCTAATGAGCATCAGACAAATGAAATCTACTGTCCTCAGGCCCTTTCTCTGTGACTTTAACTCACTAGACTTAAAATAATAAACCGCTGGCTGTGAGAGAATGGTCTGCAAAGCCCCTTCAGCCACAAGTTCCTTTCAAGTGCCCTCATTGCCTCTGCTTTCTCTCCCCACCTCTCTCAAACCAGCTCCAATTAGAATTTTGTTCCAACCATTCCATCAAAAATGATCTTGTTGAAGCTATTAGTTGGTCCACCAGGGAGCAGGGAGCAGAGAAAGTAGGTGGTGGAGAAATGGAGTTAACTAGGATTTTATTCTTTAAGATAGAATAAGTAACAGCATACGGGGCAGGGCGGTGGGCAGGGGGGAGGGAATGGTATAATACACAGCAAGGAACATAGCTACTGTGAGGTCCTAGAACAGAACAGAACAGAAGGGGCTGGGGCTGAGTGAGCTCATAAGGGCAGGACTGACATGTCTATGACAGCACAGACAGTTCATCTAGAGAAACAGGCCAGATGGCAGAACATATGGTACCAGTGCTGGCATGGTGATAGATGTGGTGTTGGGAGTTTGAGAAAACTTCCTTTCCTTGTGATTAAGGAGGACAGTGGTCAGTTGTGAGGGTGTGGATGGATGAGGAAGTTTGGCAGAGTCTGGAGCGAGAGAAGAAGTTTTAAAACTGTCACCTGGACTAGGAGAGTGAAGAAAGTTGAGAGGACATTAGAGATGATGGCATGGTGTGTGCTGTCATGAACCAACCTGAAAGAGAACCTGCTTAGTTTCAATTATTTATTTTTCCTACAGGTGTAGACATGGAACTGGGAGAGCCAAACAAAGGGAGAAGCGTGCGGGAGGTGATGGCACATAGATCAGGAAGTGAAATGGTTACTTTTCAATCATGGAATGAAAACCAGGTGAGTGGAAGCCACATTGAGATGGCAGGTGCATGTGCCAGTACTTGGACTTGAACACTAACTCTTGCTTGGCCTTTTCACTCAAGGCTTTTCACTCTACCACTTGAGACACTCCTCCACTTCCAGCTTTTTGCTGATTAGTTGGAGACAAGAGTCCTATGGACTTTTCTGCCTGCATTGGCTTTGAACTGAAATCCTTCAGTCTCCGCTTCTTGAGTAGCTAGGATCAAAGGTATGAGCCACCAGTGTGTCTAGTTTGGAGCTCATTCTTGACTCTGAAAAAGGTAGTCTTGTCTCTGTTTCCTCACATAAAAAATGAGGTACAATCATAACTATTCAGTGAGTAAAAACTATGCTGTGCCTCCTGTAAGAATAAATGGAAAAGAAATGAATAGTGCGAAGCTTAGCATATCATAGACTCCGATGGTTCGATTTCTCTCAGTTCCATCTCCATTTAAAAATGTACTATTAATTGACAGAAGAGTTACATTGAATGAGAAAAATGTAGACATGAGTGGCTCGAGTGCTAAATGCATGCTTGTCCTAGGTATATGCTTGGAAGGTCTACCACCTGGGCCTCTATCAATAGGCTGCTGTTCTCCAAATGGAAGCTAATCAACATGCTTGGGAGGAATTAATCAGTGTCAGTAGGTCTAGTCTCGGAATCCACACTTTCTAAGTGACATGGATTCTAGCCAGTGGCTTACTAAATCTTGTTGATTGATTGGGGGAGGCAGTGAGGGTCTGGAGCCCAGAGGATGGCTGTGCATTGATTGTGGCTTTTAGCCAGGTTATTAAGTGGTTGGAGATAGGGGGTCATATGGCAAGAGTCCCACATCCCCTCACTACCCTTCCCTTCTCCGATATTTCAGCTTCAATCACAGCATTTCCCAAAAGGTTATTAGCTCCTGTGGACAAAGGGTTGAATGCATTAAGCAAGACAAGCATTACTGCACACATCAAATTTTCATGTGCTTTGTGGGGTACATGGGCTGGGTCAGGGCAGTGTAGCTTCCATAGAAACCTGAGAGGAGTATAGGAACTGTGCTGCTTGGGCATTTTGAGAAAAAAAAAAACAAAGAAGTTGCCTTCAGGAAGGGACTGGTGAATCTCTGAACTTCTAGAGTGGGGAAAGAAGATACACAAAAGTATTCACTCCGTTTCCCTTCTCTTTCTGGGTTAAAAGGAAATAAGGATTCTGTCAGTGTCTTTGCCCAAGCAGCAGGTTTACCTAGCTTCTGTCTGGTTAGCATTGGTAAAATAAATAAATAAATAATAAATAAATTTATCGAGAAACAAATGAAAGGGCAAAGGAGAGGATAACAATGCTTGATAGGAAATGTACTCATTAACTTACTCATGTAACTGTAACCCCTCTGTACAGTACCTTTACAATGAAAAATATTTTTAAAAAATGAAAGGACCAATGATATTGAAGGTGAAGAGTGTGGATTTAGGATGGGACTGATTTGAGCACTTCTGCACAATACCCCTTAGGTTTAGTCTGTTCCTTAATGAGTCAATTAGCTTGTCTCATCTGCTTACCTGGTAAATCTTGCTGAAGGAGGACATACCATTCCTCCCTCATAATTACTGTGAGTCTTCTATGTAGTCCTCTACAGAATGAAAAGCGTATCTTCTCCAGAGAGCTACTCAGGGGAGGAAGAGCTCTGCTCCAGGAAGTCTCTCCTTTTACTTGAGTGGTGTACTTGGGAAATGATTAAAGGGGGGGCACACAGAGACTGTGCATGGGGACCTATCTAGGAGCAGAGTGAAGGACACAGATACCGAAGAACATGTTCCCGAGTCCTTGCTGCTTTGTCTCAGTTGAAAGGCTCCTTGACCTTCAGAATAGCCATTTGCAGATAAGTTCCAACTCCACCTGCAATCATATCAAGCCTAGCCCTTAGGTGCTTTTTCATAGGCCTAGAGGTTAAGGTGCAATACCAATGTAACAACCTGTCAAATCCACAGTTTCAATAGACATGTTTTGTGGATGGAACAAAAGGTGGGACTGGGTGATAAAGCCTTAGATATGGAAGTGGATTTACCCAGTTAGTCTCCTCCTCTAGGGAAGGATTCTTCAACATTCCCCATCTCACAAGGCTCCTGGAGCTAAGACCGTTGGGGACAAAACTCCAGAAGGATTAAGGAATGGTTACCAGGAGTTTTGAGGGCAGGATGGTGGGCAAGGCCCTGATTGCACTAGTAAGCAGGGAATGTTGCTGTTGAATGAATTCACAGCTTCCGTTCATGGCAGGTGATCGAACTTCAGAGAGGGTGCCTCTCTGTTCTTATAAGAGAATAAAGATGAGACAAAAGCAGATTTCCAAGGGATCTCTGAGGGATGCTCAGCTCCTTTAGCCACCTGAAGAGGGATACTGACACACATAGGAGAACACAGCAGAGCTGTGTCTTGTTAGGAAGACTGGGGGCAAAGTCCTGACTGAGTCTCCGTGCACCAGACAATGGCTGAACCACTACAGCCTGGAGTCCTGGAGTGTGTGCCTGCCCTACTTTAATCACTTCCCACCTACACCTAAACCCCAGGGTTTGTGATCTAAGATGCTGAAAACAATGATTTGGCTCAGAGTATCCTAGCTCACTAGACTCCTACTGGACTAGCCTAAAAGCAGAGAGGAAAACTAGTAGAGAACAGAAGTCTCAGTGGGAAAGAAAGAGGGGAAGAGACTGTGACCTTCACTTCTGACTCTGAACATTGTTACCTGAATGACTTCCTCAGGGCTGTGCCTAATGGATTGGATTTATCCCTAGCTTCTCTGCCTTCTCCATGACCTTAGGCAGGGCTTTACATATTTGAAATTCAGCTTTTCCATCCATAATCTTTAGATGACATTTCTCTGTGTTCTCCGTTACATATAATACGAAACTCACTAAACCAATTTAAGACATACAATTCAATGGCAATTGGTATATTGGTGGTGAAGTGCAATTACTGCCTCTATCTAGTGTGGGAACAGTTTGTAGAAACCTGGAACTTATTAAATATTCATTCCCCATTCCCTCCCCTCAAATCTCTAGCAACCTCTAATCTTTATGTCTCCATGGGATTGGTCTATTCCAGAACTTGCACACAGAGGGAAGAACACAAGATGTGGCCATCAGTGTCTGGATTCTTTTGCTTAATGTTTTAAAAATTCATCCATGCTGTATAGTTCCAATACTTTATTCATTTTTATGGCTGAATGATATTTCACTGGGTGGATATATCATGTTTCATTCTCAAGTGGTAAACATTTGAGTTCTACTTGTTGGCAATGATAAACATTATTCCTATGAGCATCGTTGTTTGAAATCACTGTTTTTTAATGTTTTGGCACATGTAACAGAGAGAAGAATTGTTAGTTAAAGCTAAAATAGAGCTTACCTAGGGTGATAGATTTAATAATCTATAGAAACTGCATATGTTGGCAATTGAATGAGATACATAAATGAACACTAAAGCAATTATGAGACAAAGTGTTCTTTGCCATGTCTCTGTGTTTTTGTTTCCTAAGGATGCACAGATAGTAACACTCAGCTAACAGCATAGCACTCTGGGTTTTTCAAATTTCAAGAACAGTTTTTCCTATGAATCAAACTTTTAAATCATTTTCAATGGCTGGTTTATATTTGCACGAACTAATCATCACTACAAATTGATGAGGAAGAGCTAGGATTTAAACTCAGATCTGCCTGGTCTCATACTCTATCCATCTTTTTGTCATTAATTCCTGAAGGAGCATACGCATGTCATATGAATATAAATACAAATTTATGTATGGTGTAGCTGCTGTTCTTTAGTGGATTGGGGTTTTCGCTTGTTTGGTTTGGTTCGCATTGTTGGTAATAATATCCAGGACTTGCCCATGCTAGACAAGGGCTCTGCCACTGAGCTATATCTCCAGCCATGTACAAAGTATTTTAACAAGAACTTTCCATTTGGATAATTTATTTTTCCTATTACAGAGCACTTCCACCTAATTTCCATGAACACAACTGTCTCCTCAAGTCAGCATTATTTCCAGATTTTATGATTATTTTTTCAAAGTTGTGCTTGATAATAATAAAACTGCTTAGTTGAGCCAAAATGTATTTTGCAAAGCCTCCAATGTTTTAGGCCCTGTGCTGCATAACTGAACATAGGGACAAAAGAAAGGTCCTTTCCACTCCATGGTCTAGTAGAAATAAGTGAGTCCTCTAGTTTGCAAGAAATTGGAAGAAGGCCAACTCAGACATAAGGCTAGTCTTGAAGACTGACAATGAACAATGTATGAATGGCTCAAAATTATCTTACCGCTTCAATTCAAGAATTACAAGAACCACGTGCCAGTGACTCATGTCTGTAACCCTAGCCACTCAGGAGGTTGAGATCTAAAGATCACAGTTCAAAGCCACCCCAGACAGGAAAGTCCTTAAGACTCTTACCTCCAATTAATCAACAAAAAAGCCAGAAGTAGAGCTTTGGCTCAACTAGTAGAGTGTTAGTCTTGAGAAAAATAAATAAGTAAACTCAAGGACAGAGCCCAGGCTCTATGCTCAAGCTCCAGGACCAACACATACACACATACACACACACAGAGGAAGAGAAGGAATATGAGGAATATGTGTCATCATTACATAAACACTGTGAATCTATTCAGTGTAAAGCACTGTGGATTGAGTACCTAATATTTGTCGAGTGTTACACTGAACTCTCCATATAGGGACACATGGTAGCAAGTTAGATTGGGAGTCAGCCTGCTTCCAAAAAGGGAAGGAGAGTAAATATCTTTGCTCTGTTTACTGGAAATAATCATAATGTACAACCAAATGAGCATTACTATGTTGTTTTTTACTTTAAAAAGTTTATTGAATTTATAAACATTTATGAAACATTTATATTAGTTTGCCTGTTTTTTATTGCTTTGCTATTGATATCTAAGAAACTATTGTCCATTCCAAGGTCACAAGGATTTACATCGACTTCCTCAAAGATTTTAGTAAGTTCAATAATCATGTATGTCTTTGACCTGTCTTCAGTTAATGTTTATATATGAGATAGCAATCCAACTTTATTGTTTTGCATGAGAGTACCCAGTTGCATGAGAGCACCATTTTGTAGTGGCACTGGGCTTGAACTTGAGGCCTCACAATTGTTAGACAAGTGCTCTCCCGCGTGGGCTATGCCTCCAGGTCCCAGTACCATTTCTTGAAAAGACCATCTTTACCCCATATCGAATAAAACTTTATTCATAAGGAAACATTTGGCCCTCCCAGACCATACTTCTCAGAAAGTCCTTGATGTAATGGAGTTGACATCTCACCTCACCCTGCTTCTCATCAGCTTGTAGCTGTCTATTTATGACTGCTCTTCTCTCTCCAACTTCCATGCCGTTGTCCCTGCTTCTCTATCCATTTGGAATAGCTTCCCCTCCTTCTACTCCTCTGTCTCTCCCCCCCCCAAGTATCGCTCCACAGCCCCAACCCCTACAAACAAGATGCAGCTCCTCATATGGCCAGCTCCTGCTGAGTTTTTGAAGGACAAGCTCAAGGTGTCTTTTGGTATATTTCAAAAAATAGTATGTAATCCTAGCTACCTAGGAGGCTGAGATCTGACGATTGTGGCTTGAACCCAGTCTAGGCAGAAAAGTACTTGAGACTCTTATTTCCAACTAACCACCAAAAAGCCAGAAGTGGATCTGGGGCTCAGTAGTAGCACATTAGCGCCTCAAGCAAAAGAGCTAAGGGGAAGAACCTGGCCCCTGAGTTCAAGCCCTAGTACAAGTACACACACACACACACACACACACACACACACACACACACACACACACACACACACACACACACACACACACACACACACACCTTTGGACAGCTACACTTTATAAATACTAGAGTTCATACTTCTGAAAACTAAACATTTTAGGATGATTTAACTGTAATTTTTTTATAATCCACACAGGTAGTAGATAGTATTTGCTTTTCTAAATCTCTATTTTTACCTAGAAATAACTGTACAAGGGGTTATATCCATTTATGCATACAGTACATCTTGATCAGAGAGAGTCCCCTCCCCCAGCATCTACTTTCCAAAGGAGTAAAAAAGAGTATAAGTTCCATGGCTTAGGAATTTGGAGAATCAATGATGCACTCATGTATTGAAATATGTCTGAATTTAATTTTTGAGAAATACGTTGACCTTGAAAACATGAAACAGGATAGGTAAAATTCTAGGGGGTATAATAGGGTAAGGCATTTTAAAAATAAGTTAGTAATTTTTTTAAAATAAATTTTTAAAATAAATTAGTAATTCCCAACTGTTCTGTCCTTAATTAGCAAGTCAGGTTGATCATACAATAGCAGCTTTCCAGGGAGGATGGTTAACAGACACTGTCCCTCAACACTTAACAAAAACCTAGTTGGGATTTAGTTTTCAAAACTATGTCAGCTAGTGGTCTCCAGTACAACCTCATCAAGATTGTTGCTCAACAAATATTGCATGTTGTTACATGTGGGAGCTAAAAATGTTGACCTTATGACAGTAGAGAATAGAATAGAGAAAATCTGAAAATGTCCTAAATAAATTTTAATCTATAGATATTATGAAACATCTGAAGCAGTTGAGGAACTAAGCCAGGCACCACTGGCTCATGTCTATAATCTTAGTTACTCAAAAGGCAGAGATTCAGAGGACTGCAGTTCAAAGCCAGCTTGAGCAGAAAAGTCTAAGATATTCCATCTTCAATCAGCAAAAGGCTAGGCTGGAGACATAGCTCAAGTGGTAGAGCACCAGCTGAGCAAGCAAGTGTAAACACAAAGGAAGTCCTCAATTCAAACCCCAACATGACCAAAACAAATAAATCAACTCTGTAATAGCAGGCCCAGGGAATCTTCTTATGCTCTTTCACAAAGTCATATGCAAATCTGATGCACAGGACATCTACCAATTCCCGAGAAGCACAACCACACTCTCCAGCAAAGGCAGATAGTGTTCTGCTGGTAAAAGCACAAGACTTCAAGAAACTGAGAAATCTTACACAATCCATCCGGGAACTCATAAAGTAAATAAATGAATACCATAACGCTAGAATGGGAGCAGAACTGAAGTCGACATGTATTGGTTTTTATATAAATTCCCCAGCAGCATAAAGAAATCAGAAGGAAGAACAATGTTTAGAAGCCAGTACAAACGTCCCTCCATAGCCGCACATGGCAGCCCAGGCTTGTGCTGGGGCTGTGTGGGGAATAGCAATGGCTCATTCCTATTCTCCGTGGCTGTGTGGTGGCTCAGGAAGAGGTTGAAGCAAACACCAGCTGCTCTCCAAACATTAAGCTCTTCTTCTCTCTTCCTCTTTCTTCATCTTTGGGCTTGCTCTAAAAAGCTAGAATTAAGATAATAACACAAAAGGACTCTATCTTGCAAAAAAGCTCAAATGGAAGTCATCCTTACTCTTCAAAAAACAAAAATGAAAACACTATATGAATAAAAAAATACAAAAGTTAACTTTTCCACCTGAAACCTACTAGGAAGCTGGCTCCCTGAAAGGGTACATGCAGAACATCACAGAAAGGGCTACAGCAAGAGATGCATGCTCACTGGGCACCAACAGCCCATGTTTGTAATTCTAGCTACGCAAGAGGCTGAGATCTGAAGATCACAGTTTGAAGCTAGTCCAGGGAAGAAAAATATATATAAAATACTCATATCTCCAATTAGCCACCAACCCAGAAGTAAAATCCATGTCTCAAATGGCAGAGCACCAGTCTTGAGCAAAAAACACTAAGGGACAGGATCCAGCCCCTGAGTTCAAGCCTCAGTACTGGTACACACACACACACACACACACACACACACACACACACACACACACACACACACACACTCACACACACACACACACACACACACACATGAATCACAAGGTTCCCAAGACCTCTTTCTTCTCATTTTAAGTCACAATATGATCTGCAGAGATTACTTCCAATTCCCTTATTGTCTAACTTTCTTTAAACAAGCTTTGACTCCCAGCTTACCCAAATCACCACCACCAGCTTACATACAATCCTTGACAGTGAAGACAGAATGCAGGGGATAAAATGCAGTCATAATATTCAATGCATATCCTATGGAACTAGAAAAATTGATGGGAGAGTTTTTGATTGATTGGGAGGAATGGGGAGGAAAAGGAAGAGAGCAACCAAGGTGCATCATACATGTAAACTGACAGGTTGAATGGTGGTCCCTTTGTACAACTACTTAAAGGTAAAAGCAATAATGTTGTTGATGATAATAATAGTAGTAATAATTAATAATAAACAATCCCTGAGTATCAACAGCAGCAAAACTCCAGAAGTAAGGTACTGAATCCTAATCCACCCACAAGTCTGAGAGAAAGCTATTGTAATTCCTATTCTTGTTTTGTTTAGTTGGCTTTTTAATCTGCTGGTACTAGGGTTTAAACACAGACTCTCATGCTCTTGCTTGGCTTTTTTAGCTCACAGTTGGTTGGAGCTCTACCTCTTGAGCCGCTCCTCCTGTTCCTTACTGTCTCTCTTCTACAAAGCAGAATCTGACACTCAGATGCTAAGATGCTAGCCCTTGCCCAAAAACTTCATGGTTTTAACAAGTAGCAGAGTTGTGTTATTCTTAGTAGCAATAATAATATTATTAATAATTATAAATTATTATACTTGCCAATGCCCCATAACTACCTCACGTTCTACATAGTATTCCCATGGTAAACTCAAAGGCAGCCATCATTTGGTTATTTCTATAGAACCTACACCTTCTGATGCGAAGTTGGTCATATAAAATATGGTGCCTGTTCCCAAGGCTGATAGAAAGAGATATATCAGAAAAACTTCTAATTGGCAAGGTATTTTGAGCACAAATATACTATTTCTGATCTCCCAAGTTAAAAAAAAGTATCAATGAAAAACATAAAATATAGGAAATTAGAAGATCTGAGAACACCACCCACCTGTCATTGATTCAGAAAGTTCTTGGCACTGTCTTAGATGCTGGACCACATATCACACCTAGGAAGCATAGGCTCTAGGAGTATGGCTCAACACAGGTCTTCTTGGAATTCTCTAATGAACAGCTTGTTTGGAACCTATTGTTTGAAACTATGAACTACCTAATAACAGCACCTCATAGCTTTTTAGTGTCTCACTTTAAAAAACAAATAAAGTAGAAAATAGAGAGTCAGTCTGATATTTGTATGTTTGTAGCTGTCTTATTCACCATAACCAAAAGATGGAAGCAAACCAAATGCTCTCTGATGAGTGAACAGATAAACAAAATGTGGCAGAGATGAGCAGCAGAATGTTATGTAACCTTTACAGAGAATTAATTTTGGGCCAGAGTTAAAGGCAGAAAGATCCAAGTTTGAGGCCAGCTTAGGCTACCTAGTAAGCCCCTGTAAATGTAAAAAATGAAATTAGGATAGAAACTACAACATGGATCAAGCCTTTAAAACAAATCACCCAGGCATAAATGCTACATAACTCTCCAGCAATAGAAAAGGAGAATTAGAAGTAAGGCCATGATTTAGAAGCCAGGTCACAGCCACATGAGGGAGCCTGAGCTTGCAAGGGTAAATAATGGATGATTTCACTCTCAGAGAGTACTCAGATTGTCAGAATGTGGTGGGGAGGGTATCAGGAAGCAGGGAGAAAGGAAGTAAGCAATTAGTGTTTGGAGAATGTCTAGAGAAGGAAAATGTGATGGATGTCCAGCATCCTGGATGTACTATCTACCACTGAGTCACATGCTCAGGAACAGTAAAAGCAGTTAATTTTATGCCATGTACATTGGACCATAGTAAAGAAATAGGCAGAGTAGAATAAGCTGACACTTGAAAAAAAAGGTTTCTGGTAGAAAATCAAAGAGAAAAACAAGTATAAATAAGCATCCTGGATGACACAGAGCTGATTCAAAAAAAAAGAAAAAATCTATATCACTATATCTTCAGTGATGTAAAAGATCATTGCCCCTAGGGATCCCACATATTACAAGAACTGCAAGCTCATAAAAATTAATTTAAAAAAAACTTTCAGAAATCAAAGCATCTGTTTGATAACAAAATTCAATAATAGAACATAAAGTTGAGGAAGTAGATCAGAAATGGACCAAAAGATCAAGAAGTAGAAAATAGTGGAGAAAAGACGAACAAGACCATCAAACAGCAAAGAAAATAAAGAAAAAATCAGCAGAAAACATCCTTCAAAAATGAAAAACATAAATTGTTCAGATTAAAGGAGCCCACAAAATATTCTGCACAACATATAGCAAAAAAAAAAAAAAAGCCAAAGCACAGCATTTTGAAAGTTCAGAGTCCTAAGGATCATGAAAACAATCTAAGAGTGTCCAAAGAAGGAAAGAAAGTAAGTCATACACTAATGAAAAGAAACCGGGAATACAGAAACTCCCTTTTAAGCAGCATTACAATATAATCAAGCAATACCTTTAAAATTCAGAAGGAAAATATATTGACTGCAGGGGATTTTATACCTGCTGTTATGGTTTAAATATGAACCATCTCCCACAAGCTCACATTTTGGGGACTTTGTTGCCAGTTGATGTGTTTGGGGGAAAGTAATTAGCTCCTGACAACTCTACCAAAGTTGGTGCACTAAGCCCTTCATGGAGACTTGGTATGATGGCATTGTTGGAAGGTTGGTAAGAGCAGGAGGAAGGTCTAGCTGGGGGAAGTACATCACTCTCTGGGTGTGTGCCCTGGGGAAATGTATTGTGTTCCCACCCCTTCCTCTCTAACTTCTCTTTGCTTCCTGTCTGCCATGAGGTGATTGGTCTCTGCCACATGTTGACCCCACTGTGATGCTCAGAACCAATGGAGCCAAGGACTATGGACTGAAACTTCTAAAATCATGAGCTCAGATAAATGAATTCCTCCCTGATGAGTGAACAGATAAACAAAATGTGACAGAGATGAGTAGCAGAATATTATGTAGCCTTTACAGAGAATTAATTTTGGACCAGGTACGGTGGTCCACACATATAATTTGAGCAATCTGGAAATAGAGGCAGAAAGATCCAAATTTGAGACTAGCCAAGGCTACATAGTAAGCCTCTGTCTTAAAGCTAAAAAATGAAATTAGGATAGAAACTACAACATGGATCAAGACTTAAGTTGTTAAGTTGTTTCTGTAAGGCCTTTTTTTCCTTCATGGCAATGAAAGTCTGACCTGATACCACCCCACAAACTATCAACTGAGTGTAAGATGCCATGTAGATGTTTCAAAGACTAAAACTCTTTGTCGCTTTGCAAACTTTCCTAACTACCAAGAAACAAGGGAAAGCACCAACTCTAATATAAATCCATTAAAAAGTCACAGGGTGAAAGTTACACTACAGAATCTTTAAAGCTTTAAAACATGTTTAAATTCTGTAATGGAACTTTAATGTTCTTATTTTTCTTGACTTCTTGCAATCACTCACATTACCTCACCAATCTTCCAAGTAGACGCAATAAAGTGGATATATATGATTTTTATGTCCCACATGTGTTAAAAGTCAGGTGAACAGATTCTGGGGTGATGAAGTTCAGAACACTGACTTTGCCAATGACTGAATATAGAATCAGACACTTATGACAGAAATTGGAGTCTGGAAAAAAAAAGAACTTGAGGTCTGGAGACATAGATTTTCAAGAGAAAAATAAATGAGTCAGGAAGCAATCACCTGTGAAAGTAAAAATTAAAATCTGAGAATCAGAAAGAATTTTTTAAAAAATAGAATAGCAATCAAATATGTATTAAAATAAGCAACTATGACTCCTATAAATACTGGAAGGTAGCTGGGTGCCAGTGGCTCACACCTGTAATCCTAGCTACTCAGGAGGCTGAGATCTGAAGATCATGGTTCAAAGCCAGCCCAAGCAGGAAATTCCATGACACTCTTATCTTCAATACACCACCAGAAAACCCGAAAGTGGCACTGAGGCTTAAGTGGTAAAGTGCTAGCCTTGAGCTGAAATGCTGAGGGACAGCTCCCAGCCCCAGAGTTCAAGCCCCACGGCCAACAAAAACAAAAACAAAAATCCTATAAGGTAGTGAGGAAAGGGGTATACCATGTACTGAATAGAAACCAAGTTCAAGAGTAGTCTTAGTTAATTTGTTGGATAAATTATAGGGGATAGGGGAGGAGAGACGATGAGAAGGGAGGAGAGGAGGTTTATTTTTCACCAGACAGCACCAGATAGAAAATGCTAATTACTATTAGGAGAAACAGCCTCCTTGTTTGTCTCATGATTCCAGGGTGAAGAATAACACTCCTGGCCCTCTACTCTTCTGTAGTAATTTCTTTGCATAAAAGAATAGTAATATACCTGACATTTTCACTGGAGAGAAGTATCTGAGCATCTGTGATTCAACCCTTACCTTTGTCTCTGAGTTCAACTCAGTAGTTACCAAAAGAAAGTTATTGCTTTAGTAAGAATCCAGCCCTGCCATTATTCTCAATCCTAGGCTCTTAAATTTGCTAATTTTCAAGAGCTAGGGATTCAAAAATGCCTTCAGCACACTAATCTAAAGCCACTCTCTCCAATCAGTATGGAGGTCATACAACTGTCATTTTGATCTTCCCTATCCTATCTCTTGGGTTTTTAAAATAATCCAAAGTTAGTGATCCTAATTATCTTAACTTGGGAGAGAACAAAGGGAGTTAGACCACCAATGGTTGGTTACCTGCAGAAGATTATCCACATCCTTAAATATGAGAAGACAGAATTGGAATGTGCTCAAGGTGCTGGTTCTTAGGCAAAATATACTCCACATATGATCTGTTTGGTGGTTTGATATTTGGCAAACATGCATTCTTAAGCAGCCATGGCAGGCATGTTTCCATCTTACTGGTGATTTTCCTTTCCATACCTGTAGTCCGTCAAAATTGGGAAATACTAGTAGAAAATTCTGGAAATGAGTAATTCCTAAGTTTAAAATTGTTGCTCCGAGTTGTCTGATAAAAGTCATGTTCTTCTGCTTGAGATATGAGGTAGAGTAAGTGGGGTGGGGGGAAGAAGAAAACTAAGGCTAAGCCATCTCTCCACCTCTTCCCCAGGGTATCTACTTTGATTACTGAACCCATCCCAAGGCAGAGAGCAGAGGGGGGGGGGGGAAGTACACAGAGGGAGAGGTAGAAGGGAGAAGAGACAAGGGAAGAAAAGGAGAGGACAGGAGATAAGGTCCACCTAATTTTTATTATGTACATTGTTACAATAGTTCTGTTTTGTGATTAGGTATTGCTGTTTACCTTTTAATATGCCTAATAAATAAGACTTTCTGATAGGTATGTACGTACAGGGGGGGGAAAGTAGTACCCATAGGGTCTGTTAGTATCTATGGTTTCAGGCATCCACTGGTGGTATTGGAAAGACCCTCATAGATTAGGAGGGACAGGTGTTTTGATTGGAATTTGCCTCCCCTGAGTAGACTCACAGGCAGACTTCCTGTGTGACAGGTGAGGACCAGCTGAGGAGAGAAATAAGAACACACAGCAGGAAATATTTTAGAGATTTATGTTCTGCCATTTTGCTTTACCCGGTTGAAGTGAATTAGTAAACACGGCATTTATTAATTAAAAAATCATTTGCTTTCAACCTCTCCCTCTTCCCCAGCTAAATAAATATTGATCAAATTTGCAGAGAATATTGGTTGGGAAGAAGGCCAACTAGGCCCAGGGTGCCCACATGTCACCATCTGGCCCTGCTGTTTGTGCAAGAGAATGTGATTGGTGTACATTTGTTCCCCTTCATCTCATCTAAACCCTACATGGCATGCTTGGAGGAGAAAACTGAGGATGGGCCATCTCTCCAAAAGCACACAACCATGTAGTTAATCTAGAGTTGGAGTCTGGTTCCTCCGCCTATTGGCCTAGCACTATCAGCCCTAGCTCACTGACCCGCTAACAACAAGACTCATGAGACCCTGAACCAGACAGGGCAGTCCCACAAAGCCCTGGAACTGGTGGGAAGCCAGACAGCAGACATGAAAACCAACAACCACAGGGAGCCCACAGCCTTCCTGCGCAATGTGTTCCAAGATCTCCTGGAAATCTCCAAACTCTCCCTCGCTTGCAGACTCTTTCATTCCAGTAGCAGGCCATAAAAAAATGATGCACGCTTGTTGCTGTCTTAAGCTATTTGCAGCCTTTATTTGTTCTGCTAGAAGTGTCCCTCTAGCCAGCTTCCCAGGGCCAGCTCATTCGTATTATTGAAAGTCTCACTTCATGTTTTCTTTTTTTTAAATTTAGTACAATATTCTAGACGTGATGCCTCACACCTGAAATCTTACCTATTTGATTGAGAGGAACAAAGTTCAAAGCCAACCCAGGCAAAAATTTTCTGAAGAGTCCATCTCAACCAATAAAAGTGCAATGCCATGCACCTGTGATCCCAACTCTGTGGGAAGTGTAAATAGGGTCCCAGTCTAAGTTGGCTCAGGAGAAATGCCATCAGAGAAATAAAACTAAAGAAGATGTGGCTCAAGAAGTAGAGCATCTGGCTAACCAGTGTAAGACCCTGAGTTCAAACTCCAGTACTTCCAAAATTGTTTTCAATTAGTGATATTTCTATATATCTATATATTGGCCAATATATAGCTATTTAACATAACATTTCCCATTGGTTGCCGCTAACCATGGTTCAACGTGCAATTCACGGCATTAACAACGTTGAGCGTCCCTCATTATGCTATCTCTTTTCAAACTCTCCCTCACCTCAAATAGAAACTGTACCCATTAAGCAATAACTCTCCATTTTGTGTGATACACGGTCTTACTTGTGAGACAGGGTCTTACTATTTAACCCAAGCTGGTCTTGAATTTGCAATCTTTCTTCCTCCATCTCTCAAATTCTAGGATTATGAGCATGTACCACCATGCCTATCCTCTAATTTTTCTTCCTATGGCTTGAGCATTCCAGGTATTTCATATACACAAAATCTTGCCAAATGTGTCCTTTTGTCCATGGCTTCTTTCTCTTAGAATAATATTTCAAGTTTTAACTATTGTATACATGTTTTGGAAGTTTCTTCCTTCTTTATGGCTAAATAATATTCCATGATGTGTCTATTACCCTGTAATTTACTTAGTCATTCAACTCTAATGGACACTGAGATTATTTCCAACCTTTGGCTATTGCAAACAATGCCACAAGATGCAGGTCTCCCTTCTGAGGTTTGCCTCCCTCCCATTTCCTATCATGCCACTCTGCTTAACTTTATTAAAAAATATCATCCCATTAAATTATTGATGTCTTCACTCATCCTCCTCCCCCAAAATACTGTCCAGTCCAGGGCACCTTTTTAATTCATCACAGTATCTCCATTACATAGTAGGTCTTCAAAAGCATTTATCAAGTAAATGAATGGGGAAAAAAGAATAAAGAAATACAAAGATTGGACAGGTGATCCAGCTGACTAACCTGCTCGCTAATTCCTGCCCTCCTATTGAGAGTAATTTATGCAGATTCTTGACAAGATGACAACTTACTATCAGAGGTCTTTTGCCTGTAATGCATAAAATAGAACTTGCAAATGTGAAATCCTCAATACCAAAGATCTAATGCATTATGTGCTTAACGTTGCTGTGGTGTGATGTAGGCAATCAATCCAAGACACGGAGATGTAAAAGTCACAGTAAGTAAAAGAAGTCAGAGGATAAGGAAAAAGATCTTTGAAAAGCCCTGTGCCCTCAAAGAACACTGTGAATGCCCTTCTTATACCAGCAGGGAAAAAACCCTCCTTTAGCAATGCTGGTTCAGAGAGGCAAATGGCACTATAATCCAACCTGAAAGTTCCCAAATCACCTTCTGCCCTGGAATCACCTTAGCACAACACCTGACTTAACAAATCTCACTTGATCCCTACAGGTAAGGCTCACAGGCCTTGTTTCTGAGAGATGTCATCCCATTGATCTGCCCCCTGGGGTACTGTGGAGAATTTCAGCCAGTGCATGCTGATCCCATTACTACTTACTACAGGGCTATCTCTTCTGGCAGAGAGATAATCCAATTCTGCTCCTTCCCAGCACACAGGCATAAAACCCTAATATTTAAGGTCAAATATACATATATATATATATATAAAGAGATAGATAGATAGATAGATATAGACATACACACACACACACACACACACACACACACACACACACACACACACACACACACACACACACACACACACACACATCAAATACCATTCTATGCAACTCAGTATTTGTTCCTGGCACCAGGAGCAACGGAGATTTTGTTCCATGTGACACAGATGTTATTCTCTCTCCACAAAGTCCCCTTAGATCTCTGACTCCTTCTCCCCCTTTCTGTCTGCACCCTTCCAGGATGAGTGTAGGGAACTAGAGAGAAAATGATGTATGAGTCATGGCCCCTACACTCAAGGAATTTACCATGAAGCAAGAGAGGCAGAAAATAAATCAGTGGGCATAAGATACTTTGGTAAGTAATAGAGTTTGTTATTAAGCTCTACAAATGATATAAATAATGAATGTTGGCCTTGAAAGTAAGTAGAAAGTCACCTTTCTACTTACTGCATATACAGTCCCAGCACTCAGGAGGCCAAGGCTCAAAGATCACAAGGCCAGGCTGGGCTATCTAGCAAGACTCCAAAAATTAAAAACTCAAAACATAAAAATTTCCAAGCCAGGTGCCAATGCTTTATGTCCATAATCCTAGCTACCTAGGAGGCTGAGATGTAAGGATCACAGTTCAAAGCCAACCTAGCCACACAAATCTGAGAAATTCTTATCTCCAATAAACCAGAAGTCTCTACAAATGGCTCAAATAATAGAGAACCAACTATGACCAAAAAAACCCAAGCAAGAGTATGAGGCCTGAGTTCAAGCTCCAGTACCAGTACACACACATACACACACACACACACACACACACACACACACACACACACACACACACACACACACACACACACACACCTAACCAACAACAATGTGTGCATGTGTATAAGGGAATAAAAATATGTTCCATGAAGAATGTGCTTTACTGCAAAAGACCTAGGGGTGAGAAATAGAGTGAAATGGAACCTAAAAGCAAAATGTGATTTCTAAGAGTCTTCTTGTACAGGCTGAAGGGTTTTGATTTCTTCCTATTGCAAACTGAGACCAGGAAGCGAGACTGAGTGACAGCACAATTAACCAATCATTGGAATTATAGGAAGGGAGCTATATCAACAATGACTCCAAGTGTGGTTATGGGTGTGAAAGCATAGTGAGCATACTGATGTGAAAGAGAAAAAAAAAAACAGAAGTCAAGAAACAAGAGGTATGTGTAGTATTCCTGTTGAAAGATGTGTTAAGCATGTACATGGGTGTAAGGATATATAAGGTGATGTAAAATGGGTAAGGTCCAAGACAGAGTTGAGACAGTAGGCTGAGACAGCATACATCTGGGTGTGTGTGTATGTAAAGGTAATCCCAGAGATGATCAGATCACTAGGTCTCTGACCTAATGAATAGTTTTATTTTGTTTTTGTTTTTGTTTTGTTGGTCTTGGGGCTTGAACTCTGGGCGCTATTCCTCAGCTTTTCAGCTCAAGGAGAGCACTCTACCACTTGAGTCACAGCACCACTTCCGATTTTCTGAGTGGTTTATTGGAGATAAGAGTTTCACGGAGTTTCCTGCCCAGGCTGGCTTTGAATCGTGATCCTCAGATCTCAGCCTCCTGAGTAGCTAGGATTACAGGTGTGAGCCACGGATGCTCGGCCCTAATGAATAGTTTTAATCCACTGATGGAGTCAACTTTTGAACAGACTGTTTAGAAGTGGTGGAACTGTGGAAGACAGATCCTAGTGGAGGAAGTGAATTACTAGGGGTACATCTTTGAAAGTGATGTCTTGCTCTTGGCTCCTTTCTCCTTGCTTCTTGGCTTCCATATTGTGAGCACCATATCTTTCCACTATGATGTTTCTGCCTTGCCACAAGCCTAAGAGCAAGGGGCTGGCCTACTATGGGCTGAGTCCTGTGAAAGTGCAAGCCAAAGTGAATGTTCTTCCTTTAAATTATTTCTCTTACTTATTTGTCCCAGGAATGAATATTCTGATGACACATATGAAAACACCAACAAAGGAAATGAAGCAACAAATTGGTAATGGAAGGGAAATCAAAGAATGAGAAGGAAAGGAGAAAATAGAGTCACGGAAATCCAAAGAGAAATGTGTGTGTGTGTGTGTGTGTGTGTGTGTGTGTACATCAACAGTCATGTGGTCCATATACACTGAGTAGCCAGAAACCTGAAGGTAGTGATGGGGTGGGGAGATGAAGAAGTCGTCTTTGATGACCCTAGAAAGTTCTGTTTCAGTGAGAGGTAGCACAAAGAAGTTGGTTTGTTCCACTTGATTGCTGAAATGGGAGTAAGATAAGCAGCAGCTCTCAGCCATGATTGCACACTAAGAGTCTATCTTGGGAAATCTTGAAGACCACTGTGCCTATGTAACAAGCCCTTTCAGTTTCACTTAGTTGTTCTGAGATAAGGAACAAGCATGAAGATTTTTTTTAAGCTCCACTATATGGGCAATGAAAGTCAAGGACCACTAAACCAGCATACGTATGAACAACTTGGGCAGTGACAAAAAGAAAGATATCCAGGGCAAATCTTGAAAGGGAAACATCATAGAAAGAGAGGGAAAAATAGTACAGGCACACATCTGAGATATTGCAGGATTGGTTTCACATCACTGAACCAACATGCACTGCA
The DNA here is from genome assembly GCF_024711535.1 of Dipodomys merriami. Classification (NCBI taxonomy): domain Eukaryota; kingdom Metazoa; phylum Chordata; class Mammalia; order Rodentia; family Heteromyidae; genus Dipodomys; species Dipodomys merriami. Next base: position 1,997,338 of record NW_027203270.1, read on the forward strand.
AAACCAAAGGTCATATGATTCACTAAAAATCAATCATATGACCTTTGGTTTTTCAGTACATATACAAGCTATGTGCACACTATATCGTAAGCTATTAAATATGCAATAGCACTGTATCTCAACAATGCATATGCCTATACTTCATTACTTAAAAAATGCTAATGAATCTTTAAGCTGCTGGAACAATGTTCCCACTAGAATTGCTCCATGCCAGATGGCCACAATCCTTCAATTTATAAGTACACTTGGAATACAACACAACGAAACACAATAAGGTGTGTCTGTATGTACAAAAGGAAATGAGGACTTAATATTATACAGGGGAAAATGTCTGGGGAAGAGATCTAGACAGTAAAGTCATGAAAGAGGAATTAAAGTTTTCCTAGATTAGAAAACAGGAAGCAGAATGAGAGGCTCACTTTGGTGATGAGTAATAACTTCTCAAGATAAAGTCATAGAGGAAGTGCAGACAGGCAAAAATGAAGACAGATTTAGAAGTGCACAATTAGAAGGGGCACACATAGAAAAAAATCATTTCTGATGGTCTCTTTTTCTTTCAGCATGTGCTGAAAAAGGAGGAGGAGGAGGAGGAGGGTGAGTTGGGTGGAAGTGGAGTAGGTCAGGGGCAGACACTCAAGTGTGAAAGGGAAAAGCAACTAGAGATGATTAAAAGATGAGTGAGGAGAGCTGGCAGTCCAGCTGGGGCCAGAAGCTTATAAATTGGTAATGGAACCAATTCAGTGTGATTAGATGATTTTCTCCAGCATCACCCAGTAGTCCTGGGGCAAGGAGAAAGAAAATAAAAAGGTGGGTGATACAGCATTGATGCTGGAAGGGAGACACAGCCCTGGAAAGAGACAGAAGACGAGGAGACCAAAAGCCTGGAGGAGAGTGACTTCAGAGTTGGGAGGTTAAACCCAGCCTCAGAGGAAAGACTAGGCCAACAGAGATCTAACAGCCTTCAAAAACAGGTGCTGTTATCTCACGAAACACATTAAAGTGTGCAGTTTTGTATTAGCCAGGGTTCTCCATGAAAACAGAATCAGTAGGCTATATATGTACCATTTGTTATCATTAGCTCACACTGTTAGAGAGGCTGGACAATCCCACCATCTACTGTCTTCGTGCTGAAGACCCAAGAAAACCAATAGAATAAATTGTACTCTAACTATCATCAGCAGTCCCAGTCCAAGTGAAATAGAAAACCAATGTCTGGGCACAAGGACACAGGCAGCAATAATGACACCAACAAACAGACGTCCTAAAGTTCAACCCAGGGGAAAGAGTTCAGAAACCCATTACAACCAGTGCAGTAGAACCAGAAGATTCCATCCCCATGTTCTTAGCTAAGAACATGTTCTTAGCTACAGCTAGCACCCTCCCAGCTCCATATCAGACCAAGGGAGCAACCAGAGAGCTGTTGAGCTTTTATCTACATTGTGGTGAGCCCTCTGCATAAAACTAAGATAATCTTTTTACACCAAGAGGATATAATAAGCCAGAGTCATTGCATTTTCCTACTTGTATAGGCTTGAAACAGTTGGAGTAGAGAGAAGGGGAGAGGAGGAAGAGGAAAGAAAGGAAGAAGAGGAAAGGAAGGAGGGGGAGGAAGAGGAGAAGAGGGAAGAAGGGAAGAGGGAAGTCGATACAGAAAGAGACAGCATGAAAACTAGAGAGATAGAGATAATAACGTGGATGCTCTTTACAGGGCATTTCCGTCACTCACTTTCATTCTTATGTGGCTTTGAGAAAGGAATAAAGGAAGTGGCTCCTTTGTGCCAAGCATTCTACATAGAAGATACTGCTTGTCCTCTCTAAGCTGCAGTTCACTCTAGGTTTTCCAGTTTCATACTTGAAGATGGGCAAATCTCTTGTGAAGAGAGTCCCTGTCAGAAAATTAATCCAAGACAGTTTTACCCAATCATTTCTGTGTCCCTGCATTCCATGAGTGATCTTTCTATTCCAATTGCCCTTGGGGCAGGCTGTTACAGTAGGAGAGAGAGAGAGAGAGAGAGAGAGAGAGAGAGAGAGAGAGAGAGAGAGAGAGAGAGAGAGAGAGAGAGAGAGAGAGAGAGAGAGATCCATATTCCCATATTCAGCTTTCTAGTTTGAAAATGAACATGAGCTCACAGAAGAAGCAAAACTTAAGAGTAAGGGTGAGTGGAGATCCAAAGCAGAAATCAGAGTTAGAACTGAAGTTTATTTCGGAAAAGTAAGCATAAAAAATAAAATCCATGATGAGTTAGAGCCAGTTGACACTGTTGCTAGGATTAGAATAAAACCCCACCAGTAGAAAACTGGGGGAGGGGGCTGGGATGTGGCCTAGTGGTAGAGTGCTTGCCTAGCATGCATGAAGTCCCAGGTTTAATTCCTCAGTACCACATACACAGAAAAACCCGGAAGTGTCACTGTGGCTCAAGTAGTAGAGCTCTAGCCTTGAGCTGAAGAGCTGAGGTCAGCACCCAGGCCCAGAGCAAGCCCTACAACTGACCAAAGAAGAAGAGAAGGAGGAGGAGGAGAAGGAGGAGGAGGAAGAAAAAGAAAACTGGGGGAGGGGCTCTGAGTGGTATTGAGGAGGCTTTTGTGTGTTCTGCTCCTTTGGGGTCAAGTCCATGTGGCTGGCAGAGCCATAAGTCCAAGACCCAAAGAACCAGAGCTTGCCTGCTGAGCAGTGCTGAGAACAATTGACAAAAGTCTTTGACTTCTCTACTTCCACCCTACCCTTCCATAGAGACACTATGATAGAAAAATTGGCTTAAAGGATCCAGGGAAATTAGCCTAATCTCTAGGAGTCTTACTGATAGGGTGAAAGGCCAAAGGTTTCTCATTCAGTCTTTAGAGCTAGTGACTCCTAATATTTCCTGGCCCTCTTGAACAGATACAAAGAGCTTTATGGAACAACCACCAGAAAGAAGATAAGACAATTGCAAAGGAGATCTGCAAGGTCCAGCAGTGGTAAGCAGGAACAACTGGAGTGTTACTGTGGTAGGAGATACAGAAAATAAGACACTATAGCCAAAAATAGATGCCATCCCCAAAGGCTTACTGTGCCCACGTCTCCTAGAAATTAGGTGCAATTTTGGAGGAAAGAGGGAAGCTTAATTTAATCTGAAACCTTTACATTGGTTCAATTTGCCCTGAAATGACTGAGAGTAAGTTTCCAGTATCAGTTCAGTGGCACAGAACAGAAAAGAGTGCTCAATTCTGTTATAAAAATATAAAGAGAATTGTCCTTTTTTATTTTTCCAGCTTTAGTTAGAGGTTAATGACATAGGCATTTGCCAGATTTTCAGCTCATGGAGGCTCAGTGACAGAAAGGCACATCATGGTAGCAGTAGTTATTTCTTACTATGTCAATACCAGTCTTTCCAAATCAAACTTTCACTATGGAACAGGTACCCAAGGAATAAGGTGAAGGACAACAGCATGTATTACAAATGGGAAGATGAATGTACAACTTCTAAATAGATGGAGTTGTCACGGACACATAGACTGCACCCCAAAATTGGTATATTTGGAGCAACTCATGGACCGAGTCCCAATGTTAGGCTATGCATTAAGTTAAGAGCTAAGAGTTAAGATAGGCATTGAGTTAAGAGCTCTGCTTCCCTGACTTGAGGCCTTCTCAATAGAGCTCCAGTCCTGATGAGTGCTCGTGAGCCTCTTCATGTGCTGTGGTCTGTGACTTTTGGCCTTTAAATGGGCTTTCCTCTGTCTGTGTATGTGCACACACGCTGGTCCTGGAGCTTGAACTCAGTGTCTAAGCTCTGTCCTTAAATTTCTTTTATGCTCAAGGCTAGTGATCTACCACTTGAGCCACAGCACCATTTCTGGCTTTTTCTGAGTAATAGATTGCAGATAAAGAGTCTCATGGACTCTCTTACCCAGTCTGGCTTTGAACTGTGATCCCACGATCTCAGCCTCCTGAGTAGCTAGGATTATAGGTGTGAGCCACCAGTGCTTGTCTAAATGGGCATTCTTTAGTTGTTTTTTGTTGTTGTTGTTGTTCTATGAATAGAACCTAGGCTCTTGTGTAAGCTAAGAAGTATTCTACCACTAGCCCTACATACACTGTCACCACTGTATTGTGTCCTTCCACGTCTTTATCATCCTGGCTATCTAACTATTCCCCCCTCCATTTGTACTTTCTATTTGATCTTATGCAATTTTGACTGCTATAACAACATATGATATATTAAGTAGCTTATAAACAACAGAAACTTAGTTCTACAGGTCTGAAGACTGGCATATTCAACACCAACTGCTGGCAGATTCAGTGAAGGGCTTTATTCCACATCAGAAAAAGGAAGTACTATCCTTCACTATTGAGTAGAAGACAGGTATCTCCTTTACTCCTAGTATCAGGTCTTTCTTAAAGCCCATCCACGAGGGCTCCATTTTCCCGACCTCAAGCAATGAGGACCAAGATTTCAACATATGGATTTGAGGGAAACAATGCAAACCATTTACCAAGATGGTCTTCCTGGTGTCCCATGAACCCCCATGGTGTCCTGTGTCTTCCGTGGTTGTAGCAACTCTGCCCACACTGTTTTGTTGTGTGGTTACTTCACTGTCTCCTCCACTAAACTGTCAGATACTTGTGGACAGAGGCATGCCTGAATCACTGTACCCCAGAACCTCGAATAGGACCTGGCACATAGAAAATGCATTGATGCCAAACCAACCCAGATGCCCCTCAATAGATGAATGGATCAAGAAAATATAGTGTGTGTATATATATATATATTATATATATGTATGAATTCTATGCCTCCATCAGAAAGAATGACACAGCTCCATTGGAATATGGAAAGACTTGGAAAAAATTATATTAAGTGAAGTAAGCCAGACCCAAAGAAACATAGGTTCCATGGTTTCCCTTATTTGCAATAACTAGCATACGTCTAGAATAATCTTACCAGACAAGTAGAAAAGGTCAAAAGCTACGCACATATGACCATAGAAGATGATGCTAAGCGAAATGAATCCCAAGATACAGATGGACACAAGAGGTTTTTATCTTTGTTGCAGTTGTTTTTAATGTACTTATAATGTACTATGTGATTTTTTTTGTTTCTTTTGTATGTTCTTCCCCCATGGTAAAACCCCTGTTTTCACTGTATTTGATTCTGGTGCCCTGTATCTTGTATATACATTTTTCTAATTTGGGGAAGGGAAAAAACAAAATGTTGAAACAAGGATACAGGTTGACCCATTGTAACAATGAGACACACAAGACACTTTGTTGAAAACAAACTTTACAACTTGGGGGGAGGCATGGAGTAGGTGGGGAGGCATGGAGTAGGTAGGGAGGGAAGGGAAGGGAAAAACAAAGGAGGGGGTAACAATGCTCAGTAGGAAATGTACTTATCACCTTACTCAGGGGCTGGGAAGGTGGCTCAGTGGTAGAGCGCTTGCCTTGCATGCCTGAGGCCCTGGGTTCGATTCCTCAGCACCACATAAGCAAAAAGAAAAAAGCCGGAAGTGGCACTGTGGCTCAAGTGGTAGAGCGCTAGCCTTGAGCTGAAGAGCTGAGGGACAGCGCCCAGACCCAGAGTTCAAGCCCCACGACCGGATCCAAAAACAAAACAAAACAAAACAAAAACAAAAACCTTACTCATGTAACTGTAACCCCTCTTTACAGTATATTTATAATTAAAATAAATACTAAAAAAAAGAAAATGCATCTCAAGTTAAATCTAAAACACAAATATGCATGAAAATATATACAGGGTTATATATTGTGTATATATATTGTATAGATAGATAGATAGATAGATAGATAGATAGATAGATAGATAGATAGATAGATAGATATACAAACAAATTGACTCAAGAATTGTATACTCAGGAGAGAAGTCTAATGGTGTAATTCCTCTGAACAAATAACTTTAACAAAATGAATGCCAGGAAGCTGAAATAGGGTTGTTGGGAGGGAGGCAAAGAGAGGGGACCACACCAATGGATTAGGAAAAGTAAGTAAATATAGTCATTATATTCAATGTGTATTATATAGTTGAACTACATAACTTGAGAGGATGGATGGGATTAGGAAAGATTGGGGGAGGTGGCTATGGAAAAGGAGTGATCTTGACCAAGACACATTGTACTTATAATTTGACTTGTTGATTTGAAACCCTTTTTTGTACAAAAACTTACAATAAAAATAAAAACAAATAAACCTGCTTCCCTGAGAATCATGGAAAGAAACAACTTTGATGTGGGCTATTTTTTTTTTTTTGTTTATAAAATCCAGGCGGATCACCCCATCTCTCTATGGGAAATGTCCCCAAGCATATAAATATCAGTCAGAGAGTTGTGACCAAAGATTTTTCTTCACTAATTCCCCAAGGGAAATAAGTGCTTCAAGCAGCAATGTTATACAACTAGTTCTTCCAAAATGTGAAATCTCACAGAGCAGTTAACTCCAATCAGCAGGTGCAGCAGCCACCCTTTCTCCAGGGTCCCAATAAAACCTCTGACTGTTCAGTCTGGACATTTGGGGCAGACAAGGTGGGAATCATTTAGGGATCTTCCCAACTCTGGGTCTTTTATCTTGGCCCTGACACACCAAGCACCTCCTCAACCAGAGTGTCTGCAGCAAGCATTCCTAACATTCAGTGTCAGATTTCATCCTCACAAATAATACTGTGAGATAAAACTGCCACTCTCAGATTGATAGAGGTGAACACTGAGGCTCAGGGAGGTTAAGTAACTCACAGCTATCCAGTTGTCTTGGAGAAGAATACATCCTCCATCAGTGACTGCTCTTGTTATTGTTGTTACAGTGCTGTGGGGGTAAAAGCGCAATACTTTTACTACCTGTTTTCACAACCTTTAGGTGACAAAACACATATGCCAGGAAGAGTCCAGTGGGTCATAATTGGGTGTTACTCTAGCACTAAAGGCTAAAGGGAATTAGATTCTCTACTGTCCTGGGAAAGAGTCCAGATTCTACTTTAATAAGTAGAGTATTCTCAAGCACAAGGAAAGATGTGTGCAAGTTTCCCATACTTCTAAGCTGAGCCTTTCCAAAAAGAGCAGAATGTGTAATGTAGGTTGGGTCCTTACTTTTTCCTTTTCTCTTCTCTTTCTTTGGTTTTCCTTTGGGAGAATGTAATTTACTCTCACAAAGAGTTGGAAAAAGTTTGGGTCCTGTTCAGTGGCCCGCATATCCAGATTCCATGTACTCATTAATCATTCACAGATTAATTTATGCACACTCTCAAACAGTCTTTTGTGTCAGTTGAGTGGCTCAAATTACAATGTTCAATGTCCATGAGAAACAGACTGGGTCCAAGGAGCACACTGCAAGTCTATATTCCATCTGCAGGGCCATATAGAAACCCAAAGTCAATGTGGCTGGAGGAGGAAGGAGGAGGATGAGAAGGGAAGAGAAGAAGGAAAAGAAGGAAGGAAGGAAGGAAGGAAGGAAGGAAGGATAGGTAAGGTCCCTTCCTGAATGGCGAGCAGACTCCGCCCTCCTCTCAGCCAAGTCTCCGGCCAGTACCTGCATTACCTAGGCAACTGTCACACCTGGAAGAGGTCACATCCACATCCACACCTTTCTTCCACCTGGTCCCACCTCCCTTTACCTGACCATACCTTCTCTAGCCCCTACCCTAGATAAGGCAACGCCCCAGGCCAGACACAGGTGACTTGGTGCCCGCTGGTCCACTGGATAAACCTATCTCTTACCTAAATACCACGTGTGTGGTATTGTCCTTACTCAGCAGACTCTTTAAAGAAGGAAGGAAGGAAGGAAGGAAGGAAGGAAGGAAGGAAGGAAGGAAGGAAGGAAGGAAGGAAGGAAGGAAGGTCTTCTCTACAAATTTTCACTGAATTTCCACAATCTGGAAAGTACTATGTGAAGCAAACAGCATATGGTTGTGAGTAATTTTCTCTCTGGTCTGTGACCCCTATTACCATCTGTAGAAGACTGTAGGACCTTCACCAGGCAGCTGAACGTCACTGCCTGTGAGCAGAAAGCTCTGAGCAGATGAAGATGGGCAGCCACAAGGGACGACAGCATGAGGCTCTGAACACTGAGCCAAGGAAGCAAGGAACTCTCTGTCCTGTTTAAAAAAAAAAAATAAAGAAAAGAAAAAGAAAAAAAGAAAAGAAAAGAAAAAAGAAAACGATCATGCTCAGGAAGTACTGGTGATCTCGATTTGAATGTTTTGGGTTTTTGCTGCAGCCTTAGCATCTTTAGCATCTGGTCAAACGGTGAGAGACACGGTTTTGGGAACATGATATGACACCTTTTATCTCAGCTCTGGATAAAGTGAGCTATATGTGCAGCTATTTACAAGCAGCACAATCACAAGGGCAGAGGTGTGCTGGGGTGCTTGATGCAATTCTCCAAGAATCTGGCCAAACAAATAGATTTCCAAAAGAGCAGTTAGGAGGTGTTACAGGCCAGGCTGGAGGGAAAAGTCAGCATGGTGTGCTCATTTCCAGAAGCATCTTTTCCTTTATTCCTTATTCTGTAAACACCAAACTATGTCCTTCTGACATCAGGACTCCTGAAACTCAACCCTCATTTTCCCACCTCTCAAACTTCAAACCACTGAATATGTTCTAATCTGGGTATCCCTATCATCTGAAAACTTTTCCCTGGGTTTTCTAAAACCGGTAGTTCATTACCAACAAAACCTGTACATCTTCAGACACGTTTTTGAAGCATTTCCTTCATTTCTCTGTCCTATCACAATAAGGAATCTATCCAGAACAGATTATTACTTTTTAAAATATTTTTATCATAAAGATACTGTACAGAGAGGTTACAGTTACATGAGTAATGAGTACATTTCCTATAGAGCATTGTTATCCCCTCCTTTGTTTTTTCCCTACTATCTGTTCCCTTCCCATCTCCCCAACTCCTGCCTCCCCCACCCCCAAAGTTGTAAAGTTCATTTTCAGCATAGTATCTTGTACATCTCATTGTTACAATGGGTCAACCTGTATTCTTATTTCAGCATTTTGCTATTTCCTTTCCCCTCCCCAAATTTGAAAAATGTATATACAAGATGCAGGGTACCAGAATCAAATATAGTAAAAACAGGGGTTATACCATGGAGGAAAATATACAAAAGAAACAAAAAAATCACATAATACATTAAAAACAACAGCCACAAAGAAAAAAAAAAACCTCTTGTGTCCCTATCTTGAAGTGCATTTAGCTTAGCATCATCTTACATGGTCACATGTACATAGCATTTGTCCTTTTCTACTTGTCTGGTAAGATTATCCTAGATGTATACTAGTTACTGCAAATAAAGGAAAACATGGGACCTATGTTTCTTTGGGCCTGGCTTACTTCAGTTAATATGATTTTTTCCAAGTCTTTTCATTTCCTAACAAATGGGGCAGTGTCATTCTTTCTAATGGAGGCATAGAATTCCAGTGTGTGTGTGTGTGTGTGTGTGTGTGTGTGTGTGTGTGTGTGTGTGTGTGTGTGTGTGTGTGTGTGTGTGTATTCTTGATCCATTCATCTACTGGGAGGGGCATCTGGATTGGTTCCATATCTTATCTACATGAATAATGCTGTGATAAACATAGTTGTGCTGGTAGCTTTAGTGTGGCCTTGTTTGTGATCTTTTGGATAAATGCCCAAAAATAGGATTGCTGGGTCATAGGGGAGCTCTATGTGTAGTCTTTTGAGGAACCTCCATACTGCTTTCCAGAGTGGTTGAACAAGTTTATACTCCCACCAACAATGCAGTAGGGTTTCCTTTTGGCCACATCCCCTCCCAGCATTTCTTGTTATTAGATTTCTTGATTATGGCCATTCTAACTGGGGTGAGGTAGAATCTCAGTGTTGTTTTCATTTGCATTTCTCTTATGGCTAGAGAAGTTGAGCATTTCTTCATGTGTCTATTGGCCCTTCTTATTTCCTTTAGCCCACTTATTATTGGGGCGTTTGTTTCTTTGAGTATTTGTTGTTGGGGGATTTAACTTTTTGAGTTCTAAGAATATTTTAGAGATGAGACCCTTGTCCATTGTATGGCTTGTGAAGATCTTCTCCCAATCTGTAGGCTTTCTATTGATCTTGCTAGCTATGTCCTTTCTCATGCAAAAGCTCTGCAGTTTCATGCAATTCCATTTATCCAACCTTTCAAAGAAAGGTTTGTTGTGTTTCTGGGTCTTTATTAAGAAAATTTTGGCCTGTGTCAAAGAGCCCTAGAATTTCTCCTATTCCTTCCTCTAATGTTTTCAGGGTGTCTGCTTTGACTTCAAGGTCTTTGATCCATTTGGAGTTGATTCTGGTGCAGGGTGATATATAAGGATCTAGCTTTAGTTTTCCATAGGTGTTTAACCTATTTTGCCAGCACCATTTACTGAAGAGGCTGTCTTTCTTCCATCCTATTTTTTAGCTCCCTTATCAAAAATCAGGTGGCTATAGGTCTGTGGGTTCATTTCTGGGTCTTCAGTTCTATTCCATTGGTCCTCAGGTCTAAAGAACAGACTATTACTTTTTAAATAATAACAATAATAGCAAACCGTTGATTGTATATTGGTATCCCAGGCTTGTCTAAGTGCAGTATCTGAGTGGATTCCTGTAATCTTCTCAGCAACTGTATAATGAAGCCCATTATGCCCTTGGTTTCATTTTCTTGGTGCTGGGGACTCAACACAGTCTTCCAGTGTGATCCACCACTGCCTTACACCTCTATCCCCACTATTCCATTTTCTGAAGAGAAACCTGAATACAGAGAAGTTAATCAGTTAGCTCAAGATCACGGAATTAATAAGAAGTAGGTCTTGGATCAAAACAACGGGACTATGAATGTTGTGTATGGCCACTGCAGAAGGAACTGTAATCAAGTGAAAACAGCTCCAAGAACAGATACATAGGCAGAAGCATGAAAAGAAATGTGGACAGGGATCTATGTCTATTTGGGTATAGAACCAACCCAGAAGAAAAAAATTGTGCTTCCCCTAAGGGCGCAGGTTCCACTGCCAACCTCATAAAAGTTAACCATTCTGTTAGTTCCCGTGTAACAAGGCCTGGAGGTCTGCTAGAGCTCCTCCTTACTATTATTGATCTCCCACACATGTTGTTTGGGGTATGTTTTGTATTTTTACAGAGGAGCTTGGAGAGATGGGTTAACTGGGGCTTGGGTGCTATCCCTTAGCTTTTTCACTATGGTGTTTCAGGTTAGTGTTCTACTACTTAAGACATAGCTATACTTTCAGCTTTAGGGTACTTAATTGATGATAATGCTCTCGAAAGCTTTCCTGCCCATGCAGACTTCAAACCATAATCCTCAGCATTCAGCCTCCTGAACAGGATTTATAGGCATGAGCCACTGCCACGGGGCTGCCTTTGACGGTCATGCTGCCAGAGGGAATAACCCAACACCACAGGTTCTTTTCTTCATTCCCACAAGGTCCAGCGCACAGGTCAGTGTCAGCCTCTCCAGTTCTACTGCAGTTACCATCCATGGTGACCTCACGCTCCACAGAGAAATCCCTGAAGATCCCTGGCCTCTCCACTCTGTGATCTCTTCTTTCCACCAAATGTTTTCCCTCTCTACTAACTTAGCCTCTTTATCCCACAGCCATGCTCTAGACCTTTCTAGGTACATTGGCATACCCCTACCTTCTCCTAATTCTGAGCATTCTACTTTCCAATCACTATCTCTTACCTTTAGTTTTCCAAGTCCAAAACCTAATGGTTCCTCCCTAATTAACCCAGGCTCTTTATCGTACCACTTTTTACTGGCCCTCTATTTCTTCCTGTTCTCATTTTTTTCTTATCTACTTGCATTCAAGTATGCATCCTTGTCATTATTGCCTAGCACGTACTTTCTTTTTTTCTCTCCCTAACATTTTCCCAGGAGGAAAAACATCTTTAATAAATCTCACTATTTTGAACTTTCATCTAAGCAACTGAACCTGGTAAGAAAAAAAAGGTACAAACATGTTGACTGACTTTAAGTGTGTGTGACCAACTTCGAGAGGGCCCAAATGTTATGTTCCTATTCAACCATGGTTTCTAAGTCACTAGTTTGTTCCATTTCCTACTTAGAGTAGTTTAAAGGAAATCTAGTCAAAAGGCTAAACTTCTAGCTCTTTCATAATATCTCCCCTTTTCACCTTCTTACTCCCAGCTAAGAAAGAAAATCCTGTCACCAACACATATCTACCAGCTTCAACATAGATGTCTCATACATTCTGCCTTCCTAAACAGACTATCGATGATCTGAAAGTCTCTTCTCCAAAGACAGTCCTCCTACTGGGAAACATTGGACCCTATTCTGTTTCTCAATACCAGGGTTATTGGTCTGTCAGTTGCTTCTCCTGTATCAAGTTTTCTCTTTTTGGTCTATCACATCAGAAAGAGAACCCCTTCCTAACCCTCCATTCTCTTCTACTCCCATCCCATATTTGTGCTCCTCTTTTCTTCCTTTTCCCTCTTAAGCCCAATCTTATCAGTGTTTCTTGCCTGTCTCCTTACCCAGCTCTTAAAGGACTTGTGAAGTGTGTATCTTATTCAGAACAACACATAGTGACAGTCTGATCATGAAGGATGGATGGATGGATAGATAGATTGGTGGCTTGGTGGAAGAAGAGATGGTTGGTTGGATGGATGGATGGAGAGTTGGATAGAAGAATGAATTGATGGATAGTACATCAAGAAAAAGTCAGTCCTCTTTCTTCCCACGCTAGCTTCTCAGGTTTTTTGCCATGCCATTTTGGACAAGAAGAAAATTCAAGAAGAATCTATGTTAGCCTCATTATTAGATTCCCAGTTCTAATAACTTGGCACTGGAATGTTGGAGAAAAGAATTTTGCACAAATGCCCCTGCCAAATAGCATCTCTCAGCCTTTCCTTAGCTCACTACGTGAGAACGTCATCTTGGATTGAACTTCCCATTCTGAAGCTCAGAAGTTTCTCATTATGACACAGATCATTATCACCCCCCGTGATGCATAAGCACCTATGCATCAGGTGCCAGACAGGCTAATGTGTATGCATGTTATATAGATCATCATATTTAATCCCTCTTCTGTATACCTCATAAGATAGGTACATATTGTCTCTACTTACACATCAGGAAGCAGAGACTCATAGGAGATAAAGTAACTTGTCTGAGCACACGGCTAAACATAAACATACCCTAGCTTCAGACCCAAAGCTTACTCTTTCACCCTTACTCATTCCAGACCACCATGCTATTTTTCCCCAGCAAGCCAAGTCTCTATGCTCAATACTCTGAGCCGTGCATTAAACATGTTCTCTCAAGTGATTTCAATGTTATGTCAATTCTCAGCCACGTTTGCAGATGTGGAAACTGAGTTTCAGTTGCATTTGAAACTTGGTTGCACTTGAGATCCCAGTGTATTTGACCCCTGGATTGCCTAATCATTTTATAGAAGAAGTGAGTGGTGAATGAGAATTACAAAGGTGAAAATGAACTACTCAAGGTCAGCCTCACTAACCCATGAGAAAAGTAGATTTGAATCAAAGTTACCAATCAAATACTCAGAAGCACCTTAAGGCAGGCTCTCTAGTGTCTAGCTCCTGATCCTTGTACACTGCTGATCCAAAGGATGAGCTGATCCCCAGGGAGTAACCAGGTTTTGACCAGTTTTTCTCCAGAGCCCAGGCCAAGCCAAGCAGGCATGGAGCTGTGAAGGGTTGCACAGGAAGGATCCTGCTTTGCTTCTAGGTCCGATTCCTCCTGAACAAGATTGAAAATGAAGTAATCTACATCCATCATTGGTCCAGCACTTAACCCAGAGGTTACAAACTTGCCTAGGGGCCGGAGTGTAAAATATGTGCTGGAGATGCAGCCTATTTATCTTGTTCTCCGTGCCCCTGCTTGTGCTGTTTACTTTCTCACTGGAGGTGCAATTATTTAACAAGGTGCTGAAGCCTGGGGAAGATTGCACATTTTAATCAAAGCACCAAACGAGCCAGTCTAGATGACTTTACAAAATGTATTTGAGGCAAATTTTGCACAGCAATGTCTGGGTATCAGGTAATTAAGTGAAAAGGGAAATAACTTCCCAAGGGGTGTAAACAAACACACCAAGTCAGTCTCACTTCAGTGTTAATGCTGAGTGAGGAAAATGGATTTCTGAGTGGACTGTGGCCTAAAACCAGGGAGCCAGGGAGGCTGCTTCCTCCAATGTCAAGGCAGGGGATCAGAAGCTGCGGGGGCTACCTACAAATGTAGAGAGAGACAAAACATGGGAAAGGGCTTTGTCAAAATCCCTCCATTAATAGAGCCAGGGGGAGCCTATGGCTTTGAAGGGCAAAATGGTTTTTCTCAAGGTCATGTGGAAACTCTGGGGAGGAGCTAAGACCAGACGCTAACATTTTTCAGTGCTAGACCTGTGTTACTTCGCATCTGCCTAGACAATGCTACGAAGATGTTGACTATGAGTAATAACAAAAACAAAAATAATCACAGCAAAGACAAAATGATCATAGCTGACACATCTGAGTGTATATGCCAGGCACTGTGTTTTGTGTTTTGTGCTTCACATCTGTTAACCCACAGGACATCATTCTTCCAAAAACTCCTTGAAAAAGATACTGCTAATAATCCTCCATTTAGAGGTGAGAAAATAGGAATAGAATATAAGCAATCCACTGAACATTTCTCCGAGTAGGGCAGGTTAACAGATGCCAATTCCGAGCTTCCACAGACTCTGGGCATGCAAAGCCTGAATGGGTTTGCTAAAACCTCTGGTGCTTGGCCCCTAAATCTCCATCCTCAAGCTCCTTCTATTTAATCTGCCCTATCTATTCAGAAAACAGTGACTATGAAGAGTAGTTCAGTCATCTCATCTCCCACAAAAGCATAACAAAAGCTAACAATAAAGCAAGAGTGCATAAAATGGAGGATGCATTTGTGTGTGGCAAACTTTGGGGTCACAAGAGAGGCTTTTTACAAAATACCACCCAGGAATCTACTGAAAACCCCCCTACTAGTTAGGATCATTCAAGGCCCTGGGACTTCTTACTGGTTTTTTTCACAGGATGTTTTACTATCACTTATTTGGATTTCAGATGTACTTCTCAGATCTTACCTCCTCCTTTATTCTACTCTCTTCTCTCTCCTTTCTCCTTCCTTCCTTTGTGATGAGCAAATAAACAATTCATCCCATTGAATACCCATACCTTTAGGGTCTCACCCTCTGACCTACACATCTTTCCAAGATAATATCCTGGACAGAGGCAATTTCCTTTTCAGAGAGGGTTTCTGGAACTAACTGCTAAGAAAATTCATTATTCACTTTGTGACACTAATAACTGGGAGGTCACCACATGCATTTTTAAGGCTGCGGTTATCTGTTTATTTGTGCAGTATGTGGCTTACACAGTACTACCATATACACTGGAAGCCACAGGAGTCAGATTTATGCACTTATTGTGTGTGATGGTTAATTTTAACTGTCAACCTGATTGGATTAAGAAATGTCCAAGAGATTAGTAAAGCATACCTCTGAATGTGCCTGTCTTGGTATTTCCAAAGATGCCATAATAAGGGCTCTGACCTAATGAACGGATGAATCTCTTGGTGGAGTTATAATATGATAGCATTATTGAGAGGTGGTGAAAGTCAGGAGGTGGGGACCACTTGCAGAAGTGTGTCATTGAGGGGGCATGTCCTTGGGGACTATATCTTGTCCTGACCTCTTCCTGTATTCCCTTTATTCTGCTTCCTTCTGGCCACAATGTAATCTGCTCAGCCCCATCACCCCCACCTTCCACCATGATGTATTGAAAGGCCTGAAATCTGACCCAAATATATCTTTCCAACCTTAAATTGTTCCTGTCTAGCCATTTGTCACAGTGATAAGAGAAGTAACTAAGCTGTTGTGTCTGCTCTAACGTTATGTTCTTTCTTGACTTTCAACACATGGAGATATCATAATAATGGAAACTTTGTTCTGACTGGGGGTACAGGATGCCCACATACCTCCTGACTTCAAAGCCTAAGAAACAACTTTCAGAAAGCCTATATGTTTAGAAAAAAATTCCTTGAGCATCATAAATGACTTATTTGGTTCATTTTACTATGCTGAGAACCTAGCACAGGGGGACTCATCCAACATAGTTATTGAACATCTGCTATGTCCAAGGTCCTGTATTCTAGTCTTTGAAAGTATACAAGCAAAACAATGAATATTCAAAGATGAATGGGTCTGTGCTGGGAATTCTTGAATTTTTGTGGATGTAGATCTCAGTGAGGAATTAATAAAACCTTTAGATTATCTTCCTAAAAAAAAAAAAGCACAGTATTTTAGCACACAATATATTTTACCAAGCAGAAATGGCCTCTACATGTTGCTCTTTTTGTGTCATACCCATGATCCTGGAGCTCGGCTAGACCTTCCCACTATACATGGGGTTACTTATTTCATCACTGGACTTTGAGCTTATCCAAGAAACTGGCTTGGGTCAATTGTATGATTGTGAGAAGCCTGTGAGATGGGTGGGACTGAACAATTGGGCCTGGTCCCTTCCATAAAGACAGCCCAGGTCCACCAGGAGGGAGGCAGAGCAAGTGGAACAGAGCCCAGCTGCCTTAGTCAAGGCTAATCTATATCATCCATCAGCAGAGTAACTCAGGATCAGCAGAAGCCTCAAGGAACTCCAGGCACATAAGTAATATTCACTCATGCTGGCGCTGGTGGCTCACACCTGTCATCCTAGCTACTCAGGAGGCTGAGATCTGAGGATCACAGTTCAAAGCCAGCCGGGGAAGGAAAGTCCGTGAAATGCTTATCTCCAATAAACCACCAGAAAACCGGAAGTGGCGCTCGCTTTGAGCTGAAATGCTGAGGGACAGCACCCAGGCCTCAGAGTTCAAGCTCCACGACCGACCAAAAAAATAAATAAAAATTCACTCATCATGGGAGGCCACAGAGGACCTGAAGTGGTCTTCATCAACAAATGACAACACATTTTTAAGTGCATGATGGATAACTTAAAGTTCTATTCATCCCAAGTTGAGAACCCATAGCCTTTTTAGGGGACACAGAGGAGACAGTGGTGATAACAATGCATATTACACTCAACAGTGGGGCAGATACAGGGGCTTTAGGGGTATCTAAATACACCTAGCAGGCCAGATGACTTAAGATGAAGAGGCAACGCTTTCAGATGCGGTCATTAGTAAGCACAGATCCTCTCAAAGACAGCGTGGTCAGATCATCGCTTTGGTGAAATTGTGAGCATTCAGTCAACCAGTACCAGGTTAGTTTCTCAAAGAAGTCCTTGATAGACCCAGCTGTTGAAGATGCTGAACATGTGTACAAAAATAATGATATAATCTAAGTATATCTTATGGAACAAATGAACATTTTTTTTAACCACTGGGAGAAATAGCACAATCTGATGTACAGCCTAATTTGGATGTGAATATAAATGCCTAAACATGTCCTTCAGATATGTGAGAACTGAGACTAATGGCCTTTGTGTCTCCCTACCCCAATATAGTCTAAAATAGAGGGTGGGAAGGTAAGAGGGGGTGTTAGTGAGAGTTGAGACTTAATAATGTCTTGTGGAGCTGCATTTAAATAAAGTAAGTAATTTTAGATATTGACAAGGAGAAAAATGCACCCAGGCCTAGGCTCTTCTCAGATTAGATTCTTCTCTTAAATTGGAAAACCCAAACCCTGACTATAGAGACTTGTGCATGGGTCTCCAGCTTGGTTATCTTGGTCACCAAGAGGCCCACCATCCTGCCAGCACCTCTGAATTGGTCCCAGGTGCTTAGAATCCTGCACAAAGATGCAAAGGTGATAATGATGTCACATCGCCACCTAATGGTCACTTCTGAGAACCCAGAGTCTCATTCACTTCTGGGATTTAATGAGCCAACCTAGGAAGTCTTGACTGGGAAAAGGTTAGCTGCTGGTGACTGTCAGGACCTCAAATTCCTCTCTCTGTGAATATGTTGGGGCCCCAGACACAGTCCTTTTCATAGATCCAGGAGTATAACTCCATGCAGTGCTTAGCAACGGCAATTATTAATAACATTATTATTGCTATGCTACCTGCATCTCTCTAAAATTAATTGGGCTGAGGGAAAATGAGATTTTTGAAGATAATTAAGGATCTATTTCCCCCTTAATTTCATTCAATAAACAGGTACTAAATGTTTAATGTATGCCAGCACTGTGCTATGTAACTGGAATACCATGAGGGGGGATGTTTAAAATATGTAACTGGAATACCATGAGGGGGGCTGTTTAAAATGGCTAGGACAGGCACCGGTAGCTCACACCTGCACCCCTAGCTACTCAGTAGATTAAAAGATGACAATTATGGTTTGAAGCCAGCCTGGACAGAAAGTCTGTGAGACTTTTATCTCCAATGAACACCACCACCACCCCAAAAGAAAAGTCGGAAGTGGAGCTGTGGCTCAAGTGGTAGAGCATCAACCTTGAGTGACGAAAGCTGAAAACAGTACCCAAGCCCTGAGTTTAAGCCCCAGGATTGGCACACGCATACACACACATACAAAAAGCTAAGATGTGGTCTCTGAACTACTTCCAGACCTCAAGGAGAACTGGGCATGTAGACTTCAAGAAAGAAGTAGCAATTAGACAGATAGCTGGGTGATTTCTCTTAACTCAGAGCATATCAGGTCAACCCATGGTCCTACAGGCCATGAGAATATGGCTTCCAGTCTGAAAGGAATCTTTGGGCTGTTCCTCCGAACCTTGGAGAGCGGCCAGCCTCAAAGAAGTAACTAGATACAGAACCTTGTTTCTGAAATCCAGGCCCAGTGACCTTGGTCAAATTATTGAACATCTCTTGTCATTAGCCACATCTGGGAGATGAAGGCTGTCATTGATAGCACCTGCCTTTTGGGATGGCTGTGAGGACCCAATGCATTTCTTTTCTTTTTTCTTTTTTTGTAGGTCGTGGGGCTTGAACTCTGGGCCTGGGCACTGTCCCTCAGCTCTTCAGCTCAAGGCAAGCGCTCTACCACTTGAGCTACAGCGCCACTTCCGGTTTTCTGGTGATTTATTGGAGATAGGAGTCTCACGGTCTCTCCTGCCCAGGCTGGCTTTGAACCACGATCCTCAGATCTCAGCCTCCTGAGTAGCTAGGATTACAGGCGTGAGCCACCAGCACCCGGCTCCAATGCATTTCTTGTAAATCCATGGCATTTTCTCTCATATTCTGCACCTGCCATATTTTTGACGACTGACTGTGCTCTGCAGAAATCCTCTGGACTCTTGGGAGATCTGGATCCAATTTTGTAAAGTTGTAGGCATTTTTCTGTATTAAAATTTGGTCCAGCCCATTTAAAACCTCACTCTCATGACTCACTCAGCACCCCAACCTATCCGTTTAGGGCACTTAGAACTGGGGATACTAGGGAGAGCATCTGGTGTTCTCCTTTCTTTTGCATCTGGTCTTCTCCTTTCTTTTGCCTCCCCTTCAGGTTTTTTTTCCTTCAATCATCTTATGCAGTTTGGAAGCAAGGTCAGATTTCACTCACACCGCTCACATTTGTCTCCAGCTGACCAACAGGAAGTACATCTGACTCATTTCTTTGATGGAAGAGCTGTACATAGGTGGTTGGTGGGTCCAAATTCTGTGGAAAGCTGTTATCCGTCTTCAACTCCTTCCTAAGAAATGTCCCTGGATACAAATACAATACATCCCATTGCCCACCAATTTATGAATAACCTTCTTGTCCAGGCTGCCATCCTACTATCTGGTCCTCTAGACTGTGTGATCTACAAGGGTAGAAGACATCATAGTCAAGCCTGTAGTATCAGTTCTGGGTACCATGCCTGACATACATGCATCTTCACAGGTGCTCATGGTACTTCTAATGTTTTTCCTCCCCAGGAATGAGAGATAGATGGGGTTCTTATCTGCAATACTGTCTGATGCTCCTAAACGAAATAAGGAAAGAAACCAAAGAATTGTCCTCCAGGGGCCCATCCCACTGGGAGGCTTGATGCTCACATTCTTCCATAAATATGCCTCCAAGAGTAGACTAGAGAGAAATCCATTCCTTTGTATCTCAGTGAGAGGAATGGAAGTGGAGCCGATTATTCAAATGAGGATGTTCATTTCAGAGGTTTTGATGGGGCTTCCAAGCCGTGGGTGCCACATAGGTGCTCACAGAGGTGTGGATTCTTTTGTGTAGACCTGTCAAAGGACATGACCAATAACTCTTCTGCTATGATTTCTACTCATCTCCAGGCTCTGCAGGGGAAAGACCAAGACTCATAGGCAATGGAAGAGATGGAAACGATAAAGGCTTTGAGGAGAAACACAAGCATTCTCATACAGGTGAGACACAGATGGTGCCTGGGGCTACCATCTTAACACTGACAAAGGAGGAGGGATTTGAGAAAGCCATTGCAGTAGCCAAGCTCTTGCTCAGCAAGAGCTGAGGCAAATAGACTAGACTGTCTTAGGAGCCATCTGTGCTTCTACTAAGATTGGGAAAGAAGTACGACCATGACCAGTGATTCAGATGGAAGAGTACAGGAAGGAGCCACGTAAAGTCATTTGCTTCTAGAATATGGTAGGGATTTTAATAGTTTTATTGAGACATAACTGGTACAATAAACTCCAGAGATTTAAAGACTATACTTTGGTACTGATATAACCACTTGACAATCGAGATACAGAGTGTGGCCACCATTCCCAACTTACTTCTTGCTTCTTATTTGACCTTCCCACCTTGTCCTCTCCCCTCTTAAAAGGCAGTCATGGATCTTGTTTCCTTTACCATAAATTTGTTTGTAGTTTTTGAATATTTTATATGAAGGGAATCCATCCATGTGCCATATTTCACTTGGAATAATCCTTTTTCGATGCCTCTACATTATCATGGATACCTGTGGTTCACTCCTTTGTATTGCTGAGTGGTACTCCACTGGGATAGGCTACATAGTTCATCTCTTGATTTATTCTGGGTGGACATCTGGGTTGTAGGTGGCAGCAATTTGACTAATTACCTTCTGCCTCATCATTTTTAGAAACAGTCTGATGCCATGTGTGTTGCTTTTATAATCAGGACACAAGTTAATTTTTTTTTTAATGAAGAGGAAGAAAAAAGGAGCCTGCCCATGAGTACTTACTTCCTGCCAGGGGAGAAGTAATCTCATCAGGAGGGAACTGAAGGATGAATTATTGGAAGCAAAAGTATGGAAAGAAAGAGCTCAAACACAGTCAATCTGTGCAGGCTACAGCCACTGCAGCCATAGGGAACTGCAACCAGAGGGTTTACTGAGGAATTAATTCACAGTGCGAGTGTGCACACTCCTTGCAATGGTTTGGACATGGTTTGAGTGTGTTCCCCAAGCTTTCCTTTGTCGGGAGCTTGGTCCACAGTGTAGCTGTGTGAAGAGGTGATGGTCCTTTTAAGGACTGGGGCCTAATAGGAGATTCTCCAGTCACTGGGAGGTGATGTCTTTGGAAGGAATCAAAGTAGTTCTCACAAGGCCCCAAGCTCTCAAAAAGGTCAAGACTGGCCACTCCCCTTGCTCTGGCTTCCTGTCTTACCACATAATCAGCCTTTTATACATGCTCCTGCTTAAAGCCAATCATCATATATGAAATCCTCCACAGAGCTGAGTCGGTGGCAGTACCATACATTTCAACTTCCAGAACTGTGAGCTAAATGAATCTCTTTACTTTATAAAGTACTTAACTCCAAGTTTATGTCATAGCAAAGCAAGAATGAATACAATCACCACATCATTTATAAACTATAAATGGACCTGGAAGACCTTCTGTCTTTTTT
Organism: Dipodomys merriami; assembly: GCF_024711535.1. Lineage (NCBI taxonomy): Eukaryota > Metazoa > Chordata > Mammalia > Rodentia > Heteromyidae > Dipodomys > Dipodomys merriami. The sequence continues at coordinate 2,019,087 of NW_027203270.1, forward strand.
CCCCTCCTTTCCAGCAGCTCCAACACAAGAGTGTCCTCAAATGACTGCTAGCGGGTTCAAGCAGGTGAGGTTGAATTAATAAGGCAATTTTGCCTGGAGCTGGTGGCTCATACCTATAATCCTACCTACTCAGGAAGTTGAGTTCTGAGGATCACAGTTCAAAGCCAAATCTAACAGGAAAAGTCTCTGGAACTCTTACCTCCAACTAACCACGAAAAAGCCAAAAGTGTGGAGCTGAGGTTCAAAGTTGTAGAGTGTTAGCCTAGGGCAAAAAAGCTCAGGGACAGTGCCTAGGTCATGAGTTCAAGCCTTATGACAGGTGTGCACACACACACACACACACACACACACACACACACACACACACACACACACACACACACACAGAAGCAATCTCAATCCCTTCCCTCCCCCACCCATTACTGATTACCAAACCTGAAATAGACCAAGGCAATAGAAAGAAAATGTGAAGTTTATGGGACTGCATCAGAATTTCTATTACCTGGAAATAGCCAAATAACTTTATTGTTGTTAAAAGTGTCTGGAAAAGCTATCATTTCAACCCAAAATGTTATCCAGGGGCAGAGCAGAGATAAGTAAAAACTGAGCAGACATAAGAACAAAGCTGTTGTCTACTTGAGTCTAGCCCATTCAACAAATCAGTTGTCCATGTTCTGAAGGACCAGCACCATACAGTTGTGCTCAAAGTACACCTGTGTAGTCACACCTTTAAAAACAAATTATCTCTGCAGATATAGTCAGATAGCAGAGTCCTTTAGAATTCTCAGACTTAACTATGGTCATGGGCTAAGACCTTCTCTCTGTATCCTCTCCCATCACCAACCATTCTACTGAAAAGGGATGGGCAGAAGGAAGAAAGCAATGCAAGTTACTTGGTTTTCATTTTACCCTTCAGTCAGAACTTACCATAGTAAAACTGAGGTGCTTTTCCATCTCTGGTTGTGCTGAAATACTCTCTCCCATTAAGATTCAGAGTAACCAAGCACAGTCCTACCAGGAGAAAGAAGACACCCTTTCTAATTCCAACCACCCCTAAAATAGTGAAACCAGATGGGTGGGGTCCAAACTTGGTCAATGGGTGAAGGAAATCAAGATTCATCATGGCCTTTGAACTCTCAGCTAAAGTTTACTTCTGTTTCAGCTGAGAAAACAGTCTGCTAATTAGGGAGAATTCTTCTCCACCTTTCCTTTTAGTTTTAGGCACAAACTCATACCTATCAGCAGTTCACAAAGCATCAGCACGTCCGTTAATTCTTGAGTGCCCAGCCGTCTCATAGTCAGATGAACTGGTGTAGAGATCTCAGGTTTCTTTTCATTTTTTTGGCGGGGGGGAGGGGGGTGTCCAGTCGTGGAGCCTGAACTCTGGGGCTGGGCCCTGTCCCTCAGCTCTTCAGCTCAAGGCTAGCACTCTTGAGCCACAGTGCCATTTCCGGCTTTTTTCTTTTTGCTTATGTGGTGCTGAGGAATCAAACCCAGGGCCTCATGCATGCAAGGCAAGTGCTCTACCACTGAGCCACCTTCCCAGACCAACTGGCATCCTTTTTAAGGAGAAGACCACCTGATTCCAGAAAACCCACTTAGTCTGAGAAACTGGGCACCAAAGGACCAACAAAAATGCTCATATACATAGTAATACTTTGTAAGCTGCCAGTAGGTATGAGTTACTATGTCTACATTGTCTACTCACAAACCGACATGTTCAATTGAAACTTCTTTGTACAACTAGTTAAAGATAATAAAAAATAAACAAAAGAAAAGGTGGGGGAACATACTCCCCAATTGGCAGACTGCTTTTTCAGCTAAAATAGAAATAAACTTCTAGAATGTCTTACAACTAGGGTTTGACATCCAAACTGCTTACATTTCTATAACATCACCATTTAAATCCAGCCAGTTTTCCTTCCCTCAACCAGTTCAGCAGCTCCTTCATCTAATGTCATCCTGGATAGCAGGGAAATAGTCAAAGGCTTTCAATGTCCTACAAACATTAAAAAATGATTCTCTAAGAAGCCTGGGATGGTGGTTAGCAGCCATGCAGAGAGTTCACCTACACTTGCTGGTAGTTAATCTATTAAAGAAATAATAAGCTACTCAAAGGGACAGGGACAAAGTTTGCTCTAGGCTATGGCCAGAGCAAATCTATTGAGATTTCTCTGATTCTCTTGTCACTCAAAAAGTCCCCTGCATCTTGTATATACACTTCTCTAATTTGGGGAGGGGAAGGGAAAAAACAAAATGCTTAAATAGGGATACAGGTTGACCCATTATAACAATGAGATGTACAAGACACTATGTTGAAAAACAAACTTTACAATTTAGGCGAGGGGAGGGGAAGTGTAGTTGTGGAGGTGGGAGGGAAGGGATGGTAGGGGAAAAACAAAGGAGGAGGCAACAATGCTTGATAGAAAATGTACTCATTACCTTGCTCATGTAACTGTAACCCCTCTGTACAGTATTTTTATAATAAAAAACGTACAAAAATAAAAATAGCTTTTAAAGGTAAAAAAAAAAAAAAGTCCCTTAACCAGCATCCTGGCAGTGCCCACATGGTAGGAACATCATGTTCTTGGCTTCTTAGTCCTTGTCATTTCAGGCTTCAGGAAAGGAAAAAAAAAAAAGAAAGAAAACTTGGGGGGGGGCAGTTGTTCCCAAGACAAAAAAGATCCAAGAAGCAGAAGCTTGTAGACTGACATCATGACATAATGCTAGGTTCTGATTCTTATCACATCATTTTTGCAGCCAAGACATGCTGAGCCCTCTCTCACTGAGAAGCATCCTTGCTATGTTCAGTCAGTTCGGGATTCCAAGTTCTTACGGCGTGGAAGAAAAGGCATGGAAAAATAAGAAAATGGGCCTTTCTACAACTTTCAAAGCATATTTGACTTCCCTTAATCCTCCAAACAATAGAACGATTATCTGCATTTAATGGAGTACAAAACTCAAAATGCAGAAAAAAAAGAAATATATACCTCAAGCTATAGGCCTGGGGAATGAAAAAAAATCATACTCTTTTCACTAAAATATGGATTGAAAAATAGGTCTTCAAGTGCCAAAGACAGTTGACTGAGTACCAAAGTTAGCTCATCCAAAAGAGTATGCAAATAAATATTCTATGTCAATAGCTTTTTCTTTTCTTCTCATTTTGTCAAGCCACGTGTAACAAAACAATTCTCCTTACCAAAGTGTGCCTATCTCCTAAACCTTGGAATCTGAATTGTGACACAGAAAAAGGAAATCTGGTTGTAGGCAGAATCAGGGCTGCTCATCAGCTGATCTTAAAATGGAGAGATGATTCTGATTTTTCCTAGTCAGCCCAGTGTAATCACAGGGGTCTTAAAAGTACAAAGGGAATCCAAAGAGAGAATGTGAGAAAGAGGTATAGCCACAAAAAAGGGTCACCTTCTTGCTCTGTATCACTTGCTCTGAAGATGGAGGAAGGACCCCCCCTTCCTGCAAGGAATTCAGGAAGCTTCTAAAAGCTGGATAAAAAAAGATCACCCATTTCATCATTCTTCCCCATCCCTTCCAATCCCAACCATCCCCTTAATTTTCTGTTTCACAGGATAAACCTTGAATGTTATGACTGCATTCCCCTCTCCTGCCTTTATTCATCTACACCCACAATGTACCTAAAGTACCAGCTTCCTAGTATTCATTTTGTTTGACTGTAAGTTAGTTGTTCAAAGGAACTGCACCATTGGAATCTTCCCTTCAAATACCATACTTCAGTTACAATGTCTGTGTACATATGCATATGACCCTGTATATGTTCCCTTGCATATTTACAAATTAGATCTAACTTCCATAAATGAGAAAAAACATGCAAAAATATGGAATCTTTTCTAGGGCCAACAGAAGAAATCTGTCCCACTGACAATTTGGCTTTACCCTGGCAAAACCAATGTTGAACATTCAAGCTCAGAACTGCAAGATAATATATCTACCTTGTGTTATACTATGAAATGTATGGCCATTCTGTTACCACAGTAATAGAAAGTCAAGTGGAAGACCGAACTATTGACAATACCACCAGCTTTTGCTAACCTGATTGAAGACCATGGATCCTAGATGCAGAAAAGACTCAAATCCCAGTCTGCTCATATCTGGCTGGGACAGGCTGATCTAGCCAACTCAGCTACAATAGGACAACCTTGAAAAAAAAGTCATGTCTGTCAGCTATATTCCAATTCATTGAAGCTCAAATGAAAAGTGAAGGCTATTTTAGAAGACAAAACTTATAGAACCAGAAGTTATGCAGATAATTCTGTGTCTCTCTCTGTCTCTCTTTCCTGTGCATATACATATTTTATCTATTATTCTTTTGCAACTTACTTGTTTACTCCTTCAATGAAGCCACTTCAAGAGGGTAGTATCTGTCCCAGTGATGTGCCAACCTTCCAGCCCAGTTCCCCTCACATCCAAGAGGTTCAATCTCCCCATCTTCAAATCAGCACTTCTTATAATGCTATAAGACTGTGAAACTGATAAACCTGCATCCTATCTGGTGATCATCCCTAATTCTATCAGACATGGACTGGGTGGAAGGGTTAGGAGCTGAAGATATTTGCTACAAAAACCTCCCTTATCTGGGCCTCTAAGTTGAGTAGGACCTCTAAGAAAGAAGACATCAGAGAGCAGAAAGAAAAATGATTGACATCTGTGGTACATCTCTGCACCCTAGGGACAGCCTTATCTTTGGAAACAGAAGTTTCCACTTCTGTCAGGGGGCTGCTCTCCCTCCCCCTCACGCAGGCCAAGTTGAGCCTGTTTACCTCTGCAACTACTTTTTCTGTCCTTCCATCCTTTGATTGACATCTTCCTTTAAAATATGTTAATATATTCAAAGAAGTTACATTCAAATAGTGCTGTCCTAAGAACCATTCTGAATATTTCTGGTGACTTAGCATATTTCACAGTTTAACTCTCAAAGGAAAAGAATAATTGCCCAGGTCTTGAAGGAAAAAAACATCCTAATGAGTCCAACTTCTGATGAATACAATAATTAATAAACCATCATTATTAATAACAACTTTAAGGACTTAATTTAAGTTCTGGAAATCCAATTTGTTTTGTGTGTGTGTGTGTGTATGTTTTGTGTGTGTTTTTTGGTTTTTTTTGGTTTTTTTGCCAGTGCTAGGACTTCAAGTCAGGGCCTGGGCACTGTCCCTGAGCTGCTTTTGCTCAAGGCTAGCACTCTACCATTTGAGCCATGGTACCACTTCCAGCCTTTTCTGTTTATGTAGTACCAAGGAATCAAACCTAGGGTTTCATGCATAGTAGGCAGGCATTCTTCCACTAAGCCACATTCCCAGCCTATATTTCCTACAATTTTCTGTCACAGAGCAGATAAATAATGGTTTTGATCATAACAATGAGACTCAGTGAGTTAAAATTGTGTACACAGAGTCCTACCACATTATATGATGGTTAGATCTACAGAAAAAGAATAATAGTTTTATTTATTAAAGAATAATATCAAGTGTTCTGCATTTGCTATTTCTGGCCATTTTAGTCATTTGGGGTACCTTACCCACAATTACAGGAACAGCTGACTTTGAAAGCAGTCTTCTCCCCAGATGCCCCATCCATGTCCCTGAAGTCTTTGAAGGCTTAGAGAGAGTATTCTTTGTGCTCAAGGCTGGCACTCTATCACTTGAGCCACTAGCTCTACTTCCAGATGGCTATTTCTTATCTTTCTTTTAAGGCTCGGCTTAACACCATCTCCTCTGCAAATCTTCTCATGATGTTTTCAGACTTTGTTGTTCTTTCTCTTGGGCACCTACACCCACCAATTAATCCAGATGCTTACAAAAGAACATTTGTGTGTCAGGTATTATAGTACCTAGGGTGTTGAGGGACCGGCCTAGCCTCCCACCCCTTCACCCCAACACATGAAGAGAATGGGGGGAGTAAGAATGAGGAGGAAATATGGAGTGCCAAGAGAGCACAGTGGCCTGCAAAGGACAGTGGCTTCACCTAGAAGAAAACTACCTAGGCACCAGGGATGTAGGTTTCTCCCTGAAGGAAGAGCCAGCATGCATAGATACAGAAGAGGATTAATGAGCAGTTTAGGCCCGGGAGGATGGCAAGGACAGACTCGGGGCAGAAGAAAGCACAGCTCATCTAGGAAGGAGAGGCTTTTCTGGGATGCTAGAGTGTGGAGAGTATAAGGATTTGTATAAGGATTCACAGAAACTTGATGAAGAGCAGGACTGGTGTTCAGGAAGAAATTGGAACTGAGAATCAAAAACCCATTGAGGGGCAGGGAAGGTGGCTCAGTGGTAGAGTGCTTGCATGCATGAGGCCCTAGGTTTGATCCCTCAGCACCACATAAGCAGAAAAAGCCTGAAGTGGAGCTATGGCTCAAATGTAGAGCACTAGCCTTGAGCTGAAGAGCTGAAGGACAGCGCCCAGGCCCAGAGTTCAGGCCATGACTGACAAAACAACAAACAAAAAGACCATTGAAAGGCCAAGAACTATTCTTCCTCCATCTGTGGCTCATACCAGTCTCTGTATCTATTTTATCATTTTCTCTACTTGTCCAAAAACAATGTAGACACCAGCTAGCTTTTTAGTCCTTAGGTTCTAAATTATGGTTTTAAATTAGCTTTCACTTAAAAAAAGACAAGAAGGTAATACATGTCCAGTCTGGAATGGAGAGACAAATGGGGAGGATGGGGGAAGGAGAAAATGGTCAAAATACATTATGTATGTGTGTAGAAATGGAATGATAAAAGGTGCTAAAGGCAGTTTGGGAAAGGGGAGAGAGGAGAATGAGAAAGAGTTGCAGAGTGGAGGTGAGTCTGAGCAAGGTACATGGTATACATATATGGACATGTCAAAATGAACCCCTCCTTGTACAACTAATTGATGCTAATAAAATTTTAAATAAATAAAGTTCTACCTGGAAGACACTATACTAGGAGAAGATAAGCACAAGAAGATAAATTATTCAGGAACACATTTATATGTAGAATACAAAACAATAAATTGCAGACAAACAGAGACTTGGGAGGGTAGTATGGGTTACAAAAACTCAATTATGCAGAATAAATTAATTCTGGAGCTGAGATCCAGGGGATTGAGGTTCAAATCCAACCTGGAGGGGGAAAAAATGACCACTAGATTCCATCTCCAAAAATAACCAGCAAAGCTGGAGGCATGGTTCAGGTGGTAAAGAACCATCTAAGCAAGCCCAAGGCCTGATTTCAATCTTGATACTGATCTAAATATAGAAATTTTGTCTGTTATACATCAATAAAGCTGAAAGATAAGAAAGGGAGGAAGGGAGGGAGGAAGGAAGGGAGGAAGGAAGGGACGAAAGGAAGGAAGGGAGAGAAGGAAGGAAGAGAGGAAGGAAGGAAGGAAGGAAAGACAGGGAGAGGATGAACAGAAAGAGGGAGAGATGGAGGGACAGATGGAGGGAGGAATCTGTACAGAAAGTCAGAAAGGTTTTGCTAACTTAACTTCAAATTTCATAGAGAAAGAATGCAACTGAGCCAGCTCACTGTAGGTGTTTACCCCTAACCCAGTGAGCAATGAGCAGGCACAATGGGCTCAAGAGTTCATGACACAAGCATGGCCTCCAGGAGGCACAGCGGGTCTCAGAGAAGGGATAGAAGTTCACAGGTGTTGCACACCTCAAATGGCATAGACCATACGTCCATAACTAAAACATATCACCTCATCTGCCACCTGAATGAATACTTGCACGGAACCAACAGATGAGCCAGAGGGACTAGAAAGCCCCTCTTCCAGGTAATAGAAGGTGAAGATATGCACAGAGAGATGTCTGTGGAGATAGGGAAAGACTCTCAAAACTTTAAAGAGACATACCTCATAGATAACTTGATGATATGTTAAGTATGACACATAAGGGAGAAGAATGCCAAGTAGTTGTGAGGTTTCTGGTTTAACCGCTTTAGTAGAGAGTAATGTCAATGGTTAAAACATCTGGGATATTGGAAAAGCAGCAGGTTGTGGTGGGCATAGAAAAGAGACCCTGAAATTCCATTTTGGGCATGTTGGCTGTGAGGCAGGTTATGAGCTATCCAGGTAGAGACATCCAGTGACCCATTGGATATATATTCATAGAAGAGGGAGCTGCCCTTAAGACACCAGCACAGAGGTGGTAATTAACACAAAGAGCTTGAAAGGAACAGTCAGGAAGAGCTCCATGGAGCAGGAGAAGAGAAGGGGATCAGGGCCAGTCCTAGGGAATCCCAACTTTTAATCATTATGAGTGGAAAAGAAGCTGACAGACTTAGAAGGAACAGCATGAGAAATGGAAGGGAAACAGGAGGGGGAGGGAGAGAAAGAGAAGGAGGGGGAGAGAGAAGGGGAAAGAGGGATAGAGTATCAGACTTAAGTGGATGATTCAGAAAGAATGGAAATATTGTCTTTGATGAATTCTCTCAAGAGACTAGGGAAAAATGACTGAAAAGTGTCCATTCCAAGAGGCTCATTTATACTGTATTTTTTGTTAGCACGTCTATTTCTCTACTAGCCTGGAAGCTCTTTAGTCAAGATGATGTTTTCATGCTTTTCTTCCCTGCAATTAACTCTGATGCCTGGCACAGAATGAAGACTCAATAACTGTCAGTTAAGTGAATGAATAAATAAGCCATAGGCATTCCAAGACATTAAAATCCACTTCTGGATGAGATACAAAACATATAGCAAGTCTTCAGTAATTTACAATAAATGAATAGGGAATCCAATATGACCTCCAAAAAAGAGATTAAATCTCTTTGGTGAATGCTGACTCCTTTTATTATACCCAAAGATAGCTCCTTGAAACTGTCTGGCTATAATGGCAATCACTTCAGTGACCACTGCTGAGTGTCTTAGGTCCTTAAAAATAATCTGATTTATGTGATTCTCAGTATTGCAATTGTATTTGTATAATCAAATTGCATTATCTACAAAGCCAAGTTCATCTTCAGTCTCACCCCTGCCGAATGACACAAAGGCTCTGCCATGAATGGGCTATTATCTCTGTGTAATAAAAGTACAAGGCCTGTATCAATAGCTGCTCGCAGCCGGAATTCCATGCTTAACCCTGGCTATATGAAAACAAAGTCACAGGTGGGGAAACTAATATATATATATTAATATATATGCATAATGTATATATATATTACATATTATATTATGCATAATATATACTACCTTTTGTTTGCTGGAAGTAGAAATCATAGCTAGTTCATAAGGTGGGAGATGCTCTTCATCTATCATATAGCAATCATCAAGGATGGTATTTAAAATATTTAGCTGTAGGCAAGCCAAAGTACTGATGACTCAAAAAAAAAAAAAAAATAGACCCTGACAAATGGGCAGTGGTGTTGTGTTAGGATGCCCCCTGCTGGAGCAGATGTTAAACCTTCCCTGATGCTGATGGAGAGGTCCAGAGGAGGGAAGATGAAGCCAGAGTCATCAAGAGGTATTGGGAAAAAGATATGAGCAGTGTGGCTTAAGAGAGCTGATACTTGCAAGTCAGTGAAGAAATGAAATTGTCCCTTGGTGTCCACAGGTGATTTAGCCCAAGTCTCCTCAGAGATACCCAAATCCATAGATGCTCAAGTCACTTATATCAAGTGGCACAGTGTTTGCATAAACCTATGTACATACTTTCATATACATTAAACCCCCTCTGGATCATCTAAAATACCTTACCTAGTGTAATGTAGACATTAATATAAATGCCATGTAGGTATCAATTAGTTTCAATACTTAACATAGTGCTATATGAATAGTTGTTATGTTGCGTCATTTGGGGAATAATGACCAAAAAAAATAAAAATCCAGTCTCTACATGTTCACTAGAGGCACAATTATTTTCCGAAACATTTGACTGCATTGCATTTTGAACTCAAGACCTCTTACTTGCTAGGTAGTCGCAATATCATGATGGCTCTAAACCTTTTTTCACACTGATTATTTTTGACCCAGGGTCTTACTTCCTCCCCAGACACATACTTAGATTGTAATCTGAATATTTTCGGCTTTCTGTTGTAGCTGAGATGTCAAGTGCACACAATCATGCTGTTTCTTCCACTGAGATGGAGTCTTGCAAACTTTTATGGCTAGGGTTGGCCTGGAACCAAGAGCTTTCCAATCTCAGCCTCCCTTGAAGCTAAGATGACAGACATGAGCCACCATGCCCATCTCTGAGTTGAGAGGGAAAACGTTTGAATTTTTTACCTCGGCTGGTTTTGAACAGTGATCTTTTCCATTCTCTGTATCCCAAGTAGCTAGGATTAAAGGCATGAGCCACTGGCACCCAGCTCTAGTTTTTGAATATTCAGAAAATCTATGGTTGAATTCATGAATGTGGAACCTGAAAATGCAGAGGACCAGTCTGTATTCCTGAGCCATGGGTTGTAGTCCCATATAACAGAGGTAGACACTGATATTTAATGAGATAGCATTTGAAGAAGGGCCCATAAACTGCTGGCAAAAGATCTGACAATAAAATTCAAGTTTCTTTATTGCTAGTATTTTTTTTTCAGTCGTGGGGCTTGAACTCTGGGCCTGGGTGCTGTCCCTCAGCTCTTCAGCTCAAGGCTAGCACTCTATCACCTAGGCCACTAGTACCACTTCCAGTTTTCTGGTGGGTAATTGGAGATAAGAGTCTCACAGACTTTCTGTCAGGCTGGCTTTGAACTGTGATCCTCAGATCACAGCTTCCTGAGTAGCTAGGATTACAGGTGTGAGGCACTGGCACTCAACTCTTCCTAGTACTTAATTCTCTGGCATCACCCATCATGAATTTTGTTTCCTAGGACTGCTATGGGGAAATAAAATAGCTGTTACTAATGAGTATACTAAACCCAGGCTTGTACCATTATAACAATGGCCATATGGTTAGAGAGAGGTATTTCCCTCTGTGGAAAACCCATCCCATTTGTTATGGAATTATGCATCTTAACAAAGCTGGTTCAAGGGAGAAGCAGATCAATTCTGAAATATTCTCCCAGAGTGATCCCTAGTATGGGTCCTCCATCTAACTTGATCTCAGCACAGGGAGGGCTGATCTTCGCGTCTTTTTCATAAACCTGAATTCTAGATATGAGATAATGATCATTCATTGTGTGTTCAGACCAACTGCATGGCAATTTAAGCTGAGGTTGCTGAGCAGTTTTGAGAGCAATCATTTTGTAAGATGTAGTTCCCATATTTTGCGACAGAAGTCTGAAAAAGAAGCAAATGATGAGGATGAGGTCTCTGTTAGTTATGTTTTTAATTATTAACCAAACTACTTGCCCTGTTATTGTTCCTCCCTCAGCTTCTAGGTTGGGGGGCTCTGAAGAAAGTTGACCTAGAGGGCAGCAAGATGGTAGAGTAGATGCCTTCTCCGTCATATGCGGTGAATGAGAAGAGTCTGAACAACAAAGCAAAGATTTTTCAGAAGAAAAAAAGTGGGAAGAGACCAAGCACCAGTGGCTCACACCTGTAACCATAGCTACTCAGAAGGCTGAGGATTGAGGTACAAAGTCAGCCCAGGCAGGAAAGTCTATGAGCCTCCTATCTCCAATTAATCAGTTAAAAACAAAAGCCAAAAGTGAAGCTGTGTCCCAAGCGAGAGAACACTAACTTTGAGTTAAAAAGCTAAGGGCCAATGCCTAGGCTCTAAATTCAAGCCCCAGTACAGACACACATACACACACACACACACACACACACACACACACACACACACACACACACACACACACACACACACACACACACACACACACACGAAGAAGAAGAAGAATACAAGAACCACAAGAGACAGACAGGCCTGCTAAAAAGTGTGACAGAGAATAAGCAACAGAGAAATGTAAGACACAGTCTGTAGCTCCAGTCCCAGTGCCTCCTCCAACACGGGGGATGCTAAATGGCCTTGCAACAGACTGTCAGACCTCATTGCAGGACAAATCCACACCTCCTATAAGCCTTAAACCCCAGTGTGAGCATCTGATGGGACAGTGGTTTCCCCAGCATGACAAGTGATCATCAGATGAGATAATTTTTCATGGTGAGTTACAGGGAGGTACCTTCTTGAGCGGGGGGTGGGGGGGGGTGTGTCTAAACTCAGGAACCAGCAAAAGCTACAGCAGACACCCCACCACACTTGGTAAGAGCAGTTTCAGTACCCCAGGCCCATTTCAACTAGCCTCCTGTCCTGGTAGCAAGCTGGGATTATAGCCGACTGCTAAGCAGGAGAGACTGAGTTAAGACTGAGCCATATCCCAAGGGTTTGGAAAACAAAGAAAAGTTGGGCTACAGCCCCCAGAGAAGTCCTAATCTTTCTTTAGGACCTAAAAACACACTTAACTCATATGTGTGAGTGTGCACATGCATGCCACTACTGGGGATGGAACTCAGGGCTTCTCATACTCTCCCTGATATTTTTAGCTCATAGCTAGCACTCTACCACCTGAGCCACACATAATATAAATTTCAGTCACATGATTCAGGTGGCCACCTGCCTCACACCCAAGGTGTGTACTTGTGTAGCCTGGCTCCTCTGTAATCTTGGACCAATCACATCACCTTTCCATTATGCAATTTCATTGTCCATAAAATGGTGCAATTGTCTCTTCTCTCAGAGGAGGAGCAAGGATCAAAGATGCAAGTACCATCTTAACCTACACTGTCTGGTATTGGTAAGTGGCTAGAGATGTAAATGAACTAAAAGGAACCACAATGATCAACTCAAGTCTTCACTCACATTAGCGACCTTCCAAGTGTTCACACTCCCACATGGCTTGCATATTAGCCAATACAGAAAGAGGACATTGCCTCCTTGTAAAAAGTGTACCAGACGGTCTTGTTTTTAACAATAATGCTGGGGACCAATAGAAATGATGTGATTATTGCTGTGACTGGGAGTTAGAATTCTCATCTACTCACAAAGACAGCATTCAATCACGCAAGCCCACACACGGACGTGCATCAGTGCAGGACAGCCCGAGTGCTTGTATTTCATCAATGCATCTGCTGCAGTCATGAAAGCAATGAAAACATAAATTAGGCCCTTGAAAACTAGGAGCAAGGGTCAAATGGTTCTAAGTACAGTGTTTTCTAGAAATGTCTTTGTCTGGGCCACAAATAGCATCCTACACATTTTAATTACAGCAGGAAAAAATGAGTACTGTATTATTTTCCTATAAAATTGCTAATTTGGATCAGCGTTTATACCAAGGGCATGTGATCTTATGGATGATAATATCCTTTATTCTTGTTCTGCGAGATTAAGGCTGAGCAGAGGGGCGGGGGACAGAGAGTAACTGTAGGAATGCTACAGCCATCAGAATTCTGCTCTGAAGGTGGCTTTCTCTGGCATGATACAAGGAGAAGTCAGGAATAATATATAGCCCTCCAAGGAGTTTATAAAGCAGTCACAGATAACAGCAGCAAAAAAGAGCAACTCTGTCAAACATTTATAGTATTCCAGGACTTATGCTAAATGCTGTATGTATCTTCCATATTTGCTCTTGCAAGACCACCATGCTCTTAAAGGCAGTGTCCTTGTGCCTGATCCAGACAGCAGATTCCTTGCTTGGGAAGTTTGTGCTCTTGTCCTTCCTCCCCCCTCCCCGCCTTCTTCCCAACCTCAGTGCCATCCTTAACTTTAAGGTCCTTGCAGTAAGTGTACATGCATCCAGCCCCATCCATTCCCTGAATGGTCCCCAAAGAAGCCCTGTAGGGAGACTCAAGGCATCCCTGGTACCCACAATATGGCTTCCAAAGGGACAGAATTGATGTTTGTCCTCTGGAAGGGGCAGGACTGGGAGAGAATCAAAGGGGGGGGCCTTTGAAGCATATTTGTTCAAAGGGTGAAAATCCACAATTCTTGGGGAACTTGTTGAAAATGTACATTTCTGAGTCCTGCCTCAGCTCTCTTGAATCAAAAAACCTCCGAGAATGAACAGCAGCCTTCCGTTTCTTCTTGTTTTAATAAGCCCTCCAGAGGACTCTGACCCTGCTCTCATTAGAGAACCACAGCCCAGGGCAGGCCTTGCGACCCATGCTGGGGCCATGGGCCGGCAGCATCAGCAACAGCATGAGCAATGCAAAATCTGGACCAAATCTGATCTGCTACCTCAGAATTGAGAGGACTAGGCTGAAAGCCACTGTCTGAACTCCTCCCCAGGTGATTCTCAGGCACCCCAAAGAGTGAAAAGCTTAAAAGTATTTAAAGCAGGGCTCACTTGTCTTCTCTTACTTCAGTGAGCAGATGGCAGCACCTCCAGTGTGATTAGCACCATTTCCATTTCAATACACAGAAATGCCTCTCTTGTTGACTTAAAGGAGAAAAGGGAACTTTTTAGCTTAAGTTACTGGAAAAATTCACAAGTAAATTGGTACTTCGAGATCTAAATCACTAGTCAGAAAACTACAGTCCATGGACCAAATTTGCCCATTGCTTGTTCTTATCAAGTTTTATTGGTACACAGACACTCCCACTGATGTACATATTGTCTATAGCAGGTAGCTTTCCCTCTGCAGTGGCAGAATTGAGTAAAATTATCTTTGTATACATAGAATATTGGTCCAGGATCCTTCAAAGATACCAAAATATGAATCTGCTCAAGTACCTTATATTAAAAAATGGCATAGTATTTACATGTAACAGATGCACACCCTCCCCTGTACTCTAAGTCATCTCTAGATCACTTATAAGGCTTAATACAATGCAAATATTAGGTAAATAGCTGTTGTGTTTTACTGTGCAGCCAATAATGACAAGAATGTCTCCATGTGCTCACTACATGCTTTTAGTTCCTGTTTTGTATATACGGTTGATTGATTCCTTGAGATTCAATCAACCATGAATACAAAACAGGTTGTAGCAGAAACTATTCTCACAAAACATAACCTGTTTATAGAAAATTCTTTTTTGATCCTGGCTTTCAAGCATGGGTTTCAGAGCACAGAATCTTCCTGCCCAGCTGTACAAAAGGACACAGTCAACCATACCCAGCCTATGAGCTCAGTGTGCTATTGTATCTTCTCTTTAAGGACAATTGATTCAGTAGTTTCCATGTAACTACTTTTTTCAAACTCCACTCTACACACACACACACACACACACACACACACACACACACAATTAAATCTTATCTCTACAAAATATGCTTGTGTGCCCAATTAGTGAATCCCCTGGTGCAGTTTATACAGCAATAGGTAAAGTACTTTCCCTAGCACTATTGGCATATACATTCTTGGTTAGAATCTATGACATGGTAAGAAATGTTTATTTGGCCTATACCTTGGGAACTTCAGGAATGAAAAACATTGTCTTTGGGCTAGGCATAATGGTGCATGATGGTAGTCTCAGCTATTCAGGAGATGGAGATAGGAAGATTAAGGTGCAAAGCTGGTCCAGGCAGCCTGGCAAGACCCTATCTGAAAAACAAACTACAGTAATCTTGCCTGAGTTGAGATTCATTACATATGGCTTTAGATCCAGTCGTGGGGCTGAACTCTGGGCCTGGGCGTTGTCCCTCAGCTCTTTAGCTCAAGGCTAGCGCTCTACCACTTGAGCCACAGCGCCACTTCCAGCTTTTTTTTTCTGCTTATGTGGTGCTGAGGAATCAAACCCAGGGCCTCATGCATGCAAGGCAAGCGCTCTACCACTGAGCCACCTTCCCAGCCCCCATTACATATGGTTTTGACCAAGTTGATCCCCCCAAATTCAGCTGATGTGAAAAAGATCTCAGTCACTTCTGGAACATAATCAGTTGCATGTAAACTCGGCATCCTGAGCATTTACAGTTTTTCCACCATGGAACCAGATACCAAGTATCTACAGTAAAAACAAAAGGAATAAGGGCATGGCTTAAATAAGTACTAAGACCTAAATTCAATACCCAGTACTGGAAAAAGAAAAATAGTGTCTTCTGTAAGCTAATAAGATGAGTGGTTTGGGAGTTGCTTTAGGATGAGGACCAGCAACTACTGAAACAATGTATAGTTAAAGGCTTGAAACTTTCAGCTGTAGCCTCTAAATAATAGAGTTCAGCATTTCCTGGTTGGGAAATATATGGGGTACTGAAAGGGTAGTGCACCCTAAAAGGGTAGGGAAACTCCACTCTTCTCATCTACACCTTACCCTGAACCTCTGTCCCATCTGGCTGTTTCTGAATTGAATCTTTATTAATAGGCAAGTATAGGCAAGCAAGTAAAGTACTTTACTCAAGAGTAGTACTTTACTCAAGAGGAAATGGTGGAAACTCCTAATTTAAAGCCAGTTAGTCATGCATACCAGTCAGTGGCCCAGGAGTTGTGTTGCCTGGTATTTAAAAATGTAGACAAGTCTCGTGGGACTAAGCCCTTAAACCTGTGCAATCTGACACACCAGGCAGTGAGCCACAGAATTGAACAAAAGTCAGATACCCTGTTGGTGACTGAGGAATTGGATATTGGATATTGGTCACTGGGGAATCACCTCAGAATGTACCCCAAACATTAATCTGGTTTATACTGAGCCCAGGGTACCATCAAGTACCAAGTTACTAAGTGTTTTGAGGTAAGCTATAGATATTATGGTAATTACTGAAGGACTTGTAAGAACAATCTGAAAGTCCTTGGCTATTGGGGCCTCTGGGAATTTTGTCTTTGTTGAATAACATCATTGTCGTTGTTAAATGAAACCTCTCTGTCTGTCTATCCAAAGTTATTTTGTCTATGGCAATTTGTGGGCATTGAAGGAAGCTCTGAGTTTCCCCCTCTGAACTGGTACAGGGAGAGTGAGCAAAGAATCTACAAGAAAACCTCTAAACCACAGTAACCTAGCTAAAGCATTCCCTGGATCAAGAGGCCACCATGAGATTAGATTATAAGCCAGGCCAGGCTGAAATACAGCAATTTGTAGAAATCACAGGGTCTTCTAATGAGTTCTAGAATAACTACATCTAGGCATTTTTTATGAGGCAAGTAGACCTGAGGTCATTTTAGGACTTTCAAAAGGTACTAGCTTCCAGTTTGGATACTCTCAATTTCATATCCTATTAAGTGTACCAAAATAGGCCCATCTGGAGCAATAATTTTAAATAATGACATAAGCACCAACTTGTATTTTAGTAGGCTCCATGGCTTAATATTACTTTCATAAAGATGTAATGAATATTTCATTCCTGATTTTTGAAACCGATTTTTCTTAAACCTTACTTGTTTTTGCAGGCCGGAAGGAAGATTGCAGACTCAGGCATGCAAGAAGGATGTGGGAATGACCACACTCTCGTGAAGTCACCAGTTTAGGGAATGTATCTGTCAGGTGTTATATCCTTTGTGAATTTAGGGGACAAAACACAGGATGGACATCATCGTAGTTTAATTCCATTGTGATTCCTAGGACAGGAGTCCAGGACATTACAGACACTGGCCGAAATTGGCTAATTCATTTTAGAGAGCCTCACCAAGGAGGACAGCTTGAGTCAAACAAGTCCACGGAGAAATGAGTACAAGAAGACAAGTGAATGCCAATTAAAATTAGCGCAGGGCTCTTTAGGGTGGATGGGGACTTTATGAGCTAACCTTCCTTTGGGGTTACAATGCAACGCAGCCAGTCCTCCTCAAAGGCTGTGGTGAAAGTCTCAGAAAAACAAATGACCTCATTAATTAAATAGGTTTGTTCTCTCGCCACCACGCTGTCCTTAATTGTTCTGACTTTTTACAGAGGCATTTTTTCAAGCCCAATTGGGGATCCATCACTTCCAGTAATCAATGCCACTGTAAATCCTATATGCTTTAAAAACAACTGCAAAGGTAAAGATACAGGCTGAGTGTGACAGTGCACGACAACAATACCAGAATTGAAGAGGTTGAGGCAGAAAGAACAAGAGTCGAGGCCAACCAGGGTTATGTAGTGAGATCTTGTCCCAAAAATTAAAAAAGCAAACAAAGATAACTACACAGAACATGTCATTCAGCTTGTGACATCTGCTGAGCCCAGTTCCTAACAGGCCTAAACCAACAGCTTCATTCTCCCACCCAACTAGGAATCCAACCTGCCCTTCATTGCCATCTTCTCCCCAGGGAAGATGAACTCTACTTCTGTTTCATTCAGTGAATACCTATTATTTGAATACTTTTGATTTGGTTCTAAGCTAATATATAAAACAGCAAACACAATAAAGTCATAGCTCCATGAAGCAGACACTCCATTTGGTGAGTTTCTTGCAAGACTTTGAGTGCAAGACATTTTTTTTAATCTTGGTCATCTTTGGATTTGAACTGAAGAATTTGAGATTGTTATGTAGGTGCTTTACCACTTCAGCCAGACTCCAAACTCCTGTGTGACATTGTGTGAGTGTTGATACTGTGGGAGAAAAAGGAAAGAGCCCCTCTTCTGCCAGATGCTCACTAACACCTGCCCCTGCTGCACTTGAGAACAGTGATCTTTCTCATGCAGACTTGTTTCTCCAGGGTCAAGACCCACCAGGTACACAGCAGCCTCATTAGTTGCGGGGAGCCGGGGCGAACGCCATTACAAGATGGCGCCCACTTTCTTGCAGCTTTGAGGTAAACAACTCCATATTAGGCAGTGCTTGGCAGGACTGTGGGTCCCGGGCTTTGCGCATGCGCGAGCCACGTAGAGTCCCCAGCCAATCCTGTGGCACCTGGTGACGGTGAAAGGCAGACAACCAATGATAGAACGACCCATGTTCCTATTCCATATATAAGCGGCCACGTTTCTGCACACGGGGTCTCTCGCGCTCAAGCTCTCCTACAAGCAAGAAGGCTCTCCAATAAAGCGTGATCTGAGAAGACTCCTGGTGTGGTGGTCGTTCTTCCTCGCTGGCCGAGAAGGCGTTCGCCGCAATTAGTCAGGTTAAGTACAAGTCATCTAGCCCATTCCAGGAAACTACACTGGTCTGAATGAGATAATGACTCAGTTTTTTTTTTTTGTTTTTTTTTTTGCCATTTTGTCCAGAAGTGAAAGATCCACTAGAGCCATCCCAGTATAGACAATATCACCCATGACCTAAGGTCCATTTATTTTCTATTTCCTTCGCTTTACTATCCAATTCCATCCTTAAGCCTCTCTTGTT
This sequence comes from Dipodomys merriami, assembly GCF_024711535.1. NCBI lineage: Eukaryota > Metazoa > Chordata > Mammalia > Rodentia > Heteromyidae > Dipodomys > Dipodomys merriami. The sequence continues at coordinate 2,038,154 of NW_027203270.1, forward strand.
GCCATAAAACATCCATTGAAGGAATGCAAGTCAAACTCATGGTCCAGTGAGAAAGAGGAAGGAAAAGGAGAAAGTACAAACACTGTAACTGGAAGTTCCCTGTAGAACATGAGCTGAAGTTAGATCATCATTGTAAGATTATCAAGAGGTGAAGCCTATAAGCAATGATTAGGCCAGGACGGACTCTGTCCTTATAAATGGATTAAGGCATTATCCTGACAGGATACAGCTCATCTGATTTTGCCTCTTTCCAAGTCTGACTCGATAGCACTCACTTCTCCTTAGCACCATGCTCTGGAGTGCTCAGCTTACAGAATTGTGAACCCAATAAAGTTCTTTTCTTTATAAAATTCCCTACCTATGAAGTCCAGTTATAACAGCAAAGTAGACTGTAAGGGCAGACAAGCCAAGTCTTTAAGGAGCCTGGAAGCCCTCTTTGTATCTTCTCCTAATAGTGCATCTTCTCCTGAACTCTGTCTCATGGTCACACCTTTCTTAAAGAACTTGGTCATTTTATAGCTAGGCATAGTGGTTCACTATTCAGGAGAAAGAGATTGGAAGAATCATGATTCAAGGCTAGCCCAGAAAAAAAATGCTAGAAAACCCTAACTCAATAAACAAGCTGGATCCATTGCGAATGGCTAATATCTGTAATCCTAGCAACTCAAAAGGCTGAGATCTAGAGAATCACTGTTTGAAGAGCCAAAAGACTGAGAGATTCTCTCTCCTAAATAGCAAAAAGCCAAGCTGGAGGCATGGCTCATATGATAGAGCACTTGGCAAGTAAGCAAGCCAAAGGAGTATAAGGCCACTCAAACCCCAGCACCACCAAAACCAAACCAAACAAAGCTAGATGTGGTTGGTGTATGCTTGTAATATCCCAGCTATGAAGAAATTACAAGTAGGAGGATCATGGTCTGAGATTGGCACTAGGAAAAAAAGCTTATAATACCATCTAAAAAATAATGTAAACAAGCAAACAAAAAGGTAGGGGGATATGGCTCAGTGGTAGAATACTGGCCTAGCCCCCATAAGGCCCTGAATTCAAAACTCCAGAAAAAAAATGAGAATATGATAATGTGCCTATAAATTCTTGAATACACCTCTAGCTGAGAAGTGGAGCCTAACTTTTCTCCCTGGAGTACTCACTGTTTTCAGTGACTTGTTTCCTGTGGGTAGCATGTAGCAAAGGCGGGACCTCTGAGGATACTGGTAAATGACCTCATGGATTCTCTCTAGGACCATTCTGGTGAGAAGGTTCCCAAGTGGAAGAGCCAGGGCCTGCTGTCTTGAGCAAGCATTGACTCCTGAGGTTGACTTCACAGCTAGAGAAGAATGCCCCTCATCCTCCAGTGAGCCACCAGAGAACTTGAAACTCTGGACATTGGTCCAAAAGAGCATGTGTGTGTTAATCTCAGGTCACGGCAGCCTTTGTCACCTCCCACTTAACCTCCATGACTTCCTTAGCCTCCATGGTCATTTACAGCTCCACCATGCCCAACCTTACCATCAGTACTGCCTGCTACCTGCATCACCTCTGTCAACCTTGTGCTCCGGCTCCCAAATGACTTTCAAGGCTCCTCATCTCCTGCAAGAAGCCTCTTTGTTCCACCCTTCTTGCCACCTGAGGCCAATTCTTTGTTACAACATATCAGTATTCAAGATTCAATGGCTTATTCTCCTGCAACTGATATGTTCAATGAGACTCTCTCTTTAATCCCCAAACTCTACTCCTTCAGAGTCCCTATGTGTTAATCCTTAGCCTAAAACAGTGTCTGACAGCAAGTATACATTCAATTTTGGGTGGAGAGACGTGTACACAAATAGTTGAATCCTTTAAATGCTTTAAAAGCTAGAAAGTCTTAAGTCTCTGAAATCTTGGACTTGTAGGAGATATTTTGCGAGATTGAATTTATCTACAAAGACTGCGAAAATGTCTTGGGTATTTTGTGTTTTGTTTTGAGTTGTTTTGTAACTTGGAGGGTGGATTAGATCACTGGGTAACCTGTGACTAAAGAATACTTGGAAGTAGACTTCAGGCAACAACTCTACCCAAAACTTACCACCAGATGGCAGTCGCACCCTGGGAGCAGCCACCTCTGCCCTCCGGCCACACCCCGTCCTTAGACACACACACACACACACACACACACACACACACACACACACACACACACACACACACACACACACACACACACACACACACACACACACACACACACACACACACACACACACACACACACACACACACACACCTCACACCACACCCAGGACTGAGGCAGGTCCTGGCAGATAATCAAACACACACACACACACACACACACACACACACACACACACACACACACACCCTCACACCACACCCAGGACTGAGGCAGGTCCTGGCAGATAATCAAAGTCCTGTAAACTACAACTGCGACTTCCAAGTCCTCCCATCTTGCAAAACAAGAAAAACCAATGTTCTTCCCTTTCACCTCCTTTGTTATAAATTCTACCATTCTTCACATTCTTCAGTTAACCAGCTTGCTCATCTCCCACCCCTTTCATTGTAAATTTCTCATTCTCTACTTAGCTGTCCATTTTCCCCAGACAGGGCCCAAAAGGCTATTCTCACACTATCTGCTTATTTCATTGGTACCCTGAAGAGAAGGGGCTATCCCCCACCCCCACCCCGCACCCCAAGGCTCCTCCTGAAATTAGAACATTTTCAGAACTGTCAGGTGTGTGGGGTAGAAGCTTACCTTAAAAGAGCCTAAGAAGAATGGAGTGGGAGCTGAGTCTCTCTCTCTCTCTCTGGACACATTTTCCAATAAGACTTAGTGTTCTTTTTCTGCATTTTTTGAAGATAATGAGCTTCCCCTTAGATATAATACTACTATGTAAAGACATCAGTCAAGCAGAGAGGCAGGTGGCTTACTCCTATAATCCTAGCTACCACTGGAAGCTAAGATTTAGAAGACTGCAGCTGCAAGCTAGCCTAAGGCAGAAAAGAAACTATCTTCTATTAACCAGTAAAATGCAGAATTTTAGGCCTGGTTCAAGTGACAGAGCAAGAAAGCCAAGCAAGAAGGAGTTCTTGAGTTCAAGGCCCAGTAAGCAGGAAAGGAAAAATTTAAAGCCATGGTAGCAATGTGGGAAATGGAGTATCAACACATGCAATACTGACTCAGTGTTTTGTACCATCCACCAAAGATGCAACCCTCGGCCCCCCCACCCTCCTTTGCTTTTCACAACCTGACACTGCTGAGAGATGCCAGGGCCATGCAGAAGCAACTGCTCAGGGCAGCTCCTGAGGAAGACATGTATCTACACATACACAAGTCCCTCCTTGTTATCCCTGGGCCTTAATGAGAGGGGATAGTAGAAATGATCCTGGCATTCCTGGGGGTGACATGTACCATTGCCACACTAGATATATAGGTCCTCACAGGTCTGAATTGCACACAGGCAAGAACCCTGTTTCCACTACAAGATACTTCATTAATAATCATATAGTCATCAATTCACCACCTCTTGTGGACCAATGGAGCATTCAAGGACCTGAAACCATGTTGGAAATTCAGATACAGCCTTTGCAGAATATAGGAAATTACTAAATGGTGTATGAGGACGTAGTTAGCCAAATCTCCAGTGTGGCAGGGGAAAAAATGCTAAGTACAAGTAAAAATCCATATGTCCAAATTAGCCATTCTACCATTGACACATATTTCATAACATATTTTGTATACTATGTATAAAATTTTCATTCATCAGTTTGAAAAATAAGTTGTTTTAAATCCAGAATGTGAAAAGCTCCATAAGATAAAAGAACAGATAGGTTTCACAAGTAAGTGGTATAAGCAGAGGAGGAAATGACTGGTATAGTGAGGGTCAAAAGGCCAAATAGTTGGATTGGGTTTAGATACTGCTTTTTACAAAAAGTTGATACTGAGACATTCATAGAAGCAGGAGTGTGGGGTGGTTAACATTGAATTAAGATTTGAATTGCATGTATGATCCCAAAAGTATGATAATTATGATTGATGTTATTTTACTTTTCTAAGGAAGGAGAGATGTTGTTTATCTGTTAGAAACAAACATTTTGTTTGTTTCTACAAGGATTGCCCGAGAAAGTTGCACCTGGAATTTGTTTTTAAAAGTTCAATAAAAGCTCATGGTGGTACATGCCTAAAATCGAATCCCTTGGAAAGTGAAGTCAGGAGGAAGATTTTGAGTTAGAGTCAATTCTGAATTATATAGCAAGATCCTGAATAAGTGGGATTTTGAAAATACTCAGGGGGAAAAGTGTAATAGAGACATGAAAAAGATCAGTGGTACAGCAAAATTTTGGATACCTGTGGGGGTTCATTAGGTAACTTTTTCATATTTTTTATATGTTTAAGAAATTCTATAACAGGATTTTTACTGAAAAAGAACAGCACTAAGAAATTTGTGAGACTGTTGGGCACACAGAGGCAATCATGAAGAATTATAGCAAAACCAAAGAGCAATTCTGAAGGTAAGGGAGAGGATGAGGTCAGCGTTACTGCCTTAGCCAAATGAAGAAGGGTAGAAAGAACATTCCAGAAAGAACATGGAGCCTCCAAATGTCACTCTGCTGCCTAAAAGATTTTGCTAAGGTAACCAATCACCCTGGTTTTCCTGAAACTTTCCTTTAGCCCTGAGGATCTCTCCTTTAGAGAAACTCATCAGTCCAGGCCAAATCTGGCTGGCTGGCCTCCTGCCATAATGATATGGAACACTGGTTCCACTGGCCAGTTCCAGGAAGCAGAGCTGAGTTGGAGCAGCCCTGAGCTACACAATGGGACATTAGAGCACTGAATAGGAGATCCAGAGAGATTCCAGGCAATGCTAAGGTATGTTTGCTGCTCCCTTGGCATAAAACTTCAGCAGCAACCTTTTCATTTGAAGTGGACACCCAGGGACCAGATTGACTTCTCATGCCTTCTCCTCCCTTCCTTTCTGCTAGAGGAGAGTTGCAAGATAGCACTACTTCTATCCAGGAGACTAGTTCTGTCATACATCTCCCCAATTTCCACATAGACTTTTATAAAATGCAGGCCTATATAGTATGTGCGTTATATTACTGAATCCATACCCTATATATTAATAAAAGAGAAAATTAATGAATACTGCCTAGCATGGAGGAAGTGACAGAATGGAAACCAACTCTTAGTGCTAACTGGTACTGCACCATAGGGCCACACCCTGCACAGTGAGGAGATAGGCCCAGAACTCCAAATTTTGAAAAATAACATACATTATTTTACTACTTTCATTGTAAAATAAGAAGATTCCTTTGGGCTCAAGACTAATGGTTTCTTAAACGGATCTGGGCATAAAATCAGAAATGTCTTCAGCAGAGCAAATGACCCTCTCAAAAAGTCTTCAGCAAGGAAAGGTGGCTCAGTGGTAGAGCGCTTGCCTTGCATGCCTGAGGCCCTGGGTTCGATTCCCCAGCACCACATAAGCAAAAAGAAAAAAGCCAGAAGTGGCGCTTTGGCTCAAGTGGTAGAGTGCTAGCCTTGAGCTAAAGAGCTGAGGGACAGCGCCCAAGCCCAGAGTTCAGGCCCCATGACCGGACCGAAAAAAAAAAAAGTCTTCAGCAAGGCACCAGTGGCTCATGCCTGTAATCCTAGCTACTCAGGAGGCTGAGATCTGAGCATTGAGGTCAAAGACAGCCTGGGCAGGAAAGTCCATGAGACTCTTATCTCCAATAAACCACTCATAAAACAGGAAATGGTACTGTGTCTCAAGAGGTAGAGCTCTAGCCTTCAGCTGAATAGCTGAGGGACAGCACCCAGGCCCAGAGTTCAAGCCCAACAACTGACAAAAAACAAAAACAACAACAAAAAAACCCACTAGTCTTCAGAGTCAAGTTCCCTGGACTCCTACCAGTCTCCCCCCTCCTCCTCCTCCTCCTCCTCCTCCTCCTCCTCCTCCTCCTCCTCCTCCTCCTCCTCCTCCTCCTCCTCCTCCTCCTCCTCCTCCTCCTCCTCCTCCTCCTCCTCCTCCTCCTCCTCCTCCTCCTCCTCCTCCTCCTCCTCCTCCTCCTCCTCCTCCTCCTCCTCCTCCTCCTCCTCCTCCTCCTCCTCCTCCTCCTCCTGTTTCTCCTCCTCCTCCTCCTCCTCCTCCTTTTTTCTCCTCCTTCTCTTCCTTCTCCTCCTTTTCCTCCTTTTTCCCCCTTTTTCCCCTTCCTCCTTTTCTTCCTCCTCCTCCTCTTCTTCCTCCCAGTTCTCTGAGCAGAAGTGTTTACGTTTCACAGTGGAAGACAGAGGAACCTGCTCAGCTGCCCAGTGAACAGTTTCATCTTGAAAACTCCCAGCCACCCCCATCGTACATTCCCTGTCTGGGAACCAAGTCTTCTGCTTATTGCAGAAGGAAAAACCAAGATATCCAAGATGGAGGAATTGCAATCACCTGGACCAATACCTTCCCTGGATCATTCTTAGGGCATCCTTCTCTAAATATCACAGGGGAAAGAAGCCTCCAATGCACTGTTGTCAGTAGCAGAGACCATCACCCATTCCACCGCCCTGAGAACAATGGCTTCTCAACCAAGGGTAGGCAAAAGAAAGAGCTGGTGCAACCATCAGAATAGTAGACAATGATGTTGACCTCAGCACATGCATCAGCCCTTGGAGAACTAGCACCCCAATAGTTCAACTCTGCACCCCCCTGCACTGCCTGAGAAAAGCTTATAGATTGGTCATCTTTGTCCCCACCCGCAGGGATCCCGGGCTTCTGATCACATGGCAACAGTCCTCCCACAAAGAACAAAAGGAACAATAATGGGGCAGGCCAGAGGAGAAGCAAGGGTAGATATACCTGTTGTCTTGCCCCCAACTCTGAGATGTCTGGGCCTGGCATTACATAACATAGAGTACCCAACCAGAGGCACTGGGACGTTCTCAGAAATTTATGGTATCTTGGAGTGAAAGCTGTTTCCTAAAGCTGCTGGACTGTCCCCTCCTCAACATCCAGAACAAATGAAGGTCCTAGATGTCATGATTGAACCCTGCAGTAAACACAACCACCTAGCCTGGGAGCCAGGGCAACCCGCCATCCACACTACACACCTCCTCCAACCCAGAAAGCCCAAGTCTTCTGAGCCTGGGTCAGGAGGAGTCACCCTGTCCAGCCACCACCAGCTCAATGCCTGCCTCCAACCAAAACCCACAGGCAGACTACAGAGACGCTTCATGAATTTTTCACAAGATTTGCCTAATAGTGGCTGAGCTGAGCTGAGAAAGCCATATCAGAGTGCCTGTGCCAGCAGCTCGCAAAGAGTTAACCCATTAGGCCACATCCTGGTGAGCTCATCCCTGCTGGAGCCTGCTCAGTGGCTGAGATTCTCAGCACACTCACTTCTGGTTGTGGCCAGGGTGGCTCTCTCCGGCTGTGATGAAGGACTTGAACAAAAACTCCTTTCCGGCTTCCTCCCTGCATGAGCACCAAGTGAGTCTCAGGTTCCCCCATCCTCCCCAGGGGCATCCAAAACTGTAAGTAAGAAAGAGAACATCCCTCTTCTGCCTTTCCTTCCAGGACTTTTCTGGAGGAAGGAAGGAGTTGATTGGAACTTGGCTTTAGAGCATGTTGAGTCTTTGAACTGCAGGTGGAAGGCAGGTGTGCATGGCCGGGAGAGGATGGAGCCAGCTGCCAGCAGGTTGGAGGGGACTGTCTTTAAAGTCCAGGTGGACAGTGGGGAGGGGGGATGCCACAGGCCACACACTTCAGAGAAGGGAATGCGTACGAAGGGCTGCTCTGTCCGGCCTTTCATTCTTGGAAGCCATTAAAGGGAAACAGTGGAGACAGAGCCAAAAGGCCAGCTAGTCAAGTATGAGTCCGTCTCCCCGCCCCCCTCTCCGCCCCCTGTACACCCTGGATGCCAGGGTCAGAGGCTGGGCGGACCTAGCCTACTCTCTGGGGGGTCCCATATCCAACCTCAGCACCTGTCCATCGTCCTTCTTTCTTACAGGTGTGACGGGCACCCAGGGCAGATGTTAGGGGAAAAGAAAAAACAAAGGTGGGGCACACTAGCTTTGGCAGTTTTCATCTCAGAAAAGGGAGTCGGCACACAAAAACAAGGACAAAGAACGTGGTTGGGTTGGGCACACATGCGCTATAAGGATGCCGCCTCTCAATAAAGCCAAATGTGGTCACACATTAACCCTCCCTTCCTCCCTCCCCAAGCTGATTTGTTTCCCATTCTCTCCCCTGGTAAGGCCCAGATCCTGGCTGCATGGCCTGAAGAGGGACATGAACAGCACTCTCTAGATGGTTAGAACCTTAGAAGAAGTTCTTCTGGGTGCCATGAGCTGGGGACAGGTGGCCATGGTAACAGCAAAAGTATACCCTTGAGAGTCAGCCTCTGTCAACCCAGGCACAGGGCCCCACTCACCTTATCAGAGAAGTAGATAGTCACCAACTGAGTGTCCTTATACAGGGCGAGAAGACAGTGCCCCTAGGAATAGGCACTGGCCAGCTGGAGGTACGTGGCAGGACTGGGGACAGGGGGAAGACCCTTACTCCCACAAGAGGTTCTCCTTAGGAATAATAAATCATACGATCCCACCTCTTCCATCTGTGGCCTGTCTTCCCTTCCTCTGCCAACTGTAGTCTATTCTCTGGGCCAGCCACCCCACTGTGAGGTCATTTGTGCCCTCTCTTCTGTGTTAGGTCCTGGCAATTCCCAGAATAGCGCAGTTCCTATCGAAACTGTCTAGGTGAAGGTGGCTGGGGAGGAGAAACTTGGGGAGAGCCAGATAACACCAGGCACAAGGGCAGCAGTACAGTGGGCTTTTATAAAGTATTCAAGTTGCTAGATGAACTACAGTATGCTGGATTCAATTTGAATTTCCAATAAACCACCAAAGATTTTTTTTTGGTCTATGTAGATCCCATGCAATATTGGAATATTCTATTTTTCCAAGCATGTATTGTTGATTTGAAGCTCAACTTCCACTAGACACCTTGAAATTACATTTGCTAAATCTGGAAACCTTGTTAATAATGATTGTGTTCCAGTACCTTCAAAGGAAGATGGCACTAGGGATGGGCCTGGGGAGTGAGTTCCAAGACAAAGGTGGGCATCTCTGGAGGTGCTAGAAAGTTAGGAAGGAAGGGAGCAAAGAAAGACAAAAGGAAGGGAAATGCCTGCTCCAGCCTTGAGAAGGCATGGTATAGGATGTCAGGCTTTGAAGTCAGGCAGCTTAGAGCTGCCCTTTCCTTATCTGTGAAATGAGAATGATTTTAACAGTATTTCCCATTTAGCACTGGAGGACTCAGAGATGCTCCTGGTGAAGCAATGGCATGGTCCAGGCACTTTATGCATCATTAGTAGAATGACAATGGTGGTGACTGTGTGGTTACTCTGTTAGCTTACTACCTGCTTCTTGTGGTCCCCATCCCAGCTAGCTCAGAGCCCCTGCCTGTTTCTTACATCCTCAGGAGTTCTACCTCATAGTCCTTCATAGGTCTTCTCACTCCTCATCCAGGCATCTATCAAGGTGGTTCTATTCACTGCCTATGTCCCTCCATACATTCTTCCCTAGGTTTGCAAAAGAAACCAAGCCTACCGATAACTCACATCCTAGCAACTCAGCAGGCTGAGATCTGAGGACTGCTGTTCAAAGCTAGCCCAGGCAGGAAGTTCCTTGAAACTCATCTCCAATTAACCACCAAAAAAGATGCAAATTGAGTTGTGGCTCACTTTGTAGAACACCAGCCTTGAGAGAAAAAGTTCAAGTCTCAATACCAACACACACACACTAAGAAGCAGGATAGATTTGAACACACACACACACACACACACACACACACAACTCCAATGAGAAGCAGGATAGATTTGAACCTGGGCTCTTCAGCCAGACTGGCTCTCAAATTCACACTGCAATCTTGTTTCCTTACTCTCCTATGATTAACTTTGAACAAATCACTTAAAACCTTGTTGATCCCCCGTTTCATCTACACAATAAAGAAACAACGGTAGCTTCCTAGATGACTGGGGAGGATTCAATGAGCTAGTGCTGGTGAAGGTCTGCATGTGAACTTTTCCTAGGCACATATAAAAATTTGATACATGGCATTGCTTCTGCTTTGGAAGAGCAGTAGTTCTGGGTCCAAGGAGATGAGTAAGAACTTCAGCCAGCAGAAGACAGCCAGTATTTGAGACAGGCAGTGAGTTAGAGACCAGAGGAGATGCTGATTGAGATGTGCCTACCTTGCCAGGGACAGCTGCTTCTGGTGCCCCTCTGGATAACTATTATCATCTTACCACCTTGCTCTAGGATCAAAGGTATGGTTTAAGACAATGGGGTGGGAAGAAATAAGACTGTCACAACTAGTCAGGTTCTAACCTTCTATGGCTCCAACTAGAAACTGAGAAGAAAGTACATCACTGGAGTCATCTTTGCAAACTACCAGCAAAGCTCTGTCCTTCCGCTAACCATCATAACTCTTCTGTTTATTTAGCCATTAGAGAAATGTTCCCCCAAGTCTCTGCCTCAGCGAAGTGCTGAGCGACTACTGGAAGGCACAGAAGCCCTCATTCCTAAAGGGCTCTGGAAAGGAGCAAAGAGCTTCTGGAACTGAAACTACAGGCACACATATCTGGCTTTCTTCAGAAAATAATCTACTTACTTCACCAGTGCCCCATTAAGTAGTTTCATTTACGATGCTCAGAAGGAATCTAGTGAAGGGAAAAGGCATCCAGCACTCATTATCTGAGGGCACTCATTGTTGTTCGCCAGCTTGAACATTCTCAGCACCAAACCATAGGTCGGGGGGTTAAATCCATGAAGGTATGCAGAAAAGCCAGAAATCTCCCAACTAGTTCTTTCCCATCTCATTGAGACATGTCTTCATCCTCTATGTAACCCGTACCCAGGTATCAGGTGTAGTGAGGAGTGGACTGGAGACACAGCTTCATTCATTCCAGAGGGTCCTCCACCTGGCCTCCACTTCCTTCTACCCCATCTCACTCCCCAGTAAGCTGGGCTTCATCATCTTAATTTGTTCTTAATTAAGGCTCTAGAATGTCTTATAAATGGAAACATAAACTGTATGGGGGAGTGTTTATTTATTTATTATCCATTTGTAATCTCTAAGTAGTTGCATAAAGGGTTTTTAATTCAACATGTCAGTTTATGAGTATAGTGCATCTTGATCGCCCCTTTCTTCATTCTCCCTCTCTCTCCCAAATCCACCCATCCCCTCAATTCTCCTAGTTATACTTTCACAGAGATACTTTGAACATTATGACTGCATTCTCTTACCCTCCTTCTTTCATTAATTTAATCCCTACCAGTTGAATTCACCCACCTGCAAAGGAGGTTTTTATAGACCTGATTTATCTTATGTCTGTGACACCTACCGATGTTCCTGTGTATATCAGCCGTTGACTCCTTATGAGTGCTGTGCAAAATTTCATTGAGTGAACAGACACCCATTTATCCTGTCGTCTGTGGGTGGACACTTGAACCTCTTCCTCTTCCGTTTTTCCTTCCTCTCTTCTTACCTAACCCCTCACTGCTCTCCACTGTACTCTATCTGATTCTCAATATTCTATATCAGAGATTGGTAAACATTTTCTAAAAAGGATGCAATGGTGAATATTTTAATTTTAATAGGCCCAACAGACTCTGCTGAACTTAACTGCAATTGTAATGCAAAAGCAGTAATGAAGTTAACAAATTTATCTGTATCCTAAGACATATTTTATGGCACAAAATTTAAATTTTTATACAACTATTATGTACCGAAAAATATTCTTCTTAAGATTTCTTCTGCCATTAGACAAAACCATTTTCCAAGAAGCACCCAGCAAGTACAGGACTTGAATTTGAATCCCGCTACCACCAAAACACAGAAGAAATTACAACAACAAATTCTTTTTTTTGTATTTTGTATTTTTATTTTTTTTATTCTGAAAATACTGTACAGAGGGGTTATAATTACATGGGCAAGATAATGAGTACATTTCTCATCAAGCATTGTAGCCTCCTCCTTTGTTTCCCCTTCCCATCCCTTCCCATCCTCCTCCTGTCCCCCTACTGAATCCTCCTCCCCCCCACCAAAGTTGTAAAGTTCATTTTTCCACATAACAACTTGTACATCTCATACAACAAACAAATTCTTGACCTACGAAGCTGTCCAGAAACAGGAGGTGGCTAGTAGCTGGTCCGCCTGTGGTCACTGTAATCTGGCTCCTGCCCACATTTCCAGGCTGGCTCTTCAGCACTCTTCCCCAACATTCAACATCTACATCTAATTCTTGACGATGTCTCTCTGACAAACTCACTGTCCTGAGTTCCTCAGTCTGGAAGTCTCTTTATCCAATCTTTATCTAACACCTTGAAAAGTCATTCTTCTAGAATCTTTCTTGAGGATCCTCAATACTTGGTTCATGTCTTCATGGGGTTTCTCTAGTGATCAACACTTAGCATTATTACAGCTGCCATAACTAATAAGGGAAATGTTTGCTTTCTCTCCATCTTTCCTCACTTGCCTGCAAGCTCCATATGTCTGCTACTGTGTCCTCATTGCTTTGGTCTATCCAATGCTCAGCTCTGTGTCTGGCATATAAAAGGTTTGAGTAATTATTTTCAGTTGTCAAAATAGAATAAAAGAAGTAAAATGTAATAAATGGTCAGGCACCAGTGGCTCATGCCTGTAATCCTAGCTATTCAGTAGGCCAAGATCTGAGGATCTTGGGTCAAAGCTATCCTGAGCAGAAAAGCCTGTGAGAGTTTTTATCTCCAAATAACCACCAAAAAACCAGAAATGGAGCTGTGCCTCAAGTGATAGAGTGCTAGCCTTGAGAGAAAAAAAAAAAACACTAAAAGTGCCCAGGACACAAGTTCAAGCCCTAGAAGTGGCACATAAAAATAATAATAAAAAAATGTTTTAGGTGGTACATATGCTACTGTCCTGATTTGATTTGGTATCTATAGCATATAGATTTCAGAATACCCCACAGTTACCAAAATCTGAGAATAGTTATGTCTCTTATATAAAATGCCATGGCATTTGCCTAGACCCTCTGCATACATCTTCCTGGATACTTTAAATTATCACTAGCTTACCATAATAGCTCATACAATATAATTGGTATGTAAATATCTGTTAAATCGTATGTTAGGAAAAATGACAAGACAAACATCTGTCTATACTTAATACAGAGGACATTTTCTCCAGATATTTTTGGTTCAAAGTTAATTAGATCTGTGGGTACAGAAGGCCAACTATACACAAGGGTCAAAACATCACACTATAATCTATAAATGTGTAGAACTATCAGGTGCCAATTAAAAAATAATTCCTGTTTTCAGCTAAATGAGCAGTTAAAATTTCAACCTAATAGAAGGAGGATTGACTAAAATAGAAGATTAAAAAGCACCTGTGCTCCATCTATTTCTTGCAGAGATGTTCTTATCTTTCTAGCAGGAAGGACACATGCAGTTGATTTGGTAGGGAGGGGCCAGGAACTACCCAGGTAACAACAGGCTGATGGGAGAGAAGAGGCCACAGATCCTGAGGGAGGGAGCTGTTTGTGCAGAAAAGAGAAGGGAAAAGGCCAGGAAGCAGTAACTGATGGCTGTAATGCCTGTAATCCTAGCTAACTCACAAAGCCAGACCTGGCAGGGAAGCCCATGAGGCTCTTACATCCAATTAACCAGCACAAAGCCAGAAGCGGAGCTGTGGCTCAAGTGGTAGAGCACCAGCCTTGAACGATAAAGCTAAGAGCCAATGCCTAGGTATAAGTTCAAGCCCCAGTACACACACACACACACACACACACACACACACACACACACACACACACACACACACACACACACAAAACACATACACTGAAGGGAAGGAGAGAAGAGAGGGAGGGTGAGAAGGTAGAAGGAAAGGAGGAAGGGAGGAAGGGAGGGAAAGAAGGAAGGTTTATACTGGGGCTAAATCTCATTCTGCCCTGTTCAAACAAACATCCACATTATTCCAAGTGTCTCTGTACAATTGATATATACATATATATATATATATATACATACATATACATACACATATATTCTCTCGGTTTAAATATTTGATAGACATAAAATGCAGAAAGTGGCCACACCACGAATACACACCCATGGAACTAGCTGCCAAGTCAGGAGTAGGAACAGAGTCAGCACCACAAAAGTCTCTATCGCTCTCCCTTCCAGCTACTACCCTCACCCAAGATAGCCTCTATCCTGACCTCTCCTAGCATAGACCAGTTTGCATGTCTTTGAATTTTATGTAAATAAAATCTTTCACACAGTACATATTCTTTTTGTGTCTGGCTTCTCCTGTTTACAATGAGATTCTTCCATGGAGGTCCTTCTCAGTGTACAGGAGTTCCAGGCCAGCAAGTCTTAGTGACTCCTGCCTAAATAAGTCTCCACATTACTAAATTTGTTCCTTGACACTGTAAACTTGGCCTCTAGGAAACAAAGACCCATATGCCTGACTCAATTTTCTACTCTGAAGGCCAACAGATATTCAAATCTGGTTTGCTCAGTATCCCACCCCCTCCCACTTTCCACTAGATTTGCAGCTCAGTCTCTCTCCAGTCCCTAGTCTGGGCCCACATCTAGTTGTTGAAAGCTATAAAGGAAGCTATATATATATATATATATATATATATATATATATATATATATATATATATATATATATATATATTCATTTTATTAAGTACTGCCATAAAACATCTAGCACAAACTTAATGGCATAAAGCAATATAAGGTGATGCTCTCACAAGTCCAAGATGTTAGCAGGGTTAGTTCCTTCTGGAAGCTGGGAGGGGGCTCCATTCCACCCTTCTCTTCCAGCTTTCCAGTGGTTACCAGCAACCCTTGGTGCTCTTGGCTTATAAAAATATCACTTCAAGGATTGGGAAGTAGTTCAGTGTCAAAGCATTTGCTTATCAAGTGCAACATCCTGGGTTCAATCCCCAGTACCAAAAAAGAAAAAAAATTAAAAAGCCAGGTTCTGGTGGCTCATGCCTGTAATCCTAGCTACTCTGGAGGCTGAGATCTGAGGATTACAGTTCAAAGCCAGCCCGGGCAAGAAAGTCTGTGAGACTCTTACTTCTAATAAACTACTAGAAAACCAGAAGTGGTGCTGTGGTAGAGCTCTAGCCTTGAGCTGAAGAGCTCAGGGACAGCACCAAGCTCAGAGTTCAAGCCCCACAACCAACCAACCCCCCCCAAAAAAAAAGAAAGAAAAGAAAAAAAACACCTATCACTTCTGTGTCTACCTCCTCTACACCTAGTTCTCCCTCTGTGTGTCAGATTTCCCTCTCCTTTCCCTAATAAGGACACCTGGATTTAGGGTTAACTTTAATCCAGGGTGATCTCATGTCAAGATCCTTATCACAACTCTATATGAAATAACCCAAATTTCAAACAAAGCCACATTCTGAGGTTCTGGGTAGGAATGTGCTCTTTGGAAGAGCAGATTTCAAATCAGTCCAGTGAGTATGAGATCCCCTAAGATCACCGATCACAACCCAGTGTCTTCTTGATATGTGAAAGGATGGTTTTTCCTTGCTGTGCCAACTGCCCAAATGTTCTTTCATGCTCCTCAGAGCTACAATGTCAGGGCCAAGTCCAAAAAGCACCTGCTAAGCACCAGGCTGTGAGTGAAGTTTTATGGGGACACAAGGTAAGAAACCCAGCCTCCACTCTGGTGTAGCTTGAAGGTGGAGGGCTGTGATGTTCTAGGTTAGTCTGGAGACATTTTAAAATTGTTATGAGGAGAGAGGAATGTAAACCCCATTGGTCTCTAGAAGGTAGAAGCCAAGGATGTTGCTAAGTATGCCTACAGAGTCAACAGCACCACTGTTGAGAAGCATGGTATAAGGGTGGGGAGCAAAATCTCATTAGGTCTTTAACAAAATCTGAAACTCACAAAACACCCAGCATTTGTAATTTTTTGGTGTTTAGTTTTTGTTTTGGTTTGGTTTGAGTTTATTTTTTGTCAGTTGTGAGGCTTGAACCCAGGGCCTGAGTGCTGTCCCTGAGCTCTTCTGCTCAAGGCTAGCTCTCTACCACTTTGAACCATAGCTCCACTTCTGGTTCTTGAGTGGTTAGCTGGAAATAAAAGTCTTATGGGGACTTTTCTGCCTGGGCTGTCTTTGAACCGCAGTCCTCAGATCTTAGCCTCCTAAGTAGTTAGGATTATAGGTGTGAGCCACTGACATCTGGCTGTACTTGTAATTTCATAGAAGCCTATATGCTCAAAATTCAAGTCAATTCACTACCTGTATGGTCAAGAGTGAGAACACTGTCAGCGCCCCAAAAGTTTCCATTGTGTCCACTTCTAGCCACTACCCCCATCCAAGGTAGCCACATTCCTGGCCTCTCCTAACACAGACCAGTTTAGATGTTTTTGAATTTTATGTGTTGAATTTGGGGTTTTAAGTCACTTAACCCAAATCAATTATTTTAGACACAAAAACAGGGAAGTTAGCCAAGTGTGGTGGTACATACCTATAAAGGCTGAGGCAGAAAGAGCAAGAGTTC
The DNA here is from genome assembly GCF_024711535.1 of Dipodomys merriami. Lineage (NCBI taxonomy): Eukaryota > Metazoa > Chordata > Mammalia > Rodentia > Heteromyidae > Dipodomys > Dipodomys merriami. The sequence goes on from NW_027203270.1 coordinate 2,054,704, forward strand.
AAGACTACAAGCAGCTACATAATGAGACCCTGTCACAAAAGAAAAATAAAGAAAAGAAAGCAGGGACTCAGGAAGAGAATGATTGCAATAGCAACCAGGTCTATTCCTTGAACACTATAACATGTCAAACAGTATCACAGTGTTTTTGTTATTAGAAATTTTACAGTCACAATAAACCTATGAGGTAAATAACTTATTGTCCCTGTTTTATATATGGGGCTATTAGAGCTCTGAAGGCTTAAGAAAATTGCCCACAATCTCACAGCTTTAAAGTGGAAAGTTAGGTTCAAATAGTGGTCACTTGGGTACCAATTATCTGGCTCTCTGTATGCTTAGTGCTTACTGGAACCATGAATGACCTACTTTTTTCCCAGTGTAGTGGAGGGTGAGAGGAAGGGGAACAAAGACATAGAAGAGAGAAGAGAAGATAGAGTCCTCATCCTTGCTCAGGGGAAGGGAGTTACTTCTCTCTCAGTAACTGAGTAGAAATACATCTTTTGTACCTTTGTTTGCTCCAGGATCTATCCTTCTTCCCAATGCAGGCAACGTAGTGACTCACATTTTCCTGTACCATTGCAACATAGATAGATGATAGATAGATAGATAGATAGATAGATAGATAGATAGATAGATAGATAGATAGATAGATAGAAGATAGATGCATAGGTACAGGCAAAGATAGATACATAGATGATAGATACACTCATAGATCATATATATGCACATGTGCATGTTTATATACATAGATCATACATGCATGCATACATATACATATTGTGGCCACATTTTTCTTGCCAAGTTCAACTACTAAACAAACCAATGATCATCATCCATTATTGGCATTTCAGAAAATAAAGAATATTACAGTGTCAGAATAAAAGTTGTTTAAAATGCATAAATGTGAAATTAAATGAAAACTTTACAAGAATATTTTTATTTCCCATATTGTGCAGTGGCTTAATGTCTGAGAACTTCACACCTAAGTCCTCTTATACACAGTGAAAGCTTATTTTAGGACAAAAGGAGCCACAAAATAAAACACTCGAGATTCTTATAGTTGCAGAATCCTCAGGATTCATCTTCACCAGCTTTAACGTAGCCAAGATCTTTGAGTCTGACAACATTGTCCTGTATCCCAGTACAGCTACACATGAAACCGACCCAGAGAGTAGAGAGGAGACGTTTGCCACTCTCTTAGATTTCACTGTATGTGCCTCAGTCTCCCCTCTTGTAAAATGAGGCTAAATGAATAATCCCCTTGTGCAGGGCCAAAGAGAAGGTATTAGGCACTTCCAACATGCATGATTAGTTCTGTATCCCTGTCAGAATGAGAATTCCACCAGCAGGGTCTCTGCTTCTAGTTCCTAAGTAAGAGGACCCCTCAAACCAAGATGGCAAGTCCTTTCCCACTCAGCCCCAGCTCTTTTTGCAAAGCACAACTGAAATGTGCAACAATGTCTTCTCTGGATCTTCATTACAAAGTGCTAGAAGCAGTGGGAGGGGTAAGGAGGACCTCTGATTTCTACCTGGAAAAACTGGCAGATCCTGAGTTTGTCATCATGATGAGTAGAAAGGGGATAAAAGGCAAAGATAAGCAGAGTCTCATGGGTAAAAGTCCTGTGTGCTAGACAGGATGGAGACAGCTATGCAGAAGTCTTGTCACCTCAGTTGCCATATGCAGTACAAAAATCTTCCAGTGCCCCTCTGTGATCCCTGCCCTGCCCCCAGCTCAGAAGAGAGGGAATCACTTCTGAAATGATAGCTTCACTTATGCAAAAAAAAAAAAGCACATGTTCCTTCCAGAATTAAATAAACCTCAGTACAAAAGCACACTGTGGTAGTTTTCAAAGCTTTTAGAAGCAGAGATTTAAATGCCCTCCCTCCCAACGAGTGTGGCTGAATGTATCTGAATTCTAAAGGCACTGGAAAATTGTATGTTATTTCTATTTTCTGTTTCCTCCTGTCAGTGGTAAGAGCTCTGTAGCTGCTTCATTTAGAAAGCGAGAGCTGTGGGGATTATGCTTGGAGACAAGGAAGGGGGGGGAGAAGGGAGAAACTTACCCAATGGACAAGACTAACCTGTGGGGTGGGTGAAGTAGAGGAGGCTGGGTTGCAATGAAGATTGCACAAGTATTGAAGCAGAAAAACACTCAATAAAGAAGAGCCCCAGGCACGGGAAACTACCAACTCCCTAGAGCTATCTTTTGCTCCAGAACTGGTCACATGGCTTCCAAAAATGCTACCTCCTCCATATTTGAGTATGATTCACATGCACACAGCACCCTATTTGGACCCATTGTAACTGTGATGAATGGCCCATCTGCCCCAATAAGCTTTCTGCTACAGAAAGAGATCTCCTGAGTCCTATTCCCAAGAAGGGATACTTGTGGATGTTGACATAAGCAGGCCCTGAACCTGTCACAGGGGAAGTTCCCTGATTTCTGCCTAGAGAAACTAGCAGATCTTACATTGGTCCTAGTGACTAGAGGAAAGGGGAGAAGGGAGGGAAGAAGGAGGGAAAGGTATTCTTTCACTTACTCATTCAATTAAAGATAAACAAAGTCTTGTGGGTAAAGCCCTGTGCTAGATAAGTGACTGAGACAGCTTCAAGATGAATCAGGGCAGTGATGTGGGTGAAAGGCCCTCTTAGCCTTTCCCTCCTCCTTAACCAATCTATGTGCAGGAAAGTACTATCAGCCATTCATATCTAATTCCCTTACTGCAGACATGTAGGCATTTGCACTTGAACATGCATTTCTGACTAAATATTCAACCCCACATTGAAGGAATGGGAAAACCCTGGTGGAGAAGTTTAGAGCAGGCCAATGGTACTTCTCAATAGCTGTAAACTGTTGCCAGTGACCATCTATATCTTCTAATAGGGACCAGGAGATGAGAATGCCTGGGGTGACTCTAAATGAGAAACTGGGACAGGCAGCTGAGCTAGGCTCTGTGCTTTTACAGCCCTAATAACGGTGAATCTATCCACTTTCTGTTATATATAATGTTACTATAATGAAATGCCTTCTAGAGAAAAGAGGTTCATTTGCCTCTGTTGGGAAGAACAGGGATCCACATATGTGTGTGGTCTTTATGCTGGCAGAGTTGCAAAATGGCATACAACATGTGGCAACAGAGAAGGATTCAAGTAGGACTAACGAGATGTCATGCCTACAATCCTAGCTACCCAAGAGACTGAAATCTGAAGGATCACAGTTCAAAGCCAGCCTGGGCAGAAAAGTCTGAGCCTTCATCTCCAATGAACCAGTAAAATGCTGGAGGTGCCAACTAAGTGGTAGAGCATCAGCTAAAAATTATATCTAGAGGCCTCCAGAGTGAGGCTTTAAATTCAAAGCTCAGAACTTTAAATAAATTAAAAATAAATAAATATAATTAATGGTCAATTCACAGGGTTAATGTAGAGCTCCAATTTAATGAAGGAAGAGTTTTACATACATACATACACACACACACATTTATGTACAAAGCATTACTCCTTTTTAAAAAAATTTTTTTGTCAGGGCCTGAACTCTGGGCCTGGGCACTGTCTCTCAGCTCTTCAGCTCAAGGCTAGCACTCAACCACTTGAGCCACAGTGCCACTTCTGGCTTTTTCTGCTTATGTGGTGCTGAGGTATCGAACCCAGGGCCTCATGCATGCGAGGCAAGGGCTCTACCACTGAGCCACCCTCCCAACCCCTTAAAATTTTATTTTATTGTAAAGATGCTGAACAAAGGGGTCAAAGTTACATGAGTAAGGTAATGAGTACATTTCTTGTCAAACATTGTTACCCCCTCCTTTGACAAAGCATTACTCTTTAGTAGGCAAATGACACCATTTATGTAATGCTTTGTATGCTAGATATTGATCCAATACAATATAGCCCTTAACTCATTTAAACCATTTTGAAAACCTCATGCTAGACATAGTATTATTTTCCTCATTTTATAGATAAGAAAACTGAAGTAAAGAAAGGCAATGTAATTCATTCAGAATTGCACCACTGGAAAGTGGTTGGGCCTGAAAATCAGATGCCATTCAATAAACTAGAGCTCATATTTGTTTGTTTTTTCAACATCACCACTGTTCCCTGGTTTAAGTATTAAGTCTGGTTGATTAGAATGACATAATATTTATCTCTCACAAGAGAAAAAGGAAAGCATGCCAACTTGGATGGTTTCTTATGCAGATTTCGTCTGCTTTTCCTTTTAGCTTTAACACACACACACACAGAGAGAGAGAGAGAGAGAGAGAGAGAGAGAGAGAGAGAGAGAGAGAGGAGAGCTGCATTGCTGATGGATGCTGAGCACAGGAAGGTTGTATAAGGATCCCTTTCAGCCTCATCCTTGTTTTTGGTTCCAGTACTAGGTGCCCTGTCCTGATCAACCATGACAATGGAGGTACTCCCTAAGGCCCTGGAAGTGGATGAGAAATCTCCAGAATCCAAGGATCTGCTGCCCAGCCAGACTGCAAGCTCCTTGTGTATCAGTTCCAGAAGCGAGTCTGTCTGGACCACCACCCCTAGGAGCAACTGGGAAATCTACCGGAAGCCCATCATCATCATGTCTGTGGGCAGCGCCACCCTGCTCTTTGGTGTGGCCATCACCTGCCTGGCCTATGTCTTGAAACTGAATCCTAAAACCACTACAGCCCTTAAAATGATAGGGCCTGCCTTCCTGTCCTTAGGACTCATGACTCTGGTGTGTGGGCTGGTGTGGGTACCCATCATCAAAAAGAAGCAGAAGCAGAGGCAGAAGTCAAGTTTCTTCCAGAGCCTCAAGTTTTTCATCCTGAATCGCTGATGACCTGACTAGAAAGAGGAGATCTGATAACCAACATCCCACATCCAACTTCCTCCATCAGATGTCACAAAACCGTCCCAGGAAAACCCTATTCCTGGTACTATAGGAAAGACAGAGCACTCAGGCCCCACTCTCCTGTAGCTTGGAGTGTGGCCAGCTGAATGAATCCCACCTGATCTCTGTGATTCTGCTGAACCTTCCCTTGGGTCCTAATGGTTACTATCTCATCCCCAGCTCCTGCATCCAGGCATTATTCATCCCAAATGCAGTACATGCCGGGAAATTCCTTGAGGTCAGCTATGAGGTCTCAAGGAGAACTTCATCTTTATATGTACATATACATATGAGTGCCTGAGCTATCCCCCACATTTGCATTCTTCTGGAACCAAAATTGACCACCAGAGGCCCTTTACAGAGGACAAGGAAGAGAGAGTTCTGACCCACTGAATTTCACAGTCCCAGCTCCAGTAACAGGGCATTGAGATTGAAGCCATGGGATAATTCCTATGTTATCAAACATTCCAGAAACTAAACAGTGAAGGAAAGCTGGAGATAAACACCATTCGGGATAGCACATCCCTCTGGGCATGACTCTGGGAGTTAGCCAGCTGAAGAAGTTTTATTCTCTATTATATAATATTTATACCAGAGGCAATCGTGTAGACTAAAGGAGTCACAATTTCCTCTTGCCTCCTTCGCACTCAACTGTCTTCACCTTGGCAATGAGCCCAGGGAAAATGCATGTTGTCACAACTTCCTCTTTCCCTCTATCCCTGTCTCTACCCCCAGTTTCCAGAATAGGAAGGCAGAAAGCTACAGAGGGATTCTGTAAGACCATTCTCCCCTTCAACTCCATCAAAACCAAACCCGAGATCAAATGCCGCATCTAAATGGTCTGTAGGTTTTTCTAGAGATGGGTTCTCTTTTTAAAAAAAAATCCCCACTGTGTTATCCCTGCCTCTGCCTACCAAAGTGTCTATTAAGTGGCCTTCTTTTTAGCAAGTCCCTGGGTAGAGAGAAAACCAGATCTGATCTTACTCTCATCTTGTTTCCCAAGCGAATTGACATTTAGAATATCCTGCACTGACTTTGTGTGTTGGTGCCGAGCTCAAACTTGGGGAAGGAGAGAGAAAGACTCCCGGAGGCCAGATTTTCTAAGCTAAGAACCATAGTATAAGATTACCAGTTTGAAAGGATACAAAGATGGAAAAGGAAATGCACTGAACACAGCAGAAATGACCCTGCATACACAGAAACTTTGAGGAGAACATAAATTGGGATGCTGCATGGCCACTTCCATGACCTGCCAGATGTTCAGTTTCATCCCCTCTTGGGCCTGTTTCCCTCAATGGCTTCTGTATAGTTTCTCCCAGGGCACATTGTACACCTCCTGGGGTATTTGGAGACTGGAAGGGTGTCTTAAGAGGGCCCACAAACACCCACAAGGTTTAGCGCTCTCCAAACTTCCTTTAGTAACCAAGAAGCCATTAGGTGAAAGACCTTAAGAGGTATGCATGAGAGGGATTGCCAGGCTGCCCTAGGCCAGGCCTCTCATCATGGGATATTGACAGAGGTATTATGATATTGAGGTGCTGGAAGAAACCTGCTTGAGAACCCCACTTTAGCTTTGGGAACTCCCTTTACTCTTCAGCCTCTGGCTTCCCTAGTCCCATTATAACCTCTTTCTAATAAACCTCCAGGTATCTCCATCCTGCCAATGGTTCCACATACAGGCTCAGAATCCATCTTTGTTCCTGTTGCATTGTGGGAGATTCTGGGGAGGTCAATCATTTATTTCCTGGAGGTCTCACCTGGATGGCCATTTCCTACCCCAACCCATGTACACAGGCAAGTCAGGACCAATTTGGGGGTTGTTTCAAGTGTATGTCATTAGTTGGAATTCTAGTGCCTCAAGCAATAGAACTTAAAGATCTTTTCCCCTCTGCTGATGTGAATGCAGATTTACGATCAGCCCTGGAATACTGCCCTCTCATTCTTAAATGCTTTCTTACATAGGAGCCTGCAGATAAGTTCCCAGCTAGGGCACTTAGAAGCCACAATTGCCAGGCCTTTCATGAGCCTAAGAGCCTGTAGTCTGGGCAGATCTGTGGAAAGGAGGGTCCTTCTAGAAGGTTCTATCATGAGTGTCTTGGTGGAAAGCAGTCTGGAGACAACCACCATTCAAGAAGGCATCCAAATTCTGTGTTGTGCTTGCAGTTTCCAGAAGTACCTGCTCCTATCCCCTACTCCTCAAGATAAATTCTAAGCAGAGAAAAGGAAGGAACAGGCTAAGAAGGAAAACCCCTAAGGGCCATATATCTCCCCATGGGATCTCCACACATGGGTGTCACTCTGAGGTAGAACATCGCGGAGGCTTTTGCCAAAGCTCATTGCCCCATGGAAGGCTGAGTGCACCAGGTCTGGGAGTGCAGCCAAGTCAGATGCCATGTTTGCAGCAAAGCATCCCCTGCAAGGACTCCTCTCAGAGTACAGTACCAGCACCCAGGTTTACAGTTCACTGAGTGGTATTATCTACCCTCCTCCTCCTTCTTTAGGGAGCTTCATTTGCTCTGGACCCTAACTGTTGAACATTGTCTGTTGTGTTTTCATTCTGTTGCATGGGGGAGGGAGGATTCTAAAACTGCTCATTAATTCTCTTTTATTCTAAAATGCTCCCTACATCATTTCCAGGTTCTCGTCCTCTCTCAGAGTGATGCCTGGAATAAACGCAACCCTATGAGTTCTTCAGATGTCTCATAGGAGCTGGTGGTCCTAGTCTGAGATGCTGATGGGGCAGAGTCCCAGCCCTGCTGTTTTCCATTCCCATAAGCCCAGTACTGAAACCTAGAATGACGATTAAACAGGAACCTTCCAGAATGAGTTAGGGGATCAGACAAGGCAGGTCACTGTTCCAAGTCTCAATACAAACCAAAGTAGCAAATTTTCCATGGACCCTCTTCTAATATCCTACCCAATAGACCTGAGCCTGTGCTCAGTCCATGTGAGGATAGCCTGTTTTACCTAAAGCTTCCTCCTGTGAAGACTTGTACACAGCTTCAGAGATACTGCTAGTCTAGCCAGGGCCTGGTGCTATGCATTCAGCTCTCCTGGGTCAACAAAGGAATCTCTGTGTCTGAGGGAACCATGCTTGCTTTTTCTGGGGTACAGGTAGAGGGTATCTCAGGCCATCACCAAGTCCAAGTCTATTCTAAGGAGGAGGAGGTTTTACTGAAGGTCATCCCTAGAATAAGACCATCCCCACAGCTCTGCCGGATCCTCTGACCAAACCACTCATGTGATTGTAAAGAGAAGAAAGGGGGAGCCATTGAAAACGGTCCCTCAAATAATCATGGACTGTCGGGCTTATCCTCAATAAATGAAAAAAGTATCAGTGTAAATCATGGTCTTTGTCTTGTGTGGTTGCATGAAATGGGGACCATGGGCTGCAAGGACCAAGGACGCAAGATTCTATTAGAACTGTAGCTGCATAGTTTACTCTCCCAACCCCTGGGCTTTACTTGTCTCTAATTCCTACTGCACATATGACTTCATGGATCCATCCCTTGAGAAGGAATAGCTGTTATCTTAACGCTGCAGTTTTTCAAGTAGGTGCCATCCCATACACAAAATGTTGGAACAGGGCTGCAGTGATGCAGACAAAAGCTTGACCTCAGGAAGCAATCACACTAGTTCCCAAAGAATCCAGACAAGAGAATCACTGATTCAGATACATTCCAACCATGATGGAGAGAAGAAAGCTCAGATATCCAAGTCAATCTCAACCTACCTCTCCAGCTTCTGGAAAATAGCCATCCCTGGGCTGGGAGGGAGGAGCCTTAGAACAAGAGAAAAGGTTAGTGGGGGAGTCTGGACTATACAAAAACAGTGTCCCTCTGATTATAGTCATTGTGTCATTCCCTTTGCTTTTGCCTCTTCCTCTGAAACCTGTCCATCACAGCCTTGAAAAGTGGTAGAGGCAACATGTGGGAGAGATGCTCTGTTTAAATTCTACATTCAAGGGGATCAATGGCTACACACACTTCCTCCCACCTAAATGTCCAGAGACCCAACCATCAAAGAAAGAAGCAGGACTATTCTATCTTTTCTAGAATGTTGATCTTCCTGAAGATTCTTACCCAGAGCCTGCCACACACCCCCCCCCACCACCGCCCTCCTCATTCTAAACAGATGAATGATCTCTTCCATGACAAAAAAAAATGGCTTTGGTTCTCTGGTATGATGGTGCTCACTCCCATCTTCACTCCCCCCACCCCCCCGCCACCGCCACCACAGCCCCATGGAGGCTGTAAAAAAAAGGTTTCAGATTTAGTAGCTTAAAACAATTAAAATGCATGTATTGCCTGAGAGAAGCTCTAGAGGTCAAAAGTCCAAAATGGATCTCAGAGGGTGATCTGTTTTTGCAGGATCCAGCAGAAACCCACTCTTGCCTTTTCTAACTATTAGAGTCACTTTATTATCTTATTTGTAGCTCCTTTCTATTCTCAAAGACAGATACTTCATCCCTCTGGTCTTTCCTCTTGTTACTGCTTTTGTTCTGACATTCTTGGCTCCTCTTTCACATTGTATGACTATTATTTGGAGTTCATGAGGTGAATCTTGAATAAAATCCCAACCTTACAATCCTTGTATTTGCATGGCAAATGTAGGATGTCCTGCATTGCCTCCTCCATCTGTCTTGCTTGCTCTTATAAATGATGTTATGTGTTAGATCAGGGCAATTTTTTGTCCCATAATATCGGGTGTGTGTGTGTGTGTGTGTGTGTGTGTGTGTGTGTGTGTGTGTGTGTGTGTGTGTGTGTGTGTGTGTGTGTGTGTGTGTGTGTGTGTGTGTGTGTGTGTGTGTGTGTGTGTGTGTGTACTGGGGTTTAAACTCAGGGCCTCACACTTGCTAGGCTGGTGCAATACTATGAACCACAGCACCAACCATAAATACAAGATCTTAATGGGTATCTTTCTTCATAAAATTCTTTCATGACTCCATATTGTCCTATCTTGAACTCCCCACACTGCTTCCTCAGAGTCCTCATCTGCTGCTGTCTCTTTCCAGGGGCAAGTCATGCTCAATCCTCACACCCTTGCTCCTCTCCACCCTTCCCTCAGCAACATTCCACCTGCCTGGAACACTATACCTTGCTCCCCTCGGTCCTGTTCTCCAGCTCATTCTCACTCACCCATCTCTTTTTTTTATAGTTGCTCTTCTTTTTTTTAAGCATAATACTCAAGTCAAATTCAACTCAAAATAAACAGCCACTTATTTGGTGAGAAGCTGTTAACACTCATGGATACATAGCACTAAACAGATTGGTTCATAATCTGACTCTACAATTACCGTATCACATGACTTTCCATTTCTACCTTAGATGTCTAGTTAATAAGAATAGTAATTACCTCATTAGATACCCAGAAGGATTGAAAAAAACCAGAGAAAGTGACAATAGAATATACTGACACTGAAGGTTCTATAGCCTAAAGGTCTATGTCCCCCATATGTTGAAAATTGAATTCCCTAGGTGCTACCATTAGAAGAGCCCTTTGGGATGTAATTACCTTTATAAACTTATAAAGGTGGCACTCATGTGGCTGAGATTGACATTCCTTATAAAGAGACCTCAGAATGCTCCCATACTGTCTTTCTGCTAGGAGAAACTACCCAGAAGTTGCAGCCAGCTGCAACCTGGGAGAGTTTCCTCACCCAACCAACCATGCTGTCTTCTCCATCTCAGTCTTCCAGCCTCTGGACTTGAGAAACGAATCTCTGTGATTTATAAATCACCAGTCACTCTGCACAGGCTGAAAGATGGCAGGGATTCAGTAAAATGCAGGCGCTGTTACTATCATTGCCTCAGGGAGAGAGAATTCCAGGGATGTGCAAATCCATGGTGAGATTCAAGTTTGAACATGTAAAGCCATAAATAGATTCTTCCAGGTGGGATGTAGATATATGATTTTTTAATAAAGAAGTGCAACATTTTGGCAGCTGAGCAGTTTCCCATTCAATACCCTCTCAAGACCCAGATGGATTTTTATAAATTTATTTACTTACTTCTTACTGACTTATTTAGAATTTTGCTCAGAAGCTATGTAAGAACCTCACAAAAATCCAGGTAAGAATACAGGGTAAATAATTCTGGGAATAATAGCCAAGCCATCCATTGGTGCTTCTTCACAGGGAAGAAGAAAAAGAAATTCCCATTGAAGGTGTCTGCTTGTCCTTGCCAGGTCCCTGGGGAGAAGGTGTGCCTGCTTTCTTAGACTAGATTTAACAAGCTGGCTAAGGACAAGCTGCAACCAAGACCTGAACAGCTACTTTCAGGTTCCACAGAAGGATGGAAAAAGACTGGGCAAGCTCCTGGGGAAGGAGACTGGCTCCAGTGGGTGTGGCCATCACCTGGCTAGACAGATGGAAAATGAGCTGTTCCAGCTCAACTGAGAGGAGGAGGGGGAGGGCCTAGAAATGATGCCCAACATAGGAAGAACATGGACTGGTTTACAAAGCCATTTCCCATAGTTTGTGAAAGGTAACATTTTCCCACTCATTCACTTGGGCCCTTCCTAAATGCTGATCCTGGGCACTGGGAAAATACATATGATAGACAGAAATTTTTCCATGCTAGGGCTTTCTCCCTGATAGGAGACAGGTGATAAATGAGAGCATTCCTCACTTAATAAAGTGGTACCAGAGGGTGTCAGGGGCCACTAAGCCAAGAAATGGGCTGAGGGGTTAGAGAAAGGAGGAGAGCATAGTTAAACACATCTAAAGCAGGATGCCTCTGGAGGTACCATTAGCACTCCAGCTTTGTGAGCCAGAAAGCTGATGGGCAGCAATGGCCCCTTCCCTTTCCCTCATCCTCACACTGCGTTTGTCTCTGTGCTCTGTTGATTTCACACACCCCTGGAAGTCTCTCAAATTAGTACTCTTCCTTCCATCTCCACTGTCACCAATCTTCCTCTGGCCCAGTCTGCTGTCACATGCCTATTGCTTGCAATATTCCAATATACTTGATCCCCTCTGAGATGTTTCCCACACAGCAACTAGAGGCCTCCATTAAAACCATAAATCCTAACTCTTCTGCTCAAACCTCTCCAATAATATCCAGGAACTCCTGAGAACAGCTCTCAGTCCCTTCCTCTTCCTTGACATGGCCACCCTGGCAGTCAGCTACCATCATACAGCTTCAACACATAGGCCTGCCTCACCCTGAAACACCCTTCCCCTTCCCCTAGCCCCATGACCCATCCTTTGCATTACCATAGGATCAGACCTTTACCTATGGCCACTGATCTCTGTTTTATGTACAGAGTAATCTACTTGATTACTTAGTCATGTCCTTCCCACTCACTCTCTCTTGCTCCTTCCACAAACTTTTATCTTCCTGTAGGTAGGTATTTATTTCTCTTGACCCTTTTTACAGACAGTTCCCAACTTACGTTCAGCTTTATGGTTGTGAGGAAGAAATGCACTTTCAATAGAAACTAATAGAATTCTGATGTTTCCTGGGCTATCAATGGGTAGTGAGATATTCTGTCAATTCTTGGCACTTGGCAGGGAGCTATAGTTATCTTTGGTCAGCCCAGGGTCACCAGGGGAAACAACCCACATTACAGGGGACTGTGTTGCCAGCATTTTTTAGATACAGGTATTCACTAAATTACATGAGATGCTCAAAGCTTTGTTATAAAATGGGCTCTGTGTTAGATGATTTTACACAACTGTGGGCTAATGAACATGTTCTGAGCATACTGAAGGTAGTAGGCTAGACTAAGCTACAATGTTTGGTAGACTAGTTATATCAAACATTTTCAATGTATATTATTTTCAACTTACAACTGTGTTAGGGGCACTTGCAACTCTATTGTAAATAGAGGAGTATGTATGCTTGTACCTAAGATATCTCAACAGTTCAAGAGAGCTGAGCTCTGATCTCTGGAGGAGACAGGGATTGAGAGTCCTGAAGCTTCGGTCCTAAAGCTGTGGATGGAGCTTTCCAAGCAGAGCCCCCTGAGGAGTTTGGTCCTTGGGGGACTGGGAGAAGAAATGAGTCACACAGGGCCCAAGCCTGGAACCCTGCTCACAGCATTTGTACCTGATTGCCCCTGCAGCATACAAGGAACAGCCAGAAATAGTTTGCAATGCCAAACTTAGCAGATAACCATGTTTTCTTAGACTTTGTACCTCTGTCACCTCATGTTGTGTGTCCAGCAGTGAATTCAGAGTTGAGTGCAAGACATGATTCACAAAACTAAATGTACATGGAGAAAAACCTAGAAAGGCAACAGATGGCTGAAGTGTTTGGTGTCCCTGCTTGGGAAGCACCATGCAAACATTTTTCCTTTGTAAGATATAGTAGGAGATGGCATTTTCCAAGATAGAGAGAAAAGGAGAAAGGGTAGACATGGAAGAACTTTGAAAGGAGTTGAGTAGAGTTGGGGAGACTCTGAAGAAATAGCCTTTGCCTTTCCAATAATCTAGAAGTTATAAAATGAGGGGCTGGGAAGGTGGCTCAGTGGTAGAGCGCTTGCCTTGCATGCCTGAGGCCCTGGGTTCCATTCCTCAGCACCACATAAGCAAAAAGAAAAAAGCCGGAAGTGGTGCTATGGCTCAAGTGGTAAAGTGCTAGCCTTGAGCTGAAGAGCTGAGGGACAGTGCCCAGGCCCAGAGTTCAAGCCCCACAACCGGACCCAAAAAAGAAAAAAGAAAAAAGAAAAAAAAAGAAGTTATAAAATGAGCCTTCACTATCCATAAACAAATACCATTCCTTCCTCTTGGTCTGGGCTACCAAGGAGAAGTCAGAAAAGATCTCTAACTGAAAAGGAAGCTGTTCTAGTAAGTGTGGCACAGAACCAAATAAATCACTGCAATCATATAGCAGATGTAGCTATATAAGTAACAGTCCAATTAAAATCTACTTTTTTATTTTAGGATAATTATTCTGGTAACTATTATCAAGCATGAAAAAAGAAAAAAGTTTTTGGTGAGGATGTGGAGAGACTGGAACTCTCTGGCAGGGATGTCAAACACTGCAGCTACTCTAGAGACCATAATGGAGCTCTTATAACAATTCAATATAGAAAACCGTATGTTCTGTCGATTCTACTTCTGAGAATATGCCCAAAAGAAAGCAAGGACTCAAAAACATATGTGTACACCCATATTTACAGCACTATTATTCACAATAGCCACAAGTGGGAAGCAACTCACATGTCCATCAACAGATGGCTATAGAAGAGACAATGGAATATTATTTAACCTTGAAAAGAGAGGACATTCTGGGGATAGAAGAAATAAGCCAATCACACCAGGAAAAATACCCTAAAACTTCAGATAAATGTGGTATGTAGAATGGTCATAATCATAGTTAGATGGTAGTTGTCGGGTGCTGGGGAGTAAGAAGAATGGGAATATATATTTAGTGAATACAGAATTTTAGTTCAGAAAGATAAAAACATTCTGGAGATGGATGGTGATGATGGCTGCATCACAGTGTGAATGTATTAACGCCACTGCTAACAGAGAGCAAGGTCATCAACCTGCTGTAAACAATGGTGGAGAGCAAGGGAGTGGGGGAAAAGCAGTGCGTTTGAAGTCTGGGTGAGAGGCAAAACCTTAGATCAGCTCATTGGGGAATAAGAGGTCAAGACCTAGGGGCAAGGACTAAAACGTTTGCTAAACAGTAGGAAGACCACTATGCATGGATTCTAAAGGCATAGACAACAAACTTGGGAGAATTCTCTGGAGCTCTTCAGTAACCTACCAGAGGAAAAAGAATGAAGATTTCTGGAGGCTCCTAACATACAAATGAATACATTTCTGAGAATGCTGATCCTCTGTTTCAGTCTAGGTAATCACTGATTAGGGTGATCTTGATCAGGGTGAATGTTCTTCCAAATTCTGACACCAGACTCCTGGGAGAGTGTAAAGGGCTCACATTTCAGTTCTCATCTTATTTTTCATGTAACTTCAAAGGCAGTCTCTGATGATGATATTATGATTATCAATCCTTCAAAATTTATGAATCTTAGCCCTTTGCTTGAGAGAATTGGACTTCACTCAGGTATAGCAAACTTCAGTTAACTTCAGCAGTGTCACAACTTCAAGAATCAACAAGTCTGGTCCACCAATTGGTTTTGTAAATAAATTTTTACTGAAGAGAAAGATTCATTCATTTACATATTATCTATGGCTACACTAGCAGAGTTGTACATTCATACAATTGACCAGCAATAGGGCACACAAAGCCAATAACATTCTGGTTTATTACAGAAAAGTGTGAGGACCTCAGATTAGCTTTTGTTTTCAGCATATGGATTCCTAAATATTCTCTATCATATATCATGCTTGTTTGTGACTGTGACAATAAAGCTTTAACATTCAATTTAAAAATAAAACAAAGAAAATGGATTAACAAATAGATTTACCAGCTTTATAGGATAAGTAACTGAAGCAGATTGTAGCTTTTGTACATCTACAACGGAGATATGACAAATCTTGGATTCTGAGAACAGGAATTTGAGGGATGTGAGGATGAGGAAAATAGCGAGCCAACTGGGTAAGTGGAAAGAACAAGAGGGGTCAGGTCTGGGAAGATGATTTCATGAGAATGAAAGATCAGTACTCACCCAAGTTTAGAGAGAGGGTTCAGCATGTTCTAATAGACCTAGAGGGGGTGGGGCAGGGTTGGGGACCCTTAATCAAATGAAAGCAAGTTTGGCACAAAGGAGATAACATGATCCAGGAGATCCAAGGATGTGTTCCCTTAAACCTGGAGATTTTCTTCCAAAAACATCAAGGCAGAAAGAATGTAAAGATATTAATGTTAATAATGGCAGCCGTCTATTTATAATGCACAGACTCTAAGCATTTATAACTATGGAGTCATTCAGTCTTCACAATAACTGTGAAATCATGACTCTGTTTATAACAAGGAAATTGAGGTGTTCAGAGCTTAGTGACTTGCCTGAGGTAGAGTCATTTGCCAGTGAATTCCACAGCCAGGCACTGAGCTGAACTCTCATTGTGAAACAACAAGAAGCCTAGTAGACAGGATGATGTGGCCAGCCCCACCTCATCCAGGAGGTGAATGGCCCTTGTTCATTCAGCATCAGATCTAGGAATGATGACACTTGATCAGCTGAGCACTCAGTTAGCCTAATCATGTTCCAGTTTGAATCTCAGCCAGCCCTTTTAGACGAAGATTATGAAGAGACTTGTCATACTGTGATGTCATAGGGAGATGATATGATAATGACTTTGACAAGGAAAGGCTCAGTTGCCAAGAAGCAGCAGAGCTGTGAGACAAGAGCAGGAAAAAAACTCTCAAACCCACAGTGGTGGGCACAGACCTAACATCCCAGAGAAGCCTCTGAACAGAGGAGGAAAGAGGACCAAAGTGACCACACCTAAAAGACACAAGCCAGGAGCTTGTGACCACACCTACAAGACACAAGCCACTTTGCCCTGCACACTGCAGACATGGTTCAGAAAACAAACCTTCATTCTTCATAACAGATGGCTACTGTCTTATATTTCTATTTTTCCCTATTGTGCTTATCACCATCCAAAAGATATTTGCATGTCATCTAAATATTGTATCCATTTGGAGTGTTAATTATGGGGTGGTAAATCCTATATTAAATCTTATTCTCTGCTGCTCAATACATAATAGATGCTCAATAATATCTGTTTAAAAGTCTCACTTCTGCTCAAACTCCTAAATGTGTAGAGGTCACTCAGGGTTACCCTTTATGGAGGATAATCTCCTTGTCTTGGTGACAGAGATAACAACCAGCCCAGAGCCCAGCCAGGGCCCAGCCACCTCTCTCTCCTAGTACCACAAGGAAAACCAATGGACTCTGGGCATCTCTGTGGTGGGATATGGCCTGGGGACCACCTTTGACAGGATGCTGATTTTGCACTTATAGTGTATGTGTGAAGGCTCAGTTTAAGAGTCTAAATGTCCACTTATACCATAGCTAGAAATCAGAGGCTGCCCAAGTAAACAAGCAAATTCATTAGCTGTTTTTGTGTCTTGAGTTGAATTATGCCTCAAAATTTATACATTGAAGTCCTAACATCTGAGCCTCAGAAATGACCACATTTGAAAATGTAGTCTTTGCAGATGCAAATTGTCAAGATGAGGTCAGACTGGAGTAGAGTGGCCCCTGATCCAAAATGGCAGGTGTCTATACCAAATACAAGGGAAATTTGGAGACATAACACAGGAGACAGGAGTCAGCAAGAGGTCTCCCTGAGAGTGAACCCCACAGAGGCTAGGAGAGGCCAGAATAGCTGATCCATTGCAGGCCCCAGAGTAACAGCCCTGCCAATACCTTGATCTCCTATTTCCAGCTTCTCGAATCCTGAGACAATCCTTGACTGGTGTTTCTGCTACTGTGTTTAAGGTTCTTTACTGCACTCGCTTGGGCAAAACAACACAAATTCTAACAGTGGTTCCTCAATTCATCAGATGAGCAAGTCACCTGAGTGGACCTGAGCAGGAAGAGGATAGGGTGTCCCTCTTGCCAAAATGGGACACAGCAAAGTGCTTTCTATTGGATCAGGTGAATACTACTTGCTGATGAGCTGACCCCCTTCCAGATCAACTTTGAGCCACTCTCCCCTTCTTTACTCTTGGCTCCTGCTTCTTCTCTAGGGTTTGAGTCTCCCTCACCTGGTTTTTAGCCAAATGCTCTATCTTCTCCAGCTGTGCAAATACCTAAACTGCCTCAACACATCAGAGAGGGCATTTCAGGAAGCAGGAATAAGAAACTGCCAAGGGCAAAGTAAATAGGCTGCCTATGGCCTGATTGGTGTGCTGAGAGCCATAGTTAGTGATATGCAAGATACCCAGTAGTTATGAGAAGGAAATGGCAGGCTGGAAAACCAAGAGACAACACAGCCTGTATCTGTAAGAGAGAAGAGATATTTAAGGGCCTGATACATACCAACGAGCTTGTGCCAATTAGTTCTAGAGACTCACATGGTGAATAGTTTCAATTCTGTTCCTTTTGGATGTGAATATGTCGTGGTGTGGGTGCATATGTGAGGCAGAAAGAGAGACAGAGACAGAGAGACAAATAGCATGGTCTGCCCTAAGTAACTGTGGCTTCCACATCCATAAGCCATACCCAACCTCAGATTGAATTGCTTCTGTTCTAAACATATATAGACTTTTTCTTGCCATTATTCCCTAAACAATACAGTAGAACAACTATTTATATAGCATTTACATTGCATTTGGTATTATAAGAAGCCTAGGGATGTTTTAAGGATTCAGTGAGATGTACATAGTTTATATACTTTGTGAATTAATATAAGGCTCTTGAGTATTCACGGACTTTGGTATCTGAGGAGGTCCTGGAACCCATCTTCCACCGATGATGGTGATGCTAACGGACAAATGTAGTAAACTTGTAGTAAACAAGTATAGTCAACTTGAAACTCTTGAGGGAATCCAGCACCTAAGGAAGCCACAATTCTGTGTAGAGTGAGGCTAGCCTGAAGTGACCCTACACATCGGATGGGAAGATGTTGCCTGACTATCCTTTTTGTCCAAGATGGAGGGATATGCCAGCATGCAGATATTTTAGCATTAAATGGTCCCACTAGATTTGACACAAGCTCATGCATGTGCACACACACACACACACACACACACACACACACACACACACACACACACACACACACATACTAACCTGTAGGATCCCTAAGATCTTGCATGTATTTAGGCCAGGACATATCAACCTGGCCATACATAGCCACAGTAGGGGTCCACCTGCCTGGGGTGGAGGCATTGCTACTCATCAACTGTTCTCAAGAAGTACTCTTCTGGTCAATATCAGGACCACAATTAGAAGAGCTATGACTCCCCTGGCAATGGGACAGTGGCGTCTCACACATAGATCCTTCTAAATAGTATACTGGATAAGGATACAGATGCTGGGTGAGGAGCTGGCCCTCGGCTACTCCTCACCTTGACATGCCTCAGATTGGCTCCCTGATTATCTTGTGTCAGAGTCTAAAATCTCCAGCATATGCCATTCCTCTTTTCATTCCCCACCCCCAACATTTTTTCAGAAAGATTCTCTCTCGTGTTATTTTGCACATAGGAAACTAAATTCAAACAACCTGCTCTTTCTCGCCCTTTAGGGAGAATGAAAGCAAAACTGTAAATGAATTTCTTTGTTTATCTGGGGAAAGTGAGGCCCAGGGAGATGGGGCACCTAGCTCCAGGCCTCACTCAGAGCCATAGCGATATCCTGAGACATCGAGGGCAAATGGACACCAAAAGGTGTAGCCTAGGGCAGATGGATGCCAAAGTGTGTAGTTCTGCCAAAGGGTATCATATCAGGCTCGGTCCACACACAGTAAAAGTGGGCACCGTGATAAGATCCCCTCCACGTAATCCATAGTTCCTCATGGATTGATGGGGTGTCTGGAAGAGCACCCCACTCTCACCAGAGAGAAAGTAAACAAAAATGTAGTCTATGTGAAAAATACAATTGATGGACCCTGGAAATATCTCTTGACTTTTTTTTAGGGGGCGTGGACTTTGATCCACACTGAGTCTACAGCCAACAGAGGCTAGATGTCCCTTCCCTTCCTGCTGTCCTCTGTCCACCCAGCCTTCCCAGCCTGTCTTTTTCCCTCCTATTCTCCTAAGAGTGGAGACATTACAAGACAAATACACTTTCTCTTGCTAATGTTGACCAGAGCACCATTTCAAAATTGGTTATAATAACTAATTCTCATTCACGCCCTTTACATTAAAACCTCCTTTCACTATCAATAAGAGGAAAACAGAGGGGACAGGAGGAAGGACACCACCCCACGCTGCCACATTAGATAAAGCCACCGTGTCTCAGAACAGGAGCCTCAGGGTCTCTGGCTTCTACATTAGAGAACCGGGCATGGGACCACTCCTCCTCCAGGTTTTCAGGACTCTCAACACGACAAATCCATCCAAAGGCAG
Source organism: Dipodomys merriami (assembly GCF_024711535.1). NCBI lineage: Eukaryota > Metazoa > Chordata > Mammalia > Rodentia > Heteromyidae > Dipodomys > Dipodomys merriami. Next base: position 2,074,499 of record NW_027203270.1, read on the forward strand.
GTGGTACCCTGACTCCTCTACCACACATAGCTCGGCTGGTCCCAGAACTGACCAGGCCAATTAACAGTGATGTCAGATTGTTTGGGTCAGTATCATTCCTGAACCATGAAACAGTTAAGAAATATCCTGCCCCACTGGCTGCCAGACTCATAAAGGTGGACCCACGTGTACTTCCTTGTGGCTCCAAGACGCGCCAGCTCACTCATTTGCTCACACCCAGAGGGAGAGAAGGCAGTGGCAGACAGGGCTGCCACCTAGCATGCAAATCACCACGGGGGAGTGTGGCTACACTTCTCGGGCTGCTCCCGGGCAATGCTCCTGGGTAGGCCATGTGCTGGATGCCATCCTGGGCGCTGTGTATTCTTCCTCACAGTTGCCCTCCTGAGTGACGCTGTAGGCCTGGTTCTTTTGTTGCTGGGGATCTTTGCCACACTCAACTACTGGGACTTCTTAGTCTACACAGGAGCTCTGATCTTGGCCCTAAGTCTTCTGTTCTGGTTTGCCTGGTACTGCTTCAATATCGAAGTGCCTCTTGAGAAGCTGGACGTATAGTTTGGCTATGGACCAAGGAGGTGACATGCTGCTGTAAACCTGGGGTCGATGAAAGGCATCAGATGCAGCTTCCATCCAGGGTGCCCGGTCAGGACCAGGTGAGTGCACACAAGACCTACTTAGAAGGGTGGCCAGGGAAACTCGGACCGGCAGGGACAAGTCAGGACTAGACATTAGCTCTTTGACTGGGAATTCTGTCAACCTGGGTTCATGGTGGACCAGGCAGGAGAATGTGGACCAGTTGTTTTCTCCTCCGGGAACTGTTTTCTCAAAGAGGTTCTCCACAGTTTCTTCCAGCCCTGTTATGTCACAAGTGATCTGGCCTGCCATGGAGAAAGAGCTTTCTGTTCCACTTGAGATTTGAAAGATGAAAAAGAGACCATTTTGATTTTCTACCTGGGAGAGCCCCTGCCAGGGGGAGAAAAATGTTTCTAATGTAATATGAGGATGGAAAGTTCCCCGGTGGCTGCTTACATGCCTGCGGGGTGTGGACTGGGCTATGTGGGAGCAAGCAGAGTGGAACCAGCCAGAATGGCTCTTCTAGCTCACTTCCTCCCTGCACCTGCCCGAAATGAGACACACCAGAGAGAGCCAGGCCTGCTGCCCACACTCTCTTAGTGTACCTACCTCTACTCTCAATAGCGCCCCTGCCACCAATCCTTACATGCCCACAAATGCAGCTAACTTGTGTTCCTAGGCCAACCTCGGAGATCCAGCAGTCAAGAGACCATGGCTTGGGCAAGGAGTTCACTGTTCAAACCCTAAGTTGCACAACCAGGAAAGGGGAGCCTGTTGACTGCCGAGAACCTAAGAAGCAGTACATTCTAGGAGTAAATTCACACAGAGACAGAACCCAGAAGATAGAGCTGGGAAGCTTCATACAACTCTGAATTTGAGAAGATGGGAGCTCTCCTCAGGGGACTCAAATTAGAGCTCCAAGCTGGTTTGACTGTTAAACCTACTCCCCAGGTGGCGTGGGACTAACAGCCAGGCACTCCCTTTCGATTAGGAGATGGAAAAGCAAAGGTCACTGCTGAGTTGAAAGAAGGAAATAGTGTTTCTATCTTTTATGGGAGATAGCATCTGACCCTCAGAACTGAAAGAAACAAAAAGTGAATTGAAAAGGCCTCTGTGGGTACCTGGGGGGGGGGGGAATGCAGGAAAATATGAGATACTAGAACATTCAGGGCTTGCTCTGTGCTTTCATATTTTTTGGCTGGATGGTCTTGGACAGGCTGCATCACTCTCTAAAGATGCTATTCCTTATCTTTGTTAAAGGGGCCAAAAAGAGGGAAGCCTGGGGAAAAAAAGGCTCTTTACAAATGGTGTAATGCTCGCAAACATCGGATGTTGTTATTGAATGTGCAGTCTGGGGTGAGTAAACTTGACTCAGAGTCCAAATTTTGTGCCGCAAGTTGGTAGTGACAGGGATCGTCTCTCACTTGGCATGATGAATCTTCAAAGCAAGATGGGCCCGGACATGTCTGCTGATTCATTAGAATGGTCACGCACTGTATAAAAGCAGCTGGGATGTGGTAAAGAACAGCATCCATGAGGGCTCTGCTCTCAAGGCATTTACTGTCTGGTGAGAGTGACAGATGTCAGCTTCATAGTCACATTAGTAGCAGTGCAATATCAAAGTCAGGTGAGGACCAAGAAGGAGAGAAGGCTGATGTCACAAAAAACACTCAAGAGGGAATGGATCTGGAAGGTGGAGTCCCAGCAAGCTTCTTAGAAGAAGTGATGCCAGGCTGAGCACCAAACGTGTATAGGGGAAGCAGGAGTTGGCTGGGAAGCCTGCCTTTAAGGAGAGGCCATGGCTTGACATAGGCAAGCCTTGGAGAGGCAGGAAGTATAAGAGAGCAGGAAGACAGTAAGAGCAGAGAGCTGGTGCTAAAAAGGGACTAGGTCCCTGCAGTAAGCAGCGACCAGATCTAGCAGGCTTTGAAGGCCCTTTAAGAAATGCTGGTCATTATTTTAAGGACAATAAGAAGCCACTGAAGGGACATAAGCAAGGTTAGGCCTGACATCATTGAATCTGTTTCCAAAGGATATCCGAAGCACAGCTCAGAGGAACCAAAGTGCCTGGTACCAGGCAGGCATGAGGTTCCCTGCTCAGTCCATCTTTTCACACAAGTTCAATAACCCAATGCCCTGGGCCAAACTCCACATAATCTGGCTTGAATCTAGTTTTGTTCCTTCACAGCTGTGTGGCCAGGAGCAAGTTACTACCTCCCCTCCATGTCCCAGGTCCCAATCTGTAAAGTGGAAATAATGAGATTAGTAGTGAACTCAAGTAGATGTCTCTGGGTACATTAGCAAGTGTTGAATACTATGTACGTGATGACCACGTAAGCCACATGCACCCTGTTAAGCCTCCATCCCAACACAAAAAGCTGGCACAGTAGAAGAGGTAAGATCTTCCCTCAAAATAGACAACCTTGCCAGGCGCTGGTGGCTCATGCCTGTAATCCTAGCTACTCAGGTGGCTGAGATCTGAGGATCGCAGTTCAAAGCCAGCACAGGCAGAAAAGTCCATGAGACTCTTCAACAAACTACTAGAAAACCAAAAGTGGCGCTGTGGCTCAAGCAGTAGAGCACTCACCTTGAGCTGAAGAGCACAGGGACAGTGCCCAGATAGTTCAAGCCCCATGATTGACCAAAAAAAAAAAAAAAAGACAACCTTGAGGTATTATGATCAGTTCTTAAGGCAGAATTTGGTAGTAAGGTGAGCAGATGCTACCTGAAAATGCCAGGCTCCATGATGTTCTTTGGGCAAAGAACACTTTTGCCTTTTCAGTCGCCAGACTCCATTTCCGGGTGGACCTTAAAGCCAGACAGATCCACCTGCCACACTGCTCTTTCGCCCTACATTCCCTGCCATGTCTAAGGACAGCTAGACAGGTGGGTAAATCAGTGTGGGCTGGAACTTGCCATTCAGGAAGCTATTTTACTCATTCATGGGACCTGCAGCAATTCACTCTATTTCCTTTTATTATTCTATTTACTCCTTTACAACAGGAGTCGGTAAGGAGATGGGGTGAGGTGCAGATTGGAGGAACAGAAATCCCATACCCTCCCTGCCCTCATCCCAGACAAGTCTTGTTTACTAAGAACACTGTATTTTTAACAGTTTTGTTGCTGAACTTGCAAATAAGGCTTCATGCCACTATAAGCTTCCCCTACTAAAAAAGAAAATCTTTCAAAAATGGCTCACCTCAGTTCCCTTACATTCTGCCACCCTTGGCCTGAGTATGATTGATCTCCAGCCATATTTGCGATGTAAAGGGAGATTGTGACTGGCTTTACCAGTCCTTGATTCTCAGAGTGGGGTAAAGGAAAGAATGTGGTCTCCTGACACTGACTGGCCTCAGTTCCTCCCTCGTCCTTCAGAGGCTCAGGAAGGTGAGGTTACTAGAACCTACTCCACCTTGCACCAGAGGTAAGGCCACTTTCTCATCTGGTATTGTAGTGGGGAGGTAGGTTGTAGCTTGTACTCTGCCCTCAGCCTACCAGTTCTCTGAAGTCCAGAGAGCATTCTGGCACTAAATCTCAAAGGCTGTCCCTTAAGTGTCTAGATAAGTGGCTCATTTTTATAGCCCAGCTGTGTACCAAGCAAGATATTCTGCCCTTTGATTTATTATTATTTTTATCACTCAGCTGTTCTATTTTCAGAGCACTTTCTCCATATTCTACTTCTTGGGCATTTCCTGTAGATAATTAAATCTTCAGGCAAAGTCAGGTAAGAACTCTTGTCCTTTAACAAAGAGTGTCCAAAATCACATATCCCCAACCACAGATGTACCCTATAGGTGTCTGCCTCTCCTATTGTCCTACAAACAACCCACCCATTCGAGATCACCTCCTTCATCTTTCAAACACATGATCACCACCTACATATGCCTATTTATCCCTCCTCCACATTAGCTTTTCTAACAGGCAGCCTCTTCTCCCTGCCTATGGAGGAGGTCAGTCTATTGCCAAGTCTGCCTAAAGGTGAGCTGGGTAAAAAGGGTCTCTGTTACCCACTCAGCAAGCCCTTGCTTCAGGGAAACACAGTGCTGGCACTGTGTGAACAGCCAGACATTTCTCAGATCTCTCCAGGGAATTTTAATCTAAAAGGGAGAGATAATACAAGTACACAATGCTTCACTTAAGTACATGGGAAAAAGCATTCCGGGAGTTAAGCCCAAGGCTTGCAACAGGTTCTGAGAGCTAGGAGGAGGCACAGGGTCTCTGCACTAGAAGCAAGAGGCCATGTGTCTGGCCTCCTTGTTTCAGATGTCTGGCTTGACTCTTAAGGAATAGATAAGAACACGACAGGCAGAGACAGCACAGGTTGCCTGGGAAAAAGAAAGGCTGCTTCCAGGCACTGGTGGCTCATGCCTATAATCCTAGCTACTCAGGAGGCTGAGATCTGAGTATCATGGTTCAAAGGCAGCCTGGGCAGGAAAGTCCTTGAGACTTTTATCTCCAATAAACCACCAGAAAACTAGAAGTGGCGCTGTGGCTCAAGTGGGTAGAGCACTTGCCTTGAGCTGAAGAGCAAAGGAGCAGCGTTGAGGCCCAGAGTTCAAGCTCCACAACTGACCAAAATAAAAGACTGTAGAGACAAAAGAATTCGAGTCTTAGGAGGCTAAGTGGACACATTTGACTAAGAGGTCAAGGGTGTTCAGTTTTTAGTGGCTGGACTTTGAACACCAGGTGAGGATCCTGATATCTTGACAAGAATGGAGAAGCCTACTTTGACATTACAGACTGGAGAATTGTACAACCCCTCCCTCTTCCTGAGGTAGAATAACTTGACTTCAACGACAGAATGTATTAGGGAGTTCGTGGAGCTCAAGTGGTGAGCTGTAAGGGCTTGGACTCAAATGATGGCCACCAGAGGAGGGGAGAAGGGTGAGGACAGCCTGGGGAGGGAGACTGCCCTGCCCTCCTGCAGGGAGAGGCAGTGGAGAGGACTTCCAGCTGCCTCACCATCCCGAGAATGAGGGAAATCAGGAAAGGTCTCAGTGTTCACATGATGTGTTTTCTTCCGAACATGTGATTTTAGATGCAAATGGTGCACCCCGGTTGACATTTAACTTTGCAGATTTTTTTTAACTCAGAAGAGAGTTAGATGTGGAAATAGAGGTAGGATTGGGATATGGCTGTGAGTCAGGTGGGAAAAGGGAAGATTATAGAGATTGGGATAGCAGAGAGAAGGAAAGAGGAAAGGAAAGATGAAGGAAGGGAGGGAGAAAGGGAAGAAGGAAGGAAGGGAAAGGAACACTATAATTTACTGAACTGGGCTCTTCCACTGAGGAAAGGATCACCGTCACAATCACTCACCTCCCACAGATAAGGATAGTCAGGAGCACAGAGGTTTAGAATTTGACCAACATGACAGAAGCAGTGAGTGATGAAATCCTTGTATCTGCCTCTTGTTGATATTCTTTCCACTAGACTGGGCACCGGCAGACTCTGGCCCATGGCCAAGTCTAGCCTACCTCCTATTTTTATAAGTAAAGTTTCTTTGGCTGTCAACCAGTTCATTGACGTATGTATTGTCCCTGGCTGTTATGCTATAATGGAAGGATTGAGTAATTCCAACAGAGACTCTACAGCCTGCAAAACCTTCGCTATTGCCTACCTGGCCCTTTAAAGAAAAAAAGTGCCAAACACTGGCCTAGCCTTGCATAGATGTTCCCCACAGGAGTCAAAGTTAGAACCATAGGCCATGCCTACATTTGGAAGATGGGAGAGTGGAGGAAGCTTGGGGAACTCAAATGGTAGCGCCCAGTAATTCTAAGTGGGGAGCATGAGGAAGGCGGCACAGAGGACAAAGGAAAGCATGATAACAAGAATGTAGGAATGACCATCAAATGCTTCAGTGTGGTCAAGAAGGTTGAAGTGTTTGAAAGTGATGAGCTTCTGAAATGAGCCTTTATCATTAAATGCTGGGAAGATCACATTCATGCTACTTATGGAGTGGCTGTTCAGATGTACATGAACTATGTGAAGAGTTTTTTAGAAGTTTGGTGAAGAAACCAATAAAACAGGGCATACCTGGTTGAAGGCAGGACTTTTTAAAAAATATTTTAACTCTTATTATAAAGATGATGCACAGAGGGGTTACAGTTACATAAATCAGATAAAGAGTACATCTCTTTTTGGACAATATCATCCCTTCCCTTACTTTCTCCCAGTTTTTCCCTCCCATCCCTACCCACAAGTTGTACAGTTCATTTTCGACAGGGTGTCTAATGAGTACCACTACTGCATTTGGTCACCCTTTGTCCCTCCATTTCTCTGGGCAGGACTCTTTTTAAAGGAAGAGTTACCAAAAATTGAACAGGATGGATGGAAAGTCAGAGACTGGAAACAAAGAGGGAAAAAGGAGGATGAAATGGTAAATTAAGATGGATATCTAAACACATCCAAGACAGAAGCAGGATGATAACCCAGAGCTCAGAGAGATATATTAGATTTGCCTATAAGATAGAGTAGGGAGAGAAACTAAGATTCTATGAGCACTTCTGTATGTACTAGACCAATCACTTATTTTCATGATCTTATTCACTGCTTAGAGCTCTGTGCATAGGGATTCAAGCTCCTATTTCCCACCAGAGGAAAATGAGCTTCAGAGCTACTTCAGAGCTAGTCCAAGGCAAGCATGCTGGTGATGGGCAGCACCCAGATTCAAACCTGAGTCTGGCTGACTCCAAGAATTACCCTCGTTTTACACAGGCATAACATAACATAGCTGAGGCTCAACTGATCCATCTCATCTTCATTTATTCAACACAGGCCCTGTTTAATGGAGAAGGAGAAAATCAAGATACATCCTTTAACGGTACCCATGAGGGACCCACAAGGATGCCTATATGTGGCTCTGGAAGCCAGGACTCCATAAGGGGCCCAGCACCTTGCACTAGACCACTGAAGTTACTGCTGCCACTTCAATCATTTGTGGAAAGCCTGAAAAGCTAGGAAGTTACTTCAGTGGGGCTTTAATGGGCGTATATGCCACCGAGAAACTCCGTGCTCATCTCAATGTCCTTTCCAAACAACTGAAGTCAAGAAAAGAAATTCCTATGGGGAACGGGGCGGTGTCTCCTACAAGCACACGTCACAAAGCATTGCTGCTATTTCCATCTAAGTCTTTGACCCAGGTGACTCTCTGAGCCCCTGGAAAACTCCATAGCATCCCTGCTTCCCTGTGTCTACATGGTATCATATTCTAAGATGTTGGTTGCAAGCCTGAGTGTGCAGCTTTGTGTCAGAGGACTTTCTCCTCCTCAAGGGACACACTGTGCACCATTCAACCCATCCGTTTTCACAGCCTGGCCACGTGGGTTGTTATATTCAGCTTTCAGTCAACTGCAACCCTCCAGGCACTTTTCTGACAAGCACATCAGAATTCTGCTGCACTGTCCCGTCATTCATTTCATAGCCTCAAAGCCAAGATTTTTCTTTGAGCCTAAATTACATGTGGTCAAGTGAAACCCAACTACAGCAACTCTGAAGATCAAGATCCCCAGGCTGTTGTGATTAGATGTGTGCCATTTTCTCAGTCAGGCCTGACCTGCCAGTGTGTGAAGAGTAATTTATATTTCCCTTGGTCTGATTTTGTATTTTTTTAATTTATATGACACTCTGTATGTCTATGTGTTTCTTTTCATCTGCTTCATATCTTTTGTGGTCTGAGGTAGTTACCTAAATGAAAAAAAAATGAATTTTTAACATGACATTACGTGATTCTGGGTCAATATGATTTCATAACAACTCTCTAGTCCCTGATTTCAGGGCATCATGTTCCTTTTCATTTACTTTGACTTTGCATAAACCCTGGTATTCCACATTGTCTCCGGAAGGGATTGCTTAGAGCATGGTGTGGTGGAGACAGAACCGGGTGATTCCAGCACCATGGGGTCATCTGGCATTTCTGAGTCTCTCCATCAACCTTGCTAGACCCAGGAACCTGAAAAGACATCATAAAATAACATTCTAGTTGAGGCATTAAAAGAAAGATTTCCAGAACTTCCTTCTACCATCTTTACTTATAACCTTATTGATTTTCCCATTTACAAGTTTGCTATGTATGTCTCAGCTGACTACATACTGTTGAGGGGTCACCTCATCTAACTTGGCATTCTGGAATTCACACACAAGAAAAGTTGCCTATCCATGAAACTTCCCTATCCTTGGGACAATACTATGCTGGAGGCCTTATACCTTCTCTTCCTGAGACTAACATTGCTGGATGTTTTGTTTGGGTTTGGTTTATGATTAGAGAAATGCCAATTGTTTTCTGTTTCCAGACAATAGGAAAACAAGTGCAGTGGCTGCCTATCTTTCTCTTAGCAGCATCAAGTTGTTACAAATATGTAAGTCTCGAAAAACTAAGATCACTTGCAGCCCAGAGAATGTGTTCACATCCGAAAGAAACTGAGAGAGCTGAGCAATAGCTGAGCCACACCTCACACAATGCATTTACTCCAAGCAATCTTCAAATGCCATTTACATCTCACGCTCATCGTTTCATCTGTCAGAGAACAAGATAAAGACAGAATTGCTGCATAGATATAGATAGATATAGATACAGATACAGATAAGATCTAGGTTTGATTCTTCTATTTACTCTCTAATTAGAAGACATGCTCTTGCAGAATAACACTTGTGACCACTACTTTGGGAGTGATTGTGGAATAATGTGTGATAACAGGATGAAGTGAATTAAATTCCATTCCAGTGGATGACTTACTAGCCCTTGGATTAGCCGCCCCAGAAGGAAAAAAGAGGTTCATAGAGAAAAGACTCCTGGTCCTTACCATCACTGGATACCTTTGGAACCACTTTTAAATCTTCAACTGAGAAGGCAGACCCAGGCAGTGCACATGGAAGTCAGAAGACCATCTCTCTGGAGTGAACCACAGGCCACAGATGCACATCTGCAAGGATGAATCTCAGAGACACTTCAGAGTATAGAACAGGAGGTCAGGAGAACCAATGATAATCTTTAGAGATCATTGAGTAGGGCTACTCCAGATGGAGGCACATTGCCAGGGGTCTAGTTGAAGGTAGCTTCAGATTCCATAAGCCTGGGGAACATCTGAGCCTGTGCCTTTCTAGCAAGTTCCCTGTTGTTGGTGGCTTCTGTGAGACACTAAAGAGCAAAGAGTTCCAGAAACCCTGTCATTTTAGAGATAGGGAAGCTAAAGCCCACAAATAAATTGGCTCTTTTAAGTTCAAGCAGCAGACCCAGGTTTCCAGACTGCCAATCAAGTCCTCTTTCCTCCCTCCATAAATAGCTGGCTGGCTTTTCCCCAGCCCTGCACAGCCACAGGCAGAACAAGCAAGTGAAGCAGGGCCATGGCCAGGGGAAGTGAGGCATGCTTCCATGGCAAGTGAGTCGGGAACCTTTTCCTTTGGGGTGTGCACTGGCACGACCCTGGCTTTCTGCATGCCAGAGAATGAACAGAAAGGACTCCAAGCTGCTTTGCCTCACTTGGAATGCCAGAGCAAAGAGCACATGCATCATGCACGCAGTGTTTGGAGGGAGGAGGAAATAGGAGGAGCCCCATTAGGCCAGACTAAGTCTGGCATGGGCCTTATCCTCACAGAAAGTGTTCCCAAAGGACATGGAGAGCTTCCTACAACTCTCCAGGCCTATTCCTACAACTGGTTCTCTAGGGAGCAGCTAGGATTTGTGTGTGTGTGTGTGTGTGTGTGTGTGTGTGTGTGTGTGTGTGTGTGTGTGTGTGTGTGTGTGTGTGTGTGTGTGTGTGTGTGTGTGTGTGTGTGTGTGTGTGTGTGTGTGTGTGTGTGTGTGTGTGTGTGTGTGTGTGTGTGTGTACCAGTACTAGGCCTTGAACTCAGGGCCTAATCACTGTCCTTTAGCTTTTTTGTTCAAGATTAATGCCCTATTAGTTAAGTCATAGCTTCACTTCTGGCTTTTGGTAGTTGATTGAAGAGGCAAGTCTCTCATTGACCTTATTACTGGCCCAGGTATGGGCCAGCTTCAAACCTTGATCCTTAGATCTCAGCCTCCCAAGTAGCTAAGATTACAGGGAGGAGCCACCAGTGCCTGACTCGCAGCTGAGTTTTTTCATTCACCCCCATCTCAGTCCACGCCACTGCTTCTTACAGTTTAGAAGAGATAATGATGACATCACAATCACAAATATCAAATGTGATTCAGCATCGACCTGAGACTTCTGCAAACTCCTAAATTGGCAAATACCTTAAAGCATACCATTTCCCTTTGCAAATCTTAGGTCATTTCATAACTTGTAATGATTCTAGAGCTATAGGGTTAATCATTATTTATTTACATGTGGTTTTGTTTGGTTTTCTGAGAAAGAGAGTCTTGTTAAAGCAGTCTAGGATAGACAGAAGTTCACCATCCTCCCGCCTCCGTCTCTTGAGTGTTTGGATTACCATCCCCACTACCATCTCCTGCTATGGATCTATTATTTTTAAAGCAATTTATAAGAAAGTCTGTCATCAACCCAATCTGGTTATAATCTATATCCCCATGGTATTTTGCAGAGATGACCAATGGAAACCCATAAAGTCCAAAGAAGACAGGCATACTAGGTGGAAGAGTGGTCTACCTCCACCCAGTTAACCCCAAAGTCCCATTAGACCCAACATATCCCTCAGTAAATGCAGGTACAGGGAAGGAGAAAAAATTATCCTGTAGTTGGAATACTAGCTGACTCCATTCTCATAAGGCAAGTTCAAAAGAGTTATTTGCAGAAAGAGACTTCTGGGTAAAAATCAACCCTGAGGATAAATAAAGAGAGTTAGGAGATAGGTGTGGTCTAGTAAAAAATAAAGAAAAAAAAAAAAAGAAACACTTCCTGCAGGTATACTCAGCTTCTTTATTCTATCAAGGATCTATTTTTCCCTCATGATCAAAGACCTACAAAGAAGATTAGGCTGGTTTTTCTAAGGAAATAATCTATGAAATACTAGAGTCTACATCTTAGCCCTTAGGGACATCTAGTATGGACTTAGGTTATATAGTTCCGGGTAGACATTGTTGACCATCTGGCAGAAAAATAAAGCAATAGATGCCAAGTGCTAGCTAATTGAAGTTGTTTATGAGTTGAATAGGCTATTCCAAGACTCCCAGAAGTTTCTTGGCAGAGTAGACACTCAGAAGATGGATGGCGACTAGCCAAGAAAATGAATGTTAAGAGCCAACCACCCTGTATCAGAGATGTTGAGAAGAAAAGCTCAGAATGCCTGAAGCTGAACAGGAATTCAAGATGTGAGGAGATGTGCTGTACACATCCAAGCCTAAAACAAAGGGAGGTCCAGCTGCAGTAGTCTCTGACTTCGTGAAGCTACAAAGTCTCATACTTACATCTCTTCATTTGGGCCACAAAGTCACTTCTGGCCTCTATCCTTCTGGTTTCCCCACTCTGCCCCTACTGGGAATTTCTTTGGCATTTGAAGCTGGTGAATCATAGGACAGGGAAGAGTATTCTCACCAACACACACACACACACACACACACACACACACACACACACACACACACACACACACACACACACACTTTAGCTCTCTATGGAACCTCACGTCACAGGGATCTACCTACCCCAAAAATTTACAAATAATTAGCAGACAAATAATTAGCATGTAGACTTCATTATTTTACAAATTAACAGCTCAGACACTGAATCTGAACTGATTGTGCTTCCCAAATATACACACCCAGTTCATAATGATCTCTATTTCTTTTCTTTTTGATTTTTCTTTCCCCAAACTATCTGCTACTGTACTAACCTCTGCCCCAGGGAATATCTTGTCTCTTCAACCAGCTTTACTTCCAGTCCAAGCCACCCATTGATTCAAGAATGAAGAGAGCAGAGATCCTGGACTATATTCATTGCAATATGTCCCCAACCCACCACCACAGTTTGGATGCCCTGTCATCCCTGACCCCATCATTCTAACCAATCCTCTTCCTCCCATCAATCTTGAACCCTGTGGCCATTCTCCAGGTCCATGACTGCCTCTTCAACTGCAGCTACTCAGAGGCTGGACTCTAGCTAACTTCTTTAAAGAGCATCATACTCTAAGAAGAGTCCAGAACCAGAACACCCAATTTTAGGCCCTCTGCACCTGCATGAGACCAAGAAAGCAATAGTTCTTGAAGTGTAGTTGAAGACCAGCAAAATCTCCATGCATAGGAACTTGGTAGAAATGCAAAGCCCCACATAGAGTGATCAACTCATATCCATTCATCCAGGACTTTCCTGGTTTAGGATTGAAGGCCTCAAACTAGAGAAGTCCCTTCGTCTTAGATAAATCTTATGGTTGATCATGCTCAGCCTATCCCAGATCTGCTCAATGACCTGCCTTGGAGTTGGGGCCCAGCAATAGGTACTTATTGAACCCTTCAGGGAATGTTGATGCATGCACATTGGAGTCTTGCCAATTCTAACCTAAATGTGTTAAAATGCTAAACTTGAATCTGCACAAAGCTGCCCACAAGGTGACCCCATGTCCTCCAACTCTCTCCCTGGACAAAGGAAGTCAGACCTTGTCCTGCTGTCTGTCACAGAGAGTTCTGGGCCAGATAGCACTAGCCCCAGGCAGCTCTTTCAGCTGTGGAGAATCTCATGTTCTGCCCAGCTCATAGTTGGCCAGGACAATAGTCTCAGCCCACATGGTCTACAACTTGTATCCCAGCCAGTGATGGGAAAATACTGAGTTTTCTCCCTATTCCTTTTGCACTTGCGTTTTCAAGAAAATCTGAGTTTCCTTGTTGTTTGGGAAGAAAGTCAGGTGAGTTGATGTCTGGGTATGCAGTAAGGAGGGAAAGATATATGAGAAGTTTAAGCAGAGGAAAGTTGAGAGAGGTAGTAGAGGGTGAAGTTGTTGAAAGCAGAGGCTGGGATGAGGATGGGGAACAGAAAAGCTGTTGGAGAGATGCACTGGGTATAAATGGATGGAATGAGTTCTTCCCAGCATGCCGTCTCTTGAGACCACCAGCAGCAGCAGCCACAGCCAGAGCTGTGCACCATCACCTTGGAACCTCCTCAGACATGCAATTTCTCAGACTCATCCCAAACCTACTGAGTTAGAAACTCTGAGAGTTGGACCCAGGGTTACACATTACAAGTCCTCCCGATGAGTCTGATACAGGCTAAATCCAGATGAGTCTGATACAGGTTACCTTTTGAGAAACATAAGCAAAACAATTCTATTTCCCAGAACAGGCAGGTTGCTCCCGGCTGCTTCATTTTTTTCCCAGGGTTTTTGCATATCTTCCTTAGGCAGACTTCAAAGAAAGAAATGGAGATTCCCCCTAATGATGGACATATACCACCTCTTGATATCCACTTAATGGCTTTTGAAGAGATGAGGGAAAATGGCTGGAACACTGCTGACCCCCTTAGCAAGCAAAAGTGATGAGCCATAGGCATTTGGGTATTTATAGCATTATTTGGAGGCCATAAAGAGTATCAAGACAAAGCTGGGCACCAATGGCTCATGCCTATAATCCTAGCTATCCCAGAGGCTGAGAATCACAGTTCAAAACCAGCATAGGAAGGAAAGGCCATACGACTCTTATCACCAACTAACCAAATAGACACCAAAAAAAAATCAGAACTGGAGCTGTGGCCCAAGTAGTAGAGTGCTAAGGGACAGCATCTAGGCTCTCAGTTCAAGCCCCAATGCCAGTACAAGCAGACAGTAACAAATCAAGGCAGGCAGATAGCCAGAGGGAGGCAACAAGAATCATATGTGTCTGTCCTACTGCACCAAATGATTTCAAGGGCCCTGTGGTTCCAGATGTTCCCACCCCTGCTCAATTGCACAACCCCTTCCTGGGAGAATGTTCCAGTCCAGAAAAGAAACCTTGTAGAGTTTCTAGAGCTATATCAACCTAATCAACATCAAAACTGCCTTTTATTCTTCCCCATCTCTCTTGTTTTGAAATACATTGTCTGCCAAAGAGGCTGTAATCACTGAAAAATAAGTAATTTATTTCCTCATGATTTATTAATCAGACACATCCATAACTGGGTATGCAAAAGGCAGAAAACAGACGTATTATGATATCCATTAGAGTTTCTGAAACATTTAAAACAATCCATTACAACCTCTATAAACCCCTGGGGATCCAAGAGGAACAAATGAAACCAGAGATTCCAGATCTCAGCTGCCTTGGAGATCAAAGGTAAAGTGAGAAAAGCAATAAACTAAATGTTTACCAGCCCCTCCTGCCACTCTCTACCCAACCTCCAGTACTCCTAAGGGACTTTGACCCCCTACTACACACCCCACCCTTCCTTCTACTTCTGGGAATCCTCATCTCACATAGGCTCACAACTAAGACCAGCACTGATCATGGGAGGCCAGTGAGCTGGCTGCTCTGCTCAAACTTTCCCCATGTAGTCATCCCATTGGGTGCCACCTCCACTTCCTGAAAAGTCAGGCTTCACTTTTCAATATTAAATGTAGGATGGCAGGCTGCCTGGTGGTCTCTGACAAAGTAAGGAACAAGCTCCTGTCCCCAGTGTCCTCATCCATCAAAGCGATCTCAAATCCATACAGTGCTATGCAAGGTGATACAGAGAAGTACTATCATTTCCATTTCCAGAGCCCCACACAGACCGGTAGTCCGTCACAGGAGAGAAAAGCTGGGAAGTGACCCAGTGACAGGGACCAGGCACGCACTCAGATCTGTTTGTTGTTCCTGCTTGCAACTAGATCTGCCTGCCTTCTATTTAGTTTAGGACACTTGTAGACCAACACACCTTTTTGTCTGTTTGGCTTGCTTTTGATTTGTTTGTTTCTTCTGTTTTGATGATGAGGTCTCACTATATAACCCAGGCTAGCTAGAAATTTGTGGTCCTCCTGCCTCAGCCTCCCCCAGTGCTGGGATTGTGGGCACACATCACCATGGCTATTGAACCAGCATTTATAATGATAGGAGAGGAAAGAAGTAGGACCTAGGGATGGAGCTGGGAGAAAAAAACATTTTTGATCGTGAAAAGTTCTATGAGTGTTGACACTCACTCGGACACATTTGTATTCCTTCTCTACTTTGAAAAAGTGTCCCCAAATTTTCAAATGAAATTGGCATCATTTTACCATGGATTTACTTTCCCATCACTCAATGATGTAGATGCCCCCCACAAAGAGTCACGAGCAATTCCAGCCACATTTAACCACCTCTACCAAAGACCAAGAACCACCCATTTCATCTGATGTACTCAAGGCCATATGATCTGTTAGTGACAGAATCTGGACAGAATCCCACATAATCTATCTTGTAACCTGTTAATCTATTCTTCCTCTACTCTATTCTGCCTCTCCAGATGAAGGTAGAGGATTAAAGATGAAACAGCTCTCCCCCAGGACTGATCCAAAGCACTTGGATCAGTGGTGGATGGGGCTATGTTCTCAGGGGCCTTGCTGTACCTCTGCTATTACACTGGGGATAGCAACATCAACACTATATTCTCCAGATCATCCCAATCAGTAGGCTGGTGACACAGATAAGTTTTCCAAAAGGGTCCATATGGGACAAAATGGAGTGTAGCTCTTGATTCTGCTTCAAAGAAGGCATGACTATAGCCTTATACATTCTATTATTTTCCCTTTCCCTTTTCTGCTTACTATATTTTGGCACAAACACCAGGGACATGGTGGGGGGCTTCAGGAAGCCAACTCCATAACTTACAACAAACTCCTGGCCCATGAACTACAACCACACAGCACACACCTCTAATGCCCATAGAAACTATCAACCAAAGTCAAGTAACTCCTGCTGGGCATCAACAAGGCCTCCCCTCAGGACTACAACAGCCACAGAATTTGACTTCTGAGATGAGACCCACTTTATTTTTGTTGTGTCCTGCACTGGCACAAGGGAACTATGAGGCATCAATTATACAGGTGAACTTAGGTCAGGTACCATGATGGATAAACACCTTATACATCAATCTCCACGTCCTGTATCACAGTAATTCAAACTGGGGCTAATTTACAAACATCAATCAATGTAGTTCTGCAATAAATCTATACAGCTATTGTTTTTATTGACTTTCATTCTGGATTCCTCTTGGTCTACATGATATGGTTAAAGACCTCATTGCTTTTTATTAATAACCATTGAAATGAGTTTGATGAACCCTGTTCTAAACAGATAAAAAGAATAAGTTACCTCCCCCATAAACTATAGCAGCTAACAAAGAGAAACTCAGAGGTCTGGAAATGGAAACTATAAAAGCAAGAGACAATCATGGAAGAGGTGACAATCATGGAAGAGGTAAATGATGACTTAGAATGAACGATTCAGTGCTTCAAACCTGCCCAAACCAAACAAACAAGTAGTGTGGTTTAAGGTTATGTGTTTGTAACTTACCTTAGCCACAAATCGATCCTGCTCTGTCTTATAAATAGTTTTATATTTGATGTTTCTGAATGTACTATACTAGGATAGACAGGAGACTGGTGGTACTAAAGGAGATGGCAAAGAGCCAGATAGCAAAGAGCCAGATCATAAACTCAGAGTCCTACCAGCCACACACACACACACACACACACACACACACACACACACACACACACACACACACACACACACACACACACACACACACTACAAAGTACAAAGTGGTTATTCTACTCTGATGGGTAACCACTTAGCTATCAGAGTGCACTGAGGTAGAGCATGCTTTGAATTAAAGGAGGAATCTGAGTTCCGGGTTTATCTCTGTAACTTGCTGGCCAAATGAGTTTTGTCAAGACCTCCTCCTTCCCAATATTATCTGTAAAATGGGCTCTATTAACTATCAGATGAGATAATACCTGCACTTCTTGAATGCTTGCCACATGCCAGCACTTGCCATTAATTACATGTTAATCTTTTTTATAAGCTTGATAAGATGTTATGATAGATGTTCAAGAGAAATCAGTCCAAGATTCTAGTTGGTGTCAAGTAGAGATGGGACTGTACTCAAACAATCTGCCTCCAGGGCATTTTGAGATCTGTAAAGCACATTGCAGTTGTAAGCTATAGATAAAGGAGAACTGACGTCAGCACATCTGAAATCACAGTGAATGTACAATGTACCTCCCTAAAATACAGATCCTCCACTATCTGCCATGTCCTCTGTGGAGATCCAGATGCTTCTGCATTTTAATAAGCTCCACCAAGTGATTCTTACCACACTAAAGTTTGTGACCCTACGAATTAAAAGTGGGACCATGAAGAGAGACTTCTGCCAAGATAGATTAATGAGGATTAGATTTCCCTTCCTGTATGATATATATATATACACACACACACACACACACACACACACACACACACACATATAAAGTGAATGCAAACTGTAAACAAAAACAGAGGAAATCAAAGTAACCGAATGCTGGTTCTTTACTAGACAATAAAATACATAAAATACTAAGCAGGCTGATTAGGGGCATAAAAATGAGACAAAAATGAGCAACATTATGAAGGAGAATGTGATACACTGAATTTTCTACAAATGCTAAAAAGATAGTAAGTGAATGTTCCAGATAATTTATACCAATAAATCCAATAAATTAAATGAAATGGAAAAATTCCATGGACAAATACTTAGGGAGAAACAGATAACCAACATAGCCTTATGTCTATAATTAAACAGGTTGAGTTTGGATTTAGCAAGCTTTGGAAAAAAAAATACCTTTATGCTGGAAAACTATAATACATTGCTGAGTACATGGAAAGACATACCATATTCATGGATTAAAATATTCAATATTTTTAAGAAGTTGGTTCTCCCCAAGCTTATTTATATACTCAAATAGTCCCAATTAAAGTCTCAGTAGAAATGTTTTTTTAAAGAAATTGAAGCTAGACATGGTAGTTCATACCTAAAATCCAGCCACCTGGGAGGTGGAGATCAGGAAGATCATGTTTTGAAGCTGTCTCAGGTAAAATGCTAGCAAGACTCCACTTTGAGCAATAAGCCAGATAGGATGGTATATCTCTATGATCCTGATTATGCTGGACATGGCATCTAAGACTGGCCTGAACACAACAAGGTGACCTACTAGAAAAATAACTAAAGCAAACCAAAAGGGCTGAGGGGTGTGGCTAAAGTAGATAAATAGATGAAGATAGATAGAGAAGATAGACAGACAGACACACAGATAATTGTTCAAGTATCTTCTTTGTGGACAAAAGTCCCAAATGCAGATAAATGTCTAATAACTGAAATGTCCCCATACCTAGGCCTCCCAGAATCTCTCACAACTGTACCAGAGACACATCTGGACATCCTATCCTTCATTCTTATACCTACAGCAACATTTTCCCCCTGTTCCCTCTCATTTCTGCTAAAACCAGTTCAAACCCAGTTGCAAAATGCTAATATTCTATGGTCAGCTCCAGCTATATATATAAATCGGCCCTGAAAAATGCTTTTCCTTTTTAAAAAGAAATCATGTGTACCAAATTGCCTACGTTATGTTTATAGACCATATTTGACCAGGTCTTAGTGTAATGTTAGACTCTAAGGATATAGATGAGCAGCCAGAATTAATTCCAATAATTCAAGTCCTTGTTGGTACAATGAATGTTCACAGGGTTCAGATGTAAACAACTACAGACAGCATAAAAACAGACACAAAGGCACCTACATGATCAGAAGTTTTCTGCCATCCTCTAGAAGTGATGAACTACTGATTCTAAGTCAACTGAGAACAGGTAACTATGGTATTTACATTGCAATACCTTGGGCAACCAAGGAAACAAAATGAAAATCAAAAAATATTAAATGGAATACTAAAAAATGAATAACTAAAAAGAAGTTAGGAAAGCAAAAACAAGAAGCCAAGCACTAGTGACTCATACCTGGTATCTTAGATTCTCAGCAGGCTGAGATCAGAGGCTTGCAGTTCAAAATCAGCCCAGGCAGAAAAGTTCAAAAGACTCCATCTTCAATTAACCAGCAAAGAGCAGGGCTGGAGGCATGGCTCAAGTGGTAGAGCTCCAGCTGAACAAGCTATAAGGCCCAAACAGGGACACCTCCCTCCTTCTTGGTTGTTTCCACCCAGTATCTGTTACCTAGGTAACTGGCAGACCTGGAAGCAGTCACCTTTCCCTCCTGTTAGGTCACATCCTGGGCCACCTCTGGTCACATGCCTCCCATCTGACCTTAGGAGGGTCCCAGACCCTGAGGTCACTTCCAGATCCAGTGTGGCCACACCTTTCCCCCACCTGGCCACACCTCTTCCTGTCCCTGGCCTAGATAAGTCCTGGCCCAGAGGTGGGCCTTTTCAGCCATGCTTCTCCACCATGCATGGTGGGGGCAGCAGTTCGGTAAATAAACTTCTTCTCCTGCCTGAATAGCTCGTGCTGTTCCCTTCATCAGGTACCTAATGAAACCTACCTATTTAATATACCTTACACAAGGAAGCTAAGTGAGGCTGGGAGGCCCTGAATTCAAGGCCTTGAACTGCCAAATAGAAGGAAGAGGAGGAGGAGGTGGAGGAGGAAGAGGAGGATAAAGAGGAAGAGGAAGAAGAGGAAAAGGAAGAAGAGAAGGAGAGAACTCAAGGGAACAAATAACAAAGAAAAAAATGGTGGAATGGTAGGCCCGAATCCAACACACAAGTTAAAATTCAAGCATTTTCCAAATAGGATTTTTTTAATTACTCGAGTAAATGCTATCACTCTGAAACTCACTTCAAATACAATGATATCATTGTGTTAAAAGCAAATGACTGGAACAAAATATGCTATGCAAATATTATCAAAAAGAAAGACCGAGTACCTACATTAATAAATAAATGACAGATACAAGGTTTTCCCATACCTCCCCCTCCCCACTTTCTCGATGTATTCTGAATGAAATTGACATTATGTCCTGACTGCTTTTGCCATGCAGTTGTCATACAGACAACTGCATGGTTTTCCTAGTGGACTTGAGGCTCATGTGGGGACTTTGAAAATTCCAGAGTATTGATAAAGGTGTCTGGGTTGTTGCTTAAAATACTGGGGGGAAGAGGGGGAGCAAACTGGCCCTGGCCTTGATCCAATATTCCTTTTTTAAAAAAAAATTGTCAGTATGGGCTTGAACCCAGGGTTTAAATGCTTTCCTTGAGCTTTTTGCTCAAGGCTAGCACTCTTACCACTTTTAGCCACAGTGCCACTTTGGTTTTCTGGTGGTTAATTGGAGATAAAAGTCTCTTGGGCCACTGGCACCAGGCTTGATCCAATATTCCTTAAAATGCTCATATAATAAGAAGTCTCAAGGGAAATTAGAAAATAGTTTTTTTAACCAATGACAAAAAGATACCTATCAAAATTTCAGGAATGTTGTCAAAGCAGTGCTTAGAAACCTCTAGCTTTAAATAATCATATTAGAAAACATCTCAAATCAATAATCTTGGCTTCTAGTTGTTTTAAAAAATTAGATATTAAACCCATATTAAGCAGAAAGAAGGATATAAAAATATGAGAAAAAATTAGCTGGATGCCAGTGGCTCACATCATAATCCTAGCTACTCAGGAGGCTGAGATGTGAGGATCGCTGTTCAAAGACATCCCGGGTAGGAAAGTCTGTGAAACTCTTCAATCAACTACAAAAAGCCAGAAGTGGAGCTGTGATTCAAGTAGTAGAACAGGAGCTTTGAACACAAAAGCACAGGGACAGCGCCAAAGCCCAGAGTTCAAGCCCCAGGACCAGCAAGAAAATAAAAATAAAAAAGAGGAAAAATCAATGACATAATAAAAGAGGAAAACAATAGAGAAAATTGATTTGACTAAAAGCTAACTCTTTGAGACCATCAATAAAATTGACACAGTTGTTGGCTGGGCAGATATCAGAATCAACAATTTCTATCAATAATGGAAGAGGAAACATCACAACAGATTATATAGAACTTGAAAGAATAATAAGATACAGAACTCATCCAAGATACAATACATGAATAATTCTACTTTTTGTTGTTCTTGAATTTTTAGTTAAAAAAACCACTGGAAACAAAATCTGTAGGCTTATGAAGAATGCGCTGGCACATACCTATAATCCTAGCTAATCAAGAGGTGGAGGCAAGAAGGATTGGGGTTCAAGGCTAGCTTGGAAAAAGTTAGTGAGACCATATCTGAAAACAAAAGGACTAAGTATGTTGCATAAGTGGTAAAGGGTTTGGGTTTACCTAACAAATCAGAAGTCCTGAGTTCAATCCCCATTACTCTAACATACAAGCAAAACATCTCCAGCCTTGGATGCTTTCACATACAACTTCTACCAAACATTTAATGAGCAATACCAATTCCACATTTCTTCCTGAAATTTCCAGGGGTGAAAACACTCTCAGATCTTCCCCCATGACATTGGCACTCTCCTAACACCAACTCCAGACAAAACAGCATAAATGATGATGATGATGATGATGATGATGATGATGATGATGATGATGATGATACATAAAAGTGACGGTACACCATGACCAAATAGAGCCTGTCTCAGGAATGCAAAGCTGAGTTAGACCAAAAAAATGTTATGACACCAAAAGGATGACCCATTTTGAAAGCATTTTAAATTTTCCTTTACCAAAATTAAAACTCTTTTCTCAAGCTAAGCACTGGTGGCTCCTAGCTACTTAAGAGGCTGAGATCTGAGGATCATGGTTCGAAGCCAGCTGGGACTGGAAGTCCTTGAGACTTTTATCTCCAATTAATCACAGTAAAGGTTGAAAATGGTGCTGTGGTTCAAATGGTAGAGTGCTAGCTTTGAGCTAAAGGAGCTCAGGGACAGCACCTGGGCCCAGACTTCAAGTCCCAGGACTAGAAAAATAAAAATAAAAAATAAACTTTTCTCTGCAAAAGACACTGCCAAGACAATGAAAACATAAATTGCAAACTGGAAGAAAATAGTTTTAAAATTATACATGCAACAAAAACATACTTTTTTTTTGGGGGGGGGGGTCCGGTCGTGGGGCCTGAACTCTGGGCATGGGAACTGTCCCTCAGCTTTTCAGCTCAAAGCTAGCACTCTACCACTTGAGCCACAGCACCACTTCTGGCTTTTTTCTTTTTGCTTATGTGGTGCTGAGGAATTGAACCCAGGGCCTCACACATGCAAGGCAAGTGCTCTACCACTGATCCACCTTCCCAGCCCCCAGAATATACTTTTTAAAAACTCTCAAAATTCAGTAATAAGAAAACAAGTAATTAGTGGGCAAAAGAACTGAACACCTTCAAAGTTCAATGTACAGGAGATAATTGGTTCAATATCATTATCCAACAGAGAAATGCAAATTAAAAACAACCAAGATACCACTACACCTTTATCAGAATAACTAGAGTAAATACTGTCAATACCAAATATCAGCTAGTATTGATACCTAGAAGTCAAATTATGTCATTGCTCATAGAAATAGAAGATAGTACAACCACTTGAAATATGGATTGACAGCTTCTGATACAGTTAAACATGTGTATCTCTTACCATATGATCTAGAAATCCCATGCCTGCATGTTCACCTTTAAAAAAAAAAAAGCCATGTTCCCACAAAAACACCAATGTATATAGCAGCTTCACTTTCAATAGTCAAAACACTGGAAGTCACCCAAAGGTCTTTCTTCTATAGGGAATGAGTAAGCAAGCTGTGGTACATCCATATAATGAAATATTAGCAAGAAAAGAGAATTATTGATACATGCCACCAACTCGGATAAATCTCAAATCTCAAACTATTCTGCTTGTGTTAAAAAAATAAAGAACACTATAATGTCCTCCCAAATAGTATTGGCTTTATTGCACATTGATTTTAAAAACTAAAATAAAAACGTAAATCCTTCACCTTTGTTTGGTATTTTGTGAAGTTAACAAAAGTGTCTCTACATTTGGACCACAAAAAAAAAAAAAAACAGCTTTGAAATTTCATCTGTCTTCCCTCTGCTACACATTATAAACATTTTCCATACCTGTCCCAGCCTCCTATCCCCTCTAGTGGTACTCTCAGGGAGGACAGGAGAAATCCCAGGTTACCTCAGTTCTCATCCAGTCCCTTCCTTCTTTCTTTACTATTGGCAATAAACATGCTCCCTGTCAAATACAGTCCCCCATTTCCCCACTTCCATCCCTTCTAGCAACACTATTCTTCTCCTATGGAAATGCTGGCGACAGACTGCTACTGCCCGCTTCCTGTGCTCCTTTCTCCTCTTCTTCCCAGCCCACCTCACAAGTGCAGAAAAATCTTCTAGGTCTGCATGGTGGTTCACCTCTGCAATCCAAATTTACCCAGGACGCTAAGATCTGGCCATTGAGACCAGCCTAGGCAAGAAGTAAGATCCTATCTGAAAAATTCACTAAAGCATGTAGGGGCTGTCTGCCCATTCCTCTCACTTGTTTCCTGATGAGACATTGACTTTCAGATACATCACAACCCTAAATAGACTTTCACTGTGGGACTCAAGGGTAACTGAGCCCAGACTGAAATGGGACCTGGAGGCAAAGGCAGGGGCGTAGTGAGAGATTGTGGAAATCAGAAGACCTGGGACTGCAGACAGGCAGTGAGTTCCTGGAGAGCAATCAAATTACACAGTCACTCCAGATTTTACCTCAGGCACCCAGAGGATCAGGCACCAGAATTGATTAAAAAGCTCTCCAAGGTGATATTAATGAACAGTCAGACTTTGAAAGCTTCCCAGGTAAAGGATCAGCAAAAAGTTTTCACAAAAGGCCAACTATTTAATATTTCAGATTTTGTGGACCTAAGTAGCCTGTTATTACAGCTTCTTTTCTACCTCTTTCTACTTTTCCTCCCCTTCTTCCCTGTCCTTCTCTTTATTCCCTTCCTCTTTCCTGTTTCTTCTTTTTCTTATTCTACAACCCTTTAAAATAACTATGCCCCCCCCATAAAAATGTTTATTAACCCATTGAACAGCACAAAACCAGATGGCAGGATGAATGTGTCCCTCAAGTCAGAGTTGGCTGTCCCACCCTAGGTCAACAATTTTAATACATTAGTCTTTGGACCAGAGAATGAGTAAAATCTCTGGTGTGCTAGTAAATAGAATCAGGGAAAAGAAAATGTATCATTTGCCTGTCTCCACAATGTAAATACTCCAGGCCTGCTTAATGAGCTGTCAGTGAGCATGTAGTTGGGAAGAGATGCACAGAATCAGCTCCCACCAGCCAGTACCAACCAGTTCCAGAGGTCGCCTTACTGGGACATCATCTGGGAGGCTGGTTAACTGAACACCCTGGAAATTCCAGAGACACCCAGTATGGGACACTGGCTTTGGTTCCATGAGGAAATACTTATACATCATAGAGTCATTGAACAAATGTTTAGACAAGACCTGTGCTCAAGTGTGGGGACCCAAAAGTACTTTGACACATACTTGCAGTCTCAAGCAAGTCATAGTGAAGAAAGGAAACAGTCTGAAGTTTATCGAATTAGAAAAGGCTGGGATAGGAGGCTGGAGAGCTCTGAGTCAGGGGCTTGTGGATCAGGGAGAGATCTGTTTGGGAAAAATTATCCTCGATGTCTAAGTAAGACAAAAAGTTGACTATGGAACCAAGCAAGCCCTGCTGGAGCATTTTCTACAAGTCCCACCCAAGGGTGAGCTGACTATTCTAGGAAATGTATCTGATAAGTTTTCAATTAAAGGTGAGATGTAGGATTTGAAGTTAACTTGTATGAAACTGATCAAGAGAGTTTCTTTTTCTGTGCAAGAAATAAACGTAGAATAAAATGGTATTATTTTCAATTCTGATATCATTTAGCTTTTTTATTTGATACAATTAGAAAACAAACAAAGCTTTTGCTACTTATTATTTTAATGAGTTCTCTTTGTCAGGCTCTGTCTGGTCCCTTACATTGTAAAACCCTGACTACTTCCCATAACTCTGGAGCTTCTAGCCACATTCATTTTATCTTTGAACTTTTCTATGATAATATCCAAAGACTGTCAGTGATCTTTGTGATTATGATGATAAAATTAAAGAAAAATGTTGTTTTCTACCATGAAAGATGAACTTGATTTTGTTTGGACATTCAGCAGGTGTTTTTCTTTAAAAACACACTGTTTTGCATTTAGCAAACCAGGGCTTCTCAAGTCTGGTTTCCATTCTTGCACATAGTAAACTTGTTCTTTCATTTCCTATACTTTATGATCCCTAAGTTTTTGAGAGAAGGTAAGTCCAAAGGTTACTTTTTTATTGCTCTGTTACTAACCAGTCTCATACGCAACTTTATCATAGCAGTCTTCTTTTATTGATTGTATAAATTCTCTGTGTCTTCCCATGAACCAGATATTTCTCTTCCTTATTACGTCCTTCCTATATTAGATAGCTTCAGCTGTGTAACAAACCGCTCCCAAATTAAGTGGTTTAAAACAAAGCCATTTCTTTAGTTCCCAGTTCTGTGGGATGGAAAGTTCTTCTGGTCTGAGATGGCATAACTGAGGTCTCCTGGGATCTCTTGTTCCTCTATTCCCCTGTAGAGAGCTAGGGATCAACCCTAGGGCTTTGAACATAGTAGTAGGCATGTGTCCTACTGCTGAGCTACATCCCAGTCCCTTCACTTGTCTATTTGTAGTGAGCTAACAAGACATTGTTAACTCAGTGCTCTTACACTCCCTTGCTTACACACCTGGTGATGGGCCAGATGCTGACCAGAGCATGGAGGACAACCGGGTCCTGTGTCTCTCCCTACAACTACCAATACATGGTAGTAGCTTGATTTTAAGAGTAGCAGGCAAGAGTAAGCACCCATAGCAAGGCCTTTACAAGACACTGCTTGTAACTTTCTTGTTCTTATTCAAGTATGTCAAGATAGCCAAGCAGGATGGGAAGGTGTAAACCCAGGGAGATAAATAGACTGGGGTCTGATGCTATTACTATAACAATTCACCACACCTCATCCCTGATTAAAATAAAATGTATCAAGTACTAATGAATGACTTTGAGAACTATATTTTACCAGGATGAAGAAGTGAGCCACAGACTGACAAAGGAAGGGATTAGAGAAGCAAAAGAGCAGCAAGGGGAAGTATGCTCCTGGAAGAATGAAGAGGATGTGCAAAATCCTAGAAATGAAACAGCCAAGCCTACTCAAGAAAGCTGTTTCCTTAGACTAGAACAATAAATAATCCGAAGAAAGCCAGACACCAGTGGCCTATGTCTATAATCCTAGCTACTTATGAGGCTGAGATCTGAGGGCCACAATTCAAAGCTAATTCAGGCAGGAAAGTCTGTACAACTCTCCAATTAACCAGCAGCAGCAAAAAGCCAGAATAGAATAGAAGGTGTGGTTCAAATTACACAGTGTTAGCCTTGAATGAAGAAGCAAAGGGATAACACCCAGGCCCTGAGTTCAAGCTCTAGGACTAGTACCAAAAACAAAAAATTAGGAAGAGAAAACTAGCAATATCTTTAAATATCTGTTATATTTGAATAAGCACAATGAAGTAGGTAGCCCTGGTAATATGAAACTTGAACTGATTTTGGCTTGTTAACAGAAAAGGTGAAGTGACGAAGACCTTTCACTTCCTGGAAGAAGAGGGATCAGGTGTGAAATACTAAGAAAAAGAATGGTTGGGAAGAGTTGGATCTGGAAAGGAAAGATTTCTTAGAGGTATGGAATCAAGGTTCTAGAAAGAAGTAACCAGCAGACAAAGAGTGCTATAAGAGTTGACTTGCAGAGAGGTTGGTGATGATCTGGTGAATTTTCCCTCAAAGAGTGAGGGAGAACTGACCTAAGATGGTGGTAGGAGCTAACAAAATACCACAGAAGTCTTTGTTCTAGAGCCCATGAGCTGGGTAAGCACACCAGCCCACAGACAAACCACCTGTCCATGGTTACTGCAGAAGCTCTCCCTTTCATTGTGGTTGAAGAGGATGTAAGGATCTAAAATTTGCTCTGTTGCTTCGTTCCTTGGTTCCTGTTTGAGTAACTCATCCGGAAAATCCATCCTCTATGCCTGTGTAAGCCTAAAGAAGTGGCAATAGGCGATGCCGCTTGCTTCTCAGGTGGTGGAATGAGGGGAGTCTCCATCCCCTTATTCTCTAGGGTCTGAGCAAAGATAGATGGTTCTGAACCAGACAAAACCCCAGCCTTCCCTGCCATGGAGGTTTCTCTTCCTCTTACTATTTAAATGACAATAAGGACCAGAACAAATATTGTCTTCTCTCCAAAGACAATCCTGAGTTGTTTCGTGCGTATTAACCTGAAATTTCTGCATGTACTTGGACCAATTGAACCCTAACATCCACAACTGTGTGTTTCAGATGAGCGTTCCAACAGAGAAAGAGAGAAAACTAAATAAATAACCTAGATTCTTAATTGTAAAACCAAAACAAAACCCTAACCTAAGATATTGAGCTAGTGCTATGAAGGGATTGAGTCATTTTATGCTAAATAACTTGTGCACAGGAAGGAGTTTCAAAGATATGGATGATTCTGGTTTAGTTGCCACAGCTTTGGCTTCCTTAATTGCAGAGAGAAAAAGTCAGTCAGCTGTTACAATTACCCTCTGTGATATCTACATCTTGCTCTCCTGATCACTGAAAAGGAAGAGAGCTAAAGTGACTTGCAAAGAACAGGCCGCTGGGAGCAGAAAATGAGATGCTCCCTCCCTCTCCCCCTTCTAAGCAAGGGAGAAAGAGGAGCAAGAAGGCTGGATTAACAGAAAGAGCAGCTCAAGGGCTAATTAAGTCTGCAGAGCAGCCAAACAGGCTTCTCCCTGGATCATGGCCAGCCACAAAGCTTTTTGATGTTGCTCTGAAATCGGAGTTGGGCAGGGACAACTTCAGGCCCAAGAATAAAGACTTTGTATTACAATGGGCAGAAGTATGAAGAGAAGAAGAACAATGTAAGAAGGGCCTTGGAACGAATGAAACTCGCCATCTGACAATGTATGGTTAATATGAGCAAGGTCTTTAAACTCTAACCCTTAACATCTAAATTGATCTTTCAGTAAATAAAACCCTATCTGAGGGCAGAAAATTGTCATCAAACGTTATCTTTTCTGTCCAGGACATAAACCAGGCACCACCTGGTGTCAGATCCTATCATTACAAGCATGGGTGTTCTTTGGGTAGTCTTCCAAGGCTGAGTCAGAGTAGCAGCATCTCTCTCCAACTTTCCTTTCACGATGACCTCCATGTAACTGTACACTCTCTTTCGGCTTCATTACTGTGGTCTCTATAAAGGACTAACACAAATAATCCTCATAGGTTTTTCTGGCATTCATGTAGCCTTTCAGAATCTGCAAAGCCCTTTCACATATATGGCCTTAAAAGCCAGGAGGACAGGAGGTAAGCATGTAGGAAAGTATGATTATTCTAATCAGAGAATAGAATAAGGGCCCCAAAGACAAAGTAACCTGCTCAAGGTCAAAGACAATGAAATAATGGAACCCGTGCCAAAGCTTCCAGAGGACAAGTTCAGGACCATTCCCCTTCATCCCCACTGAAGCCTTTCCATATGGACACCTCACAGGGGACTAAGCAGTGAGGCACAGCTCTGGCTGAACTCTGAGGCACCTGTAGAGCTTCAGAGACACCAGTACTCTGACCTCCTGCTCAGGTCTCATACCTACTGTGCAGAAATGCCCACACACTAGTATTTTATAAAGCTCTCCAGTGAAGCTAATATGCAATCAGGGTTGAAAGCCAATGTCCGAGAAATAAAACAGAAAGACATAAGGCAATTATGCTTATGTCTCAGAGAGCTGTATTGCCACTAAAACACCACGCACACTGGGGACTGTCTATAATGTCACAGAAGAACCTTGATCCTCATGTCCTCAACAGACACAGAAATACACAAAGTCACACACAGGGACATGCTCACCAATACAAAGAAGGCACAGGCACACAGCTACAGATACACACACTTGACAACTCAGTATGTTAGGGCACATTCTGCTAGGACACTCGCTCAAAGAATCAAGACCTAAGCAGATTTCCAGGTACCTACTCTCCCTCTTCAGGATCACAGATCTCCTTTGTGTTTCCTGGCCACAGGTCATCACCCTTGTCAGTGTCCAGCTCAACAAAGTATTCTAAACTCCAGCTCATTCCCTGCCATCACTGGCCAGAGGAAAATAACTTCTGGAATGATCTTGGGTCAGTCAGCTCAAGCCACTCAGAAACAGCGGTCCACACAGCAACTGTTATTTCCTGAACTCTAGATTTCAACTTTTTTTTGGGGGGGAGGGGAGAGACTGGGTTAAAATTACATCTATATTTAGACATGCCACCTTCCCCAAGTCAGTGTGGCCAGATGAAGCTGGAGCTGGAAATGGCCACCCCTGCATCAAAGGCAATGGTGCTAGGGTTGGTGAAGGTAACTGCATGTTTAAGTTCTGTCTCACCTCCATATTCAATGTCAACAGACAGCACCCTAGCAGAGGATAACCACTTTTCATGGGCATGTGCCCAGAGCACTCATTCACTCATTCAATTAACACTTATCAAGGGATCACTATGTACCAGGCACTGTCTATCTATCTATCTATCTATCTATCTATCTATCTATCTATCTATCTATCTATCTATCTATCTATCAATGGATCAAACAGACAGATATCAGGGTGACTTTGCTTTCAGCTGGATAGAAGGACAGGAAATAAGGTGGATAACGCACACATTATGTGCGCAATTGATGCTATGGGGAAAACAAGGTTATAAAAGGACAGGAATACATGTTAGACTTAAAGGTGGCTTTGGGTCTAGGATGTTCAAGAAAAACAGAGTCAGAGAAAGAGGGGAAGAGGAGGTAAATCCACTGGCTTTCTTACTTTGATGGAGACAAGGCCACTTTGGAGAGACATGCAGAGAAAAGGAGAAATGAAACAAAGGGGAAATCTCAGGTAAGAGAGAGGCTACTAGAGGTCTGTCTGTGAAAAAGCAGGCAAAGGGGCAAATGGTTCATTCTTCATGAGCTTGCTCTTCTCCCATAACCTCCCCCACTCCCTTTCTCTGCGTCTTCTCATGGACAACCAGAGGCCATAGGAAGCCTGATTCCTGTCCAGGAGAAGCTTGACTATATCCAGAGCTAGATACAACCCACACTTGGCCCTATGGTCTAATGAACAAGGTCCCTTTTGGATATTGGAAGGCAAAAAATCCAGGAGAGAAGAGGCTAAGGCTGGCTGACCTAGCTCCACAGACTGTGTGAGGGAAGGCAGGAAGGACTTCACCCTATACCAGTCTATTCTCAGTGCCTTACCCCAACCCCAACTTGGAAGTAATCAGAGGCATAGTAGCTTCTCCGCAAGATAAAAAGTGGGAATCTGACATCAGGTTCTCTGACCTTCCTTACCTCCAAAGGATGGATGGATTCAAAGTCTGGCCCTCTGGACCATGACACACATTTGCTGATCCCTTAACATCCAAGTCACCAAGACCAGAAAGCTGAAAGTAAAGAGCAATCACTGTCCAGGGCCAGACTGTCTGATGGGGCAAAGAGATGCTACAATGTGGACAAACCTCAAAAACATCATGCAAGATACCAAAGCACTGTGACATAATTTCATTTATACAACTGTTCAGGGTAGGAAAGTCCATAGGGACAGAAGCAAGGTAGTGATTGGCAGGAGCTTGGGGGGGAGGGGGAGGGGGGAGAGGATGGAGTGATACGAGATATAGGACTCCCACAGAGAAGGAGGCTGGGCATGAAACTATGTCACTGGCCCATCTCTACATTCTGTCTATCCATGCCATGCCCAGGCCACACCTGCACCATCTGCAAGGAGGAGCTGGATGAGATTCAGAGTCCCTGTCTTGGATGAGGAGTTCCAGAATGTCTTCTTTCCCAGCAGTCTTAACGCTAAGCGAAGAGAAATGGAGGAGAATTCCAGGACTGGGTTAATAAGGTCTTGGCTGGCCTGCTTCTTAGATGGCTGATCTTTTCCATTAGTGATTAAGAGGCAGACCCCATAGGGTGCAGGGTCCTTCCTGTGCAATTGAATCACTTTCCAGGGCCAGCTAAGGCCTGGAGAAGTTCAATATATCCACCCCCCACCTATCACAAAGCCAGTCAGACTGCTGCTGGTTTAGCTCCTTGGGGAAGGATAGTTCTGGGAGGCTAGGAGGTGAATGGTCCTTTGGAGATGGTAAGTCTTCCTCTAAGAGGTCCTTTCTGCCAAGTACCTCCCCAGTACCACCCTATACTGACCAAAGGAGTTGGGAGAGGAGCCTGAGGATGGGATGGACTGGAGAGGATCCTTCAGCTGAGCTGCTGAGGGAGGGGTTGTGAGGATGGGGAAGAGGCAGCTCAGCTTAGCCATGAAATGCAGTGGCTCAAGTGTTCCAACTACACAACTTCCTAACTAAGTGAACTTGGGCAAAATGTAAAGCCCCCCTGCGCTTCAGTTTCCCATCCATAAAGTGAGACGGTGAAATGACTCATCTCATAGATTTATGGTAGATATTTAAAAAGCAATTGACATAAAGCTCTGGCCAGGTGGTTGCTTCCAGGCTCCCAAGGGCTTTGCCAAGGCAATGACCCATAAGAATCCAGATTGCATTTATGCCTTTCTCAGAACTGGGCAGGAATATGGACGCAACATTATTTGCATGCCACTGGGACTCCATGGAGCTGTGTGATAAGCAGTTCCTGGATTCCAAATACTGAACTAAGGCTCTGCAGTAGTCATCCCTCAGCATCTACAGGGGATTGGCTCTCTCTCTGAAAACTAACATCTGGCTCAGGTAGTAGAGTGCATGCCTACCAAGTGCAAGACTCTCTGAGTTCAAACACCAGTACAGCTGAACAAGGAAAAAGAAAACTCAGCTCTGTGGTTGATCAAGTCTTTTACATAAAATAGCACTGAGTTCAAGGCCCAGGTCCAGCAAAAAATATAAAGTTAAATAAATAAATAAATAAATAAATAAATGTGAATGTTTACCTTATACCAGGCTCTAAAAAGTAAGATTTCTGTAAATCAAAAATGACATAATTAAAAGATAAAAGTCAATATGGCCAGTATGGCTAGGGGCAAGACTCAAGTGGCTGAACACTTGACTAACATGTGGTAGGCCCTGGGTTTGATCACTAGTAGCATAAGTATTAACAATAATACCAATAATAATATAAAATAGTAAATATGACAAAATAACATAAATATATGGCACAGTCTACAGTCTATATGACATCCAAAAGATCAATAATAAAAAAGGAAGTGGAGGAATGGCTCCAGTGGTAGAGTTCCAGTCTTGAACAAAAAAGCCAAGAGAAAGTGAGAAGCCTGGAGTTCAAGCCCTGGTATTGGTACATAAAATAAAAGAATAAAAGATCAATCACCTTACATTATTAATAGTTCACAGGTAGATAGGGGAAAAGCAAAAGAGGGTATGAAGTGGAAATGTATGAAGAAAAAGGTAAGAACTCAATACACTTCACAGTGTCTGATATTTTTAGTAACCAAAAAAATGTAAATGAAAATAATTACACTGCACTTTGCATATGCAATTGGCAATGATGACCTATAAATTGCAATCCCCAGTTGTGGGGAGAATGTGGAAATCCTGGCATTGCAGATGGAAATTGGTTAACTTCCCAAAAAAGAGTGTGGTATTAGAACAGACCTAGTTTGTTGGACTGTGCCAGATGGAGAAATTCTCAGGGAATTATTGTCACTCACTTTGGCACTGCACCAGCATCCAAATAGCAAAGACACTGGCTATTTTACCAGCGCTGGCTTTCCCTCCTCTTGACTGATCCCTAAGTCTTTTTTTTTTTTTTCACTGACATTAGCTGGTCATCTTGGCACCTAGAAGTAAGAAAGGGATCCAGTGAGGAGGAAATGTGTTTTCTCCACAAGAAGCCCTGCCCCCAGGAGACAACCAGATTCACTTTGTTAGCAAGCCAAAGCCAAGGAATATCCTAATTACTGCTTTTCTGTGCTTTGCAGAACACACTGGAAGCCTAAATCCATTTCCCTGTTCCAGTGGAGCAAGACTCCCCTGGCCTTTCATCTGCATATCTACTCCCCTCTCCCGCCCCGCCTTACCCCCAGCCATCACTTTATCTCTCCGTAAAGGTTAACTATCTCTTCCCTAGAGAAGAACATTCAGCTGTGTCTCTCCCAGCATCAGGCCTCACTGGCTGGAAAGATAGCCAGGGTTAAGGGTTGGTTGCCAGGCACTTGGGGTGGGAGCCCAGGATGGATTTAAAAGTGATTATGATGAAAGCTGGAAGTCACCGCTGAGACTTAGAGTGATCAATCCACAGGATAAGCAAATATTTGCTCCTTGCAGAAGTGCTGGTGTATTTATGAGGGTTTATACCTGCAAGTGGCAAAGAAAGTCAACTGTGGGAGATTCAGGGAGAAATGAAGTGATTAATCCAGAGGCTATTGAGTGGGTCCCAGAATGACCTCAAACACTGAGAAGCCAGATTCAGAAGACAGGAAGCTAAGTCAAAATCACACCAAAAATTTTGTCCATGAATCCTGGCATCCCCATCCTACAGATACTGCTCCCCTATCTCTGCTGCTTTTCATCATTCACTTCTGACTGGAAGTTCCTGGGTGGGTGAAACTGTTTAGCCGACAACACTAGGCCACATGCCCATAGTCCCTACACCAGGGCACTGGGAAAGAAATACCTGGAGCTTTGGGCTTTTGTGGGCAAATGGGTTCTGTTTCCCATTGAGATCAATGGCATCCATGCCAAACACAAGTCTGGACGAGATGCTGGGTAGCCATTACAACGGGGCATGTGCAAATGAAGAACACAGCCTGAAACTTGAAGGATATAAGGGTCTCCAGATGAAGGTATGGTAACAAACACCTGTAGTTCCAGCTATTTGGGAGGTGGAAATCAGGAGGACTGCTGTTCGAAGACAGTCCAGGCAAAAAGTTAGCAAAATCTCATTTCATTCAGTAAACCAGGTATAATGGTATGACTGTCACCCCAGATAGATCTCACAGATAGTTAGAATTACCATAATCCAGGGCTGGTCCTGGCAAAAATATGAGAACTTAGCTTGCCCACCCCACCCCACCCCCAAAAAACAAAAACAAAAAAAAACCTACATCAAAAAAGGATAAAGTTGTGGCTCAAAGGGTAGAGCTGGCAAACACAGGGTCCTGAGTTCAAACTGCACCACAAGAAAACAAAAGACCAGGAAATCTCAGAAGTTAATGTGTATGTGCAAAAGCAATCAACTGGGAGCAGGGCACTAGAGGATAACGCTTGTAATCCTAGCTACTTGGGAGGCTGAGATCTGAGAATCATGGTTTGAAGTCAGCCAGGGCAGAAAAATCTGTGTGACGCTTTTCTCCAATACACCAGCAAAAAGCCAGAGTGAAGGTATGGCTCAAATGTTAGAGCACTAGCCTTGAGCAAGAATGTCAAGATAGAGTCCAAGGCCCAGTGTTTAACTTGCACATACAAGATTCAGAACTAGCTTACCCTGAAGAGTACAATGTTTCTGTTTTGCAGGACTTTTTTTAAGGAATTATCTTTCAGTTTCCCATTGACTCTGAGAGCCTTCCTTTCCCCACTCCCTACACCAGTGCTTTGGATTCATTTTCACCAAAGCCATTTCCTTACCATTAAAATGTGAAGGCCAGGGGCCGGGAAGGTAGCTCAGTAGTAGAGTGCTTGCCTTGTATGCATGAGACCCTGGGTTCCATTCCTCAGTACCACATAAGCAGAAAAAGCAGGAAATGGTGCTGTGGCTCAAGTAGTAGAGTGCTAGCCTTGAGTTGAAGAGCTGAGGGACAACACCCAGGCCCAGAATTCAGGCCCCATGACTGACAAATAAATAAACAAACAAACAAATAGATAAATAAATAAAAAGTGAAGGCCAGTTGTTCCCCACAAATCAATGGTCGGCTGATAAATGACACACTCTCTGTTGAACTCATAAATTCTGAGTGTTGGGATTCATGAGGTAAAGTTCTAAAGTGCCCTGCAAACTTTTAAGCTCTGAGCACGTGTAAAGAATAAAAGCTTGACAGCAGCACAGTCTTCCTTATGCTCTTGGGGTGCTATGCATCACTCACTTCTCTTCCCATTACAGATCAAATCCAGATGTCAAATGCACCTCCACTCCACTCTATAACCTGCTGCTCTTCTGGGTTCTTACCCAAGGCTCTTATTTACACCATAGATGAGCAAAACTCTTGGCCTGGTTGAGATGACTGAGTACAGCTTGGTCATGAGCCATGAGCAGTGGAAAAATACCATCCCGTCCCCAATCCTGCTGGCCCCTAGCACCCTGTGGCATAAGCAGGAAACTTTGTATCCTTCTTCAGTGTGGAAGACCTCCCTTTTTGGCCTTTTCCCTGGGTGGACCTGGTTCTTCCATCCCATCTAATTCTACCAGATCCCTCAGGAGCTGAATAGTAGGGTCCTCAAATTTCTTTCTGTGAAAGGTCAGATAGTAGTAAATACTTCAGATTTCACAGCTGAGCTCTGTTGAGCCCATTCAACTCTGCCCCTTATAGCAAGAAAGCAATGGAGAAAAGATGTCAATAAATGCGACTGTGTTGCAATGCGCTTATTTAAAAAAAAAAAAAAGCAGGTGGCTGGTCTGAATTGGCTATAGGGGGTTGTACTTTAGAATGGAGAACAGCATGAGGACCCTCTTAGGGGAGAGGCAGGTGTACAGTGCTGTGGCAGGGGAAACTAACAAGTTGCCTTTTGTTGCTGGTCAGGGATGAGAACATGACAGTGCTCTCACCCAGCTGCCCATGATCTCTGGGAACCTAAGATGTCAACTGATCTCACAGGAGGCCTAGAGCCTACCTGCTACCAGTGCCTAGATAACTTAGAGGTGATGCTGCCAGAGCAGTAGAGGCCCATTGTGTAACCATCTGGCAAGGCTCCAGAGCAGTGTTCTTTCAGGGGTTTAATTATGGGATGGAAGTGGTGGCTGACTTAGCTGATATGTCAGACCTGTAGAGGCCAGTACTCTACCACTTGAGCCACAGCACCACTTCAAGCTTTTTCTGAGAAGTTTATTGGAGATAAGTGTCTCATGGATTCTTTAGAACCATTGACTCACTTTGAACCATGATCCTCAGATCTCAGCCTCCTGAGTAACTAGGATTACGGGCATGAGCCACCAGGACAAACTTTTTGATGGTCATATGTTAGAAGAGCTCTTACTGGCATCTACTGGATAAAGATAAGATATGGCACTAAACATCCTACAACGTACAAAACACACCCCCACCCATGACAAGGAATTAATTATCCAGCCCCAATGTCAATAATACCCAGGTTGAAATGCACACTTCCAAAGAAGTCTGGCCATCATCATCTGGGAACTTACTAGGATTGAAAATTATCCACCCCTCCTTGACTTGAAGTGGGGCCCAGTAATCTGCATTCTGCATTCTAGTTGATTCTGATGCCTACAATAGCTTGATAACCACAGATAAAGATAGGTCAAGAGGGGCTAGAGGAGAGGAAGGTGAGTAAACTTGAATACAGCCATGTGATGAGCTAGAGAGGGACTCACATGATTGAATTAGGGCCCAAAAATGTGAGCATCAGGATGAGAATGAATGGAGTAGGGAGGGTACTGAGAGTGCCATCTGACAGAGCTCAAAATGCTCCTCCCCAAATATGTCAATCTGAGATTCTGAGTTGGTTATTCAGAGAAACTTCACAGATAGATAGATGAATAGATTGACAGACAGGTACATACATACATATATACATACATACATACATACATACATACATACATACATACATACATACATACATGTATATACATCTAGTTATATAAACATACAGAAATCTACCTATATGGATCTAGATATAAATAGAGAGAGATTATGAACTGTTGATTATCTCTATCTATATAGATAGAAAAGAATGATATATAGATGTATCTGTATCTAGGTATCTAGATAGATAGTGACATAGATATCAATATTCAGATGTAGATAGAGGGGGAGATAAATGGAAATCTAGGCTCAGAGAAGTTATATGATCTGTGTCATCTCAGAGAGATTCAGGAGACAGAAGATAGATGGGCAGGGGGCTGGGAAGATGGCTCAGTGGTAGAGCGCTTGCCTTGCATGCCTGAGGCCCTGGGTTCGATTCCTCAGCACCACATAAGCAAAAAGAAAAAAGCTGGAAGTGGCGCTGTAGCTCAAGTGGTAGAGCACTAGCCTTGAGCTGAAGAGCTGAGGGACAGCGCCCAAACCCAGAGTTCAGGCCCCACGACCGGACCCCCCCAAAAGAAACAAAAAACAAAAAACAGAAGATAGATGGGCAGGAATCCCAACAGAACCCTGTGCAGCTGCTACCAAAGTATGGTGACAATTCAGCCCGAGCTACAGAAAACTTATGCAGGAGGGAAGACAAGGACTCTGACTTTACATCCATCTAGGCCTGTAAAGGGCTAGACTCCTCAGTCCAAAATGGTCCCTACAACTGCTCCATCCTGTGCCCTGGCCTCTGCTCTACAGCCCAATGCCGAGGTCTGACATCCCTCTTCATTGGGTGGCCCCACATTCTCAATTCCTATCATTTCTCCTTGAGAGGAAAATCAGCCAACTGAGACAATTACTCCTAGTTTCAAATAAACATAACTATAAGGGGGTGAGAACGCATTCCTTTATAAGGCTTTTCTTCAAGATACTTAGCAGGAGACTCCATGATTACCCCTGTCTGACCCTATTGAGATTCCAGACTAAGAATGATTTTTTTTAATATTCTTCTGGAATAAATATTCTTCCTTGTCATACTTCCTGCCAGATGACAAGATTTTTATCTCTACAATTTAATTAAGATCAGTGCTCACACTAATAAAGACCATCTTCCCATCCAGTCACACCTTTTCCAGACAGTACTCAATGCCCTTGCTGCCCAGACCAAGGAAGAAGAGTATCTACTATATGAATGAAATCTCTCCTTGGGACTCAAATGAACAAGAAAAGAAGCTGGAGGGGGTGCACAAGAAGAACTCTGGAAGGAAATTGCATAACTAGCAACTATTTTTCCTTAATGGATTGCTTTAAACTCCTGGAAGAAATAAATGCAGCGAGCAAGTGGCATCTGTCATCCAAACAGCCCTTCCTGGCTAGCCATTTGGGAGGAAGCACAAACTCCTGGGAACAGCCCAAGTACATAGATCCAAAACAAAATGACTGGTCAGTGTCCCTAGAACTTCCTGGTTTTGTTTTTGTTTTCCTTTGCCTATGCTGTATCATATACCTTCGTCCAATTGAATATGACCCCACCCAGCCACAAAACAGTGAGTCCTTTATGTAGCTCTTAGAATGTATGTATGCATTAGAGAGATAGGATAAAGCACCCACTTCTCTCCAGTCCTGTGAGAGAGATTGGTAGCCAGTGTTTCCTTTCGGAAGAGCTGAGTGTCTACCTTTATCTGGTTCATAAGTTTGCTGAGGCACAGGAGAAACCCTCAGTTAGTACAGGAGGCCATCCAGGTGAAGTCATATCTGGTGCCCTCACAAATTCCTGTAAGGTCCTAAGGTCCTCCTGACAGCTGGGAGCAGGCTGGGCTGCTGACCCTAATGACTATAGCTCCGCCTTCCTGGGATGCTCTGGGAGGTGGTTGCCTAGCAACGGCACAGGCAGGCATGCAAGCAGGCTAAGGGAGCATGAACTCGGGACAAAGCACAGGAAACAAAGGGTCTTGTCCTGCTCATTATGGCTTTTATAAGAGTGTTTGGTACTGGTGCGCTCCTGGCTTTCACTCCATGCCCTCTTCACCTTGGCCTCTGCCAATCCCACCAGAGCCATTAATCAGAGTTTTGAAAGGAGCACAAAACCTGTTGCAACTCCAAGGAAAAGTTGCTCTTAGTGAACTCAATGAATACTTCCCTCCAAAGACCTGAAACTGTGAAGACAGGAAGATAGGACAGGGCAAAATCAATAGCATAGTGCTCAATGTCCTTACCAGAAACAGTTCTTTAAATTCTCACTGAAGGTTTTATTGCTCTCTTTGTAGAAGTAAGGAAAGAAGGGACCTGCCTAATGGCTCGGTGGCCAGTTTGCTTCCTAGGAAAGCAGACCTGAGACAAAGTGCTGTGTAGGAATTGTGGGGAAGGGGAAAGGGAAGGGAAAGGTAGAAACTGGGGAAAGTGGAGCTTTAACTCAGTCCTGCCAAGGGGCTCGTCTGTGCTGAGTGTGTTTTGGAAAGGATCTGGTCTTTGGAATTGTCCCAAGTTGGGGAGAAAGAACCAAGCTTTTATAAACCCTCATTTAGATCAGACAGCCTATTCCTGGCTATGTCTGGAAGGAAGTGTGACCTGGGCCTGGACCTTCTTTGGTTTAAGTAATCCATATCTGGTAACTGAGAGCCACCTTTGGCAACATGGGGAGAAGAAGTCTTCTATTCCTGAAGAAGGATCTGGGTGCCAAATCCAGTGCAGTCACCAATAAAGGACAGAGCTAAAACTGTGGCCCAGATCCTGCAGCACACTACTTTTCCTTTGCCATCTCATCTCTGCTTTCATCCCCAATTTGAAGGACATGGGCTAGCTCTTTGGTTGGAGTTCCAAGGCCTCTTGACACATGCAGCAAAATTTAGGCATAAGAGTTAGACAAGAAAAGCCCCCTGGCAGGGCTGTGAATGGGAAAGCCTACTGCTGCAAAGTCTGAAAACACAACTCACTCCTGAAACTCACTTCCCTGTGTACCTTCAGACCACATAGTCCCGTGACGTGGCCACACTTCAAATCTCTCAGCTTCTCATCCCTGCAGACCCCTAGCTGGTCTTATCTCATCATGGTAGAACCAAGAACCAAAACTATATACATCCTAGGATCTTGTGGAAACTTGCCTGACAGAGACCCTTACAGGCAAAGAGGGTTTGCAAAAAAAAAATAAAATAAGTATCTTATCTAAGGGTGCAAAGTTGGTAGCAGAAAAAAAAAGTGAGATTTGAACCCAGGTCTCCTGACTCAAAGGTCTTGGTCTTAGGTGCCACTCCGGGCAGTTGTAGACATTAAGACATGGAGATGGTGCTACTTTTTTTTTTTTTGGGTCCGGTCGTGGGGCCTACACTCAGAGCCTGGGCACTGTCCCTCAGCTCTTCAGCTCAAGGCTAGCGCTCTACCCCTTGAGCCACAGCACCTCTTCCGGCTTTTTTCTTTTTGTTTATGTGGTGCTGAGGAATCGAACCCAGGGCCTCATGCATGCAAGGCAAGCGCTCTACCACTCAGCCACCTTCCCAGCCCCGAGATGATGCTACTTTCTACCATCTCCCTGCCATGTTCTCTTTGTCCAGTATCCTCTATTCTCCTCTATTCTTTCCTCTCTTTTGCTCTGTTAGTTCCTACTCAGTCTTGAGATCTCTCCCGTAGGAAGTGTTTTCAGAGCTCCCACCCCACTCTATTTTGGTCCTCTCAGGACATCTCATTATTTACCTGTCACATCTGTGACTACCATAGTTAAATCCATTAGTGTGCAGCTGCATATTCAATAACTGTCTCATTAAATATGAACTCTATGACAGGGGTCCAGAGCAGTCTAACTCACCCACATATCCCCCAACACCCAGAAGGAATAAATTAATAAGAGTACATTCTGTTTGGTGCTGTTCTCTGATTCTTTCATTTCTTCGCCACAGTTGTCCTGACTTTTTAGACAAATGCCAATGCCTCAAAGGCACTTAATAAGATTAAATAAGTCTCTTGGATCTAGCACTCCCCCTCCTTGGAACCTAGCTCCCAGTTAAGGACAGAGTGGACAATCAACAGCAGTTTTAGGGCTGATTGATGATTGCCTGATGCCAGAGCCTCCAGAACACCCCTTCCAGGAAAAGAAGAGAAGAATTCTTGCACTTCTGCCAACACAGAAGGAGAGCAAGAGCCTCCTTCTTAGCCATTCTGGCCTGAGCCCCCAGGCAGCAAGGAGGGAATTAGCTCAAATCGCATTAACATGGTTCTCAGGAAACAGCTGCAGAATTAGAGGTTACAGCCACAGCAGCAGAGTCTTTTTAATAGGACATTAATGCTCATTCTGAGCAATTACTCTATTTGCAATGGTTTCTTAATGTTCAGCCTCTGGAGCCCTTGAGAGAAAGGAGCCATGTGCTTCCAGCAACCATTTCTCCATTGCAAAAGCAGAGGAGTGAGCTAGGGAAATGCCCTTCCTGGTCAAATTAGTGCCAGATAATTTGGGGAAGGGGTGAGTGGGTGGCAAGTCCCTGCACCTGGCTTCCCTTCTCTTCAAGGGTGGAGCTTCTCAGGCAGAGGCAGTGAGGTCTCTATGCACAAAAGACCCTTATCAAACCTTCTCCATTACTCCCTTCACAATCATGCAGTTGCCCAGAGCCAGAGCCTGCTAAGTGCTCCTAACAGCATCCAATACCTCTCCCAGTATAATGCTTACCATGCTTATCATCTTGGTTTTAATAGCATTTCCATCCTCAATTATTAGAGTAATTAAAGTTCATTGCAAAAATAAAGCAGCAAGCAGATCATATTTCCATGACACCCAGTAGTCCTAGTCCTGCAATGTTTTTCTAGGCATGGGCATACATAACAATATGGAAATACCAGATTATAAAAAAAGGAGGTCATTGGTTCTTCTACCCTGTTTTGTGACAGTAGCATGGCCACAGTTTATTGTTGTTGCATATCTAATTGTCTGCCCCATGTAGCCCCATAGCAGGGCACCGAATCAGGATAACTATTGCTCCGTGGGACAGAGCAGTCCTCCCCTTAAATGGTAGCAGACTAGTTGTGTCAAAAATTTGGGGGCTGCAAGTGACCTAATAAAAGAACCCAACTGAAACTCACTAAAGAAATGTCATAGCTAGAAAAATACCTTAGGGGTTTAGAAATAGTTTTAGCTGCAAATGAGACTCGATTCAGTAACTCTATTATATCATCTAAGATTCTCTCTCTATGCTTCCTCTAACCTCTTTCCCTAATCCCTCATTCTGTCTCTCTTTTTCACCTTTCTCCCTCCCTGCTTCTTCCCTCTCTTCTCTTCACCCATTTCCCCTCTCCCTTTCTTCCTCTTTCACTCTCTCTTTTCCTCCTTTCTCTCTCCCTCCTTTCTTTCTCTCCCTCTTTCCTTCTCTCTCTCCCTCCCCCTTTCCTTCTCCCTCTTCCTCTCCCTCTCCCTCTCCTTCTTTCTCTCTCTCTCTTTCCACTCTCCTTTTAGGCCTCTGTAGTCACATATTTTCCTGTGTTTCTCTGTCTGCTTTTCTCCCTGTCTTGTGCCTTTCCATCAGGTATTTAAACTTCATTAAACACAATTGCTCAGTTATCAGCAATGTAGGCACTCAATATTAGCTGTATTATTGTAGGAAGTACAATCTCTTTTCTGATAAAGGAATCCTGCTTCTTTCCACCAACTATGATGTCTTAAAAATATACTTACACAGAACATAATTCAGTTTTTTTTTTTGGTGAGGGGCATAAAACAAGTCTCCTGTCAGAGATCAAAAGTTCTTTTTCCTGCCAGCAGTACCTCTATTTGTCTACTGAGATAAGAAGGGCCAATATCTGAGCAGAACTAATTGCCGAGTGTTCCAGCAGAGTTCTAACAAATAGCTCTTCCTTTGATTTTTTTGGTGGTACTGATGTTTGAACTCCAGGCCTTGTGCGTGCTAAGCAAATGCTCTACTACTTGAGCATATGTCCAAACCTTTTTACTTTGTTATTTTAGATAAGGTCTCAGGCTTTTGCCCAGGCCAGCCTTGGACTTTACCCATTCCTCCTAAGTAGCTGAGATTACAGACACATACCAACTTGCCTGAATTATTTGTTAGAAAGATGGTAATCTCACTCACTTTTTGCTTTGGCTGGCCTCTAACTGCAGTCTTCCTTGCTCTGTTTGGGATTATAGGTATAAATCACCACACCCAGCCTGCCACTATTTTTGAAACATGACTGAATCAGCTGATGCAAACACTAAGGATGGAAAGGGCTGGCTGTGTTTCAAGAAGGAGGGCCTTATCAACTACATTCAAAGCCATGGGTGAATGAAGCAAATGGAGCAGGTGAGGGATGATCATGGATTTGATAAAGCACAGCAGAACTTGAACCTCATAATCTTTTATCCTGATACCAACCC
Organism: Dipodomys merriami; assembly: GCF_024711535.1. Classification (NCBI taxonomy): domain Eukaryota; kingdom Metazoa; phylum Chordata; class Mammalia; order Rodentia; family Heteromyidae; genus Dipodomys; species Dipodomys merriami. The sequence goes on from NW_027203270.1 coordinate 2,118,055, forward strand.
TGCCAACTAAATGCCATGGTCTCCATTTTTACAGATAAGGAAATGAATGCCAAGAGTTGTTCGAGAATGTGCTCCAGGAATACATAACAAATAAGGATTGGGAACTAGATCAGATGGTACACATCCTAGATGTCATCAAAATCACCATACCTCTGCACAGGGCAAGCCGCACATGCAGCTCCTGAGAGTATTACTGTCCAAGTGGGACGTGTCAGCATGCAGTTCTTCTAGAAAGAGCTTGACCCATCTCTAAGCATAAGCCTGGTGTTTCATTCGCATTGTCTTTACTCTTAGCCCTTACAAGGCTTTTTTAAAAATTTTTATTTATTTATTTTTTATTGTGAAAATACCATACAGAGGGGATACAATTACATGGGCAAGGTAATGAGTACATTTCTTATCAAGTATTGTTGCCTCCGCCTTTGTTTCCCCTTCCCATCCTTTCCCAATCCCCCTCCTTCCCCGCTGCACCAAAGTTGTAGTTTGTTTTTCAACATAATGACTTGTACATCTCATTGTTGCAATGGGTCTACCTGTATCCCTATAAACAATTTGTTTTTTCCCTTCCCCTCTACAAATTATGCCAACATTAAATACAGTGAAAGCAGGGGTTATACAATGGGAGAGGGACATACAAAGCAACAAAGAAATCATCTTATAAATATGTTAGAAACAATAGCAAGAAAGAAAAACCATTTGAGTCCTTATCTTGGGGTTCATCTCACCTAACAATTTATCTGACCATTGTTTCTGCTTGTCTCAGACATATACTAGTTATTGCAAATAAGGGAAACCATGGGACCTATGTTTCTTTGGGCTTACTTCATTTAATAAAATTTTTTCCAAGTTTTTCCATTTCCTAACAAATGGGGCAATGTCATTCTTTCTGATGGAGCATAGAATTCCATGGTGTATATATACCACATTTTCTTGATCCATTCATCTACTGAGGGGCATCTGGGTTGGTTCCATACCTTAGCTATGGTAAATAAGGCTGCTGCAATAAACATAGTTGTGCTGGTAGCTTTAGTATGATCTTGCTTGTGATCATTTGGGTAAATGCCCAAAAGTAGGATTGCTGGGTAATTGGGGAGCTCTATGTAGAGTCTTTTGAGGAACCTCTATACTACTTTCCAAAGTGGTTGAACAAGTTTACACTCCCACCAACAATGCAGTAAGGTTCCCTTCTGTCCACATCCCCTCCAGCATCTGTTGTTATAAGAGTTCTTGATTATAGCCATTCTAACTGGGGTGAGGTGGTATCTCAATGTTGATTTGATTTGCATTTCTTTTATGGCTAGGGAGGTTGAGCATTTCTTCATGTGTCTATTGGCCATCCTTCTTTCCTCTTCAGAGAAGTTTCTCTTTAAGTCTTTAACCCACTTATTTGTTGGGCAGTTGTTTCTTTGAGGATTTGTTGATGGGGGATTTAATTTTTTGAGTTCCAGGTATATTTTAGATATGAGACCTTTGTCCATTGTATGGCTAGTGAAGATCTTCTCCCAATCTGTAGGCTTTCTATTGATTTTGCTAGCTATGTCATTTGCCATGCAGAAGCTCTGCAATTTCATGTTGCTCTCAATGTAGCTCTGAGGGAAAACATTAGTTTTCCTAACTGTAATGGAAGGGGAAACAAGTTTTGAGGGCCAATTCCTGCTACCTATGAGGCCCCAGGGAGTGGCTGGCTGCCCTCAATGTCTGGTCTGCTAGTCTATAGCCTCTCTACCATGAAAAGGATCCCACCAGCTACCTCCTCTTCTGGGTCCCATCAAGAGTTCCTCCCACCGGGGTCCTACACTCCTGCCTCTTCTCTGTTAGTAGTTCGCCTGCACCTGCAACTTTATTCTGCAGTTTCTGTTATCTTGATAAACTGTAGTGTGAAAACATCATCTGTTTGAGCCATAATCACATAATTTCTATTACAGTAAAATGTCTGCAATTATTTTGGTATCAGTTATTTCTCTCTATGTGTCTCTATCTCCTTCTCTGTCTCTGTTTGTGTTGGTCCTGGAGCTTGAACTCAGGGCCTGAGCACTGTCCCTGAGCTTTTTATGCTCTACCACTTGAGCCACAGCTACACTTCGGGGTTTGGGGTGGTTAGTTAGAGATGAGAGTCTCATGGACTGTCCTGCCCAGGCTGGCTTTGAACTGTGATCCTCAGATTTCAGCTTCCTAAGTAGCTAGAATTACAGGCATGAGCCATTATGCATGACTCTAGTTAATGCTCTCTTCTAGCATCTAAGTTACACATTTTATCATAGCTCCATATATGTAAAAAAAAGTATAGTGTGCATAAGGTTTGGTACTATCCAGGGTTTCAGGAATCTACTGTGGAGCTTGAAACATATCCCTGTTGATGGGGGGGGTGGTGCTATGTAATGTAAAGCAACAACAAACAATTTTCTATCCATGGAGCTTTGGATTGTCTCACTGATTAAAACATACATTAACAACTTTTGAAATACATTTTCAACCTCTCATGTTTTGTTTTACATTGTATTACGAAAATATCCAAACACTGAACAAAGTAAGTACTATGCAATAAGTATCCATCCACCCCAGCTCCCACACTCAAATCTACACAGTTTATCCCACATCTATCCATCCATACCTCCCTCTGGCCACCATCAATCCATCTTATTTTTAAGCCTCAACCTTTGGTACACTTTACTCTGAAATGAAACACTTCAGTGTGCATATCATTAACTACAGTTCAATATTTACTTATTTGTGTGATGCACTCTGCAAACAGAGAAATCAGCAACTTGAGTATACAAATGCTGCTTGTGAACAAATGCAAACACATGCAATAACTGACCCCTCCCCGATGATGCAAAGCAGTCTGTATCCCTGCAGGTGCCCTCATAACCTTTCTGTAGCTCTTACCCCACTACTCCCCTCCCCTGCTGATCGAATTCATCTCACCTTGGATGGCTTTGACTGTTACAGAATTTCTCATAAATAGAGTCATATGGTCATGTGCTCATCCGTGTCTGGCTCTTTTCACTCATCATAATGATTTTTGTTTTTATTTTTGGTACTAGGACTGGGGTTTGAACATCGAACCCTGTCTCTCACTTGGCTTTTTACACTCAAGGCTGGTGCTCTACCACTTGAGCCACCAACTCCACTTCAGCTGTTGGCTGGTTAGTTGGAGAAAAGAGTCCTACAGACTTTTCTGCCCAAGCTCTCAGCCTCCTGAGTAACTAGAATTACAGGCATAAGCCACCAGCATTGCTCCAATTTGTGGGTGCAATATCATGTAATAGTCCATCATTTGTCCATTTTGTTATTGATTGCAATAGTTATTAAGTAAAGAAAATTGCTCTTCCCTAATGAATTCCTTGTTAGGATATGTTTTTACTTTTGTAAGAATGCTTTTATCATCTAAAGCTAACTAGTTCTGAGCTATCAGGATCCAGGACTTTTGATAACCTGAGAGTTCTGGATTTCTACTTCAGTTCCACCTGTCACTAACTGGGTGACCTTGGGTTAGTTACCTAGCCATTTCCTTATTCATATTCATCAAGTGGAAGTAAAAATCCCTAAAAGTTTCCACATAGTAATTGCACTATACAAAATTGCAATGAGGATTGGAAAATATTGCAGGAATAATGCCAATTACCGTTTTTCATAGTATTTCTTGCTACTTAGAGAAAAACATTTGACAATGCAATTAACTCACAGGCCCCCAGATTTTCCAGGTGATCCTAAAGCCAACGATAATTCTCTTTGTAAGAGACAGAAGACAAGAAAATACTAACACAGAGAAAGCCAAGTGAAGACAGAGGAAGACATTGAAATGATGTGGCCACAGATGTCACCAGAAGCTGCAAAGGGCAATACAGTTGAGGCCCTTACCAACACATTGACTTTCAGCTTCAAGAACTGTGACAGAATTTCTCTAGTCTTGAGCCAAGAAGTTCACAAAGAATTACTATAACAGTATTAAAGAACTGATACAAAGAAGGGTTTTATGGTTAATCCTGTCATTCACACCCTGTTGTTATGGGTTTAGTAGGGAGAGTTGGAATTTAGATTTAGATTTAGAAATGCAAAATCCAGGATGGCTCTCAAGGATGTCAAGAAGAGGAAAAAGAGTAGCAGCCATTTTACTTAAATATTCAATAGTGGAGACATATTGTCATGATTTCACTTTTGAAATTATTCCTACATTAGAAGAAGTGATTTTTTTTTTCCTCTCAAGTGTATCTGATTTTCCTAGAACAAGATTCCAGCAAACAAGTTTAAGCTTAGCTCTTTCCTTTAAACCCCTCTGTTTGAACACAAAATATCCCTTGTGCAATGTTCTGTTTGTATTTCTTCACTTCAGGCTGGTTCTAACTTTATATTCATCTAGAAATTCTAAGCTGAAAGGGCCAAGGGAAGGTCCAAACCTATTTTTTTCCTTCTCCTTCCTTTCTCCACATGGCCAAATTGACAGCAGAAGTCTGCCATCTTGTGGACACACACAATTCCAACAGCCTAACCCTATATCAGAAAGTCAAAATTGAGATGTTAGTTTCAAAGTCACTTGGCTTGTCTTTCTGCCTCTAAATAAAGCTTCACCTAACTGGCTTGGAAAAACAAGTATATGTATGGAAATCTTCCTGGTCATTCAAACAGCTAAGACGTGAGCAAAAATGGTGTTGAAGTAGGCCTGCAACCTTCAGGAGACCTTAGGTGCCTTGGGTTCATAGAAAGAAAATAGTTTTTATTCTTCCTCTTGGAAGAACTAGATGCTCTACTTGCTACTTTCATAAACCCATAGGAGACATCTCCATGGACTTGGGAAAGCCCAATATCCACCCCCACTTACTTCTCTTAAGGTTTAATGGAGTAAGTGAAGAGAAGCTGGGAAAGGTTGCTTGATGAGCAATAAATGATAGCTAGGTAGGAGGTAAGAAGTTCTAATGTGCTGTCACCCAGTACGATTATAGACACGGATGGTGTATGACTTGTCTCAAAAAGCTAGAAGAAAGGATTCAGTGTGTTTTCCCATAAAGAAATATCAAATATTGGGGCTGGGAAGGTGGCTCAGTGGTAGAGCACTTGCCTTGCATACATGAGGCCCTGGGTTCGATTCCCCAGAACCACATAAGCAAAAAGAAAAAAAGCTGGAAATGGCACTGTGGTTCAAGTGGTAGAGCACTAGCCTTGAGCTGAAAGCTGAGGGATAGCGCCCAGGCCCAGAGTTCAGGCCCCACAACTGGACCCAAAAATAAAAAAATTTTTAAAAAAGAAATATCAAATATTTGACACAATTGCATAATGTACACATTTATACCAAAAAAATTGCCACAATACCCATTAATAGGTACAATTTTCTATCTTATGTACACATCAAAAATAAATTCTATTGGGTGGTGATAGCTCACACCTCTGATCCTAGATACACAGAAAGCTGAGATCCAAGGACCACAGCCCAAATCCAGCCCAATTAGAAAAGTGCAAAGATTCCATCTCCAAAATAATCAGTCAAAAGCCAGCCTGGCTCTGGTAAATTACCAGATATCAGCAAGCAAACCAAGCTAGAATGCAGGCCCATAAAAGTAGACAGTGAGGAAGCTAGCCTATGCATTAATTCTCAATCCATTTCAAATGAGGATAATATTATCTATCTAATAGATCTGTTGCAAACATGAAATGGTTAATATATGTTTTTAAAAGTACTTGGCATATTGCCTAATGGGTAAACTTAAAACATATTAACAATCTCTTCACCACAGCCCAAGCAGACCTCTTAACATGTGACCCCTGCTCAGTACCCAGTGCTCTTCAGCACCCCTGTACCTTGCCAGCCCCCACTTCCCCCACTGGTACTCCTCCATCACTGCCTGGCCCTGTGACTTTCAGGCCCCAAGGCCTCTTCATATCAGCATCAATCTGCCTGGAGCTTGATTCCCTTTCATCTACTCACTCCTCAGCTTATAGCTGAGATGCTCTTGGGGAGCTTTCTGAGGCCTCTCAGAAGAAGTCAGACCCCCTAACTACTAAGCACATCCTACAGCAGTACTCCCTGTCTCTTCCTTCACAGTTCCCCGCCTGATTGCCCAATTATTTGTGTAATTTAGCCTTCTGTTATCAACTTCACAGGGTCAAAGATGGAGTGTCTATGTCTAGTCACATCTTCAGTTATGAGCTCAGCGCTTGAGCATAGGAAATACTGAATGGGTAATAAATGTATAAAACAAATAGTACAGTGAGAGTTTCACACTGATGAAAAGGGCACACTGAACTTACTCTCCTTCCAGTGGCCAAAGGAGGCATGGGAGGGAGGAACATTCTTTGAAGCAGATGTCTTTGGTTGACAATGAATCTGAGTTAGCTTTTCATCATTGGAACTAAGTTTTGCTACCTAGATGGGCTTTGTAGGAATGTGTCCCTATCCTTGCTGAGGTGGTAGCATTTGTATCTGGTTTGAAACACTTTAGAAGTAGCCTTTGTGGCTACTGCTATCATCTCCAATACTTCCTTCACATGGGGCCACCAAAGACTAGACAGATGAATGCCTGGTACTTGTTGGTTGACCTGCCGGGCACAGGAAGGCAGATGGTATAGTAACTAGTATAGGCAGGAACTCCTGAGCCCTGTACCTGTTCCTCCAACATGTCATCTTGTGATTGTCGCCAGCATGCATACTTAGAACACCCAGCTAAGAACAGGATCCACTCACAAGTGATGACTCCGTTTCAGATTTTGCCCACCCTGCCCCCACACTCTAAGAGAGCTGACTATAGCTGGCAAGGCAGATGCTGGACACGGTCTCTACAAGAGACTGCATTCTATCAATAGACACCTAGAAACACACCAGGCTTGGTGTTGAGCCAGCAGATCAACACTTTCTCTATTCTCTACACACAAGAGTGTGGTGGGGGCTGAGTTCTCTAGAACTATTACTGTAGAATCACAGCAAAATGAGAATGGAGCTTGTGAACTGACTTTCAGCCCACATCATCCCCTATACAGTTAGCCTAGACATCTGTCTCAGAAGACAGGTGTTTATGTCCTGTCCTTACCTTTGGGTTCTGGCAGAGAAGCTGGTCTGTCTCCCCTCACACCAGTGCCTCTGACTGATTTTATGATGTTGTCTCTGATCAAGCTGGGAGAGCCTAGCACGACAAGTTCTTTGTACCATCCTTTCCACAAAAGGAAGCCAGCTTTGACAGGCCTTTGTTCCTTCCAAAACCTTACTGTCTTTCATTGAAAAGAAAAACCAAAATCATTCCTCAAGCAGAACTCATACTGGATCCATTTAAATTTGTTTTCATTGTTTCTTAGCCTGAGCTTGCTTGCTTTCTTCTACCATTTCTAGACAGTCTGCACAAACCTGCAACAGCAGGCTTTAGAAGATTTCAAGGACTTAATAGTGACTTGACACGTCATTGTTCTTTGTTGCCATTGACAAAAGTCTGGACCACACAGGCTTAGGCAGAAAAGAGACTAAACTTGGAATGGTAATTCCCAGCTTCAGGCATGGCAAGATGCAAAACCTCCAGTGATATCAGCAGGTTCCAACCCTTTCTGGTATCTCAGCTCTGCTTTCTCTACATTCAGCAAGGCTTTCTCCATGAAAAACTTTCTCTCATACCTCCAGTATCACACTATACATTCCACAGCCTTCTAGTCCAGCCAGGATTACCAGAATTAGCCAATATTTGGGACACATTTATACCTGAAATGCAAATTTAACTTAATTTTATCTAGCAACCCTACTAATATAGGTCCTAGGAGTAAATCTGAGCAATTGACTCATGTTCTGACACCCAGTTTCAATGATCAGAAGAATGGGTAAAAAAACAACTGTCAATATATGGCCACTTACCTAATCCTGAGATGGCCCTGTACTCCACATGTGCTAATAGTGGGAAGTGATGACCCCAATAATCAAGAGTTGGACTTAGAAGAAAGAGAAATAACTCTTTCTTAGGCAAAAACACCAAATGCTGGCTGCAGTGACCCTGAAAATCCCAGACAATAGTGAAGAGTAGAATACTCCAAGGTGCTTATAGAACATACAACAGCCTACCAACACCTCAAACCACTCTTCCTTCATAGGTACTGTAATTATTCTCTATATTAACAAAGCATGACAAACTGGGAGCAGGACTTACACAACAGAATTTCATTTTCTCACAGATGGAAAGGCTGAAGTCCAAGGATCAAGGTATCTATCTGCAGGTCTGATTTCCTCTGTGGCCATTCTCTTGACTTGCGGTTTCAAATTTCTCCTATGTCCTCATGTGGTCCTTCCTGTTATACCCCTATAGGTATTTAGCATCTCTTCTCAACAGACACCAGTCTGTTGAAATAGGCACCACCCCTCATGAACCTCACTTTGACATGTTCACCTCTGTAAAAATTTTCAGTTCCAAATACATTGACATTCTGAGACAATGGTGGCAGAACCTCAACAAAAGAATAGGGGATGGGCCCACTCCAGCCCATGAGAAGCCCTCTCCCATTTACTCTTTTCATTTAATAAACAGGATCACGAGGGGACTGTGGCTTGTCTCCCATCCTCAGTTCTGATTAATGGTGGTATTCCAAAGAGTCTTTCAGAACTCCAGACAGAGGCTGTCCAGCCACACCACTGCCAATGTATCCAGTCACCAATATGCACACCAAATCCACAGGCCAGACACTTTTGTTTGTTGGAACTCAAAGCCTCACACATGCTATACAAGTGCTCTTCCACTTGAGCTATGCCCCCAGTCCTTTCCATATTTGTTCATTTTTTTTCCCAGATAGCTTCCTCTAGTGCCAACCTCTGATGGCAATACTCTACCTAGGCCTCCCATCTAGCCAAATTGGAAAATCTACATCTTGCCCCAGACATTCTTAAAATTGAGTATTTCTCTGAGAGGGATGGAACTAAACAGGAAGAAAGATTCTTCTACACAGTTTGAGGAGATTCAGCTAAAACGAAAGGGGGACAGGCACCCAAGCTTATGATTTGAAGCAATAAAGACTCTTTAAGGGCAAAAATGATGAGTTCTATGGATGTGTAAATGAGCCCAGAGAGGAATTCATCAGATGGGTAAATTACAAAATGAAAAAAGACTGTAACAAGTGAGAGAGAACAGTGAATATTTCAGTGTCTTTTCGTTCATAAGAAATTCATGAGCAACGTGTGTTGGAAATTTTGTTGGTTTTGCTGGTGAGGGAGAATTGTAAATATGTATAATATGTAAATACCTTTTATAATAAAAGCCCTGAAGATAAATGAGGCTGTCTGTACAGAAGCTGTGAACCATATCGGATGTTGATGTAACTGGCATCTCTCTAGAAATTACCATAATGCTTACAGGCCTTTGAAAGTTCCTGAGCTCTGGGAAAGAAATGCATAAATACTAACCAGAAAAACATATACAGACGCCTCGTTTTTCTCCTTTGCTTTTCCCTTTCTCTTTCTTTTCATTTCCTTGGGTTCATTTTCATGTGAGGAAGGTAACCTTAGCCTAGGTGGAACAGGGCTTTGGATCTAGACCTGGCCAGGTTCAAACAGGCCTTCCTTCCACCAACCACCGCGGAATCCCACCTCTAGGCCCTGTGAAAGTCGCTTTCCCCACCTGTGACACGCTTCTCGCCCTTGGGGAAGTCTGGATACAGCTGCAGAGTGAGGCCTAGGGCCACAGCTTTGGCGAGGGTTAAGTCACCTCAAGGTAGTGAGGTCATCTGGAGAGGATGCCAAATGAGCCACTGAAGTAAAGACCGACGAGAACGCGAGAAGGCCAACAGAAGCCAGGCCCCGCCCCCGAGGCCCCGCCCCGAGCCTCGCTCCCCCCACGTCCCGCCAGACCCCGCCCCTGGCCCTAGCTCCGGGCCCGAGGTCACGTCCAAAAACCACGCCCCCGACTCAAAGGCCACGCCCCCTGTGTCCGGCCACGCCCCCGTCCCATCCCCTGGTCTCTTCCCGGGCGGATTCCAGAGCCATGGCGCCTCAGGCGGCAGTGCCCGGGGCGCGCGCACTGTGGCGGGCCTGCAACGCGCTCATGGCCGCCTTCTTCGCGCTGGCCGCCTTCGTGCAGGTCAGCTGGGCTGGCGCGCGGCCGGGGGACTCCAGGCCCGGCTGCGGTGCCTGGCTGCGGGGCCGCAGGGGCGTTCGGGGTGCCGGGAGGACCAGCAGTGGGGGTACGTTTTGGGGAACCCCAGGCTGCCACTCTGTCACTTCCCATGGGACCGTGAGGGCAGCTGCCCGGCCCTTCGGCCTGAGGGGAGACGGGGAGACCCGGAGCAAAACCCTTTCCGATCATGCCTGACCTCATCCTGTCTGGTCTGCTTGTGGGATCGTCCTTAGAGCCCTTAGAACGCACCCATTCAGGAGTTTGAGGCAATTCTTGGGGGGCAGAGGGGGGGGTCTGTGGGTGTGTTAGAGCCACCTGCTGCATTCAGTCTGGAGCCCAGCAGTCCAGAGTTGCTAGACTATGAATGTTGCAGCGTCTGGCTATTTGCAAATGAAGAGAAAGAGCTAAACCAAACCTAGAAAATGGAACAGATGTCCACTAACACGGTGATGTTTTCGTGTTCCAGGTCAATGATCCAGATGTCCAACTAACACGGTGATGTTTTCGTGTTCCAGGTCAACGATCCAGATGCAGAGCTGTGGGTGGTGAGTAGGGGCCTCTTTCAAATTTAAAAAAAAAATGGCCCCCTAATTTGGTAGAGTTGTGTAAAGTGCACAAATCACACAGGTTGATCAGGTTGCCTCTCCTCCTGCTTCATGTGCTGGAAAAACTTAAAACATCAAACCTTTATTTCCTAATACAATGTGTGTTTATGTGTGTAACTGCTAAACTTTCCAGAGATAGTTCTTCCTGTTGAAACGCCAACAATCCTCATCCCTTAATCATACCACACTTATGAGTCCTATCATTTTCTCAATGCCTCAGTGTGCTGAACATTTAACATGCATTATCGCTAACCATGATAGCAATCATAAGAAGGAAGTGTGTAGGTTATTATGCAAATATTTGAGCATCCTTAGAGTTTAGTATCCTCAGTGGGCAGGTGCAGTGAAGGAACCAATTGTCCATGGCTACCAAGGAGCAGTCACATATTCTCTTTGAATAGATGTCATAACTGAGGATGCTGTTCTGGAGTGTTCTATCAACCAAACCTTCCTCCTGAGTTTCTAGCTAGAAACTCTAGCAAACAGTTGAGTAGGCAAAGGCAGGCTTAAGGTTAATGGTTCTGTTGATTCAGAGTTATTTTTAAGAAACCAACTAAAGCCCATAAAACCTACAATGTTCATCACTGCTGTGACTCGAGCCCTTTGGAGGGGATTGTCCCGTAAATGTCTTGAGACATTTGAATTTTGCAGTTGTGTGTGTGTGTGTGTGTGTGTGTGTGTGTGTGTGTGTGTGTGTGTGTGTGTGTGTGTGTGTGTGTGTGTGTGTGTGTGTGTGTGTGTGTGTGTATACTGGGGGCTTGAACTTAGGTCCTCATGTTCTTAGCCTAATGCTCAAGACTAACACCTACCATTTGAGCCACATCTATTTCCAGCTTTTTACTGGTTAATTGGAGATAAGAGGCTTACAAGCTTTTTTGCCCAAGCTGACCTCAAACTGTGATCCTCAGATCTGAATTCCTGAGTAGCTAGGATTACAGGCATAAGACACTAGCAACCAGCTTTGTCCCCAGTTTCTTTCAACACAGATGCACAAGACTGCACAGTGTCATAGAGGAGATAATGCTTAGGCTTTGGGATTATATTGACTGCGTGAATGAACAACAAGTGAAAACAGTGGAAATTATAATGAGAAATTCTAGTTAGGTTTGGGGGGAATTTTTTAGTGCAGTAGTATCACACTCTGGCATTGCCTGTCATGCCCCTGAATCACACCCAATCATCTCTTCCTCAGCACTGTGGCCCACATGATCTCAGGTAACAGCTATGGTAATAGCTGGTAGACAAGGGTAGTATTAGGAATAGCTGCATGGTAGTATTAGGAATAGCTGCATGGTCCTCAATGGCTGTGTGTTGAATTAAACTAAACATTGTAAGTGAGCACCATGATACAATTAGTTTACTTGACTATTTAGGAGGGAAGCAGGCAAGAATCCAAGCTGGCATGGTGATCAAGTTATATAAGAAAAGGTAGCTACTTCATAAAAGGTTACTAAAACCTAAAAGAAAATCATGGAGCTTGATGACAACTGATGTCAACTTTCTTTACTTTCTGGATATCTCCACACATCATGCATCTTGACATACTTCTTAACCCAGGTATTTCTTCTCTTTTTGCTTACAGGTGGTATACATGATACCTGCAGTACTGACTCTGCTTGTTGGATTGAACCCTCTTGTCACAGGTATGAACCTTGAATTCTGAATGGATAGCCACCAAATCAGATTTCCTTAGGATAATTCCTGAGAACCTGCCTACCCAACTCCCAGGACTCTATAAAGCACTGCTTCTAATTTCTGATTATAAGAGGAGTTCATTCTACTCCAAATCATCCTGACTCATCTTTAGGAAGGACTTGTTATACTTACTAATTTGGATCCAGGACTTCAAAGGCTGATATGGAATCTGCTGTACAGGTTAGCCCATAAGAGAGAAGGGTTTTAGCCATTGCATTGATTTCTTAAGCCACTAAACTCAGTGGCAATTGATACATAGTACATATTTATTATTTATAATTCTTTGCAAAGTTTTCTTAAAGCAATACCACACACCTTAATTTCTTTCTTATTTTGAATTTATTTAAAATCTATGTGTCTGAATTGCCACTTGTGAATAGAATCTGTCTATAATGTCAATAACAAATCTTAGTATACTATCATAAAATCTACAGCAATGCATTGCATACTTTTATATCCATTTCTCACTAAGCTATAAATCTCTCTTGAGCAGAATTATAGCCCATGCATCTTTGTATGACTTTAGCTTACATGTGCCTTAATCCATTTAAATTGCTGTTACAGAAAATATCATAGACTGGGAGGTTTATAAACAAGAGAGATGGATTTCTTCCAGTTCTGGAGGCTGGGAAGTCCAAGATCAAGTCATCAGCAAGTTTGGCCTCTGATGAAGGACTGCTTCCATCAGAGACAGCCCTTTTGCTGTGTGTTCTCCCCCAACAGTAGAGGACACACAGAGATTTCTCAGGCCTCTTTCCTGGGCACTAATCTAATTCACGAGTGTTCCATTCAGATGAACTGCTTACCGCCCCCCAAAGGTAGTATCTCATAGTACTATCACCTTAGGGTTAGGATTTCAATTTATCTATGTGAGGTGGACACAAGTATTCACTCTGTGCTTGAGTGACCAGGCATATAGTAGGTACTTGATGGTTGCTGAATAACTGAATGCCTGTAAAGCAGTCTTGTGTGTATGTTTATTCTGTACTCTGTGCCTCTTTTGTTATTGTTATTGGTCAGGGAGCTTGAACTCTGGGCCTGGACTCTGTTCCTGAGCTTTTCAGTTTAAGGTGAACACTCTACCAATTGAGCCACAGTGCTACTCCCTGTTTTCTGGTGGCTCATTGGAGATAAGAGTCGTATGGGCTTTCCTGCCCAAGCTGGTTTTGAACTGCAATCCTCAGATCTCAGCCTCCTGAGTAGCTAGGACTTCAGGCCTGATCCACCAGTGCCCGGCATCTGTGCCTTTTTTTTTTTTTAACCTCTTACAAAAATCTCCCAGTGAGTATACACATAAAGAGCTCAATTAAAATAACTGGTTTATTTGCATACAAGTGACCAAGTGTTGGGGAAAACAGGATCTTACCTTTCATAGTCCTGAGAAATTCTCAACAAACTTTAGGTTGAGTCAGGTGCTGGGGGCTTACTTCTATAACCCAAGCTACTCAGGAGACTAAGATTTGAAGATCCCAATTCAAAGCCAGCCTGGAGGAAAAAAAATATGTGGGAATCTTAATCTATAATAAGTCACTCAAAACCCAGAAATTGAGGTATGTTCAAGAAGTAAAGCACCAGCCATAGCTGAGTAAGAGTGTGAGACCCTGAGTTCAGCCTGTTACCAGCACAAAGACACAAAAACACAAAAACTCTTAGACTGAACACTTTTATAACTAGAACACTGTCTGTTAGAAAAAAATACTCCTTTTGATGAGGACTGTCAATCCTGAAAGATTATTCTTCACTTTCTTTAAAACAGCTTCTACTAAGAGGGCTTGAATGTTCCCAATGGCTTTTGGATGATTCTCACCTTCATGGGGAAAATTCTAGTTCCTTATATACCTTGGCTCCTTTTTTAGGACCCTTAATTTCTTATCTTCATCCTTAAAGTGGATGAGTTAGGGCTTCATCAATTACAGTCCAGACAGAAATAATCTAAAATATGCTATCAACTAAGAAGTAATTAAACTGGTGATGTTCACTGAAAAAAAGTTATGGGTGATGCTGCCTGTAGGCACTAGACTCACCCAAGACTTCTCTCTACCTCTTATTTCTACCATTTGCTGCCCTCACTTTACTCCTAGGCTCCACAGGGTAATTCTTGGTGCTCCGTGCAGCTCCAAGTTCACAGAACAATGCTCAACAAAAGAGACTCCCATTTCTTCACTACCAAAGGCCCAGAAGTGAGTTATTGGCCTTGGTTCACTATCTATTGGCCTTGAGACAAATCATGGCATCAAATCATGGACCACATAGAACAAGAGGTGTGGAAAGGGTAAGTCTCATAAAGAAAATAATGATACTACTCATGGAAATGGGAAATGCTAGACAACCAAAAACAATTTTTTCAGTGAAGTTTATAGGTAATGCACATTATAACCTCTATGTTGTCTCTTTGGAATCTCTTTCCTGAAAGCAGTTTATGACATGACAGGTACTAAGAGATTGTTTCTGGTTGTGTTCCAGTGACTAATAGCATCAAGATTTGTATTTGTAGGGAACTTTATTTGGAAGAGCATCTCTGCAATACACATGGTGTTTTGTATGGCGTGGGCTGTAGGTTTGGCGTACCATCTCCTGATTCACTCACAACAGAACATCTTACATGAAGAAGAAGGCAGGTGAGCAGTAACTTTTGCTCTTTGGATGGGTAGGGTGAAACCAAGAAACCCTTTATTTCTTTGTAATGCCAGTTTAACTGTGCACAGTGATGATTTAACTACCCCAACTGTACCACGAGAAGCAAGGAAAGTAACACGTCTTCAGTAAGCTGAAGAAACTGAGGAAATGATGGGGTCAGGATTCAAAACCCACCTATCAGATTCCATGATTACCTACACCCAAAGTCATTACCTATTCCATTCTATTACTGTAGGCAGCTGGACCTTGACCTCCCTGTAACAAAGCCAAGGTACAACACAGTGACCTAAACCTCTACTAAGATAGTAGTAACTCTGTCAGCATTTCCATTCACCTCTGGCTAAGTCAAAGTCCTCAAATGTGAACAGCTGCCTCTGAGGTCAATATTTTATAACCACCTCTGCCAGGCTCACCCTCCTGTGTCACATGTCATCTCCTCCGATCACCATGAACCTTTACTCTCCTGTTACTACCTCTTCCTTTTCCTCCTCCTACCCTTGACTCTTGGCCTTACTGAGAGACTATTTACTTTCTTTTCTACCCCCTGCTATTTTCCAAGTCCAACTTATGAAATAGTCATCAGTACTAAGGTGTGCTTTGTCATCTGTGGGAAACTAGAGAGTCAACCTGGCTAGGACTGTATATGGGATATAAACCAAACAGGTTGAATGCCTCCAATTTAAGCCCGGGAATTAGTATGGTGAGCTTCAAGTAGGACCTTCAGTGGCACTGACAGAAGATGATTGTTGTTTTTTGCTTTTAATCCTATGTAAAAGTCATGTGCTTTTAAACACATATCCAGAAGCACATATGCACTACAACAGTAATCTGATTCTTACTACAAACTATGCATCTCCCTTCAGGCTCCAACTACTACTAAAAATGTATACAGATTTGAGCTCATCCTGCCTAACACTGAGGTCTCAGACAAGTAGAGATAATGAAATTTATCTGGGCTTGTTTTCTTGGTTGTACTTTTCCCCGTAGTGGTAAGGGAGTAAGGTGCAGGCACTTCACATCATGAAATGTGAAACTGTTTTCCAGGGAGCTGTCTGGCCTGGTGATCATCACAGCATGGATGGGGCTATGTCACAGCTCAGCAAAGTAAGTTTTCAACCTTCCATTCAAATCAGGTGACCCCAAGGTTGGTAAAATCAGGTAGCAAGTGAATTTTTTTTAATGTACTGGAACTGGGGCTTGAACTCAGGGTTTCAATCTCTCCTTTAGCTTTTTTTCTCAAGGCTGGTGCTCTACCACTTATATTACACTCCTAGTTCTGGAATTTTGCTGGTCAGTGGGAGATAAGACTCTCTTGTATTTGTCTGCCAAGCTGGCTTTTAACCGTGATCCTCAGATCCCTACTTCCTAGGTAGCTAGGATTATAGGCATGAGCCAGCAATACTTGGCTTCAAGAGAAAATTTAGACATGTATGTGAACAATAATCTTTAAAGAAAATCTTTCTACCCTAATCTTACCTTTTCATAAGGGAAGTGACTGACAGATCATTTGTATGTTCATGAACCCCATGTGTAGTGTGTGTTCTTCAAGGAAACAGTCATCTCAGACAGAAACTTCAGAAAAGAAGGAAAAGTGGGGAACAGGGGGAGCGGGGAGGATTGGGCGGGGGGGGGGACTGGGGGAGGATGGGAAGGGATGAGAAGGGGAAACAAAAGAAGAGGCTACAATGCTTGATAAGTAATGTACTCATTGTCTTGCCCTTGTAATTGTAACCCCTCTGTATAGTATTTTCACAATAAAAAAATAAATAAAATGAAAAAAAAGAAGGAAAAGCAAGGAAAATACAAACATGTAAGATACATATAAAATGGATATTAACAAAACAATAGTAGCGATGTTTCATTGAGTTTAAAAATCTAGAATAAAAATACATAACAAGAGTAGGATGTATGTTTGAAGGGTATAAATGGAGTTAAGTTTTTTATAGATCTTGGATTGTCTAAGAAGAGTTAAAGTACAGATGTTGTCGTCTTTCGCATAGCACTAAGAGAATAGGAAATGAATAGAGAAGATAGTACAAAAATGGGAAGTAGGAGGCAAGTGGCACAAATTGGAAGCACATGTTAAGATAGAGATGAAAAATCCAGATACACCAGAAATTATGTCAAAAGTTTACCAGATATTCTGGTTAAGAGTCAAAACTTTCCAAAATGCACCGAGACTTAAAATCCAAATCTCCACTGTTCATAGAAGACAATCTTTGATATACAAATATAGAAATACCAAATGTCAAAAGGTAGAAATGTATTATCTGTGTGTGGTGCTTCATGCCTGTAATCTCCTGTCATTAGGAGGCAGGAAGATCATGAGTTCTAGGCCAGCCTGTGGTATATACTGTGCACACACACACACTCATGCATTCATATTTTAGGTATCATTTTATTTAAAATGTACTCATTTTTAATAATTGTGTACAATGTCTACATGGCTTCCTAGTCAAATCTATAAAATAAGACATATTTGGGAAAAAAGCCCTAACTTCTTTTTTTTAATTTTTTATTGTAAAGATACTATACAGAGGGTTACAGTTACATGAATAAGATAATGAGTACACTTCCTATTGAGCATTGTTACCCCCTCCATTGTTTTCCCTCTACCATCCCTTCCCTCCCTACCTTCCCCGAGGTTCTTTTTTTTTTTTTAATTGTGATTAAGTGATTACATAATTTCCCAAATTTTACAGTATTGTGGAATAATGATGCTCATTTTAAGTCACAAGTTCATTCTAACTTTCCTGGAGCAAATTGTCTATCACAGTCTATAACATATAACGGTGTATACACCATACATGTGATCAGCAGCATGGGGATATTTAGTAGTGGTTTGACCAGATGAGTGGGAGTTCTTTGTTTCTTAAGTCCTGTTAGTTTTGTTGTATCACCTAACATTTTAGATTTAGCATCCACTTATCAGGGAGACCATGTACTGTTTGTCTCTTTGCTCTTAAGCCCTAACTTCTTTATTGAATCCTAAATCCTTTCCCTATATGTGAGCTCTTTTCAGTTTTATAGCTTATCCCATGGATTTTCAGTGCAACAAATAGAAACATATGTATTAATTCCTGCCTACCATAGATGAGTGGTAGTGAGCTGTAAGCAGTGTACCTAGGCTTTCTGACCTATGTCTTAGAGCTCATTATAATATACAAAGCCTTTCTTATTCCATGGCTCTGTTTAGATTATATCCACGATTTTGCCATTAAAAATAGCGCTGCAATTAATAACCTTCTACATATATCTAATGGTTTTAGAAGTATGGCTTTGGGATTGCTGGATCAAAGTATAATTGCATCATTAATATTTCACTGTGCTTCCTCAGACTCTCCTCCACAGGGATTGCTGTGTGTTTTGTATTAACTCTAGCCATCAATAAGCGTGACTTTCCCTAGGCCCTAGCCAATAGAACATATTGTTAAAATTTTGAACTTTTACTAATTGGATAGTTGAGAAGGGGATAGACTTTTGATTTAATTGGTCTTATTAAGAGCAAACTTAAGGGCTAGGAATGTAGCTTAGTGGTAGAGCACCTGCCTAGCATGTTTAAGCCCTTGTGTCCAATCCCCATCCAAGAAAGAAGAGAGATTAAAGACACTTGAGCCACACCTCCACGCCTTTTTGCTTTGATTATAATTGAGATAGGATCTTATCTTCATGTCTAGACTGGCATGGACTGTGATCCTCTAATTTACACTTCCCATGTAGCTGGGATGACAGGTGTGCAACACCACATTTAGTGTTTTATTGCTTGAGATAAAATTGGGTCCCCTGCACTTTTGTTTTTTGTTTTTTTGGGGGGGGGAGGGGGTCAGTTGTGGGGCCTGAACTCTGAACCTGGGTGCTGTCCCTCAGCTCTTTAGCTCAAGGCTAGTGCTCTACCGCTTGAGTCATAGTACCACCTCCAGCTTTTTCGGCTTATGTGGTGCTGAGGAATCAAACCCAGGGCCTCATGCATGCAAAGCAAGCATTCTATCACTGAGCCCAGTCCCCTGCACTTTTATGGCATCTCTTGCTTGCACTTCTTGCCTAGGTTCGCTTCAAATCATCTACCCCACTCCTTCCTCCCAACTAGCCAGGATTGCAGGCATACCTATCATACCCAGCTTATATTTCTTTTTCTCTGAAACATTGGTCCATCTCCAGGATATAGTTAAATTTAATTGTCAGATTTAGTGTTATTTATCTTTAGAAGAACTTTATATGCCTGAAATTCAATTGTCAGATTTAGTATTATTTATCTTTAGAAGAACTTTATATGCCTGGGCAATTAACCCTTGGTTATAAGTCCAGAACTACTTTCTTGTGCAATTTGTTATTGTTTTCACTTTACCATGGGCAAGTTTTTATTTTGTTATATTCATTAAGGCAATTTTGATCATCCTTGTTGATTCTTCATTTAGAACCACTCGTGTGAAAACATACTTCCCTTCACACTATAAAGAGACTGACATAAATTTTCTTGTAATATATGTGTGGTTTCAGTTTTACATTTAAATCTTCAGAATTGGGCTGAGGGTGTAGCTCAGTGGTAAAGTAGTTGCCTATGTTCAAGGTTCTGGGTTCAATCCCCGGTATAGCCAAAACAACAAAATTCCTTATAGATAAACCCGAGGTAATGACATGAATAAGGAATAAGAGAGTCAATATTATCTTTTTCCATAGTTACCTAGTCATCTAAGCACTACTTATTAAGAAGTCCACTTAGGATGCCAAAGAAAGACACTTTTTAATGACCATTTCTATTCATCAAAAAGATATAACAGTTCTAATTTTTTATTAATTTTTTATTGTGAAAATACCATACAGAGGGGTTACAATTACATGGGCAAGGAAGTGAGTATGTTTCTTACCAAGCATTGTTGCCTCCTCCTTTGTTTCCCCTTACCATCCCTGCCCTCCCATCTCCCCCCCCCCACCAAAGTTGTAAAGTTCGTTTTTTGACATATTCTAAATTTTATGTGCCTAACAACATAGCTAAAACTTATACCATAAAATTTGAGAGGTAAAAACTTTTCACTCTAGTTATTGTGGAAGACATTAAAGTATTTCTCTTATTCTTTAATATAGCAAGAAGACAAAAAATAAAAATATAAGACTTGAACCACACCATAAGAAATTTGGCCTAATGGACATTGTTAGACCATCTGAATATGAATGGTAGAATTCATGTTCTTATTAATACATGTTTAATATTAAAAAACGTAAGTCCCCACACATTGCAAAGGACTATAGGTTTCAAGACTATAGATTTCAAATCCTGTGATGATTTTTTTATCACAGTGCAATTAAGCTATTAACTACTAACCATAATTAGGTGATTTCTGTACTTATGGAAGTTAGGAAATACAGTTTCAAATAATGTTTGGAACAGAGAATGAATCACAATGGAGATTAACATGTTTTGTACAGAATTAGTAAAGTATTACATACCAAAATTTGTGGGATGCCACTAAAAATCATGCTTAAAAGCTTTATATATAGCTATGTGTGTGTGTGTGTGTGTGTGAGAGAGAGAGAGAGAGAGAGAGAGAGAGAGAGAGAGAGAGAGAGAGAGAGAGAGAGAGGAGAGAGGAGAGAGAGAGGCCAAATTTAATGAGTTAAGCTTCTAAGAAGTTAGGAAAAAGCCAGGCACTAGTAGATCATACCTTTAATCCTAGGGAGTAAAGACTGGGGGAAATCACAGTTCCAGGCCACTCAGTTTTATGAGTTGCATCACAACAGGAAAAGCTGATTCAGGTGGTCACTAGGTACCTGCCAAGCAAGGACAAGGCTTTGAGTTCAAGCCCTAGTACTGTCAAAATTGAAAAGAAATAAATAAAGGTGGGTGGAAAAAGCAAGTTAAACTCAAAGTAGAAAAGAAGATAAACATAATAGCAGAATCCTCTTGAGAGCTTCTCCAGAGGCTGAGATCTGAGGATCAAGGTTGGAAGCCAGCCTGGGCAGAAAAAGCCAAACCTCTTATCTCATTAATCAGCAAAAAGCTGGAATTGGAGCTATGGCTCAAGTGGTAGAGTGTCAGTAAAGAGAGAGCTTGAGGTCCTTAGTTCAAGCCCCAGTACTGAAACTAAAGAATCCTAAGGGGACACTTTGGACAACTTTATGATATTAAATTTGAACATTTTTATCAAGGGAACAAATTCTTTTTAAAATTCGATTGAGAATACAAAAACTATTTGAAACAAAGGACTTGGTGCTATAAATCATTTTAAAGACTATATTTGGCCTTATCAATTCTCTTATTTTTATATTAATTTTTATTTCACTAATTTCTGCTTTTATCTTCCTGTTTCTGTTTAACTTGCTGCTTTGTTCCTAATTTCTTGAAATAGAGAATACATATCTTTATGGACTCTAAACTCATTAATTTCCAGCCTTTTCTTCTTAAATAAAGTCTATAATTAAATTTTCCCCAAAAGAAAACTCTAGGCCTAGAGAGCACAGCTGGAGAAATCTAACACTTAAGAAAGAAATGATGCCAGCCATCAACAAACACTTCTAGGAACAGGAAAAGAAGTCACACTTTCTGATTCACTGATGAGGACAAAACTTGCCAAGAGCACTTAAAAGGATGGGGGGATTATTACATAGTGATCATAATCATGATCACAGATGGAAAAATCTAAAGAAAACATTAACAAATTAAATCCTGAAATAGACATTATAGATACCTTACAGACATCATTAGGTAGGATAAGATATTTGCAACACAGACAACAAAGATTTAAATGGAAGGATTTTCTACAGGTAAGTAATATTTTGATAGAAAAACATTAAAATGTCATCTTATGCTTTAACAATTCAATATTTGTACTTGCTTCCAAAGTAATCTATGATCTTAGCAGACTTTTACTTATAATAGTTTTCATATGTCTTTACAGGAATCCAGTTGGTGGAAGAATTCATTTGGTGATGGCCATTACAATTGCTCTTCTCCCATTGATTTCATGGGTCTACATATACATAAACAAAGAGATGAGGGCCACTTGGCCAACTCATTGCAAGACAGTCATTTAAAGAAACTCAAGGATTATATTTTTTGAATTGGTACTTTCAATTCTTTTTTTAATATACATATTAGGGTAACAGGACAGTTTTTCAGATCAAGAAATTTAGCTAATTGTAGGGTTGATTTAAAGATCTTACAAACTTTTGTGGAATGGAGCTGATAAAGTGCTTATCTAGCAAACCCCAATGCTACCACAAAAGCAAAAACAAAAAATAAATATTTAAAGCTGTCTACCCTGCAATGTAAGATTGAATGAGACAAATAAGAGAAGTGGAGTCTATCAATCTCTGGAAGCCTTTTTTCTGAAGAATATTGTGCCTGTAGTGTAGTGGCAAAGCTAATGGAGTTGTAATTCACTTTACCACTGCCCATGTTGATTGGGCAAATATATAAACCTCCTGATATTTCCTTATCTATAACATTAGTGTCAGATTGCCTACATACTTAGTCACTACAACCAAAGGCACTTAGAATATATCAAGTGCTTGTAGAGTACAAAGGACCACATGTCATTAAAATCAAGGGACTAGCGTTTGGGCACTATTTTGCAGCTGATGTAGAGTCAGAAAGGACTATGTCACTGAACTAATCTCATTATACTGAATGGGTGAGTACATGAACTAGATGAGAACTCAAAAGAAACCAAAGGAATAGTCATGACTTGAAAAAGTTGGATGGAGAAAAGGAATTTGGAACCAATTAAGAAAGAAATAGAGAATATTAGTTACTCATATATTCTATTCTAAATGATAAATAAGGCCAAAAGCCATGTTTATAATTGGATGTCAAAAGTGACCTTAGGAAGGAGATTATTTTAGGGTTATACTCTCCAGTATGGCACCACTATCTACTGAGTTAAATTGCTATTGAGCACTTGAAATGCAGCGAGGGTGATTGAGAAGTAATTTTTAAGTGTGTATATCTGTGTGTGCACGCATGCACCAGTTCTGGGGCTTGAATTCAAAGCCTTGTGCTCTAGCTAGCTTATTGCTCATGGCTGAGCCATGCTTGCAGTCTGGCATTTTGCTTGTTAATTGGAAATCTTCCAGAATTGGCTTTGAACTTCAGTTCTCCACATTTCAGTCCCTTGAATAGATAAGAGTATATGCAAGAGCCACTGGCACTGGGTATTCTTAAAATTTTTTCATTCTAATTTAAAAATTGATTTTTCAATCCTTAGAAAACATTTTAAGTATGCTAGGAACAACATGGGTACATGAATCTTTTTCAGATGCAAATTTGGAGATCTAAATCCATATTAAATTTTTACAATAACAAATTAAGTGTCCAAATGGATGGGCTATGAGTGTAAAACACACAGTAGGTTTTTTAAATGTTATACAAATAGTAAAATATTTTTATATTAATTACATAGTGAAATGCCAATATTTTGATATGTTGGGTTAAATAAATGATTAAAATCAAGTTTGTTGCTATTTACTTTTTTCATTAAGTTATAGAAATTTATTTTAAATAACCTACAGTTGTTTAAAAGGGAATTCATGATAAAAATAGAAGATACTTGAGGAAAGATGTGGAAAATGGACTATGCACACACACTAACAATGTCTCTAAAATTAATGATTATAGCAAAAAATGTCTTCATATTAAAATTCTTTTTCTTTCTCCATTTTTATACAATTACAAAAGAAAATAATAAAAGCCCTAAAATCTTGATTATTCTTATTTTTTTGAGGGGACCAAATACTCATTTTCCTCTAAACTCACTGACCTGTGGAACTTTTTTTTTTTTTCCAGGTAAGGGGTAGGTTTATTAATCATTACGGCTGGCACTAGGCCATCTTGGTCCTCCACGCGGTGGGGAAAGGCCTGGGAAAGAGAGCTGGGAGAGCTGGGAAAGAGAGGAAAGAGAGAAAAGAGAGAAAAGAGCTAGAAAAGAGCTAGAAAGGAGCAGAGAGAGAAGGGAGCTGGGAAAGAGAAGGAAAGAGCTGAGAAAGAGCTAGAAAAGAGGAGAGAGAGCAGAGAGAGTGGCCTGTGGAACTTTTTATACAATGAAAGTTCTCACATGCATGTCTGGTTTTTAAAAAGAAAAAGATGGATATCTTAAAGGGTATCTTAAAGGATATCTTAAAGGATATCTGAGAGAATGCTCAGAACAAAGGATGATGGGAAAATTATTTCAGCACTGATTATTTCATTATCTTTAGACTCACTTGCCCTTCATCCCTCCCAACCCCAATCTACACGATCATAAAGATCAAGAAAAAGGCTTAAATATTTTAAAATAATTAAAAAGAAATAAAAATTCACATTTAAAAAGGAACACACTCAAGTCAGGAAATACTTTCCCATCATGCTTTTCTGTGAACAGGTGTCTGAACCAAAACACTGCCGTGTCATAACTGCTTCAAGTTTAATGAAAACTGGTTCCCATGATAATAGAGTGACAACTCTTAACAGGTGCACTGGGTTTTTGTTCTACTTAATCTTAAATTGTTTACTTCTTAAAATATGACTGCTAGAATGTTTAAAATTTTTAATGTGGTTCACATATTTCAGATGGGTATCTGAATGGTAACTTTTCTACATATGCTATAATCAAGCCAACTCTGGTCAGATACCATTTCATCAGAATTAGGAAATTCTGAAGCATTGAGTTAGTGCCTACCATAGATCAAGAGAATGAAGATGAGTGATAATCTGTCTCTTTATAGTTCAATAAAACAGTAAGTAGTGTATGTTTATTACAGAAGGTATGTATTGTTTTGTCTTTGTGACAGTGGCTTCTGAAGTCACCTTATCAGGGAAATGGCATGTACTTTTTGTATGTATATGCCATTACTCAAGGCTCTTCATGATATGGTCCTACTCTATCCTTTTCTGCCAGGCCCCAAGACCTTTCTAGTGGACATTCATAACACTGCTAGTCATTCCTAAATTTAGCTGGTCTTTGGTGCTCTTGTTATTCAACATGAAATGCTTTTCTCCATTTATTCCATTTTCTTATCATCTCCAGTCCCCTCAAACATAATGTGTTCCTCCCACATTTTTGTATGGCATTCAGTTTCACACATTTGTATCTGTGCATGTCTCTCCCTTATGGAAAGTTCTATGAGTATAGAAGGACATTAGTCATCTCTTTGGCTAGCTGAGTACCAGTGTTCAAAAACATGTAGGTCATAATCCTTGGAAACCGATACCTTATGCTGCAAAATAGGAGTTTCCAGATTTCCAAAGCCTGGAAAGGGCAAGGAAAAGGACTCTGCTTCAAGCTTCCTGAAGGAATATAGCCATGCCAATAGCTCAGTTTTTTAGCTCACTGGTTTCAGACTTACCACCCTTAGAACTATCAAAGAACAAATTCATGTTGCAAGCCACCAAGTAGTGCATACTGGTTCCCAACAGGCACATTCACATTGACTGGTATTTTTTTCATTTTTTTTTTAGGCTCAAATCAAATTTTCTCTACAGTCTCCATTTGCCATGGGTTGTTTCTGAAGGTAACTCAGCACATATACCAACTGAGTTAAACATGCCCCATAGTTATAAAAGTTATCAAGGACAAGGGGGCTGGGAAGGTGGCTCAGTGGTAGAGCGCTTGCCTTGCATGCCTGAGGCCCTGGGTTCGATTCCTCAGCACCACATAAGCAAAAGGAAAAAAGCCGGAAGTGGCGCTGTGGCTCAAGTGGTAGAGCACTAGCCTTGAGCTGAAGAGTTGAGGGATAGCGCCCAGGCCCAGAGTTCAGGCCCCACGACTGGACCCAAAAAAAAAAAAAGTTATCAAGGACAAATTCATTTACCTATCGTGGTGTCACACGGCAGGTAAATAAACCTAGCTAACAGCACAAGACTGCAGTGGCGCCTCATTTGGAATCATGGGATTGGATGACCTGACAGATATAGGGGTACCACACTCAAAGTTACTTCACAGTAACTTTTCTCACACACACAAAAAAGAATAGTCTATAAAGTTCTATTATAGGTATTTGGAGCAAAAGTATCCCAAATTCATTCACACTGCATTGTGAACAGAAAAAGTTTGCCTGAGCTTTTTTTTTAATATCATGAATTTTAAATTATAGAGTTCACATGAACATGTTTCAAGTAATGCCAAATAAAATCCCTTATCAGAACTAAATTCACTCACTGGAGTCTGCCCCCTCCCCCCCCCCCCCGGCTTATTCTGTTTCTAACTTTCAGTGTGGGATATACTACTTAAAAGTGACATTTCTGCATGTTTTATCTTCACTAACACATATTGAAGTCATAAATACATTTGGTCATGCAGACAGAATCCTAATGGGATTGAGAATTTTTATTTCCATTTTCCTTTTGGTGTGGTAGGGATAAACACGTATTAAAGTCATTGTTTTCACAAAGTCAAACAAGATAGATCAGACTATGAATGGGAAGCTTCTTCCTTCTTGTAATTCATAATTCTGTCTGGAATTCTGCCTCTTCCTTTCAGCATCATTTTGTCAGGATAGACGTGAACTGTGCCGAATGCCTGGCTGTCTGGAGCTGTTTCAATAACTCCTTCCAGGTTAACGTGGTGCACACCAAAAGGATCCTCTGAGTAGCCACCATCATGCGTGTGGCCAGCAAAGAAACACACCACACACTTGTGAGCCCAAATGACCGCCAGAGCATCTGAATAGTTCCAGGCTAGGCACACACTGTCGGAAGCCTCTGGGTAAATGGGGAGATGGCCTGGTAAAAAGAAGAAGTTAGGAACCAATTAAGAAATTTTTTTTCATCAAGATAAATGGTTAAATGCTAGTACTGAGGGAAAATAAACACAATAACAATGCTTATTGTTCATGTAAATGGACTAAGACCAAGAGAACCCACATACACACGAAAAACTAGTCTCACAGATGGAACATGACACACACCTAACACTTGGGAAGACTGGGGCCAGAGGATCATGAGTGGGATACCAGCCAAGACTACATAGTGAGGATAACTACAAAATGAAAAAGCTCAGGGAGAGTGTCTGGGCCCTAAGTTCAAAACCCATAACTGAAGAAGAAAAAAAGAAGTTGAAACAAATCATAAGCAAGTTGGGAGAGGCTTCTGTATAGAAAAACCTCTGAGATTCTGAGGCCTACAGGCCTGAGTTACACAAACACAAGGAATACAAGGGCAGCTTACACAGTACAGTCTGCAAAGGCAGCAAAAATTCAGACAAATAATGTGCTGCAATCCAATCTCATTGATTTCCTGGATTATGAATGTTACATACACAGAGAGATGTAATACTAAATAAAAGATCAGTTTAGGGACTGGCCATGGATTATGTGTCATATAAACACTCAGTGCAGTAGAGCTGAAACAGTTTTTTATAGAGTCTTCAAATACTCCCCTGAGATCAAGGTAGCCATTATCTATTTACAGATGAGAAAACTGACCGATGCAGCCAACATTTATCCTGGACCACACAGAAGACACGTGAAGGTGGATCTTGGAGAATTTAAGTCTGATTTTTTTTTTTTAAATTTTTGTAGGTCATGGGGCCTGAACTCTGGGCCTGGGCGCTGTCTCTCAGCAATTCAGCTCAAGGCTAGTGCTCTACCACTTGAGCCACAGCACCACTTCCAGCTTTTTCTGCTTATGTGGTGCTGAGGAATTGAACCCAGGGCCTCATGCATGCAAGGTAAGCACTTTACCACTGAACTACCTTCCCAGCCCTGATCTTGGAGAATTTAAAATCACTAGTGCCAACACATCTGTGAATCTAGACCAGGTAATATGTTTACTTCCATCTCTGCTTCTTCCCAATACATCTCTTTAATTCTTTCTGTGTTTGTTTTTATTCTGAAATTAAACATGTTTCTACTTAATATTTCCTTGTTTATAATGTAAGTAAAACAGGGGGCAAGGGGTTAACAGCCATCTAGTACCCTGAGGAAGATGGCCTTTTAGACACAAGGCACAGACACATTGGCTGTGTAGAAGCCATACTGACTCAGACATAAAATGAGGCAATTCGTTGCCCCCTTTCCTTGAAGTGTTTTGCTTTCAGGACATCACTACTTTCCCTAGAAATTTCTTCCTACTTTTCCTCTTCCAACCTCAATGGCCACTAGTTTTCAATTTCCTCTACTAGTCTCTCCTCAGTTCCCCAACATTCTGTCAGGAGTATCTGAAATGCTTGGTCCTTGGACTTCTCTATTGCACACAATGACTTAGTGATATCTCCATGACTTACATAGATCTAAATATTATCTTATCTTTTTAGTGCCTACATTTATATATCTAACTTAAATTTCTTTACTCTGAGTTTTAGATTCATGTTTGAACTGCCCACCCAACATCTCCATTAGTGTACAATAGCACATGACCTCAAATAGACATTTGAACTTACGTTTACTTATCTAGTTTCTAAATTTACGGCAAATGGTAAACAAATATAAGGGGCTACTGAAGCAGATAGATACACTCCCATCAACAAAGAGGGACTGGATGACAGAAAAGAAAGAGAAGGAGAATATACAACATGAACAGTCGGCAGTTCTGCTGGCAGCTGTATGAATAGCTACATATTTCAATTTCTTTAGAATTCAGTTTATCTTTATGTAAAATTAAATGATTTGTCTAGATGTTCCCTAGGTCCTTTTCAACAACAATACTCTTAGCTTACTAGAAAAACTAAAAGCAGACTTATTCAACTAGTACACCAGCTTTTTGTTGAGCCAAATAGTATCATATCTTACCCGAACCCAAGGGCATCTTATCTTTTCCAAGCCTTGATGCTTCACAGTCAAATATTCCTACTCCATTTATATTTCTGCCATGTAGGTAGAAGACTAATATGTAAAATCTATCTTTGTTGATAAATGTAATTTTGTATGACCAACCCGCTGAGTAGCCTATTGTTTTCAAATTCATAATCCATCTGACACAATGCTAAGAAAACTGTAGCTCATAGGTTTAATAAGTATTCAGGGCCACACAGTTTGATAAGTAAGAGTCTGAATGGCTTCTATCCTCTGGATATTGATGCGTATTTTCATCTGATTTTAAAATAAGAGATGCAATGTCAGTCCCCAAACCAGCCACACTGCAAATCCAAATGTTTTTTTCATGTTTCATGTTTTAAGCACTTCTAGATTTCTATAATCTCCTATGGCAGTGTGTCTATAAAAAAAAATAATAACTCAGAAGCTGGGCACTGGTGGCTCAGGCCTGTAATCCTAACCACTCGGGAGGTTGAGATCTGAGGATCAAGGTTCAAAGCCAGCCCAGGAAGGAAACTCCAAGAGACTCTTATCTCCGATAAACCACTCAGAAAACTGGAAATGGTGCCGTGGCTCAAGTTGCAGAGCTGAATTGCTGAGGGACAGGGCGCAGGCCCAGAATTCGAGCCCCACGATCAACCAAAAAAAAAAAAAAAAGGACTCAGATCTAAATTCCTTGGGACCCTGCTGTTGATAAGTACTCACAGTGATCTGAGGCACACTCATCCCATGTTATCTCAGCTTTGTCTCAGCTGGAGAGCATGGCCTGTTTGGTGGCTACTTCCCTTATAAGCTAAGCTTCCTAACACTGGATTTGACATGGAGCCTGAACTGAATTTCTCAGTTAAAGATTACGACATAAAATGTCTGTTCTAATCGGTTAAATGTCCGATATACCTTTTATTTAAGAACAGTATATTAAATGGATTTTTGGAGCAAAGAGTTGGAATAGGAGCTTGGATACCACACATGAGCCTGGTATTGCCGTAGGTCCAGGAATGGTGTGGTGCATCCCCTCCAATAAAAAGGAAAAACTTAAAACTACATAAAGAAGTGGATGTGTTTGATAGAGCATTTTCCTTGAATGAAAATGCTAAATGAGAGCTCAAGGCCCTGAGTCTAAGCCCCATTTTGGTACACACATAATTACTATATAAGCTGATCCCATTGAGAGAAACTCAATTTTGAAGCCTACAGGAGTTACAAGTGCTAATATATAGATAATTCTGTTATTTTACAATTCTTTTCCGACTCATCCTTAAATGTTACTCTTAGATTTTGGTTATATTTTAATGAAAATTTTAAACTAAACATCCATTCTATAGAAAGAGAATATCAAGCATAAATATCATTAATAGCCAACATTTCTCAATCTCTAAAATGCTAGTGTAACCAGATAAACAATTTCAATACTTACTCACAATCACCACCTTTTCTTGGTTTGTGTCAGAGAATGTAAGAACTTCATTCAACCAGCAGAGCTGTTCTTGGCTGAATCCTCCATTATACTGGACAAACTGGGGCTCAGAAAGTCCTAAATGAATTCAGTAGATCAGACTGAATCTGACATCCATTGTCATTTTCCTCATTTGGGCATTCAAGATTAGCTAATACAAGACACTTGTTCTTTTGAGGGACTATTTAATTAGCAGTGAAAAAAATACCAAGTCATAAGAATTTAGGGCAGTATACAAACAAATCACATGGTATCTTTTTAGTCTTGATATTCTCTGGCTTACTCAGCTGGCCCTATATTTTGAAAAGGAAATATGACTTCCTTACTTTGTCCATTGAACCCACAACATATTCTTGTACTTTTCTGTCCTCCAAAATCATCTTCTACCTCCCTGATTCCTGTGTTTAATACCAGTGTTCTATCTACTTAGTCCTTTGCATTTGTTTTTCCTGTGTATAACTCCTTCCTGTCAGCTGGACATCAGTTTAAATATTTCTTTCCTGGGACAGGCTTTCTCTGATCACCTTATCTAAGGTAGTATCCATAATGCTTTTCTGTACTAAAATACTCTATTTTCTTACTAACACTTGTCAATGTGGAAATAATCTGGTTTTGGTTCCATTGATTTGCTGCAGTTTGAATGTGAAATGTTCCTCAAAGTTCTTTGTGTTAAAGGAAGGCTTGATCACCAACTCAGCAAGTTGAGCTGTAGTAGCTCATAATGCAAAAATAAGATTGTAGAACCTTGAAGACATAGAGGGTCTATTGGGAAATTAATTATTGAGACTGTGCTCTCAAAGGATGTAAAAGGACCCCAGATCTTCCTTTCTGTTTGTGTTCCAAGCTGCCATGAGGCAGGCAGCTTCTCTAATACAGGCTCCAAGTGACAATGTACTGCATCATAAGGTCAAGGGGCCATGGACTGACAACTATGATCTAAAATAAACTTCCTCCTTGTAAATTACTTACGTAAGATATTTTGTCAGTGTTAGAAAACTAATTAACATATTTATTATCTCTTCTACCTACTACTATGATTCATTCCTTTTATTAAAAATAGTAATACTGTAAAGTGCTCATCCTGGAATGGGCATTCAAATATCTGTTAAATAAATGAAACCCAAATCAACTAATGAGCCCTTGTGACATCAGGCTCATGAAAAATCCTGACCTTCAACAACAGTGACAATATACTTTTACCTGAATCATCCATGTTCCTGCTGAATAAAAGGTAGCTGAAGAATTTAAAGACAATGTATTAGATTCTCAGCGCAAAGGAATAATTCACCTTGAGGACTATTCAACTCCTCATTGGGATTGTGCTCCCTCAGTATCTTCATACCCTGCTGGTATTTTGGAGAGGATGGATCGATGCCCAAGACACTCAAGTCATAAGCATCGAGTAAAATGAACCGGAATTTGGGGAATGGTACAAAATGATAAGCGTAATAATCCTCTGAAGGGATGGTCTCAGGATGATGTACAATCTGGTCTTCTAGGAACTTTGTGTTAAGTTTAGAGTTTGTTAAGTAGTCTCTACTGAAGTTATAGAATTCATGGTTTCCCCATGTGTGATGAACTGGGACTTTGAGCACTTTGAACGTGTCCATGACAAGTTCCAGAGACTTTTCTGATGCTTTATACTTTGCATTATAGCCATCGATGATATCTCCAAGCTGGAGGACACAGCAGAGTGTCTTGCTTTCTTTATTCCAGTCTTCGATGGCACCCTGTAAGTGAAGAAGACTATGTCTATAATACCTCCGCCTGCTTCTATGGAAATTGTATCCATCTTCTAAATCCGCATACTGGATATCTGCTATAACTCCAAAGGAGAAGAGTTGTTCTGAACCATCAGTTGGCATTTGGGGATTCTGCTCATCAGCCATAACTTCAAAACACGCTTCTAAATAAACTAAAGGAAGTGAAAGATATAATTAAGTTAAAAGCATCTAATTTAACTAATTGGATTCAAGAAAATGATAAAGTGAATATTAAACAATAAACTCATTGGGCAGCCAGACACAGAAAAGAGGATGTAGGCTTTAGAATTCTGAAACACGAAGCCTCTGAAATGCTTCAGTTTTCTCATCTGTAAAAAGATATTAACTTCCATTCTTCAGAAGGGCACCATTTGCAGAAGGGCAGTATCATAATAATGAACATTCTAATTCTAGTAAAGCCAAATTCAAGTCTGAAATAATTTCTTTTTTTTTTGGCGGGCGGGGGTGGGGTCAGTTATGGGGCCTGAACTCTGGGCCTAGGTGCTGTCCCTCAGCTCTTCAGCTTAAGGCTAGGACTCTACCATGTGAGCCACAGTACCACTTCTGGCTTTTTCTGCTTATGTGGTGATGAAGAATCGAACCCAGGGCCTCATGCATGCAAGGCAAGCATTCTACCACTGAGCTACCTTCTCAGCCACCTGAAATAATTTCTAATGTTGCATTCACTTTAACCATGCACATAATTTACATTCTTTCCCACAAATATCCAGCAATTCTATCAAAACTTCGAGGTTCTCATAAAGGTATATATTGAGCCCACTCAACTACTACATTTTATGTATCACAGTTCTACTATGTGATCACTTTGTGTCAGGCTGGATCCTTGTTGATGGCTAGCTCACTAAAGTAAGTTTCTTGTATTTCATATCTCAAGTAACTAGAGGAAACATTAATGATATGAAAAGAGAGAAATTCTATTTATTTATTTATTCACTCATTTAGGCAATACTGTTTTTTTTTTTTTTGCCAGTCCTGGGGCTTGAATTCAGGGCCTGGGTGCTGTCCCTGAGCCTGAGCACACAAGGCTAGAGCTCTACTACTTGAGCCACAATGCCACTTCCCCCTTATTCTGAATAGTTTTTTTGGAGATAAGAATCTCATGGACTTTTCTGCCCAGACTGGGTTTGAACTGTGACTCTGAGAACTCAGCATCCTGAGTAGCTAGGATTACAGGCATGAGTCATCAGGGCACGGCTTCCTTTTCTTTTTCTTTTCTTTTTTTCTTTCTTTTTTAAACTCAGAGCCTCATATTTGCTAGGCAGGCATTCTACCACTGAGCCATGCCTCCAGCAAGAGGAATATTTTTAAACCAAGACACAAAGCAGCTCAACAAAAACTATGGCATAGCTAGGTGCCAGTGGCTGATTCCTGTAATCCTGGCTACTCAAAAGGCTGAGATCCAGGGGATCAAGGCTCAAAACCAATGTAGAATGGCTGGGAATGTGGCTTAGTGGTAGAGTGCTTGATTAGCATGCATGAAGGCCTGGGTTTGATTCCTCAGTACCAAATAAAAAGAAAAAGCCAGAAGTGGCGCTGTGATTCAAGTGGTAGAGTGCTAGCCTTGTGCAAAACAAGCTGAGGGACAGTGCCCACACCCTGAGTCCAAGAACAAGGACTGGCAAAAAACAAAACAAAACAAAACAAAAAACCTCAGTGTAGACAAACAAGACTCCATTCTCCAAAAATAGCAAAAAGCAGGAGGTGCACCTCAAATGGTAAAGTGTCAGCTGAAACGAGTAAGCTGAACAAGTGCAAGGCTCCAAGCTCAAACCCCAGTACTGAAGAAAACAAAAAATTAAGCTATGACACTAATGTGAGGATTGTCACTTTCATAAGTAGTGATTTTCCTGCTTTTTCAACAGTTAGATTCAAATTTAACCAGATGTATTTTTAAAAATCTTATTAGCCCCCTGCCTACAACCAAACAGAAAGCATGAAATCTTTTCATTTTATACATGATTTCTGCTCTGCCTTAGTGGCTAAGTGGAACAAACTTAATTTTAAGCTTGAAAAAAAAACCAATTTCATTACATTGTTAATAATTTAAATTTATTATCTCTAAAAGAATCAAGTATAATAAGGATTAAGACAAGACCATGAATTTTTAGCTATTTTTTTTGGGGGGGGGGGTCTGGTCGTGGGGCCTGAACTCTGGGCCTGGGCACTGTCCCTCAGCTCTTCAGCTCAAGGCTGGCACTCTACCACTTGAGCCACAGCGCCACTTCTGGCTTTTTTCTTTTTGCTTATGTGGTGCTAAGGAATCGAACCCAGGGCCTCATGCATGCAAGGCAAGCGCTCTACCACTAAACCACCTTCCCAGCCCACTATGTTTGTTATAATGACTATAAATAGCAGTCAACTATTTGGCTTTTTCTTTTTTGTTGTTTTTTTTTTACAGTAAACTATTTGGTAACAACTGATTTTTATTAAGATCTAGTTGACTCTAAAAATTCATTTGACTCTCTAACATTTTTTTCAGACTCCAAGTCTCTAGTCATTTGCCCAATGTAGCTAAAGTTCCCAACCACTCCTTCATAGACATGTGAAATCCCACTTGTAAAAGCAGCTGAGATGGAAGATACAACTTCATACTCAACCTGGGGGTTCCCTTCAAACTAAGACTTTTGTCATTCAAAGATACACTATATCAACTTACCTAATTAGATGTACTAGTTACTTTGCTTTCTTCTATTGTGGGGTATAACTAACCCCACAATAGATAAAATAGCACCCCCCCACAAAGAAAGAAATTGCAAAAATTGGTTCTCAGGCTCTTTATTTGTTCATTTCTTCCTTCAATCTCCTTCTGAAAATCCTCTAGACAGTCGGTGATTATGTATGTGCTGGAGAGGTACTTATGTGTGTGGAGAATTCAGATACAATTACAAGAAATAGAAACCTCATCTAAGTCAACTGAAAACTCAACTTATTAATTTCAAGTACTTGTGATTCCAAGTACAAATTAGTAAGAGACGCAAATTAGAACATAATTTAGCAAATAACATCACATGAACATTATTACCAAGCTTAAGAAAATGTCTGGCAACGCTCCTAATCCTCTGCCAAATGAAATTTGTTTTTATATTCACGTTCAGAGCCTTAGGTTATGTGTTCCTCAGATCTCTTGGAGGAATTTGGTTCCAATTAATTTGATCTCCTTTCTATAAACAGGCTATTATTTTTGCTACCTAGCAATCATTTCTTGTTCTTTGTGCAGTGGCACCCCATTTAGGCATTTACCTAATTCCCTACTTTCTGTTCATGTTATTATTGGACATTTCCCACTCTTGGCTGGGTAAGGGCACAGCAGAGAGATGACTCAGGTCTGGCCTATAAAAGCCCAGTTTCCTCCTGAGTTAGGCATTCAACCCAAGCTGGATCTATAAGCAGAGCCCAAGGACATTTGCTGGGAACACTCGCCCAAGTACTGCAACTGTGCCTGCTCTGCTTATTACTAAAACTTGAGTTTCCAGGGGAAAGTTAACAGAAAAGAAACCCAGTTTATTTATATGGAAGCAAATATGAATGACAGAAATAAGAAGTTTCTTGGAAACATAGTTGATGGATATATACAATCTCTCTGTTCCTGCCAGGACTGCCCTTTGGTTATTTAGTTACATCAGATAACACATTTCCCTTTGAGCTGAAAGTTCAGAATCAAAAGTAAGGACAGGCAAAGAACCAAGTGGGCAGGTAAATTACTCCTTGCTAATTCAGTGTGGTATTTTATGAGTGATAGATGCTAGGAAGCTCAGAGTTTCCTTGCTGGACAGAGATAGCTTGGAAATAATTATATTAATCAAATCAAAGCCAGACCCTCATTTGTCATAACTGCAATGTGCCTATAAATCTACAAGTAAACACACTGGATGGTAAAAGACAAAAAAATACACTCGGACATGATAAATCATATGGGACTCTAGACATTCACACAGTGAGACCAAAGGATAGTCTTGGGAGAGGATCACAAAGGCTCAACAGCTATGTGCATATGATCATATAAAATGATGCTTATCAAAATGAATTCCAAGAAATAGATGCAAGACTTTATTTCTTTGTTGCTGTTTATATTTTCTGTGCCTTCTGTCTTGTTTGTAAGTTTATCTGTTTGGGGGAGGTAGGAGGAACACCTAGAGATGGTGGGACAAAGGGTGGACAAATGCAGCAGTGATACTCACTAGACACTATGTTGCAAATGAACTATACAACTTGTGGAGTTGGGGGTGAAGGTAGGGAAAAAAACTGGGAGAAAGGGAGGGCAGGGATGACATTGTTCAAAAAGAAATGTATGCATTACCTGATTTATGTAACTGTAACTCCTCTGTATATCACTTTTACAGTAACAATTTAAAAAATAAAAACATTTTTTAAAAAAGAATCTCTAAGCCACCTCCACTGGGAAATTAAGAATAAGCATCCTTACATCTTGGAACTTTCTCAAAATACCCTTTTCTACCAAATACACATGGAGAAAATAGGTGAGGAGGGCAATTAAAGTAATTGTTGAAGCTATCTATGAGTACATAATTAGCTACTTTTATGCATGCTTTAAAAATACTTGTTTATTTGAGCTTCTAAAGTACAGAGATAATAGATCTGAACAAATTAGAAGACCTAAGGATATATTTTGTTTTTGAATAGGAAAGAGAATAGTAAATTTCTAGTGAACTTCATTTTACAATTTTAGCTCTATGAGCAAAGCTACTTAAGTGTTAGTTTTATTATTTGTTTGTTTGTGCCAGTCCTGGAGCTTGAACTCAGGGCCTGGGTGCTGTCCCTGAGCACTTTTGCTCAAGGCTAGCACTCTACCACTTGAGCCACAGCAACTTTTCCAGCTTTTTGGTGGTTAATTGGAGATAAGTTTCATGGCCTTTCCTGCCCAGGCTAGCTTAGAACCATTATCCTCAGATTTCAGCCTCCTGAGTTGCTAGGATTACAAGCTTGAGCCACCAATACCTGGCTAAATTTTAGTTTTCAAGAAGGTATTATGATGAGCTGCTGACACCTTTGAAATTGAAGACCTAACACTGAAATATAGTCCCAGTTTTCCATAGAGGAAAATGACTCCTCATTCAATTGCTGTGAAAGTTAGCTGAATTAAAATCCATTCATTATTTTAATTAATTAAATGCACTGATTTGACTAATTAATATTTACTTTGTAAATCTCTGAATCATAAAGCACCATATGCATACAATAAAATGAATTTTAAATTATATATCTGAGAATATTTCACCAGTGAATCTCAAGACAGTTAAAACCACTAAAGTTTTAAATGTTTTCCTTGTGAAACTATGATTTGAACAAACCCCAGCTTTGTGCAGGCATGTTAAGCAAATGCTCCATCATTTAAGCTTGTGAGTTTCAGGGGGCATGGGAGCAGTGGTTTTGTTGAGACATGGTCTCACTAACTTTTCCTGGGCTTGCATTAGATTCATGATCCTCTAACCTCAGCTTCCAGAGTAGCTGAGATTATAAGGCATGTACCATCATACCCAACTACCACAAATCTAACAGAACAAAATAATTTTTTTAACTTACAATGTTTTCCTCTCAAAATAGCTACAGAA
This sequence comes from Dipodomys merriami, assembly GCF_024711535.1. Classification (NCBI taxonomy): domain Eukaryota; kingdom Metazoa; phylum Chordata; class Mammalia; order Rodentia; family Heteromyidae; genus Dipodomys; species Dipodomys merriami. The sequence goes on from NW_027203270.1 coordinate 2,155,591, forward strand.
AATATTGGTACAACCAGACACAGTACTCATGCATGTAATCCCAGCTACTTGGGAAACAATGATTGGGAGGATTGTGGCTTAAGGCCAGCCACTGCAAAAAGCAAGATTTCACCTCACACAACAAGCTATGCCAATTATCCCAGCTACAGAGGAGGACGTGAGTAGAAGGACTGAGGTCTGAGGATGGCCCTTGGGGAAATCTCTACCTGGAAAATATACAAAAGTAGCTTGAGAGCATGGCTCCAAGTGGTAGTGTGCCTACCTAGCAAGCAAAGGCCCTGAGTTTAAACCACAGTACCACCAAAAAAGAAAGTTGTGGTGATGGATAAGCAGCAAGCATCTTGTGAAAACCACATCAGATATTAAGAGATTTTTTTTAATAGCAAAAAATACACATGCATGGGGTATTGCTGCTAAAAACTTGCTAGAATACCTAAGACTGGTAGAAGACTGAAGTTCCTCACAGAAAGCCCTCAAGCACCCAAGACATTTGCAGAAAAATATGTTTCCTTTATTGTCAAAGCAAAACAAAGGGGGAGAGGTTTTTGGACATTAGCAGTAAGACTGTTGACAAAAAGACAGATGAGCAAAGCTTTCATATGAAGAAACAATGAACAAAGCAAAGTATTTAGCATTACTAGTGTTAATAGTAACAGGAAGGTTATAACAGGAAATATTTGTAGTAGGTACAAGGGTCAGGGTCTGAAGTAAGATGAAACAGTCAGAAAATTGACAAAAAGTTAAAGCTTAGCTATCCTAGTCAAACTAGTCTACAGTTACATGAAGGACAAAATTAATCAGCTTTGACAACTACTAATGAACAACTATCAGAGGGTATTATCTCTGTCTTTTTCAAGAAAAGTACCTAAATTGAAAACCAACTCATTTGGTGATTCTGGTGCTTTATAGTAGGTATAAGTAACAGATTTGCATTAGGTAATATTTTAGGAAATAGCTATGGTCTGAGAAATCAGGCTTAGCAATTCATCCAATAACCAAGTTATAGTAGACACTAATATTTATCTACTACTATAAATATGAAAAGATTGTAAGCATGCTTTGATAAGTAAATGAGCATAAAGCTACTAATAGAATCACTGTGGCGAATAACATTTAGTAGTTGGGCATTAGTGGCTCATGTCTATAAACCTCACCATTTTGGAGACTGAGATCTGAGGATCTCAATTCAAAGCCATGGTATGCAGAAAAATCCATGAGATTTTTATATCCAAATAACCAGCAAAATGTTATAAGTGGGGCTCAAGTGGTTCAAGTGGTATTGTACCACACTTGAATGAAAAAAACTAAGGGACAGCAGCCAGGCCCTGAGTTCAAGCCCCCATGCTGGCACACAAAAAAAAGAGAATAAATTAGATCAGCTGAAAACAACATCAAATTCAATTTTAACTTATGTGATATGTATGACCAAGTTAATATTCAAGTGAACAATTAAAGAAATGAAAGATAACTTTGGGTGCTCATTATCTGAACAAGAAATGTGCTTTCATATCTTTTTTTTTTCTTTTTCTTTTTCTTGTCAAGTGTGGGGAAAACTTGACAGGTAAAAATACACAGAAATAAGAGGACAAATCTTTACTGTAAGCAACTTCAAAAATGGAAGAATGAGTTGTAAGTGAACACTGGTGGCTCATGTTTATAATCCTAGCTACTCAGGAGGCTGAGATCTGAAGATCTTAATTCTTAGTCAATATGGGCTAAAACCCAGCAAAATGCTGCACTGGAAGTGTAGCACAAGTGGTGAGTGCCAGTTCAGAAAAAGCTAAACTAGGGCCCCTGAGCTCAAGCTCTGATACTGACACATACAAAAAGAGAGAAAAAAAAGCTAGGTGCTAGTGGCTCACACTGTCATTCTATCTATTCAGAAGGCTGAGATCTGAGGATTGTGGTTCAAAGCCAGCTCAGGCAGCAAAGTCCTTGAGATTCTTATTTCCAATTAATCACCAGAAAACCAAAAGTGGAGCTGTGGCTCAAAGTGGTACAGCATTAGCCTTGAGCAAAAGAGCTCAGGGACAGCACCCAAGCTCTGAGTTCAAGTTCCATGACTGACAAAAAAATAAAAAAAATCTGGGTGATGGTGGCTCACACTTGTAATCCTAGCTACCTAGGAGGCTGAGATCTGAGGGTCATGGTCCAGGAAGAAAAGTCTGTGAGACTCTCATCTCCAATTAACCACCAGAAAACTGCAAGTGGTGGAGTACTCACCTTAAGCTGAAGAGTGCCCAGATCCAGAGTTCAAGCCCTCACCTGACAAAAAAAAAAAAAGGAAACATTGTTTTAATTAACAATGATTTCAAGTGCTTAGTAAACATCTAAGAATTCTTCTACCTATAAGGGCAAATTTTAGGAAGCTCCAGCTCAATTTGGGAAGGATGAAACACCAATGATATTCAACTACAATGCTTACTTACTGGATTACAGGACAACACACTTGGCTAGTTGGTCCAAGTTATGAGGGAAAAAACCACCATGGTCCAATCCAACACTCACTGGATCAATAGTTACTTCTGTTCCAGATCCAATATAGCTAAATCAAGAGGTGCTTCCTCTCAGTCGACATCCCTGGGGGGGGGGGGGGGGGGGGGGAGGGGAAACAGAAGAAAAAGCAAGAGTGGAATCTGTAGTGAAGGAAGAGAGAGGACATTTTTCACAAATCTATCATAGAGGTGGAGGTGGGGAGTGGGAGTGAGGGCAAGGGAGGCCTTGGGCCACAAGCAAAAGCAGATCTAGACAGAATGTAAACAAAGATTTCCAAATTAACGAATTAAATAATTCCTTGAATACTTTTGATCTAGTGTCAGTAGAAAAACAACGTGTTGTCCTAGATGAGGAAGTCGTTAGCAAACATGAAATCACAAACAGGAAGGGCGGGAGGGAAGGCTGTGAGGTCGAGAAAAGAAACTGTACACCCCGCCCTCCCCACCCCCATCCCAAATTGGTAGTTTAGAAATGGGATGTGATTTGACATTTACACCTTGTAGAGAGCTGTGCTTTGGGATCAGGTTGTGCTGTGCTATAGTTAGAAGGGCTGGGCACCCTCTGTCATTACTTAAGTCGGTTTTTACCACCTTCACTACCCAAATTACCCTCCTTAGCAATATATATATAATATATAATGTTATAATATATGATATATATCATATATTATATGATATATTATATAATTATACCATATATGATATATTATATAATTATATCATATATAAGTATGTTATATCATATATGATATATATTTCTATATTATATAATGTATTATATCATATATATTATATCACATATATTATATATTATATGCCAGGGATTACTTCAATCTCTACGGGGCGACTCCTACCTCGGGGATGCTAACAAGCCGACCTCTAGATTAGGCAGGACGACGAGGTGACAGGATAAGCAGGACAAAGTGGGGGAAAGGGCCCGTCTGTCCCACCCCGTCCCGGTTCTGGGGTGCAAAGGGCTCTCTGTCACCCCCGAGCTTGGGGCCGGATACGCCCCCCCCCCGGATCCCCGCTAAAGCAGGTGCCCCCAGAGGTCAGGACCTCCAGCCCCGGCCCAGCCACGCAGCCAGGGATCCTCCAGGCCTCCTCGTCCCCAGTACACCCCTACCCCCGCGCCGGTGGGCGCCGCCAAAGCCCAGGATCGCTCACGGCCGGTAAGGCGATGACAGCGACCACCAAGCGGAGCTGAACCGAGAGCTAGAGTGGCCTCGCCCAACTTCCGGAGGAAGCGGAAACCGCGCCGGAAGTGGCGGGGCGGGTCAAAGGAGACGCGGGTTCCTCCGCTTCGGCTCATGGCGGGGCTGGCTTTAGCAGCCGGCCGCATGATGTGGCCTCCCGGGGTCCAGCTTTGGCAGAGCAGATGTGGGCTTTGGGGTCTGGCAGCGAGGCCCGGGAGACTCTGGATGAGCCAGTGCCGCCCGCGGCTGGGAGAGGGGCGGCGAGCCTCCGCGCGGCCCGGTGGTACCCTGGGAAGCAGGCCCTTCGGCACCCGCCTGCCGCCGCCCCCGACCTCCCCGGGGCGGGAGCCGGGGGACCGCAGGGACCCGACACGTCCCTCCAAGCCCGGGGTGAGTGTTTCCCCGGGGTGAGTGTTTCCCCGGGGCGCCCTGGTCACGCAGTCCGGTTGGCATATCCTTCCCATTTTGTCTTCAAACGCGAGAACTCCTGGCCTGCCTACCTGGGTCGTGGTGGGCCAGATGGGATCCACGAGACAGGAGATGAGGTTTATTTTTTATAAATCTCATATCAAAAAGATCAGACCCAGACTTTAACTGGTGGGGGCGGGGGGAATCAGTCCAGCTCCCGCCACACCTACTCTTGGGTGTTAAGAACTGAGACATTGGAGGGGTTTTACAAACTTGCCTTCTCTTTTGAAATAGTAAAAAGATAATTAAAAAAAAAAAACCACCTCTGGGAAACATTCCCGAATGACGGAAAGACAGAAGGAATGAAAGGCATATCTGACAAAAGGAGGTCCTGAAGGTTAAGGTATCTTAGGTTGAGCCTGACTGGGCTCGCCTCCCCCTAAAAAAAACCTTTGTCCTAAGCACTAGGGGTTGCTAGATATGACCTTGTGTATTTTCTCTGCTCAAAAACTTAAAACAACTACAGTCAGGGATAGCAATTTCGAGTCTTGAATTCCCATATCCTGCATCAAGCGAGGAAATGTTTCTATTTCTTCTGACTCCGATCCTCTTCATTAAAATCCTTGCCACACCTTTCACCTTCTGAGACTCTCCTTTCTATGAGACACCCCGAAATGCTTTTCACGAATGAGTAGCTCTCAAAGGGCTTGTGATTTTTTGCTTGGAAACTGGGACTTGAAGGAACTTCTCATCCGTCCCTGGAATCAGGTCCATGTTTCCGGGTTTGCTTTCTCTCCCAATCCTCAAGGAAGCTTTAGAACCTACTGCTTCTCCACATGGATTAGATAAGTAGGTTTGGATGTTAACTTGTGCCAGGTTTTCTGTTCTTGTTTTCTTAAGGGTCCCTGCCTTAACTTTACTATGATTAAAGAGTCATTACTTAGAATTTCCGTCATTTGAATCTCCCATGTATACCTTGAAATTGAAACAAAAAGTAGATAGTAGTTGCAGGTTGTTTGCCTTTTTCTTGTCTGTTCTCTGGTTCTAGTACTCCTACAAAAGAATTTAGAGCCATTACTGTAGTGATAGGTAATTGAGTTCTCTGAGCTAGGATAAGGTTAATGAGCTAGGTCTTACCTGCCTTAGGACTTGAAAATGCAGTGAAGTAAAACTTATGCAATTTGTAAGAAGCCTCACTTTTAGGTCAGGCAGTGGCATAAGGCTGCCATCCCAGCTACTTGGGAGACTTTTCAGTCTCCCAAGCTACCTAGAGCAAAAAATTATGGAGACCCTAATCTTAGCAAACGGTCCATGATAAGCATCTGTCATCCCAGCTAAGTGGAGATGCCATAGGTGTGAGGATAGCTTAGATGAGACCAAGGAAAAAACCACCAGGCTACCTGAAAAATAGAATTGAAAAAGATCTGGGGGCAGGGTTTAAGTGTTTGACAGGGTTCAAGTGTTTGAGACTCCATCTTGCAAGTTAGAAGTCCTACCTTCAACTCTCCCCCTCCCCCCCCCCCCAGTAAAACAATCATGGGAGGGGGGAGCCCACTTCTAGACATACTTCCTATTACATTGGCTATTCTGGGCATTGACCACATTTTATGGCTTATTTATATACCTGATATCAACACATGCTGGTAATAATTGTTTTTTGTTTTTTATTTTGGTCTGTCCTGGGGCTTGAAATCTGTGCCTAGGCGCTGTCTCTGAGCTCTTCAGCTCAAGGCAAGCACTCTACCACCACATGAGCCACAGCGCCACTTCTGGTTTTCTGGTGTTTCATTGGAGATAAGAGTCTCACAGACTTTCCTGCCCAGACTGGTTTTGAACCGTGATTCTTAGATCTCAGCCTCCTGAGAAGCTAGGATTACATGTGTGAATCATTGGTGCCCAGTAATTATTTTTTAAATCGTCATTGTAGTTAGGTTCACACATAGTGACAGTCATAATACTTGCCTTTCTTTTGGTTGATTTTCTGAAGGAACAGAAACTAATGTGGGGAAATTTCCTCTGGAAATGAGTGTCTTTGTAACTGTCTGTAGAGCTCAGATAGAACCATATCCGCTGTCAGCATTTTCTTATTTAGCAATAAACAGAAGCATTTTTCATATTTAACAAGATCATGGCCTGTGTACCTGTATATTAAAAATTCCTGCAATATTTAGCATGGTTAAATGTTTATTTCTAATATTTTATTTTTGAAATCTCTGCCCCAGTAGCCTGTTTCTTGGAAGTCTTTAGCATTCACTTTTGCTGTTGGAGGAGCATTATTGGCTGGAATGAAGTACTTCAAAAAAGAAAAGACAGAGAGTAAGTGCATATGTGGTTACATCTGGTACATATCTTGCTAGATCTGAATAAAATATTTCCTGACTATAGACTGACATCTTTTTTTCTTTGTATAAGATTTTTTAAAAATTTGCAGAGATGACATAGAAGATTGTCAGTATCTTTTACCCAGTTTCCCTTACATTAACATTTTATATAATCATTTCATATATATCAAATTTTAACCACATGGGAGACTGAAATTAATGTTATTTGAAGAAAAATGGGTGAAACGGAGTTATCATGTGAAGCAAAGTAAGCCAAGACTGGGAAAGATAAATAGCTAGTGATTTCCCTAATAAGTAGAATTGAGGGGAATTGTTAAGATGTGGAAAAGGACAAGGGGGAAGGAGAGAAGATAAGACTGGGTAATGGAAAGGGTGAATATACAAATATGAAAATCTCACAGTGAAACCTATTACTTTTCACAGTCAGTATATGCTAATAAAATGGATAAAAGGGTATCTGTGTAGCTGTGGATACATAATTAGAAACTGAGTAGGGAGAAGCACAAAACTATCTACTAAAAACTAAAGGTTTTTTTTTTTCAATTTCACATGTTCCATTGACACTTTACTTTTCCTAGATCTAGATATATACTTAAATTTTGTTAAGCTGTAAGTCTTTAAAGACATGAACAGATTTGAATGTGGCAGTATGAGGTCCAGAGAATGCAAAGATTAATAAAATTTAGCCCAGTCCTAGAGGTGCAGGTGACAGGGAACAGACAAATACAGAGTTTTTCTACATAAGTTTCTGCCAGTCCAGTGGGAAAATCTCAGGTTAGTACCAAGGGACAGCCTCTCTCCCCTTGGGATTTGTGAAGACTGCCTGAATCGTGGATCTTAGTGTAAGTAGATCCTATAAACCTGAATGACAGAGGGCCAGCATACTGATCTGATGTAGCATCCTGAAACATTGTAGTGACTATTCAAAAGTTTTTAAGATTTGGTTTAGAAGTTTCCAGTAAATCTTAAACATACTATTTTAAATCTGATACTGTTCTTAGATAAAGGAAAATATATGCATCTGGGTGTGAGAATTCATAGGACAATATGAGTTGTATATAAATATAGTATAGGTAGATGACTCTTGAATAACAGTTGTATAACAATTATAATTTTATTGGTATAATGTTACACTTACTGAATTCTTTTAGTTGCATAAGAAAGTAGATTTTCAGAAGTTGAAAAGTTAGGAAATGCACTAGCTTCTGACAGTTCTAAAATAAGCAACTTCTTTGAATTTTACCTATATTAATATTTGTTTTAGATAGAAAATACAGAGCTGGGAAGGTGGCTCAGTGGTAGAGCGCTTGCCTTATGTGCATGAGACCCTGGGTTCGATTCCTCAGCACCACATAAGCAGAAAAAAAAGCCTGAAGTAGTGCTGTGGCTCAAGTGGTAGTACGCTAGCCTTGAGCTGAAGAGCTGAGGGACAGCGCCCAGGCCCACGACCGGACCCCATCCCCCCCCCCAAAAAAAAAAAAATTTACAGCGAAACAATCTTAAAAGTGTTCTAAATTACTTGAATATTTGCTGACATGATCCTTCATCATCTCCAAATGCTTTATATTGTATGTTTCCTACAAGCACAGATATATCTATCAGAATCAGACTACTCACTTGATTCTTTAGCAATGGAGGCCAGTTCATAGCCACACATTCCTAGTTGACTCTGGTCTCCTCAATTCAGTTTGTACCTATCTCTCAAGCTTTACAGGAATTTCATGATCTTGCCATGGCTTTTATGACCTTGACATCTTTGAAGATTACAGGCTAGTTATTTCATAAAGTGTCCCCTAGTTAGGGTTTGTCTGATGTTTCCTGGTGCAACATTTTGGCAGGAATATCACAGAAAGAATGCTGCAGCCCATTATTGCATAGAGTCAGGTGCCTCTTGGGTTCATCTTGTCCCATTACTGATAATGTGGTCATTTGAGTATGATGTCTATTAGGCTTCTTGAAAAGTTATGATTACAAGTATGTATTTAGTTTTGTATATTTGCATGTCCTATTTCCCATCAGTCTCTGAATTTATTTCAGTATGGACTCATAGCTTTTTTTATATATTCCATGAGTTATGATCCATTATTTTCTTTATGTTGATACTCAGAGAACCCATCTTAGTTAGTGAGAGACTCTTCAGGCAGACTTCTTTGTCTCCAATATTATTTGAATTTTTCCTTCCTTCTGCCTAAAAAGATAGACATCTCCAGTCCCAGTCCCTTAAGAGGTGGAGATCTGGCAAATCATGGTTCTTTGGCCAGCCCAGGCAAAGCTGAGACTTTACCTAAAAAATAACTAAAGTAGAAAGCTGAGGGTATGTCCAAAATGGTAGAGTACTTACCTAGAAAATGCAAGGCCCTGTATTCAGACCCCATATTACTGAAAAACAAGCTCATCTTACACTTTCTCCAAAGATCTCTGTTTCCTTTATTTCATCAATACCCTGTACATAGCTAAGGCCAATCACTACTGCCACTTCCCCTGCCTCCTCAATATGTCAGGCTCAGGGTCCCCTGCCTACTCAAGCATCTGCTGTAGGCCACTGTGACTCCTTCCTACCCCACAGCAGCCTTACATTGTAATGGTTTACGACTGAACTGCTTTTAAAGAGGAAAGTATTTTTACCATTTCATAGTACTTACTCAGTAGCGTAGCATTTTGTTTTATTTATGCTTGGTTTTGGAAAAGATTCTTGTTAGCTTCCTGAAAACTAGGAGTATTTCTATATTTTATTTCCCCTTCCTCCAGTTTTAGTATAGTGCTACCATATGCCAATATTTGATTAGCTCTGGCCAGAATGACTGTGTTTGTATATGTGTCTCTTTTAAGAGCTGGAGAAGGAACGGCAGCGAAGCATTGGAAAGCCTTTACTTGGGGGACCATTTTCCCTCACAACTCATGCTGGAGAGCCCAAAACTGACAAGGATTACCTGGGTCAGTGGGTACTGATTTATTTTGGTTTCACTCATTGCCCTGATATCTGTCCAGAAGAACTAGAAAAAATGATTCAAGTTGTGGATGAAATAGGTAAGAAAAGCATCACTACTCTACACTGTTGATGCTTACTTTATGTCATGTGGTTTTTCACATTCTGGTATTAGGTTGCAGGGGACCGTTGTAAGTTGTTAGTCTGAAAGAACATGAATCTCAGTGTTCAGCTTGTTGCGTTGCTTTCTCTGGCCTTACTCCCTACCCTCTGGTGGAGAAGCTTGCTCTGATGGCTTAGTCACTTCAAAGAGTCAGTATGGCCTGGGCCTTCCTGTATTGCAGACTACCTATTGCCTTTTCCCCAGTGCCTGATGGTTACATTTAGATATTGGGAATGATCCGTAGTCTTTAATTAGTGCCATTTAGAATAATTGTTTGCAGAATTGTTTGAGGGTATTCTCTCCTTATGAAGAGTATTATCTTGCCCTTGAAATAGGATAAGGAAGAAAGTATAAACATAGCATATATTATAGATACCAGTACTTATATGCCAGCCTGGTATTAGATTGGATTGGATTGGTTCTAGCATAGACAGCATGTGGCACTGCTCCTCTATCCCCTTCTCCATTCTCTCAGCTTAGATCTCATGGACCCTGTGTCACCCTGATGCTTTGCTATAGCACTTGCTGCACTCCCCTGTCATTGCTGGTTTGCTTTGTCTTTTCCCTTCCAGTATTACCATGTACTGATGGGGACTTTCTTTCAGATAGTATTCCAACTCTGCCAAATTTAACTCCACTTTTCATCACCATTGACCCAGAAAGGGATACAAAAGAAGCTATCGCAGATTATGTGAAAGGTAGGTTTTATTAATGATACTTTATATCCTATTTAGTTTTTGCAGCTTTTTAGGGGGAAGTGTTGTTGTTGTTGTTGTTGTTGTTGTTGTTGTTGTTGTTGTTTTGTAACAGGGCCTTACCCTGTATCCCAGTCTGGCTGACCTGGAACTTGCTGAATAGTTTAGGCTGGCCTTGAACTCATGATCCTTCTGTACCATTCCTTGCAGCTTTAAAGATAACAAATCATTTCAACCTTGCAGAACCTTGTGAAATCAACAGAACAAATGGACCCAGCTGCATAATTTATGTCTATAATTTGCAAGTTTGTCAGAAATATTGGAAATAGTAGTTTTTTCTAAAGCATTACAAACCAGCTATTTATAAGTGACCTAATACACAGTCTGTAATTTGCATGTTATTTAACCAATTGTTTTTTGTCACATTAAATCATAATAGCTCTAAATGAAGAGACCTCTGAGTAGCTATACTTAAATGCCAACCTTTATGTTAATATTCTTCAACAGCAAATAAACACTACTAGTTGCATCTTGAGTGCTTAAAATTTTTAAGTTAGTATGTAAGAAAATATTGCCATTTTGCAATTTGGTAAATAAAACAATATTGGATGTGCACTAACCCAGTCTTTCTTCACCTGTGATTACTTCCTCAAAGACTGAAAAGCAAAGACAAACCCCTTCTTTTTCTTTGCTTCAGTCATTTTCTAGTTTAGAATGAGTTAAAGAACAAAAATTGGGTTGTGTACATTTGGAAAAAGATGCTACTATTGAATGTTGGGTTGTCATTTTAGTTACCAGATAAATCCAGTTGTTTTAAGTGACTTCCACCTATGTAAATTCCAGAATTAGTACATACATGATATATCAATGATTTACCTTTAGTCCTAGTTGCTTACCCTAGTCCTTAGTTTATTAACAATTGCTGATTTGAAAGGATGAATATTTATTATTCAGCTTTTGTCACACAAGTAGAACATGATACCTGTATTAAGATTGTGGAGATTGTGTACTAAGAAAAAGATGCAGATACTTTGCTGTGCTATATTAATTGTGAATCAGAATTTTCTTCTCATATAAGTTCATTGTATCTTAACTAAGGCTTGCTCGGGACCTAGGTGCTGTTCCTTAGTGTTTTTCACTCAAGCCTGGTGCTCTACCACTTCTGGCTTTTTTTGCTAGTTATCAGGAGATAAGAATCTCACAGACTTTTCTTACCCCAGATGGCTTCAAACTGTGATCTTTAGATCTCAGGCTTTCGAGTAGCTAGGATTACAGGTGTGAACCACCAGTGGATGGCCTACGATATGTATTTTAAAACTAATTATAAAGGTTAGTTAAGTAACAATAATGAATTCAGTACAGATACTTGGTAGATACCATAAAAAAATGAGACATACATTATTGAGGGGAATTGTTATTTTTTTCTATATGAATTTTTTTTTGAATCAAGTGTTTGGGGATTCAGGAAAGAAGTAAAAGTATGGCTGCTTTATTACTTTTTAAGTAGAGGTGTTATTTTGTTTGCTTATTTCTCATTTTTTGCTTTTGTTTTTATTTTTTATTTTTTTATTGCTATTATAAAAGTGATGTTCAAGGGATTATAAGTGCATAAGTCAGGGAAAGATTACATTTGTTTTTGGACAGTGTCACCTCTTCCCTTACTCTCCCTAGTTTTTCCCTCTTATCCCTATCTATAAGTTGTATATAGTTCATTTTCAACGTAGTGTTTAGTAAGTACTGTTTTCTTTTTTTAATTTAGAGTTTTCTCCCAAGCTTGTTGGCTTGACTGGCACCAAAAAGGAGATTGATCAAGTGGCCAAAGCATACAGAGTGTATTATAGCCCTGGACCCAAGGATGAAGACGAGGACTACATAGTAAGTACACACTCCATTTGTAATTTGTGGCTGGCTCCTAGATCCGAAATACTCACACAGCTTCCAAGATGAAAGGAAACCTGAGATTACTGCAAATTCTTGAAGAGCACATTATGTTCCCCCATGGGCTATGCCTAAATTAAAAGTAATCTTGATCCTTCTGCCCTAATTAAGCCCACACAGTAATCATGCCTCCCAGGTCTGGTGCCTCGTAGCATTGAGAAACTTGAATGATGAGAAAAAAGGATAAGAGAAAAATCTTCCTTCAGGAAGAATTCTTAAGGAAATCCTTTAGGAAAGTGGACAGACCCTCGTGCAGCTTCTTTGCTGTACCAGCCAAGAGAGGAAACCATGGAAAAAGGCTTTCTCAAGCTTCTTTACCTGTTCACACATGCTAGAGTTCTACCACTTGATCCACAGCTCTACTCTGGCTTTTTGCTGGCTAATTGGAGACTTTTCTCCCCAGACTGGGCTTGGACTGCGGTCCACCAGGTCTCAGATTTCTGAATAGCTAGGGTTATAGGCATTGGCACTTCGTTCTTCTGTATTTCTAGGCAGAGTTAATATAACTAGTTTTTTTGGGGGGGGAGGGGGTTGTTGTTATTTTTCTGGTCATGGGGCCTGAACTCTGCCCTTGGGCGCTGTCCTTCAGCTCTTCAGCTCAAGGCTAGCACTCTACCACTTGAGCCACAGCGTCACGTCTGGCTTTTTCTGTTTATGTGGTGCTGAGGAATCAAACCCAGGGCCTCATGCATGCAAGGCGAGCACTCTACCACTGAGCCACCTTCCCAGCCCCTGTAACTAGTTTTGATCTTAACTGACCAACTGGAGTCAGGATGGTCTGACTTCAAGCCTTAAATGAATTTTCCTAAATGGTGTACACAAATTAATACCCCTTAGTCTGTTGTTTTTATAGCTCCTAACTCTGTCAGTAAGATATTTTTCAGTAAGAAATTTTACAGATAAAACTGAGCAAATTAAAGACATTCTATGTGTTAGGAGAGTTTTACTGAAACTAAAGCACTGCTCACCAGTGAATGAGATTTGGATCCAGCTGCTGTCATGTCTGATTGTTCTATCAACTATCCCTTGACAATTCTGTAGTCACTGCTGGGTAGTCTCAATGTAGCAAGAACTCGCACTTTTCATGTTGTCTGTCTCTTGTCAGCATGGACAGTTAGGTGCCAGCAAGGTTATAGACAAACCAAACAGCTTTAGTACCTGACATTTAGGCAATTCAGGCCATAATTTTTAATTTTTTAATCTTAAAATTCTAAATGCAAAAGGTAAATCTTATGGATACTTCTTTGACCCTCTTGAGTACATCTTAAACCCTATCTGTGTTGATATATAATAATCAATGAGTTCATTGCTGCACATTTGCTAAGAGAACCAATAGGGGGAGACACTCTTGGTGTCTTAGGTTTTCATTAATTGTGGGAGACCACAAATTTTCATGTGCAGAATGGTATGGAAAACATCTAAGATTTAAGGGCCTTCAAGGAATGGTGTGTTCCCTTAAAGACGAATGTTGAGTCATAATGGAATGACATTTTCATAGTATCAGACAACAGCAACAAAACATAAACTAGCTTTTGTATGGAATCTTTAGTGTGATAACATGAGCTGGGCATGCCATATATTTGAGATTCCTTAAAAAAAACCTGTGCACTCTTATACATATCAGATCCAATATAAGTATTAAGATGCTTTTCAAAAGAGAACACAAATAAATGGCTTTCAAAGCTAGGAGAAAATTCTCAGTTTCATAATAAATGTGACTGAGTGAGATGCTAATTTTTATCAATTAGTTAGTTGAAAAATCTATTGTAAAATATATTGTCAAAATTGCATCAGCAGGAAATGCACTATGGAAGCAGGTCAGAAACCACTGGCACTTCCCATGCGTTGTTAACAGAGGGCAGTCTGTCAGCTGGCTTTGGTCTAAAGATTCCACTTTTGGAAATCCCTCCTACAGATGGACCCTGAAGCATTATTAGTAAAGAGAAGGGACTGAAAGCCAAGCAGACATTTTGTAAAAGCTACCTGTGTCTATGCTGATACACACCAATGATCGATGTATTTTTTAACAAAATTCAAGTAAGATACTCTGTTACTTAGTGGAGATCTGTAGATAGCTTACTTAGAAGAGTAGTAAATACAGAGTATCTCTGAGGAGTTCACAAGAAACTGGCAGCCCAGATACCCTTAAGTGTAGTATGCATGTTAACCTTTTTAGACAAGAAACATGTATGCTAAAACACTTGATTTGCTTTTCTCCAGTGGGAGTAGGGAAAGATGGAAACAGGGTGGTGAGAAAAGTCTTTGAATTAGATAAGTTAGATACATGCTAGGTTTGCTGTGTCGTTATGTAACCTTCAGAAAGTTGTGTTTGGATAGGGCTGAGATGATATGTGACAGGACTTTTCAGTAATTGCAAGTTTCATTCCAGATGAGAAACTACTAGAACTTTAAAGAATTCTATATGATATGATAAGAATTCTGTACATCCATTGGCTATAGCCATAGCCCAAATATGTGACCACTGAAAAGTTTGATAGAGATAGAACTTTTTATTGGATACTAGAAAAAAAATTATATTGAGACTACTCTGAAAAAGAGTCCAACACTCTACAATTCTGTTTCTTAAGAGAGAAAGAAAAAGGAAGGGAGAAGTGGAGGCAAGAGATGTGAGCAGCAAAATATGGCTTGGAGGAGAACCGGAGAATTAATTCTGATTCCTCTGTCAAATTGTGGAGAAACATCCATCCCTTTTCTGCTCCCTGCAGTAAATTCTCCACAATACATGAAGTCACCAGCTGTCTGAGCTCTCAGCAGCATTCTTTCCTTATGGGACAGACAAGTAGTTCTTTCCATCTGCTATCTACACACGCACACGCACACACGCGCGCGCGTGTGTGTGTGTATGAATGATGTAACCTCACAGACATGTAATGTGTGTTGGGCATATTTGGGGGAGTGTCTCCAGTTTGGTATGTGTGATCACATTCCTGCCTTTCTTCCTGTCTTCCCAAATAGCAATTGAGCCTGCAAGAGATGCCAAGGGCTTAAAATGCTAAATCTTGTCTCTTAAAGCTAGGTGTTTTTTTGGAAGTAGCTAACTAAAAAGATTAATGACTAAACTTAAGTTGGAGCTGGGAACACTTTAAGATCTTGGTCAGGGGAATAGATGAATTGATAAATTGAAGAGAATTCAAAGTATGGCATTCCTGGCCACTGAGGAGTTTCCAGTGTGCTTCCAGTAGGATTGGTTGTCAGTGCAACATATAAAAATTAATTAAAGGACAAAAACACATCTTCCAGTTTTCGTTTGAACTACTAATGTAGGCATTAAATATTGTATTAAGATTTGTAGATTACATAATTAAAACTATTAATTTCCTGGCTTCTCATAAAACATCATGTGCTCAATTTAGATAGTAATGAATGAGAACCAGTTCTTTCTAAAAACATATAAGCTTACCTGAGAACTTACTATGGAAATTAATTTTTTTCAACACTTTCGATTTCAGTTGGCATCTCTATAATGTAGAAAAGGGCTCAGATGTGACAGTTTCCCTCAAAAATCTAAAGTATTTCCAAACCAGCCTTATCAAGCATTGAACACATTATGAAAGCCTGTAGCAACCATTAAGGGGGCTGTTCTCTCAGCAGCTCTGTGGGTGAGTATATTTAAGGATTGAACCAAACAAACCAAGTTGTAACTGACATTTTAAGCAATAGTCATCAGTGCAACATAGAGTTTGGATGTCCATAGGTGTTCATTTCCTGTAATAGACTTAGAAGCCCATTGCATAAATAATAGATGCTACAATGGCTACGCATGAATGTGAAACTTACCCTGTTTATGTATTCATTGGCTCACTTCAATAACCCTTATGTCACATACTCCTCCCTTCTCTTTGCAGGTGGATCATACAATAATAATGTACTTGATTGGACCAGATGGCGAATTTCTAGATTATTTTGGCCAGAACAAGAAAAATGCAGAAATAGCAGGTGCAATTGCTGCACACATGAGGACCCACATGAAAAAGAGATAGCCACAGCCAGGATTCTCTGGCTAAAGAAGACCAAAGCATCGTCTGCTATTAAAGCATATATATCTATATGCAACCTACTGAAAGACCTTCGTACCAGGAGAACATGTCTGTTAGCTGCATGTTTCCCTTGGACTCAATTAGCACTTTTGGAACTGTAATCATTACAGTCCAGCCAAATAGCTACCCTGAGCCAGGAAGACCAGGTTAAATGGAGCCAGTAGAGAAAAGACCACAGAATTAACAGAGAGAAGCATGCTGGTGTATGGCCAAGGAGCAAGGCCCTCACAGGCTGCTTCTCCATTGTCTTGGACTAAAGTCACACAGGTTGTGTGGCTGATCTTTATAGAAGAATATAATTTCCATAGTGCTCTTGCTTTGCTTACCTTCAGTGCTTGATGGCAGGCAGTCAAGATTAGCTATCTGCCATTCAAAGTCAGTCTTTGTACTTAAAAGGAAAAGGTTAGTCTTGTTAATGAATATCATTGTCACATTTCATCTCCCCATCAGTAGATACTGATTTAACTAGTGAAGAGGGGAAAATGTGTTGCTTGTAGATAACTGTTAATTTGATTCCTATAGGAGTCTTTTGGGTTTATTTTAAATAGATAAATGATTTTCAGATTTTTAATTATAGACCAGACAAAAAAGGGTATTGATCATCAGTGTGACAAAGAATGGTTTTTCTGCATATAACATTGCACTGCATATAAAATGAAGGTGTGTTCAGTTTTGCTGGGTGTAGAGCAAGCCTGTCATCAGAGCTGAGGCTGAGATCTGCAGACTGTGTAGGGTAGGTTGGTGCTTGTGAAAATGCAGAGTCTCTGACCAGAGCTGGCCTCAACAAGCTTGGAGAAGGGTGCAGAGTCCTAATAGACAGGCCTAGAAACATCATTTCATGGCAGAATAATCACTTGGTATGTCAGCTGTTCAAGAAAATGACCGTTGAGTGGTGTAGTGAATCTTGGCTTTTACATTTTTCTTGCCTAGTGACTTGACTGTCACTAGGGCCAAGTTCTCTGAATGTCTTTTAATAAATCCTAAATTGCCACCTAGGTGGGAAGTAGATCTATTTATTTATTTATTTAAGTTTTAATTATTTTTTTGTCGGTCGTGGGGCTTGAACTCTGGGCCTGGGCGCTGTCCCTCAGCTCTTCAGCTCAAGGCTACCACTCTACCACTCTACAGCGCCACTTCCGGTTTTCTGGTAGTTTATTAGAGATAAGAGTTTCACGGACTTTCCTGCACGGGCTGGCTTTGAACTGTGATCCTCAGATCTCAGCCTCCTGAGTAGCTAGGCTTACATTCATGAGCCACTGGCGCCAGCATAGATTTATTTTTACATGTACATGGTGCAGGCCTATGTTTTGGTTTTTACATTCTCATAAAGTCAGCATTAGCTCCTAAGCTTTACATTTAATTTTTTTTAAAATTTTGGTTTTGCTGGTACTACAGGACCTCATGCTTGTTCAGCTGGTACTCTTGAGCCACACCTCTAGCACTGCTTTTACAAGGTTTTTTTGTTTTTAAAGATGGAGTCTCTTAGACATTTCTGCCCAAGCTGAATTGAACTGTCACCCTCTGGATCTCAGCCTCCAAAGTAGCTAAGATTACAGACATGAGCTATTGGCAACCATCTGTAAGAAATATACTTACATGAGTGAAAGAAAGGTAACTATAGCCATTAAAAACTGAATCATGTCCTTCACACTCCATATGTCCAAGTCCCAGTTACTTCAAAATATGACTATTTTCTGCTTATGTGGTGCTGAGGAATCGAACCTAGGGCCTCATGCATGCAAGGCAAAGAGGTTAAATGAAAATATCATTAGGGTAGACTATCCCTAAGTCTGTTTGACTGCTGTCCTTAAAAGACAGAAAATATCACCATGACTCTCAGGGGTCCAGGAGGAGCCAGCCCTGCTGCCGCCTTGGCTTTGGACTTCGAATGCTTTGCCTGGTATTTTATTCAAAGAGCCCTAGAAAACCCCCATAACAACTCATTCCTTGACGAAACCCCTATAACAACTCATTCCTTGATGAATAACTGCTAGATGTTGTCCACAAATAGTTGGTTTGAAATGATTTAAAGTGAAGAACTTGCTATAAAAGACTAGTCTCCTGTAACAAAAATAATACTGAGGATCTGAAGTGCCAAACATTTTAAAAGGTGGTCTGTTTTAAGCCACCAGACATTTGTGTGGATCACTGCACACAAGCTTGCTCTCAGATTAGCTGTAGTCCTCATTCTCAGCTGTTGCAAGTCCGCTTGTGTAATGATCCAGAAAAGGAGCAGCAGCTTTGGGAGAAACCTTTCCATTTGCTTTTCATTCCAGTGTTAGGTTTAAAGGCTAGAAGCAGAGCAGGGATCTCGGGAATTATCCCCCTCTTTGTGCACGAGGGAACACTCCTAGATAATATTAAGTTGAAAAGCCAGGGTCTGACTTTCTGCTCTGGAGCTGGTCCCTGCTTGGTGCAATGATAATGCAATCTCTGTGGTGACCGGGTGAATCTAACCAGAGCCTTGGCTTCCATGTGGTACCTCTCAGGGAATCAAGGTTTAAGGCTTCCTTTCAACTGAGCCTGACTTCAGGATCTTTTCAGTAGTCTAGGATATTTGGGCCCACCAGTGGAACTAATATTTTAAGAAGTGATGTTTGTTTATTTGAAAATTGTAAGAATCCTGTCAATGCAGTAGGCATGAAAGGACTTGTCCACATGGCTGTCCACAGGGCAGCTGATACAGTGTGTCTAAGAGCTGAGATTTTCTAAATACCGGTACACGCCCATATGAGTTAGAAGGTTAATTATCATTTTAGGAGGCCAATGAAAAGCCTTAAATGAAATTTAAAAGTGTAAATGCACCTACTGAAGAAACTTAAATACCTCTTTTGTTTTTTAAGTATAAAGTTAAAATGAAAGTTTCCACCGTACTCTGTGCTTTGTTTGGTTTATTTTTCTTGACACACATGGGGCTTGAATTCCAGGCCTGGGTGCTGTCCCTGAGCTTTTGTTCAAGGCTGACACTACCACTTTGGGCCACAGCTCCACTTTGGGTTTTTGAGTGGTGGATTGAAGATAAGAATCTCAGGGACTTCCCTGCCTGGGCTAAGCTTCGAACCTTGATCTTCAGATCTCAGCTTCCTAAGCAGATAGGATTACAGGCATGAGCCACCAGCACTCAACTAGTGGTTTCTTTTTTTATTTATAGCACAATGTTTGTATGTGTTTGTGAGTATACAGTTGATTTTTTTAAAAAGTCACGCAAACGTTCTTCATTTATGGATACATTCTCCATTTGGTTTATTCTTTACATAAGTATTATGAGCCACATTGTTCTGATGATACAGCTTTTTGCTCCTGTTACTAATGAGATGCAAGTAATAACCTGTTTAGCCATGTCTTAGGAGCCTGTTAGGTTCTGTTTACCTTTAAAATTCATTTTAGGGTTCTTTCTCATAATTATGCCAGATCCTTAATAGAGAAAGTTTTGGATATGTAGGGAAGTTAAAGGAAGAAAATGCATTAAGTCCTTAATCTACTGCTAAGAAAAATACTTGGATGCATCTTTCACAATTTCCTTCCTTCCTTCCTTCCTTCCCTTCCTTCCTTCCTTCCTTCCTTCCTTCCTTCCTTCCTTCCTTCCTTCCTTCCTTCCTTCCTTCCTTCCTTCCTTCCTTCCTTCCTTCCTTCCTTCCTTCCTTCCTTCCTTCCTTCCTTCCTTCCTTCCTTCCTTCCTTCCTTCCTTCCTTCCTTCCTTCTCTTTCTTTCTTTGTTGTGGGGCTTGACCTCTGCCTGCATGCTGTCCTTGAGTTTTTTGGCTCAAGGCTAGTGCTTTGAGCCACAGAACCACTTCCAATTTTCTGGTGGTTTATTAGAGGTAAAGAGCCCCAAGCTCCTGCTCATACTGGTCTGGCTTCAATCTGTGATCCTCAGATTTCAGCCTCTTGAGTTAGCTAGGATTACAGTCATGAACCTCTGGCGCCCAGCTTAATATCCATCATTTTTAAATTAATCATTTTATCAGAAATTTGTGAGGTCTTTCTTTAAAAACTAATTAGACCTGACAGAGCAAGTGTAAGTCTCTTGCCCCCTGCCTTTGTCCCCTCAAAGGTAACTGCTGTTTTGTATTGGATGTTTCTCCCCAGAGAATGTGTTCAGAGTCCACTGGGTTGTGGACAGACTGCTCAGCTTTTATTACTGAGTTTGTAAATATTGAAGGTTGCCCACAGTAGTTACCCTGCTCTCACCAAAGGTAGGTAGTAAGTTAACTAAAGAAAATAGCAGTTTAGTAGAAAATTTTGTCCATATAGCGACCTATAGTTAAATGATAGTGGTGTTACTGGCTACACATCAAACCTTCTCTTGAATGATTATAGATGCTGAGCACCAAACTAATCATCAGAGATGGCAGGATCTTGGGTTCTCACATCAACGACCACTGCTTCCTTACCAGTTGTGTGTGGGCTTCTCCTCCCCTTAGTGGAGGGTGTACAGTGTCCTCAGAGCCTTCACTCTCAGTTGTGCTGTTTTCAGGAACCCATTACTCTGAGACCAGTTTTGTTCCTGACAGCTTTGGCCAAGTTAACCTCTGTAAGCCCCACTTTTCTCACCCATGATCTTGGAATGCTGACAGTACTGCTCACAGAGGGGTGGTGTAGGGATCAGATGAGACCACCTAGAGTAATACCAGCATGTGCTCAGAGAGTGATGACAGCTCTTATTTTTTATCTTGATGAGGGTGGTGATTTGGGGCTGGCTTACTGGGGTTGTGTAACAGGTGCATTTGATCAGTGATGGTTGATTCTAGTGTATTTTATCCCTTCAAGATCCCTATTCCACTTCAACCTGCCCTATGTTGGTTTTAGATGGTTTCCCACATCTTCACCTCCAGCCCTATACTCACATCTCTAAGCCTGGAATTATTGGTCTTCGATAAAATATTCCCATCTCCTTTCTTGAAGATCATTAGGTCAAGTTCAATAGCTCACCTTTGGAGGCAGTGATTGGGAGAGACTAGTTTAAGGCCAGCCTGGAAAAACCTCATTTCAATCAATAGGCTAGATGTAATAGAGCTACACAGAAGGTGTAAATGGAATCATGGTCCATGCTAGCCCTGGCCAAAAAGTGAGACTCTACTTGAAAAATAACTACAGAAAAATAGTCTGAGGCAAGGATCAAATGGTAGAATGCTTGCCCAGCAAGTAACCTGAGTTCAAGTCCATGTGCCACATAAAAGTGACAGCTATTGTGAATATGATACCACAGAACGCATAAAGTCATGAAGGCTTGATAAACATGTAACAGTCACACAAATAGGGAATATTTATGGATCTATAAGGAAATAAAGATGAACAGACTAAGAAAATGAATAAGCAATTCAAAATGAAAAATATCAGATAATAGCCATTGGAAAACAACATTACTAGTGATCGAAAGTACAAATTTAAGCAATAGAATTCTTATCTCAGGTTCACAAAACACTATAAATTAAAAACAACAAAAAACCTTACCCATTAAGGATGAACCAATGAAGAAACACCTCCACACAGAACAGGTAGAGAAAGTGTAGCAGCGCTTGCCATAGATAGATAGATAGATATAGATATATAGATAAAGCAAACCAAGTCTAGCCTTTATGCATTTATTCACAGAAGGAACCACAAGTAGGTATAAAGATGTTTCCTGGAACATTTTTTAATAATAGTAGACTATAAAAAGTATATAATTCAGAACAACCTATGTGGCCAGCTAGAATGGATCAATAGGCCATGAGATTCTTAAAATGGAGCTGTTAAATACTACTTAACAATATGGAAAAACAAAGTCACTATATACCCTGAATGAATAAAATGCAAAAGTCTAAGCTTATGTTTGCCTATACACAAAATAGACACCAAAACCTTAGTCATTTACAATGGTAATATGTGAATTTAATTTTTTTTGTTCAACTATTTTCTTAAACTGACTAAATGAACATATATTGTATTCATAATAAGAGGCATGGATCAAATGGTAGAGGGCTTACCTAACAAGCATGTTTGAGTTCAGTCCCTAATATCCTGCAAAGGAAGAGACTGGGAATGGGTGGAGAGAGAAGAGGAAGGAGGAGGAGGAGAAAGATAAAGGAAAAGAAAAGAAAAAGGGAGAGAGAGAGAAAAAAGAAGAGAGTAAAGGGCACTATTAGAAAAAATAGTCATATCCCAGGAAAACAGTTTATCCCTGTCTTGACTTTAATCAAGTTTTAATTGCTTCTGAAAATACAGAGCTAAGTGAGATTATGAAGCTCTGACTAAGCTTAGATGTGAGCTGCAATCCACTAATGCTGTCTGCAGGGGCTGTGATGTTACCACAAAGTCAGTGAAGCTAATCATCCTGGGTCCTTGCATCCAGAAAGAGAAGAATTCAGGCAAGATAAAAGCATAGCAACAGTGGTAAGGAAGTTTATTAGCAAAGAAATATGGCAGAGAAAGGAGAATATGTGGCATCGGCCATAGGAAAGCAGCACTTCAGAGCATCTTCATTTCTCTTCCTGGGTACAGACTTCAGTTAAATAGGGAGAATTGGGGACAGGGAGTGTAAGTATGTATGATTAAGACAGTCCCAAGCCACAGACAGGGTCAGAAGTGGTGTCATGGGTGGTGTCATGTGGTCCAAGAGTCCTTTGTCTCATCAGGTAGAGACTTGTTACAGTAAGCATCCTTGATGCCCTCCCTGGATTCCAAGCTGGCTGCAAGGATAAAAGGTGCAAGGGTACCCAGTCCCTCAAGACCAGCTCCTGGGGCAGAGTCCATGTCCTAAGGCTGGGGGAAGTTTACTGAATTAGATTTTTACTGGCTTGAGTAGGTAAGTTAAAGACCTGCTGGTTTACATGTATTTGCTAGCCACCCATGCACCTATCATGAATCCTTAGTCAGTTGAGTACTCAAAAAAGAAAAAAACACATCTTTTGTTTTGGTGAGATTTTATGATGTCCGTGGCCACAAAGGCTGGTTACTTGTAACTTGGAAAGTGCATGAGGTTTTCTCCTTAGACCCTGTGAGCTTTTCTTCCATTTTAGGTTGCTTTTACATCTCTCATGGCTCATGGTTTACAGCTCCCTACCAAAAGGAAGTCCTGGTAGCTACCTTGATCTCCCCAGCCAGGAAAGTGAGGGGCTTGGGCTTTTTATAGTTCTGTGTGACTGGTTGCTTTTCACTGGAGAGAAGCTTGTTGAGACTCAAGCCCTTCATTCACAATCTGACAAAGTCTAGGGGAGAAATGACCCTGATGAGTAGCTGGCATAAGCATTCATCCTAGAGAATGTCATACCTGGGACCGAATAACCTAGCCACCCCACCCTGCTCCCACCTTTAATACATATATAGACCTTAAGGATAAAGACAATGAATGCCCCAAAGTATCATATCTCTCTTTGGGTGTCAGTGACCAGATCAGAAGATAATAAGATTAGAAGGAGAACTCACCAAGCCATGTAGCTCAACTTCCTCTATTTATTTATTTATTTATTTATTACAGAACAGGAAACTTAGACTCAAATATTTAAGAAATTTTAATTTGTACAGGGAAACTTTTTATTTCTCCCACAATCCCCAAAGCTGCCATCAAGGCTGACTTCCTGTTAGAGCAGTGGGACAGCACCACATACCACACTTAGAGAAAGGAACCTAATTCTTCCTGCAGCCACTGCACCCTGGCCAAGGACTCTCTGATGAGTCAGTTTCCCCATCAATTAAGTGGGGGATAATTCCACCTGCTCTGGCTAGCCCCTGCAATTGCTGTAAGGCTCAAAGGATATCAGGAATAAATGGGAGGAATGTCATAACAAAATAACCAAGAGCTTACCAAAATCTTTGACATTGGAAAGTTCTTAAAATAGAAAAATCTTGCCTCAAAAGGAAAAAGCATAGGAAGGCTGTTCATATGAGAATCATAAAGATGCAAGAATCCCAAGATTCAACCCTATTAATACTAGGTAACCGCTAGCCATGAATGATGGAGAAATGCATAGAGAAATTAGAAAACATGGTAATTAAACTTGCCTGATTCAGTGTCTCGGAATCCCCCATGAGAGAAGGGTAGCTTGTATTGGTAACATTTAGGGGGGTCCTGACAGAGATGATCCCAGGAGAGATAGAGAAAGAAAATCAGGGTGTCAGGTTAACCCCAGTATAGCCCCCAAGGGCTAGATCTCTGGGAGAGTATGAAGAGTTAAGAGTTCCTTCTTCCTCTCTCTTGCTGGGTAGAAAAGAAACCACTGTACTTGCTCCTCCTGGACATGACAGCAGCTCTTCCAGAATTTATCTGCTCAGGATTCAGAGCCATAGCAGCAGAAATTTGACCTGAATTCACTCATCTTTAGGACTTGGTTCAATTGCTTTATATTTGGATCTGATATATTTATTATTTAGCCTGACGTGTGGTGTGAGATAAAGCGGGTCTCTGTTTATCTTTTCCCAAATGGCCATCTGATCGTCCCATCCCTCCTTTCGAAGAAGTCCATCTTTGCTCTGCTGGCTTGATATACTGCCCTCTACATATATGTAAGGTTCACTGGAAGGGAAACTGTCACATGGTTCAGGCAGAAAAAGAGTTTATTGAAGGGAAGAGCAAACTGTGGGTTCCCAAGAGATGGAGGCATGCGAGATAGAGGGGAAGGAAGGAGAGAAAGAGAGAAGGGAACTTGTGCTGGACCAGATTATATAAAGATGGGAGATGGCACCAGGGCGGATGTAGAAGTAATACCTGGAGAGCCTCTCACTGTCTGAGAGAGGCATGTCCAGGGTGGTTCAGAAAATACCTCAGCAGATGAGGAAATGACCTCAGAGCCTGGATGCTTTGCTGACTTGGTCTGGTGATTGTCAGTCAGGTAATTGCTGGTTTCAGGCTGGTGAAGAGGAAGGGGGAAAGCGTGTTCCCCCAGGGAAGACCTAACACTATGCACAAACCTCCATGTGTATTACCATAGACATTTTTTTTTTTATCCCCAGCTGGACCTGGGGCTTGAACTCAAGCCCTCTGGGCACTGTCCCTGAGCTTTTTTGCTCAAGGTAGTACTGTACCACTTGAGTCACACACACGGGTCTACTTCTGGCTTTATGGTGGCTAACTGGAAATGAGAGTTTCATTGACTTTCCTGCCCAGGCTGGCTTCAAATTGCAATCCTCAGATCTCAGCCTGAGATAGATAGGATTATAAGGGTGAACCACTGATGCCCAGCTTCCACAGGCTTGTACAAATTCCCTTCATGACTGTCTGTGTATTCCTTTGCTCAGGAGGTGGAGGAGCAAGGGTTGTTTTAAATTTATATAAACTTTGGATAATTGATATCAAGATATTGAACCATCCCTTCCAATACCAAGGAACACTCAATTTTATGTATTTCAGCAATACTTTCAGCCTTTGCATATACGTATTATGTTTATTCTTAAGTTTGTTGTTCCATCGGTTGCCTCCAATTCTTTTCTTCCACATCAAGTCCACTCTTCTAGTGGCTTTACAAAGCTTTTTCTCTTTAACAGCTCCTCAAGTAATGATTAGGCATGGCCAGTTTGGAAAAACAAAACAAAACAAAACAAAAAAAACCCCAAAACACTGCTTTGAATAAACAATTCATGTTATCTTTCCAATTAAGGTTTATAGTTTAAATCTTAATCTACCCTCACATTCCAAAATGGGCCACCTTTCCTTCAGTTTCTCTTGTCACATAACCATTTTCTCTCTCTTTCAGACCTTTGGTGACTTGACAGTGACCTTTGATCTCTCTCTTCCCCAAATATAACCAGAAGACTGAATTACCTGCTTCATTCTCCATGGCATTGTTCAGATTCATCCATTACTTCTAATTCCTGCCCCCAAATCTGCTGGCAAGGCCCTGGACCAGGCCTGCCTTCTCACAGCCTCCTTTGGAATTGGTTTCCTCCGCCCTACTCAAAGCATTCCTCCCTGCTTCAGTCACCAGGCTCCAAGCCCCTGACCACACGAGCACCATCAATCAGCAGAGCCCAATGCAGACTTGTGACAGTAGCTGTCATCTCCCTTTGCTACATAACTCAAAGGATAGCACCTCCTTTGCCCATTCCTTTCCAGCATGTGGAATCGTGTCCCTTACCTGTTCCCTTCTCAGCACCAGCTGTCTCTCACAGATTAAGGTTTGACATTTCCAAAGTTTCCTCTGATTAACTGTGGGAGGATCCTAGCTCCTGTTACATTTCCTGAACCATCCATCTCCTGATCTCTTCTAATGCAGTTAACAAGGTAATTCATAGTACAGCTCTGACACGTATGACTGCAGATGACTCTGACCGGACTGCTAGCTAGTAGCATGCCCTTTCTTCCTTCCTTCCTTCCTTCCTTCTCCCTTCCTTTCCTTTCATTCCTTTCTTTTCTTTTTATGGGAGGTAATCAGTACTAGGGCTTGACCTCAGGGCCTGGATGCTGTCCCTGAGGTTTTTTCTTTTTTTAAATATTTTTTTTATTGTAAAGATTCTGTACAGAGGGGTTACAGTTACATGATAAGGTAATGAGTACATTTCCTATCGAGCATTGTTACCTTTCCCTTATTTTCCCCCTACCATCCCTTCCTGCCCCACCTTCCCAACTCCTTCCTCCCTCCCCACAAAGTTGTAAAGTTTGTTTTCAATATGGTGTCTTGTACATCTTATTGTTACAATGGGTCAGCCTGTATCCTTATTTCAGCATTTTGTTATTTCCCTTCCCCTCCCCAAATTAGAAAAACGTATATAAAAGATGTAGGGCACCGGAATCAAATAGAGTGAAAACAGGGGTTATACTGTAGGGGAGGAACATAGATATGGAACAAAAAAATCACATAGTACTTTACTCCCTGAAGTTTTTTGCTCAAGACCATGTTTCTATCACTTGAGCCATAGCTCCACTTCTGGCCTTTCAGTGGTTACTTGGAGATAAAAGTCTCATGAACTTTTCTGCCTGGGCTGGCTTTGAATGTAATCCTCAAGTGTAAGCTACCAGCATATGGTCCAAGCCAGTTACCTTTCCTCCCTAGTGCCTCCATTTCCTCATTTGTAATACAGAATCTATACAGGTATTAGATGATCATGTCACAAAACCTTTAACACAAGGCCCAGCAGAGATTTTAAAATACAACCAATCGTTTAGCCCTGCATGAACACTGAATACTTGTGCTATTTTTGCCCTCTTAAAAGGTCTCAGTATATTCGTTTTAGTTTTATTAACCTTATCGGGAGCATGTTTTCATACTACATATTTTTTGAAAGTGTGAGTTAATTACTTTTTGAAACACTTTGAAATAGGCATCTAGTTCAAAAATTACCAAAAGCTAAATTGTAGAAAGTCAAAAGGAAATTCCCCTCCCTGTTTATTCTGTTCAATCCCTTTGTCTCCTCCCACAGGAAAGGAAAATTCTAGAAGTCAGTAGCGGTTTGGGGCAAATTACCTTGGCTTTTGTCATGCTATAGCCTACTAGGTGTCCCTTTTTTCCCCTCATTCCCTGCAAGTTTCCTCCTTTTTGTTTTACTCTACTCCTTTCCTCACTAGAATACATTCCTGCTGCCTCTCCTGTTACCAGCCTCCATGCTTACAGATATGGTATGTATTCCAACACCCCCAGTGAATACCTGACACCGATTTACCCTTTTTTTCCTGTACATACACCTCTGTGATGAAGTTTAATTTACAAAATAGGCACAGCAAGAGATCACCAGCAACAAATAAATAAAATTGAAAAGGTAAGCCTATCTTATCCACAGATTTCTTACACACAGTTTTGACAAAGCATGATCAAATACATAAGCAACTAAAACCAAAAGAAATTTCAAAGCAAAAAAAAACAAAAAACACCACAACAAAGAAAACCCCCCAAAATCCATCATGTGCAACCTTAGCTCAGTGGAGGAGGAGACACTCCCTCATTCCTGAGATCATGTCAGTTGTGTGATATCCTTAATTTTGTCAAATTCCATCTCCCCCAGAAAATAAAAGTGAGTGTTCTTAAATGATGACATAGAAATTGAGAGGTGTTGAAAGGGGGCATGGCTTTAAGGGAAGGTGGGTAGTATTCAAAATGAATCAAGCACTCACGTGCAGTATAGTGCTGAACTTCTCAAGTATCTGAGCCTTTGCAGGATCTCCTCAATGGTGATCTCCTTGGAAGCATAATCACCAGACAGACACCACGGGTCTATTGTACAAAAAATACACTCAAATTAAAAGATATGTGGGTAGGATTTTTCTCTTTTTAAAAAGTCCAGATACAAACTGGGTGTGTTGGTACATACTTATAATCCCAGCCTTCAGGAGACTGAGGCAGGAAGATTGCTCATTTGAGGCCCTCTTGGGCTACAAAACAAGTTACTACCTCAAAAGCAAAAGGAATCCAAATAAATAGTTATTCATAGTTTGGACAGTGGCTTCCTTTCCTCAAGTAACAAGAGCCATGGTCAAGTGCAGACTTCCATCCTCAAGGTCTGACTTAACACCTTTTTACCAAGTGCCCTCTATACTTCCCTGGGACCCCTGCCTGCCTGTTCCCTGGCATTCACCGCATGTGCCTTTTGAGTACTGCTGTCATTTCTGATCTTATCCTACCTACTTAGCTTGGGCAAAGGTCTCATCTTCTTCCTGCCCTGAGCCTGAGAACTTCTTTAAAGAAAAACAGTTATTGTCAGGCACTGTTGGCTCATGCCTGTAATCCTAGCTAACTAGGAAGCTGAGAGCTGAGGATTGTGGCTCAAAACCAGTCCAGGCAGGAAAGTCTATGAGACTCTTCTCTCCAACTAATTACCAAAAAAAATCCAGAAGTTGAGCTGTGGCTCAAGAGGTAGAGCAATAGCCTTGAGGAAGAAAAGCTCAGAGACAGCATACAAGCCCTGGACTGGAACAAAAGCAAAACATAACAAAATGACAAACACCTGTGTTTCTCTCTCAGTGGCCCATACCTGGCACATAGAAAGTATACAACATGGCTTGGACTATTGCTTAGTGGTAGAGTGTTTGCCTAGCATGTATGAAGCTCTGGGTTCAATTCCTCAGTACCACGTAAACAGAAAAAGCCAAATGGGGTGCTGTGATTCAGATGGTAGAGTGTTAGCCTTGAGCAAAAGAAACTCAAGGACAATGCCCAGAACCTGAGTTCAAGCCCCAGGACTGGCAAAAAAACCCCACATTTATATTACTTTTAAAAATTGAAA
Organism: Dipodomys merriami; assembly: GCF_024711535.1. Lineage (NCBI taxonomy): Eukaryota > Metazoa > Chordata > Mammalia > Rodentia > Heteromyidae > Dipodomys > Dipodomys merriami. Next base: position 2,184,942 of record NW_027203270.1, read on the forward strand.
ATGAGGGACTGGGAAGGTGGCTCAGTGGTAGAGTGCTAGCCTTGAGCTGAAGAGCTGAGGGACAGTGCCCAGGCCCAGAGTTCAGGCCCCACAACCGGACCAAAAAAAAAAAAATTGAAAATGAGATGGAGGACGATTCTAGACTAAAAGAAACTAAAGATACAGAACCAAGTAAAGTGCTAAAAACTGGACTCAATGCTAGCCTAGAAGCCAGTATCTCATGCCTGTAATCCTAGCTACTGAGGCTTCTCACAAGGCTGAGATGTGGAGGATCATTGCCCAAAGCCAGCCCAGGCAGAGCAGTCTAAAACTCCATCTCCAATTAACCAGCAAAATATTTAGCTGGCACTGTTGTTTAAGTGGTAAAGGCAAGCAAGCAAACTGAGTAAGAGGACAAGGCCCTGACTGAGTTCAAGCCCTGGTATATATACATACACATACAGAGAAAGAGAGAGACAGAGAGACAGAGAGAGATAAAGACTAAATCTTCATTTTTGGAGGAAGAAACCCAGTTCTATCATTGCTGGAATACCTGGAGAAATTTGAATATGAGCTACAGACACAGAATTACTACTGTTAATTTTCCTGGGAAGGAAAATGACATGGTGGAGATTGTTTTTATCCTAAGAGGTGGCCAAATGCTAGCAGCATTTGATAGAGATGAGCGTTCATGTATGGTGCTTGGTGCTCACTGGCACATACAAGACTTGTCATAATAGGAAACTGGAGAAACTGTATGATTGAAGTGTAATAAAAGGAGACTGGCTACTCTGTTTGAACTTTTTTCTCCAGGAGATTCTGGTCACTGCTCAAAGACCACCCCTTCCCCATTTCCCCTCAAAGCTGGGGAATAGTGTTGGCCAAGGATCACAGAGCTCCTTGTGTTCAGTGAATCCAGTCTTCCTTGCAGGAGTAGATGGGGAAGGAAGGCACTTGCTCCCAGAAGCTGACTTCATGCCCAGGCAGACAGCAGTCCTGGGAATGCTGCTCCATGGCCAGGAACCCCCGTGTCCCTGCTGTGGGGCTGGACATCAAACAGGAGAAAATAGCCTAGAGGAAGAGCCAGGCTCTCGAAGCTCCTGAGCCAGCCTGCATTCTTGAGACACAATACATTTTTTCTTCAGCTCATAAGGGATAAATGCAGCCTTCTGTCCTGGCTATGGGATTAACCCTGGTTGGATGATGGCTCAGAGAACAAGGGCTCCTTCTGTTTCCAAAGGCAAGCTAATAATATACCAATAAGTCATCTGTCCCTTGCTTATCAGAGAGAGAATTTGCTGTCAGGGGAATATCCACTGTGCTGTGAAAGCTGTGGCAAGATGTTCTCATCTTTAAGATTCACTCTTCTGATAGATTTATGTGTGTGTGTGTGTGTGTGTGTGTGTGTGTGTGTGTGTGTGTGTGTGTGTGCGTGCACGCGTGCACGTGCGCACGTGTGCATACACATGTGTGTGTCTGCCAGTTCTGGGGCTTGAACTCAGAGCCTTGCATGTTGCTTGGCTTTTTGCTTAAGGCTAAGGCTCTACCACTTGAGCCACAGCTCCATTTCTGGCTTTCTACTGGTTAATTGGAGGGAAGAGTCTCAGATGGACTCTTATGCCCAGGCCTAGCTTTGAATCTTGAAACTCACATCTCCAGCCTCCTGCATAGCTAAGATTACAGACATAATCCACCTGTGCCTAGTTCTGATAGACATTTTTAAAGATCAATTACATCTATGTCTTTCCCCTCTAATGACATGCATTCACTATAATGTGCTCAACCCATCATACCACATTGTTGCATATTTAGAAACTGACATTGGTCAGGCACAGATGATGCAAACAGAGCATGGCACAGGGTGTGTTTCATCCGTCAACACACATAGTCCATGAAACAGACATACTTACATTTCACAGACATGTGGAGAAAGGCTTTGAGAGGCATGATGCTCCAGCCCACTGGTTTGGAATGGGTCCAGTGGGCACAATCTCCAGGCCTGCCCAGTTCTCAGCAATATGATTTTCCTGCTACAATTGGAGGGAGCTGCTCCACACAGATCTCTCCTCTCCTATAATCACTTCTTGAATGTCCAGACTTGTGACTCCTGACAGTTTTGTTCATTTGTTGACAGTACTGGGGTTTGAACTCTTAGTGTCATACTCTCTCAGCTTGCTTACTTAATCAACCATTTGAGCCATACCTTCAGCTCAGCCTTTTTATTTTTGCTGGCTGTTATGGAGGTCTCACAGATTTGTTTGCCCAGGCTGACTCTGAACCATGATCCTTGTATTCAGCATCCTGAGTATCTAGATTTACAGGCCCGAGCTATTGGGACTTAGCTCCATTGTGCCACTTGAAGTGCTCACCATAAGGCTAGAAGACAGAAGGTGTTTACTAAAGGTCTCTTCATTGTGCCCACTTTCCCATGCACATCTGGGCTGAATACAGAAGGAGCTGTCCTGATTCTCAAATGGAAAACCCATAGCTCTCTCTGAAATATTCATGGAAGGTCCAGTATTACCCTCCCAAAGCTTCAGTTAGGGGACAGAGGGAACAAAATGGGAAGAAGTAAAGTTTCAAATACACCCTAATCCTTCTCTTCAAGCTTGATATTTTTCCATTCCTGATTTAGAAATGATCACATTTGTGAGACAACCTCTCACCCTCCCTTTCTCTGCAGGCCCCCACCACTCTCCTGACTACCCCCTCCCCAACCTCCCCGGGCAGCTGGTCTTTTCTAATTGGGAATGTATCTTGATCACAAACAGGCCCTTCAGCACCTGTCACTGTGAGTGTTGGCTGGCGGCATAGCTCCCCGTCATTCATTTATGTGTTGGGCCTATTAGTACTTAAAAATGGATTAAGTGAATGATAACACTTAGACAGAAAATGACATGGTGGAAAAGTAGAGGCAGAAGAGGATGGGCAGGAGGGGGAATTATTACTATCATCATCACCACCATCATCACTATTATCATTATCACAAATTTTAACATTATACAGATCTCAGGTTGAGATGAAAGTCCTACTAAAAAAAATTTTCAGGAGAAATTTCAACAGATGCATTTGTTTTCCCACCTGATAAGATTTTTTTTTAAAAAGCAAAATGCCCAATTGAGACCCCCCTCTATTCTCCCAAAGGGGTTTTCCCCTGTCTTTGCAGGGAGGTGGCTGGCAAGATGGAACCACCCTCCTTTCCTCCCTCCCTCCCTCCCCTACAAGGCTGTTCAGTGCATCTGGTGAAGATGCACCAGCCTCACGTTCAGAGAAAGGCATCCCAAGCTCCCAAGTTTCTACAGTTGGAGAAATGGTTATGGATCCTGCTCATTTCTATATATACCTTTCCCTTGGCAATGGCAAAAAAAAAAAAAAAGTACGTGTGGAAGGAGCTGTGGTTCTCAGCCGGTGGTGTCGGTCATTCTCTTTCCAAATATAGAGAAGGAATGAGCCGAGGGGGTTAGCAGAGGCGTATAAAAGCCCCAGGGAGCAGTCACCTCTCTGTGGCTCGCTCTTGTGGGCAGAGGTAAGTCACAGCTTCCTCTTGGGTGACTCTTTTCAGCACCTGCTACTGACCTGGTGTGGTTCACCACTCTCCTGGCCCTGCCTGGCATTGGTAAGGTGGTACCTCCTTTCTGTCTAAGGAGTTTTCATAGAATTTGATGAGTGAATTCTCCCTGGGCCCAAAATACCCAGGTGCCCTTTGCCTCCAGCACCTCCTCCCTAAAGCTGAAGTAATGCTTGCTCCTTCCTCCTCATAGTCAGGATCTTGTTGGACACCTGCACAGCTGTCCACCCTGGCCTAACCTTCCCTCTGGCCCCTCTGACTTGTGCAATGTGGGCCTGTGGACTCAGTGCCTTCCCCTCTTGGGCTGCACATCTCCCAAATGCTCAACCCCTCATAGCTGCCAGGTGGTAATTAACCCATCTCAGAGATTTCTCCTGCTTATGGAGGACCAAGACACCTGCTCACCCCCCACCCCTCGTTCCCATCAGCTGGGTAGCCCCGACTTTTTATCAGGGATTCTGACCTTTAAGCATCATTTTCTGATTCTGATGTCAGATTGTACCAGAATGGGCAGGGATGAAGGAAGCCAAATGGAGACCTGTGATAGCTTTCTGTATCAGTAGGTCTTGGCCCTGCAGCTTGCCTCTGGCTAACGCTATTTATAAATGACTCATTTTTGTTTTTTGTCTTTACTACTTTAGTCTCATCAAGAGCTTACTTGACAGAGAGCTAGGATACTCCCGGGCATCTCTGAACTTGGGTGGTGTGTGTGTGTGTGTGTGTGTGTGTGTGTGTGTGTGTGTGTGTGTGTGTGTGTGTGTGTGTGTGTGTGTGTGTGTGTGTGTGTGTGTGTGTGTGTGTGTGTGTTGTGTATACTGTTGCAGGTCCTGTGGTTTCCAGCCTCTACGACTACCTTCTGCTGTCCTCCTGCAGGTGTGACTCAGGTGAGAACCCCCAGGCTTCTGTAAGTCTTCAGATGAGCCCCCATCATCTGGTGTTCTCCTCTTAGTGGTCCCTTGGACACCAGAGGGCTTGGACTGCAGGGCATTAGGGCTGCAGAGCCAGGACAAGAGGCAGCCCTTCTGGACCATGCTAGGTCTCTGTCGCTATCAGAGGCAAGCCTCTATTCTTAGCCACCGAAGGAAGTCAGGCTCTGACTACTCACATGGGGGTCAAGCCTCCGTTCAAAATGGTTCAAGCCTGCTTTTGTCATTTGCCATTCAGGATGCCCTTTGATGAGTGCCTTTATTTTTGCATGATGCACCTTTGAGGGCTCCTGCAGGTGGATTCTGGGATGGGGTGGGAGCTGCCTGGTGCCTGGCCAGGGAGCAGCTGGGCTCACCGGTGGGTTTGCTTCACAGCTGACGCCATGAGTAGTGATAGCGAGATGGAAGTGTTCGGCATAGCCGCCCCTTTCCTCCGGAAGTCGGAAAAGGAGAGGATCGAGGCTCAGAACCAGCCCTTCGATGCCAAAACCTACTGCTTTGTGGTTGACTCCAAAGAAGAGTATGCCAAGGGGAAAATTAAGAATAGCCAAGATGGGAAGGTCACGGTGGAGACAGAAGACAGCCGGGTAAGGCTCCTGGGCCTGCCTTCCTCTGGCTCTCTGCTTTGTTTCTGCGCATGTGCGTTGGCCTCTCCTCCAGCCCCTTTCATGGGCTCTGGCCCGTGGGTGTTCTAGGAGAAAGCATAGTGAGTACTGGCCTTCGTTTCTAGGCAGGAAAAAGGCCTGGTGATGGTTGATCAAAGCAGTTAGCATTCAGTATTTTTGTGTTTTTTTAAAAAACAAATCAATGTTTGCATGCTTTTCAAAGGTGCAGAACTGGGAGTCCAACACTAGGAGGCGCACTTTTACAACACCCTTCCTTGGAAGTCTAGATTTTCCCTATCTCTAGAAATGGTAAGGAAAGTGGGCAAGAGGCCCTTAGTGGACCACAAGCTCAATGAACTAGCAGACATCTGCTATTAGAGGGAGATGAACACTATAGCCTATTATATTTTGAGCCAAGCCATTATGGAAAAAGGTGGAAGATAATTTGGACTTCAAGACCTTCTGAGCCTGAAAAATGTCCCTGAAATAAATAGAATAAAATAAATAAGATAAAGTAAAATAAAAAAAGGAAAAAAGAGAACCTAAGAGACAAGAAGAGGAAATAGTGTCTTTGAGTGAAGGAAAGGGCATTCAACCCAGCAAACACTTCATAAAGTAAAGAAGCTAAGAAGAAAACTAGGTGCCAGTGGCCGTCACCTGTAATCCTAGCTACTCAGGAGGCTGAGATCAGAGGATCATGGTTTGAAGACAGCCTAGGCAGAGAAGTCCCCATGAGACGCTTACCTCCAATTAACCACTCAAAAACCGGAAGTGGCACTGTGGTTCAAGTAGTAGAGCACTAGCCTTGAGCACAAAGAGGCTCGGGTCAGCGCCCAGGGCCGGAGTTCAAACACCACAACCAACAAAAAAAAATCACAGAGAGAGAGAGAGAGAGAGAGAGAGAGAGAGAGAGAGAGAGAGAGAGAGAGAGAGAGAGAGAGAGAGAGAGAGAGAGAGAGAGAGAGAGAGAGAGAGAGAGAGAGAGAGAGAGAGAGAGAGAGAGAGAGAGGAAGCTAAGAAGAAGAGCTGGGAGGAAAGGTAAAAGCTAGATATGATGAGACCAGAGGGCCAATGTTTAGGATAAGTTTCCTGCTCACACAGTGCAGAGACAGGATTGACCAATTGAGAGAAAGAAAGTGCCAAGCACAGGGGAGAAAAAGGCTCCCACCCCAGGGCTTCAGGCCCTACACAGAGAAAACTCAAGGCCTGGGGTGGGTGTTTTCCTGAGAGCAATGCAAAGTCCTGGTGCATGCTGGGAACCTCTGCTCTGCCTGGCCCCTGGCTGACTCTTCACTCGGCCTGTAATCGTCTGCCCATAGACAGGGAAGGGAGGAGTGCCACTCTTTCCTAAGCATGTGCAACAAGGTTGAAGAAGGGGGACACAATGGGGGTATTCTGGGGGCACAATGGAGGTATTCTGGGGGTGTCAGCTGCTCTCAGAGAGCTTCACACGTTAGCTTATGCCATGGACACCAGCCTGGGAATCCAAACCACCCAGCTGTCTCTCCTCCCCATGCCTCTATCAGGATGGGCTATTTTCTCTGAACAGGCTGTGGAGAGCTCCTGGGATGCCAGCACTGAGGAGCTAAATGGGCCTTATTAGCTCCCACAGGCTTCCACCTCCTTTACAGGGGTCCCATCCTGTTCTCTCATTTCTGTCATTGTCTCCCCTCCCCAAACACCCTGGAGAGGAAATGAACCCCAGTAACAGACACCAAGCACCCCCTGTCCCCTCTACCACAAGTCACCCCCTAACAGCATCTTCCTTCACCATCAGCCAGGTAGCCCTCTTGTCCACCTGGGCAAGTCCCTTCCTGAAGCAGTAGGAATGTGAGCTAAGCCTTGGTGCCTCTTCCCCTTTCAGACCCTGGTGGTGAAGCCGGAAGATGTGTACGCCATGAATCCCCCCAAGTTTGACAAGATCGAGGACATGGCCATGCTAACGCATCTGAATGAGCCGGCTGTGCTGTACAACCTCAAAGACCGCTACACGTCCTGGATGATCTATGTCAGTGGTGACTCAGGCCCTGGCTTTCCTGGGACGCTAGATATGGGGTGGGGAAGGGAGGTATACACCAGACTGTGCAGGTGGAGGGTTCTGACTGGTGTGGAGCACAGCAGAAGTGGAGGGGCAGAGAAAGAAGATGAAGCAAGAGATTAGTGGGAGTCAGGTGTGGTGCTGCACACCTGTAATCCCAACAGGCAAAAGGCTGAGATAAGAGGATAGAAAGTTCAAGCCCAGCCTGGGATATACAGTGATATATAGTTTTTGCCTCAGAAACACACACAAAAAAATCGTAAAAGAAAACAACCTAAAAACAGTACTAGCTGTGGGAGATCTGGCTAGTTTCTGTTTTGCATTTCAGTTGCTTCATGTGTAAATAGAAATCAAGCAGTGTTGTGGCTCTCTCCTGTAAACCTAGCTACTCGGGAGGTTGAGATCTAGAAGAGACTAGTTCAAAGCCAGCCCAGGCAGAAGTCTATGAGACTCCATCTCCAAAATAACTATCAAAAAAAAAAAATAAAGCAAGGCAAGGGGTGTGGCCCAAGTGGCAGAGCACCAGCTGAGCAAGCAAGAGGCCCTGAGTTCAAATCCCATACTGCCAATAAACAAATATTTACTTCACTCTTTTACAAGTTTACCAGAAAGAAATCTAACATCAAAAAGACCCAACCCATAGATACATATACTTTTTCTTTTCTCTCCACAGACCTACTCCGGCCTCTTCTGCGTCACCGTCAACCCCTACAAGTGGCTGCCGGTGTACAACCCTGAGGTGGTGAACGGCTACCGAGGCAAAAAGCGTCAGGAGGCCCCGCCCCACATCTTCTCCATCTCTGACAACGCCTATCAGTTCATGCTGACTGGTGTGTTCTGAGGAGGAAGCAGGGAGGGGCGGGATCTGGCATGTGGGGAGAGATGAGGAAAGGGGAAATGAAAGGGCTCAGCTGCTATCCCTCATCCTGGTACTGCCTCACTCTAGTACCCAGGATAGGGAGAGGAGGGAGTAGAGAGAGATGAGGGAGAAGAGGCAGAAAGAAGTCAGACAGACTGTCTGTCCAGGGCCAGGGTGAGGAATGTTCACCGATCAGAGTATTGGTAAAACTATACAGATCAGAAACACAGACAGGTTTAAATGTCTCCATCTCTTCCAGTGAGAAGCCATGGGCTGTCATCAGGGGCTTCACTTCTTTGATTCTCATTCAAAAGAAGGAAGCTCTTCCCTTCCTACTGTAAACTCAATAAAGAAGGCAACTAAGGGGGAATAGAATTGTCTAGTTTAGCTGCGGCTCCTTGAGAGACCAGGGAGTCTTAGAGAGCTCTTCCGTACTGCCATCAGCTCTATTTTATTTTTTCCTTTGACAGATCGTGAAAACCAGTCCATTCTGATCACGTGAGTATCGCAAGCACAGAGTGGTTTCACAGCTGGGCCTGGGCCACTTTTAGTGACTTCTAGGCTAGTTTCGTCCATGTCCAGGCCACTTGATGCGTCCCAGGAAGCCTGTCTACACCAATTGGTCTCACTTCTTTTCTTTTCTTTTTAATTTTTTTTAAATTTCAGTGCTGGGGCTTAAACTCAGGGCCTTACATTCTCACTTGGCTTTTTCCATTAAGGCTGATGTTTTACCACTTGAACCACAGCCCCACTTCTGGCTTTTTGCTGGCTAACTGGGGATAAGAGCTTCTCAGATTTGTCTGTCCAGGCTGGCTTCAAACATTGATCATCAGATCTCAGCCTCCTGAGTCACTAGAATTGCAGCTAGGAGCCATTGGCGCCTGGATCAAGTCTCACTTCCTTTATTTCTTTCCAACTTTCTGAACAGCGGAGAATCCGGGGCAGGCAAGACTGTGAACACCAAGCGGGTCATCCAGTACTTTGCAACAATTGCAGCTACTGGAGACCTGGCTAAGAAGAAGGACTCCAAAATGAAGGTGAGCAGGGACTGAGGAGTTTTCTCCACTGCTTCTTCACATTTCTATTCTAACTTCAGAACAAAGAGGCCAGGCGGGTACCTTCCTCTCTCCACAAGAAGAGAAAAGCAGGCTGAGCCAGGCATGGGTGGCTCATGCCTCTAATACTAGCTTGGGAGGCTGAGACCTGAGAATCACACTTTGAATCACAATTTGACAGGAAAGTCCCATTTGACACTCTTATCTCCAATTAACCAGCCAAAAGCCAGAATTGGAGCTATGGCTCCAAGTAGTAGAGCTCTAGCCTTGCGTAAAACAATCTGAGGGGTAGTGCTCAGGCCCCTGAGTTCAAGCCCCAGTGCGAGCATAAGAGAAAGTAAGAGATAAAGAGAGAGGGAGAAAGAGAGGAAGAGAGAATGAGAAAGTGAGAGAGAAAAGCAGGCTAGGATGTAAAAGTCATCTTAGCCAAGGGTAGCACAGGATCCTGCGATTTCTTAGAAGAAAAGATGTAAAGGTTTCACAATCTGGGGGCAGCGTAAAGAGTTTGTTCCTTTCTTTCAGATTCATGGATGAGTGAGAGAATTCTAGCACACCCTTGCCTTTGACACAGACAATACAATAATATGAAATACACAGCAACAACAATAATAATAATAACAACACAGTATTATAAAATAAATCCAGACAGTCTACCTGGAGAAGCAAGGGTTGTCCATTTAAGAGACCCAACTATGGCTACATGTGTGGGAATGGCAGAGGGTGTGAAGGAAGGCCTGCTGTTGATTGAGTTAGTACTCGGGTTGGATTGTCTGAGGAGGAGGGAGGGGCTTCTCACTCCTAGGCAGGCAGGAGAGGTGGAACTAGTGAGCACTTATTACCATCATTTTCTGGCTTTAGAAAGATAGATTTTTTTAAAATTGGTGTTTCTTCCTCCACTTTTTGTGTTAGGGGACACTGGAAGATCAAATCATCAGTGCCAACCCCCTGCTGGAGGCCTTTGGCAATGCCAAAACCGTGAGGAATGACAACTCCTCTCGCTTTGTGAGTAGTCCAAGCATGGTTGGGATCTCTCTGCCTACAATATACCTAAAACAGAGAGTTTACAGACCAGAGACAGTTTACAGAGACCAGTTTACAGACCCAAGACATGCTCAGATAGAGTTCAATGAACTGGGTGGGTAATAGACTAGCTGAGTGACCAGAAGCCAAGTCCTCAATAGATGGAATTGGCAGGTAATGGCTGGGAGCAGGGGGATGGGAGGGGTATAGAAGGGTGTAGAAGGGACCCCAAACCTGAACACCTGGAGGAGCTGGGCACCCATGGCTCATGCCTATACTCCTCACGAAGTTGAGATCTGAGGATCACAGTTTGAAGGCTATCCTGCTCAAGAAAATCTACAAGACTCTTCTTTCCAATGAATCCCTGGAAAGCCAAATGTGTATCTATCACTAACCTTGAGTGAAAAGTCTAAGGAGCATCTCTGTTTTCAAGCCTTATTACTGGCATGAACAGAGAGAGAGAGAGAGAGAGAGAGAGAGAGAGAGAGAGAGAGAGAGAGAGAGAGAGAGAGAGAGAGATCACTACTTTGCTGAATAGATATGAGCAGGAGTAGGAGGAACAGAAAGAAGCAGATGAGTCCCATGGAAGAAGAAGGGAAAGAAAAGAAGAAAGCATATAATTAAGACCAAACTTCAGGGACTAGGCTCTTCCTGATGGTGCCCAGGAGATGAAGGGGGGGGGCATGGTAGGAACTGCTCTCCCTCTTCCCCTTGTACAGGGCAAGTTCATCCGAATCCATTTCGGAACGACGGGGAAGCTAGCCTCTGCAGATATTGAAACTTGTAAGTAGCCTCTGTGAGGTAGTATGTGGTCTCCATGTTTTGGGGAACAGCTGGGAGGACAGGCCTGTGTTTGTGTTCCAGATCTGCTGGAAAAATCAAGGGTCACCTTCCAGCTGAAGGCGGAGAGAAGCTACCACATCTTCTACCAGATTCTTTCCAACAAGAAGCCGGAGCTCATTGGTGAGGAGGCCCTCCATGGGGTTGGAGAAATTACCAGAGGGCGTGGTCTTTCATGCATGAAGAAGAGTTCTGCCTTTGCATAGGTGATGCACTGCCAACGAAGGAGTTTATGTCAGATGTGGGGTGAGGCTACTTGAAAAACATCTGGTCAGACAGCAGCAAGACTAAGCCAAGGTTCAGAGCAGGTTTATAAAAAGCTTCTGAGCAGCTGAACGTTTAATTGTCCTTGATCGCCCTCTTGTGTCCAGGCGCAGAGACTAACCTCTTGCAAAGGCTGAGAGAGGCCCATGCACAATCAGATGAACCCAGCCCATGGGTGGATAGCCAGCCAGTCCCCCTGCCTCCAGTTCTGCCTCAGATAGAAGCCTCTATGTACATTGGCTTCCTTGCCTGCTGGCTGCATCTGCCCACACTTCTTGGTCTCTAGCCTGAAAACAGGCTGCAGGTTTTCGACAGAAATTAGGAAAAGGCAAGGTTATACGACAGACCTCTGCTTCCCCATCCAGTATAACTCCAGACCTGGTCCATGTTCAGCCAGTTTTCCCTAATTGAGAAACAAGAACACTTAAATATCCTCTAGGATTCTTAATCTACAAGGCATAGAAGACAGCAACATCTCCCCTGGTCTGTGTTTCCAGGCTCAGCTAGGGGAGAAAAGAGATTTCTTTTTTTTTTAATTTTTATTTTTTTGTGAACACACTGTACAGAGGGGTTACAATTACATGGGCAGGATAATGCGTACATTTCTTATCAAGCATTGCAGCCTCCTCCTTTGTTTACCCTTCACATCCCTTCCCAGCCTCCCCCCCCACACCCAATCCTCCCCCCCCCCCGCCACCAACAGTGTAAAAAAATGACTTGTTTTTCCCCATCTCCTCTACAAGTTATACTGACATCAAATATAGTGAAAGCAGGGGTTATATTGTGGGGGAGGGACATACAAAGCAACAAAGAGATAATCTTATAAATGCGTTAGAAACAAATGCATGAAAGAAAAAAACATTAAAATACATATCTAAGGATTCATTTTCCTAATATCACATTATCTGACCTTTTCTGCTTGACTCATACATATACTAGATATTGCAAATAAGGGAAACATTGGGACCTATGTTTCTTTGGGCCTGGCTTACTTCACTTAATATAACTTTTTCCAAGTTTTTCCATTTCCTAACAAATGGGGCAATGTCATTCTTTCTGATGGAGGCATAGAATTCCATTATGTATATATACCACATTTTCTTGATCCATTTATCTACTGAGGGGCATCTGGGTTGGTTCCATATCTTAGCTATGGTAAATAATGCTGCAATAAACATAGTTGTGCTGGTAGCTTTAGTGTGGTCTTGTTTGTAAACATTTGGGTAAATGCCCAAAAGTGGGATTGCTGGGTCATAGGGGAGCTCTATGTGAAGTCTTTTGAGGAACCTCCATACTGCGAGAAAAGAGATTTCTAACTCTACAATTAGTTCTGATTCCACCTGGGTTAAACTCCCAGTCTGGGGTAGGGGAACTGAAATCCACCAGAAGGATTTTTTTCCCCTAAGTATCAGGGTCAACTCTTCAACCTTTCATCATTTCAGAGTTGCTCCTGATCACAACCAACCCTTACGACTACCCGTTCATCAGCCAGGGTGAAATCCTGGTGGGCAGCATCGACGATGCAGAGGAACTATTGGCTACGGATGTAAGCAGGGGGAGGAGGCATGAGGGGTGTGGGAGGTAAGGGGGCTTCTCTCATCATAGGCCACTGACCATGGGCTGGTCTTTCCATGCCCAGAGTGCCATAGATATCCTGGGCTTCACCCCAGAGGAGAAATCCGGACTGTACAAGTTGACGGGGGCTGTGATGCATTATGGGAACATGAAATTCAAGCAGAAGCAGCGTGAGGAGCAGGCAGAACCAGATGGCACTGAAGGTACCAACTCCACAAAGTAGGACATCATCCAGGGCTGGGGCCATTCTCCTGACATCATTTAGTGCCCAAATGACCTGCTGCTAGACCACAGATGCCTCTGGGCACTGTCACTATCCACTTGTCGAATCCCTAGCACAGTCTGGTTTTAGTGATAGTGAGAAGTGACCAGGGCTGAGCCTTGGGGACAGATCCTTCCCTTTCATAAAACTGACCATGTTCTTTGAGTGACATCACTGACTCCACAGATGTCCTTAAGAGATAAGTGATGTCAGGTACCAAGATGGACTTGGTCCACCGCCACCATGTGGCTGAATGTTGTCTTTCTTGCTTACCAGTGGCTGACAAGACAGCTTACCTGATGGGCCTGAACTCCTCCGATCTCCTGAAAGCCTTGTGCTTCCCCAGAGTGAAAGTAGGGAATGAGTATGTCACCAAGGGGCAGACAGTGGACCAGGTAAGGAGGCATCCCATCCCAGAGGCCAGGAAGAGAGCCAGGCCCCTGATGGTCACTGCCTTCCTCCTCATGAACTGGCTTTTCCTGGACAGGTGCACCATGCTGTGAATGCCCTTTCCAAATCAGTATATGAGAAGCTGTTCCTCTGGATGGTGACCCGCATTAACCAGCAGCTGGACACGAAGCTGCCGAGACAGCACTTCATTGGCGTTTTAGACATTGCAGGCTTTGAAATCTTTGAGGTTTGTCTGATTTCCATTCCTCCCTTGATAGCTCTTCATTCTGGAAGGCCATACTGTAGGAAAACTAGACTGAGAAAATCAGATGAAGAGAGTTGACACGCTGAGAGGGTTTATAAGTATTTCAGAAAGGTGATGACTCTTTGCGAAGGGAATTTTAAAGGCTATCCACAAATGAATAAATGAGAAAAAATTAATACTATTCATGAGTTAGGAAGAGCCAAAATGAGAAGCAGAGAATTTGATGCGAAGTAAATGATACACTATTTTTAAATTAATCAAGTTATTTATTTATAGCTGTTTTGAGGTGCTGACGAATCCAACCCAGGACCTCATATATGTCAGGCAAGCACCCTACCTCTAGAAATATCCCCAATCCTCACACACTATTTTATATAAATATTTGTACTATCCTGTGTTAGAAGCATATGGCCAGTCATTAAGGAGAATGTGTACCAGACATGCAGGTGGCAGAAAAAATGAGCCTCTTGTCTAGTTGAGGGAAAAAAAACTAAAAACAACACAGCAGTTTCTACAGCATGCCGACTAGCCTCAACTTGGTTCAAGAGAGATGCTCACACCATGAAAGCTCAGGAGAGGGGGCAACATCTTGTAGGTAGGTAGAAGTTAGAGACACCTTCTTCTTTCATAAAGGAGGACATGTGGTCAAATCTGGGCCCTGGAGAGAGCAGAGATGGACCAGAAAGGACTACTAAGGCTGTAAGGGGGACAGCTCATGGCTCTCTGAATGCAGTCTAAGTTTTCACGTGAATATTATATTTTGATGGCAGTATAACAGCCTGGAGCAGCTGTGCATCAACTTCACCAATGAGAAACTGCAACAGTTTTTCAACCACCACATGTTCGTGCTGGAGCAGGAGGAGTACAAGAAGGAAGGCATCGAGTGGACGTTCATTGACTTCGGGATGGACCTGGCTGCCTGCATCGAGCTCATAGAGAAGGTATCCTATGCAGCACTCAGAACCTCCTTCCCATGCTGCAATGGGGCTCATGTTTACCAATGCCTTTGCCTCGAATCTAGCCAATGGGCATCTTCTCCATCCTGGAAGAGGAGTGCATGTTCCCCAAGGCAACAGACACCTCCTTCAAGAACAAGCTGTACGACCAGCACCTGGGCAAGTCCAGCAATTTCCAGAAGCCCAAAGTGGTCAAAGGCAAAGCCGAGGCCCACTTCTCTCTGATCCACTACGCGGGCACTGTGGACTACAGTGTCTCGGGCTGGCTGGAGAAGAACAAGGACCCTCTGAACGAAACCGTTGTGGGGCTGTACCAGAAGTCCTCCAACAGGCTCTTGGCACACCTCTACGCCACCTTTGCCACAACTGATGGTAAAAGACTCTGGACAGGAGGAGGGCCTCGGCCTTGGGTGGTCACCCCTTTGCAGCCCACTTTGCAGACCTGTTCACAGCACTTGTCTTCCTTTGTTTCTCATAGCTGACAGTGGCAAGAAGAAAGTTGCCAAGAAGAAGGGGTCTTCCTTTCAAACTGTCTCTGCACTTTTCAGGGTAGGATGAGTGCAAGTTCATTTGCTTGTATACAGTTCATTAAGCCACAAGCAATATAACAGAATCATTTAAGAATCATATAAGACTAGCAATGTCTGCACATAGTAGTGATCCTAATGATACCTGTAATCCTAGCAACTGGGAAGGCAGAGATAAGAAGGTGGGAAGTTAAAGACAGCTCAGGCAAAAGTAGCACAAATCCATGTATTAGAAAAACTCAAAACTAAAAGGGCTGGTAGCAAGCTCAAGTGGCAGAACAGTTGTGCCAGGGCTTGGGTTCAATGCCCAATACTGCCTCTACCTTCGCCTCTAACCTCTATTATTTATTTATGTATTTATTTGCCAGTCCTGGGGCTTGAACTCAGGGCCTGGGCTCCGTACCTGAGTGTCTCTGTGCTCAAGGCTAGCACTTTACCACTTGAGCCACAGTGCCACTTCCAGCTTTTTCTGCTTATGTTAACCTCTATTTTTTTTAACTTATTTTATTTTATTTTTATTCTGGTTCCTGGGCTAGAACTCAGGCCTGGTCTCTGGCCCTGAGCCTCTCTATGCTTTAGGTTAGCACTCTACCACTTGAGCCATAGCACCATTTCCAGCCTTTTCTGAATAGTTTATTAGAGATAAAAGTCTCACAGACTTTCCTTCCCAGACTAGCTTTGAACCATGATCCCCAGATCTCAGCCTCCTGACTAGCTAAGATTACAGGCATGAGCTACTGGTGCCTGGCTATCATATACATATACATATACATATATATAATATATATATACATTTATTAGTTGTAATGTGGGGAGAATATGCACTAAGACTATTGCATGCAAGAATGTGCTGTCACTGTTCTTTAGAACTTGTGATAAATGTAAAACATCTATCTTATTTTTCATGGCAGTGTATCTTTCTTTGTAAGAGGCTAACTGTACACTGTGAAATTGAATCTTGTTCTTTAGGAAAACCTGAACAAGCTGATGTCCAATTTGAGGACCACTCACCCTCATTTCGTGCGCTGTATAATCCCCAATGAAACCAAAACCCCAGGTGAGTCACCTGCAGGCTGAGCTCCCCTGGGCAGAGGCCCTGCCTGCCAGCGGGCTCCCGGTGAAGCTGATGGGTCTCACCTCTGTTCGTAGGGGCCATGGAGCACAGCCTGGTTCTGCACCAGCTGCGTTGTAACGGCGTCCTGGAAGGAATCCGCATCTGCAGGAAGGGATTCCCCAACAGGATTCTCTATGGAGATTTTAAGCAAAGGTGTGTAAGGAAGATGTTCTAGATGATTCTTGAGCTGTACAAAGACTAGGATTTGACAGGGGCAAAATGTTAGTGTGAAAAGATTCATTCTGAAAGATCAATGTGGACTTGTGAGTACAATAAATAACCTACCACTGGGTTAGGTATATATATGTATATGTGTATACATCCATATGCATATGGATGTATACATATACACATATGGATATATATGTATGTATGTGTATATATATATATGTATGTGTGTCTTCCATGTTTTCCTCTGGACTTTATCTGATGTACCTCCAGGCAGGGAAAGGCCTGGCCTAAGTGCTCTCCAGCCTAGATTCTAGGCCATTGTATGGCAGTGTGATTATGGGCAACTTGGCCTTCCTGCCTTGAAGAGGGGCCTCGACTTGGCTGGGTCTCTGAGGGTTACGTCTTTGCTAATAGCCTGATTATCTCTATATGCACCGGCAGATACCGAGTGTTGAATGCCAGCGCCATCCCGGAGGGACAATTCATTGACAGTAAGAAAGCCTGTGAGAAGCTCTTGGCATCCATCGATATTGACCACACGCAGTACAAATTTGGACACACGAAGGTAGGACCTCAGTCTGACAGGCGTTGGCCTCTCCATCCTCTCCACATAATTTCCCCAGAAAACAGACCCCATTGCATCCATTTCTCCCTGCAGGTGTTCTTCAAGGCTGGCTTGCTGGGGACCCTGGAGGAGATGCGGGATGACCGCCTGGCCAAACTCATCACCCGGACCCAGGCTGTGTGCAGAGGGTTCCTCATGCGGGTGGAATTCCAGAAAATGGTTCAAAGAAGGTAAAGTGGGGTCTTTATTGAAATGTGGGCTCTTTGGGGGGAAGGCGGGGGAGGGCCTCCGTAAAATAAACAATGCTTTGTTTTCAGGGAGTCCATCTTCTGTATCCAGTACAACATCCGCTCCTTCATGAATGTCAAGCACTGGCCTTGGATGAAACTCTTCTTCAAGATCAAGCCTTTGCTAAAGAGTGCGGAGACTGAGAAGGAGATGGCCACCATGAAGGAAGAGTTCCAGAAAACCAAGGATGAGCTCGCCAAGTCAGAGGCAAAAAGGAAAGAGTTAGAAGAAAAGCTGGTGACACTGGTACAAGAGAAGAATGACTTGCAGCTCCAAGTACAAGCTGTATGTGCCTAAGAGTCTTTTCTATTATTACTATTATTCTTGTTGTTGCCATTGCCCTGTATTTTACTAAGTTTTTAGCAAAGCTAGATTAATGGTGGAGTTTTTTTTTCGGGGGGAGCTGGGTGCTTCATAAAGGACGTAGAACAAAATATTAGAACATCACAAATCTCATTATACCTAAAGGAAGTGATAATTATTTTATTATCTATTAATTGATTTGCATGCTTACTTGTTTTTATCCCTAAGTGGTTGTACAAAGGGTTCCAATTCAGCGTGTCAGTTTGCAAGCACGATGAATACATCTTAATTGCTGTCATCTCTTTCATCACTCTCATCCGTCTTGCTCTGATTCTTCTTTCTCTTTAGGAAAGCGAAAACTTGTTGGATGCAGAAGAGAGATGTGATCAGTTGATCAAAGCCAAATTCCAACTGGAGGCCAAAATCAAAGAGGTGACGGAGAGAGCAGAGGATGAGGAAGAGATCAATGCTGAGCTGACTGCCAAGAAGAGGAAGCTGGAGGATGAGTGCTCAGAACTGAAGAAAGACATCGATGACCTTGAGCTGACACTGGCCAAGGTCGAAAAGGAGAAGCATGCTACAGAGAACAAGGTATCCCCCCTACTGGGTCGTTCTGGCTTGACATATTCACTGCAAACCAAACCATCCCTTCTTCTGATGGCTGAGATCTCTTCTTAGGTGAAAAACCTTACAGAAGAGCTGTCTGGGTTGGATGAGACCATTGCTAAGCTGACCAGGGAGAAGAAAGCCCTCCAAGAGGCCCACCAGCAGACCCTGGATGACCTGCAGGCAGAGGAGGACAAAGTTAACTCTTTGAGCAAAATCAAGAGCAAACTGGAACAGCAAGTAGATGATGTAAGTCAATAGCATTAACCTCAGGAGTCCTGGAATTTCAGGGTGCACATCCCCTTTTCCTGGGAGAACTTTAACAATGCATTTGATCCCAAAAGGAAATGGTGCCATTTTTTTTTTCTTCCAGCTGGAGAGCTCTCTAGAACAAGAAAAGAAGCTGCGAGTAGACCTGGAAAGGAACAAGAGGAAGCTGGAGGGAGACTTAAAGCTTGCTCAAGAGTCCATCCTAGATCTGGAGAATGATAAGCAACAGCTGGATGAAAGGCTGAAGAAGTAAACCACCTAACCACTGGCTCCAGTGCATTGTAGGTTGTTACCTGATGGATTCTGTCTTCACATACTGTACATTTCCCTCCACAGGAAGGATTTTGAGTACAGTCAACTGCAAAGCAAAGTGGAGGATGAGCAGACCCTGGGCCTCCAGTTCCAGAAGAAAATCAAAGAGCTACAGGTTAGGAGGCCTTCCAATTTTACTTTCACACATGGGTCACCCAGGGAGCCGAGTGCTGGCCTCTCACAGCCAGAGCAAATAGGCAGGGCCGCATGAATGAATTTCCTGGGTTTCCTTTCTGCCAGGCTGATAGGGCAGGCACGATCACTAACCCCCAGCTTGTAATCAAACACATAACTAAAATATGTGGGTCAATATTCAAAGGAATGGGAACCATTATGGGTTGGCTACTGGGGGCTAATGGTGGTTGGCACAGGAAAATCTTTTAGTGACATTCTTATTTATCTGTGAGATCTGATGACTTATTTATCTGATGGGAATAGAAACTAGGTAACAAGGTAATATGGTAACAACTAGATTCCTTATCAGCATGTATTAGCTGTGCATTAATGGGGTTCACTGTGACATTTCAAAACATGTACACAGTGTACATGCGCTGATCAAATCCAGCCTCCCCCACTTCCCCAGCCTCTGGTAGTTACTCACTATTCTACATTTGGGTAGATGTAAAAAAATAAAAATAAAATCCAGGTGCCAGTAGCTCATTAGGAAGCTAAGATCTGAGGATTGTGGTTTGAAGCCAGCCTGGATAGGAAAGTCTGTGATACTCTTATCTCCAATGAACTACCCCAAACCAAGAAGTAGAGGGGTCGTTTAAATAAAGCACTAGCCTTGAGTGAAAAAGCTCAGTGACAGCACCCAGGGGCCTGGGTTTAAGCCCTAGTTCTGATGTGTGTGCGTGCACATACATGCCTATGCACACATCACACAAAATAAAAACTTTAAAAACTCTGCATGAGAATATATGGCATTTGCTTTTTCTGCTTCTGGCATATTTCATGTAAGGTAACTTAGTGTCGGTACCTTCCATTTTCCTGCAAATGACTTGCCTTCATTTCTTTTTATGGCTGAATAATACTCCATTGAATCTATCTATCTATCTATCTATCTATCTATCTATCTATCTATCTATCTATCTATCTATCTATCTATCTATCTATCTATCTATCTATCTATGTGTCTACATATCTATGAATCTATCTATGTATCTATCTATGTATCTGTGTATCTATCTATCTATCTATCTATCTATCTATCTATCTATCTATCTATCTATCTATCTATGTATCTATGTATCTGTCTATGTATCTACGTATCTATGTATGTATGTATGTATCTATTTATGTATCTATGTATCTATGTATCTATCTATGTATCTGTGTATCTATGTATCTGTTTATGTATGTATGTATGTATGTATATATGTATCTATCTATTTATGTTTCTATGCATCTATCTATGTATCTGTGTATCTATCTATGTATCTGTCTATGTATGTATCTGTCTATGTATGTATGTATGTATGTATGTATGTATGTATATATGTATGTATCCATCCATCTATCTACACAGTTCCTTTACCCATCCGTGCCCCAGTGGGGTGGGCACCTGCATGGATTCTGCATGCTGGCACCGTAGCATTGACCCTCCACTCTCTGTGGAGAGCTGTTGGTGGGTGGGTGACGGGCTGCTCACCCCTCTGCAGGCTCGCATCGAGGAACTGGAGGAGGAGATCGAGGCCGAGAGGGCCACGCGTGCCAAGACGGAGAAGCAGCGCAGCGACTACGCTCGGGAGCTGGAGGAGCTGAGCGAGCGTCTGGAGGAGGCGGGCGGCGTCACGTCCACCCAGATCGAGCTGAACAAGAAGCGGGAGGCCGAGTTCCTGAAGCTGCGCCGGGACCTGGAGGAGGCCACGCTGCAGCACGAAGCCACGGTGGCCACGCTGAGGAAGAAGCACGCAGACAGCGCCGCCGAGCTGGCTGAGCAGATCGACAACCTGCAGCGGGTCAAGCAGAAGCTGGAGAAGGAGAAGAGCGAGTTCAAGCTGGAGATCGACGACTTGTCCAGCAGCGTGGAGAGTGTGTCCAAATCCAAGGTGTGCAAGCGGGGCTGGGCTGCGCACGGGACCCCTGCGGCCGGGCCCACAGCCCAGCCCGGCACACCTGCCATCCTTACCTCTCCCCCTTGTCCCGATTCATCAGGCCAATCTGGAGAAGATCTGTCGAACTCTGGAGGATCAGCTGAGCGAGGCCAGGGGCAAGAACGAGGAGAGTCAGAGGAGCCTGAGCGAGCTGACCACGCAGAAATCTCGGCTTCAGGCCGAAGCCGGTGAGCCAGGCTGCCCAACCTGCACTGGGATCTAGGACGGCAGGGCAGGGTTTGGTAGAGGATTTCTGAGAGAATCTTTGCACCAGAGACTTAATCGAAATAACCACAGAAGGTGCATTCAAGATACTCCTATAGATGAGTCCAAGAGCCGAGTGCCAGTGGCTCACATCTGTAATCCTAGCTACTCAGGAGGCTGAGATCTGAGGATCGTGGTTCAAAGCCAGCCTGGGCAGGAAAGTCCATGAGACTCTTATCTCCAATAAACCACCAGAAAACGGGAAGTGGGCAGCTGTGGCTCAAGTAGAGCGCTCACCTTGAGCTGAAGAGCTCAGGGACAGAGTCCAGGCCCAGAGTTCAAGCCCCATGGCCAACAAAACAAGAGTCCAAGGAAGAGGGGAGAAAGTGGATCAGAACAAGGAGGGGCTCAAAACATCGCCATATTCTAGGATGCTCCCTATTAATACAAACTTAGGTCAGACTGAATCTAATAGGCAAAAATAGGAGGAGAAAGGAAGATCCAGCCATCTCTACTTCTTGTAGCATGGTGTCTGCATTTAGGCATTGTGGAGAATAAAGTGAGAAATGGGCTAATTTGTGTTGCCTCTCCCTATATGATAAAAATGTAAGGAAGTTGGGCGTTGGCAGCTGTAATCCTAGCTACTTAGGGGAGGCTGAGATCTGAGGATCTTGGTTCAAAGCCTACCCAGGCAGGACAGTCCATGAGACTCTTTATCTCCAATTAACCAGCAAAAAGCAGAGCCAGAGATGTAGCTCAAGTGGTAGAGAAACAGTAAGCAAGTCAAGCTAGAGTGTGAGGCCCTGAGCTCAAACGCTAGTACTGGACACACACACACACACACACACACACACACACACACACACACACACACACACACACACATCACCACCCCCTCCACCACTACCACCACCAACAAACTAATGGAACGTTGTTTGGGGTTTTCACCTAGAAAATGTGTCTCCACTCACCATGGACCCCTCACTACAGGTAAATCAAAAAGAAGTGTAGTCAGCTACCCCTTCTGCAATAACCTTGAGGAGTAAGCTATGGTGTCACAAACCCTGTCTGTCCCCTTTATCTCTGACCTCTGTACACATATCAATCTGAACTGGCACTGTTCAGTCAAAGAGTACCTCCACATTGCTGGGGAGCAGCAGCTGCTCCCAGAAGCACTAAGGAATTCCTTTCGTGACAAAGGAAGAGGCCGCTGGGCAGCTTGGGAGAAGTCATTCATTCAGGGCCCTGGTAACATTTTCAGGGAGCAATGATTTTCTTTGGGCCTCATTGTGGTCCCCACAACCAGTGGTTTCTGGCACTGTCATTGTCAGGCATGCTGTTCCCCTGTCCATGGATATAGCCACATCTTCTCATTTGCTTGCCAGATCTTACACATACTAGGAACTTGGGGAGTGAAGGAATGAGTGCATTGTATGAATGCATGAAAATATTTCCTTCTGACCACAGGTGAACTGAGTCGTCAACTGGAAGAGAAGGAGAGCATCGTGTCCCAACTTTCCAGGAGCAAGCAAGCCTTTACCCAGCAGATAGAAGAGCTCAAGAGGCAGCTGGAGGAAGAAAGCAAGGTGCCTTTCTTGCCTCTATGTTCTTGGTTGGATTTTCAGATATCACCTGGGGTTGCAGGTGCACAGGATGCACACCACACAGCTCCGTCCAGCCAGAGATGACACAGGGACATACTTAGGTCGTGTGAAGCACATAGTATCAAATCCATTGTGGACTCTTTTTTTTAAGCCTTTTATTTTTTATTTCAAGGTGAGGCAGATAGGGGTGACAGTTACATAAGTAAGGTAATGAGTACAGTTCTTCTCAAACTTGTTACCCCTTCCCCCTTCCCTCATTTTTCTCCTACTTCTCCCCCCCCCCGACCCCCAGTTGTCTTGTGTATATTGCTGATGCATTGGTTCCCCCCCCCCGGCCCTTTTTCTCACCAACCTCTTGTTCCCCTTCCCTTCCCTATTTCAAATAAATGTATATACAATACCAGGGTACCAGAATCAAACACAGTGACAACAGGGGATGTACCATAGGGGGCAGAACATTCCAAGGAAACAGAAAAATCACATAATACATTAAAACAGCAACAAAGAAAAACCTCTGTGTCATGTCTTAGAGTTCATTTCGCTTTTATCATATTATTGTTTTTTATTCCCCAGGCCAAGAACGCCCTGGCCCACGCCCTGCAATCCTCCCGCCATGACTGTGACCTCCTTCGGGAGCAGTATGAGGAGGAGCAGGAAGGCAAAGCCGAGCTGCAGAGGGCGCTGTCCAAAGCCAACAGTGAGGTTGCCCAGTGGAGGACCAAATATGAGACGGACGCCATCCAGCGCACGGAGGAGCTGGAGGAGGCCAAGTAAGCAACTCTGCCTGTGGAAGAACTAGAAAAACTTTTAAGTACTCACATGGTAGAACGCACCAACATCCTGGCTTCATAACTAAGGATGATCTACTGAGTGTGTGTGTGTGTGTGTGTGTGTGTGTGTGTGTGTGTGTGTGTGTGTGTGTGTGTGTGTGAACCTGTCACTAGCCAGTCTCATTAAGACATCCACTTTGATCCTGGGTAGAGACAAGGCAGGTTATTGATCACAGACTCTGAGCAGAGAGGGCTCCCTACTGGACTCCTGAAACCACAGGAGTGCTTGAATCCCAAAGATCAGCAACTCCAGCTTGATGAGCAGTGATGTTCATTAAGCTTGAAACCAAAATAACATCTGCTTCTTTTTCATATCCTTAAAAGGAAAAAACTTGCTCAGCGCCTTCAGGACTCGGAGGAACAGGTTGAGGCAGTGAATGCTAAATGTGCTTCCTTGGAGAAGACAAAGCAGAGGCTCCAAGGAGAGGTGGAGGATCTCATGGTTGATGTGGAAAGAGCCAACTCCCTGGCTGCTGCTCTGGACAAGAAGCAGCGGAACTTTGATAAGGTGTTGCCAAGTGCCATGATGTGTGTGTGTGTGTATGTGTGTGTGTGTGTGTGTGTGTGTGTGTGTGTGTGTGTGTGTAGGTTCTGGTTGGTTGTGGAAAGAGGGGCTGGCCTTAGGCCCGGCTCTTCCTCAATAGCAGTGTGGCATGGAGAATGTCCCTGAACTACCCAGGGTGTGGTTGCCATATCTTGCAAACAGAATGGAAATGGGGTAGGGGTGGGGTGGTGGGGCTCCTTGCAAACATGGTCAGCAGGGACTAGTTAATGTCTATAGTCTTGCTCAGCCCCCAGCTCTTTGCTAACCCTCATGTTGCTGGAACGTCTAGGTAGTTGATGTGTGGAACTCTTAACATGTCCCAATAGGAGGCATACTGGAATGCCCCTTCTCAGTGTGGCAGACAGCTATCACTGGAGCTAATGTTTTAAGGAAATACTTAGAAATACTGTATGAGGAAAAGAGCCTCCTTCCAAGGATCCATGTGCTTTTTAGAGACAGCAGTTGCTACTGATCTTGAGCAAAATTGTGTGTGTGTGTGTGTGTGTGTGTGTGTGTGTGTGTGTGTGTGTGTGTGTGTGTGTGTGTGTGTGTGTGTGTGCCAGTACAGGATTTGAACTCAGGGCCTGGACACTGTCCTTGAGCCTCTTTGGGCTCAAGACTAGCACTTCTACCACTGGAGCCACAATATCACTTCTGGTTTTTTTCTAAGTAGTTTATTGGAGATAAGGCTCTCATACACTTTTCTTCCTGGCTTGGCTTTGAACCATAATCCTCAGAGCTCAGCTTTATGTATAACTAGGACTACAGGTATGTGCCCAATTCCCTTAGCTTTTTCACTCAAGGATGGCACTCTGCCACTGAAGCAACACCTCCACTGCCAGCTTTTTGGTAGTTCGTTGGAGACATGAGTCTCTGGGATTTTCCTGCCCAGGCTGGCTTTGAACTGGGATCCTCAGATCTCAGCCTGCTGAGTAAGCTACAGGCATGAGCTACCAGCCCCCAGCTGATCTTGAGTGAGTAAATGTATGGAAGGAAATCTTGGCTACAACAACGAGCAACATTAAGAAGTTGAAACAAAAGGCTCTGGCGTAACCCTAGATCTGAGAGTATCCCCTTTAATGGTTCTGCTGAGTTCAAAGCTTTGGAGGAGAGCTGATAAACTGAAATTGCTGTGGGTGTTTCAGGTGCTGGCTGAGTGGAAGACCAAGTGTGAGGAGAGTCAAGCAGAGCTGGAGGCGTCTCTGAAGGAGTCCCGCTGCCTGAGCACTGAGCTCTTCAAACTGAAAAATGCCTACGAGGAAGCCCTGGATCAACTGGAGACCGTGAAACGGGAAAACAAGAACTTAGAGCGTAAGCTGTTCCAAATGCCAAGTAGGAGCCGGTCCGAGACCTTTCCCTTCCCCTCACGGGAAGCAGCCACCATCTTTTGCATTGATTGCAAGTCCCTCTAGGTACCATTTCTTATCTCTACAACACAGAAGTCTTTAGCAGGATAAGAAACCAGTGCGAAAGCAGGGAGTTAGCACTTTGCATGCTGGGGAAACCTGGGTGGAGGCAGTTCACTGCAGTGAGGACTTATTTTGTTGCAGAGGAGATCGCGGACCTCACAGAACAAATCGCTGAAAATGGGAAAACCATCCACGAACTGGAGAAATCAAGGAAGCAGATGGAGTTGGAAAAGGCTGATATCCAGATGGCTTTGGAGGAAGCAGAGGTGGGCACTGGAGCCTCTGCTGGAGGCAGCAGGAACAAAAGACCAGGATGTGGGGGTGGGGGTGGGTGGAAGGGGCAGGGCAGCAGGTAAGCTGCTTTAGGTTTTGTTGTTGTTGTTTTTACCTTTGTAAAATCACAGTCCTAATGCTTGTTCCTCCCTACCCGCCCCCCCCCCCAACAACTGTTATAAGGCTGCATAGGATAATCTCTATGACTTATCTTGAATTCACTGGAGAAAATGCTGACATGGAAATAGGTCTGAAAATTAAATTCCATAAAATCTTAGGCAAATTGAAAAATATATGTAAAGTGCTGCTGCCTGCTCCTAAGAAATAGGATGGTTTAAATGTTATTAGTGTATGATTGATGATTGCATAATCAAAGCCAAATCATAAGGAAGCAGGTTTCATTTCCCCAGTGAAGTTAGATTTGTGTGTGTGTGTGTGTGTGTGTGTGTGTGTGTGTGTGTGTGTGTGTGTGTGTGTGTGTGTGTGTGTGTTCCAATACTGGGGCTTCATGTTCTCACTTGGCTTTTTTGTTCAAGGCTAATGCTCTACCACTTGAGTCACAGTTCCACTCATGGGTATTTTTTTGCTGATTAATAAGCATCTCATGGACTTGCTTGCCCAAGTTGGCTTCAAACCTCCATCCTCAGATCTCAGCCTCCTAAGGAGCCTAGGACTCAAGGCATGAGCTACCAGCAACCTGGCCAAGTGAAGACTTTTTGCAAAGGTCGTTTTAATGTGACAGCGTTAGATTTTAGGGCTTGTCCTCCCCAGGTTGGTGTAGCAGTCTCTGCCCCAGCATGGTTACCATCAATTTTGTCTCCCCCCCCCCACCAAAGGCTGCTCTTGAACATGAAGAGGCCAAGATTCTCCGAATCCAGCTGGAATTGACCCAGGTGAAATCAGAAATCGACAGGAAGATCGCTGAGAAGGATGAGGAGATTGAGCAGCTGAAGAGGAACTACCAGAGGACTGTGGAGACCATGCAGAGTGCACTGGACGCTGAGGTGCGGAGTCGCAATGAAGCGATCCGGATCAAGAAGAAGATGGAGGGCGACCTCAATGAGATTGAGATCCAGTTGAGTCATGCCAACCGCCAGGCTGCGGAGACCCTCAAACACCTCCGGAGTGTCCAGGGCCAGCTGAAGGTGCAGAGTTCTTCCCCCACTCAGATCCCCCCCTCCAAGGAAAACCTCCCTCATCCTTAAAGGCTCAAAACAAAGCTCATGGACCTAGGGCACCCACTTCAGAGTGTCTTCCTTTTTCTTCTTGCTAGGACACACAGCTGCACCTGGATGACGCTCTGCGGGGCCAGGAGGACCTGAAGGAGCAGCTGGCCATTGTGGAGCGCAGAGCCAACCTGCTTCAGGCCGAGGTGGAGGAGCTGCGGGCCACGCTGGAGCAGACCGAGAGGGCCCGGAAGCTGGCTGAGCAGGAGCTCCTGGACTCCAATGAGCGAGTGCAGCTGCTGCACACCCAGGTAAGGGTGTGGGAGCCTGGGGATCCTACAGACCCCACCTGAACCTCAGGCACACCTGTGTGATGCCCACCCCCTCACCTTCCCCAGAACACCAGCCTCATCCACACCAAGAAGAAGCTGGAGACAGACCTCACACAGCTCCAGAGTGAGGTGGAAGATGCCAGCAGAGATGCCAGGAATGCTGAAGAGAAGGCCAAGAAGGCCATCACCGATGTAAGGCTTTATCTTCCTTTCCTGGCCTGGGCTTCCTCAAAGCCTTTCTTATTCCCTAATCCCCTAGACTGTCCCATGAGAAAGGTAGAGGTCTCCCCCAGAACATTTATGGCTCACGTCTCCTCCAAGACCCCTGCCCCCTCTCTCCTCAAACTCAGCTGTTTCTTCCTGTATATTCGATATATTGAATAAAGAAAGATAGGAAGGACAGGTGAGCCCTTCCAGAGGTGGAAACTGCACCTTCATGTTGACATCCCAAATCACCTCGCCCACTAATTACCTATAACCTTCCTGGTCCCCTAAACCTGCTTCCTGGGTCTGCAGATCTAATGGCGTCACCTGCTGTCTGGCAAGGGAATACCACCTCAAAGAGACTTGGCTTTTGGTTCTCAAGAGGACCTGTCTTAACCTCGTTATCCCCAATCCTGGGGTGCTGAATAGCAAACCAGTTTTCTCCTAGCCTCAGAATCTTCTAAAATATGTTAGTGGTCATGAAAGGAAGAGCCCTTGGAGATGGGGAAGGTCACTAGGAGCCAACCACTTTGTCCTGCCAGTCCTGGCAGGTTCTATTTCTTAGATTATTGTATGTCCTGTGGAGCGCTTGTCCTACTCTAAGGGGAAAGCTGTGCACACTCACAGTTCTAGGGCATGATCTCTGCTCTTTGAACACCCAGGTCTCCACAGCAATGAAGGCTTTGAACTTGGTCAGCCACTCAGTGGGCCTAATAATATACTTTTCAGGCTGCCATGATGGCCGAGGAGCTGAAGAAGGAGCAGGACACCAGCGCCCACCTGGAGCGGATGAAGAAGAACCTGGAACAGACAGTGAAGGACCTGCAGCACCGTCTGGATGAGGCTGAGCAGCTGGCTCTGAAGGGCGGCAAGAAGCAGATCCAGAAACTGGAGGCCAGGGTACAACAGGGAAATCCCTGGCTGGACTGAGCCCCCACCTCTCACCCCATCTTCTCCCATTCATACCACTGGCCCAGAACAACACCCTGACTTCTTCTCAGATCCGAGAGCTGGAGTCTGAGCTGGAAGGGGAGCAGAAGAAGAACACAGAGTCTGTGAAGGGTTTGAGGAAGTATGAGCGTCGGGTCAAGGAGCTCACATACCAAGTAGGTAGAAAGAAGCGTTGCTGGCCTTTTGTTTTTTTAATTCTTCCTGTTTGGGATAAGTACTTCTGAACAGTATGTCCAACCTGAATATAAGAAGAGACACTGCAGTTCAGAAAATGGGTCAGTCCTGTGCAGCTCTACCCCTCTTCTCTCACAACGTTCCCATTTTAGAGTGAAGAGGACAGGAAGAATGTGCTGAGGTTACAGGACCTGGTAGATAAACTTCAAGTGAAAGTCAAGTCCTACAAGAGGCAGGCGGAGGAGGCGGTAAGTCTGTGTGATGATGACACGGTGCCTGGTCCCGATCCCGCAAGGAGTTCTGAGAGAGGAGCATGCGCTGATCTGACCTGCCGGGCTCTTTGTATTTAGGATGAACAAGCTAATGTTCATCTCACCAAATTCCGGAAAGCTCAGCATGAGCTGGAAGAGGCGGAGGAACGAGCAGACATCGCAGAATCGCAAGTCAATAAACTGCGCGCAAAGACCCGAGACTTCACCTCCAGCAGGGTAAGTTGTTGATCCAAGAGCCACCCACAGTGATGATCGAGACTGCTGAGCTAGAAGCAGCTGTACAGAATCCTCTCTATTACATCCCGGGGTGGTGATTGTCTTAAGCAACTTAGTTTTCATGTGAGACCTATAATATTTAAAAAAAATACTAAAAGCAAAAAAGGCTGCTCCAAGTGCTGGTGGCTCATGCCTATAATCCTAGCTACTCAGGAGTTTGAGATCTGAGGATTGTGGTTCAGAGCCAGCCCAGGCTGGAAAGTCTGTGAGACTCTGATCTCCAATTAACCACCAGAAAACCAGAAGGGGCGCTGTGGCTCAAGTGGTAGAGAACTCACCTTGAGCTGAAGAGCTCAGGGACAGCACCTAAGCCCAGAGTTCAAGCCCCACAACTTACAAAAACAACAACAACAAAAAGATGGGAATATATTTTTAAGTGGTAGAGCACTTGCCTAGCAAGCATGAAGCCTGGCTCTCCAACTCAAGCACCACCAAAAAATACAGTTTTGTCTCCTAATTTTCTTTTTGTTTCTGTTAGTATTGGGCTTGAACTCAGGACATCACTCTCTCACTTTGTTTTTTCACTCAAGGCTGGAGCTCTGCCATTTGAGCCACCTCTCTATTTCCAGCTCCTTGCTGGTTCACTGAAGATAAGAATCTCTCCTGTTTGTATGTCCAGGATAGCTTCAAACACTGATCCCTAGATCTCAGCCTCCTGAGTATCTAGCCACCAGCCACCCAGCAAAAAAATAAGTTTGACAACAAAAAGCAAACACTACCTTAAGAAAGAATGGAATCCCACTGAGCTCTTACATGCCCTCTGCTGGCACCAGAGCACCGCTACAGGAATATTCTCTAGAGCCTGAGGAGCACTTGCTTCTGCAGTGTCTATCCACTTAGGACATCTGCCATCCAAATGGGGTTTGCTGTCTCTCCTGGCTTGGTTTCTCAGGCTTCATCTATAAAACTGTATCCTTACAAGATCCCCCTGTCCCCAAATTTCCTGCCGCCTACTGATATGTATAAGCAACTCCTTGGTAACTGTTGGAAGACAGGAAGGGGGAAAGATGTCTCTGCCATCTGACTTGACTACAAGTACCCCCTTTTTTTCCAGATGGTAGTCCATGACAGTGAAGAGTAAGAGAGCCCTCCAGGATCAGGATGGACAGAAGATATACAAAATGTATATGTTCACAGTGCCTGACCACTAGGCTGCATTTCCATGTGATTCCTTTTCACATGCAATAAACTTGGCCTTGTTTCTAGCGGAGCCTGTTTCATTACCATTACTTTCCTTCTCCCCATGTGGAAATGGTTTCCCCACACTCCACCCCCCATCCTCTTTGGTGATTTTTATGCTTACTGTTGAAATCTCAGTAAGCAGATGGTTTAGTTCAAACTTCAAATCATGTGTGTACACGGGAGGGAGGGATCACACTTTGTATAAACAGATAACAAAGGAAATACTTTTAGACTAAGGGTTACTTTGATGAAGGAGGGGAGGGAGAATTTTTCAAGAGTCATTTTTTTGACACATTGTGGGGGGACACAAAGGTTAGGCTTATGCAAACCCCATCTCACATTAGGTAGGGTAATAAAACGAAGGGTCAGATTCCCCTCTTCTATAATCCTATTAAAGAAATAGATCTGGAATCCAGCTAATATTTGATGGACAGCTGCTCCCTTCTCTGAGCTATTGGGAATATACAAATGAATGAAAGTGTGTCTGGTTCTTTCAAAAATTAAGGGGCTGAGCAGGTAACTCAGCAGCAGAATTCTTACCCAGCACACATGAGGCTCTGGGCTCCAATCAAAACATACTTAACATTTAAGAGAATAAAATAAAACATATTCAGTCTGAAGTTATTGTGGAGTCTTGCTATCTTGGCATGATGTACATTATTTTCAGAGCCACACAACTCTAAACCCTACTTACCACCCAGGTAAAACCTATAGAGGGAAATAGAGCAGAAAATCAGAATAATTTAACTGACCACGATTTGAAATAGCATCATCTAACCTGTGATCATTTGTTTATTGCCATAATTAAACTCGTTGGAAAGAGCTGCCAAAGTCTTTTGCTTTATCTGGATGTAGAGAATTCAAAAGTGACCCATTTGGACTTGGGTGGGAAGTGAAGTCCTCAGGGAATTCTCTTGAAGGCTCAACCCCAAGTTTAACCTCTCCTGGGATTTGTCAAGATGGCAGGCCCACATCACATCAGGTTTGGATTCCTGCTGGTTCTAGTCACTCTGAAAGATCAGGTCCCTGGCTTGTTTCTGTGACATCATTCCAGCACTGTGAGTAGAAAGTGCTATGCTTTTCTGGTAGTGGCTATTTCTAAGGGGACCTCACTGCTCTGGAAAGTAGTTGGATCTCCTTCCAGACCTTAGGCCCAACCCAAAAGACCCACAATCCTCACATCATCTCGGGATTCATGAGAACTGCCAGATAGCGCCTTTCATGGAAAGCAGGCAACAGAGAAAGCAAAATAAGTTCCTCATTTCAGAAGAATCCAGTTCACACTGAGTCAAAGAGAAATGAAAGAACTGGGACATCCCTTTTTTTAGGAGTGAAGGAAGTGCTGAGGTTTAAACTCAGGGCCTTGGTACTTGCTAGGCAGGCACTGTGCTACTTGAGCCTCTTTTGGTTTCTTTATTTTACTAATAGGGTCTCCCATTTTTGATCAAGTGGGTCTTGACCTTCATCCCCATTTTTATATTTCTTACATAGCTAGGATGACTGGTGAACACCCCAGTACCCACCTTTTTATTGGTTGAGATGGGAATCTCATCAACTTTTTACCCAGACTGCTCAAACTGCTATCCTTCTCAGCCTCCTGAGTAATGAAGATGACAGATGTGAGTCAATGCTCCTGGCAGCGTACCATCATTTTGACATAAAGTAGGAACCTTTAAGATCACAAAATGATAAGCAGCCAGACATTATAGGCCTCCTAATAGAAATAGACACAGTCACTTACAAAGAATTTCTAGCCAGATATCTACATGGTTCTGATCAAGACAAATTCAAGAATCTGATTCTTGAATCATCCATGGCTTCTCTGTTAGGCTCCGATTCTCTGAAGGTTGTAAATGAAGGAAGTTCATTTTTGAAGAGTTACGATTGTGAAGAACTTTGCCAAGAAGCCCTGACACTGAGGAGAAAGAAATGAAAACAGGCATCTCCTTCCAAGTAAGGAGCTGCCACCCTACACAGCCAGGAGGGGGTGACAGCAGTCACTGTGTACCCAGCTCGTGCTGTTCACTCAGTGTGCATTGATCATCTCATGTCATTGTCATCGGTATAAAGATTCAATGGGTTTGATATGTCTGCTAATTACAGAGGAAGAGGAAATCAAAGCACAGTGTTTGATCAAGGCCAAGGCAGTAGCTGTCCACATGGGCAGCTGACAAGACAGACAGAAATACTAAAAAGTGGAGGGCAAAGGGCAAAGTTGTGTTAGAACCTAGGCTCTAAAACATCAAGTATACTCTCTGTGTGTGTGTGTGTGTGTGTGTGTGTGTATGTGCATATGTGTCCTGGGACTTGAACACAGGACTTGGGCCACTGTCTTTAAGTTTTTGTGCCCAAGGTTGACACTCTACCACTTGGACCACAGTACCACTTCTGGATTTTTGGTGGTGAATAGGAGATAAAAATCTTACAGAATTTCCTGTCTGGGCTGGCTTCAAATGCCAATCCTCCGATCTCAGCCTCATGAGCAGTTAGGATTATAGGCATGAACCACTGGTACCTGGCTCCTTTTTGATTAGTGGCTATTGCTGTCCATTTCCTGTAGGAGTTCCATGATAACCTTTCTCTTGGCCACCTATTACTTATGTCACCCTCACCCACTCCATCCTTGAGTGTCTGCCCTCCAATAGCCAGTCAAGTTTTCCAGTAAGAACTTAAATGACTTTTAGTTCATTTGTGATGCTCACTGGCTGTTATATATATATCTGAGGTCAAAACAGAATGGCCAAATAGAGTGAAAGTCTCTCCACTGCCTGCTCAGTTCTTCAAGTGGGATCCCATGTACCCCAAATTTCCAGGGCCATTCCTTTATACTTTTCCTTTCTCACTCTTCTTTTCCTTTCTTTCTGAATCCTCATACCATCTGGAAACCTCTGGCTGGCTGAATGCTTTATTGACTTTCTTTATTCACTAGTGAATTTCTAATTTCTTTAAATTACATTCTATCATTTTTAATTATAGAAGAAATGCATGCTCAAGAATAGGATTAAAAAAAGACCTGTCAGCTCTAAAGGGACTGCCCCTGTGGCTGCCAGATCCTTGCTTTATTTGGAACAGATGAGATCTTGATTTGTGACTGGCAGATGGCGCTCTTCTTTGGGACCTGAGGGACACGGTTTCTAACAGGAGTAACATGTCCTTATGGGGGAAAACAGGCTGTCTTCAGCCACCAGCAGCTGTGGAGGGCAGCCTTTCATTTCTCCATGCCTGGGTCACCCTGACAGCTGAGAGTTTTAATAAGACATATGAGACTCAGAAGACTGGGTGAGCAAACGGTTCAGGACACAGAGGTCTATTTGCACCCCTCCCAATAATCCCATGGCTAAAAACAGCTGAAGTTAAGGGGCCCCTAGGCACCTGGGCTTGAGGCTGTGAGTGATGATCCCCTGGGCCAGGCTAAGACATTCCTCAGGCCTTTGGGCCTCCGGCCTATATAGGCCCCAAGAAGCCATGTGCCCCGGATGACATCGACTGTTTTTATCTAAGATGTTGCATGCTTTCCATGACAGTGAGGAACAAGAAATCACAAGTTCTGGGCAATTTATGGGTCTACTCTTTGTTACAGAAAATGAGCCATAGTCTTCCTTTGTGAGTTTGGTTCTAAAGCAAGTGACCACCCCACCGTACACCTCCCCCACCCCTCGCCACAAAACAGGCTACCTTCACCTGACATCAGCTTTCTGAGAGAAGGAACCACCATACAGAGGGCTCTCCAGGGTTACAAGGACAACGAAGACAGAACCTTCAACTAACGTTGCAGTAAAAAAGAATAGAAGACCCCAATAAAAATACGAAACAGGAATCGAGGAAGGCAAGAGAGTGACAAGCTTTCGTAGACAAAGGTCAAAGGGATGTCATGGTGTATAGCAGTATGTGCAATGCCATGTACGCTGCAGGTGCTCAGTCATGCAATGGATTGCCTTCCAAGGAGAAGAGAGATGTGGAAGGGAATCTGTTGCCCTTGGGAAAAAAACAAGTTCATTAAGCCAACACTCTGCTTCCATATATGTGTCTTAAAGGCAGAAGAATATCACCAAAGAGGTTCTTTACAGAGTCAAGAACAAACAGAGCCTTGAACTCGGTTTACTAAAACAAGGGCCAGGAGCAGGGATGCTTGCATATCACCCAGGCTCAGAATTGGGAAGCGAGGATGAAGCATAGGAGAAGAGGCCTGGGAGAGGAGGTGAGGAAACAGGAGACTTGACTGCCTGCCCCCCCAGAGCCACAACTTCCTCCTCCCCAGACTCTGCAGCTGGGAGTTTAAAGTCTGTGCCTTATTATGCATTCAAGCATCTGTCATTCCCCACTCCCCACTGTGTGCCCAGAATCAGGGAATAATGGGAGAAACAGAAATCCCCCCCAAAGAGGGAGACCAGGAAAGCAGAGAGAGAAAGCAGCAAAGGTCTTCAAGTCCCAAGGCTCATGGCAGGGAGGGCAGGCAGGTGGGTGGAGGGACACACATTTCCAAATATGGCCCTCCCTCCAGCCCAGGGAAAGATTCCCCACTGCAGCTGCAGCTGCCGCTATTTTGGGGCCTGGGTCTCTGTCTCCAGGACAACAGGTGTCGAGGACTAATGAACATGCGGGTGTTTATTTTGAGACCATCCTGACCTTGTTCCCAGAGGGCAGAAACCAGCCGTTCAGTGAACCGTCTTCAGCCAGAGCAAGAATAATGTCCCCCTTCCTGTTTCCTTCAGGGCTATTCGAGCCTCATCTCCTAAGAGATGTATGGGGTTGGGGAAGAAGGTGGGTTTGGGGCACGAGCCCCTCTTTGCCTTGATGAGGAGCAAAGCACATGTCCTCACAAGCACACTCTGCTCTAGGAAGCCTGCTGAGAGAGAAGACAGAGGGCTGACTGGAAGGCAGAGAGTAGCCTTTGCCTCCTGGCCCAAGGGTTCACATGAATGAGCGCTCCACCAATGCCCACTCATTCCATTGGGTGTGGTTGCTCTTGGTCTCCTGTGGATATAAATTCAGAGTCCTGCGGCCCTGGAGTTCTTCTTGTCTTTGGAGAACATCCATCGGACATCCTATAATAAGGGCCATTCGTTGGAGAAAATCAGCACTTCTCAGGGCCGGTGTGAGCAGAGGAGCCATCAGGAAGGTGTTTTCCCATCACTTGTTTCTCTCCCAGCCTCCCCTTGTGGCCTTTGGAAAGGGTCCGAGGGGCAGTTCTGGCTGCGTTGCCCCTACACTGTAACAAGAGCCCCAGAACCCTTTTGTTGTTGTTGTTGTTGTTGTTGCCAGTCCTGGGGCTTGAACTCAGGGCCTGGGCTCTGTCCTTAAGCTTCTTTTGCTCAAGGCTAGCACTCTACCACAGCACCACTTCCAGCTATTTCGGTGTATGTGGTACTGAGGAATCAAACCCAGGGCTTCATGCATGCTAGGCAAGCACCCTACCACTGAGCCATACTCCCAGCCTGAGCTCCCCAACTTCTATACCTCTCTTCTGTTCCCAGAACCACTCCACAAGCTGGGACTGAAACTCCTGACCCAGAGATAGGACACTGCCACTGTTCTGCTCAGCCTGGACCTGTGTGACCAACCAGACAAGACCTGCTGTCCTCCCTACTTTCCTTCAAGTTCTTCTCTGCCTGGCAATCCTGGGCGATCTTTTTCCCTTTGCTTCATTCACTGTCTGAAATTAGAAATGAATATAATCTTTGTGTGTGTTGACATCTCTATAAGAAAATATTAATAGTAGTTCTATAGTTTAAATCAACCTGAGCTCCCGAGATTAAAAAAAAAAAGACGGGACTATTAATCCTTACAGAATAAGGAAGAAGTAATTCTGACAGAACTCTTTACGGCACTTTATGCTTCACTGAACCCCCCTTTTGGATTTTCAAGGTGGGCTATATGAAGATCTGGTGAGCAGTAGAACTCACTGTTCACAGTACCTTTGTCCCAAGAGCCAGCAGCTTGACTGTTGATGGGGTTGGGATGGGCACTGATATTGTACACTGAATACAGGAATGCAGGAAATGCATGTAATGCCCTTGACCCAGCCAGTGTCAGAGCTCAGCAACACAGAACATGGGAATAGTGGTATGTCTCCCTTCATGACTATGGGCTGGCCGGAACTATCCATGGGAAGCTCAGCTGCTGCTGTCCAGTGTAGGAAGACAGGAAGGACCACAGGTCACTGGCCAAGGGAGACATTCAAACTCCCAGCATGGCTTCCGCTGAATGCATTCTGCTTCCATACCATTGTAAGTCAAAGTCTGGCAACTTGGGAGCCGGCTGGGTGGTGAGCAAATGCTGTCATCACAGATCCATTTGAATGAGCTGAGTTGTCCTCAGGCCTCTATGAAACCTGTCACTGCTCTGTCCATCATCCGAGGGTAGTTAGCTACCTCAGGCTGACCTTCAACTTGGCCCCACTTCTGTCCCCCCATTCCCACATGGCTACCCCCATTTGCTGAAATCTTCACATATTTCAGGCTTTCTGGGTGCACCAAGGCCTTCCCCGTGGGGTTCACATTTCGTTGCACACATTTCTGGACAACATATTTAAGTTTCTTCTTAGATCCCTGAGTAGCTTTTGTGGATGACTGTCCTACTTACTTTTGTAACCCACTTCCCATTCTGAAACACTCTCTCTCTCTCTCTCTCTCTCTCTCTCTCTCTCTCTCTCTCTCTCTCTCTCTCTCTCTCTCTCTCTCACACACACACACACACACACAGAGTTTAGACAACCATGGGAAGAACACTGACAGAGATGAGGACGTCCATCTCCCAGTCTTAATTTCCCTCCACTTTCCTTTATGTCTTGGTCAGCTTCCTCTGCAGGTTTTGGCCAAGTTCTTTACCTGAGCAGGGAGAGGCCTGCATGGCCCTAAAGGTTGTTAAACTCATCTAGCCATCAGAACTGCCTGCTGTACTTCAGGGCTCCTTCTTTAGTAAAGATTCTGATTCCATAGATGAGGTTGGAGCCTGGGAACCTGCACCTAGAGGCTCCCTGGGGATTCTAATGAGCAGCCTGAAGATAACAGCTCAGACAAGATTTCCGGGCCCTAAAACACCCCTTCCTACAGTGGGAATTTCTAGGGGAGAGGCCTGGGAGCTATACAGTTAATAAGCCTTGCCTTCTTAAAGCAGGAGCTAGTTTGGGAAACATAAGTGCTAATCCCACAACACAAAATAGTCTGAACAGCAGCAGCATCGTATCTAGCTGGGAGTTTGTCAGAGCTGCTGGATCTCAGACCCTTTCTGGAACTACTGAGTCAGAATTTGCATTTGAATAGTCGAATGGTAGCACAGTAGGTCTTGAGAAGAAGTCTGGTCCTTGATCCATGGTTCTCAAAAGCTCCCAGAATTTTCAAGAGGGCTTGAGACAGACTTCAAGCCACATCACCATGCCCCACTCTCAAGTTTCTGATACTCTGGCCTGGACTGAGGCCTGCTGACAGCAACTCAGTGGGTCTGAGTGGACCCCACTTTGAGATCCAAGTCCTTGAGCTCTGGTTTTTCTATGTCTCCTTATTAACCTAGTTGGATATCCAGGCACTTGCAAAATCCTACTTGTCTAGGCCAAGTGTTTAAGATTGTATGGCTTAACTATGTAAGTGCCAATTTGTTTGGCACTGGAGGTATTTATGATAAAAGACAACACTAAGACTGGGCAACATTCCTCTATTCCCTGCCCCCTGCTTGGAGATCCAGATCCTGGACTAGCTCCTGAAAGCCACCTGGCACTCCTGCCAGAAGTTCCTTTGTTACTTTCAGCGCCAATGCTACCGTCCTTGTTCTTGGAACTAGAGACTTGGCCCAGGAAGTTGAAGAGTGTGGGAACTGCGGGGATGATCCACATCAGCTCTCATGGGTTCTCTATAAAGATGTAGAGGGCGAGTGACAGCTTCAAGGTAGTGCAAAGACTGTCACTGGAATTCCCTCCTCCAGGGGCACTGAACCTGCTCACCTCCTCACTTCTGTTACATCTGGCTCCTTCCACTGCCATCTGTGCAGATTTCCAAGGCAGGCTTTCCTGCTCTGGGACAGGGCTTCTCTCCTGGCCAATTCTAGCAGCCTGGCCTTGTCTTTCAGTCTTGAGCACCAACCTCTCGCTAGGTGGCGCTGCTGCTCTGCCAAGTGCACAGTCCCCAGCTGGGCCTTGCCAAGTGTGCTTCATGTGCCAAGGCAGATAGATGAATGGCTTTGGCAAAGCGAGGGTGAATTAGAAGGCTGAGCCTGAGCTCACTAGAGAAGTGCAGGGCGGGTCCTGGGCCCCAGATGCTGAGACAAACATGAAAGCTGGTAATACCAACTTCCCCTTCATTTCACATTTTGTCCAGAATGAGGTTATGCTTTTAGCATGCCTGGGACAGAGGCTCCAGGTAGCCCCAGGGAGCCTAATTCCCCTCAGGACACACCTGACCTCTTTCCCATTCTCTCCGTGACTCCACTTCTGCCAGCCAACCTGCCCCTCAGTCCAACATGCCCAAACCCCTGATAACCAGGAAGGCAGGTTTCTAGGCCCAGCCCAACACATTGCCACCTTGCCTTCTAGATCATTCCCTGACCTCCTCATGGCTTTCAAAATCCTCCTCCGAAGGGGACTGAATGTCTATCATTCTCTCACAAGCTATTTGAACACCTGTTTTTTTTTCTCTTCTTGTTTTGAGAAGTATCTTTTAAGCTGTCTCTTCCATAATGAACTGGTGACTCTAAATGACATCTCTTCCTATGCGCCTACATTCTTCCTGTGAAATCAGGCTCCCCCTGTATAAGACAATAATTTTTTTTAAGGGGAAGACAAGGTGTCCACTGAATACATAAGAATGGCAGGGCCTAGCATGCCAACCTTGGTGGAAAGCCACTTGGGGAGTTTTTTTTTTAAAAATCAGATGCCCATAGCCAGGTGTGGTGGCTATTATCGGTAGATCAGGTTACTCAGGAGACTAAGATAAAAAAAATTATAATCCCAGGTCACACTCAAGACTAACAATATCAGAATTTCTGAGGGGGCAGACCCAAGATATCAGTAGTTTGCACACACATTCCCCGCTTCCTTACCCAAACCTCCAGATGAAAACAATCCACAAGAGGCTGGGAAGGTGGCTCAGTGGTAGAGTGCTTGCCTGGCATGCATGAAGCCCTGGTTCGATGCCTCAGTACCACATAAACAGAAAAAGCTGGAAGTGGCACTGTGGCTCAAGTGGTAGAGGGCTATCCTTGAGCAAAAGAAGCTCAAGGACTGTGCCCAGGCCCAGGGTTCAAGTCCAGGACTGGCAAAAAAAGAAAAGAGAAAGAGAAAGTTAGAGAAAAGAAAAGCACCCATAAACAGTGGGAACCAGAACACCCAAACCAGGCTTGGGTTCTGTTGAGCAGAGGCAGCCAAGAGATGAGCGCGTGTGCTGCCACCTGCTGGCAGAACTTCCCACCTGCAGGCACACCAGAAGCTTTGAAGCCTATTTATCATTGATTCTCTGTATAACTAACTTCCCAGTGACCCCAGCCCAAGCCCCTCCAAAGAGGTCCCACACTACAGGCCTGCTATGTCCAGTGGGGCAGCCAAGAAGATGCTAAGACAGTCATCTGAGATGCACTTACAACTTTGCTGCCCAGACCCTAGTCTAGACACTTGTATTAAGATGACGCTCTTAGCTCCTTGAGGGTCATCCAATAGCCATTGCATTCCTGGGAAACCAAGTCCTCTCAGAGTGTCCTGTATCCTGCCCCCTCTGTCCTGTGTGTTCGCTTCTCAATGTGCTAGACTGGCAGTGAATGCATTCAGAATTCAGCCTACATTTTTAGAGAAATATATCGACAAAATATATGTTTTTATTGTAAGACATAGTTGTAAAATGTAAAATAAAAGCCTCCTTTTTCTGTCCACTCTCCTCTAGTTTCCATTATCTGTAGATGTGGGATCGCAGGTTGTTGGCTCCCAGAACTGAATGCCATCCTTTTGCAACAAGAGTGAGATTTGCTCTCCTAGCCTCAATTTTCCTCATCTACCATTTATGAATAATTAAAGCACCTACTCTACCAGGGCCTGCCACATGCAAGCATAATACTGTCCAATAGCAATGGCTGTTCCCAGAGATGAATAGAATAGTCTCAGACTGTTGCTGGAGCCAGAAAGAGGCACAAAGTACATGGACTTATCTCGCTCATTTTGTTCCCATAACGGCAAGACGGGATTAGAAAAATTAATTGCCAAGCCCATCTGTATGTGCCTCACACATGCGCTAAATAAGAGGCCCCAGCCCTTTCTTTTTAAACCAAGATGCAATTGGTGAAAATTGCCACGAGGGGGCAGTGCCAGGTCACTTATGAGGTGGTGTAGCAGCTGCCTGCATTCCGATGCTTTCCTCTGAATGGCAGGGTGCCCTGTCTGCCAATTTGCCCAGGAAGTGGAATCCACTAGTGTCTAGTTATGTAGGATTGGATGAATCCAAACTATTTCCTAGTGCACTTGAAGTTTAGGGGCCACTTCAACATTCTCAAGCTGGGCTTCTGGTGGGACATCTGGGCAGCCTTTCCATATGACTTTGCTTCCCCAGGACAGATCAAATGCAAACTGCAGCACTTCCAAGCTGAGAACCCTCAGCATCTCCATCAACATCTCCAGAGATCCAGCCCTTAGGCAGAAACTTGCCGGGACCTGCTGTGCACCAGGCTCTGTTCCATACGCTCTGTTCCTGACCTGAACCAAGCCCCAATCAAATACTTCTTTCCCTGACAGACTATCATGATCTCCAGGTTCAGGATGACCCAAGGCTATGCTCCACAAGGTGTCCCTATTTGGGGGATTCTCCTGACAATAAGCTCAACAGGAGGATCCCCCAAATCTCAAATGCCCATATAGCCCAGCTGGCACCTGCCTTCTCCCCTGAGCAAACTCAGAGTGATGACAGCTCCTTCCCTGCCCCAGTCTCAAACAATTCC
This sequence comes from Dipodomys merriami, assembly GCF_024711535.1. NCBI lineage: Eukaryota > Metazoa > Chordata > Mammalia > Rodentia > Heteromyidae > Dipodomys > Dipodomys merriami. The sequence continues at coordinate 2,226,125 of NW_027203270.1, forward strand.
CATCAGAACTGTGTCAAGAACCTGAAAGTATGATGGCCTCAAACACACCCCTCTTCATTCCATGTCTGCCCAAGAAGTAAATGAAAATACTTACAAAGACATTGTTTTCCAGTGCAGCTTAGATGTGAACTATTTCCATCTCCCTCTCCAGCATTCTTGGGTTTGTAAGACGTGGGTTGCACTGACTGTGGGGGGATGGGTGCCCAGCACCACCCTGCCTGGAGGTTTGCATTTAATCCTATTTCGCTATGCACGTGCTTAGGAACCAGAAGACGTATTCTTGTATGATCCTGCAATTTTAGAGAAAGGGAAGTCGATCGGATCCTTGACATGAGGACGACAGGTTATTTTAAGAAAAGGGAGAGGAAGGATACAAGAATCAAAGGGTTTAACACCGGTTAAACCAGAGAGATCACAAAATCCTTGTGGGGGATTTATGGCTAAGATGGAATTTAGCTGACTGAATGATACAAGATGCTCAAGATAGCAATAGGAGACGAGAGGTTCTGGCTTGTTTGGTTGCTCTAGGAGAAAAAGAGATACATGCCATGGTTCCTGGGGCTCTGCACCACAAACCTGTGTCAAGATTAGGCCTGAGCTAGCTCATGGACTAATGGGCCAGCCATGCAAAACAGGGGGAAAGGATGGTTAAAGCGAGAGTTCTATGCTACAGAACAAGGAAGGTATTCAAGTAACCACCGACAGCTCCAGCAACATGGCTCTAACAGAGTCTCGATTACAGGCTCACACAGCACTCCGCCTGAGGGTTTCTTTAGATTATTTCGAGCATGGTGTGTTATTAATAACAGTAATCCAACGGATCTAGAAAAGGTAAATCCTGTTAATTGTATTTTTTGAAGAACAAAAAACCCCGTGTTAGGTGATTCCATTTATGGGAACTATCCTGAATTAGGTGAATTTATAGAAATAGAAACAGATGAGTTGATGCTAGAAGATGAAAGGGAGGGCAGGATGGGGGAGTGTGGAGTTTGTTCAGGGGATGCTGAAATGTCCCCGATTAGACAGCAATGATTATTGTGTATATCTCTGTAACCATCCTCCCCTCCCCCCCCCCCCCCCCCCCGAGGAAATCACTGAACTTTTAAAAAGTCAATGTTACGGTTAGGGTTACAGTAAATGAAATATAGCTCAATAAAACTATAAAAAGGAAGGGAAAGGAAGGGATGTGAAACAATATACAAGTATACTACTAGAAGTTACTGCAAATTTCACCAATAATAGAAAGGGAATCAATTCATTGACTTGGAGTACTTTAAGCCTGGGAATCTCAGAATTTGTCAGGCAATGGTGGGGACATGAGGAACTTCTACATCTTGAACAGAGTCTCATTCAGCCGAGTTCAGAGATTAGAGGGAGGCATATAAAGCTCCTCCCTAACTTAGTACAGTCATAGATTGTTAGAGTAGGACTCAGAAGATCAGATGACCACCAGCAATGATCTCTTATGTTGAAGAAGCCATCGACAACAGCACATGAAGTGTGAAAATGAAAACAGAAATACCTTCCCACCTCAGTTCATCAGCGCTGCTCGCCAGAGTAAACGCTTTTCCCAGGTTCTTGATCTCCTTTCATAAATGTTCTATTCATGAACATATACCTACCTACCTATCTACCTACTTACCTACACACACATACACACACACACACACACCACCCCTAAAGTCAAGTTAAGCTAAACATATAGAAGAAGAAAGTGTAAATTAATATTCAAGAAGGAAGAACTTCCTCAATAGAAGCACACATCTTTAGAGTTACACTGACATTTTTTTTTTTTTTTTTGGGTCAGGTCATGGGCCTGAACTCTGGGCCTGGGCGCTGTCCCTCAGCTCTTCAGCTCAAGGCTAGCGCTCTACCACTTGAGCCACAGCGCCACTTCCGGCTTTTTTCTTTTTGCTTATGTGGTGCTGAGGAATCGAACCCAGGGCCTCATGCATGCAAGGCAAACGCTCTACCACTGAGCCACCTTCCCAGCCCATACACTAACATTTTTATACAGTAGAAGTGTTTCCCTTGTTTAAACACCCCCAGGAAAGGGAATGTGACAAGGTAAAGGATGAAGTGTTCAAATCTCTCTTTTCTGCATGGTGAAACATTCTCTATCTTCTCGTTCTGAGATATCCAGCACATTGCTGTTATCTAGAATTATCCCTCTGTGCAAAAGCACATGCCATCTAGCTGCAAGTTACCACCCACCATCAGCCTTTCTTGTACCACCACACCCTGCTCATTCACCCTGTCCCCTAGGTACCATCAATGCTCCGATAGCCACCTTTTGGGTTCCACATAGGAGTAAGAACATTTAGTAATTGTCTTTCTCTGCCTGGCTGATTTCACTTAACAACGTGATCTCCGTTTCTCTGATCCTAGGTTTTTGTAGAAGCTCCTAAATTTCACTATCAGAAGTAGGATCTAAAGCTAGGCTGGAAAGGATGGAAATGTACATTTCCATGGGAAAAAAATGAAGCCATGGCATGAGGCATGTTCAAACTAAGGAATGATAGTGTATCAGGGGAAAAAAAAACCCCAATCACTACATGGGGACATTTTTGGAGAAAGATAACATCATCAAGGCCCAGCCTACAGGTTAACTTCCCATCCACTGTGAATTGTGATATGGTTCTGGTAAGGAATGTACAGCTCAGCACATGAACAAGGATGTTGCCTTGAACCACGGCCCCCAAATAGGAGTAATAGTGAGTCCCCTTGAAGACTCTCCATTCTCCAAAGTATTTTTAGTCCTGGTAATTGTAGACAGTAGACAGAGTACTCCAGCCCTCAAAATAAGACAGCTCTCAAGAATGTAAGGTCAGCAGATGCCACCTCTGTAAGTGAAGCCTACAAGAAGGATGGATTAGCTGTCTACTGGGCAGCTTCCCAGAAGCGACCCATCTTGCTGAGAGATCTGGAATGACCTTACTGGGGAGATTAACGCGTTTCTCTCCATGTGTCCTTAGCAAGCAGCAAAATAATGTGATGCTTAGGAGACGGTTGTGGTAACCAGGAGAATAAACACACAGGGTGGGTGGTCGCATGGATGCTCCAAAAGGGAAAGCTGGAAAAATAATGGAGATGTTACCAAGAAGTTTAAATAGGTATTCTGATTCAGGATGAATGGTTCCAGACCCTTTGAACACCAAAATGACTTAAGGAAAAGGAAGCCAAGACAGCAGACCTTCAGAGCTCAGGAGAAATAACATTTAAGCACAACCCAGCTGATGTTTTGGGGTCCACACCAACATTAAAATTTGGATATAGAATGACCCTCAGAAGCCTGTTTGGTAAAGGCTTGTCCCATCCAGTGGAGCCGTCTGGAGGGTGTGAGACCTTTAAGAGGCGGGACCCAAGGAGAGGTCTTCCAGTCATTGGGCCACAGTGGGAACCCAGCTCCTCCCTCTTTTACTCTTTTCACACCCCAGGCATGAGGTGAGCTGTTTTACTCCTGCATGTGCTTCTGCCAGGATATGCTGTCTTTCAAACCCCCATCACTGGCCCCAAAGCAATGGGCTGCCACTTCCCAAACTGCCAGCCAAAATAAACCATTTCTCATTATACGTCGATTAGTTCAGGTATTTGTAAGAGTGATGGAAAGCTGACTACCTCCCCCATTGACCTTCTTTTCTTGTGTGGTGAGATGGAAATGCTCTGGAACAGGGATGGGTTCTACTTCTTGGGCCTGGAAGTACTCCTATGCACACAGAGTGGGGCTGGAAAGCCAGTGAGAAGAATCAGTTTCCTCTGAGTTTAGTTAGCTTGGGCCAACTCTTGCTCAGCTGGTACTCTACTACTTGAGCCACCCCTTCAGTCCAACAGACCAACTCTGGAGCTCTTGTTTAATCCTAGATGCCCCAATAAAATCATGTTTCAGGACCATTTGTAATCCTTTTGCCCAGTGCTTAGTGGATATCTACTCTGTACCAAGCAAGTCACAGGAACTGGTGAAACCCGAAGAAACAGTCTCTGATGTCTTTGGGGCTCACCCAGTCCTGGAGAGCAGGTAAATATCACATTCATGCTTTCACCTCCTCCTCGGTCTCCAAATCAGTGTTTCCTCCTCATTTATAGTCTATCCGTGAGATCAAAAAGTGAATTAATCTTCAACCTAGAAGGCATCTCAGCCATCATCTTAGTTAGCGGTGCTCAATTCTGCTTAAATATGACCATTTGCAAAGAAGCTTTTAGTTTTTAGCTCATATTTTTATTTGCCTATGTTAATTATAAAGGGGTCTCACTGTGATATTTCCACAGATTCACATAATGTTTTGGGATCAGATTCTCCCCTCAATGGTACGTCCTTATCTCCCAGCTCTTCCGCCTTTACAAGCAGCAGTATCCAGTGGGTTTTATTATGCTAGATTGAACATTATTGTAAGGGAGCCTTGATAAAAAAAACCAGAACCCAGCACAACACCCAGAGCTGCTCAGTGAGCTGCTTTGGAGAGGACCCCAGGCGTTGGTATCTAAAAAATCTGATTTAAAGTGAGTACAAGGGTCAGAATCTCTTATCTAGTCCAACTATTGTATTTCCCAGGTAGGTAAACTGGGACTCAAGAACAGAAAGGATGCACCCAAAGTGATGCCAAGTCTATGTCATGTTCAGATACATCCAGCCATTTGTTGTACTCCTGAGTCAGGCTGTATTACCTCCCGCTAACCACTCCCCTGTCCCCCATCAGTATCTCTGACATTCCATCATTTGCATTTGATCTTCATCCCAGTTTCCACAAGTGTATGCAACCCTATATGCTCACTGCTTGTTTTATTTTTTTTTGGGTCCGGTCGTGGGGCCTGAACTCTGGGCCTGGGCGCTGTCCCTTAGCTCTTCAGTTCAAGGCTAGCGCTCTACCATTTGAGCCACAGCACCACTTCCGGCTTTTTTCTTTTTGCTTATGTGGTGCTGAGAAATTGAACCCAGGGCCTCATGCATGCAAGGCAAGCACTCTACCACTGAGCCACCTTCCCAGCCCTCACTGCTTGTTTTAAACAAGGTGGTTCTTTTGAACATAAGACTACTTAAGATGCATCATTGGCAACAAAATCTGTGAAATGGATCTTAAAATGGACAACCTCTTAAAATGCAGCAAATCTTATAGTATGCCTCTCCCCCCAGGTTTGGTTGCATGTCACATTCTTGGCACAGGGCTGAGGTACAGAGAGCACTGGAAGCCTTGGGAAGGTCTAAGGCAGGAGTATAGACCTTTGCCAGGAGAGGCTCACCTAAGATACTGAAGGGGCTGCAGGGCATTGTGGGTACTAGGAAAGAGCTGACCTCACAGAGTGTCAGTCCTCTATAAAATCAATGGAGAGGACTGGTTAGAATGAAGAAGGAAGGGGCATGGTGAGGATGATTTATCTTACCTCTTCTGGACAGGCCACATGTCCACCATCACTGACAGCCTATTAAAAGACCTATCCATCACCTGGAGCCTGCTGATGCAAACACACTGTAATTGATCTGGAAGGAGAGAAAATAACATATAGGACACTCATAAAGTACCATCATAGACACAGCCTAGATTAGATGCCATGTTGGTTGTTTTTTTTTGCCTCTGGGTTCATAAAGATTCAGCATTTTAAATTCATTGCCCTACTTACCAAAATTTATTTTCTTTTTTTGAGTAAACTCATTAATCTTGCTATCTTGTTTAATGTGTTCTCAAATGACATGCAATCTTCTGAAAGGGGCGAAGTAATTTATTCACGGGTCTCTGCTTCAGTTCAGCTCAAGATGAGTTAGTTCTCTGAGTTCTGACCAACCAATTCTTCATAATTAGGATTTTCATGGAAAGCTGTCCCAGATTTCAAATGTGAAAGGAAAAGGATAAAAAGAAACTGAAGAACCACCATCCTAAAACGAAACAAAAAGTCTTGCTCTTTCTCTTAAATTCTATACCTGTCCAAAGGACTAAGTAATTCCACTCGTAGGAGTGGGATTGACTTATCCTAGATAATTCAAGTACACAATAAGGTACAAACCACAATATTCAATGTACTGAGTTTTATTATAATTCATCAATAAGAGAATGGATAGATACCTTTGATAAAGTTATAGGATAGAATGCTATACAGTGATGAAAATGAGTGAGACAGAACTGTGTGTATCTCAAGAGAAAAGAGTTCCTGGGATACATACAGAACCATCCTAGCCTAGTTTTCAAAGACAAAACATTAAGGCATACTGTCTATGTACATACGCATACATAATAAAAGGGTCAAAATCTGGACATGAATGTACCCAGTAATTTCAGGGTTGTAGATGGCCAGAAGTACTTGGGAAGAAAAACAGAAGATAATTATTACTATTTTAATATTGCAATTATTTAAAAAATAAAGATCTGAAGCAACTATGAAAACTGTTTATGAAATCAAAATGATGGCTCATAGATATTTATTAAAAACACATGGCAAAAGAAGTTCTCATACTTTTTCTTCCTTTCTTGGATTTACTTTAAAAGTGACAGAAGTACAATACAAATAAAAAGCAACTGACCATCTTCTACCTCTCCATCCCACGCACCACCCACAAGCTACCAAGGTTAACCATGTGACATGTTCCTTCTGTGGCTTTCTGTATAAAAACTTTTTAAATTGTTTCTGCAATTTTCTTTCAAACCAGTTTTAGTTGTTGCAATGACAAATCATTCAGTTTTATTGCTGCCAAATCAATCCACGGCCATTTTAGGAAAGCACATAAAGTTCAAATGAGCAAAAAAGCACGGTAAATTTAAAAAAACATGTAAATGGGTATGCATCTTTAATTCACTTTGAACAAACTTTATCCATGTTGAAATCCTGAAGCACAGACTTAGGACACACTTCACTTGGTGCGATTGCACATGCTCACATGCGTGCATGCATGGGGTGTGCTCACACACACACACACACACACACACACACACACACACACACACACACACACACACACAGAGCTATCTTCCTTTACAACAGTCCTGTGCTAAAGGGGGGATCTTGATGATCTTGAGGGAGTCAATAATTGCATGGGTAAATCACCAGCAGCAGCTTGGGATTCAAAGTGGAAACCCACCCTTGTCCCCCAAGGATCAGCAGGGAGCCAGGTTAGAGACAGAATGTTCCAGTCCTTTCTGCCAGCCCCTCCCCACCCCTCCACCCTCCTGTCCCTGTCCTTTCCTTCACCACCTCACTTGCTCCATTTCTTCCCTTCCTCCAACTGGCAAGAGAAAGAAGTGTCCTTGTCACTCACTTCTTGGGTAACTGGAGCTCTTCAGCTGTTTGGGTCCCTGTTTGGAAGGACATCCCAGCGTTGCCCTCAGCTTCCAGGACACCCAGAGAGCCTCATCATTCAAAGCAGGAGGCTGACTTAGACCACCTCATGAGAAATTTGCAAGAGCTCTTAAGATACATGATCTTAGGTGCTGCAAAACTGAAATAAAAGCTTTCCAGACTCAACCCAGTCCTTTCCTAAGTTATCAGTTCAAAATAATAAGTTCCCTCTCTATTTTGGGTAGGGGTGGCCATGTACCCCTGAAAGGTATGCAGGGAAAAAGCTACAAGGAAAGACTCAAAGGCCAGGTCATCTCTCTGAGAAGATGAAGGCATAGATACAGATCAGCAGCCTGAAGGAACAAGGGAATCATCTGGATGTTTTGGCCAAGAGCATCACTAACCTCCACCAGTAAAGATTCTGAGGGTGGGACTTGCCTGGGTGAGTGGGTGGCTCTTTTCTCTCTCTTGCCTCTGTTGTTTTTTTCTCTTCTGTTTCTACTCCATCTTAAACCCACTTCCAAAACCATGGTAGTTGGACATAGAATGGCATCAGCAGCTTTGTCCAAAGCAGGGTGGACATACCCTCCAGGGGACAAAGGCTGCTGGAAAATGTCAACCACAGTTACAGAATATACATTACCAGGAGTGAGCCCTAACATAAAGCAAGGAGGTGGGCTTGACAGAATGTGTCAGCATCGGGCAGCTCTGACCAACAAACCACTGCCAGTAAAGCTGGATATAGGAGTCTCTGTACTTTCCACTTGGCTCATTTACTTTACTCAGCTTACACAGTAAATTGAAAACTACTCTCAAAAAATAAAGTGCATTAAAACATTTTAAGTGTCAACAAACACTTCCAGAAGGCAAGAAGCACACACCATGTTCGCTCGTGCAACACAGCTAATAGATAAAGATGACTGGGAGAAAGACTTTGCAGACAGTCCTGAGGGTCTAATATCGGCAGGCACTTAGAAATTGTGTGGGGCAAGGAGCCTTGGACAGCGGCAGCTGCAGTCCCTCACTGGGTGCCAAGATCTCTTGGCATTATCATTTTACACAGGGAGACCCAAGAATGCCCTTATAATCCCAGGCTTGGGCTCCCCTTCCCCCTGGATCCTCATGCGGTAAGAAATCTGAGGAGAAATGAGCCTGCCAGACATGTCCTCCTGACACTTCGGATCTGGCTGAGAATTGAGGCTGAAGCTTAATTCCCATCAGGGCTCTTCTGAGAACCAAGCAATGAAATCAACTTGACCTCAACTGATCTAGCTGACCCTAGGTGTCTCTACGGACCCTGAGTTACAAAGCATGATTAACAATCACAGCGTTTTCACCAGATATTATTATTCAGGATGCATTGTTAATAAACTCACTTCCTGGGTGCCACAATACTGAGTCCTCCACACATTCTCCTGTTCCTTTTGTTCTTCCCTAGGAAGTAGTTGTTGTTGTCTTACCTGTTGTACAGCTAGCAAGTCTGAACTTTAGAGAGTAAACAATCTGCTGATACCACAAAGGCGTTAAGCTCTGAGGCTTAGAAAAGCACTTCAGTGTAGCTTGCACCAAAGCCCACGTTCTCCTAAATCCTATTCCTCTCATCTCAGGTGGTGGCTGGGTGTTCAGCTGAGTGGATGGGCATTTCAGATTTTAGGAGGGGTCACCTCTGTTTCTTAGCGTCCCAAACTGGACTAACAGAAGGTCTTTTTTTTTTTCTCCTACCTCTGTGTATCTCTCCAGAGTCTTCTGCTCTGCCTTGCCATTTATTTGGTGGACACTCTGGGTGACTGAAGTTACTCTAGGTAGCAAATGTGGCTCACCTGGTTCCACCTGCTAGTAATGCTCCTCCTTCATTCTCTGTTTAAGAACTAATTTTGCTGAGCGCTGTGACTCCCACTATAATCCCACTTACTGTGGAGGCAGAGATCCGGAGGATGGGCAGTTGGGGTAAAGACTAAGCAAAAAATTATCAACACTCAACCAATACAGCTTTGTAATCACAACCTCTCATTCCAACAATGTGGTAGTCTTAACTAGGAAAATCCAGGCTGGCCCGGACAAAAATGCAGGATTCTATTGTGGGGGAGGGACATACAAAGCGGCAAAGAAATCATCTGATAAATATGTTAGAAACAATTGCATGAAAAAAAATTTGAATAGTTATCTTGGGGTACATTTCCCTAACATCAACTTATTTGACCTTTTCTGCTTGACTCAGACATACACTGGTTATTGCAAATAAGGGAAACCATGGGACCTATGTTTCTTTGGGCCTGGCTTACTTCACTTAATATAATTTTTTCCTAATAAATGGGGCAGTGTCATTCTTTCTAATGGAGGCAATATCTCACATTTTCTTGATCCATTCATCTACTGAGGGGCATCTGGGTTGGTTCCATATCTTAGCTATGGTAAATAATGCTGCAATAAATATAGTTGTGCTGGTAGCTTTAGTGTGGTCTTGTTTGTGATCATTTGGGTAAATGCTCAAAAGTGGGATTGCTGGGTCATAAGGGAGCTCTATTCTGAAAAATAACTAAAGCAAAAGGGGCTGGCTCAAGTGGTAGAATACCTGCCTAGCAATTAGAGACCCTGAGTTCAAACGCTAGCATTGCCATAATAAAAAAATAAATAAAAGTAATGGATCGCATTTGTCCTCACATCAGGGAAGCTGTTCCTAGCCTTGGAAGAATTGCTTCTCCTCTCTAACCATGGTGGGAGATCCCCACACTCCTACATCTTTACTGCTTATTAGTTTTGTTCCTACATCTCTTTCCTAGTGAAGGCAGAAGTTGGACACTTTTTACCTTGTACTCATCTGCACAGCAAGCCTTAGCAACACTGTGCTAAGTGCATTCTGGGTACACAAAATATCTTTGTTTATTTTGTGAGTGGATAGAGCGAGTTTAAGTGGGAAAGTGTATTTAAGACTTTGGAGCTGGAAGGGATGGAAAGGGAAACAAAGGAGGAGGCAACAATGCTTGATAAGAAATGTACTCATTACCTTGCCCATGTAATCGTAACCCCTCTGTACAGTATTTTCACAATAAAAATAAATAAATAAATTTAAAAAAAGAGTTTAAGATTTAGTTTGAATTTTCAGACTCTATGGCTCACAATTATTGGGTAGGAGTGACATTATCTAAATCACAGTAGAATTAAAGGCCAAATCTAAGAACCAGTGTCATTCCATTGGATGAAGGCCTTAGCTTTCAATGATAACTTCCAAAGAGCCAGTTTTATTTTCACAAAAAGTGGCCCAAAAAGAAAAGTATGTTCATATGACGTTGTAATGGGAAGGTTCTTTATTTTTAAATTAAAAGAATCAAGGGTTCAAACATTCCATATCTCTTGATTCTCAGGGTCAAACATTCATTCTGAGACCACTTGAAAAAGGGGAGAAATTTGCTTCTTCTGGATATAGGTAAAAAGTAAACTAGAAATATGTTTTATTCTAACTGGCAAGCAATAGTCTTACTGGGTGTGCTGACATGCTGCTAAGAGGGTCTTTCTTTTCAGTTCATTTCAATCCAGCTCTTCATCATGCACAATAAGCACAGGGTGTGTTTATACCAGGATACATGAGTTGCCTGACCTAGAAGCCATCTGGTCTGTGGGATCTGGACATTATAGGCAGGACAATGCTTAGAGTGTATGAAGCATATGTTTGAGGGAATTCAGCCTCCAAACAGGTCCCCAACTCCACTGACAAAAGATAATTAAATGACTCGGTGTAGACCTAAGACCTATGGTCTAAGTTCAAACTTGACTCAGGTATTGCTCTATTAATAACTGGAACGTGGTATAAAGAGGCTCATTCTGTCCACTTTTGTCCTTTTCAATTGCATTGGCTAACATAGAATGCACAGTATGAAACTCGAATCACAACACCAGGTCATTAAGAAACCTGTTGTTTCAAGTTGATTGTTTAAATCAAGGTTATGCTGAAACAAAAATACACTAAAGTTTACACATGAATTTAGGTTGGCTTATGAGTCACATGACAGGTAGTTAGCACCTAGACATTGTCTGCATGGACATTCAGGTCTCCACTGTCACCACAGTGGCAATAGGAGTAGGGTTTGGAAATAAGTGAGGCTTGAGAGAATTCTTTATATGAACGTGATTCCTATAACATCTATTTCATTATATTAATCAGTGGGTGGTCACTGGAAGAAGAGCATCACATAGGTTTGTCTCTGGGTCTCAGTTTCTCTTTTTGAACAAAGTGGTCCCTATCTCCTTCATTTTTATAATAATATATAAGCTTTTTTTTTTTTGGTCAGTCATGGGGCCTGAACTCTGGGCCTGGGCACTGTCCCTCAGCTCTTCAGCTCAAGGCTAGTGCTCTACCATTTGAGCCACAGCACCACTTCCAGCTTTTTTTCTGCTAATGTGGTGCTGAGGAATAGAACCCAGGGCCTCATGAATGGTAGGCAAGCACTCTACCACTGAGCCACCTTCCCAGCCCAAGATGCAAAGTTTTATGCTTCTTTTATTTCCATTAAAACCAAGGTAGGATTATAGGTGTTTTTTGTTTGTTTGTTTGTTTCTTTTTGGTTGATAGTGGGGCTTGAACTCAGGGCCTGGGCACTGTCCCTGAGCTCTTTTTGCTCAAGGCTAGCTTTCTACCACTTTGAGCTATAGCACTACTTCCAATTTTTGAGTGGTTAATTGAAAATATGAGTCTCATGGGGACTTTTCTGCCCAGGGTGGCTTTGAGCCATGATCCTCAGATCTTAGTCTCTTTAGTAGCTGGGATGACAAGCGTGAACCACTGGCAACCTGATTTTCTTATTTTTGTAGAGGAAGAAAAGTTTCATGGAAGTTCATTATTTCAATAAATCTTCTGATTATATTAGTGTGTGTGTGTGTGTGTGTGTGTGTGTGTGTGTGTGTGTGTGTGTGTGTGTGTGAGCGCGCGCGCAGTATCAAGGATTGAACTCAAGGCCTCAGGCTGTTAACCTTTCTTGTTCATGGCTGGTACTTTGCCACCTGAACCATGATTCCAGTCTAGCATGTTGTTATCTAGTTGGAGACAGAACCTCAAAGACTAGTCTGCCCAGTCTGCCTTTAAATTTCAGTCTTACAGGTCTAAGCATCTTGAGTAGCAGGGATAACAGATGTGGCCACTGGAGCTAGGCTAGTTACACCTGATCATTTAAAAAGGTAATCTAAGCCAGTGCTGATGGCTCATGCCTGTAATCCTACCTATTCAGGAGGCTGAGATATAAAGGTTGTGGTTCAAAGCCAGCCTGAAAAGTAAAGTCCATGGAACTCTTATCTCCAATTAACTACCTTAAAAAAAGCTGGAAATGGAGCTGTGGCTCAAGTAGTGAAGTTCTAGCCTTGAGCAAAAAAGCTCAGGGACAGTGCCCAAATCCTGAGTTCAAGCTACAGGACTGGCACAGAAAGAAAGTACAGGAAGGGGTAGAGGGAGGGGCTTAGTGGAAGAAAACTTGCCTAATATATGTCATGCCCTAGGTTCTATCCCCAGCACAGCCAAGAAAGACATCAAAAGATGATTTCACTTCGGGTATCTAGCTATGAATGGAGATTTTCCTGCATATGCTGAAGACAGCATCTAACGGGGATTGCTTTGAATGACTGCAGGCAGACAGGCTTGTCCATGAGAGAATGTGAGAGAAAAGCTGGACAGGAACTCTGGAATTAGTACAACAATAAACCTAGTAGTAAGGAAAGTAACACCGTGTCCTGTTATCATGCAGAAAAACTTTATCCACATTCTGGAAGCTTAAGAGAGGTTCCAGCTCTGGAAATGCTCCTGGGGGGAGGGCAGCAGCTGCTCACATGGCAGTTCCCACTGTCTGTTGGGTAAACACTTAATGTACAGTGCTTCTGGCTTCCTATCTGCCCAGCCACACTCTGGAATTGTCTGAATTCCCCGAGCAGCTTCCAAAGGTTCCACAGATTTCCTCTGTGAGATTATTCATCGGTATACATTGCTCCAGAAAGGAAGTACCCTGCTCTTTCTCTCTTGAACAAATGGTGCTACTAAGGCACAGAGACAGAGACTTGAGAGGAATTCTGTTCTTTGCAGCTTGGTTGCAAAAGGCCAGACCTGTCAGACCAGAGATAAAGCCACTGGGCACTCAGTTAAAAACCCACTTACTTATTCATCAATATTGGTGCTAACACTGTGGATATCACAGGAAGGAAGACAGGCCTGGAATCTGTGATGTTTATATTCTAGCCATCAGTGGCCTTACTATGTTTTGTAGGAAACAGGTAGACATCTTAGAAACCTATAATCACCCATGTGCCATGCAGCCTAACTCACATAGGGCCTTTGGTCTTGCTGTTCCTTCAGAATAGAAGGCTCTTTCCACGGCTGTTAGAATGAATGGTACCTCCTTCTATTTTACAGATTTCAACTCAAAGTCTTTCTCTTCAAAGTGACCTTCACCAAGAACATCTTTTCTAATGCTTTCTCTCCTCTTAGTCACTTCACACATCACCTTGAGTCATTTCCTTTGCTTTTTGGAACTCTTGTGTTTAGTGGCCCACTTGTCATTCTTTTTTTTTTTTAATTTAATTTAATTTTATTTGTGAACATACTGTACAGAGGAGTTACAATTACATGGGCAGGATAATGCGTACATTTCTTACCAAGCATTGCAGCCTCCTCCTTTGTTTACCCTTCACATCCCTTCCCAGCCTCCCCCCCTCCCCCCCAATCCCAATCCTTCTCCTTCCCCCCCTTCCCTCCCCCACACCGACGTTGTAAAGCTCGTTTTGGACATGACAACTTGTACTTCTCATTGTTGCAACAGGTCCGCCTGTATCCTTAAACAACTGGTTTTTCCCCATCTCCTCCACAAGTTATACTGACATCAAATATAGTGAAAGCAGGGGTTATACTGTGGTGGAGGGACATACAAAGCAACAAAGAGATAATCTTATAAATGCATTAGAAACACATGCATGAAAGAAAAAAACATTAAAATACACATCTAAGGGTTCATTTTCCTGATATCACATTATCTGACCTTTTCCGCTTGACTCATACATATACTAGATATTACAAATAAGGGAAACCATGGGACCTATGTTTCTTTGGGCCTGGCTTACTTCACTTAATATAATTTTTTCCATAACAGGATGGAATAGGAGAAACCCTAGGTCTCCTTGGCTCAGGCCGAAATTTTCTGAATAGAGACCCGGAAGCACAACAAATCAAAGAAAGGTTGGACAAATGGGATTGCATAAAGTTGCAGAGCTTCTGCAGGGCAAATGACATAGCTAGCAAGATCAATAGAAAGCCCACGGATTGGGAGAAGATCTTTACTAGCCATACAACGGACAAGGGTCTCATATCTAAAATATACTTGGAACTCAAAAAATTAAACCCCCCAACAAGAAATCCTCAAAGAAACAACTGCCCAATAAATAAGTGGGCGAAAGACTTAAAGAGAAACTTCTCTGAAGAAGAAAGAAGGATGGCCAATAGACACATGAAGAAATGTTCAACATCCCTAGCCATAAAAGAAATGCAAATCAAAACAACATTGAGATATCACCTCACTCCAGTTAGAACGGCAAAAATCAAGAACTCTAACAACAACAGATGCTGGAGGGGATGTGGACAGAAAGGAACCTTACTTCATTGTTGGTGGGAATGTAAACTTGTTCAACCACTTTGGAAAGCAGTATGGAGGTTCCTCAAAAGACTTCACATAGAACTCCCCTATGACCCAGCAATCCCACTTTTGGGCATTTACCCAAATGTTTACAAACAAGACCACACTAAAGCTACCAGCACAACTATGTTTATTGCAGCATTATTTACCATAGCTAAGATATGGAACCAACCCAGATGCCCCTCAGTAGATGAATGGATCAAGAAAATGTGGTATATATACACAATGGAATTCTATGCCTCCATCAGAAAGAATGACATTGCCACTTGTCATTCTTGTATACTTGAATATAAACTCCATGGGGAGGGGGAAATCTTATTTTCATTCCCAGAATTGTGAGTGTCTGACACATTCAAAATGCTTCATAAGTATTTGTGGTAGGCAGGTACAGTCCAACCTTCTATAGAGAAGATCTTATAAGTGGAAGGGATAAGATTCTGCAAGTACTGAAAGGCAGCAGGTAGGGGCTGCGGTGTAGTTCAGTGGGAGCATGCTTGCCTAGAATAGGTGATGTTCCAGGTTACAATCCCTAGCACTACAAAAGATACGCTGGGGTTGGGAAGGTGGCTCAGTGGTAGAGTGCTTGCCTTGTATGCATGAGGCCCTGGGTTTGATTCCTCAGCACTTACAAGCAGAAAAAGCTGGAAGTGGTGCTGTGGCTCAAGTGGTAGAGCACTAGCCTTGAGCTGAAAAGCTGAGGGACAGTTCCCAGGCCCAGAGATCAGGCCCCATGACCGACAAAAAAGAAAAAAAGAAAAAAAAATGCTGAGTTAAAGGAAACTGATGCCAATGGTGGATATGCTCAATGAATGCTTGTTGAAAAATCTGCATTTGGATCTGAGCCATAATAAATTAAAGATGAACATGGCTGGGGAAGGTCAGAAGGGGATTTCAGAATGGAAAGGACAGCAGTATGGCTATGAGTGCAAATCCATAGGGGTTGGCATGAAGCAAGAAGCTACAAGGACCTGCTTGGGGTGAGGTTTCAATAGCCGCTGCAGAAATTAATTCTCTGAGGCACAAGACTTAAGAAGCAGTGACAACCCTATGGAACAAAATCCATCATGTTTTCAAAGGAATGCTGATCTACCATTTTGGATGACACGCTGTCATATTTAGGCCTCTCCTTTTCTTCCTAGGAATGTAGGTGCATCCATGGGAAGCTAGAGAAAGAACAAGTACATTTGATTGCAGCTAGCTTGCCCTAGGCTTTCTCGAACCTGCTCTGGGATGAATAAGGGGAACAGGAATGAGAAATGAGGTGTACAGTGCTCCCCGGGGGGACTCGAGTACGCAAGGTATTCAAGTGGGGGCAGGCACAGCACAGTGAAGCAGACTCAGTACATGTGTACAGTTGTTTCAGGCTAGCACAAGGAACTTCGCTTTTTATAAAGACCAACTTTGCCAGTTAAAACCGATTGAAGAAGTCTCAGAAAAGGCAGGTATACACCTGCATTCGGCAATAATTTTGGAATGGTAGAGGGAAGATGGACAGAAATTTAGGAGCAGAAGGATAACTCTTTGTGTGCCCCTTTCTTCTTTAAGAGGACATAATAAAAAAGCTAAGAACTCTGTGTGACTAGCCGAGTGGCTAACACCCAAAGGCCCCGTATGCCTGTGAAGGGAGAATGACGCTGCAGAACTTTATAAAAGGATCTGATGATGTCCAAACGCAAATGTGAAACACTTGAGGTTTCTTTGACACAGATCAGCTTCTGTTTGCAGCTCCACACACCATATGCTCTATTCACTCACTCCTCAAGGATTGCCTGCTCCCTTCCAAGTATTAAGATGTCAGCGAAAATCTACCTTCTGGGGAAATTTAATCTGTGGGAGAAGAGCTGCTGATGCCCATAAAAATAGCTGTCAGACATTATGACTCCTCCAGGACACGGAGGACCAGGAAAGGGTCATGGAGGCTGAGGGAAGAAAAGCAAAACTGTTTATAATCTATCAAGATGGTGCAGCTCAGATACTCTCAACCCAAGGCTGAGAAGCCAATGAGTGGGCTTCAGGGCTTCTAGAAGCTCTCTTAAATTGAACATACACGAACCCCCCCCCCACACACAACTTATGTCTTTGGAAAATTTGTGTGTGGGGGGGGGAAGGTTTTTCATCAGATTCTCAGATGTCCATGATCCACAAAAGATTAATAATCATTGCTTTGGCATTTGACTTGCAAGGAAAATTGCTATTAAAACTTTCCACTCTCGAAAATTGTTTTTTCACTCCCTAAGAAATAGTTAAATGCATCATTTTAAGAGAACATTTTAAATTATGGATAAGACTGAATACTTTTTGTCCATACCTCTATTCCAAATTCAGTTCCTTCATTTTGTTCTCATCAAGGGAAATAATCCTTACATCTTTGTATTTTTTGGTTGGTCATGGGGCTTGAACTCAGGGCCTGGGTACTTTTGCTCAATGCTAGTATTCCACCACTTTGAGCCACAGCTCCACTTCTGCTTTTTGAGTGGTTAATTGGAGGTAAGAGTCTCATGGGGACTTTTCTGCTTGGGTTGGCTTTGAACTGAGATCCTCAGATCTTAGCCTCCTGAGTAGCTAGGATTACTGGTGTGAACCAGTGCCTGGTTCCTTTACATGCATTTTAATAGTTATGTTCGTGTACACCATTTATAGAGTACTGGGTTATGTGTTATTAAACCTATAAGGTGCTGTGTGAGAGATTTAGATCTATCAACCTATGTATGTATGTATGTATGTATGTGTGTGTGTGTATGTATGTATATATGTATGTATGTATGTATCTATCTATCTATGTGTTTGCAACTTACTTTTTCAACCATAATGTGAGGGGTGGTAGTTGTACATGAGTATATATTGAGCTTCCTCATCCTTTTCAACTGATAAGCAATATTCTACAGAAAGGCTGTACCCAGTGTGCTTAGCCATTCTTCTATGGATGATCAAATGGTTGTTGCTGATTTTCCATAGTGCAATGAACATCTCTATATATTCTTTTTATGCTCTAGCACACAGTAAAAAGTTTTTCTAGCACAGAGGGATTGTTTTGTTATTGGATATGCATTTAAATTTTTTTTAAATCCAACTATCAAACTTCCTTCTAAAGTCATTATCTTTCTACCAGTAGGTAATCATGGGTTTCCCATTTCCTCCTATCACACTGGATATTATCAACCTTTATAACAATATGAAAGATAAAAGGTATACTACCATATGATTTTCATTTCTTTTTCCCTAATGGTAAGACTGAACATCTTTCCATGTGTTCATTGATCATTTGTATTTCTTTTCTTTTTATGTTGGTTGTGAGGCTTGAACTCAGCACCTCGGTGCTGTCCCTGAGCCTCTTTCTGCTCAAGGCTAATGCTCTACCACTTGAGCCACAGAACCACTTCCAATTTTTGAGTGATTAATTGGAGATAAGGGTCTCACAAGGACTTTTCTGCTGGCCTTGCACCTCGATCCTCAGATCTCAGCCTCTTGAGTAGCTAGGATTACAGGCATGAGCATGAACCACCAGCGCCCAGCTTATCATCTGTATTTCCTAGCAAAGTGACTGTTCTAACATTGGTTCTCATTCCTGACACATGTCATAATCATCCAGGGGGTTTAAGACATGGTTAATGATCCCACCCTCATACTTCAGAACAAGTGAATCTGCATTTCTGGGAACCAGACTTGAAAACTACCAAACCTGAGAAACCACCTGGTCCACTTGATTGTCAGAGGTTCTCAGTCCTGGTTGAAAATCAGCATCATAATAATTCTGGTAGCTGAGTCCCACCCTAGATGAACTATGTCAGGAACATTTCCTATCCCTACTTTTCAAGCTTTCCTGGAGAGTCTAACCTTCAGCCATGCTTGAGAATCATGGTACCAGATGCTTCGAGGGGTAAAGTCCTTCATTTGATTTCCTTCTCTCTTCAACATATTAGAGTTATACAGTGCTTTGCATGGGATCATCTGAAAACACTCCTGATCTGTGTTTTACCCAGAGGTACAATCCTGTGGGTGTACAGCAAAGCAACCCTAAAAGAAATGGAAAGAAAATGAAATCAGATTTGTTCAAAATGCTTACTTAGGTATCCTACTTGGGAACAATCTAACATGGCCAGCCTTCAGGCTTGGGTTTCTATCCACATCCTATGGGATCAGTGATGACAATGAGGATGGATAGGTGCCTTCTGACTGGACTTTAATCATGAGACTAAAGTGTTCCCTGATTAAATTACATATTTTCATTTTGTTATTTTCTTTTGTTTTTAAGTTTAAGATTAATTTTTAATCAATCCAATTGTGTGGCTCAGAAACACATAAACAGCAGCCAGGCACCAGTAGTTCATGTCAAGAATCCACTAGTGTATGTCTGAGTCAAGCAGAAAAGGTCAGATAAGTTGATGTTAGGGGAATGAACCCCAAGATAAGTATTCAAATGTTTTTTTGTTTTTTTCTTTCATGCAATTGTTTCTATCATATTTATAAGATGATTTCTATGTTGCTTTGTATGTTCCTCCCCCACAGTATAACCCATACTTCCACTGTATTTGATGTTGGTATAATTTGTGGAGAGGAAGGGAAAAAAACAAATCATTTAACTAGGGATACAGGTGGGCCCATTGCAACAATGAGATGTACAAGTCGTTATGTCGAAAAATGAACTTAACAACTTTGGTGGGGGTAGGGGGAGGATCGGGTGGGGGGAGAGGAGGAGTATGGGAAGGGATGAGAAAGGGAAACAGCAAGGAGGCAACAATGCTTGATAAGAAATGTACTCATTACCTTGCCTATGTAATTGTAACTCTTTTGTATGGTATTCTCACAATAAAAAAAAGAATCCTAGCTATTCATCAGGCTGAGATCTGAGGATCTTGGTTCAAAGGCCACCTGGCAGAAAAGTCCCCTGAGACTCTTTATAATTAACTATGGATAATGCTGGCTGGAGATGTGGCTCAAGTGGTAGAACAACAGCCATGTACAAGCCAGCTGAGTGACATGACAGCCATGAGTTCAATCCCCAAAGCAAGTAAATATATAAAAGGCATTGTTGTAAAAAGTCCTGTTCCTAAGCTACCCAATCTTGTTCTTTGAAGCAACTGGTGTTACCAGCTTTTTATTATTCTTCAAGGGGGCTCTCCCACATAAATACAGCCAATTACCTTTTTCTACAGCATAAAGTAGTTATACAAGTTGGAGGGGCATTCATTGTGACATTTAATATGGTCAAGATTTGTTACTTGCTGTATATAGTTAGGCTCTCTAAAGTCACTATGAGTGCTAATTCATAAATACTGAACAATTGTTCCTCAGGGAAATGAGGGTTTTGTTTCTAAGGGATTCTGGTTACAACATTTTTATTAATTAAGCAGTATAAAGCTTACTTTATGTGTGTTTATTTAAATACATCTAACTTCATATATATTACAGACTCAATAATACTGAACACATGGCTAACAGCACTGTTAGCAAGGTTAGGGGCAGTGAGGGGGATGGTGTCTCCTTCCTCTTCAAGAGGGATGGACTGGGGGGCAGAGGCCAAGCTGTCAGACTGAACAACACTTGCCTAACACATATACTTTCTCCATAAGGCATAGCCTTCTTACACTGGAACACTAGGCAACCCTTAGCAATAGTGTGGAACCATCTGAAGCAGCAAAAATCATCAGCAAAAAAATCCACAAAAATGGAAAAAGAAAAGGGAAGAAAGAAAGAGAAAGCAGCATTAATGAGAAGCAAAAAGGCTGAGGAAGACCAGTTGTCACCTGGTCCTAGCTCAGCTGAGCTTGGTAGAGCTCAGCAACTCAAATTTATCTCCACGCTATGCATGAGGATGACCACAGATACATCTGATTTTGATAGTTGGGCTATAAATACATTGTAACCACTGGATGAACCTGTAAATATGGAATCCATAAATGATGAGGTTAGATGTACTGACCATCAGAGGTTAAAATCCACCTCCACACTCCGCTTTATGAAATGATGGGGACTGGGACTGGCAAAGATGGTCATAAACAAAAGCAGAAGAAGATAAGGCAGAACACAGATGTGGTAGGCAGGACCTTAAGTAGAATTAATAAACTTAGGAGACTGGAGGTGGACCAAAGGGATGGGAAAGATGGTATTAAGGCTCCAAATAACACTTAAAGTTAGACATTATCAGTCTCTGAAAAAGGGGTTGAAGCTGGACCAGTAAGAAGATAGCAGAAGAAATTGTTGGAATTAATCCTATATGCTAAAATTCATTTTAAATGTAAATATATTTAAATTTAAACAAAATGTTTTAAGGAGTTTTAAGCTGTGTGCCAGTGGCTCTTGCCTGTAATCCTAACTACTCAGAAGGCTGAGATCTGAGGATCACAGTTCAAAGCCAGCCTAGGCAAGAAAGTACATGAGACTTTTGTTGTTGTTGTTGTTGTTGTTTTGGGTCCGGTCATGGGGCCTGAACTCTGGGCCTGGGCACTGTCCCTCACCTCTTCAGCTCAAGGATAGTGCTCTACCACTTGAGCCACAGCTCCACTTCTGGCTTTTTTCTTTTTGCTTATGTGGTGCTGAGGAATCGAACCCAGGACCTCATGCATGCAAGGCAAGCACTCTACCACTGAGCCACCTTCCCAGCCCCTACATGAGACTTTTATCTCCAATGAACCACCGAAAAGCCAGAAGTAGAGCTTTGGCTCAAGTAGTATAGTGCTAGTCTTCAGCAAAAATGTCCATGACACTTTTCTCCAATTAACTCCCTGAAAGCTGCCTCAAGTGGTAGAGCACTAGCCTTGAGCAAAAATCTCAGGGACAGTGCCCAGGCCCTGAGTTCAAGTCCCAGGACTGGCATTAAAAAAAGGAGTTTCAAGAGTCCCACTCCAGGGACTGTTGCTATTATTAGTCATTTTCACAGCTCCTTAGAAGACAGTATATTTAACTGGAAGCACAATCTCAGAGACTGGAAGGTTTTAGAGCTCTGAGTGGGTTCCATTTTAATTAGTCACTGTCTTCCTCCCAAAGCCTCATCCCTACCTAGGACAGAGGCTTTACTGAAGCTCAGCTGGTAAGAAGGACTTTGCTGTCTGCCTCTGTTTCCCTATAAGTCAGTGAGGATCTAGGGCTGTGGTCAAGCAGAAGTCACCATTTTGCTTTGGAGAAACGGTTGCTCTGTGTATCTAGACAGTGCTCTGGCCTGGTTTGTGGCTCTTTGTACTGAAATCCCCCAAGTGCAAAGGTGGTAGCAGCTCCCATGATCTGCTGTGAGAAATTGCTATATGAAAGTGTTAGAATCGAGTATTCATGGCCACTGAGGTATCAGACAGCAAGCTCACGTGCTGAGAGACACTATCCTCAAAATCAGTGCTCTGGATGATTTCCAGACTGTTCAGAGGCCCTGAATACAGGACGTGTGGCTATGATCTCAGTAAAGCTGCCAAGGAATAGACATAAATGTTTTTTAAATTGGCATGAGATAGTAATTCTCAACTTGGAGCAGAGTCTCTTCTCCAGCGGACATTTCACAGTGCATGAAGATTGTCTTGCTTGTCACCTCTCAGGGAAGGAGGGTGCCCCTGAAGAGAAAGGCCAGGGGCATGTTATGAACCATCTTCAAAGGCACAGGTCCACCTTCACAACAAGGGAGCACCATGTCAATAGTATCCTGGATGAGAAGCATGGAGGACAGAGATCAAAATGACATTGTTTACTCTGCTATGGCACTTAAAATATATTGGAATGTATTTCAGTTGTTACATCTAGACACTTCTAACAGGTCACTATCCTTGGGACTCATGATTTACAGGGCTGGGTTTGACGTGAATGGCAATCAAAACTTGATCCCTTGGAATTAATTTGGAGGATTCATACTTTGTTCGCACCATGGCATTTCATTTATCAGGCTTGTACCGCTGACTCAATATAGTTTCTTATTTTGTAACTGTGTCTCGAAAGCTGTCATTATCAAGGACACTGAATGAAGTTGACATGAACCCTTTTAATATCGTCTATAATTCAATAGGCTATTGTCCTCATCTCCCACAGTCCTACTGGTGAGAGATAAGACTAGTCTGCATAACAGGTGTTTACTTCAGAAGGTCTGCAAGTGTCTAAGAAGAGGGTAAAGCTATAGAGAGTAATGACTTAGCGTAAGAGCTGCATTGATTATGTGCATGTTGGAAACAGGCCGAGTGTTGACACATGCCTGTTATCCAAGCAATCAGGAGGCTAAGACAGGAGGATCTTCAGTTCAAGGCCAGTAATGTCTCAAGAATATTTTTTTTAAAGACAGTGTTATGAGATAAAAATCATTCTAGAAAATTCTATTCTTATTTTCTTATGAGGTTCTAGAATTTTGCCAATCATTTTCTCTACCAACTGTGAGTTGAAGATCTCAGACTAGGAAGCATGCTTTACTGGCATGTGGATCTCCAGGGATCTTGTTAAGTGCAGATTTGGATTCAGCAGTCTGAAGAAGGACCAGAGTTTCTGCGCTTCCCACAAACACCTCATCGTTGTCAGTGTTGTTGGCCTGTGAGCCATCCTGAGTATCAGCAGGTTATAGAGGTTTCTAAATAGCTCATTAGGAAAATTTGTCATGATTTGGATGTCCTAGGATTCTATCATGGTATTCCTTCACTTCTCTTAAGAGATAGAAACCTTTGGATCTTTTCCTCATTTTTATTAGCCCAAAATGTAAGATAATGGGTATAGACAATGATCACTAGGTATCTGCTTTGACTTGAAAGAGGATCTTGTTCAAAATGAATGTCTAAGGCCTGCTTTTGAAAGATATAATAGCATTTTATTGCCAAACAATGAAAAGCCCACTAAAACAGAAATCTGTAGAACCAGGCAGCAGTCCTGCTGCTGGGTTTCTGTGGAGAGACAGGTAGCCTCCACAAGTCCCAGTGAGAAGTGTCTGAGGCTCCTTGATTTCTGAAAGACATGATTATAATATGGGAAAACTGGGGAAGGATGTTGGGGAGAGCCTCCCAAGGGGCTCTGAAGAAATATACCTTTGCTAGGAATTTCTTAGGCTACCAGGAAGGAACAGATATTTGTTTTATTGTTAGTCTTGAAGGCATACTGATATCTTATTTATGCTCATTTGTACTACTATATCTCATTATGACGTGCTTTAAAAATCAAATGGAGACATTATTAAAAAATTGGGGAAGAGACATTCTGATTTGATATTAATATTTTCTTTAAGCAATAAATAGGCCCAGTGGCAATTTTCTGTAGAACAAGAATATTCCTACTTGTCAAACACATACTTGATGGCCCATACACCCAAAGGGGATTTTTGAATCCCTTATAAAAATAAGGTAATTTAGAAAATGATAATAATATAGATGAGTACAAATCACAATGTAAGAGTGATTTAGAATGGAGGTTTTCATTGTAAAATCCCAGATAGCTTTTCCTTAGTGGTTCTAGCTTCTTGCTGTTGAAAGTCCCAGGGTTGCCAGGAATGACATAGATGTAGTTTTGGAGAGCCTTTCTAACCATGTGGCATATGCGGATACCGTAGAATAGCAATGGATTTTTCAAGCACATGTTGAAGGGCACACTTCAACACAAGTTCATATAGGCGAAGACAAGCCAAACAGGTTGGATCCAGTCTCATCACCACAACAAACCATAGCTGTAACAAATATTACGAATAGTAGAAAAAGTAAAGGAGCACTTAGCTTATAAATGCAACCGCCACCGCCCCCCCCCCCAAGTTGGAAGTGCTGATCCTTGGATTTTTACATGGTGACTCTCTTCTTCCTGAATTCTTGTCATCTTGTTGTATGGGATTCCAGCTTCTTTGCATAGAGACAAGTCTTCAGATGGATCTGGTAGCCCTAGGTCTCATGTCTCCAGTACTGAGCATTAAGCAAATACCACAGTTCAACTAATGCTAAGAAATTTCGACCATCTCCCTGTTCCCACAAAATAGTCTATTTGTTAGAGGAAGCCATGGGTGTTGATATAGTGAAAACTCTTTCTAGGGACTGAAGGGACGGGGAGTACTGGAGAAGATGAGGTTGAAATGCTGGTAGGATCAGACCTCCACTACTTACACTGAGAGTTAGAATGGTCATTGCAACTCTAGTGGAGAACTCCTCAATTGCTTGCTGCAGATGGGTTTTGCTCAGGGAGGAGTAGAAAAGAACCAATCAAATAGATAGTATTGAAAACTACCCACTTACTACCATATACTGAATGTGTTATTAAAGCTGAGTGGCTGGCAGTGGGTGACACAGGTAAGAGTTGATAACAGCAACTCTAACAAGCTGGATAGAAACTAAGAGAATTATGAACCACTGGAGAGTGATTTTTCTCCTCCATCACTATCAGATTAAAAACATACTCACATCTTTCTCTGAGTTTCACGTCAAGAAGGAATTGATTTACTCAACTTAGTTGAAAACATGTCACCACAAAAGCCTCCACATGGAAGTTTAAAACAGCTTTCTGAAATCACCAAAAAACTAGAAGCAGCCAAGAGGCCCCTCAATAATTGAATAGATAAATTGTGCTGTACATATAATGGAATATAGAAGATCAATAAAAATGAATGAACTTCCAAACCATGAAAAGACATTGGGGAAGGTGAAATGTATATTGTGAGAGAAACTGGTTTGAAAAACTACATACTATATGGTTCTAATTACATGGAACTCTTTAAAGGATGAAAAATAGAGAAGAACTGAATTAAAAAAAAGTGTTTGGAGTAGTTCAAGGATAGAGGGTGGGTAGACCTGTGAAAAGAGGGTACTTTTTAGGTTATTGAAACTATATTGTATAATTACACTAAAGGTAAGTAATAGCAACATTATGCATTTGTCAAATCCCATATAACTTAAAGAACAAAGACAACTTTAATGAATACAGCTTTATTTATTTATTTATTGTGAGAATACCGTACAGAGGAGTTACAATTACATGGGCAAGATAATGAGTACATTTCTTATCAAGCATTGTTGCCTCCTCTTTGTTTCCCCTTCCCATCCCTTCCCATACTCCCCCCTCCCACTACCCGATCCTCCCCCCTCCCCCCACCAAAGATGCAAAGTTCATTTTTCGACATAATGACTTGTACATCTCATTGTTGCAATGGGTCCACCTGTATCTCTAGTTAAACAATTTGTTTTTCCCCTTCCCCTCCACAAATTATACCAACATCAAACACAGTGAAAGCAGGGGTTATGCAGTGGGGGAGAGATATACCAAGTTTAAAGAATCATAGGCTGGTATGCACACATATAGTCTTTGCTTTGTTGGCTGAAAAGTACTAAAAGAAATGAACACCAGGCTGAGAATGTGGCTTAGTGGTAGAGTGCTTGCCTAGCATGCATGAAGCCCTGGGTAAAATTCCTCAGTACCACATACACAGAAAAAGCTGGAAGTGGTGCTGTGGCCTTGACCACAGAGAGGTTCAGGCACAGTGCCCATGCCCTGAGTTCAAGCACCGGTACTGGCAAAAAAAGAAAAATGAAAACCAGCAACAATGAACATACTAGTATCAATATTATTTTCAAAAATCATTAACCAATAGAGGCAACCAGGGCTCCTTGGAGAAATAAATAGCTAATCAAGGACTGAAGAGGGAATAAACTAAGATGAACCTGAAGCACTCTGTTATATCAGGAGTAATGAAGCATGCACAAAGGTGTCAGTGACCTTTGATGATAATGAGAGGAGGTCGGATGGGCACCGAGATCACTGAAAGAACTCCAGTGGTCAAAGCAGGCATAATCTGAGCAACGAAACCAGCATGGTGATATTGGGTTACAACATGACCCTAAACTAACTATCCCTGATTCTGTCATATGAATAAACAATTGACTAAATGATGGAGAATTCCAAATAATTTAAGCAGATAATGTGACCTCAGGGACAGAAGCACGATTCTCTGCTCCTTCCAGTAGACTTTCTGCTAAAAAGTATAGCATGGAAAGAGAGAAAGAAAAGTCATGTTAGAGTGGACAATCTGACAGACACTAACTTAGCCAGGTGATTCAAATCAACATTCACCATCACAAATCAGAGCTGGAAGTGAAGCTCAGTGGGTAGGGGCTTGCCTACCATGTGTGAAGCCTTAGGTTCGACCCCAGAAAACAAACAAACAAACAAAAATGAAACGAAAACTAGACACAAATTATATGGATGGCACATAGCATGATGAAAATAGCACTCAACTTCCAAAATCTTTACCCCAAAGCCCAAAGCATTGCATATACGAAAACAGTCAACAGAGAGGCTTCTTGCAGAATGCTAAACCAGTGTTCCTCAAAAAAGGCTAAAGTGCCGAGCTCTGGTGGTTCATTCTGTACTCTTAGCTATGCAAGAGGCTGAGATATGAAGATTGTAGTTTGAAACCAGCTCTGGCAGAAAAAGCCACGAAACTTTTATGTCCAAGTAGCCAGCAAAAGGCTGGCAGTGGTAGTGTGGCTCAAGTGGCAGAGAACGATCCTTAAGTGAAAGAAAGAAAGGGAGAAAAAGAAAGAAGGAAAGAAAGAAGGAAAGAAGGAAAGAAAGAAAGAAAGAAAGAAAGAAAGAAAGAAAGAAAGAAAGAAAGAAAGAAAGAAAGAAAGAAAGAAAGAAAGAAAGAAAGAAAAAAGAAAGAAAGAAAGAAAGGAAGGAACGAAGGAAGGAAGGAAGGAAGGGAGAAAAGGAGAGAGGGAGGGAGGAGAGGGAGAGAGAGAAAGAGAAGAGAAAGACAGACAAAAAGAAAGAGAGGGGGGAGGGAGGAAAATGGAAGGGAAGGAGAAAAAAGGGAGTGAGGGAGGGAGAAAAAAGCCAGACAAGCAAAAAGCACAAGACCCTGAGTCCTGAGTTCATGTCCCAGTACCAACACACACACACACACACACACACACACACACACACACACACACACACACACACACACACACACACACACACACACACACAGAGCTAAAATTGTGGGAGCAACATGTCTGAGAAATTGCACAGCCAAGAGGAGCCCATAGACATATAATGAATGAGCACAATACAACATCTTGGAGGAAATCCTGGAACAGCAAATGAATATTAGACAAAAAACTAAGGAAAGAGAATACAGAACACACTACAGACTTCATTAATAATAATGAACCAATGTCCATTTCTAATTGTAGGTGATGAGCCACACGGCTGTAAGACGTTAATAAAAGAGAAAACTGAATACAGGGTACGTGGGAACTCTGTATTTCTTGCATCTCAATTGTTCTGAAAAGTCTAAAACTTTCAAACAATATAATTTATCAAAAATAAAATATATTTTTGGACATGACAACTTGTTCACAAATAAAATTAAATTAAATTAAAAAAAAATAAAATATACTAAATTGCAAAGCCTTTAAAAAGTCATAGACTAAGCCAGTCACTGATGGCTCATGTCTGTAATCCTAGCTACTCAGCAGGCTGAGATCTAAGGATCACGGTTCAAATCCAGCCTGGTCAGGAAAGTCCGAGAGATTCTTATCTCCAAATTAATCACAGAAAAAAGATCCAGAAATGGTGCTCAAGTGGTAGAGAATTAGCCTTGAGCAAAATGGAGCTCAGGGACAGGGCTCAGAGTTCAAACCCCAAGACCAGAAAAAAAAAAAAAGACATTAGAATTTGTGGGAAGACAATCGCATTTCCAGTATATTTCTTCCTATTCTCCCTTAGTCTGTCAAGAGGGCCGAGAGGAAAGCAGGATCCTACAAAGAGTGAGCAGTGGCAGGGCTAATCTCCTTCAACCCTGTGCCCTAATGACAGGTTACAGAGCATCAATGCAATGATCCCAACAACTATCTGTCAGAAGCTGCACTCCTGTGAGTTTCTAAGTGAGGCTGATCCACAGTCATAGGAGTTTCACAGCTGCCAGGACTTGGCTGATCCACAGTCATGACGGTGTTGAGGGAGTGTTCTCGGAAATTCAGTACCTAGCATCTCAGCAAGTTTGATGATGATGTCAACTTTCCACATTTTCAGCAGTTCCTTTGAAACAAATCCTCAAATGCTCCCAGGAACATGCAAAGGAAAATGAGCAACCGTTTTATTTTCTGTCTCTTTAACCAACAGGTGTGGTTATATTTATCAGGCCTTATCATTTCTCCAAAAAGGACTTGGGAAGGAGTGCAAGGCTATAAATTTTAAAAGCTTGTAATAAAGCATCTCTCCTAGGTGCTTTATTTAAACAATTAGAATGGAAAATTAAAAATAAACATAAGCACAAGTATACTTGTGAAGGGTAATGACATAGTGTTTCCAGCCTATAGAAACATAGGTAATAATTAGTGAATGATGGAACTTTTAAATCTCTTACATTACTAATTCATGAAAAGGACATTTAAAAATGGTTATTTTTTAAACCGAGTATCTATTTACACACCCTCCTGGTGATCATGATCATTATGATTATTGCACACACATATTCTTTGGAATGATTTCATCTCATTTAAGGAGTGAACTTTGCTGAGCTCAAGAGTTTATGTGAAAACTAACAAGGAATCCAAGAGAATGTTTTCCAGTGATACAGCTGGCAATTTCTCTCATATTCACTTTTCAAGTCTGCCTTGCAGTCATGAGGACTGTTTGTGGAATTCTTTAACAGAGAATAGTGTTGGCAGGGGGTTACTTCACAGCCCTTCCTTTACCTCCTTCTCTACAGTCCTAGGGGATGACATCAAGATTGGGGATGAAGCTTTCTTACTACTAACCAGATAGTTTATCTACAGGTACACTTTGACCAGGTATCATCAAGTATTCATAACTCCTTGCACCTACAACTGGTACAGACCCAGGATCGAACTCTGAAATGTCTTGAGACACAAGGTACATCTCTTTGGAAATGTATAATGGGTGTTTAAAAAAACATTTGCAATGGGACCAGGTAATGTGAGGGGGTAGTGGGGTTGGGAGAGATGGGAGAGAAGGACAGAAGGGGTGATACTGATCAAAGTGCACTGTACTCATAAACCGACATGTTGAATTAAAACCTCTTTGTACAACCACTTAATGATAATAAAGATAGAAAACTTAATGACGGCCAGATACCAAAATAAATGCAAGCATTTTCAAAACACTTCTGTCTAAAAGTGAGTTGGTAGCACCTACCTGTATGCTGCCAGGTTCTGTGTTAAATGCCAGAGGTTGGGGGAGACAAAAATATATGCGCCCACTCAGCTAAGAACACTTGTAGTTGAACATATATAGATCTATCTCATATTTTAAAACAGTGATTAGGATTTCTTTGAGTAGATGTCCCATTGATGATCTGTGGTATTTTTAAATTATATTAGTACACCTGTGCAAAGAGTTGCAACTTGGCAAGGCCACTAGATAAAATTTCTAGAAGCAGAGCAGCCCAAATGCTTTGTGCATTTTAACAGATGGTAGATATTTCCAACTTGTCCTCTTAAAGATGCGGTTTCCTTTATGCCTCTACCAAAATGATCTGAGAGCCCCCACTCTGCCACAGGCCTTTTTAAAAGGCCTAGGCCTGGGCGCCAATAGGTTAGAGTGATACTAGGCCAGAATGATCTAGTCCAACCCCCTCAGCAAATGAAAATCCTATTTCTGGGGGAGCAGCCACTCTGTTTACTTCAAGGTCGCTATGTGACAAATGTGTCCCCAGCTCAAATTTACAAGTTCCAGATGAAGGTAGTTTATCTTTCAGCACAGGCCATCTTTCACCAGGCAGATCTTGAGCCTCCAGTAGCAATATCCTTCTTAGCACTTTGTGCTCAGGACATGCCTGAGTAAGGAGAAGGGACACTTTAGAGCCCCACAAGAAAGGACATTTCACTTTCATGATCTGAAGATACCTTTCATTTCTTATATGGAAGCATTTCTCCTCCACAGGACCTATTTCATTCTTATAGGAAAGTAACAGTAGGACCACTTCAGCTGGAAGATCTTAAGACCTTGGCTAACACCCTTATAATTTGATAAACTGATTAATAAAACAATCTTTACAGGTGACATGTTTATTACTATTGAGATTGTTGTCTCATCTAATAATTGCTAGTTGATAGAAACATACAGAGATGGATATTCTCATGTAACCCCTCAGGAACACTTGACAAAGGAACATACCTCTTTAAATGATCAAACAAACAAACTCACTTTGGTCTGATGCAGGGCCACCCCCTCAGATCTCAGCCTGAGACCTAAGTGGATGAGCAAAGTCCCTTCATTTTTCTTTGCAGAGTAATTGTTTATTCACAATGCAGGAAATCATGCTCTTGCTTTTTCCGAGGCTCTGTACACTGACAGATGATGCTCTGTATCCAGTTACCTTCCTAGACCTGCTCATTTCCCCTGGGAGCAATTTGATGGTCAGAATTCTACAGGCAGATAGCTGGTTGGTGACTGGAAAATCATTTCTCTGTTCCCTCCCCACTTTCTGTGTGTCCTGCTGCCCTTGGCCTTCATGCTCCTTCCATCCTCCCTACAAACAGCCTCCTAAGGCCTCGTCTCCCTATTCCTGGGATCGCCTCCCAGCTCGGCCCCTGTCTGCTTTCTTCCTGCGTGTGTCTTCTTCCCTTTCCACTCTCCAAGTCTTACTGGCCACCACCAGTGTCCTCCCTCCTAAAATATGCCCCTTCCTCCCTGCCCACTGGCCTCCTCCCTCTCTCTTCTCCAGCCTGCGCTCTTAACTCCTCCCTGCATGATTTACTTGGCCTCCAATCACCAGCCACCCTCAAACTTTTCCACTCACAGAAGCACATTTGAGCTTTTTTTGACTTCCACACAGGAGGAATCTGCAAGTCTGAACGTCCAGATCTCTGTGTTTCTCCTTCACAGACTGCTGATATAATCCATCTACTGTTTTGGACACAGACTTTTTTCTTCTATGCTGTATTTTTGACAGGAGTGGCAGAGGGTAAAAGACCATGTATTACATTTCAATTACCCTAGAGAAAAATTTAGATGAAGGCAAAGTGATCAATCTGGGTCTGGGGTATACTCAGTGATAGGCCACTGGCCTAGCAGGCACAAGGCCCTGGGTCCTACCACTAAAACTCTAAGGGAAAAAAGGCAATAAATATAAAGTGCTTAATATAAGCCACATATGGAAGAGGGGAAATGCTGGATATAAACCATTTTTTAATAGAAACATACCAGTTTGAGAACCAAAGAACAAAATCCTCCCTTTATTCAAGGTCTTATTTTATATGGAAATTTCTTTCTTATCAGAAGTAAGCTTAAGCTATCATTGGCGCAGGAAGAGGTATATCGTGAAAAGTAGGAATTGTGATCTCAAAGACCATTGTTTACTCACAAGTGATGCAACCACTTGGAAAATAGGTGGTTTCCTAAAAAGCAAAGTAAGAAAATACATACCAGGACCACCCCCAAGATCTAGCATCTCTCATGTCTGAATTTCTTTTGTTTATGTTTTAGCCAGCATTGGGATTTGAATTCAGGGCCTTGTGCCCCCTGTAAGGGCTTTACCATTTGAGTCACACGCCTAGCTCTTTGTGCTTTAGTTTGTTTTTCAGCCCAGGGCTGGTCTTAAGAGAGTAATCCTTCTCTCCCTTGCCTCCTATGTAGCTGGGATCACAAACATAAACTACCATGCCCAGCATGGTGTTAGCAGTTTTGTCAACTTCTTTGTTTGGCTGGCCTTGAATAGGGATTGTCCCATCTCTACCTTCCTTCCTTCTCAAAATCTTGAAGAGATATTTGTACTCCCAGGTGCATTGCAGCATTATTCACAATAGCCAAGATACAGGGAAAAAAACCCCTAATGTCCATTGTTGAATAACTTGATGAAAATATATTACATATTCCATACAATGGAATCTTTTTCAGCTTAAAAAGTAAGCTCCTAGGACTAGAGAGTAGTAGTATAGATGTAAAGAGTAGAAATGGGCTGGAAGGAAGGGGAATAGGGATTGGCTCTTCAAAGGGTATCAAGTTCAGTAATACAAAATTATTAAGTCCTTGAGATAACATATTGTACATTCAAAAAAATAGATCTTACCTTAGATGTTCTTACCTGATCAAAAAAATAAAAAAAGATTGACATTCACTAGACTTCATTGGCTTCTGGAGATATTCAGTCAAGTCACATCATTGTTATATTTCCAATAAGAACAGTGTGTATTGGTAAGAGTATACCCTCATGCACACATAAAATCTGGCCTCAGGAGCCAATGTAGGATTGGAGAAAAGAGAACAGGAAAAAGTTGCATTACCCACAGGAGCAGGCCAACCAATGGTAACCAATCCTAGTCCTTTCACACTTGGTGGAGTTCAGGCACATACAAGAGAGCCAGGATACTGCAGGACCCTCCTCTCCCCTTCACTTCAGTTCTGCTGTCTGGTCTCAGGCTTAATAACTTCAGCAGAAGCCACTCTCAAAATTATTCTACATTCCCTCCTCTCCTCTCCCCCCCTCCCCCCGCACTGTGTCCTCCTGTTTCAAATGCTTCTTCTACTCAACCCTAGGGAAAAAAAGAATTATAACACGTATTGTGATGCTTTAAGACACATGCTCCTCCCAATTCTTACCTTAGAGTCCACTTGCATAAGTACCACATATATACTCATTGGACTGATACATACACATGTACACAGAGATAGTAGATTTGAATACACATACAAAAAAAGGGACCAATTAGAATAATGGATAGTGTTCACATTATGACTAGCATAAAAAAACGTGGCAAAATGATAGCTGGGAGCTGGTGTCTCACACTTGTAATCCGAGCTACTCAGGAGGTTGAGATTTGAGAATCATGGTTTGAAGCCAGCCCCAGCATCTCCAATTAACCACCCCACTTCCAAAAAGAAACTGGCAAAAGGAGATGAATTTCTTTCATAATGAAAATCTTAAAAAATTCTTTATGAAGACACCGTATAAAACTATAACAGATAAACTCCCCTTGTAGAATAAGTATCTAGTGTCCCGAATCAAATTACTAAGGTACGGTCCCTATTTTTCTGCTACCTGATATTTTGCTTCACTGCTTACTCACTGCTGCTTAATATTTACCACTTCTCACCATTTGCTGGTCCATTTATCACATTCTGCTGATGTGTCAAAAGAAGAATGTAATTGCAATGGGCAATTATGGTTTTTGCTTAAAGTTATGTTTTCAGAAGTAAAAAGTAGCTTTTCCCGATTGCCCTGAAATCAGAGACTACCACGAGTTAAAACACATAACTGAGTTAATGATATACTATCAACCTGCTACCATATTATTTTGAAGCTTTGGTAGCTTCATCCTAAAATGTATTAAGTTTGAATACAATCAGAGGAATAAATAAGAAAGCTGCCAGATATCAATAATCTTCTGGGCTGTGATCTGGTTGCTGGGTACTTGGGTATCAGTTAGCGAAAATTCATCCATATCATCTTTTGTTCACTTTTTTATATTTATATCACATTTTAATAAAGAAGGCTTAAACATTGGTCAGGCAGTGGCACATGCCTCTAAGCTCACCTACTCTGGAGGCAGAAATAAGATGATTGTTATTCAAGACCAGCCTGGGTAAAGAAGCTAAACAAAATAGAATGGAAGGAAGACAGCCTCTTCAGTAAATGATGCTCACAAAATTGGTTAAACACCTGTAGAAAACTCAAGTTAGATCCCCATATATCACCCTGCACCAGAATCAACTCCAGATGGATCAAAGACCTCAAAGTCAAAACAGACACCCTGAAAACATTACAGGAAGGAATAAGAGAAACTCTAGGGCTCCTAGGCACAGGCCAAAATTTTCTTAAGAAAGACTCAGAAACACAACAAATCAAAGAAAGGTTGGACAAATGGGATTGCATGTAACTGCAGAGCTTCTGCATGGCAAAGGACATAGCTAGCAAGATCAACAGAAAGCCCATGGATTGGGGGAAGATCTTCACTAGCCATACAATGGACAAGGGTCTTATATCTAAAATATACTTAGAACTAAAAACATTAAATTCCCCAACAACAAATCCTCAAAGAAACAACTGCCCAATAAATAAGTGGGCTAAAGACTTAAAGAGAAACTTCTCTAAAGAGGAAATAAGAATGGCCAATAGACACATGAAGAAATGCTCGACTTCTCTGGCCATAAAAGAAATTCAAATCAAATAAAGACAACCCTGAGATACCACCTTACCCCAGTCAGAATGGCCCACATCCTAGTCAGCCAATGACAAATGCTGGAGGGGATGCAGAAAAAGGGGAACCCTATTACACTGCTGATGGGAATGTAGACTAATACAACCACTTTGGAAAGCAGTCTGGAGGATCCTCAGAAAGCTAAATATCAACTTCCCTTATGACCCAGTCATACCACTTCTAGGCATCTATCCTGAACAACAAGAACCAGTATACAAGGACACATGCACCTCCATGTTTATTGAAGCACTGTTCACAATATCCAGGATATGGAAACAACCCAGATGTCCCACCACAGATGAATGGATGAAAAAATTGTGGTATCTATACACAATGGAATATTATGCAGCCATTAGAAAGGACAAAATAATGGCATTTGCAGGAAAATGGATAGCTCTAGAAGAAGTCATGTTGAGCGAGGTAAGCCAAGAGCAAAGAGACATACGGAACATGTTCTCTGATAAGTGGATGTTAAATCCAAAACATAAGGTGATATGACAAAATTAACAAGTCTTAAGAAACAAAGAACTTCCACTCATCTGGTAAGATCACTACTAAATAACCCCATGCTGCTGATCTCATATATGGTATATATGTGCACACCAGAGGGAAACCAGGAGGACAACACAGAACTAGAGGGAATCAGGGAAAAACATACAACAGCAGGACCCATCAGCTGCACTGGACATTGATCAAAATGAACTAAGCAACCCAATAGCAGTGATGGGAGGGAGGGAACAAGTGGGAAAAAGGGAACAGCTGATGCTATGCAAAACAAAAGAAATGTACATATCACCCAATGTGGAAGAAATAACTGTATTGCAAAGCTCACAGAACTCATAAATGTTATAGACATGATAGACAATTTGCCCCATGAAAGGTAGAATAGGTTTGTGACTTTGACTAAGCATCACTATCCCATGATATTATGAAATTTGGTACATTATGTAACCACTTAATCACAACAAAGAATTTGGAAAATAAATAAATAAGTAAAGTAAAAACCTCAAAAAAAAAAAAAAAAGAAACGCAAATCAAACCAACATTGAGATTTCACCTCACCCCAGTTACAATGGCTACAATCAAGAAATCTATTAACTACAGATGCAGGAGGGGATGTAGACAAAAGGGAACCCTATTACATTGTTGACAGGAGTGTAAACTTGTTGAACCATTTTGGAAAGTAGTATGGAGGTTCCTCAAAAGACTCCACATAGAGCTTCCCTATGACCTAGCAATCCCACTTTTGGGCATTTACCCAAACAGGCATAAACAAGGCTATACTAAAGCTACCAGCACAACTATATTTATTGCAGCATTATTTACCATAGCTAAGATATGGAACCAACCCAGATGCCCCTCAGTAGATGAATGGATCAAGAAAATGTGGTATATATACACAATGGAATCCTATGTCTCCATCAGAAAGAATGACATTGCCGCATTTGTTAGGAAATGGAAAGACTTGGAAAAAATTATATTAAGTGAAGTAAGCCAGGCCCAAAGAAACATAGGTCCCATGGTTTCTCTTATTTGCAATAACTAGTATAACAAGCAGAAAAGCTCAAAAGCTATGTACATATGACCATGATGCTAAGTGAAATGAACCCCAAGATAGGGACACAAGTGGTTTTATCCTTCTTGCTGTTGTTTTTAATGTATTTATAATGTACCATGTGATATTTTGTTTTTTTTTTTGTATGTTCTTCCCCCATGGTATAACCTCTGTTTTCATTCTGTTTGATTCTGGTACCCTGCAATTTGTATATACGTTTTTCTATTTGGGGGAGGGAAAGGAAATAACAAAATGCTGAAATAAGGATACAGGTTGACCCATTACAACAATGAGATGTACAAGACACTATGTTGAAAACAAACTTTACTACTTCTGGGGGGAGGAAGGAGGAGTTTGGGAGGTAGGGAGGGAAGGGATGGTAGGGGGAAAATGAAGGAGTAGGTAACAATGCTAGATAGGAGATGTACTCAGCAGGGTGCCGGTGGCTCTTTCCTGTAATCCTAGCTACTCAGGAGGCTGAGATCTGAGGATCACAGTTCAAAGCCAGCCTGGGCAGGAAAGTCTGTGAGACTCCTGTCCAGAAAACCGGAAGTGGCACTGTGGCTCAAGTGGTAGAGCGCTCACCTTGAGCTGAAGAGCACAGGGACAGCACCCAACCCCAGAGTTCAAGCCCCACGACTGACAAAAAAAAAAAAAAGGAAATGTACTCATTACCTTACTCATGTAATAACCCCTCTGTACAGTATTTTTACAATGCAAATATATACAAAAATAAGACCAGCCTGGGCAAAAGCACGAGACCTTATTTGACAAACTAAAAATCAAAAGACTTGGAACATGGTGAGGCTCTGAGTTTGATTCCCAGTACCACCCAAAAGAAAATAAGACTTTTAAAAGTATATAATCATCTTCATATAATGTGACACAGGACACAAAGAAATCTCCTCTGTGGATATATTTTATCAAGTAGTTAAGCAACTGGAATGCTTGTTGCTTGAAACAAATATACTCAGTCTAGGGACCCCATCTTGGACCCTGGAAGGTGCATTTGTAGTTATAGAAGCAGGTCGCAGTACAGTGAATAAGAGAATCCTTGTGGTAAAGCTACAGAAGGTCTAGTTTTCCTATGGCTGAGCGGGGAAGAGCTGACACTAGAACTTACAGCAAAAGCTGCTCTGAGACCACAGTAATCTCCAACAGATTTTACCCGGAGGACACCAGCTGTGCCTATCCATCTACTAGGTAGCTCAAGATGCCAAAGTCAGTTGCCACAGCCTACTTAGAAAGTCACACACCCACAGTCTGTCTCTAAATCCTTTCCCTTCCCCTCCTCCTCCAGGCTATCTCAAATGGTCTAGACTTTAATTCACCCAGGGCTTCTCTCTACTTGTCTCAGATACACACTCTTAAAAACAAACAACAAAACAAACAAAATTTTACCCCATTTCAGTGTTTCCTCCCCTTCTATAGGTTGATAGCTTGTCTTGGCAACAATCCATTCCTATTTCTACTTCCCCAGAGCCTCTGATTTTCCTTTGGATTTCTATGCAATCTCAGTGAAAATGATTCCCCACTTGCTGCTTCCAATGACAGAGTATTCAAGTTCTTTTCTCTGCTCTTTTACTCCAAAAAGATGGAGTGTATATCATACAGGGATGAGCAGAAAGACAAAACGATCTGAGTATTTGACAGAATTACCAAGGCTCCCGCTCAGGGCTTGCCTTAGGCTAATCTTCTCTTTGGTATTTCCAGGCTTATTTGCTGATTTATTTATTTTATCTCCTTAGAGTTATCATTGCTATTGTTGTTAAAAAATACATATACAATTGAAGATCTGCATATGTGTACACACATGTACACATGTGTGTATGAGTGTCTATGTGTGTGTCTGATGTTAGGGGTTGACCTAACTCTGCTCTGCTAGGTTAACTGTTCTATCACTGAGTCACACCTTAAATCCTGAAGAAGTTTCTTGTACAAATAATCAGTATGCATTAGTTCCATTTCTTTAACACTTTCTTTTGGCTTTTGGAAACCAGCTTCATCAAAGAAGTGCAGGTATGAACCAATGATGCTTCTGGGTATCACTTGTTCTTTATACAAGGATATTTGTTTTACTTAATCGCATATTGTCTAGGTCATCCATCATTTACTTGCAACTCTGAACTTCAAAATGCTCTGAAAGTCAAAGTTGTTGTTGTTGTGTGTGTGCTTTTTAATTTTGCACTGTGCCCACAAAACATGACTTAGGTGGGGATGGGGCAGAAAAACTGGGAGAGAGCAAGGGAAGGGGTGACACTGTCCAAAAAGAAATGTTCTCTTAACCTGACTTAGGTACATCATCCTTATGTAGATCACCTTTTTTTCTTCTTTTGTTGGTCATGGAGTTTGAATTCTGGGCCTTGGCACTGTCCCTCAGCTCTTCAGCTCAAGGTTGGCACTCTACCACTTGAGCCACAGTACCACTTCCACATTTGTCTGCTTATGAGGTGCTGAAACATCGGACCCAGGGCCTCATGCATACAAGGCAAACACTCTACCACTGATCCACCTACCCAACCCGTACATCACCTTTATAATAACAATTTTTAAAAAGTGGTCCATGGACCATTACTCCCATCTCTGTTCCTCCTCTCATCATATTTGACTCCTCTGTATTGATCCTAGTAGCACCTGAACTGTTACTTGTAATTATAATAGTTGTGTACTATGTAGCTATAATTAAATATATATTTGTATCAAAAAACTTGGCTTAAGAAGGTATTTATCTCTTTTTATCCAGTTTAGCCTGATCATTTATTTATTTATTTTGAATATTTATAACTTTTATTCACAGAGTAAAAGAAGAAATATGAACCTGGGTGATACATTAATCAGTTTCCTTCATCTTGTATACGAAAATGAAGACATTCAGTTTTAGTAAGACAAAACCTTTCCAGTTCACACTGCTGTCATGTGAGAAAAGTTACCAAGTAATTGTTCCATTAATTTTGTATTTGTCAAATAATTGTATGACGTATTGAGAACATTCCTAATTAATAATAGTTTAAATGTCTAAGAACAGAAATGAGAGCAGACGTCTCTTTTCATATAAAACGGTAACGAGGGACATTTGAGGAAACTGAAATAAAAAAACAGTAGAAAGCACTGAGCTCATAGCCTGAACATTTATGAACATGCAGAAATGAAAAGGTGTTGCTGCAGAGCCTCCTTGGTATGTGAGGAAGTATGAGACAACAGCATCTGGTTCCTAACCTCTAGGTCCAGCTATGGCTGGAACTCAGCATTTTTATGATTTCAGGAAGTCCCAGTGCACATGATATGTATTTCTCTGCTGGGAATATAATGAAATATTTAGTAGTTCCTCAGAGAGAAACCACTTCCAAAAGAACAAAGTCCCTCAAGGACTACCGTGTGTGTGGGGGGGCTTAGTGGTCAGTGGAAATTCCTTCAACAAGGTGTGAGACTGCACTGTTTGAACAAAAGAAATTAATGTCTATACCCTAAGATGGGTAGATGACATTATTTATTTGTTAAAACCCCTAGAACTGTATAATACAAAGTGCAAGCACTAATGCAAATTATGGACTTTAATAGTAAGAATGCAGTAGTATTGGTTCATCAGTTGTAATACATGTAATAAATACAGATGTCAGTCATGGGGAATCTGGGAGGAAGGGACTTAAAGAGACCTGTCACCTTCCATCCTCATCTGTACTGCACTCTGGACTCATTTCTTCAGCAGACCACATTCCTCTAGAACTTCAGTGGCTTCTTCTTTTGCTTCCAGAGCAACATTTGTAGTTCTCCTGGGAAGTTTGTCTTACTGAACTCCACCGAGTTGTCTGTACACATGAAAGGTTTTCATTTCACTCTTCTCCACAGGGCACTCTATTCAAAGAAAACACCACAGAAAATATTTGTAAAAGAAGTCTCAACTTCTTTTCTCTCATGTTCTACCCATCACTTACTATTGACTCAATTGAAATGGGGCCTTTAAATTATTTTTTGCCCTTAGCACCAAGTCACTCAATTCCCCTGCATTCATCTGTCTTTAGCTGCTCTTAAATGTTCTATCCTTTTAAAACTTTTTTTTCCATGATCATTCTACTTACCTAATTAGAGCTGTCTGAGGCTTTAAACATCATTTCCCAAGGCAGTCATGATGAGACATATCCTCTTTGAATATCTGATCTTTATAAAGAAGCTCTAAAGTGAGTTCCTCACATTTAAGAACTTGTATTATCACATTAATCAGAGGGAAGAATTAATTGTCCCACCTCCTTTAAGAGAAGATCAGGGAGAAAAAGGATCATTTTCTTGACTAATAAAAGAACCACTCAATCATGAGCAATTTTGTTAAAAGCAAAGAATTAACTTGGATTTGATAGATGCCATTTTCTCTCATTCCTGGAACATAGAAAAAGACTTTCTTCCCTGAGAGCAAAACTCAGAATGCTATTTTTCTTGATGTAGGTTTATTTTGTTTTGTTTGTTGGTTTTTTTTTGTTAAAGCATATACTCATAAATCAGTAGGAAATTTCAGGTTTCTCTATTACATCTAATCTACACATAAATCTAAGATTTCAAAGGGAAATGAGAGATTATACTCTCTTCTTGACACTTTTGACTTCCCTTCTTTAGCTGCCAAAGATAAGCTAGAGAAAAATTAGTAAGAAATTTCCTGTAAAGGTCAACTTGTGTTTTGAATGACCTGCTGTAAGAGAAGACATGGAGATTATTCAAATATAATAGCCTGAACAGGAAAAGTACTTTTCCATAAAATAGCCTAGTCTTTTAACAGCTGTCCCACAAGTTTATAAAGCAAGTAAACACAACTTGACAGCATCTTTGATGACACTGAAGGAATAGTTACCAATGATATAAATGGATATAACTAAACAAAATAACATCTTTTGAAAGTTCCTAGATGGGGTGAATAATTTTATATGTTCATTTGGCTAGATCATAGTTTCTGGCTTTTGTTCAAACATCAATATAGACACTGCTATAGATAGATGTTTAAACCAGTAGACTAAGGAAAAGTATAGACAGATGATATCAAGGAAGTGTTCAGTAAACTGATTCCATGTGGCATTGAAAAGATAAAAGGCTTCTCTTCATGGTAACTTCATTAAAAAGGGAATATGCTAAGGAAGTTCAAGTTTGAATTGGGAAAACTCATGGAATTTCTTGAGTCAGGGTTCTGGAAAAGCTACCAGGCATGAGATTGTGCTAAAGATAAGTGAGCTGAAGGACATGAACCACAAGTCCAAGAATCAATTTAAAATTCTAAGTTTTTATAGTGGCAAATAAAATGTCTCATGGGTTTGAGCCTGTATGTATGATGCTGGTACAGAGAAAAGCAGAGTTTAGAAATGAGGAAAAGAAGACACTACTAGAGGCATTATTTGAATCCCCAGATTGGGACCAGATCCATTCCTTTATGTTTCTCAGTAATATGGACTCTAACGCATGGGGACCAGATCCATTCCTTTATGTTTCTCAGTAATATAGACTCTAACACAATTTGTTTGTATTATACTGATTGGAATTTCTATCTTTTACTTGACAACCAAGAGTCCTAACAAAGCAGAGAGTAGGCAGTCAGAGCTGGGAAAGATTTTAAGTGATCCATGTTAAAGGATCTGTATCCCTATAACAAGTTCTTAAAGGAGTTCTTGGGTTTATGGCCTGGAATTGGTCTCATTTCCAAATGTTTACAGTTGTTCTATAGCAGGACAAACATGATCTCTTTTTGTCTTTTTGGATTTTTCAAGAATATTGCAATCATTTAATCTCTGCATGTTTCTCTACTCTGATTTTTATAACCCTGCTTTGTCTTCACCTCCAGCTGTTGAAAAAACCTGGCTTCTCATGTCTACCTTGGCTTTTACTTACTCTGCACCTTGACCTTCTGCTTCAGAACTCCATCCAAACTCTTTTCAACTTGATCTGGCATCTTCTTCCTCTTTTACCCTTGGCACTCCTTACCCTACATTAATGGTAGCTTTATAAAAACACGTCTTGCCTATACTCTCATTCAGGGAGCATATTAAGGTACTAGTTAAATCTTTTATTCAGAATTAAACAGCTTGCCACAATTTAGGGGTAGATTAAGATTCCTGACAAAAATGTCACCTCTCTTTCATTTAGAATAAAAAGATAAATAGAGGTCACTAACATAAGTATGTTTCTTTAAAGGAGAAAGAGTCACACAGAATTGACTGAATTCTAGCTTTGTCCCTTATAGACTAGCTGGCCCTAAGAAGTATTACTGATTCTCTCTGGGCTCCAGTCTCATTGAGAAAAAAGCCAGCACACAGTATCCTGTAGAATGAGAACTAGGAGAAATAAAGATGATGATAAACTGATGTATGTGTAGTTATTAAGTAGAAAGTATCAGTTTGACTTTGGTTTCATTGTTAGCTTCAGCTCTGATTTTTTTTTCATTCAGGCTTTGGCTCTGTGCACAAACAAAAAAATTCAGTATTGAACACAGATAAACAATGCCTACAATTCAGAAAGAGTTAAACAAGTGATGCAACTTTTAAAAATAGAAGTTTTGAAAAAGAATTCTTCAAGAGAAGGTGTATAAATGGCCAGTAACAGAATATGAAGTGCTCAGAATCCCAAGTCATCATGGAAATGCAAACTAAACCCACAGTGAGATGTCTCGCTAGCTTAACAGGTAAAGCTAAAGCTAAAATTAATAAGCCTGACAGTACTCGGTGTTGCCAAGAGAAGACATGGAGAAATGAAACCTCATATCTTTCAGGTAGGTATAAAAAATGGCAACATTCATTTGAAAAGCTTTTTGACTGTTTATGATAAAGTGAAATATAAATCCATTTTAAGATCCAGCAAATCTATTCTAGATGTTTACTTAAAAAAATTAAAGTAGCCAGGTGCTGGTGGCTCATGCCTATAATTGTAGCTACTCAGGAGGCTGAGATCTGAGGATGGTGGTTTGATCATGGTTTTCTGCCAGCCCAGTTAGAAAAATCCATGAGACTCTTATCTCCAATTAACCATACTAAAACTGGAAGTGGAGCTGTGGCTCAAAGTAGTAGAGCACTAGCCTTGAGCAAATAAAGCTCAGGGACAGTGTCCGAGCTTTGAGTTCAAGCCCCATGACCAACAACAACAACAACAAAAAAATTAAAGTGTAAGTCCATTCCAAGACCCTTATGTGTACGTTCAGAGAATATCTGCATTAGTAAAAGCTAGAAACAACTTAAGTGCCCTATCAGTAGGAGAATAGATGAACACATTATATGGTTACAGCAGAATAGTACTTAGGGGGTTTAAAAAAGAATTGATATTGTGATATAAGCCACAACATGCACAAATCTGAAAGCATTATGCTGAATTGAAGAGAGAAGACACAAAAGAAGATGTATTGAATGATTCCATCTATGTACACCACAGAACAAATCAAGTTAACTCATGAAAAATTCAGAAAGTTCTCTCCTTGGGAGGGTGGGAAATAAGTAAAAAGGGGCACAAGGAAACTTTCTAAAATAGTGAAATGCTTTGTGTTTTTAATTTTATTTTTTATTGTAAAAATACTGTACAGAGGGGTTACAGTTACATGAGCAAGGTAATGAGTACATTTCCTATCAAGCATTGTTGCCTTCTCCTTTGTTTTTCCCCTACCATCCCTTCCCTCCCACCTTCACAAACACCCCCCTACCTCCACCTCAACCCCCCCCCCCACATAGTTCATTTTTCAATATAGTGTCTTGTACATCTCATTGTTACAAATGGGTCAACCTGTATCCCTATTTCAGCATTTTGTTTTTCCCTTCCCCTCCCCAAATTAGAGAAGTGTATATAAAGATGAAGGGCAGTGACATCAAATACAGTGAAAACAGGGACTACACCTTGGGGGAGGAACATACAAAGAAACAAAAAAATCACATGGTACATTATAAATAAGTTAGAAA
The DNA here is from genome assembly GCF_024711535.1 of Dipodomys merriami. NCBI lineage: Eukaryota > Metazoa > Chordata > Mammalia > Rodentia > Heteromyidae > Dipodomys > Dipodomys merriami. Next base: position 2,270,577 of record NW_027203270.1, read on the forward strand.
CAATAGCAAGAAAGAAAAACCACTTATGTCCCTATCTTGGAGCTCATTTCGCTTAACATCATCTTATCTGACCTTTTCTGCTTGTCTCAAACATATCCTAGTTATTGCAAATAAGGGAAACCATGGGACCTATGTTTCTTTGTGCCTGGCTTACTTCACTTAATATAATTTTTTCAAGTCTTTCCATTTCCTAACAAATGTGGCAATGCCATTCTTTCTGATGGAGGCATAGAATTCCATATATATATATATATATATATATATATATATATACATACATACATACATACATACATACACAAACACACACACACACATATACACCACATTTTTTTGATCTATTCATCTACTGAAGGGCATCTGGGTTGGTTCCATTTCTTAGCTATGGTAAATAATACTGCAATAATGCTGCAATAAACATAGTTGTGCTAGTAGCTTTAGTATGATCTTGTTTGTGATCATTTGGGTAAATGCCCAAAAAGTGGGATTGTTGGGTCATAGGGGAGCTCTATGTGGAGTCTTTTGAGGAACCTCCATACTGCTTTCCAAAGTGGTTGAACAAGTTTACACTCCCACCAGCAATGCAGTAAGGTTCCCTTCTGTCCACATCCCTTCCAGCATCTGTTGTTGTTAGAGTTCTTGATTCTAGCCATTCTAACTGGGGTGAGGTGGAATCTCAATGTTGTTTTGATTTGCATTTCTTTTATGGCTAGAGAGGTTGAGCATTTCTTCATGTGTCTATTGGCCATTCTTATTTTCTCTTTAGAGAAGTTTCTCTTTAAGTCTTTAGCCCACTTATTTATTGGGAAGTTGCTTCTTTGAGAATTTGTTGTTGGGGGACTTAATTTTCTGAGTTCCAAGTATATTTTAGATATGGACCCTAATCTGTTGTATGGTTAGTGAAGATCTTCTCCCAATCCGTGGGCTTTCTATTGATCTTGCTAGCTATGTCCTTTGTCATGCAGAAGTGCTGCAGCTTCATGCAATCCCATTTGTCCAACCTTTCTTTGATTTGTTGTGTTTCTGGGTCTCTATTAAGAAAATTTCGGCCTGTGCCAAGGAGACCTAGGGTTTCTCCTATTCCTTGCTGTAATGTTTTCAGGGTGTCTGCTTTGACTCCGAGGTCTTTGATCCATTTGGAGTTGATTCTGGTGCAGGGTGATCTAGCTTTAGTTTTCTACAAATGATTAATCTATTTTGCCAGCACCATTTACTGAAGTGGCTGGCTTACTTCCATTCTATTTGTTTAGCTCCCTTATCAAAGATTAGGTGGCTATAGGTCATTTCTGGGTTTTCAGTTCTATTCCATTAGTTCTCAGATCAGTTCTTGTGCCAATGCCAAGCTGTTTTGATTACTATGACTTTGTAGTAGAGTTTAAAATTTGGTATTGATATTCCTCCAGCAATATTCTTTCAGTTAAGGATCATTTTTGCTACTTGGGGTCTTTTATTGTTCCATATGAATTTTTGGATTCCTTCTATTTGTTTGAAGAATGAGGTTGGAATATTGACAGGTATTTCATTGAATTTGTAGATAGCCTTGGGAAGTATTGTCATTTTCATGATGTTAATCCTGTCGATCCAGGAGCATGGAAGGTTTTTCCACTTTCTAAGTACTGCTTTGATTTCCTTTTTCAGGTTTTTAAAGTTTTCATCATAGAGGTCCTTTACTTCTTTAGTTAATTCCTAGGTATTTTATTTTTTGTGGGGGCAATTACACAAGGAGTTGCTTTCCTGATTTCAGCTGTGTTCTTCATATTGTTGACATTTAGAAAAGCCATTGATTTTTGAGAGTTAATTTTATACCCTGCTACTTTGCTAAAGTTTCAAATCAGCTTGAATAATTTGTGAGTGGAGTCTGTCCGTGGGATTCTTTAAATACAAGATCATGTCATCTGCAAAGAGGGAGAGTTTTACTTCAGCTTTCCCTGTTTGTTCCCCTTTATGTTTGCATCTTGTGTTATTGCTGTAGCTAGACATTCTAATACTAATTTGAAGAGAAGTGCAGAGGGTGGACACTCTTGTCTCATTCCTGAGTTTAGAGGAAATGGCTTTAATTTTTTGCCATTCAGTATAATGCAGGCTGTAGGTTTGTCATACTCAGCCTTTATTGTACTGAGGAATGTTCCATGGATTCCTAGTTTTTCCATAGCCTTCATCAAAAAGGGGTGTTGGATCTTGTCAAATGCTTTGTTTACATCTATTGAGATAACCATGTGGTTCTTATTCTTGCTCTAGTTGATGTGATGAATTATATTAATTATTCATGTATATTGAATCAGTTTTGCATCCCTGAAATGAATCCTGTTTGATCATGGTGTATGATTTTTTTGAATGAATTGTTGAAGTCGATTGGCCAAAATTTTGTTGAGAAGCTTTGCATCGATGTTCATCAAAGAAATGGGTCTATAGTTCTCTTTCTTTGATGAGTTCCTGCCTGGTTTTGGGATGAGGGTTACGATGGCATCCTAGAAAGAGCTCATAGTGAACTTTCTCTTCAATTTCATTGAAGAGTTGGAGGAGTATTGGTGTGAATTCTGCTTTGAAGCCTTGTAGAATTCTACTGCAAATCCATCTGGTCCTGGACTTTTCTGAGATGGGAGGTCTCTTATTGCTGTTTCTATTTCAATGCTTGATATGGGCCTGTTAAGTTGGTTTAACTCATCTTAGTTTAGTTTCAGCATGTCGATATTTGCTAGGAAATCATCCATTTCTTCCACATTTTCAAACTTATTAGCATAAAGGATTGAGATGTATTTCCTTATAATGTTCTGAGTCTTGGTTGTTTCTGTGGTGATGTTTCCATTCTCATCTCTGAGTTTGTTTATTTGGGTGTTTTCTCTTCTTTTTCTGATAAGATTTGCCAAGGGTCTGTCAATTTTGTTATTTTTTTCGAAGAACCAACTCTTTGCTTTATTAATTCTTTCTATAGTTTTTTTTAATTCTAATTCATTTAATTCTGATTTAATTTTAATGATTTGTTTCTATCGACTGGATTTGGGTTTAGCTTGCTGCTCTTTTTTGAAGAGGTTCAGATGTCTCATTAAATTGTTGGTTTCAGGTCTCTCCAATTTGTTGATGTAGGAACTCAGAGCTATAAACTTGCCCCTGAGTACTGCCTTTGCTGTGTCCCTGAGGAGCTGGTGATTTGTTTGATCATTTTTTTTGGGGGGGGGGGTCCAGTCTTGGAGCCTGAACTCTGGGCCTGGGTGCTGTCCCTCAGCTCTTCAGCTCAAGGCTAGCGCTCTACCACTTGAGCCACAGTGCCACTTCCGGCTTTTTTCTTTTTTCTTATGTGGTGCTGAGGAATCAAACCCAGAGCCTCAGGCATGCAAGACAAGTGCTCTACCACTGAGCCACCTTCCCAGCCCCTTGTTTGCTCATTTTTGTTGAATATCATGAACATTTGAATTTCCTTTCTAATCTCTTCCATGACCCACTGGTGATTCAACACTGTCTTGTGCAGCCTCCATGTGTTACAGGACTTTCTTTGGTGGCTTTTGGTGTTGAGTTTTAATTTTATTCCCTTGTGGTCTGAGAGAATGCAGGGCATAAATTCAATGTTTCTGAATTTGAAAAAGTTTGCTTTGTGACCTAAAATGTGGTCTATTTTTGATAATGTGCTGTGTGCTGCTGAGAAGAATGTGTATTCTGATGCTGCTGGGTGAAATATTTGGTAGACATCTGTTAAATCTAGTTGATCTATGCAGTTGTTTAGAGCTACAGTGTCTCTGTTGAGTTTTTGTCAAGTTGATCTATCTAGTGGGGATAGTGGTATGTTGAACTCTCCAGCATTCAATGTCTTTGGATCTATGTGAGATTTGAGGGAACGTGGTGTTTCTTGGATACATTTGGGTGCTCCATTGTTTGGTGAATAGATATTTAGCATTGTAATATCCTCCTGAAGGAGAGATCCCTTAATTAGTATGTAGCAACCTTTTTTATCTCTTCTCACTAATTTTAATTTGAAGTCTATTTATCTGATATTAGGATTGCAACTCCCGCCTGTTTACAGGGGCCATTTGCTTGTAGATTTTATTCCAGCCTTTCACTTACAGAATATGTTTGTTTTTATGGGCAAGGTGTGACTCTGGAAGGCAGCAGGATCTTGCTTTTTAATCCAACTAGACAATCTATGTCACTTAATTGGAGATTTAAGTCCATTAATATTGAGAATTAGGACTGAGAGGTGTTTGGTAGCTCCTGCCATGTTATCTACCTTCTTGGGGGCTGTGACAACTGGGTACTTCCTATGGTTCTTGGATTATCAATTTGGGTGTGGTTCCTTGGCCTTTATTGTGCTCTTGTTGGTTTTTTTATGTGTAGGACATCTTTAAGTATCTTTTGTAGGGCTGGTTTGGTGGAGATGTATTGTTTCAGTTTTTCTTTGCTATGGAAGGTTTTTATTTGACCTTCGGTTATGAAGGAGAGTTTAGCTGGGTACAATACTCTTGGTTGATAATTGTTTGTCTTTAAGTCATGGCATACATCATTCCAGGCTCTTCTTGCTTTAATTTGTTTCTGCTGAGAAATCTGAGGTTATTCTAATTGGTTTTCCTTTATAGGTGATTGATCTTTTCTCCTTGACAGCTTTAAGGATCCTTTCCTTGGTCTGAATTGATCCTGTGTCGATTATAATGTGACAGTGGGATGTCCTGTTCTGGTCTGGTCTATTTGGGATTCTAAAAGCTTCTTGTATCTGAATAGGCCTATCTTTTTGCATGTTTGGGAAGTTCTCTGCTAGGATCCTGTTAAATAAATTTCCTAGACCATTGACTTCTGTTTCTGGGTGCTCCTCTACACCCATTATCCTCAGATTAGGCTTTCTGATGGTGCCTTCTAAATGATGAATAGATCTATCATATTTCTTTGGATTTGTCTTGGATAGTTGTATGTTCTTTCTCTATTATACCTAGGCTGTTGTCAATCCCAGAGATTCGCTCTTCTGCATGGTCTAACCTACTGTCAAGACTTTCTACTTGATTTTTTATTTTCTTTCCTTCTAATTGGTCAGCTTTGATGGCTTCAAATTCTTTGTTGGAGCTTTGTTTTACATCTTATATGGATTTCTTTATTTCTTTAATTTGGTATTCAATGTTTATTCTCAAATCCCTTAGTTGATTGATTATAGTTTCATTGGCCTCCCTTTCCTTCTTATGGGCTCCATTCAGCATTCCCTTTGCGTTCTCCCTGCATTCCTTCAGCTGTCTGTTTATGGATTCCATGAATGACTCTATTGATCTTTGTCTATTCTCATCCAACTCACACAATTCCTGTATTACTCTTTGATTAGCTTCCTCACACTCATGCAATTCCTGTATTACTCTTTGACTGCTCTCAGCCTGCTCATGCAATTCCTGTATTAATCTTTGATTAGCTCTCTCATGCTCATAATATTCCTTTTTTAATTTTTGGTAGCCTCATGATGCTCCCAAAGTTCCTGTATTAGTCTTTGGTTAGCCTGGTCTCACTCCCTATCGAGCTCACTCTGAGTCCTTTGCAGGCTTTCAATCTTTTCATTCACTATGTTTACCAGTAGTGTTTGTAGAGGTTTATGAGAACTCTCCTCGGGATTATTCATTAACTGTTCTGTCACCTGATTATCAAGAATTGGAGTTGAGATACCTGGCATTGCCATTTTTCTTGTGTTTCTCTGGTTTGTTCTGCCCATTTGATATGAAAGTAACATCAATTTCATGCTAGAACACTATTTTAAGGCATTCATCAACCAGAGTCCTGTAGTTGCACAGTCAAAACGGCTGTAGATACAATCTAGTTCAACAGATACAATCTATTCAACATCAAACAACTCTGGATTAATGGGCTAAGAACATCAAAGAGGATTCAGCAGACTAGAAGTTAATATGTTTAGGGAGATTGTGGGGGGGGAAAATAGGATTAGAAGCAAGTATAGAGGTAAAAAGATAGAGTGAATTTAACCAAGTCCTAATCTCAGAGAGGAAATGGATAGAATGGAATGAAAGGAGAGAGATAAAGAAACAAGAAAAAAATTAAATTTAAAAAATATTGGGGCTGGGAAGGTGGCTCAGTGGTAGAGTGCTTGCCTTGCATGCATGAGGCCCTGGGTTCTATTCCTCAGCACCACATAAGCAGAAAAAGCCATAAGTATTGCTGTGGCTCAAGTGGTAGAGCACTAGTCTTGAGCTGAAGAGCTGAGGGACAACACCCAGGCCCAGAATTCAGGCCCATGACTGACAAAAACAAACAAACAAAAAAAACCCAAAACATTAAAAAATAAAACACTTAAAAATTATATAAGTATAAAGAAAAATACTGGTAGAAGAAAAGCATAGTATGAGAGGAGGAAAGAGATAAAAAGGAAAAAGGAAAAAAAAATGAAAAATGGAATACTTAACAATTATATAGGTATAAAGAAATAATAGTACTATTGAAGAAATTAGCCCTAAGAGGTTGTGAATTGAGTAATCAATTTCTGAATTAAATGTGTACACAATGAAGGATAAGGTCTAATAATCGATGACGGGTATATATTTGGGGATGAACAGAACAGCAATTAAGTCACGCTAAAATAAATAAATAAAGGACCAACAGGTTAAAAGAGATTTAACACACACACACACACACACACACACACACACACAGACCGACACACACACAGACACACACATACCTCAAATTAAAATTATGAAAGAAACAATAGAAAACAATTTTTGAATTAAAAAAATAAGTAGAAAAAAGTTCTTTGATTTATTTTTTTGGGGGGGAGGTGGATACTGTATCTCCGCTGTGACCGTAACCAGTGTCTTGGTGGAGTCTCTGGTTTGCTTGTGGTGTTTGGTTTTCCTTTAGCTTGATTGGTTTCTTAAGTCAGTTTGTTTGAGCAGGCAGAATAAAAGCTCTGCCTTACCAAGGACTTTATGATCCTCCTCCCAGGCTAGTTCAGTGGGAGGGAGAACTGCTGTGAGTATCACAAAAGTGGCATATGGCTGTTTCCTCTAGCTTGGAGTTGCTGTGATGAGGCTAGGTTCTGGGGTAGGGTTGAGGCCTTTCAGCAATCAGTATCTTTTCCCTGAGGGGCTAGCTCCTGAGACACTCACAGAGCCCAGACTGTAGCCATTCTTAGGATTTATGTTTACTGAGTTTCAATTGTTTATCTTTTATCCCTCCTGCTGCTGGGTGTCCTGCCTAGGCTGCAGTGGGGAGGGGCAGCTTCTAGCTCTGTTTACCCAGTGAAGAAAGTCACTCCTCTGGGGGTGGAGCTTACTCACTCTGCCTGGGAAGAGCGACTTTCCCCTGAGTGTAGCTGAGCCTGGCAGATCAGGTCAAGTTCCTGTGATCTGTTGAATGGCTCCTATTGTTTTCTTCCTAGGCCTGAGTTGGAGCTAGCTGCTTGGGCTGGGTCTTTGTCAGTATCAAAGATGGAGTTCTCTGGTGGTGGGGGAGGGGCTACCTTCCCACTGCTGCTCCTTGAGAAGAAGTGAGGATGTCTTGGGTATACTCATTCCGCCTCTTGATTTCTGTCTATGGTCTGTGATCAGCAGGATGAAGATTTTTGCTCCTTGTCAGTTCTTGCTGGTGGTGTGTAGAATCTGCTCGCAAACCATGTCTGGCGCCTTTGTCCCAGGTTCTCACTGTTGATGTGGTGGCTCAGCAGCAGCTGCTGCTGCCATAGCAGACACCAGCAAGTGCTCAGATCTGTCTCTTTGACCACGCTGCCTGGATTTTCCCTCTCTGGCCAAACTCTGTACTGTGATGGCACACTTGGTGTGATTCTCTAGCCTAGGACTGTTCACTGGAACACTAAAAGTGCTTTCCATGCAAGAGCTTGTTTAGCCTCCAGCTTCTCCTCTGTCATCTTCCTCTGGACTCCAATCCTGTGATCTGCTTTATGTTTTAATGTCGGTGGTGGTCATGTGGGTGTAAACATGTCATCTGACTGATAACACTGACTACAATTCATCAAGAAAAAATGTTTTAAAAAGTTTCAACATGGGATCTCAAATTACTTATATAATACAATTCCACATTTACTCATATAATATAATCATGATATACTACATTTAGTCAACACTAACACATTTCTTCCTGCATTTTAACATTTCTGAAGTCAAGATGTGTCTGAGAATCCTTGGTATGTCGAAACTTAACTGGCATTTTTTTCCTATTTTTTTAGAAGTATGAACAATCATGGAACAGTTTGGATTTATTGAATATCATTGGCTTCTTTGTAGACATTAAAAATAATCATGCTAAACTGATCAAAACTAAAGACTTCTCACAGAGTTCCTGGTTTTTCAGTGCATGAAGCACACATGTAGCCTACTGGGCAATCTAGGATTGTTCTAATGAATGTCAGATCTTATGAAATGACATTTTAAAATACTAAACCTTCAAATCATGGAGGACAAATTCACACATATGTCTGGCTCTAGCTACACACCTATACAGCTCACAGCTAGGGCTTCAGCTTCCAGCAATAAATTCAGCCAGGACCCATGTGAAGGGCTCATTTACCCAATGGCAAGAGAAAAGTGACTTTCTAGTTCAGTCATTCTTTCTGTCTCTGTGTGGAGGTTGAGAGGAGGGGGTACTAGAGTTTGAGCTCAGGTCTTTGATCTTGCTAGACAAACAATCTACCACTTGAATAACACCACAGACCTAACTCATTTATTCTTTTTGTCAGTCTCACTTGATCCCTGTCCAGTCCTAGTAAGTGGTTTTTCAGAATGGAGAGAAGTGTCAAGTTCAGTCTTTCTCTTCCCACAAATTAGGGTGAAAAGTGCTCTATATTAGCTCACTTAGCATCTTTTCCTAATCACACTATTTGACTTCATCCTCAACTAGGGTGGTTGGGAAGCCAAATGCTAGCTTTTCCCACTCCCTTTACTTGTGATCACCATGTGACAAAGTCTTAGCCAATGAAACCTATCTGGGAAGTGTGCTGGTGTGAGCCAAGGGAGGTAAATTTAGGAATACTTTTTGCTTCTTGCTATTGCCTCCCTGTATCCTACTTTGAAATTAGATATGATGTCTGAACCCAGACACACTCATCTTGCAGTGGACAAACAGCAAGGATGAAGAGTTACATGCCATGGAAAGCAAGAGTGGAAAAGAATTGAAACATTCTTAAAATGCTAACCTTATTTATTTATTTATTTATTATTTTTTTATTTTTTTGGGGTCCAGTTGAGGCCTTAACTCTGGGCCTCGGCACTGTCCGTCAGCTCTTCAGCTCAAGGCTAGCACTCTACCACTTGAGCCACAGTGCCACTTCCGGCTTTTTTCTTTTTGCTTATGTGGTACTGAGGAATTGAACCGAGGGCCTCTGGCATGCAAGGCAAGCGCTCTACCACTGAGCCACCTTCCCAGCCCTCCTAACCATATTTATGAGTAATAACAACATTGTGGCTATTTTTCTAGTTCTAATTATCTAATGATTCACATTGAAATATTTATAGGTCACACACGTTACAAAATAATTATTACAAAATAATGCAGTGGGAGCTGGTGGAAAAGTAGGTGGAAGTACAAAGAAAGTAAGACAAATAATGGTTAAAAATTGATATAGATATATAAAGTTAATAAATATTCTTTCTACTTTTCTCTGTGACTCCAATTCTTCATAACAACAGACTACAGATCTGGCAGATAGTACCATTATCAGTCAACTACACAGGTGAACATCACTTGTGATGAGTCATGTTGACAGAATGTACTCCTTGATATGATGCAATGAGGAGACCCTATGTCTGTGGTATTCCTCAATCCTCCAAAAAATATACAACTCTAGTTTAATTACAAGAAATCATCAGGGAAACCCACATTGAAGGACATTTTTTTATACAAAATATCTGCTCAGTTCTTTCCAAGAAGGGCCAAAGCCAAGAGAGATGCCTGAGAAGACATGAGAATGATAAGCACTGGAAATTCTGGGTTGGATTTGTTAAAATACATAAATGGCCCAAATGCAGCAGTGGATGAGGGATGCAATCCTAAGGAAACCCATAGTTAATAACAGCAATATAAATTTCTTCTTTTTTTTATAATTGTACCAAGAGGAGTAAAAAAAGTGAAGGACACTCTTTGTACTGTCTTTACAATTTTCCTATGAATCTAAATTCATTCCAAATAAGGAAGTACTTAAATAAAAAGAAAGAAAAGTAGTTTGCCTTCTCCATGGTGGTATTCAACCAAATTAGCAATGGCCCACACCTCCAGACTTCTTGTTATGTGAGAGAAATACAATAATATATTCTTCAAAGCAAATGTCACTTAGTCTCTTGCTTGTGGCTAAACATAATCTGACAACATGTGCTTATTGTTTGTCTGATGCAATTAGCTCTTAAAACCCATAGTTGAGACCAACAGCCCTAAGGACCTTGAAGCACAGGGGTCAGCTCTTGTGACCCCTGCCCCTCCCCCTACTGGTCATTACTAAAGGACTTGTACATCCAACCCCCATCATGCTCCCTCCCCCTGGTTCACATAAGGCAACACTGAGAGTTCACACTCTTGAAGACTTGTGTCTTCAAGAGCTTTGTTAAAGAAAACAAGTAGGAAGTCATTGTGATAATAAGGTAAAGAAAAAAAATAGCTTTCAATTTCAATTTTTTACCTTAAGTTCTTTACAACTTCAATTCTTCAACTGCAAATAGGTTGTTAAATATAACAGGAAATAAATCTCTTTTAATAGCACAAAGTACAAAACACCTACAAATAAAGTTATAAAAATGTGTGGAACATATATGAATGCAACAATCAAACTTTAAGGGACATTAAAGAAGACTCAAATAAATGAAAAGAGTACCATCATCTTCCTAGATATAAAGACACTCCATCATAAAGATGTCAGTTCTTTTTAAATTAATCTATAAGTTAAATATATTGCCAATCAAAAACTGAATATAAAACCTAAATCTCATAAGCCATAGAAAAATTAACTCAAAATGACACGTGTATCTTGCTGTAAAATAAAACTATAATATCTTTACAAGATAATGGAAGAGAGTCTCATGACCAGAGTTCCTGAACACATCTCTAAAAGCACAAGCTATCAAAGAGAAAATTGAGAATTTAGACTTCATTAAAATTTAAAACTTTGCTTTGGAAACAACACTGTTACAAGAATGCTGAGACAAGCCTAGCATTGGGGAAAATATTTTCAAATTACATATCTAACAAACAGGACAGGCTACCTCATTTATGGGGAGCAGGACAACATAAAAATATGGGGCCTCTTGCTGAAACATTTATTAAGAAATGCAAGATTGCAGGAATGAATGTTATACAAGACATTGGAGGATGCTGAGCGTCAAGTCCTAAGACATGTCACAGGTCAAACATGAAGATATCCCTGCAGCTTCCAAGGTAGGCTCACAATAACGTGTGCCTATGATCCTAGCTACACAGAAACTGGTATCTGGAGGAACATGGTTTGAGGACAGCCCAAGCAGAAAACTCTGTGAGACTCCATCTCCAAAACTGCCAGTTTAAAGCAAGGCTGGAGGTATGGCTCAAGTGAGCTATGAGCAACTGTGAAGTCATGGGTTCAGTCCCCAGTACTGACAAAAATGAGACAAAACAAAACAAAAGTAAGAAAATAAATTATGCTTTTGAAAAAAATGAGCAAATGGTTTGTACCTCATCCAAGAAAACAGAAAGATGATAATCACATCAACAGATAATAAAGCTATTAGCTATAAGAAAGGTCCACATAACCAACAGGTAGATCCTACCACGTGCTTATCAACAAATCCAACAAAACAATATGCTAACACTAAGTTCTGACAAAGGATATGAAAGGATGATGAAAATTTACAGATTGCTGGTAGGAATGCAAAATGGTAGAGCCATTCTGGAAAAATTTGGCAATCTTACAAAGTTCAATTCACATGCTCTTCATCCCAGCAATACTTACTTCTTGATTTCATATATTCCTCATTTTTATTATCAATTCATCAGTTATCAGGAACCAAGGCTGATCTGATATGCTGGTTATTATGAATACTACTGCAGTAAACATGTGTATGCAGGTATATGTTCAATGTTGACTTATACTTCTTCAGATATATGCCTGAGTTTCATAGGAAGGTCATATGGTAAACCTATTTTTAATTTTTAAGAGCAATATTCATTGGCCATTTGTGTTTCTTCTTTGGAAAACTGTTAATTTTTCCACTTATTATTTTTCCTTTGTTGTTTACTTTTGGACCTCTTTGTACATTCTGACTATTAATCCTTTATCTAATCATTAATTTGCAAAGATTTTATTCCATTCTATGGGGTTTTTCATTTCATTCTATCTTTTCCTGTGCAGCTTTCCAATTTGATATAATCCTATTATCCAATTCTTGCTCCTATTTTTTGAGCAACATGGAGTCCTATTCTGAAAATAGTTGCTTGTGCCTAAGGATTATGCCAAAGATTTCCTCTATGTTTTATTCTGGTGGTTTCAAAGTTTCAGCTCTTACATTATAATTTGTGATACATTTTGAAATTATATTGTACATGGTGAAAGATAGGGATCTAATGTCAGTGTTCTACTTGTGGATATAGTTTTCCCAATATCATTTGTTGAAAATGTTCTTTTATTCCCTCCAATGTATGTTTTTAGCACCCTTCTAAAAACAAAATCAGTGAACTTAAAGAAGTCTGGACAAGAGTAAGTCTGATAGGTGTCAAGGGCTAAGAACTGAGTGCTCATCACTGTGCTGGTTGTATTTTATGCGGACAGCTTCACAATAGCCAAAAGTCCATTCCTGCTCCAAGAAAGTTAGAGAAGGTGAAACTTTATGAACAACTTAAATGCCTTATTGGGTGCTACTGTCAGGACAGAAAGGCTTCAGAACAGTGAGCTTCTAAGAGAGATGGCAATGGGTAGAGAAATCTGCCTGTTCTTCTCAGTGGTCTTTGGACAAGTCATGAGAAAATAGGGAGTTATTCAGTAGAAATTAATGAGGAGTTCACTTCCTTCAACTATAGTATGGGCAGCCAGGATGGTGGCACATACCTATAATCCCAGTGCTTGGCAGGCCGAAGCAAGAGCAAGATGCTGTTTCAAAAAGCAAAGAAGCATTTCCCAAAAGTGTTCTGAGAAGGTAATAGTTTTGAGAGGAAATAGTTTAATATTATGTTTTAACCATATCAGCAAAAGAGGAAGAGGAAGTGTCTGGAAAGCTAGCTTTCAAAACAGCAAAGAAGAATTTTCACAGAACTCATGATAAATATCACCCTAAAAATTATGTACAAAATGGTGTATCCAACAACCTCAAGAAGTAGTAATAGTAGCAGTGTCTATGAGTCTGTCATTGTACCAGTTGAGGTTCTCCAGAAAAATGAAATTGGATAGACAGGTCATACACACAGAAACACAGATAGATGATAAACAAATAGATCATTGGTTTTAGCTGATAGATATACAGATACACAAACACTAGATAAATAGATCCTTGTTTTTATCCACAAATAAAGATTTTTTATTTGTAAGCCTTAGACCAGGGATCCTGAGATTTTCAGAAAACATTGTATGACTCATTTGCACACATTTCCTAGAAGGTTGATTCCTTTATTTCACAATAATTTTCTAAAGGCCACTTTAGGCCTTTAGAAAAGGCCTAAATAAACACCAGCCATCACATAATGAGCTTGAATTTTCCAAGAAAGAAAGATAGGTAGTTCTGCTATTCCAATGCTATTCTTCTAACTACACAGGGAACATCTTGTTAAACCCATGGCTGAGTGTGTGAGATGTGTGCTGGTGTGTGTCCAGTTACTGTAACAAATACCTGAGATAATCAAATGATGAAGAGATAAGGGTTTATTTTAGCTCTGTTTTAGAAGTTTCAGTCCATGACTGATTGGTCCCATTGCCATTGGGCCTGTGGCAAGGCATTCATTTCATGTCGATTACAAAAGAAAGAGTTCTACCACCTCCCAGTAGTACCAGGCTGGGGACTTGGCCTTTAACACATGGGTCCTTGAGAATACTTGAGATGAATACTACAGTAGTAGACATAAACACACCCTACACCCACATGTACACACACAGTTATTAGCTCTCCAGTCTATCAGTTAATCATAGTTTTTTCTACTTTGGGGACTCTTGGTCAGCTAACATTTTCCAACAAAGATGATATATTTTTCTTCTTATTGCTCAAAGGACAAAGAATAGACCCACAAGACACTCAAAATAGATCAAATGCCCATGTTCATGATGAGTTAGACAAGGAATGAGAAACTCCATGAAAACCTCTGCAAGATTTTCAGATAGACCAGAAGAATGACTGGGTCTTCAGCATTTGGCTTCTCCGTGTGTGCCTGTGCTCCTTTTCAAGTATGCTTCTCAAGGTTTGCCAAGGCTCAGGAACCAGTGCTTTGGATGACATTACCATCCTTTCCTTCAAATAAAAAAAGCCTTCTTCCTCAAGACCTAAAAATACTACTCAGCCTTGGAGGACAGCCTAGTTTTCATCAACTCTGCTCCATTGGACCAGTTGCTTGACCTAGGACAAGCTACAACCACAAAGTCCTTTTGAGGAAGCCAGTCCACACATGGGTTCTCTTGAAATTTCTAGTTCACAGAAATATAAAAAGAACTCTTCTCCCTCACCCATGAGCTCTCCACCCCCAACCCAACTTATATTTCTTTTTCTTTTGTAGGGAAGTGGAGATTTGGATTCTTTGAGGTTTTCATTTGTTTGTTTGTTTGTTTTGGCTTGCTTGTTTTTACTCTTACAATTGAAATAAGGAAAAAGAATTGGATTAAATGAAGATTTTCCTCAGTCCTAAATACTGACTTTGGAAATCTTATCAGAGTCAGGGAAACATAATTTCTCAAAAAATGTTGGGTAGATTTTATTCTGAAACATGAATGAAATTATTTTAGTGTTGAGTGGAGCTAACATTCTAAGTTCACAGCTAACAGCTCCATATTTAGGGACTAAATATTTTATTCAAGTGAAACATTCTTACCTAGCATTCGAGGCTCTTTGCTGTTACAAGCTGAGTGGTCTTGGAAGTATAACAGAAGAATAGGATGGAAGTTTCCAGTTTTCAGAAGCAGAAGGAGGGACCTTGGTTAAGAAAGAAGGTCAAAGATTAGAGGCTTTAACAGAATGATTGAGTGGCAAGAAGAGACCAAGGGCAAAAAAGAGTCTAATAGAGGGAAATCAGGGCAAAAATGTGCATATAGAGGCTTGAAAGCAAATCTGAGAGTATAAAACTGAATGAAAAACAAGGAAAGGGAGAAATATGGGAGAGTGAGGTTTGGTGACACATGCTTATGATCCTAGCACCAGGGAGTCAAAGGCAAGGGATGTCAAGCTCAAAGCCAGCTTTGATTACATAGCGAGACTGCATCACAAAACAAGCAATAAACAAAATAAAGACAGGGAGTTGATGGTCTGAGGACAAAGGCAAAAAGAAGATGCCCTGGTCAGCCGTGTGGAATGTGGAACAGGACATTTGCTCTTAATGAGTTAGTCACAGTTACAACTTCTGACGCATCTCATCCCAAGTGGTTTCCCTAGACTTCTCCCTTACACTTAGCTTAGACTTTATGTCAGACAAGACTGCTCTTTCCCCCACACCCCACATTTCATACTCTTTCTTCCCAACTCTATTCGTCCATTCTTCTATCTAAAATTGCTTTATTTTTGAAACTCCATCTGCCATATCTTATCCCTATAAAGCCTTCCCTGACCCTTCACCAGATGCTACCTTTTCATTAAAGAAATCTGTACACACTGATCCCACCATCAGTAGTGTGAAGAGGTTGAATGAACTAAGGTCTAAGGGGAGGTGGTTTTTCCATCCTCTGGACTCTATACTTAAATATTTCTGCATTGAGAACAACTACTGGTATACTTATAATCTAGCTTTCCCCACTCCCTGCAATAGTGTAAGATGCCTGGGTAAGGTTAGCAGTTTTCAACTTATACTCTAATAGTCAGCCTAAAGACTTGGAGAAATTCTGGAAGGAACACTACTCATCACACAGATTAGACATGAAAAGCAATGGAGAGTAGGGTAAGAATTCCCTGAATGCCACTACGATTAGGTAAATCATTTAATGCCCTTCTACCCATGTTTTCTACCAGGAAAAAGTATGGAGAGTTTATTAGCTCATCCATACCTCAGAGCTACTGAAAGAAAAAAGTGAGTCTTACTTGGCAAGATGGTTCACACCTGTAATCTTAGCTACTCAGGAGGGTGAGATCCGAGGATTGGGGTTTGAAGGCAGTTCAAACAAGTCAGTGTCCAAGGAACTACTCAGAAGCTGTGGCTCAAGTGGTAGAGCTCTATTCCTAAGCAAAAGAAGCTCAGGGACAGTAACCCGGCCCTGAGTTCAAAACCACAACCAGAACACACACACACACACACACACACACACACACACACACACACACACACACACACACACACGTGATTCTCATACAGTTTTGACAAGTTATATATGTCATGCAGATAGTGACATATCAAAGTGATATTCATTTTTTTCCTACCCAGCCAACAGGTCTTGGTTCTATTTGATAGAAATAAGGACAAGAGATAGTTTACACACTTACTGTTTCATATTATACCTCTGAACTGCATAATATTCAACAGATACTAGTTAGTAGGTGAATACTGAAATATGCAGAAGTGAAGGCATCTTTCCTACATTCACCATTAGGAAGTAACTTCTCAGGCTGTGTGAGGTGATACAGGCCTGGAATCTCAACACTTGGAAGAAAGAGGCAGGAGGGAGGATAAGGAATTTGGGGCCAGCAGGTAAGACATGCATAGTAAGATCCTGTTTCAAAACCAGAGGAAAAAAAACACCAAATAATTTTTGTTGTCCTTTTGCAAAATTTACTATAGCCCTATTACTTTTGTTGCCGTTGTTGTTGTTGTTTGCCAGTCCTGGGGCTTGAACTCAGGGCCTGTGCTTCTTTTGCTCAGGGCTAGCACTCTGCCACTTGAGTCATAGTACCACTTGCAGTGTTTTCTGCTTATGTGGTACTGAGGAATGGAACCCAGGGCTTCCTTCATGCATGCTAGGCAAGTACTGTACCAAGCCACATTCCCCACCCAGCCCTATTACTTTTATAATTATAAATGTAAGCAAAATTGGCTGAGGGTTGATGTTGAGTGAGTTATTTTTCTTCTCCCAGATTTTCCCACAAAGGATCATCTAACTCCCTTATTTAAGCATCTGATATGCTTTATGTTGATGGAACTGCTGTGTGTGGGCACCAGATGTGGTTGGTCTATGTTCTTCTCTCGAACACTTAACAGGAGTTAACATATGAGTTTTGGGATTTTTGTTGGATTTTAATACATCGTATCTCTAGCAATTTCCTGTACAGTTTAACTTTGAGTACCCACATCCATTTCAAATTAGGAATAAATAATGTATTCATTGAAAGCTAAAGTTGAAACTACTACAAAGTCATGTTTTATATACAAAGCCATAAAAATGGCTTTTGAGTGTTCATAATCTCTATCAAAAGCTAAGTGCTAAGATATGTGCATTACCTAGGCTTCTTTCTGGCTGCTCTTTTTTCTTAATATAGGAAATTGAATGAATGGATATTTGGTATTTTATACATGTAGATTGTTAGCACAATGTTGCCAAGTCTGAACCAGTAAACTAGAGCATTGTTTTCCACACGTAAGTTGATGGATCTGAGGTCTAGCCTATGGAAGAAAGATAAAAGGAGCATCAGGAAAGCCACATCCTGGGTCCGGGCTCCTCTAAAGTTTAGTCTTCTCTCTTCAATTCTGTGGCAATATTTCTTTCAATTTCAGGCTGGGAAGGTGGCTCAGTGGTAGAGTACTTGCCTTGCATGCATGGGACCCTGGGTTCGATTCCTCAGCACCACATAAGCAGAAAAACAAATAAAAAAAACATAAAAACAAAACAAAACAAAAAAAAGGGCTGGGAAGGTGGCTCAGTGGTAGAGCGCTTGCCTGGCATGCCTGAGGCCCTGGGTTTGATTCCTCAGCACCACATAAGCAAAAAGAATAAAAGCTGGAAGCGGCACTGTGGCTCAAGTGGTAGAGCGCTAGCCTTGAGCTGAAGAGCTGAGGGACAGCGCCCAGGCCCAGAGTTCAGGCCCCACGACCAGACCCCCCCCCCAAAAAAAATATTTCTTTCAATTCCATGTTTTTTTCTTTCCATTTAGTACTAAGATTCTCTTTTGACAAATCATCACTTCTTATCTTTAAAGCAATATGTATACACCCAGAATGAAACTCGAACGGATAGAAGGGTAAGTCTTCCTCCCAATAATAACCACGCATTTGGTTCTCCCCTCTAAAGATCACCAGCTAACAAATTTCTCCATCATCCATTCTTAGTTTTTTGTTTTGTTTTGTTTTGTTTTGTCGGTCATGGGGCTTGAACTCTGAGCCTGGGCATTGTCCCTCACCTCTTCAGCTCAAGGATAGTGCTCTATCACTTGAGCCACAGTGTCATTTCAGGTTTTCTGAGTGGTTTATTAGAGATAAGAGTCTCATAGACTTTTCCTGCCCAGGCTAGCTTTGAACTGTGATCCTCAGATCTCAGCCTCCTGAGTATCTAGGATTACAAGCATGAGCCACCAGCACTCTGCTCCATTCTTAGTTATTTTAACTCCAATTCTCTGGACCAAGCTCTCAGTTCTTTACTGTTATCTTAATGTTATAGCTCACACAAGTTTGTTTCCCTCTTGGGCCAAAATACCCTTTTCTCTGGCAGGGGGAATAACCAAGAAAATTGTCAGGGTTAGATCTGACCTGGACTTTGATGTACAGAGAAGATGACAGTCCATGACTTGCAGTGGAGAGCTTACCTGGAGCCTGGAATATTATAATGTTCTGTAATGCTGGGCAACTAAAATGATCAATAGATTAAACATGCCATGCTATGGGAATCAGAAAGGAAGCTAGCTGCATTACAGCAGAGTTAAAGATCAGAATTACAAAAATAGGGCCATGATAATTATGATTATTAATTTCAACTAAATAAGTCAAGGGTGACAGATATTGTTCTAGGCTTTGAAACACTTTTATGAATGGTTCCTCATAAACTCCAATGAGGCAGCACTTCCTTATCCCTGGTTAAACAGGAGGAAAATGAGTCTTGGGAAGGATTAGTTAATTCTCAAAGGTATTAAACTGATATGTAGGTTTCAAATTCAGACTTCAGGAACTTGAATGATTTGGGATAAAGAACTCTGGAGCATCCTGGAATTCATAAATGATCATTTTGAATAGCTTTCTCTGTTAGCATCATGCTAATTGAAGACCAAATAGATGGATGAAATATAATCCTTTCCTGCAAAGGATATATATATATATATATATATATATATATATATATATATATATATATTTGAAACTTTATATGTTATATCAAAAGTGACCTGAGCAACTTTATTTGATGTTTTCTTGATTTCTCAAGAGTGGAGCTCTTCTGAAGACAAGGTCAGTGGCCATTATTTCCTTTGAACTTTTTTGAACCCCATACACCAGAATTTATTCTTGACTGTCTTCTATTTTTAGTTTGCCAGGAGACTTAACTGGGATGGGTTTCTTGGAGATGTGTAATGGCAAGTATAAGTCTCTGACTTATCAGAGCAGCTGTAGAAATCAAGAAAAGAATAAAAAGGAAATGTACATCTTTGACGTGTGTGTAGAGTGGGAAAGTAGGTTATCCTGACTGATACAGCCCTATATCTCAGAGAATATTTACCAGTCACAGTCATGAGCCAAGGGCCATAGGGAACACTTGAAGAGCACCTCTCAGTACTATATTAGACAGCTTCCTATAGAATAGTGATTGTGAGGCAAAGGAAAAAATTCTTATGTTCTGAGATGAGTGAATATCTCATTTTAGTAAGGCATGAAGAAAATGTCTTATGAGCATCAGGGATGAAAGAAGAGGATATCAAAATACTGAACTAGGCACTAAAAATGTATTGTTTAGTGGAAAACAACAACACACTGTTAAAGCAGTGTCCCCTGGTAACAGAAAATTTACCAGTTCATGATGAACTATGATTCCTTTAAGACTCAGAATGGCTGGATGGGCAGGGATAGGAGACAGAACCTTGGGAAGGGGTCTGGAGCCATAAGAAGAATTCTCTGAAGACTGGCAGGTATTTCTTTGAAGATAGACCGGGCTATCTTAGTGTACCCTCTAATCCACAAAGGTGGCAAGCACAAGGGAGGGAAGCATTTGCCTTGGGTAAGTGGAACTAAGGAGGACTTCAGCAGCCAGCTGAGAGTATGATGGGGCCTGCCGTTGTCAAGAGACCCCAGAAGGTGCTAGAAAGCTGGTGTTCCAGGATGTCTGGGACAGGGCAGAGAGCCCAGACTACAGCCAGCCAGAGGAAAGGTGCTAGAAAGCGGGGGGTTGTATGGGTAGATAGCTCCTAACCTTGGACTTTAAATAAATCTGGTACTTCTGTATCACTCTGACTAATTTAGTAGCCAGGGGCTCTTTGAGCACACATATTTTTTAAAAATTGGTTTTAGCTTTATAAGTGTTTGATATTAAAAAAAAGAGTTCAAATGGGTTAAAATTTTATTCTCATTATCCTAGGAAATTCAACATTATGTTTCACTAAAGAAGGGAAAAGAACTGGCAAGATTCAGATATGACATCAATGATTTTAATAAACCTGCTTTTACATCTTTATCTCTTCTTGTGCAAAGAACCTCATAACAATAATTACCATTGTTAGTATAAAGCCAGATGTCAGTAGGTTTTGTTTGGAGCATCTCACTCATTTCTTTTTAAAAGTTTCCAAAAGATATTATTTGGAAGTTTCAGACATATACAATATTTAATATTTTCCTTAATATGGTATTATTGTATTTATCATATTATATAACGAAAAGTAAGGAAATGCAATGGCTATTTTCACCAAGTTGTATATTCATATATTTACACACACACATCCATGTCTCTTCCATGACCCTCTAGCATGCTACACTAATACTCTCATTTTTTACTTGAGGTGTTACGACATAAAAAACATCAGCAAGTCTTCCCTAAAAAAATCACCGTTTACTACTGGAACATATTCAACTTTTCTTGAATATGTTATGTCAAATGGGAGGGAGACAGGGGATGGAGGATGTGCTGCTATCTAGAGGAATTAGCTTAAGTAAGACAGTTGCAAAAAATAAAACAATTTTGTTTACAAGAGGAAATACCTACCGCTGTAAGGACGTTAGAAAAACAAAGAGAGCATTTTCTGAGCAAATTGTTGGAGGGTATCTTTAGCCTAATTTTTCTGGGTTGGAGAGAAAGGATTAGTAGGTAAGAATTAAGCCTGATAAAATGAGACTCAAGATTTGTGTTTTCTTTATATCATTTAACCTGTGAAATATAAATAATACTTAATATGTGATGCCAGGCAATCCTGACTGCTATGCTGAACAAAGCCAATAAGAAGTGGTAGAAGAAGCCAGGTATCTTGGCTGCCCAGCCACTGCCTTTATCCTTCAGCCTGAATCTTTCTTTCATATCATCTTCTCAAATTATCCATAGGAGATTTATCCACATACTCAATAAGAAAAATATTTCTAATTATATCCAACCATTCTTAATATGAATGAGAATTATGCGGGGCCACTAGATTGCCAAGAGGTTTTTTGCCAAACAATTCCTTTTGACTTAAGAAAGAAGAAGCAGCTGCATTGTTTCCATAACTATCCATATAAAAGAGCCCTGGAATGAGGCTGACTCGTTCTGCTTTAAAAAGCTCCAAGGTAAGAGGGAGCAGGACAGGCTTTTCAAGAGGGACACTGCGACCACATCAGCTGCATCTCTGGGTTGCAGCTGCTGCTTCTGGTACTGCTGCCGCTACCTGCTACTTTTTATTTCATGTCTTCAGATTCTGTTGCCTTCTGCTTACAGGAGCTAGTAATGCTGCAAACCGGGCTTCTTTTCTTCTCTTGGGGGAACTAATCAGGTGCTTTGCCCTTTTCTTTCACAGAGTCCTCTGGTCCCCAGGCTACATCTTCTTGCTTGCTAATAAGGTAAGGTTTAGACTAACTAGTCTCTGGAGGTGAACCTCAGAGTCTCTGGGATGGATCTATGTCACTTAGCAGCCTTTGAGAAAGTGTTGATCTCAGTAATACCCTCTAACAATGGTACTGCGGGTTGGGGAAGAAAGACTTTCACAGCCAGTTTAATATACAAAAGAATAATTTTGTAGTAGAAAATGATCTGTACAGGGAAAAAAATCCATATTCAGATTCCTATGTCAAAAAGCTCAGATTTGGTCAAGAAATTATACATATATTATTAAAATTCATTGAGTAAGCATAATTTCCAACAAGTAAGGAAGTAACTTCTTAAAGGCTTTGAAAAAGTCACCTGGCAATGCCAAGTGCTCTATCCAACGAATACAGTGCAGGGTGTTTGCTCCACACAATAGAAGTATTAGTCAGCCCTACCACTAAACTGTTTCTGAGGAGGGAGGCTGGCAGAGTGGACGAAGCTGAGTTTCAAGTAATTTGAGCGGGCAATTACTGCGAGAGCATTCTTTGCCAACTCTTGCATTCTTCTGATGCCATGAACGACCTGCAGATAACAGTGTGGAGCCCTCAAGGGAGCCTGCGTTAGGAGGAGGAGGATAACGTTGGCTATGGGTTTTATCCTTCATTAGTTTAAATGGGTTAAACTGAGTAACTAGATTTACTATGCAAAGAATTTCTGGTCGATTAACTCTACTAAGCACCTAACGAGAATGGAATACAAGGCAAACAAAATTATAAACGCTCCCAAATCCCTTGGGTTAGGTTTGGCTGAACATCCTAGAGAGGAAATAGAGTTCTCTTACTTGACATGGAATTGTGCGATGTGACAGTAAATGACATTTCACATTTAAATAGGAGCTTGGGTCTTTCCAAACTGACATTGTGTTGCCTTTATTTGAAATATCCTCACCCTATTTCAAGGGTTGGGGGTTTACCAAAGCAGAATTTTGATCATCCTTAGTCTAAAGATGGAGCTACCGAGGCTCAAAATCAAGTGACTTAGCCAAGGTCACAAGCTACCTGGCAGCAGCACTAAGTTTACACCTAGACTCCAGATACTGGATGCACAGCCCTGCATAGAGTATTGGTACACTGTCATCAGCTGACCCAGTTCAGCTCTTGTGACAATAGCTGGTATACAGTAGACCTGTCTGATGGAATTTCCAACTGAGCCCATAAACATTATCCATTATCCATACAAAGATCTGCTGGTATACCGGACAGTGAAGACTTCAGTGTGATGTTTTATCCCCTGTAGGTCCTTCGAGTACAGCAGCCATGAGTTCCGACTCAGAAATGGCTGTTTTTGGGGAGGCTGCTCCATACCTCCGAAAGTCTGAAAAGGAGCGCATTGAGGCCCAGAATAGGCCCTTTGATGCCAAAACATCTGTCTTTGTGGCGGAGCCCAAGGAATCTTTTGTCAAAGGAACTATTCAGAGCCGAGAATCAGGGAAGGTGACAGTAAAAACTGAAGCTGGCGCGGTGAGTAGAGACCCAGGAACCTGCCATGTTGTCCGGAACGAGGAAGGGGATCATTCAATGAACATCGGTGGTTCTCTTCCCACCTCCTGCTTTCTAGACCCTGACAGTGAAGGAAGACCAGATTTTCCCCATGAACCCTCCCAAATATGACAAGATCGAGGACATGGCCATGATGACTCACCTGCACGAGCCTGCTGTGCTGTACAACCTCAAAGAGCGTTATGCAGCCTGGATGATCTATGTGAGTGCTCCCCTGTCCACCCAGGAGTCTTTCTCATCATCGCTAAGTTCCCTGTCAATGTAGCCCTTCCCTGGGGCATAAATGAGTCCCATCCTGACCCATTTCACTCTCACCAGAAGCACAAATAATTAGCCCAAGGAGGGAAAAAGACAAATTAGATTTTAATACTTAAAAATCATTTTTTTAGGGACCAAATTTCGTTCACTTGTAATCCTCACCCCAAAGAACAGTTACTTGGTCATGTCCCTTCTCTATGGAAGGCCCCAAGTCTTCTGTGAACACTTTCCAACTTCTCCAAGCAGAGCTGGGTGTTCTTTTAGATTGTTTGTGTCTTTGCATTCCTGTAATCACATCTTTCCTGGGTTATTCATATATATATATATATATATATATATATATATATATACATATACATTCTGTGACAAACAAACCTCACTTGCATTTTATTCCTACTATCTTACAGGGGCTTAATATGTAAAATGCCCTCAATAAGTATTTTTGAAATAAATATATAATGTTACAGTCATACTTCTGCAGAGTTTAATCTTAAAAATCAGCTTAAGTCTGTCTAGGAATTCCATGCTTGTTTTCTTAAAACACTAAGAACATCTCACACTAAACATGTATAAACAAACAGCAAGCCTGACGTTGAAGCTCCCTGTGTAAAAGTCACCGGGACAAAGTCCTGTGGCAGCAATTAGGAATCTGAATCAGTTCCTTCCCTCAAAGGATACTCATCAGTATCTGCCAACTAGTTTTCATGTGGATGCCTAGAAAGAATGTTGAGTATAGCTTACTGTGCTACTTTTCAAATACAATTAAAATACATGACTTGAGTGAGTAGCAGGAAAGGCCTTTGGGCAATTCTTTCTTTCTTTCTTTCTTTGCGTAGACCTACTCTGGCCTCTTCTGTGTCACCGTCAACCCCTACAAGTGGCTGCCGGTGTACAACCCCGAGGTGGTGGCTGCCTACAGAGGCAAAAAGCGTCAGGAGGCCCCGCCCCACATCTTCTCCATCTCTGACAACGCCTATCAGTTCATGCTGACTGGTGAGTAAGCTAGATGCCTTGTGTGTGCAGAATCTTTTCAGAGAAGAATGATGGAAGGCAGTCTCTAACCAACTTCATTACACTCTTGGAAATGATCCCTTTCAGTTGAGGGTGAGGTATTTGTGATATATTACAAAATGGCTAATGACCTCTTAAAGGGCAACAGAGCTTCCCAGACTAACCTCTGGAATGACTCAACTGCAAATAAGTTTGAGCAAAATACAAACATATATATAGGAATGTGTATTTACATGTACACACAAACATGTAATCACACATATAAAATGGGTCTCCATTACTAAGAACCAAGAAACAGAAGTGTAAAGTTTGTGTCTCTGGTTTTATCTATAGTCTTATACATTGGACCAATGGGAAGCCTCTTTGAATTAAGGATGGATGCATGCTATTGCCTGTGTCCAGAATCAGCCCAAACATGCTTTAGATTTCCAAGTGTACTTGTCACTAAGACAGTTATGCCATGATTTTGCTTCTGCACATGTCATCTCAGCAAAACATACCTAAGGAAATTGTGTCACTTTCAAAAATGGCTTATAGAATTCTTGGTTAGAGTAAAATTTCAAACAAACAAACAAAAAAAACCCTTTACCTGAAACTATGATTAAAATCATGAGTACTGTCAAGGTACCACTTTCACTGAAAACATTTCCTAATACACTAAAAATACAATGTCCATTCTTCATTATGTCTTTCACCCACAACAAATATGTGACCAAGTTGTCATCAGAATCCAGTTGAAAAGCCGAGTCAGCCTCTTATCTTGATTTACTGGCAGGTCACTCAAATATCTCTTGCTTCAGAGAAACACAGTGATCTTCCCTCATGCTATGTTTCTCAAGCACTTTCCTTCATCCTAGAAGCTTTTCTTCAAGTGAAAAATACTCCATGAAGACTTGAAAGGAAAGCAGACAAGAGCAGTGGTGTTTCCTAAACACGGGCACATGTGTGTGGAAGTGATGGGGAAGGGAGAAGAGAAAGGCAGTAGACCTAGCAAGCCCTAAGGACTGCAAACCTCAGAAGAGAGAATACCAAGTGCATTCCTTGTTTTACTTGCCAATTGCAAACATGTAAGAAAACAGTACTAATTATCTCTAATTTCTCTTTTGTAGACCGGGAGAATCAGTCAATCCTGATCACGTAAGTAGATCCTATGCTTCTTTCTCATGGTTGTGAAAAGAGTTAACATGAGGACCGTTATCTGACTTTGTTTGGTCTTTACAGTGGAGAATCTGGTGCTGGGAAGACTGTGAACACCAAGCGTGTCATCCAGTACTTTGCAACAATTGCAGTTACTGGGGACAAGAAGAAGGAGGAAGCAACTTCTGGCAAAATGCAGGTGGGTCCATGGTCTGAATCCAGGTTCTCTTGGGGAGGGGGGGGGTCTCAGGCAAGACACGCCTGAGCCCTAGATGTGAGGATTGTTCTTACTTTTGCAGGGGACTCTGGAAGATCAAATCATCAGTGCCAACCCCCTGCTGGAGGCCTTTGGCAATGCCAAGACCGTGAGGAATGACAACTCCTCTCGCTTTGTAAGTCTCTTGGACATGGCGATGAGCACTGACCTCTGGTCAAAATTTATGGGATGTTTGTGAACACATTCTCAGGATTTTTTATTTGTATTACATTGCTATTTTCTTCACCTCAGAATGTGGATCAAAATCTTGTGCTAAAGAGTCTTTCCTTCTATTAGTCACATATTTAATTTTTTATCTTGAATTTCTGTTTATTGACATCTTTAATTGCATATGTTCATGGGATGCAATGTACGGTGTACACATGTATACAATATGGAATCACCAAACCATTTACATATCTAGCACCTCACCCACTTCTCATATTCACAGATGTTTAAATCAAAGATTAAATAGGAGATAGGACTTATTTTCCTGATGGAAATAAACCCCTGAATCTGATTTAGTGTTGAAGCAGTAGTATTTTCCAAGGGTTTTTAATTTTCAAAGATTCAATATTATTGAAAAACAAGGTCATAATATTAGTTTTTCTTTCAAGGGTAAATTCATCAGAATCCACTTTGGCACTACAGGAAAACTTGCTTCTGCAGATATTGAAACATGTAAGTGCTCAGATATCCTCTAACCATGTCTGTTCTTTGGATCTGTCACAACTGACCACAAATTCACATTGACACTGTGGCTCATGCCTGCAATCCTCATTACTCAGGAGGCTGAGATCTGAGGATCATGGTTCAAAGCCAGCCCAGGCAGGAAAGTTCATGAGACTCTTATCTTGAGCTGTCGTTCAAAGTGGTAGAGTGCTAGCCATGAGCAAAAGAGCTCAGGGAAAGCGTTCAGGCCCAATGGAAGCCCCACAACCAACAAAAACAAACAAACTTGTATGTCTCTTCCTGCAGAGGTGTCTTTGTTTCTTTCCAGATCTGTTAGAGAAGTCTAGAGTCACTTTCCAGCTTAAGGCTGAGAGAAGCTACCACATTTTTTATCAGATCACATCAAACAAGAAACCAGAATTGATTGGTAAGGAACATCTTCTTTTTTTTTTTTTTCAAAATTATTGTGCCAGCACCTATCCATGCATGGTCCAGACTAATACTTTATCTGAATTCTGTTTCATTTATATTATTTTATTTTCAAATACAGCTTTGTGGGGCTGAGGATGCAGCTTAGTGGTAGAATGCTTGCCTGGCATGCCCACGCCCTGGGTTCAATCCTAAGCACAGACACACACATACAAAAATAGGAGAAGCTTTGAATTTGGTAAAATTCATTTGTGTTTGTATAATTGACAAGAAAGCAAAAGGAAAACTGAAATGTCATTTCTAGTTCTATTTCTGTGAAATAACCATTGTGGACACTTGGACCAAATATCATTCTAGTCATTTTCTATATAGGTATTGTTATATGTGGATACATATATAGTTTGCATAATTGGTATACTCTTTTTTAATGTATTTATTCACTGAGTATTTCATGGTGTTCTTCATATCAAAGATATTGTTCCATATTACTATTTTTGATTGTTTCTTAGTTCTCCATTCTAGAGAGTCATAATTAATCATATTCTTTTATGTATATTTAGGTTGCTTCAAAGTCTGAATTTTAAATAGCCACTTCTTTAATGATTATATTCATAGATACAACGTTTCCCATGGAATTATCTTTATATGATGTTTAAAAAATAGTGAGTGATAAGGGAGACCATGACATCAGCTTCAAGGAGGTGCTATTAAGTGCTCCTAGAGTGCCCATCCATTATGTTTCAACTAAGTGCCAAATAATGGCCTTAGGATTTGTGTAGAAGTCTCCTGCCTTAGGGAAAAGGATGATTATGTTTATATCTGCCCTTTTTCATGTCTTTAGAAATGCTTCTGATTACTACAAACCCATATGACTACCCATTTGTCAGCCAGGGGGAGATCAGTGTGGCCAGCATTGATGATCAGGAAGAACTGATGGCCACAGATGTAAGTAGCACACCAACAACTGAAAGTTCTCTGTTGAATAATGGCATGGTCATTAGAATAAATATTCCGTGTTCAGTGAAAATCACAAAGGAAAGTTCAAGTGTCCCTATCTGAAGTCTGCTCCTTAACTCTTCAGAAGATACACACTTGTGATTCTACTACTTTGTGCTGGCCTTTGATCAACCATGCCTTTTCTATACCCTCCAACCATTAGTACTGGCAATTTTCTCAGCTAAACCAGCAAGTCATGAGTGGGAACATAAGCCATACATTGCAAGCACATGGATGATAACCTACAATGTATCCTACTGGTTCTATTGACAGAGTGCTATTGATATTTTGGGCTTTACTAATGATGAAAAAGTGTCCATCTATAAGCTCACGGGGGCTGTGATGCATTATGGGAACATGAAATTCAAGCAAAAACAGCGTGAGGAGCAAGCAGAGCCAGATGGCACTGAAGGTACCAAATGAACCTTTTACTGCATTTGAAAACCATATTCCTTGCTTGTTATCCCTGAGTTTTCAAAGGAAGACAAATTAATGCTTAGGAGTTAAGTTTTAAAGCCTACCTAAATAATTTATTATACAAAGTACTGACAGAGAGAGATACTTCCTATAATTTCTGAAATTCTTCAGAGTAACAAAGACCTTGAGCCTAGCTAAAAAAGAAAGAGCAAGACTTATTTAAAACTGCATGCAGCTTAACATTATTTTTCTTATAAGGAAGTGGTCTAGGGGCCCATCATCTGTAACCCTAACTAATCAGGAGTCTGAGATCAGGAATATAGCAGTTTAAAGCCATCCTAGGAAGAAAAGTCTGTGAAGTATCATCTCTAAAATAATGAACAAAAATAAGACTAAGAACGTAGTTCCAGTGGTAGAGCCTCAGCCAAGCAAAACAAGCATGCTCCAGGCTCTGAACAAAAATATTGAGAGAGTGACTGAGAGACACAGAGAGAGACAGAGACAGAGAGAGAAACAGAGAAACAGACAGAGAGAGACAGAGAGAAAGTGGGTTTCTTTAGGGCTAAAATAACATTGTATCCTTTCTTCAGTTGCTGACAAGGCGGCCTATCTTCAGGGTCTGAACTCTGCTGACCTGCTCAAGGCCCTCTGCTACCCCAGAGTCAAGGTTGGGAATGAGTATGTCACCAAAGGCCAGACTGTAGAGCAGGTAGGTGCATACTTTAACTTGACCATCAGGGACAAAAGCATTTAATGGTTCTCATGTAATTCCAAGAGTTGTATCTTTGTCTTTTAAGGTCATCAATGCAGTGGGTGCCCTGGCCAAAGCCATGTATGAGAAGATGTTCCTGTGGATGGTCACCCGCATCAACCAGCAGCTGGACACCAAGCAGCCCAGGCAATACTTCATTGGGGTCTTGGACATCGCTGGCTTTGAGATCTTTGATGTGAGTTGCTAGCTAGTGTGTATAGGATTTCTTTAGCAAAGTGGTAAAAAAAAAAAACTCCTAAGAAAGAACTGGTGAATATTAAAAAGGATTGATTGGGCTGCTACTAGTCATTTATTACAGTGGCAATTTCACTTCTAGAGAAACAATGTACTTAATGAAGCCTCTTAAACTTGCTATGTGATCCAAATGGAGTTAAGAATTAATCTGTAGTTGTGGACAGAGATGGGAGCACTAAAAATTCCCACTAGGAAAAATGAAGTTGACATGAACACACCACAGTAAACATTAAAAACATATAATCTCTGATTATATCTATAGTGGAGACTTCATTCAGAAATACTTAGGCAGATAATAAAGGCTTTGAAAAGCTTAATAATTTAGAATCAGCAATAATGAGTGCAGTTAACTTCTTATGCTCATTAAAGCGATAACATCAAACAAAAATTCATATTTGATTAGGGCATACATTTTTCCTGCTTACACTGTTCAAGAAATTTATCTTCCTTCTAATTACTAATGCAAAAGCAAGGGCATTACATGAAATATAGAAAAGCAAGAGGAAATCTTCCTCATAATTCTACTACTACCCATATCTAGTTAATGTTGACATTTTATGTGGTTTTAAATATATAAGTATGTGCTATTCAACAAATTTAAGTTCATATAATTTAGGTATCCTGATTTTTGTCCTTATTTCTCACTAAGAAGAACAAAAAGGTAGGGCTACCCATGATGGTAGAAACCTATAATTCTAGTATTTCGGAAGATGAAGTAGGAGCATCTTGGCCCAAGTCCAGCCCAGGAAAAAAACATCAGATCTATTTTAAAACAAACTCAAGCAAAAAATGGCTATAATGATGGCTCAAGTGGTAAAGCATTTGCCCCTGCAAGTATAAGGCCTAGTTCAACCCTTAGTACTGCCCAAAAGTGTGTGTGTGTGGGGAGGGGATAAAGAAAAACCGAGATGACAATTATTGCTCACTTGGAATCCTGACCACAATGACTTCCATCCTCACCATTTCTGATGCAACCAATGGGAACTTAATTCTTTTATTTTTTTCCCCTTCATCATTCTGAGTAAGAATAACTAACTCAAGAGTTGACCAGCAGAAGCAAACTGGCCCTTAAATGAGTCCACACAAAAACAACTATGAACGCTTTGGGAAATGTAGAAGATAATGAGAACAAACATAGGATGATTAAGTGGAAACAGCAAAATATCTGAATAAACTTAAGCAAATGCAAGGAGAGTATTCAAACTGACTTGAGATTTCCTTGGTAGCAGAAACAGCTTCCATCTTCCTTCAACCCTCCCAAACAGTCTGCTTATTTCTCTTCAGTTAAATGATTTTGACCTCTATTATTATGCCAAAAGGCTATTGGATATTTTAAATGCTCAATTTGCTAACCAGAGGAGTAAACATGTCTCTTTGTGCAGTTCAACAGCCTGGAGCAGCTATGCATCAACTTCACCAATGAGAAACTGCAACAGTTTTTCAACCACCACATGTTCGTGCTGGAGCAGGAGGAGTACAAGAAAGAAGGCATCGAGTGGACATTCATTGACTTCGGGATGGACCTGGCTGCCTGCATCGAGCTCATAGAGAAGGTATCTTACACATCACTCAGAACCCTCTTCCCATGCTGCAATGCGACTCATGTTTACCAATGCGACTCATGCTTACCAATGCCTTTGCCTCAAATCTAGCCAATGGGCATCTTCTCCATCCTGGAAGAGGAGTGCATGTTTCCCAAGGCAACAGACACCTCTTTCAAGAACAAACTCTATGAACAGCATCTTGGAAAGTCTGCCAACTTCCAGAAGCCCAAGGTGGTCAAAGGCAAGGCTGAGGCCCACTTCTCTCTGATCCACTACGCCGGTACCGTAGACTACAACATTACCGGCTGGCTGGACAAGAACAAGGACCCCCTGAATGAGACTGTAGTGGGGCTCTACCAGAAGTCTTCAATGAAAACTCTAGCTTACCTCTTCTCTGGGGCTCAAACTGCTGAAGCAGGTAATGCTTTAAGGTATTACCTTCATTTAGTCATTCAATAGTTTTTCTTTATTTGGTTTTGTGCTGGTACCAGGGCCTGAACTCAAGGCCTGTCCTCTCACTCAGCTACTTCTGCTTGTGGCTAGAACTCTACCACTTAAGCTAACACTTCAATTCTAACATTTTGCTGGTGAATTGAAGAATCAGACCTAAGATTTGTCTGTTTGAGCTGTCGTTGAACGGCAATCTTTACATCTTGCTGTGATGGTAGGTTTGAGACACAAGCTCCTGGCTACAAGTTTTGTATGGTATTAGATCAAGGATGTTGCTCTTAAAGCCCTGACAGAAGGACTGCAGGCCAAACATTTTGTTCCTCCAAGCTCTGGAGTAGGCTGCTCTGTAGTTATACATTTGTGGCTCACCTCACTGCTAACAGAGGCTACTACTGATAGTGGCTCACCTTGCTACTACTACAAGTGGTCCAAGATCATGATCTCAACCAATGAAAAAGCCTTAGCCTCTATGTTTCTCTCCTCTTTCTTCTACCATTGAACATTGAGTCTCTGTGGATAAATAAAGCACCATTGTGGCCAAGTTCTGCCTCTGAATAACGTTGGAAGTTAGTGCATCTGCAAATGTCTGAAGCTTGGGAAGTTCATCTCATGATAGACAAAGAATAGCAGAAAAGTAGATGCAAACCTAGTTGAAAAATAATATTCAAACTGGCTGCTGGTGGTTCATGCCCATAACCCTAGCAATTCAGGAGGCTGAGATCTGAGGATCATGGTTCAAAGACAGCCTGGGCAGGAAAGTCTATGAGACTCTTACCTCCAATTACCCACCAGAAAACTGGAACTGGCACTGTGGCTCAAGTGGGAGAGTACCAGCCTTGAGCTGAAGAGTTGAGGGACAGTGCCCAGGCCCAGAGTTTAAGCCCCATGATTGACCAAAAAAAAATTCAGACAGTGACACCAATCAAATAGAAAAATGCTATACTTGCACACAGAAAGCAAATAAATTATCAAGTTGACTCAAAACTATTTTTAATTTCATCTTTCCTTCTTTTCTTCAACAGAGGCGAGTGGTGGAGCTGCCAAGAAAGGTTCTAAGAAGAAAGGTTCCTCTTTCCAGACTGTATCTGCCCTTTTCAGAGTAAGGAAACATTGTTCTTTGGCATACCCTCGTTACTTTAGGAATTTGTCTTTAGAAGCACAAGATCTTTTTTTTCCAGACCTTAGTAAACAACTAACTGACATTTCTGGGCAATGGTGACTCGGGCCTATAATCCTAGCTACTCAAGAGGCTGAGATCCAAAGGATCAAGGTTTGAAACCAGCCTGAGCAGAAAAGTCATTGAAGCTCCATTACTACTTAACTAGTACAAAAGCAGGGCTTGAGATATAGCTCAAGTGGTAGAATGCCAGCCAAGCAACTGTAAGGCCCTGAATCCAAACCCTAGAACCATGAGAAAAGAAAAAGAAAAAGAACTGACTAATGACTGCTGTTGATCTGAATTTGGAGAGAAGGAATTTAAACTATTCAGAAATTACTGTATTATCTTTCATACAGAGTTAAATACTAGAGACTCTGCCATAGGAAAATTTCTAGAACTTAATGTTGAGCCATCTCTAGACCAGTTGAGTCATGACAATGAGCGGTGGCAGATGCAGGAAGACTAAGACACCAAGAATGGAAGTCTAGCAGTTAACCTTACAAACCTAATATCATATCCTGGCTGTTTATCCAAGCAGTTCTCAATTATAGTAGTAAGGTTGCTCCTTCATTGACAGAGCTTTAAAATAGGAGCTATGCTTAACGGTTCAAAGGTGGTACATGTTGCTTGCATTTCCTTATTGGAGAACTATAGATTTAGTAGAAGAGAGAATATCTACTATAGGAAGCAACAACCTGGGCTTGTGGATGTCATTGGGTAGCCAAGTGCCAGGATAGAAAGAAGAATGGTGCTGGCATAAATGGAAAAGAAGTACACAAAAAGCTGCTTTACATGTGTAAATTCTGCCAACTCAAGTGCAGGAAAGTGTAATGAGGAAGAAAGGGCATCTCAGAAGCAGCACTCAACTGTTCCCATAAATGAACAGCTCATCCTGGTCACTCAGCCAAGCTCAAGAGACTGATTGTCTAGCTCTACCAAGTGCTGATAATCTTGCCAATAGTCTGAGATGACAAGTTTTTCTGAATTTATAGGAGAATTTGAACAAGCTGATGACAAATCTCAGGAGTACTCATCCTCATTTTGTGAGATGCATCATCCCCAATGAAACGAAAACTCCTGGTAAGACACTTCCCAAATGAGTCTCCTGCGTGACTTTTTTTTTCCAGACTGTTATTTAGAAGACATTCTCTTTTCTTAGGGGCCATGGAGCACGAGCTCGTCCTGCACCAGCTGCGGTGTAACGGCGTGCTGGAAGGCATCCGTATCTGCAGGAAAGGGTTCCCAAGCCGGATTCTTTATGCAGACTTCAAGCAGAGGTCAGACTTTCCTAATTATGCAGTATCTTGCAGCTTTGTGTGACCAAACAATGCAAGCAAGAAAAATGTCTCTGTTTGTTGTTTGAATTTGCCACAAAACAGGTAAAAATGTTAAGTTTCAAAAGAGAGGAATATTAATTTAAACCACAGTGAAGAATTTTTACCAGACTTGCCAGCTCACCGAGGTGAACTCTAACTTCAATAATTTTAAGAGAAAGAGAAAAAGAGGGAGAAGAGAATGAAAACACAAAACAAAACCAGAACATATCTCTGAGCTAGGCCTGGCAGTGCAAACCTGTAATCAGAGCTAGTCAGGAGGTAAAGGAAGGATCATCAATTTAAGGTCAGCCCAGGAAAAATTGGTCTAGAGACCTCTTCCCAAAAACAAAATAGAAACAAAAGGGGTGATGGCATGGCTCATGTGATAAAGCAAATGTAAGCATTAGGTTCAATCCTTAGTACAGAATGAAAAATACTAGAGCAAAAAATTATGAATTATATTTCCACTGCTTACTAGGCTTATATTAACTCATTAACCTTCACAAAAAATACAGTAGCACTAAGTACTGTCATAACTTTTGGGGTTTTTTGTTTTTATTTTTGTGTGTGCTAGTTCTGGGGCTTGAACTCAGGGCCTAGGCATTGTCCCTGAGCATGTTTGCTCAAGGCTAGTGTCTCTATCACTTGAGCCACACCTCCGTTTCCAAGTTCTTGCTAATTAATTGGAGATCAGAGTCTCACAGACTTGCCAGCCTGGGCTGCGCTTCAAACCACAATCCTCAGATTTCAGCCTCCTGAGCAGTTAAGGTTAGAGGCATGAGCCACCAGCATCCAGCTCATGACCTTGGTTTATAGATGAATAAACAGAGGCTCAGATAGATTAAATTATTTGCCTAAAGTCACACAGTTTACAAGTGCTGAATTAGAAGCTGTCCCACACAGGGGGACATTTAGGGCCACTTTCTTAGATTTCATCGGTTTTTTTTCCTCTCACACATTAGCTTCCCAGTGTTTCTTAGAAATAGAAAGACATGCCGGGCGCTGGTGGCTCACGCCTGTAATCCTAGCTACTCAGGAGGCTGAGATCTGAGGATCGCGGTTCAAAGCCAGCCCAGGCAGGAGAGACTGTGAGACTCCTATCTCCAATAAACCACCAGAAAACTGGAAGTGGCACTGTAGTTCAAGTGGTAGAGCTCTCGCCTTGAGCTGAAGAGCTGAGGGACAGCGCTCAGGCCCAGAGTTCAAGCCCAACGACCAACCAAAAAAAAAAAAAAAAAAGAAATAGACATTTCACAATGACAGCTCCCTAGGTCCTTTTCTATTCCCTGATAAGCCCATCTTAAGAATCAGAAGAGGCCTGTTGGCAGCTGCAGGCAATCAGTCTCTCCTAAATCTAGGACTAGTGAAATTGAGAGAGAGTGGCATTGCCCAAGATGCAAGGTGGCCCAAGTCTGGTCTTGAGCAATTAGGACAATTCTTCATGTCAAAAGTATCTTCTACCATGTTTCTCAATAAAAAGCAGCTTTCTTGGACACAGGATCTTATTTAAACAGAAAATCCATCAAACAAGAACAACACATTACATTATTAGAGATTATCTGCACTTCAGTGTGAACATTATCTAACCCTTACTTAAGAACAGTATCTGGCAAAGCACAAAGGAAAATTGCAATTGTATGGGAGTGTAAAAATGAAGCAAAAAGTTGACCATCTATGCAAAAGAATACCTCCTTTAAAAAGAATGCATTTTTAAAAATTGATTTTTAAAAATTAACCAATGTTAGCACACCAAGTGTTAAAAATGTTTATTTACTTTAAAGATACAAGGTGTTAAATGCAAGTGCCATCCCTGAAGGCCAATACATTGATAGCAAGAAGGCTTCTGAGAAGCTCCTTGGGTCCATCGACATTGACCACACCCAGTATAAGTTTGGTCACACTAAGGTAATGACCTCTCATTGTAGCCTCTTGCTATTCCTGTCTCTTTGAATTTTGTGTCAGCTTTCTGATCTGCAATGTGCCCATGTACAGGTCTTTTTCAAAGCTGGTCTTCTGGGGCTTCTAGAGGAGATGAGAGATGACAAGCTAGCCCAACTGATTACTCGAACCCAGGCCATGTGCAGAGGGTACTTGGCAAGAGTGGAGTATCAGAAGATGGTGGAGAGAAGGTATTTAAAAACATATAGTTTATGCATAAACAGAAAACACACTTGAGGTGTCTTACCCTTCAGACTCAATTGCGGGTTCTTAAGAATAAATAACAAGAAGTAAGAGTTTTAAAAGGAACTGGGAGGGGCTGGGAAGGTGGCTCAGTGGTAGAGCGCTTGCCTTGCATGCTCAAGGCCCTGGGTTCGATTCCTCAGCACCACATAAGCAAAAAGAAAAAAGCCGGAAGTGGCACTGTGGCTCAAGTGGTAGAGCGCTAGCCTTGAGCTGAAGAGCTGAGGGACAGCACCCAGGCCCAGAGTTCAGGCCCCACAACCGGACCCAAAAAAAAAAAAAAAAAAAAAAAAGGAACTGGGAGAAAACTTGAGGATCATCATCATAGGATAGATTTGGTATTTGGGTAAAAAACTGAGACGTATAAAGTCTATAAAGTTCCTTATATAAGTAGAAAAATGTACCAGTATCAGAGAAAAATTAAATCCCTAACACTCTGTTCTAATATAAACTTATTGATGGATGATTAAATAAAGAAAATCAGAATTTACAGCATTTTCAAGAATTTTAATTATATAAAGCATTTTTTTCCATCTGATCATTATATTTTAACCTATTGTGATTGAAAGTGTTAAGGACATTTTTCTGCGAAAGACATTTTGCAATGAGTTAATTCAATGTCATCAGGGGATAGAGTCTTCTGGTGATCTTAACTGATTCACTGGCAGATTTGAGTCTACAGAGCCAGGCATCACAGATTGAAGGTTCTATCTGACCAGCACCTACACTGAGAAGTGCATTTTACGTTTATACCTGCCTGTCAGAACTTAAATGGATACGTGTGTAACTACATAAACAAATTTTATGAAACATCTTTTAATTATGCTAAAGTTTTCTATTATGTTCTATTTTATTAAAAATAGTAAATTTGGATCATGACTATTAAATATGTATTTGAGTCCCTGTCTATAATTGAGAGTAAATCATTGTTAAATAATCTAGATAAAGGCAAATGTAGTATTACAGAGAAGAATGAAAAATACACTCAATATTAACATATAAAGCTAGAGACTGTTGAATAAATTCTGACTTTTTGAATCTCATACCCCACATTATTCTTCAAGGGTTATGTTCTCCTTCCATTGCCTTTACAGTCTTCTAGTAAGAATGTCTGAGAAGCACTAATGCAACCTGTGCTTCTCAAAATGTGGTCTTTAATTTGTACCATCTCGTGCATTCTTGTTAAATTTTTTTAAAAAATCAGTCTCATCCCTAATCCTTTCAATCTGACCACTGGAGGTAAAGGAGTGTTTTAATGAGCTCTTTGGGTGATTCTTATTTATTGCCCAACTCTGACAAGCAAAGACGTAAACAAATAAATAATTAGAAAGTCCTTGACTAGCACCTCAAAAGATTTCATTAACCTACGTGTTTGAAAGTAGATGAGGAATAAGGGTGTGTGTGAGGGAGAACCATCCGTTCTCACTGCTATGGTTAAATCTCCTTTCATCAGCCACACAATGCCTATTTACACTCATTGAATTTCAGGGAGTCCATCTTCTGTATCCAGTACAACATCCGGGCCTTCATGAATGTCAAGCACTGGCCTTGGATGAAACTCTTCTTCAAGATCAAGCCTTTGCTAAAGAGTGCGGAGACTGAGAAGGAGATGGCCACCATGAAGGAAGAGTTCCAGAAAACCAAGGATGAGCTCGCCAAGTCAGAGGCGAAAAGGAAAGAACTGGAAGAAAAGATGGTGTCACTATTAAAAGAAAAAAATGACCTGCAGCTGCAGGTTCAAGCTGTAAGTTGGGGTACCTTCCTGAGTATTAGTAATTAGTAAGTGCTAGAGTTTTAGTCACTATGAGCTGTAAGCTGATTAGTCAGCATGGAGACGCTCATTCTGGAGAGGTTCAAACTCTTCCATGGCCTATACATTCCTCCACTGGCAAATAGCTAACTGGCTATGAGGAGGAAGATCTAGTCATTCTTTTCCATTCAACACAATTTCATCAAACTACAGGATATACGGCTTCTTTTCCCTTTGAGAAAGTCTTTAAAAGTAACCTAACATGAAATAATACCAAATAAAATAAATGAAAGGAAAGATAGCATGGAGAGACATTTGTTAAAACTTCCTTTGAGCCCATAGATCTTAACTTGCAGTATGGACAGTTGACAAATGGAAGTATTCTACATTAAATTTTATTGAATTAATTATTAATCTCAAAAACTCCTGGGTTTTCCAATCCATCTGTAGTCAGTGCCCTATCATATTGTACCCAGATTGCTGTAGCAACATCTTAATTGTTCTGCTTTGTCCCAACTTGTATCCATCCAACTACTCCCTGTCCACTCCTAGGCCAATCATCTTAGAGCAGCTTTCATCAACTTGGAAATGTAATTTATAGGACTGTCTTTCATTTTGATGGAATGGAATTGGTCTGGCATAATTTATTCATGACACAATCATTTTTTTTTCTGTGAAGATTAGTCTCTGCTGTCATTTGGGCAGTATAATAACTCCTTCAAGTTTACAGATGGAAAAGGAGCCACTTTTTTCCTGCCTACATCTCCCGCAAATCTGCCCCACCCTCTTCTATTCTCTTCAGAATTTGTCCTTCAACACTATATTTACCACATGCTACAGGGAACAACATATATGGAAAGACAGCCAAGTCATTTATGCACTCGAAGATTGATATGTATTCCAAGTGTCTCTTATTTCCTGCCTGCCCTGTTCCTCTTAATTAGAAACAGCATGTTACCAGGAATTTTTTGATTACTCTATGCCTCAATGTGAATATACAGCATCTTATCCATTATCACTCTCTAGAACTACAAAGAAAATATTTCTCTAGCAGCTGCATCTTGAATTTCTCCTATAATTCTGTTTTATCCCTTCCGTCCCCAAATTAGAAAAATATATATACAAGATGCAGGGCACCAGAATCAAATGCAGTGAAAACAGGGGTTATACCGTGGGGGAATTACATACCACAGAAACAAAAAAATCACATAGTACATTATAAATATGTTAAAAACAGCAGTAAGAAAGAAGAAAACCACTTGTGTCCCTATCTTGGGGTTCATTTCGCTTAACATCATCATATATGGTCATATGTACATAACTTTTGACCTTTTATGCTTGTCCTAAAAGGCTTAAATAGGGATACCGGTGGACCCATTGTAACAATGAGATGTACAAGATACTATGTTGAAAACAAACTTTACAACTTTGGGTGTGGGGGGGAAGGAGTTGGGGAGGTGGGGAAAGAAGGAGGGTAGGGGATAAACAAAGGAGGAGGTAACAATTCTCAATAGGAAATGTGCTCATTACCTTACTCATGTAACTGTAACCCCTCTGTACAGTATCTTTACAATAAAAAGCATATATATTTTTAAAAAGGAATTTCTCCTGCAAGAATGTTTCTCCATTCCCCTACTTCTTCTTTCCCTGATAAGGTGATTTCTACAAACCTAAAGCCTATGCATTTCTCAAGGCCCCATCTGAATATTGCTTCTTTGATGAAACCATCCTGTATCAAATTCTTTCATCTCTGATGTCACAAATTGTTTTCTACATTAATGATTGTGTTTGAGATGCAGTTTTGCTAATCTACTGTCAAATATATTCTTCTAAAGTAATAGGAAAACAATGGATATATTCTGGCTTCCCACATAATGAAGATACACATACAGTAGGTGGATCAGGAAAAAAAAAATTGCAAAGACATAAATCAGTGAAGACAGGAATCTGAAGGACAACCAAAGAAATTTAGACTTTTACTGTTGTAAAGTACTGCACTCTTTCAATTTTGATTTTGTTCCCAATTCCAGGAAGCTGAAGGCTTGGCTGATGCAGAGGAGAGATGTGATCAGCTGATCAAGACCAAAATCCAGCTGGAGGCCAAAATCAAAGAGGTAACAGAGAGAGCTGAGGATGAGGAAGAGATCAATGCTGAGCTGACAGCCAAGAAGAGGAAGCTGGAGGATGAGTGCTCAGAACTGAAGAAAGACATCGATGACCTTGAGCTGACCTTGGCCAAGGTCGAAAAGGAAAAGCATGCCACAGAAAACAAGGTATGAAACACATTCAGCTACATGTTCTACACTGAGGTTCTGCCACCCAATGTAGTCATTTTCTAACAGAGAGCTTTCATTCTTCACCTTTGTAGGTGAAAAACCTTACAGAAGAGATGGCAGGCCTGGATGAGACCATTGCTAAGCTGACCAAGGAGAAGAAGGCCCTCCAAGAGGCCCACCAGCAGACCCTGGATGACCTTCAGGCAGAGGAGGACAAAGTCAACACTCTGACCAAAGCTAAAATCAAGCTAGAGCAGCAAGTGGATGATGTAAGTTAGCATAACCAAGAAGCTATTTTCTTTTAAAGAAAATGAAACATTCCTTGCATCTCAACATTATTTATATTTAGCTTGAAGGGTCGTTGGAGCAAGAAAAGAAACTTCGCATGGATCTAGAAAGGGCAAAGAGGAAACTTGAGGGTGACTTGAAGTTGGCCCAAGAGTCCATAATGGACATTGAAAATGAGAAACAGCAACTTGATGAAAAACTCAAAAAGTAAGTTTGAAAGATTTGCTTATGGATTTGCCTCTCATGTTTCATATGAACTAAATTGGTATCCTCCACTACGTTTCTAAAAGGAAAGAGTTTGAAATGAGCAATCTGCAAAGCAAGATTGAAGACGAGCAGGCACTCGGTATTCAATTGCAGAAGAAGATCAAGGAATTGCAAGTAAATACATGGTTTCCATCTCTCTAATTTAACAGGAAAAAAATGATCAGCACCAGAAGCTGAGTCTGTGCTTTCTACCATATCTAGGCCCGCATTGAGGAGCTGGAGGAGGAAATCGAGGCAGAGAGGGCCTCCAGGGCCAAAGCAGAGAAGCAGCGCTCTGACCTCTCCCGGGAACTGGAGGAGATCAGCGAGAGGTTGGAAGAGGCTGGTGGAGCCACTTCTGCCCAGATCGAGATGAACAAGAAGCGGGAGGCTGAGTTCCAGAAAATGCGCAGAGACCTGGAGGAGGCCACCCTGCAGCACGAAGCCACAGCTGCCACCCTGAGGAAGAAGCATGCAGACAGTGTGGCTGAGCTTGGGGAGCAGATCGACAATCTGCAGAGGGTCAAGCAGAAGCTGGAGAAGGAGAAGAGTGAGATGAAGATGGAGATTGATGACCTTGCTAGTAACGTTGACACAATCTCTAAAGCTAAGGTACTACAGAGGAAATTAATATTAATTTCACTAATGTGTTTGCACAGATCACTTTACATACACCAAGGCATTTGTTATTTTCAGTGATACTAGGAAAGTAAACAGGGGTGATAGTAGTGTTTTCATTATTTTGGTACTTGAGGACATAGAAATTCAGACATCAAGCGCATCCATTATATTGTGACGTGAGACAGTACCAGCTTTCAAACATAAGCCATCTGTGTTCTCTAGGTCTCCAGTTGGAAAATACAAGTATGTAGTAGCGCATTTTAGGTATTTATAAAGGCAAACAAGCTCCTTTTTGAATTTGCTTCTAGAACATGTAATTCTTACGGGATCAATAAAGTAGAATATAACCTTTCACTTCTCATGTTAATACTTAATGGAGTTAGATGATCAGTTTTCTTAATAAAAAAGTGAGAAAAATTTCCTTCTATATTATATTATAATATATTATATTATATTATTATATTATATACAAGATGATTGAGTTATTTTGTGTACCAAAACAAATATTTGCCCTTTTTCACTTGGAGAGAGGTCATAACTACCACAAAGCAGATGAAAAGGGCCTTCCTCATTTCTTTCCTTCACTTTTTCTCTTACAGGGGAACCTAGAGAAGATGTGCCGCACTCTAGAGGACCAAGTGAGTGAGCTGAAATCAAAGGAAGAAGAGCAGCAGCGCCTCATCAATGACCTGACGACCCAGCGGGGACGTCTGCAGACAGAATCTGGTAAGTCCCCCCTTTTCTACGGTGCCTAAGAGTAGAGATGATGTAGTTAAGGACAAATGATTTGGTGATGTCACAGCCTAATAAAAGCAAATGAGACCATTTGTTATTCACTGAAAGGCTCCGATTCAAAGTCTACATGCAAGGTCATTTTAGGACAACACTGGGGACAAAGATTTCTATCTACTAGTTCAAGCACTGTTCCAGAAACACCTTGAGTATTTGTTTATACAGGGTATACTAGGGTCAGTGGTCACTCCACCATGGGTGGGCATCTGCTTCAGGATACTTTCTGTTGTTACTGTTTTGCAGAGGATTGAACCCAAGGACTCACACAGTCTAGGCAGGTGCTCTACTATTGAATTATACTCCCTACTTGGATTTCTTTTGTATTTTTTTATTATTGTGAACTGAATTTGTAGATGGGGATATGGACAGACTCATTTCTTAAAAGTCTCTGGAACTAGAACTGTTCAATATTGGACATTTCAGCTTCCTTCAATGACAGCCATTGTAAGATTTTGCACAAGAGCATATCAGCCTAAAAGAATTGGTTACAAAAAAAAGAAAAATAATAGGCTTTGTGTATGAATCTAAGCTGGGCTGTATTCATTCATTTGGATTAATATGTTCATTTCAACTCAGAAAAGAGAAATTTAGCATTCAGCTTGAAGATTTCAATAGAAAATTCAGTTGTCTGTGTTGATTAACTTGGAAGGAAAAGAGCCAAACATATTTCTAACTTGG
Organism: Dipodomys merriami; assembly: GCF_024711535.1. Classification (NCBI taxonomy): domain Eukaryota; kingdom Metazoa; phylum Chordata; class Mammalia; order Rodentia; family Heteromyidae; genus Dipodomys; species Dipodomys merriami. Next base: position 2,313,580 of record NW_027203270.1, read on the forward strand.
GCATGCAGAATTCTTTTCTTAGAAAGCAACGGTGCCATTTGTTTTGTCTACCAGGTGAATTCTCACGCCAGCTTGATGAAAAAGAAGCTCTAGTGTCCCAATTATCAAGGGGTAAACAAGCATTTACTCAACAGATTGAGGAACTAAAGAGGCAACTTGAAGAGGAAGTAAAGGTGACTATTATTCCAAGACTGATTTCTATTGCTATTTTGGCCCATGAGTTGACTGTCAATGAAGCCACTTATGCCAACTTTAACTTTTGAAACTCAATTAAATGTTTAGATATCTTATAAGATGAAGGTATAACTATCTTTGTAGGCCAAGAACGCCCTGGCCCACGCCCTACAGTCCTCCCGCCATGACTGTGATCTGCTTCGGGAGCAGTATGAGGAGGAGCAGGAATCCAAGGCAGAGCTGCAGAGGGCGCTGTCCAAGGCCAACAGTGAGGTTGCCCAGTGGAGGACCAAATATGAGACGGACGCCATCCAGCGCACCGAGGAGCTGGAAGAAGCCAAGTATGTACATAGATACAACAGACTACCTAGACAACTCTGCATATCAAGTGAATGAGTCCACCAGTGCTCACTAAATAACTTCTGTTCCAGTCACTATCCAGCAATGAGAAACATTCCTGAATGAGAACAAACATGACTCCTGTCCTACTTGCCTAAAATCAAGGAAACAATAACACATGATTACAAATTGCAAATCTTAGGTTGCTCAAAAGCTCACCAAGCCAATCAGTGTTGCGTTGGACTTCTCCACTTACTCTTCCTTCTACCTGGAATACTGTCCTTCAAAGTCTTATTCTAGCTTACACTGACTTCTTTCACATGTTGACTCAAATGTTATCTCCTTAGAGAGGCTTTCCTGAAATACCTACAGGAATTACCCACTACTTACTAGTTGCCCACTATTTATTATTTTAAAACATTTTTGTCTCATTTACTTCTGCAAGGTGTTATTGCTCACTTGTTTTAATCTTCATGAAGCAGGAAAATTTTTGTCTGGTTCAAGGCTTTGCTGGAAGAAATGAATAGCATTAATATGAAGTTTCTAATACTCTTCAGTGATGTAATAGTTTGTAACTCCTACTATAGTTCCTTCTTCCTGAAAAACTCCTGTGATCTCCAGGAAGAAGCTGGCCCAGCGTCTGCAGGCTGCTGAGGAACACGTAGAAGCTGTGAACGCCAAATGTGCTTCCCTGGAGAAGACGAAGCAGCGGTTGCAGAATGAGGTGGAGGACCTCATGCTTGACGTGGAAAGAACCAACGCAGCTTGTGCAGCCTTGGACAAAAAGCAAAGGAACTTTGATAAGGTGATTCTTGCAGCATTCTCTCCCCTCCACAGACCTTCCCAGTGTCCTTTACAGTCGATAACTGCTCCTGGCTTTTCAGATCCTGGCAGAATGGAAGCAGAAATATGAGGAAACACATGCTGAGCTTGAGGCCTCTCAGAAAGAGGCCCGCTCCCTGGGCACTGAGCTGTTCAAGATGAAGAATGCCTATGAAGAATCCTTGGATCACCTAGAAACTCTGAAGCGAGAGAACAAAAACTTACAGCGTAAGTCCCCTTTACTTTCAACAATAATCATGACTTAGAGGGATCTATCTTTTCTGATATGGATTTAATCCAATCCTTGCCTATCTTTACTCAAACAATAGAGGAGATTTCAGACCTCACGGAACAAATTGCTGAAGGAGGGAAACGTATCCATGAACTGGAGAAAATAAAGAAACAAGTAGAACAAGAGAAGTGTGAACTTCAGGCTGCTTTAGAAGAAGCTGAGGTAGAGATCAAACTGTATATTTTAAACCAAAGCATTCAGAAAGAATTTAAGTCCATCTGCAGATTGAGACAAAAGATATGCAGTACAAAATTGTCAGTGGGCAGAAAACCTGTAGTATTTTCTTGCTCATGTTGTCTCTTGCTGTCCTTAGGCATCCCTTGAACATGAAGAAGGAAAGATCCTGCGCATCCAGCTCGAGCTGAACCAAGTCAAGTCTGAAATCGACAGGAAAATTGCTGAGAAGGATGAGGAAATTGACCAGCTGAAGAGAAACCATATCAGAGTGGTAGAATCCATGCAGAGCACACTGGATGCTGAGATCCGGAGCAGGAATGATGCCATCAGGATCAAGAAGAAGATGGAGGGAGACCTCAATGAAATGGAAATCCAGCTCAACCACTCCAACCGCATGGCTGCTGAGGCCCTGAGGAACTACAGGAACACACAAGGCATCCTCAAGGTAAATGGCTCCCAGAGATGATGGTCCCAGGAAGACTGGGCTGACTCAGGCTGAGAGCTGGGTGTCTCAATGGTCTTTTCCTTCCTCAGGACACGCAGCTGCACCTGGATGATGCTCTCCGGGGCCAGGAGGATCTGAAGGAGCAGCTGGCCATGGTGGAGCGCAGAGCCAACCTGCTGCAGGCTGAGATTGAGGAGCTACGGGCCACGCTAGAGCAGACAGAGAGGAGCAGGAAAATTGCAGAGCAAGAGCTCCTGGATGCCAGCGAGCGTGTCCAACTCCTCCACACCCAGGTGAGCAGAGTCATAAGAGATACAGAGGAATCAAGACAAAATTCTTGAGCATATTTAGTGATATTTGGAAATGTTGTGTTTTGTAGAGTTTTGATTAAAATATTGATTGTTTAGATTAACACTATTTTTGTTCATCTGAACTATAACATCTGGGTTTGACTTAAAAAGTATTTTACCAACTCAGATTATTTATGTAACAAAGAGGGATGGTAGTAATTGTATGTGGTGGGGTGTGGGTATGCATACACTTGCAGGACAGTACTGGGGCTTGAACTCAGGGCATCTCAATCTTGTTTATGTTTTTCTCACAAGGCTGACACTCTACCCCTTGAAACAGTCCTCCATTATTGGCTTTTTGCTTGTTAACTGGATATCAGAATCTCTCAGATTTGGCTGCCAGAGCTAGGTTCAAACCTCAATCCTTAGATCTCAGCCTCTTAAATAGCTAGGATTACAAGCATGAGGGATGCTGGTAATTTAATTAATTTATAAGTTCATTAGAACATTGGGAACCTTAATTTGTCTACTGTCCACTTGATATTGTTAAAATTGGTATTTTACCCAGAACACCAGCCTGATCAACACCAAGAAGAAGCTGGAGACTGACATCTCCCAAATCCAGGGAGAGATGGAGGACATTGTGCAGGAAGCCCGCAATGCAGAGGAGAAGGCCAAGAAGGCCATCACCGATGTGAGCAGAGGGCAACAGGGTGGTAGGTGAACTTCAATCGCGCTGTGCTCTCTCGGCTCTTAATTTTTTTGTCTTACTGCTCACTAGGCTGCCATGATGGCTGAGGAGCTGAAGAAGGAGCAGGACACCAGCGCCCACCTGGAGCGGATGAAGAAGAACATGGAACAGACAGTGAAGGACCTGCAGCTTCGTCTGGATGAGGCTGAGCAGCTGGCACTGAAGGGCGGCAAGAAGCAGATCCAGAAACTGGAGGCCAGGGTAGGTGTTTATTGTCTATTTCCATATGCTTCCAATGCCAGATTGGATCAAAGTTCTTAAGGGCTTACCTGTTTGCAGGTGCGTGAACTGGAAGGCGAAGTTGAGAGTGAGCAAAAACGCAATGTTGAGGCTGTCAAAGGTCTTCGCAAACATGAGAGGCGAGTAAAGGAACTCACTTACCAGGTATGCCCATAGTTCTTATCAGTTAAGCATCCTTACAAATGTATGTGAACTCCTGGTAGTCATGTGCTTCAGCAGTAAAGCTCTGTGGTTTATATGATGTTTCAGACTGAAGAAGATAGGAAAAATATCCTCAGGCTTCAGGATTTGGTGGATAAACTTCAAGCCAAAGTGAAATCTTACAAGAGACAAGCTGAAGAAGCTGTAAGTATCCTTAAGGACAAGGAACAAAAAATCTTTAGATTAAAAAAAGACTAATAATAGGGCTGGGAAGGTGGCTCAGTCATAGAGCGCTTGCCTTACATGCATGAGGCACTGGGTTCGATTCCTCAGCACCACATAAGCAAAAAGAAAAAAGCTGGAAGTGGTGCTGTGGCTCAAGTGGTAGAGCACTAGCCTTGAGCTGAAGAGCTGAGGGACAGCGCCTAGGCCCAGAGTTCAGGCCCCATGACGGGACCTTCCCCCCACCCCAAAAAAAGACTAAATTAAATTTACTGTCTATTTTAGTAAAAAAAAACTTTTATGAAGACAGTACCTTTTTATACTTATTTCTTGTCATTTGTTAATAGCATGATTTTAAAAGTAAACTGTCAGTCCACAAAAAAAAATCTCAAAAAATTTAACATCAGAAATAACACAGAAAAAAAAAAGAAATAACACACGTCCAATTCTCTGATTATAGTGAGATCAAATGGTAATGAGATAGGAAAATATAGAGAAAAATCTTTAGGTACTTAAATGTGAAAAAAAGCTTTTGTAAACTCTTGGTCTAAATTGAAGTTGAAAAGTATAATGATAATTAGTAATCAGTATTAATTGTAAATACAATTACAAGGAAGCTGCTACTTTTATATGACCGTAGGTGGTAATCAAAACTATTCTTAGAGGCTTTTTTGCTTTCACTATGAATTAAGATAAAATAAATGAATAATAGCCCAACTCAGAAGTTATAAACAAAGGAACACTGGAAGAAGCAGTGTTAAAAATAAAAGTAGAAATGGATCAAGGAGTTAGTATATCATACCTGTAATCCCAGCTATTCAGGAAGCTGAGAGCAGGACTAAGATTTGAGGCCAGCCAGGTAAGAAGAGTTCAAGAGACTCCATTTCTAAAGTAACCAGCAAAAAACCAGGCTAGAAGCATGACTCAATGGTAAAGTGTAAACTGAGTGAGTGTGAGTTCCTGAGTTCAAACCAGTAATATAAAAATAAGAAAAAAAGGTAGAAATGATTAGAATATATTTTCTCATTTGACTAGTTCAGTATTAAATAATATGTTCTGGAGCAATAAAATAAATATAACTAGTTTGCTTTTAAATGAGAAAATAGATTAACTGAGTTTTTTTCCCCTTTTTTCTTTTTGTGCCAGTAACTGGGGCTTGAACTCAGAACCTGAGCACTTTTAACTTTTTGCTTAAGACAAGCACTCTACCACTTGAGCCACAGCTCCACTTTCTGAAACAAAAATTAGGAATGAAAGAGAATATATCACATAGAGTACTTTTCATGTGCCATATAAACCTATTCAAAAAAAGTTGGAGGGCTGGGAAGGTGGCTCAGTGGTAGCGTGCTTGTCTTGCATGCATGAGGCCCTGGGTTCGATTCCTCAGCACTACATAAGCAGGAAAAAAAAAGCTGGAAGTGCCACTGTGGCTCAAGAGGTAGAGCGCTAGCCTTGGGGGTGAGAGCTGAGGGATAGCGCCCAGGCCCAGAATTCAGGCCCCACGACAGGACCCCCACACCCTCCTCAAAAAAAAAGTTGGAATCTTGAAAAAAATGGCTGGTGTTTTTATGAGAATATGAATAGCAAGTTGGATAAATAAGTTATTTCAGAATTACTTTTGAAAATGGAGCAGGTCCAGTTGGGTCTTTCAAAGTTTCAAGGAACAGATAATCCTCTAGCTATGTAAGCTGTTCTCAAGCATGGGAGAAGATGGGGAGCTTTCCAAATCATGTAAAAAGCTGGCATAACCCTCCTACCAAAACCTGTCCAAGGGAGTACAGAGGGAAGGGAATAAAGGCAGCCCTATTCATGAGTGTAGTTACAGCATGGAGAAATTAAAGTGGTAAAACAATTACTTTATTAAAACAATTGTCTATCAGTAATTAAATAAGCTCAAGTCCTACGACAAGGATTACTTTTCTATCAGGGAATCTATCACTACAATCATTACACCTAAAGCAGTAAGAAGCAAGTGGCCATGATAAGTAATAAAATTCAGCATTTATTTCAACTTTTATTTATTTTTAAAAAATAGTTCTTGATTTTAATCACTGCTCATATCATGACTTAGGGTTTTTTTTTAAATCATTTTATTAGTATTTTTTGTTTATGTAGTACTGAGGACTTGAACCCAGGGCCTCATACACGGTAGGCAAGCGCTCTACCCCTAAGCCATATTCCCATCCCTTATTTCAACTTTTAAAAGATATTGTTAAACTTATCATAACTACAGAAGAAGTCATTTAACAGGGAGCATCAACAACCCCAACTTCAATAGTCTTGCCATCTCCTCAGACTTCATATATTTTCTTGCTTTATCATGGCACATATCCTTAAGGTATATTAGATTCAAAAATAAGAATGATGATGCTCCAATTAAACTTAATTTCAATGAACAACATTTAGGAGATAGTAAGATCTGGCTTATCTGTAGATGCCAATTCCAGTTTTCTCACAGGTCTACAGAGCCAAGAAAGATGTATAGCATGGTTTTATAAAATTCCATTTTAATTTTCAGGAGGAACAGTCCAACACAAATCTATCCAAATTCCGCAAGATTCAGCATGAACTGGAGGAAGCCGAGGAGAGGGCTGACATTGCAGAGTCCCAAGTTAACAAACTGCGGGTAAAGAGCCGGGAAGTTCACACAAAAATCATAAGTGAAGAGTGATCAATTATGGATGCTATGGAATGACTGAAGAGAGACACAAAATGTGAAGTCTTTGGTCATTTCCCTCTGTAACTTTGTGTCTTCTACCCTATTCTTGCACAGGAAATAAAGAACACACAGTTCTTACCAAATAATGTTCATAGGCTGGTCGAGTCTTTTCTCTTTCCTAAAGCAATGTTTGACATTGCTTGAATAACCTTGACTAATCTCAAGGTTGTTAAACAATCATATTCAACCTGCCATTAAGCTGTATCTGGGTCCACATTTATCTTAGGTCTACTGCAATACTTTAAAATACTTTAAAAATGTCACTCATCAGAGAAACTTGTTCTGAGGAACAGGAATGTGGAAGTCATTTTTATTTCTTTCTAACCTTCACTAATATGTGGATTCAGTGAAATCCTAGAAAGTGTCTCCATCCTTTTACATGAACATAATTTTCCAGGGCTGTGTAAAAGATGGCACTAGCTACATTTTCACACATATAATCCAGACTGACTCAGGTCATGAATTCTCCTTGCTCCAAAACTGTTCTCCAGAAAACAAATAGCCAGGTGCTGGTGGCGCATGCCCATAATCCTTAGCTACTCAGGAGGCTAATATCTGAGAGTCATGGTTCAAAACCAACTCAGGCCGGAAAGTCCATGAAACTCTCTCTTTTTTTTTTTTTTGGTCATGGGGCTTGAATTCTGGGCCTGGGTGCTGTCCCTCAGCTCTTCAGCTCAAGGCTAGTGCTCTACCACTTGAGCCACAGAGCCACTTCTGGCTTTTCCTGCTTCTATGGTGCTGAAGAATCGAACCCAGGGCCTCATGCATGCAAGGCAAGCAGTTTACCACTGAGCCACCTTCCCAGCCCCTGCCCTCCCACACTGTGAAACTCTTATCTTCAATTAACCATTGGAAACCCAAAAGTGGAGAGCTGGCTCAAAGTGGTAGAGTGCTAACCTTGAGTAGAAAAACTCAAGAACAGCAACTATGTCTGAGTTCAATTCCCTATGACCAACCAAAACACAAAACAACAACAAAAAAGTAAAGAAATATATTCTTCACTGACCCATGAAGATTTTTTTCAATAGGCATACTAGCACAGCATACCTTGTACCCATTGATGACATGTGAATTGGGTAATAGATTTGAGCAAAATGTGACCCTGTTCCCTATAAAAGTTACAAAATGCCTGCCAAGCCTGGAGACATAGAAGATATTATTTTATATATTATAATGGAACAGCAATGGTCTATTGTGTTATATTTCCAGACTTTACGGACTTTTGTATAATCATGTGAAGAGCCAAAAACCAATGGCTAAGAATATCAATCAAATGCAAATCTCAAAGCAAACAATTCCAGTATGTACAAACAGAATGATGACTTTGGTGTAAAATATCAGTACGGTAGCTCTCTAGGTTACTCAGAGAAGTTTCTTAGAACATGAAGATTTTAAACTGGATGAAACTGATATGCGCAGCCAAAAAGTATAATCTTCCTGAAGAGTATCAAGGAAAAGCTAAATGCTAACTTCCCATCTGAACAGAGAGAAAGAATATCTTGGTCTAAACAGCCCAATGAGAATGATTTAAATAACACAGGCAATTTAACAGGTGAGTTGGATTTCCAACCTTGGGAAGGGTAAGGAATCACTCTTTGCACTGTATTATCTTATCTTTTATTTTGTTTACCTATCATTTGTTAATGTGTAAGGTCTTGTAATTTGATCATTATTATGACAAAAAACTAAGGTCTTACTTTCTATTTATTGAAAAGTGTATCTGGAGAAAAACAAGTCTCTCTAGAAAATCTCATTAAACTCTATTATTCAGGTCTCTTCCTGAGACTCATTACCAGCATTTTCCAGATGCCCAATAAAGAAGCAGACATGCAAGAAAGCAAGATGATGTATATCCATGGTAGCCAAGGAGGCTAACAGTGGGCTAGGCAAAACCCCTTTGCAAGACCCTTCTCGATAGCATGGACCAATGAGCAGTGAGCATGCTCGATTGCAAGTCAGGGACCAGAATCTAGACTGCTGTGTGATTTGTGGAAAGACTCCTCTATTCTTTAGCTCTCAGTTGTTTATCAGTAAAGTGAGTAATAAAATCAGCAAACCATTACAACCAGTATCTCCAGATACCTGCTTTCACAAGGCAACTTATTTCTACCATTTGGAATATAAGAACAGAAGCAGAGATATGGGTGCAAAACAGTCCATTGAGTTCTAGTCCCAGTCAAACATGGATAACAGAACAGCGATGCAAGGTAATAGACGTAATAACACAACTGTTTTAAAATTATGTTAGAATAGGAAGTATTGTTTGGGTACTGTTTGCAAGCAAAATGTTGACTATATCTCATTGGGGGGCTAATGGAAGTCAAGTCACACATGATGATAGGTACAGAGAAACTTCCTGTTTAGAAATTTTAGTTTAGTTTCATAAAGCAAAGGGGATTTTCCCAGCAACTTAATATCTTTAAAGAAAATAAAAGAAGCAGGACATCCCCACTTGGCAACACAATTTTGGAACAAGTCAGAAGTCAGAAGGGAATGATCGGACAATGAATCAGAAGCAACTGACAGGAGGAAACAAAAGAAGCTATCTATCTTTGGCTTCTCCTCTTGAGGCAACTTTTAAAATTAAGTTTTGAAGCATCCTTGAAGAGAAGAGCAATAAACTGCAAAGAAAAAAATATTGTCTTCTCGGGAGGAACCAAAAATAATTTTATAATACTCAGCTAGAGAGCAGCAGAATCCTTCCTCCCTCGCTTAACACTGCAATTGTGCAGGCAGTTGAAATGACTTCATACTCAGTGAAACACAAGAGCAGCAGGCAACAAAGTCCAGGGATTCCAGAACTTAGCGGTCTTTGAAACAACACCTTACATTATTCCAAGGACAGATCATCTTCAGATTGCCAACAACTCAAATTATTTATAGGAGATTGATTCATATACTTAACCCAATGTGAGAGGAAATATTTCTAATTATATCCAAACATCTTTAATATGAAGGGAATTAGGCTTGGAAACCTTCAATGCCAAAAACAAGTTTTGCCAAATATGTTTTAAGAAGGAGGAGGAGGTTACATGTTTTCCATATTTGATCCTATAAAAGTACCCTTGGAATGAGAATGACTTGTCTTTCCTCATAAAGCTTCAAGGTAAGAGTGTGTGAGGACAGGCTCTGTCTGGAGGACAAGAAGGGATGCTGGCGGCCTGTGTGCATGCCACACATCCTGGCTCCCGCTGTGGTTGGCAGTCCTGCTAGTGAAGCACCATTCTACTCTGTAGCAATTTTAATTAGATGTTGTGGTCTTCCCTGTCATTTCCTGGTTCTCAGATAAGAGTTGTACTATTATCAGGACTTGTTAGCATTTAATCAGAAGACATTTGCTCTTTTCCTTACAGCTCTGATTCTCATCAAGGTTACATCTGTAGAGGTAAGGTCCTGATGTTTTTCTCCTTCCTGAGTGCAAGGACTCTTCTTGGAAAGTGGGGTTGAACTATAAAAGCATTTCAATTTCACAGGCTGGTCATGCTTGTCTTGAAAAATCTCTGAGGGAGATTTTAAAAACTGGGTCTCATTAACTCAGATCCTTTGCAATACCTGAAAATGCTTTCTCAAGGTCTTTGAGAGTTTTGGGCAACTTTTTTTTCTATTGCTAGTATTGCAGTTTGTCTTTTATATGATTATGTTACAAAATGCAATATTAACAGTGTTATTCATTTATAAAGATAATGTAAGCCTTTTATGCTTTAGCATTTCATCAGCAATATATAATCTAAAAAAATTATGAGATGATGTCTAAGTAGATAAAACAAATGTTTTAACCCTTGCTTGAATCTGATTTAACATCTCTAGAATAAAAAGTTAAATGGTGGTAGGGGGCGGGGGGAGGATGGGAAGGGATGGGAAGGGGAAACAAAGGAGAAGGCTACAATGCTTGATAAGAAATGTACTCATTATCTTGCCCATATAATTGTAACTCCTCTGTACAGTATTTTCACAAAAAATAATAATAAATAATAATAAAAAAGTTAAATGGTATGAAAAATGACTTTTAGCATACTTTTTTCATTGTATTATCTCAGTCATTGTAGTTTGAATGGAAAAAGTTTACCCAAGTGAGTGTTCCCAGAAAAGGAATCTTTTACAATTATAAAATAGAATATATGATGATCACTCACAGGATTCATTCATGCTCATTAAAGCAGTGAGAAACAGACTTGAAAAGAAAAAATGGGGGAAGTTTTTATGAGACTATTGGTAATAGAGCAAGAAGACATAAGTAATAACATTTTATGACAAATCTTTGAGAAATACTGAAACATAATGAAGCCGAGTTTGTCAAAATTCTGATGCAGGGACAAGATAAACTGATGCGCCATAAAAATTTTAAACAGTATGAAATAAAACTCCCCAAATTTATATTACCTTTTCAAGTAGATAATCTTTTATAACTAACTACCAAGTATATAATGAAAAAAGAATTCCCAGGTACAAAATAGTTATTAAAACTTGAACAACATCTTGGTGATTTTCCTTCACAAAGCCAGCTCTGAGCCATGTCTATATCTTCCTTTGTTCTTAACAGTGTAAAGGATGCCCTTCAGAGACCTGTGCTCCTAAATGCAAGGTGTTTGCCATCCAATGGGGAAGACTAAAAATCATAAATGGACCCATCTCACCCTCACCTTAAGTTGGTGTGCTGAATATAGGCAATGACAAACTTTAGAAAGATTAGGATATGTAACAGGTGAAATACAAAAGGCAGCTATGACATGAAAGTAGGTGAGCCAGAAACAACTATTTCTTTCCAAATGGCTGATTAAGTACCTGTCAGCACTGGCATAGAACAAGGAGACTGAATTTCATCCACAGCGAAAGCCAAGGAAGCGGTTATACCCAATGCAATACTAAGCACCCAGCCAGTCGGGAAAATTTAAAAAAAAAAAGAATTTTAAAGTGAATCTAATTGTCTAGTATGTAATTGTCTATCACTGCTCTTCCTCTGCTAGGCAGGGTCCCTAACAGGGCTGCCACCAATAACGTGCAGCCATGAGTTCAGACGCTGAGATGGCCATTTTTGGGGAGGCTGCCCCTTACCTCCGAAAGTCTGAAAAGGAGCGAATTGAAGCTCAGAATAAGCCTTTTGATGCCAAGTCATCAGTCTTTGTGGTGGATGCTAAGGAGTCCTTTGTGAAAGCAACCGTGCAAAGCAGGGAATCGGGGAAGGTGACAGTCAAGACCGAAGGTGGAACTGTAAGTCAAACATCTGGAGCTGAGGAGTCTGTACCTGATGTTGGGGGTAGTTTAGGTGACACTTAGCTTCTTACCTGGTCTCTCTGCTTCATTGGACAGACCGTAACTGTGAAAGATGACCAAGTCTATCCCATGAATCCTCCCAAATATGACAAGATCGAGGACATGGCCATGATGACTCACCTGCACGAGCCTGCTGTGCTGTACAACCTCAAAGAGCGTTATGCAGCCTGGATGATCTACGTGAGTTCTTTCTCATGGCCTTCTATCCACATGGGTAGTTAATGGTTGTTTTATTGTTGTTTGTTGTTGTTGTTTTTAACAGTAAGCAATGTTCCTCATCACACAATTATACTCATATCTATTCATTTTTGGTGTAGACCTACTCAGGCCTATTCTGCGTCACTGTCAACCCCTACAAGTGGCTGCCAGTGTACAATGCAGAGGTGGTGACGGCTTACCGAGGCAAAAAACGTCAGGAGGCCCCACCCCACATCTTCTCCATCTCTGACAACGCCTATCAGTTCATGCTGACAGGTGAGTGGCTATATGGCTTTTATGTGAGCTATTGTACTACCCATAATCACCAAATGTGAAAAGCCCCAAAGACTTGTAGAAATACCAGAATCCCATCCTCTGGTTGTTTGGAAGAGGTGACCAAAGCAGGGAGAAATAAATTCTATTAATGCTAGAATAAAAACTCAGCTGTCTTAATTCTACCCCACCCCCCATGAGTCTGCTAGACTTTTCTACTGCTTTGTCCCCATAAACGCATGTTATTTTGTGAATGGAAGTAATAAGTAACAACTGAATCCATGAATTGTGTGAATATAAGTTGTATGTGTTCAAACCTTTCGGTTTCTTGTTGGCTGTAAAACTGATACCTTCAAAAGTAAAAGTCATCAGACACCAAATTGGATAATGGCCTCTTTTCCAAAGAGGATGATATTTGAAGATCACATATATAAACAGAAGTTGTTGTTCCCTCTGTCATCTAAGATGTTATTCTCATTGAGATATCCCCTCTTAACCAATCTCCCTTTAACACAATGGCATATGTTTGTTAAGGCCAATTATAGAGTTGTGGTTGGTGGCCATAAGATAAAGGTATTTTTTTTCTTTGTGAGGTCAATTAACCATTTAGAAACTAAGTCTCAATATAAGCTTGAGTAACATTATTCTAATCTGTTAAACCAAAGTCCAAACCCTTAGTATTCTTTTTGCTTTTCAGTAATATGCATTAATGAATACAGTCAGCAAGCAACAAAGATCTACATATGGCAAAGAGGGAGGTGTTACTGGCTTTAGAGCATAGTGTTTTTTATATTAACCAACAGGAGACATTTCCTGTGATGATTTAAGTGATGTTTCCCTTCCTCAAGTTGAGAGTCTTAAGAATAACACCATATATAACTTTGCAATAATATCTTGAAAAGCTCCAATAAAAATATGACACAGACTAAAATGTTGTAATTGTTTCTTGATAGAAAATTTTGTTTATGTTAGTACCTGTGCTGATTACATTTTTTTTTCTTCTAGATCGGGAGAATCAGTCTATCTTAATCACGTATGTATTCTTGTTCTGAGACTTATTAGTATTTTATTCTCATGAGAAAATGGAAAACCAAAAGAACAAATTAGTTAATAGTACCATAAAAAATAAATGGCATAATAAGAAATAAATGGCATAATAAGCCAAGAGTTCGATAATGTTTTAGCTTTATTGTAGGGTGTATATTGAGTTTGAGTGTAAAATAACAAGACACTCAACTATCTTGTCTGTTAGTTTGGCCTTGAAAGTTTCACAAAGCTTACTTGGAAGGGAATGTAAAAATGCCTTCTCTGAGCTTGACTAGAGCTCAGTACATGGCACAGAGCAACACATGCCCTTCTGAAGGTATCACATTGGAGACTATTGCCAATGATACATTTTTATGGCCTATTTAGGGTATGTCTTATCCATTCAGAAACGTAACTGGACTCTCTAATCTAAAAATGCTTAAGAACACAAGCACATTTTGTAGCTTCCTACTAATTGTTCATTTTCTACATAGTTTGCCAAGTGGCTGCTTTGTAGACTTTCCCAAGCCCAGGCCTGAGTACCTAGAGAAGATTCCAGAACATCTTAAGCATCCAATAAATACTTTAGATGAATAACAACAGAATTTCTCTACTTACTGTCAGTGCAAAGCAAGACAAATAATACAAATAATTTCATCTTATGTCTCTGAAAAATATATGGGCAGATGTGTGACAGTAAATGCTGGTGGCAGAATTAGTTCCATTTGCTACAACATTTAATGTCTCGCATGTTTGGTGTTGGTTTGACAGTGGAGAATCTGGTGCTGGGAAGACTGTCAACACGAAGCGTGTCATCCAGTACTTTGCAACAATTGCAGTTACTGGTGAGAAGAAAAAGGAGGAAGCAACTTCTGGCAAAATGCAGGTGGGTCTTATGGCCATGGTCTATTGAGGGGAGGGGCATCTCAAGCAAGAAACTCCTGAGCCCTAGATGTGAAGATGGTTCTTGCTTTTGCAGGGGACTCTGGAAGATCAAATCATCAGTGCCAACCCTCTACTGGAGGCCTTTGGCAATGCCAAGACCGTGAGGAATGACAACTCCTCTCGCTTTGTAAGTCTCTAAATCACAAAAAGCTCTTTTAGTCCTGAAATGCTAGAGCAGTTATATCTGAACTATTTCCAATTTGTGTGCTCCAACTTTTGTATATAACATCATCTTTTTTTTTTGATTGCAAGGGTAAATTCATCAGGATCCACTTTGGTACCACAGGGAAACTGGCTTCTGCTGATATTGAGACATGTGAGTAACAGGACCTCCCAAATAGAATCCAAGAATGACAGATGATGGTTTGATGGGCCAATCTGCAGCGCCTGCTGAGAGGGAACTTATAAAACACCAATCTGTTGCCAAACATGCCTGTGGCTAGTGCCAGTCCTATCCAGAATTCACAGTGCATCTTATCCACTCCAGGCATGAGAAACTACCAAAATTGTCTGGTGCTTTTCTGGACTCAGAAAAATGTCAAGAAAATCTTAACTCTAGAAGAGATAAGTTACCTGTGGATTAGGGCTATCTGATTTCTTTTACTTATCATAATAGCCTTCCTGTTATAGAATGACAGGACTCTTAAAGAGAGCAGTATGAAGACTTAGTTATATTCAAAATGTCAAGATTCTTGAGAAGTAAATATAAGTGGTATATACCTGTAATCTCAGGTACCTGTGAGGAGTATGGTTTGAAGTTAGCACAATCATACATTAGGGAGACCTTAGCTCAAAAAGAAGCCAGGCAGGGGCTGGGAAGGTGGCTCAGTGGTAGAGTGCTTGCCTTGCATGTATGAGGCCCTGGGTTCGATTCCTCAGCACCACATAAGCAAGAAGAAAAAAGCTGGAAGTGGCACTGTGGTTCAAGTGGTACAGTGCTCGCCTTGAGCTGAAGGACAGCATCTAGGCCCAGAGTTCAGGCCCCACAACTGGACCACCCCCCCAAAAAAAGAAGCCAGGCATATTGGTGCAGGCCAGCTACATGGGAGCTGGAGATAGGGGGATCACAGTTCAAGGCCATCAGTAAGATCAAGGCCCTGAGTTCAATCCCCAGTACCTCAAAACAATCCCAGTACCTCAAAACAAATTTTAAAGAGTATGTCATCAGTCAAATGTGTTTTACTTTCTTTCTAGAAAGAGTAAGAGAAACTGAAATGCTATTTGCAGAGATGGAGTGTGCCACCTCATGGAAACATTCAGCTACAATTTCAAGAGATCAATAGACCAATTAGATTTAGCTAATAACTTCAAGTTTTAAAATAATTACAGAGCACTGTATCAATTTTTTCTCAATCCAATGTTAATTACTCATTGCAGATCTTCTGGAGAAGTCCAGAGTCACTTTCCAGCTGAAGGCAGAGAGAAGCTACCATATCTTCTATCAGATCATGTCTAACAAGAAGCCAGATCTGATTGGTAAGAACAACTTAAAGTCAAAAACTTGAAATTAACTGTTGTATAATATATTTGTACAATAGTAACAATCTTGTACAATGTCAATAATATACTTCTAATATAACATGTATGCCCTGAATTCTATCTACTCAGAAATGCTGCTGATCACCACCAACCCATATGACTATGCCTTCGTCAGTCAGGGGGAGATCACAGTCCCTAGCATTGATGACCAAGAGGAGCTGATGGCCACTGATGTAAGTGACAAATCATTTATAGGAAGGACAACAGTTCACTGTAGATGTCATTAAGGACAAAGTACAAATTCTTCTAAATATGTTAGTGTCTTTTTCTCTAACATTTTCCCTCTCCTGTCTCTTGGTAGAGTGCCATTGACATTCTAGGTTTCACTTCTGATGAAAGAGTGTCCATCTATAAACTCACAGGGGCTGTGATGCATTATGGGAACATGAAATTCAAGCAAAAGCAGCGTGAGGAGCAAGCTGAGCCAGATGGCACCGAAGGTACTAAACTTTAGGCTTACTGGAAGGAACACATGCCTCAAAAGCCCATTTCAAACTCACTCTTTTACATCTGAGCTTGTAATGGACATATACAAATGTATCCCCACACAGACTTTGTATAACGCAATCTACTCAATATTCTTGCCATATGAGTTGTGGGGCCCAGAGCAGGTCATGATGGGAACTTGAATTATGTTTCTGTAGTTGCTGACAAGGCAGCCTATCTCCAGAGTTTGAACTCTGCTGACCTGCTCAAAGCCCTCTGCTACCCCAGGGTCAAGGTCGGCAATGAGTATGTCACCAAAGGCCAGACTGTGCAGCAGGTAAGTGAGTGACCCGATAAATTATGCACATCCCAGGCAATGATGACATCTTTAATAACATCAACAACTATATTTGTGAAGGTGTACAATTCAGTGGGTGCCCTGGCCAAGGCCGTCTACGAGAAGATGTTCCTGTGGATGGTCACCCGCATCAACCAGCAGCTGGACACCAAGCAACCCAGGCAGTACTTCATTGGGGTCTTGGACATCGCCGGCTTTGAGATCTTTGATGTGAGTTATCAGAAAAGTTTGTGAATCTTGCTGCTGCAGACATACATAGAAGGCATCTATGAAAAACAACTGTACTATAAATACAAGCAACACATGAAGGAGGGCAAAAAGACAAGAAATAAGCTTTGGAAAGAGACAGGCATGAGTTTAAATTCCAGGTCTGTCAATTCTTAGCTATTTAATCACGAAAATGGTACCGTAGAGATAAATTGCACAATTTCAACAAGCATCCGCATGTAAAGAGTCCAACGTTTCAGGTAACATTCTATCTCTGAGAGATCTTGTAGTCAATTATGAGATTATTGAATTTCAACCCCTTGCCACAGTACCCATTACACAGCCAGACCTCAGTAATGAAGAAGATAAACAATGATGGGCATAGGAAAGACAAGGGAAAAACTCAAAGGAAGGCTTAAAGATTCCTATCTAAATCAAGGGAAATAAAGTGTGCTTAAATGTTAGAAGAAACCGTCATACTCAGAGAGAACAGGGAAATGACAATGTAAATACAACCCAAATTTGCTTTCCTAAGAAAGAATCCTACAAAGTTTAGGAGCTAAGAGAATAAGGTACTACTCCAACACCAAGACTTCTGAATCCTCTCATCCAGAGACCATACATCTGAACATTTTTCTGTGTGTCATAGAGAACTTGAAATTTGTGTAAGGGGCTTGCTACATCTGCATACAGGACTAGCCATGATCCACAAGGAATGCTTTTCCAAAGAGAAATGTTCATTATAAATGTAACATCAATTTTTATTTCCACTTATTTAGTTCAACAGCCTGGAGCAGCTGTGTATCAACTTCACCAATGAGAAACTGCAACAGTTTTTCAACCACCACATGTTCGTGCTGGAGCAGGAGGAATACAAGAAGGAAGGCATTGAGTGGGAGTTCATTGACTTTGGGATGGACCTGGCTGCCTGCATTGAGCTCATTGAAAAGGTATGCTCACCTTTTCTAGACTATAGTAATGCTGCTCTACAGTATGTAAAAGAATATCATGAAACCTTAGTACACTCTGTGATAAAAGATTTCTACTAGCAACATAATAAGGAACATTCCTTGCTTTTAAACAACTTTATGTAGGTATTCTGAGAAAATGCATCTGAATGATTTCTGTAGAGCATAGAACTCTATGCCCACCCTTATGAAAATATAGCACTTACTAATGTTTTTATTTCCTTGACCTTCTTAGTCTTACTGACATTTGAAATATGATTTTCTAGTATCTCAAAGCAGAGGCATTTGAATTTCAGTTGTGTCAAGACTCATTAAGACTAAGACCTAGAAGATTTCCCTAATCTCACTCCTAGGAGTAATGTTTGGAAAATACGGATGAAAATGTGGAATGAATTTTTAGCAGGCAATTCTGATGTAACTGGTTTTTAAGTGTGACTTAGAAAAATATTACTTCAAGTCCTTTTGGTAAAGACACAATCTCCATAAAAGCACAACTCTCATTTGTCTTATTCCGTCATATTCAAAAGTCTTGTTAGCCAGGCGCTGGTGGCTCACGCCTGTAATCCTACCAACTCAGGAGGCTGAGATCTGAGGATTGTGGTTCAAAACCATCCTGGGCAGCAAAGTCTGTGAGACTCTTATCTCCAATAAACCACTAGAAAACCAGAAGTGGTACTTGGCTCAAGTGGTAGAACGCTAGCCCTGAGCTGAAGAGCTAAGTGTCTAGGCCCAGAGCTCAAGCCCCACGACCAAACAAACAAACAAAACTGTCTTGTCAAATTAAAAACTTGTAACCAAAGTAATGAGTTTGCCTTAACTATGACACCAAGGATTCAATTTTAATTAAGTAAGACCATTACTTTTACCTATTATTTCTGTTAACAGAATGCATTGTTTTTCTTTTCCTCCTTCCAGCCAATGGGCATCTTCTCCATCCTGGAAGAGGAGTGCATGTTTCCCAAGGCAACAGACACTTCCTTCAAGAACAAGCTCTATGAACAGCACCTGGGCAAATCCAACAACTTCCAGAAGCCCAAGCCTGCCAAAGGCAAGGTTGAGGCTCACTTCTCGCTGGTGCACTATGCGGGCACTGTAGACTACAACATTGCCGGCTGGCTGGACAAGAACAAGGACCCCCTGAATGAGACGGTGGTGGGGCTCTACCAGAAGTCTTCAATGAAAACTCTAGCTTACCTCTTCTCTGGTGCAGCTGCTGCTGCGGAAGCAGGTAATTTCGAACAAATTAATATTTCACTTGGCATATAAAACCTAACAGAAAAGGTCTGTCTTACGAATGCTTTTGTGTTCTTTGCGTCCTCAGAGTCCGGTGGCGGTGGTGGAAAGAAAGGTGCTAAGAAGAAGGGTTCCTCTTTCCAGACTGTGTCAGCTCTTTTCAGGGTATAAACTCACTTTCTCTCTAACTGGATTTAGAGCATTAAGATTTACTCCATTTGGTGGAGAAAGGGAAATCATGTTGTAAAGATTCTAGACTTGGATGTGACTCAGGAAGATAGGTCAGCCGACAGTGGAAGATTGGAATCTTAGCATCAGAATACTTTGGAAGAGATGCCTCAGTAAATCTTCGCATCAGAATACTTTGGAAGAGATGCCTCAGTAAATAATACCTAGGAGTCAGAAGGAATATGAATGAATTGCAAAAGTATCAGATGGTAACATTTAATTTAGAAGCTTAGGAACAAGGCCATTTGTCACTTAAATGGATAGAATTAAGTATGAGTTTTTATTTATTTATTTTCAGCTTTTTTAAGCCTCTTAAGTGATTTAGGTGTTTAAGTATAGCTTAGTAGACACACGAAATGAGTAGATTTTGAGAATTGAAGACGAATAGTGGTAAAAATTGGAGGGTGAGTTTCAAGAAATACTACATACAAATGGGCTGGGAAGGTGGCTCGGTGGTAGGGAGCTTGCCTTGCAAGCATGAGGCTCTGGGTTCAATTCAGCACCACATAAGGAGAAAAAAACCCGGAAGTGGCGCTGTGGCTCAAGTGGTAGAGCACTAGCCTTGAGCTGAAGATCTGAGGGATAGAGCCCAGGCCCAGAGTTCAGGACCCATGACCAGACACCCCCACCCAAAAAAAGAAATACTACAAATATAAGAAACCAGATGTGATAAGGAATAGTTCTTCAAGGAAAGTTTTTCACAAATAACAATTTTATTTTGGTTTATTTTTGCTAGTACTGAGGCTAGTACTGAGTGCCTGGGCACTCTCCCTTAGCTTTTGTAAAGCTCAAGGTTGGTAATCTACCACTTGAGCCTCAACTCCAATTTACTTTTTTTCTAAGATTATTGCTCCAGAAGGTATTTGTTCATTTATTATCATCAGAGGCAATGAGCATAATGCTAAAAATAAACCTGCATCAAGTATACAATGTATACTCAGAAAAATCTGTCCTATATTTGTAAATGCAAACAGATCTTCCATCCACCTTTTGTGTTGTATTTTTTTCACAACTTAAACAGGAAACGAAAACAGTGAATTTAATGCTATTTAACATCTTTTTAAAAGTCAATAGACAACATCTCCATATAATAGGAATATTTGCACCTGTAACGCCAAACAGAAAATTTACTTTATTCTTCAACCCTGATTCATTCTATCATGAACAATGAATGCTTTGGTTACAAAAGGTCACCACCACCACCAAAAAAAATTTCTCTGTAAGATGATAAACTTTTTACTCTTGATAATGTGGCTGTCTTTTGCCACCTCTCAGAAAAAAAGTAGCATTAAGGGCCACTTTTTATTGAGCCAAAAGAAGGATACAACTCTGCATCTACAATAAGGAATGGTATGACACAGGCAGATACA
Organism: Dipodomys merriami; assembly: GCF_024711535.1. Taxonomy (NCBI): domain Eukaryota; kingdom Metazoa; phylum Chordata; class Mammalia; order Rodentia; family Heteromyidae; genus Dipodomys; species Dipodomys merriami. The sequence continues at coordinate 2,334,234 of NW_027203270.1, forward strand.
ATTGAAAGTTGGGTAAAGAAATAAATAGGAGTTTTGGAGGAAGAATTATTGAATTATTAGTAAAATCAGGTAATTTTCATGTTTATAGTATCATAATAAATTTACATCATATGTAAATTCAACAGCAGTAAACAACCACTTAATGGCTAGTAAAAAGATACGCTTATGTTGTACAAATAGGAAGAGGTAGTCTGGGATTAGTGGAAATTCTAAAGATGACTTTTTCAAAAATTCAAATCTGGATATTATTCAATAAGATTGAACTGATATCTCAGGCAATGATCTGCTTATGTCTGTAAACCTCAGTGAACAAAAGAGCACATTTTAAGAACAATATTCATGACTCCACAGGAAAATTTAAATAAACTGATGACCAATTTGAGGAGCACTCACCCCCACTTTGTACGGTGCATCATCCCCAATGAAACTAAGACTCCTGGTAAGACACTTCTAACATCCATCCAGACAACTTGCACAGTGTTTGATATAGGCCAAGAAATATGGCACGTGCATTCTCTCTTTTAGGTGCCATGGAGCACGAGCTTGTCTTGCACCAGCTGCGGTGTAACGGCGTGCTGGAAGGCATCCGCATCTGCAGGAAAGGGTTCCCAAGCAGAATCATTTATGCAGACTTCAAGCAGAGGTCAGATCCTTTCACTGTAAATTATTTTTTAAGAAGCTCTTGAATATCTTAATGAATGGAAGTCAAGCTTAGACTGCTTATGCACCTAGGAAACGTATGAACTACTTTGAATAGACAAAGAGAAGTGGCTAAAAGGAAAGACATGATTTCATGTTTATATTAGATTACTGAATGTCTGTGTTGTTTCTATGGAAGAAGATTTCTTTAGTGACAATTCCTTCATTTGTTTGTTTGGTTTAAACAGATACAAGGTGTTAAATGCAAGTGCCATCCCCGAAGGACAGTTCATTGATAGCAAGAAGGCTTCTGAGAAGCTCCTTGGATCCATCGACATTGACCACACCCAGTACAAGTTTGGTCACACTAAGGTAATGACCTCTCATTGTAGCCTCTTGCTATTCCTGTCTCTTTGAATTTTGTGTCAGCTTTCTGATCTGCAATGTGCCCATGTACAGGTCTTTTTCAAAGCTGGTCTTCTGGGGCTTCTAGAGGAGATGAGAGATGACAAGCTAGCCCAACTGATTACTCGAACCCAGGCCATGTGCAGAGGGTATTTGGCAAGAGTGGAGTATCAGAAGATGGTGGAGAGAAGGTATCAATAAGGATACTATCCTAAGTGATCATTCCAGTCCTTTTATGTCTGTTTCCAGTTAGAATATTAATTTGAGTATTTCTGTTTCTATCATAGAGAATCCATCTTCTGTATCCAGTACAATGTCCGTGCCTTCATGAATGTGAAGCACTGGCCCTGGATGAAGCTGTATTTCAAGATCAAACCCCTCCTCAAGAGTGCAGAGACAGAGAAGGAGATGGCCAACATGAAGGAAGAGTTCGAAAAAACTAAAGAAAACCTTGCAAAGGCTGAGGCCAAAAGGAAAGAACTGGAAGAAAAGATGGTAGCTCTGATGCAAGAGAAAAACGACCTGCAACTCCAGGTTCAATCTGTGAGTATCAGTCATTAGCACCACTTTTTTTTCTGCAATCTGATAATAAAATTTCATCTCAATGATCACTATGAAAGTTCTAGAATCCATATAAACAAATGACTGGTTGTCAATATTTCCAATTCACAGCTCCTTTAACTGTTCTGTAACATTCCACATACATCAACACTAAAAATCAGTGTGATAGAACTCTTTGGTGTGCGGAAGAAAAAAACACAATATGTTTCCTATCTTCTAGTTTTTCTTCTGGGTAGAATGTGGGAAGCTTTTCTCTCTAAGATTCTCTCTACTGAAAAATGCAAATGAGATGGGAAAAAAGAACAATATTGTCAATGAAAGAGAAGAGACTTGGTAATAAGAACATATCAATTTCAATTGAATATTCAGAAATTTCACATCTGCAATTTCCTAGAAATGTTTTGCTCAATTTTTGTTTTAAAAACTTTCAATTACCCAAAAGAACTGTACTATAAAAGAGATAATGGCAAGTTTTTCTATAGAGAATGCCAATTTTTGTATAAGCCTTGAGAGATAGGGCTGATACTCATTTTGAAGCTCTAACAAATATTCAGAAGCTTAGGGAATAACATATAATCAAGAGCTTCTGTCTACCCCATTTTTGTTACCCAAAACTGCTATCAAAATCAACCATAAACCACTAAATTACCCTGCAATTCTCTAAATTCAGAAGGGGAATTAATTGGTCCTATTGGGACTATAATTTTTGATAAATAGAAATTTTTAAAAGACAAATTACCAATACCTAGAGTGGCTCTGTGTTTGTATTTTGTATAGACTAAGATTTTCCAAATGAGAAAAGGTTTAAAACTAAAAACTAAACTGGGTTATACAAGTATGCTCTTTTCCTTTGGATATAGAAGATTTCTTTCCAATAGTATTATATCAACTACCAATTTAATAAATATTTGGCAAATTTCACGTCCTAGAGATACAGCTTTCAGTAGGCAAACAAAAATGGCCATTTCTTCTCATGAAAAATACATTTGTTACTTCTCTCCTGGGACCACTTTTTGACATGGCCCATTCACCTTAATTCTTCCAGTATTCCACTAATTCTAAACTTCCTAGATACATAATGCTTTTGTTTATTGGGTTTTTTGCACTAAACTTTTCTAAAAATAAACATCAAAAATTAAAACCTATCTAAAATATTATACCAACATATTAAATATAAGTTATAGCAAACACAATGGTATCATAATTTCCACAGAAGCCATGATTTATATTTCCTTTTTAAACTCTAAGTTCATATTCTCAGTATTGGCTTGTTTGTGGGAAACTAATAAAAATAAGTTTAATACATATAATTAACTTGTTTTGATTTCAAAATATTAACAAAGGTTGAAACCATCCAGGGAACTAAAATCTGAATGTGTTTATTTCCTCTCCACAGGAAGCAGATAGCCTGGCTGATGCAGAGGAGAGATGTGATCAGCTGATCAAGACCAAAATCCAGCTGGAGGCCAAAATCAAAGAGGTGACAGAGAGAGCTGAGGATGAGGAAGAGATCAATGCTGAGCTGACAGCCAAGAAGAGGAAGCTGGAGGATGAGTGCTCAGAACTGAAGAAAGACATCGATGACCTTGAGCTGACCCTGGCCAAGGTCGAAAAGGAGAAGCATGCCACAGAGAACAAGGTATGAAACACATTCAGCTACATGTTCTACACTGAGGTTCTGCCACCCAATGTAGTCATTTTCTAACAGAGAGCTTTCATTCTTCACCTTTGTAGGTGAAAAATCTTACAGAAGAGATGGCAGGCCTGGATGAGACCATTGCTAAGCTGACCAAGGAGAAGAAAGCCCTCCAAGAGGCCCACCAGCAGACCCTGGATGACCTTCAGGCAGAGGAGGACAAAGTCAACACTCTGACCAAAGCTAAAATCAAGCTAGAGCAGCAAGTGGATGATGTAAGTCTAATATTATATAAAATAATTTTATTAGTTATAGTTATAGTTCTTTAGGCTTTGTATTCTTATAATGAAATGAGTACTTATAAACTGTGTTATAAGAACACAATGACTACTACAAAGACCAAAATCTTTGCACAAGAAAAATTTTAAAGTCAATTGAAAGTTGGCTATGAATTATAGACAGGTAATATGGACTAAAAAAGGAGGCAAAAAATAGTCACCAAAAAAAGCCTTACAAGAAAACAATCTGTAGCTGAGCTTGAAAAGCTATAGCAAGAGGGGTAAAGATGAGTCTCAGAGACACAGTATCTGACCAGCATGTTTGAAAGCCTGAGTTTTTGAACTCCAACACCACCAAACAGCAAAGAAAGCTATAGGAAAGCAAAGGAACAAGGGCGTATTCTAAGAAGGAAAGCACAAGAACATCATAGTAACAGCAATAGTCAATAAGGCTGAGTCAGAGGAACAAAGAAGACCTACAATAAGGTATGTGGAAGATGAAGTTAGCTGTAGACATGACTTGATTCTAGTTGAGCATCCAATGGAAATAGCAAAGGTTACAGCTTGGAAATATTCCCATGGGACCCACCCATGTGGCCACATACTGCTGATAATTTCAGTGGCAACATATAGAAAGCATGACATCCCACTAGTAGTTTGTTGTATAGTTTAGCATACTTCACCTTTTGAATGATGAATCCTTAGAGGAGCATGAACCAATCTGTCCAATTCAGTAAGAAAATCACAATAGTTTTCTTAATGAGGATGCAGTAATGTTTAAAAGTTGAACCTGAGATAAAACATGGTGGCATTCTAGGAACTGCTTTCATGTATTATTAATGTTTAGCTTGAAGGCTCTTTGGAACAAGAAAAGAAAATTCGAATGGATCTAGAAAGAGCAAAGAGGAAGCTGGAGGGAGACCTAAAATTGGCCCAAGAATCCACAATGGATGTAGAAAATGACAAGCAACAACTTGATGAAAAGCTTAAAAAGTAAGTAGTAAGAACAAGGAGTAATTAATATAGAGTAATTACAAGGAGTAATTACTATGATTATTTCTGTAACTGATATAAAGCACTTTTCCAATAGGAAAGAGTTTGAAATGAGCAATCTGCAAAGCAAGATTGAAGATGAACAAGCCCTTGGAATGCAACTGCAGAAGAAGATTAAGGAGCTACAAGTGAGTCCATGATGTCCACTGGACAAATTCAACATGAGAAAATGACTTCCCCAAGAAGCTGAGTCTGTGCTTTCTACCATATCTAGGCCCGCATTGAGGAGCTGGAGGAGGAAATCGAGGCAGAGCGGGCCTCCAGAGCCAAAGCAGAGAAGCAGCGCTCTGACCTCTCCCGGGAACTGGAGGAGATCAGCGAGAGGCTGGAAGAGGCTGGTGGAGCCACTTCTGCCCAGATCGAGTTGAACAAGAAGCGGGAGGCTGAGTTCCAGAAAATGCGCAGGGACCTGGAGGAGGCCACCCTGCAGCACGAAGCCACAGCCGCCACCCTGAGGAAGAAGCATGCAGACAGTGTGGCTGAGCTTGGGGAGCAGATCGACAACCTGCAGAGGGTCAAGCAGAAGCTGGAGAAGGAGAAGAGTGAGATGAAGATGGAGATTGATGACCTTGCTAGTAACATGGACACAGTCTCCAAAGCCAAGGTATGACTATGATTTATGTCTCAAAATGATTTCTGCAGGATATACGTGAACCTTTAAATAATTGTTACAGACTGGCAGGAAGAGTATCAGACAATAAAACATGGAACTTGGAAGAAAGGGAATGAGCCAGGTTTATTCACAGTTTATGCGAGAATAATCACATCCAAATAATATGGAGGGTAAAAAAATTTACCTTTTCAAATAAAAAATTTAAACTCTTTCAAAAAATACAATCATACACTTTGAGATTTTTCTAAATCCTTCACATTGATTACTGGGCTTTTTGTTTTTCCATTAAGCAAAACTAAAATTTGCTTCTTACCAGCTGAATGAGGTATCATTATGCCATATTATACTAAAATAATAAATAAAAACATTAAATTCACAAATTAGTTTGGTGGCAGTAATAATAGACTATATATTTTAATATTTTTGCTACAGTCTAAGGCCCCTGTGGTTTTTCTTTTGTTTGTAAAGATAATTTATCTTCAAAATAAATGAGTACTGTAGTTATAGAATACCTAGATTACTAAAACTTGAGATGCTTTCTGCCACTTTTTAAATTCAGGGAAACCTGGAGAAGATGTGCCGGACACTGGAAGATCAAGTGAGTGAACTGAAGACCAAGGAAGAGGAGCAGCAGCGGCTGATCAATGAACTGACAGCGCAGAGAGGGCGTCTACAGACCGAGTCCGGTAGGTCATTTACCAATATTTACCTCTAATAACAAATGTGCATGGACACTTAATGTGCTGAAAATCTCTACATTTGAGTTACTTGAGATAATGTATTATCTCTCTGGGAAGTACCCATTCACATGAATTCGTTATTGGTCAATGTCATGGAGCTGTTTTATTATAATATAAATGTAGATAGATAGATAGCTTATACATAGCTATCTAAGGATAGATAGATAGATAGATAGATAGATAGATAGATAGATAGATAGATAGATAGATAGATAGAGATAGATAGATAGATAGATAGATAGATAGATAGATAGATAGATAGATAGATAGATAGATAAGATAGATAGATAGATAGATAGATAGATAGATAGATAGATAGATAGATAGATAGATAGATAGATAAGATAGATAGATAGATAGATAGATAGATAGATAGATAGATAGATAGATAGATAGATGCATACATACATACATACATACATACATACGTACGTACATACATAGATACATAGGTAGATACATAGATACATAATACACGTACATAGATACATAGGTAGATACATAGATACATAATACATAGATAGATACATTGATACATAGATAGACCAACCCAGATATCTTTGTTTTTGACAGTGTTAAAGCAGTTTTTTTATAAATAAAATATAATTATGAGCACATATGGCAATACAGACCTGCAATCTCAGCTCTCAGGAAACGGAGGCAGGAGGATTGCAAGTTCAAAGCCAGATGAGGCTGCATAGTAAGTCCCAGACCAGTCTGGACTACTTTATGATGCCCTGTTTCAAAAAAGCAGAAAAAGAATGTCGCATCCCACGTGTACCCTCACCTTTTCAAAAGACTTTGACAACTTGTTATTTATTTTATTCATTAACGGGTACAATGTTATTCCCATTTTCAAACATTTTTATCTATGAAAATGACCGAGTAACTTGTTTCAAGGATACTCATTCCAATCTTTGCACCTAAGTCTTGCCATTTGCTGGCAATGAACAGTGACCCTGCTCCACGTTATATTTTAGAGCTTCAATTTCCAAAGTCGGAAATTGAGTTTTTCTGGCTCTTGGTCTTTACAGGTGAATACTCACGCCAGCTAGATGAAAAGGATTCCTTAGTATCTCAGCTCTCCAGGGGTAAGCAAGCATTTACACAACAGATTGAGGAACTGAAAAGACAGCTTGAAGAAGAGGTAAAGGTAAGCAGTCGTCACTGTTGCTGCTTTGCAGTGTTTTGCTCTTCACTTACTTACAACGAGTCTTTTAACAGTCTATAAGCACAAAAGGAATGCATACCACTTTAAATGTATAATTTTCCAATCTCTGATTTTTCAGGCTAAGAGTGCCCTGGCCCATGCCCTGCAGTCCTCACGCCATGACTGTGACCTGCTAAGGGAACAATATGAAGAGGAGCAGGAAGCCAAGGCTGAGCTGCAAAGGGCCATGTCCAAGGCTAACAGTGAGGTTGCCCAGTGGAGGACCAAATATGAGACTGATGCCATTCAGCGCACAGAGGAGCTGGAGGAGGCCAAGTATGTGCTACTCTTAGTGATGATGGAAATATCCTTGTCAATGAACTATATCTGATTTAATCTGCTTTAAGTTCTATCTAAGCAAAGAGAATCCTTACCTGTGAGCGTCTTAAAACTCTAAGGAAAACATCTATGAGTAAACATAAATCTAAACAAGGAATACAAATGCCCTAGACGGAAGCTCAATTTTAAGAAATATATAGCAGAGTAGGAAGAAAATGGACACAAAGCAAAAGGGTGTGGAAAAAAATTTAAAAGAAAACTTCATTCCTTCTATAGAGGTACACATAGAGTAAGAATTAACTGTACTCTCTTGACCTTTTGTTAATGGCTGAGAACCACTAATGGAATAAGTGGGCTTGAGTGATTGGCACAAAGGAGAAAAATAATCAGGCTTTGAAACATCTCTTTCTTGTTAGATGCAGAACTATGAATGATTGTAGGGAAAGAATGAAAATACATGTTGTTAAAGACCAAAAAGTGTACATAAAATGCCACAGTAAGAAAGAGAAAACATTGCTTTATAAAGAACCTCAATATTCAATGTAATTCAGAACTTCAAAACTATTGAAGAAGAAGAATTTAAACAAGAAAGGACCTACTTGCTCAACATAAGGTTTAACGTGATATCAAAACATTCATCCTATAAATATTGTACAACATATATTGCTGGTGTTAATATTTGAGTGGATACTTACAAGAGAGTCTGAGACAAACCCTCATAACAAAATTTGTATTGATTTAGAAAATCTTCTTTTTATTAAGGGATTAATGAAAAGCTGGCAAAAATAAGGATACAGTTAAACAGACAAAATCAAATATGTTTAATTTGAACTTAGTATAGCTAGCTTTTGAATCCTTAATATGTGTGACAACCTCTAAGAACAAAAGATTAGTAAGATAACTCTATCCTCTTATGATTAAAATTCATTGGAGAAATAATAGTCATTCAGAGTAGAGAATAATATTCCACAGTTGAAGAATAGATCGGGATAAAGTGTTGGGTCAGGCCTGTCATTCATGCCCTTGTATAACATAGAAATACTGAAATTCAGTTTTGTTTTGTTTTGTTTAGTATTTGGTAATGGGAGAGTGATGCATTAAAATAGAACTGCATATACAAAGCAAGCCTGAGAAACAATGTACTGAATGATTGAATGTGGAAACTTCTCACTTGCACTCACTTGTAGACTCCATTATTATGGTAACTATTTAATTCTATTAACTCTATTTTGTTTTTCAGGAAGAAGCTGGCCCAGCGTCTGCAGGACGCTGAGGAACACGTAGAAGCTGTGAACGCCAAATGTGCTTCCCTGGAGAAGACAAAGCAGCGACTCCAGAATGAAGTGGAGGATCTCATGATTGATGTGGAGAGAACTAATGCTGCTTGTGCCGCTCTGGATAAAAAGCAAAGGAACTTTGATAAGGTATCCTTCCAGTGTCTGCTTCAGTGTTCACAGTATGATCAATCTTGGCCTACATTCAATGTGGCTCCCTCTAACTATCTGAATGCTAAGCTCAGCAACTTTTGCTCCATCAGTAGGTAACTAGGAGAATGTCAGAGGGATATTCCTGTGCTTAGTTTGTTATCTTATCAAAATGTTTCCACTAAACAGCTTTAAACCTATCCTTTCCCTTCAGATCCTGGCAGAATGGAAACAAAAGTATGAAGAAACTCATGCTGAACTTGAAGCTTCTCAAAAGGAGTCCCGCTCGCTCAGCACAGAACTGTTCAAAATTAAGAATGCTTATGAGGAATCCTTAGACCACCTGGAAACCTTAAAGAGGGAAAATAAGAACTTGCAACGTGAGTACATTTACTTATTCTTGAGCAAAATACTTGAACGGATGCTTTTCTTGTCTGAACAAATCTCTGTGTTCTTTTTTCACGAACAGAGGAGATTTCTGATCTCACTGAACAGATTGCAGAAGGAGGGAAACGTATCCATGAACTGGAGAAAATAAAGAAGCAAATTGAGCAAGAAAAATCTGAGCTTCAGGCTGCTTTAGAAGAGGCAGAGGTAGACGGTTTATTGTATACTCTAAAACAATTATGAAAGAAATAACGATCTACTCAATGCAAAGATAGATGAATTGGGAATTGAGAACTGAAAACAAAGATGAGTACATTCAGGCCCTTTCTTAAAGAGTATGATCTGGCTGGGGAGACAAATGTACATAAAACATTGTAGAACTTTTTTAACTATGGGATAAAGAGATATTATGATAGGACAAATATAGGAAACAATTTTAATTTCTAAAATACTACACACTTCCATTCCCCTGCTCATGACCCTTCTAACTGTCATTAAGGCATCCCTTGAACATGAAGAAGGAAAGATCCTGCGCATCCAGCTCGAGCTGAACCAAGTCAAGTCTGAAATCGACAGGAAAATTGCTGAGAAGGATGAGGAAATTGACCAGCTGAAGAGAAACCATATCCGAGTGGTAGAATCCATGCAGAGCACACTGGATGCTGAGATCCGGAGCAGGAATGATGCCATCAGGATCAAGAAGAAGATGGAGGGAGACCTCAATGAAATGGAAATCCAGCTCAACCACTCCAACCGCATGGCTGCCGAGGCCCTGAGGAACTACAGGAACACACAAGGCATCCTCAAGGTAAATGGCTCCCAGAGATGATGGTCCCAGGAAGACTGGGCTGACTCAGGCTGAGAGCTGGGTGTCTCAATGGTCTTTCCTTCCTCAGGACACGCAGCTGCACCTGGATGATGCTCTCCGGGGCCAGGAGGATCTGAAGGAGCAGCTGGCCATGGTGGAGCGCAGAGCCAACCTGCTGCAGGCTGAGATCGAGGAGCTGCGGGCCACGCTAGAGCAGACAGAGAGGAGCAGGAAAATTGCAGAGCAAGAGCTCCTGGATGCCAGCGAGCGTGTCCAACTCCTCCACACCCAGGTGAGCAGAATCATAAGAGATACAGAGGAATCAAGACAAAATTCTTGAGCATATCTTAGTGATATTTGGGAATTTTGTTGTGTTTTGTAGATTTATGTTTAAAACATTTGTATTTTTAGATGAATGTTTTTGTTCATCTGAACTATAGCATCTAATTTTAACATTAAATGTATGTTGCTAACTCAGAGTATTTATATGAACTAAGAGGGATACTAGTTAATTTAATTAATTGAGTTATAATTTCATTCAAATATCAGGGACCCTAATTTTTAGTACTGTGTACTTAATATTTCTAAATTTGATATTTTACCCAGAACACCAGCCTGATCAACACCAAGAAGAAGCTGGAGACTGACATCTCCCAAATCCAGGGAGAGATGGAGGACATTGTGCAGGAAGCACGCAATGCAGAGGAGAAGGCCAAGAAGGCCATCACCGATGTGAGCAGAGGGCAACAGGGTGGTGGGCAAACTTCAATCCCACTGTGCTCTCTTGGCTCTTAACTTTTTCTGTCTTACTGCTCACTAGGCTGCCATGATGGCCGAGGAGCTGAAGAAGGAGCAGGACACCAGCGCCCACCTGGAGAGGATGAAGAAGAACCTGGAACAGACAGTGAAGGACCTGCAGCACCGTCTGGATGAGGCTGAGCAGCTGGCACTGAAGGGTGGCAAGAAGCAGATCCAGAAACTGGAGGCCAGGGTGAGTCTTCCAATCAACAAATATTTCTATCTCATACCTGTCCAATGCATGACTTGGCATAGCTATAACTGCTAGTCCATGTGAAACATATTGACATAAGGGAGGTATCTGTCCTCTGAGAGCTTGTAATGGGACCATTTGATTAGGGCATCAAAAACTACGTATGAACAGAAGAAGAATACGAGTCCTTTGAAGGAGTAGAAACTCAATGAGTGAAGGAATAATAACAACTGTTAAAATGTCTGTCCTTTGCAGGTACGTGAACTTGAAGGAGAAGTTGAAAGCGAACAGAAGCGCAATGCTGAGGCTATCAAAGGCCTGCGTAAACATGAGAGGAGAGTGAAGGAACTCACTTACCAGGTGAGGAAAATGGCCTATCTTGGCTCTTACCTCAGTCTTCAAGAGATTAAAATACATGAATAAACATGGGATGAGAGGTTTTTTTTTTACTTCTGAGAAACTCACTGTAAAATATTTCAGACTGAGGAAGACCGCAAGAATGTTCTCAGGCTCCAGGACCTTGTGGACAAGCTACAATCGAAGGTGAAAGCGTACAAGAGACAAGCCGAAGAAGCGGTGAGTAGAGAGACCATGGGGTGACGGGGAAGCCTACAGATCTGAAATGACAAGGGCAACTTAGTCAAAGTGACAGGAAACCATGGAATAAAATGGGGAAGGATGGAAGGAAAACCACCGAGGGAAAGTCTGGGAAAGAGATGAAGCCAACCACTTGATTATTCTGGGAAACATCCTCCCTGGAGGATGAGACTAGGGGTACCCTCAGTGGTGAAGGAGGGATTAGCATCTGTGGGATGCTGGAGTCAAGACAAAGCACCTCAAAGATTATGTGGAGGGCTTGAAATAAATGAAAAGCTATCAAGTATAAAAGGGTCTGCTTCAAGAAGCACAAAGATTATGAAACCAAGCAGCCTAGGCAGGGCTGAAAAACAAGGCAGAAGGAAGATTATAGCGTTTTCTAGGCCCTGGAAGAAGTCTGGATCATATATAAGTATAAATGGGGCCCTAGAAGAAACAAGAGAATTTTTATCAGGGTCAGTCATCATCTGATTTCCATTTTTTTTTTTTGCCAGTCCTGGGTCTTGAACTCAGGGTCTGGGCACTGTCCCTGAGCTTCTTTTGCTCAAAGCTAACACTCTACTTGAGCCACAGTGCCACTTCCAGATTTTTCTGTGTATGTGGTGCTGAGGAATTGAACCCCAGGCTTCATGCATGCGAGGCAAGCACTCTACCAATAAGCCACATCCCCAGTCCAATTTCCTTTTTTTTTTTTTTTAAAGAGGAGTCTCGGTTCTATGGAGTGAAAGGACTTTGGGTAACCAGGTTGCTGCAGAGAAATTTATGAGAAAGCTTCTCAGGTGGTTCTGTGGCTTGGATTAGCATTGTAATAGAGCAAAGAGAAGAAGAAAGATTCAGATAATATTTTGAAGCAGATGAGTACAAGATGTGCCAATAGGCATAAAAGTAAATCAAGCATAATTCATCACGTTCATGGTTTGTGGAACCAGGTGGATGGAACAACAGTTACAAATAGTAAACTAAGGGAAAGTCATCTTATCAGTACAAAAAGAAACAGAAATTCTGTTTGATTTATAATAAATATGCAATATCACTATATGACACATGTGAAGATACCAAGTAAATAGCTGAGCTTTAAGAGTCTGGAGCTAAGATCTCAGTGAAGTTCAAACCAGTAGCGTCTTGTTACCCTATCCTATCTTATTTCCCCAACCCATGATTCATCTAAACAATAACAAAGTAATACATATTTTCTAAGTACAGATAAACACATATCAACAGATCACAAATAAGTTCCTTTGTTCATTGATTAGTTTCATTCCCCGTACTTCTAATAGAAAAGAAAAGCAAAAAAGAGCATGAACAAGGCAAGAGAGAAGAGAGACCAGACAAGCACACACGTTTACACTCATACCCATTCTTTAGATAAATCCCTTTAACTTCTTTACCTCCTAATTTGTTCTTCTGTAAGAAAAAGGTTTGAAGGCATTTGCAAACTATACTTTTTAGTGATCTTAAGCTTTATGAATGTCCTTAATTTTGATGCCACATTTTGGGAAGGTTTTTAATGAGACATTTTTAAAAATAATTATTCATAAGGACTAAACTTCTATATCGCATTGCTATATCCCCAAGTGTAATCACAGAAAACTCAGACTACTTTAGGAAGTAACAAACTTGTTTAACTCCTACTCCTTCATTAAGTGGCAATAACTTGGATTGAAGTGAAAATTATTTATATTCAAATTAATTAGTTTGATATAGACAACCTCTCTGCATTTTTCAATGGTTTGGTTCTAGTCTCAAGATTCTGAAAAAAAAAAACCTGTAAACCTGTCATGTTCAGTAGAAGCTCTAGAATTTTAGCTTTTCTGAAAGTCTAGAAACAAATGTCATTGACATTACCTATGAATTCAGTAAACGTAAGAGTCAAGAGCATTTCTTGTGATTACTTTAAGTTTTTTTTAACCAATATGAGTAATTTTTAAGTAACAACAAATTTAAAAGACACTGACATAAGAATCTGGAAAACTGGGGCTGGGAAGGTGGCTCAGTGGTAGAGCACTTGCTTTGCATGCCTGAGGCCCTGGGCTCGATTCCTCAGCACCACATAAGCAAAAAGAAAAAAGCCAGAAATGGCGCTGTGGCTCAAGTGGTAGAGCGTTAGCCTTGAGCTGAAGAGCTGAGGGACAGTGCCCAGGCCCAGAGTTCAGGCCCCACGACTGGACAAAAAAAAAAAAAAAAAAAGAATCTGGAAAACTGGGCATTTTTCCTTATACATGTAAACATATGTTCCCATTCTCAGGAGGAACAATCCAATGTGAACCTTGCCAAGTTCCGCAAGATCCAGCACGAACTGGAGGAAGCCGAGGAACGGGCTGACATTGCGGAGTCTCAGGTCAACAAACTCCGGGTGAAGAGCCGGGAAGTTCACACCAAAATCATAAGTGAAGAGTAATTCATTCTTCTGCCAAAAGTGACCAAAGAGATGCACAAAATGTGAACATCTTTGTCACTCTATTTTATACTAACAATTTTTGGAGATAAAAAATTTATCTGCCAAGAATTTGTGAGTCTGTTATTCTTTCATGTCAACGTATCTTTTTTCTTGATCAAGAAAAGGAACAATTTGCTGGTATTTTATGGGAAAAGTGCTTAGCCAGCATGATGAACGGATGATTGAGTATAGTGAAGCCAATCCTAGGGGTACCATATAGATGGTGGTAGGAATCAGGTGAAGCCTCAGAGGCATAAAAGAGGCAGTTGGAAACATAGCTGTGCCTTCACTATGGCACAAATATTAGCTAGCTCCATTAAAGCAGTTACCAATTTTCTTCATAAAATTATAGGACATCTTTCATCCTTAAATAGAATAACATAAATTAAAACCCTGAATTGTTATCTGAGATAAGAGAATTAAAAGTGAGTATTAAATATGGCCAAAATAGTTAAAATGTAAACTCTTCAACTGTTAAGTTGGGGTAAAGATTCTTTGAGAAGGGACATACTCTGTGTATTGGTGTTCCTTTCTTCTACAGAGGCTTATTTGCTCTGTCTGTGCACCTTTTCCCTAGCTGTCACATTGAGTGGTAAAGAGGAAAAAGAATGAATGCTTCTAAATGGCTATTACTTAAAGCAATCTAGATTCAATGCAATGTTATTCTTCATAGAACAGAAAAAATGTTCTAAAATTCATATATAAGTACAAAGACCCCTAATAGCCAAAGAAGTCTTGAGAATAAAAAGAACAATGCTGGAGGTATAAAGCACTTGACTCTAAGTTTTGCACTACAGATCCACAATTTCAAAAGCAGCATGGTACTGGCATAAAAAGAGATGTATAGAAAAACGAAATAAAACAGAAGACTCAGAAATAAACCCACAACAGGTATGAGTATCTGATTTTTGACAAAGGTGCCAAAAATATGTTGGAGAAATTATAGCTTCTTCAACAAAAAATGTGGGGAAATTGGATATCCATAAGTATGAAGATTCAAACTAGAATCTTGTCTCTTACCCTGTATAAAAATCAATTTAAAATGGATCAAAGACCTTAATATAATTCTTGAAAATTTGAAACTATTCCAGGAAACCATGGAAAAAAGATATAGGCAGAGAAGATGTAGACACAGGCAATGAAATGACTTTCTAAACTAGACTCTACTAGCTCAAGAAATAAGCAAGAACTGACTAATGGAATTGCATCAGATTAAAAGCAAAGGAAACAATTCCAGGAAAGACCTACCGAGAAAAAAGGATAGATAAGTGGACAGATGTTAAGCAAAGAGGCATAAAAAGAAGAAAAGGACTGATTGTGGAAACAAATCTTACCTGAATCTATATCTTCACTTAATATTGCCCCTCCTGTAAAACACAAGTTGTCTGTGTCCCTTGGATATTACCCTACCCACTTGGCTTAAACTGAAATCTTCCTCCCTCTGATATCACTTGCCTGGTGGCCCTCTAGGAAAAGGAGCATTATTATCTCATGTTTCAATAATTCCATTGTATTTAGGCAAAAGTAATATTTTTCTTAACCCTCGCTGCTTCATTCATTAAGGTGTTTGGCACCTTCCTTCCCTTTTTACCTAATTCTCAGCACAGTCCTAGAGGATTTCATCATCTACACGCATGAATTCTCCAATACTTTGACTTCCACTGCCACTACCTTTTTCCATTCTGCTTCTATCATAGTCTCCCTTGAGAAAACATCACCGCCCAATCTTCAAGTCACTAAATCCAACATATGTCCCTTGAATTTCCAGCATGCTTATTGGACTATTTCTAACCTAACAGTTCTTCAACTCCATTGTCATTTCCAGGATTTGGACTTTGTTACTTTTCCAAATCCATCAACCCCTTTATCTTTCTCTTTCTAATTAAGTAAAAATGCATACCCCTATTCATGTCCACTTTGCTAACCAATTCCAAAAGATTTTTGTCACTCTCTATCCTCTATCATACATAAGTAGAAAGACAGTTACTCTGAAGGAATTCATCAGACTACTCCATATTTAAGAGAAAATGGTATCATAAATTTGCACTTGGTAACCTCACTTCAGTGCTAGAGAGACATAAGCAACTTGCTCAATAACCCTATTTCTCTCTATTTTAAATCTCCTCTATTCTCTTTAAACACTTTCCCTCTTTGACCTCAGTGAATTATCTCACTTTCTGTTTAAAAGAAAAAAATTGGTTGGTAAATTTGTGGGATAGCAAGTATCCTAGTCTTATCTCCTCACAGCAACAATAATTCTTCAGTCATCCGTGGACGAAGTGTTTCTGTGGGCAGTGTGGGACTCAGATAAAAGGGAGTAAAAAAGCTAGCAGAACCCAAGTCTTGGGAGGGATGTTTCAAGTGACAGATTCACTAACCACAGTCCTGGCTCCAGAGCCAGAAACATCTCTATTTCTCTGTAAGATGGACTACAACCTAATTTGGCTTTAGTCCCATGACTGGGACCACTGCAAAGAGTCTTAGGAGAGACAGATTCTATGGACTCCTAAATAGCACTGAAATTCAACTCTAGCACCTCTCCATGTAAGAGAGTTGCTTGCCTATTCAAAGACTCAAAACCAGCCATGTCCATCTATCCTAGAAGAGTAGATCTCAACCTCTAGTATGACTCAAAATGCTTCCCTATGTTTCAGTTCTAGCTCTTCTCAGCCACTACTCAGCCAGTATTGCATGTTCAGGGGAACCACCTAGTGAACCTGCAGGAGCTCTTGAAGGTACTAAAAGGAACCCATACTAGTCCATGTACTTGATAGCAGGCCTCGTTACCTGTGTTCTCTGAAGCAGACCACACTCAACAGTATTTTTACAATAAAAACATATAAAAAACAAAGAATCAAGCTTGAACAGAAAAATAACTAGAGCAGAAAAAAAATAATCCTGAAAGTTAACATGACTTTTAACCTAAGAGTCTACTAAGAGTGAGATACTAAGCATGTCTTGCTTTCTAACTAGAACCAAGAGACCTCAACTATAATTAAATTCCTCCACTGATTTATTTTTTATTACAGTTCATTAATACATGGGAAATTAGGTTCTTAAAACATTAATTGCTAATGTTACTGAGTAGAGGGGACAGCACATGATTTCTCAAATCTTGGAGCTGAAATGTCAGATAATAATTAGGAAGGAAAATAAAAATAAGCTGTACAAATAAATAATCAACCCTCAGGAATCTGAGAAGCCCTGAAGAATAAACTGAATTACCATAAAGAGTTGAAATGTTCTATTTCCCATCCCTTTATCATTTAGACTTCTTTCCCCCAAGGATCTGAGTGCCCCTGTGTTAATGATAGCAATTAACAGGTGCTTCCCTGCTCACATAATGGAAAGACAAGAAAGGTAAAGAAAGCTAACAGGGGAAAAGGCTGAATGAATAAAAACTGCTTCATGTGTTAGGGGCCAAATGATGGATATGTCACCAACATAGGATTCCTGAAAGACACGCTCAAGGTTACACAATGAAGAAAACGTAAGTTCCTATGTGTTTCTATCTTTTCAGCATCATGTACTTGCCATAATTCCTTGTGTCAAGGTTGCTCATTTATTTGTGGCATTCTTATTGAATATGCTAGCTTCTGCTTGGTGGTCACTAGAATATATTCAACTGGATCCCATAACACTACATGGAATTCCCATGTAAGTTTTCATAAAGTGTAAATGATCTGATAGGAGGTACCTCACTTATTATTGTTAGCCTTTTATTTATTTCTGGAACTTCCTTTATTGTGTCAGGAAAACAAACACATTCGTCCTATCAAGAGAACGGCAAGAGACTTCACAGGCTTATGTTGGTGATGAAGCAGTGGTCTCTGGGTAAGTTTGCCTTGAGCTGAGACCTGATTCACACATCAGCTCTGTAGGCCTGGGGTACTTACTTCTAAGCACATGACAGCAATAAAACTTGCTGTGTTTTAGGTTGGTGTGAGGTAAAATAATCAATGCACATTAAATAAAGCATTCAGAATATGGAGCTACTTTTCACTCACTACCTTCTGCACAGTTCCCCCTACTTTGAATGCTCTTCATTTCAGTTTTCTGCAAGGCCAAAAGTTTCATATTATTCAAGTCACAGTTTTAAAGAAGCCTATAACTATTTACTATACCACTTGAGGCACCTGACTAAATGAATGCTACCCTATTTCTCCCTACTTTTCTTCTACAGTACTGTGGAAAAGGAAACTCTATGTATTTAACGAGTCCATTATCCCTACTATCCTCTCTCATCCAAATGTATATGTGTATTACATCACAGTAAAAAATTAGTGGTACTAGGGTTTGAATTCAGTGCTTCAGACTTGCTAGGCAGGCATTCTTCCACTGCACCATGCCTAGAGATGTTTACTTCATCAGTTGTTTGTGAGATTGTGTTTCATTTTTCCCCCAAACACATGCCTTGGCCGTGTTCCACATATTTTATGTTTCCTGTAGTTACTGCAGTGACAAGTCCAGGTTCAGATTCACTCTTTTGAGATGGAGTTTCAAGGATTTTCCTCCCCAGGCTGGCCTGGAATCATGGCCTTGTGAATCTCAGACCCCCACACAGCTTGAAATGGCAGACACATGTCACCATACTGAAACTGGTTTAGAAGGGGTCTAGTAAATTTTTCTGTCCACCGTCCTCCAAGTCTCAGCCTCTCAAGTAGTTAGGATTACAGCCAATAGGGGTACAGATGTGAAACATGATGGACGTACTTTATGTACTTTATGTATTAAAACAGAACAATGAAACTTACTCAAGTTATTTTAATGAAGGAAAGTGAAAGAAGGTGAAATTGATTGGGACACACTATACACATATATAGAAATACTACAATGAAACTTCTTAACTTCTTTGTACAACTAATATATGCAAGTAAATATGAAAAAGCAAAGGTCACAAACGGAGAATTATTCTAAAAAAAGAAAAAAGATTGCTAGCTCCCAAACCCCTCTTTCTCTAGGATGCACTTGCAGGACATAGTCCATGTTGGTTGAATACAACTATTTGCCTTTTTCATAGCCATATTTAAGCAACTGATACTGCTGAGAAAGTCAAGCTGAACTCTCTTAGTTCTATGATCATAAATCAGTACTCTGGGCAGGTGTAGGAAACCTCTGCCTCTCCACACTGAACACTTTCTATTTTCCTTTCTGTGTAAATGCACTGTATCTCCTCCAATGTCCTCACTCTCTACCAATCCCTTTGTACCATGCTTTAAGAAGAAAACAGAAGCAAGCATATTAGAACTCCCCATTCTGTCACTATCAAATCTACCAACTAAATTGCACTTTGCCTTCATTCTTGTCTTCTTCATTAATACACAAAGAGCTCTGCTCTCATCAAAGACCAGCTCTTCGGTCTCTTCCATTTGGCCTCTAGATTCTAACCCCTCTTGCCTTAGCCCCCACAAATACACCCTCCCTCTCTTAATTCATCTATTTGTCTAACTCTACAGGATACTTCTCCTGAATACTAAAATGCTTAGTTTTGCCGTTCTTTTAGCAATAGACTTCGTTTTTCTCATCTTGTCTCCTTGTCAGCTTTCAGATACTATTTCGGTTATTCACTACGCTTCTCAACATGTTTTTTCTCTTAACCTTTACTATGAGACAAAGCGTTTTCCTAGCTATTGTGTCATTTCCATGTTTTGAGTGCTTAGGGGCCCCGCTATGCCCTTTGAAATTCCAAATCCCTGACCCACAGAACGTGTATGTCCATTAAATGGTTTGTTTCAATCCACTATGTTGGAGATGACTGCTTATGCAACCCCAGTAACTGGAATGTGACCCAAGCCATCATTACGACCCATCTACATTGTTGCCATGCCTCTCTACCTTTAGTCTGGATAGTTGTTCTGGACCTATCCTTGTTGTTTATAGTCTACAATCACCAGTGAAACAAAGTAGTGGTTTTACAACTTCAGATGACATTACACTTCTTCCTAAAATTTTCACTGGCTCTTCATCTCACCTTGGTGAAAAGCCAGAGGCTACATTATTCCTTTAAGTCCTTTATTCTCTGGACTACCCTACCTCACCTGCCATTCTCCATGTATTTACACCTGCTATAGGCCTCCTTGCTGTTTTTTTTCCTATCTGGTAAGTTGTATATAGCTACATGCATATATATATATATATATATATATATATATATATACATACATATATATATACATATATATATGTATATATATGACATGTGGTGTTTTGAAATATATTTACATTATGGCCAGTGCAGTGACTCATTCCTATAGTTACAGCTATCTGGGAGGCAGAGATGAGATTGGGAAGATTGTAGTTCAAGGCCAGGCAGGGTAGAAAGTTAGCAACCTTATCTCAGCCAATAAACTAGGTGGAATGCATGTCTGTGGTCTCAGCTATGTGGGAGAATTGAGGTTTGAAGCCACCTCCAGCAAATAAATATTGTGTCCAACCTGAAAAATAACAATAGCAAAAGGGGGACACAGATATGGCTCAAGTAGATCAACTACCTAGCAGGCACAAGATCCTGAATTCAAACTCTAGTACCACTAAAAACAAAAACAAAAAAAGAATACCTTGTGAAAAGCATAAGTCAATCTAGTGAGTATGTTACTAACAAGGTTGTCATTTTGTTATGGTGAGAATTCTCAAAGTTTCTTTTCTTGGAGGTGGCCAGGTATATAACATGCTGTCATTAACTGCAGATACCATGTTGTACAGTGGATCTCTACTCTTTCTGGACAACTGAAATTTTATATACTTTGATTAATATCTCAATTCCCTCCCCACACGCAAAGGCTTTTGCTCTAAAAACCACGTTTACTCGCCATTCGTAAGGGAGTCTATTCTTTAAGATTCCACTTGAAAAGAGATATAATCCTGTAGTATTTAATGCTCTCTGCCTGCTCATTTCACTTAGACTAATGCCCTGCAATCTTATCCACATTTTACTGGTATATTCCTGTCTCAGAAAGCTTTCACACTTTCTGTTTCCTGTATCTGAAATCACGTCTACAAGAGTTGCATATGGCTTACTCTTTCACTTGTCTCAAGCTTCTTAATAAAGGAATTTCCATATCATCCACCTTGGTTCATACTCATTCTCTTTCCTTCTTACTCTACTTTGTTATTCCTTTCAGCACTTAATACATACGTACTGGTTGATTTGTTAAGATATATTCCCCAACTCCCCACCACTGACCAAAATTTCCATGAGGGTATTTATCTTGCCAGTTTTTTTTTCCAGGATACACTATGCTAACATTAGATGACACACCAAGAATAGTCAATATATATTTTGAATAGAAGAGTAAGTAAATGACCCATCCCCATAGGGTGGGAATAAACTATGTAGAGTAGAACAAATAGTTAACTTAGAATGAATCTCTATCTTCAGATGGCCCTTTGGAATCTCAAAGAATTTTTTTTAATAAAAGAAAACACCAGTTTTACTTGTTGAAACTCAAGGTGTTTTAATGATAAGCTGTGGTGCTAAACACTCCTAAAGCTAGGAATGACTATCTCCAGGCTCTGTCCCAACTTTACCTTTTTAAATTCATGTAAGAAAGACAAATCTTATTCAGTTCCTAACTACTATTTACCTTCTGCCCTTGATTTCTCTGGGTGACTCACAAGTCAGTTTGCCATGACTTCCATGTCTTATTAGCAAAGTTTTCCTTAGCGCCCTCTGGTGACCCTTAAGCATTCTACATATGTGTGTATGAATTAAATGAGATTATATGTTAACTCACATATATAATTTAAGAGTTTACACAATCTAGTTTAATTTTTACAATGCCACAAGGTTCAAAAGAGCATCATATTAGCACTACCCTGATCTATCCTTATCTATGGCACATTATCCTTATCTATTAGGATACAAGGAGACATTTTATCTGGAATATTTACATAGAACATCCAAAATAACTCTAATTTGGATTTAAGACAGCCTTGTACTGATAATCATAAATAATCACACAAATGAATGCAAGTGATAATTTTTGTGTTTTCTGCTTAGACAGGCCTTAGAGAAGCCAGTCTAAAGGAAAATTCTCCCTTGCTCAGAATTGTTCTTCTTTCCATGATGGGGCTCTGCAAGGTTCAGATTCACTTCTGGCAGTCCATGTTTGTTGTCAGTTGAATGTCAGAGTTCTCAAGATCCTAGTGGTTAGACTGCATATAACACATCAAAGGTAAACTTGTAGCTACCCAGTCCACATTAACTGTTATTTATATAACTCACTCTATGGCATCTTTTCTCATACAAATTTTCTTCTTTCATCTCTCAGTTCCATATGTAGAAAATGTTAAAATCATTATGCTTATAACTGAGATATAAATTTCTAAAAGAAGTGAAAAAATCAGTGAGTTATTGAAATCATAGAGAAAAATAAGAAAACACTGTCTTAGAGCTCTGCACTTTGATAAGAAACTAGATTTCTGTGAGTCACTGTCATAAAGATGGTTTATAAAGATGATTACTTATTATTACTGTATCAAAAGAGGTTTTAAGTTTAAAAGACTCAATGTGTTACTATGTTAAAGAGACATTTCTACATGAACAGGAATACAAACACAGTGGTCTCTAATCAGTAATTGAAGGTGCCAGATGATAGTTGAAAATATCACACCAGATCTTAAGGACATTTTTAGAGTAGGTAGATTTCCTGTCATGTTCAGCAACAGCTGTGTATGTGGAAAAACCACCAACCCCAATTTGTGAGTATCATGGGCTTATGATAGCCCACCCAGCTTATCAGTCCACAGGGAGACTGCTTTGGATGGCACGTTGTTCCTCCCACCTTAGATAAAAATATGCAGTACCCACCTCATCATAGCTACAGCTACTCGGGGATTTGCCCATGACCTAGGAATGCATGTTTGTGTCTCCTTCCATGATGCAGTAGAAATCTGCATGGAACATTACACAGCATTCTGTTGTCTCTTCAATGAAATCACGAGAGCTGGAGGGATCCATGGCAAGTCTGCCCGAAAAGGAACAGGACTTGTTTATGCTAATGCTTATATGCCTCCCTCACTGATCCATCACCACGAGCTAATCCGAGAATCACTTTCTCCTTCATGTTTAGGCTTTCAGATTTTAAAAGAATCTATCGCCAGTTTTCCTAAAGCCCAGACCTTGACTAGGAATTTTCCGTCTTAATATCCATCACTCATGAGTCCCAATCACAGTGTCAGATCTAAAATGTATTTCACACTCCTTAAGAACACTAAGCGCTAGCGAGTCAATTAGTCCTAAATTCCTCAGGTTGGGCAAATTCTGTCCGGCTGATTTTATAGGCAGGAGCCTAAGTGAGAACCTGGCTTTGAATTCTGTGATGAATGATGCAACAGCTAAGCTGGAGAAATAGTCTCAGAAGCTCTGAATCCCCATCCCCTATCAAATGCTTATAAAGCACCCTAGATCATCCTCTGTCAAATTATTTATAGGTGACAAGAAATATTTCTAATTATATCCATTCACAGCCACAGTCAGTGAATATTATGCAAACAGATTGCCAAAAATGGTCTTGCCAAGTAGGTTCCCAGTTAGGACAGCTGAGGTAGCTGCTGTGTTTGCAGAATAGCCTCTATAAAAGTGAAGTTGAGATGCGTCAGTCCTGTCCTTCCTCAAAATCCTCAAAGGTATGTATATGTGGCAGAACATCTGGCTAGCTGTATACTCCTGATGAGTTTTCATCTGGGGGGAGATGACTGATATTCCCCAAATTTAAAATTTTTCCCCCACCACATTCCTAAGAATGACATTGTATCCTACATCTTTACTACGATTTCATGATTAAATGAAAAAAAAATCCTGTGTTTTCTTTCAACAGTCATTCTCTGCTTTGAGCCTGCCACCTTCCTCATCTGATTACACAAGAGGTAAGAGGAATTTGTCTAAACAAAGGGATATCTACTTTGTTACACTTTAATGAGCTACTAAGTGATTTCCTAGTTTAGTATTGAACATATTGAAAAAAGAAGAGCTGCTCTTTAAAAAAAATGGCTTTTCATAAAATTCTGACTTTTCAGATCATTTCACCTAACAAACGAAACTTCTCTTTCAAATTTTGTTAGAACTTCAACCACCCCCTGTAATATTTAATGTAAAAAACTCTACTTCAATTTAACCAACAAGACAGGCTACATAGTAACATCAATAATATGTTGATCAAATTTGTTATTGGTGCCTGGGTCAAGTCAGTCAGCTTTTATGTATTTTCAAACACAGTATGTTGCAGTAGAATTAGCACTGAACCTGGATTTAGAAGAACAGGGCTCACATCTCATTGCTACTACTTACCACCTCTGTGACACTGAATGACCCTTTGCCTTGAAGAACTTTCCTCATCAGTAAAATGAGGAGTCTGTATTCTAGTTGACTACTAAGGCTCCTGCTCTTGCTATGATCTAAGTCAGTGGTTTCCAAGAATCCCTCCACTGAAGCAAAACATTTAAGAGATCTTGCCCAAATCTACATGTTGAAACCCACGATTATTATTATGTTCAGAATATCTACAATGGTAAACACCTACTATGTATTGAACACTTATTTTAGTGAGTTTATATTTAACACAGTAGCAGTATCTACTTAGATAAAAGACATTGTGGAAATGTGAAGCCATTATCTCTGTGCTGGTAGATTCAAGGACCTCTCATCTCTTAGCCCCAACAATAAATGTGAGGTTCCCTGGAGGATTGTTACTTGACCAAAACTTAAGACAGGAGATGGAAAGATTGCTTTGTGTGAAAGCAAATCATAGAAACAAAAAAATGATGTAATAGATGAACATTTCTTCTCTGGGAAAAAAAACCTAAGATAGCATTAACTGTTGGGATATCTATCCCTTAAAAATATGCCTAAAGTTCACTGTATCATCATGAGACTTTTACAGATAAGATTTTGTCTGAATTAGATACAGTGGCAAATTCCATATCTAATTGTCTAAATCAAGAGGACACTAAATGTTGATCTCAAAAGACTAGAATGTTCTGAAAATCCTATAAATGCTTCAAGCTCTCATTGTTATCATTTTCATTTGTCATTGTCAACCAAGATACCACTTTGTACAAGCCAAGCCCTCTTCCACTTCACAGAAAGTACCCATTTATCAGTGGGAAAAATAAATTCATTTTGATATGAAAGTTTATACTGGCAATTGATTTCAGAAGATATATTTAGAATATTGATTTTTTTTAAGATTTTTATTGTGAAAATACTGTACATAGGGGTTACAGTTACATGAGAAAGGTAATGAGTACATTTATATCAAGCATTGTTGCCTCCTTTGTTTTTCCCCTACCATCTCTTCCCTCCCACCTCCACAATTACACCCCCCCCCAATTGGAAAGTTTGTTTTCTAACATAGTGTCTTCTACATATCCTTCTTGCAATGTTGATATTTTTAAAAATAAAGGTAGAAGGAATGGAGCTAATATGAATAGACATATATATCTAAAACAAGAAGAACTGAGTTAATAAAACTGACATTATAAAAACCAGTAGCAAAAAAAACCTCAGAGAAATAGACTAAGAAATGCAATCACTGTGAAGTTGTATTAAACTTCAGATGCAAATTTTCTCCAGGAGCCTTTTAAAATTGTTTTCTGTTTAGACACTACTGTCGACTTTCACACAATTTAAAAAACCGATGAGGCTTAATTTTGTCTTAGGATAAAATCAGTTTGGGGATTTTCAGATTTCATTATACCTGCTTTTCCCTTTGCTCACCTAATACTGTCTATTAACAGGAGTTTACTTGAGTTTATTGGATGTTTCAACCTAGATTTATGTACTGAAAGAACACATGTATCTTCTTACATCCAAATTTAGTAATTTTTACATTCAATTTTAATCATTTGGGGCAGGAAGAAAATATGCCAAATATTTCAGGTTTTAAAATAAGTTCTTTTAGATAGAAAATTCACTGTAAACAATTAGTTTCTATTTCCTAGTATCATTACGTTGTTAAATAAAACACAACAAGTTGGGAAAATGAAAGGAAAAAAATAGCAGGAAAGCAAAGATTCTGAACATCCAACCAGCACAACAAAATGTTGCTAGCTGAATATAAATCTCTCCACAGTTCTCAACTAAGAGCTACATACAGATGAAGGAATGGAGGTTTAAAATGTTACAAAACTTAAACTAGAATACAAGTGGCTTTCAGGTCCGTAGGTACCTTTCAGCCTAGGAACAGTGTACACAAGCGTGACCTCTAAGGGCAGAACAGAAGAGGAAGCGAGCTTGGCGATGAACCTGTCCCAGTGAGATAGCCAAGAAAACCCACCCACCTAATCCTTGGTTGTCATCTGGCTCTGTGTCTTCTTCTAGGTGCACCTGGCCCTGAGCCGCCACTAATAGCCTGCAGCCATGAGTACCGATGCAGAGATGGCTGTTTTTGGGGAGGCTGCCCCTTACCTCCGAAAGTCTGAAAAGGAGCGCATTGAAGCTCAGAATAAGCCTTTTGATGCCAAGTCATCAGTCTTCGTGGTGGACCCTAAGGAGTCCTACGTAAAAGCAACCGTGCAAAGCAGGGAAGGAGGGAAAGTGACAGCCAAGACTGAAGGTGGAGCTGTGAGTAAAACAAAAGGGGGCCCAGGGAGGTGTAACTGGTCTTTTTTTCTATTCTTCAGTTCATACTTACTGACTGCTTCCTTTCTTAATAGACTGTCACAGTTAAGGAAGATCAAGTCTTCTCCATGAACCCTCCCAAATATGACAAGATTGAGGACATGGCCATGATGACTCACCTGCATGAGCCTGCTGTGCTGTACAACCTCAAAGAGCGTTATGCAGCCTGGATGATCTACGTGAGTGCTCCGTATAGCCCGCCAACTCAATGTACTGCCTCTGTTCACGGGAACAAAGGAAGGCCTTAGTTTCCAGGTTTTACTATTGCAATATTCTCTGGAGATAAGTCATTTGAGTAATGTTGTAAATCCTAATGTACTTGAACATGCACACGTGGATAATTATTTCATTGAATTAGTTGGAAAACAAGCGTTTTGTACAGAGCAGGTGATATTAATCTTCATAATTCCTACTGTAGTTATTAAGCCTCTAGCCCCTTGCTCTTTAAGTAGTATTTCCAGAGTAGAATAAAAAGACCAGGGCTGAGAAACCTTGTCCTTTCCCACAGACCTACTCTGGCCTCTTCTGCGTCACCGTCAACCCCTACAAGTGGCTGCCGGTGTACAACCCCGAGGTGGTGGCTGCCTACAGAGGCAAAAAGCGTCAGGAGGCCCCGCCCCACATCTTCTCCATCTCTGACAACGCCTATCAGTTCATGCTGACTGGTGAGTGAATCTACACTTAAGAGTTTCTCTAGGGGGCTGGGAAGGTGGCTCAGTGGTAGAGCGCTTGCCTTGCATGCTCAAGGCCCTGGGTTCGATTCCTCAGCACCACATAAGCAAAAAGAAAAAAGCCGGAAGTGGCGCTGTGGCTCAAGTGGTAGAGCGCTAGCCTTGAGCTGAAGAGCTGAGGGACAGTGCCCAGGCCCAGAGTTCAGGCCCCACGACTGGACCCAAAAAAAAAAAAAAAAAAAAAAGAGTTTCTCTAGGTACTGTGAAACATTTGTATGCTGGTGACCAAAATAACTCTTCTGCACAAATATAACAATAGCAACAATAAAGGTAGGGACAAAATTTAGACTAAAATGAATGAGTTCCAAAAACTAGAGATACTTTCTTTATTTCTGTGCTAAAATCCAAATTCTAGCTTAATCAAATTTACTCATCAACTATTTTCATTTTTGTTAATGCATCATCTCTTCTTAAAAGTAAGCTTTGAAATTTCAGGGACAAGTTATTATAACAACTGTAGGAAACTATGGATTGGATATTAGTAACAAGACAGAATTTTAACTGAGTGGATCATAAAACTGTTAATCCATGTACTATCAACTGATTCTTCTTATGGCTATAATAAATTCCATATTCTTTCTTATTCATAGCAATGGAAAGATAGCACAAATTCATTAGCACATCTTTCAGTCCTTATTGTTAAGACTCTTGTGAAAGGCAAATCACCAATTACATAACTATTTTTATTAGTGGGGCATTTTAAAAGACAATTTAAAATGTGTAAGTACCACACTAATCTATGTGCTAAGACTTGTTATTTTTGTTCTGTTTTCTTTGTTTTCTGTCTCATAGATCGTGAGAACCAGTCAATCCTGATTACGTACGTAGATGTTATGCCTTTCTTTCGAGTTTTGATCATGGTAGTGGTAACTGCTACCTTATAATTTGATTTTTATTTCTACTTGTTCTCCACAGTGGAGAATCTGGTGCTGGGAAGACTGTCAACACGAAGCGTGTCATCCAGTACTTTGCAACAATTGCAGTTACTGGTGAGAAGAAAAAGGAGGAAGCACCTTCTGGCAAAATGCAGGTGGGTCTCATGGCCATGTTCAGAATCTACTGGGAGTCTCAGGTAAGATACTCTTGAGCACCAGGTGTAAGGACTGTTCTTGCTTTTGCAGGGGACTCTGGAAGATCAAATCATCAGTGCCAACCCCCTACTGGAGGCCTTTGGCAACGCCAAGACCGTGAGGAATGACAACTCCTCTCGCTTTGTAAGTCTCTTGGTCGACCTTTTCATGTAAGAACTGCAGTGGCATTTCTGTACAGCATTGTGAATATCTTTTCCATTCATTTTGTCCAATGGCTAAGGAAATAGTTTCAGCCTTTCAATCAGCCCTCTTTTGCCTTTTCAAGGGTAAATTCATCAGGATTCATTTTGGTGCCACAGGCAAGCTGGCTTCTGCAGATATTGAAACATGTAAGTTAATAAATATTAGTGACTGGAAATATTTTTTCTGCAGGTGTATGTACTGGGAAATCTCACTTTTATGTATGTTGTGTGAAATTTTCAATGCTTCATTTTCACCTGTGGCCTTTTCTTTTACATGTGCTTGATCTGTCATTCCAGATCTGCTAGAGAAGTCCCGAGTCACTTTCCAGCTAAAGGCTGAAAGAAGCTATCACATATTTTATCAAATCATGTCCAATAAGAAACCAGAGCTCATTGGTAAGAAGTCTCTTGATATATTTCTATCAAGGAAGAATAATAGTCTGTCTATGATGTCTGCCTAAAATGTTTTGGTGACCAAAGTAACTCTAGCTATATACTGCTTTTTTCCCATGTGTTAAGAAATGCTTCTGATCACCACCAACCCATATGACTTCGCCTATGTCAGTCAAGGTGAAATTACTGTGCCCAGTATTGATGATCAAGAGGAGCTGATGGCCACAGATGTAAGTAATAGGTTCAAGGCAGAGAAAAGCAAAGACATTTTCCAGCATACAACCCTCTCTGTCCTCTATCAAAATAAGACACATTAGAAGACAGATTGTCAATAAGCAATAATACCTTTTAGCCTTTCTTATCTCTGGGTGATAATTACAGGGTATTTCAATGTCTTCCTTGAAAGCTTTGAATGTCTGTAATAAATGTTCATTGTAGACAGTCCCTACTTAATTGATTCTTTTTATTTTTTAAAATCTTATTGGTCTTTTGGGGTCAGTATTTGTACCCCAAATATTGCTACTTCTTTTCTACTTCATGTAGGAAAGAGCAACATTATCACTACATTTTTAACACCAGAGACTGAAATCCTCACAGTTTCTAATAGTCAGATGCAAACACAAAGCTTTGGATGAACATCTGGAGATTCACAATATTGCTCTCTCATCCTTATGCAGCATTATAAAACATGGGTTGTCTACTCTGAGCCTTTATATTTATTAGGCTTATGTAGCCCCAAAAGAGTATTTTTTGAAACTATAAGTTGTTTCCTTTTTCATCACTTTTCTTTAATGATTATAATTCTGGGGCTTATTTTCTTTATACATAAACTATACTTACTTTGTGTTTCTTTCAAATTTCTGGATACTCTGCAATTATTCTTAACTTTAGTATTTTTAACTTTAATATTGTAGCACCCAGACATAGCATTGGTATTTGATTATAAAGGTATTTTCTCTTTCAAAGAGTTGTTAATGCCAGGGCATGTGATAAGCAGCCAGGGCAGGCTGAAAGAGATGGAGAAATCCCTGGTCTCAGTGCTGGTAGTCATGGCTTTAAGTCCTATTTGAGTGAGTGTGAACAATTGAATAAGGAACATGACATCCTTACAGTCTGCATGACTCAAGAGGGAAGACTGATACATGCCACTTAGTTCTGATGTAGATCAAAGAAGCAAAGGAAATGCATTCTCTTGAAGTTAGCAAAGTTTGAGTCTCAGATATAAGATAGGGCACAATGAGGAAAAAGTGAAGACACAGACCACTGGTGTCCCCTAAGCAAGTCGGCCAAAGTGCTAGTTGGGAAATGAATAAACTTAACTCTTTTTGACAGAGTGCTGTGGACATCCTGGGTTTCAGTGCTGATGAGAAGGTGGCTATTTACAAGCTCACTGGGGCTGTGATGCACTATGGAAACATGAAATTCAAGCAAAAGCAAAGGGAAGAGCAAGCTGAACCAGATGGCACTGAAGGTATACTGCCCGTTGATGCCTTATATTTTTTTCCATCTGGCATATGTCACAAAGGCCAAAAGTCTTAAGAAGAGAAAATGACAGACTGTTAGGTATTTTACAAAATTAAGCCCGTTTGTGGATATTTGTGATTTCTGTCCATTCCACTCTCCATTGACTTTTAAATCTACTATTTGCTCCTTGATTGAAGTATTTTTTAATCACAGTCAAGTAAGTTGGTGATCTGAATGTCTTTGTCATTACAAAGGTAGGGTTTCTCAAATTATCTTGATCTGCGGTCTATTTTTGCCATATTTCAAACATCACACAGAGGATGGATTCCTGTAGCTCCAATTTCTCTTTAGAAGAATGACTAAAATTAGTGTGAATAGAGACAAGGATTCTGAAACAATATAAACAAATGACCAGAACTCACAACATTTGCACCTATTGCTGTCACAGCAAAATCTTCTCCTTGGTCATCACCTGTCACATTTGAAACTGTGTAAGCCCCTGTTAGTTTCACCGTTCTCTATTTCTTCATGCAGTTGCTGACAAAGCTGCCTATCTGACCAGTTTGAACTCTGCTGATCTGCTCAAAGCCCTCTGCTACCCCAGGGTCAAGGTCGGCAATGAGTATGTCACCAAAGGCCAAACTGTGCAGCAGGTAAACATAATGTTAAACCCCTGATTCTCCCTTATACCAGGGGAGGCTTCGCCAAGGTCAAATCAAAAGCTAAACCATCACATACTCTTTTTGAAGGTGTACAACTCAGTGGGTGCCCTGGCCAAATCCATGTATGAGAAGATGTTCCTGTGGATGGTCACCCGCATCAACCAGCAGCTGGACACCAAGCAGCCCAGGCAGTACTTCATTGGGGTCTTGGACATTGCCGGCTTTGAGATCTTTGATGTGAGTAGTAAATGGACAGAGAATTGGCAAATAAAACTCATTAGCTACTTGATGGATCTGGTTAGGGCATTCAAAATTATCTTCATAAAATGTACTTACAAAAAGTACAAACTGTAATTCCTGTTGAAGAGTCTTTGGTGAAATATGAATATAAGTAAAAGGATAAACAGGAACAGAGAAAAAATTATTATTTCCAGACTAGAACTCTCAAATGATGGTCCTTAAAAGGTTAAAATGCTCACAATCTATCTTGGATCTAATGGAATACTCATACAAACACTTTCTTAGGTTACTCTTGAAGAAATATGGAAGTTCTTATCTAACAATATTTTGCCTAACATGCATAATTTCATGAAGTTACTTGGGAAACATTTAAGGAGTAAGTTCTTGGGTTAGAATTATATAATAGTTCAAGAAACAAGCTGAAAGTTTGTAATGTAATAAACAAAAATGTCTTAAATTCAGAAGAAGACATTACTAACTTCACTGTACATATAAGTTAACCATGACTAAATTTCCCTATATTTATTCCTCCCTATAGTTCAACACCCTAGAACAGCTATGTATCAACTTCACCAACGAGAAACTGCAACAGTTTTTCAACCACCACATGTTCGTGCTGGAGCAAGAGGAATACAAGAAGGAAGGCATCGACTGGGAGTTCATTGACTTCGGGATGGACCTGGCTGCCTGCATCGAGCTCATTGAGAAGGTTCATAGGACTTTTTAAGCCTTCAAAACAGGAAAAACAAATCTGTGGCCACCTTATGCTTAATTACAGCCCAATTCTAAAATAAAGTGGTAGAGTAAGAGCAAACTCCTGAATTCATATCCCAAGCCCTCCAAAAACCAAGCAGGGATGTTTCATGATTTTGAGTGATGTCAATTACACGGTTAGTAAAGAAGAAAGAATTCAGAATAGTTTTAAAGTATTTAAAAATGGTACTTTCAGACAGTTTATTTTATGCACTAAACATAAAGTTTTCTAAGTGGTATAGATAGACTATTTGATCTGAGTCCTTTCTAGAAACATATTTCTCATAGGTCCTTGATACACTATGACTGTTCTACATTTTGGTGGTAGAGGTAACAAAGCATGTCTATTTAGTGTATCATTCACAGTCTCTGCTGATTACACAAATCACACAGTAGAATTCTCTAAAGGACTCACAAATACCATTACTTTTTGCTATTCTTAGCCTATGGGCATCTTCTCCATCCTGGAAGAGGAGTGCATGTTTCCCAAGGCAACAGACACCTCTTTCAAGAACAAGCTCTATGAACAGCACCTGGGCAAATCCAACAACTTCCAGAAGCCCAAGCCTGCCAAAGGCAAGGCTGAGGCCCACTTCTCACTGGTGCACTATGCGGGCACTGTGGACTACAACATTATTGGCTGGCTGGACAAGAACAAGGACCCCCTGAATGAGACTGTGGTGGGGCTATACCAGAAGTCTGGATTGAAGACCCTGGCTTTCCTCTTTTCTGGGGGACAAGCTGCTGAAGCAGGTAATTTTTAATAGCATCAATAATGTCCTAAGGTCACAAAATAGAAATATACTATTTACCAGAGACAAGTTTAGTTATAGCAAAACCTAATATGAAAATATGTCCCTTGTGAGTCTAACGAAAGGAAGTATATTCCATAACTGAAGCACACAGTTTTCTGAACTATCAGAGTAGAGATTTGTATGGAGCAATCTTTAGTCCATAGTCTCATTTTATAAACAACAATGAGAGAATAAGATAATGTGGCTTGCTTACGATGACATAACTCACTTTTACCACTTTAATAATACTGCCTCCTTCAAAGATCTAAGTAAGTTGGAGATACAGAAATTCTTTGCAGGGCCCCAGAACTTGGGGAATTCAAGTTTTGTTCTCATAAGTGGCCCAAGCCTAGATGGTCAAGTAATAATACGGAAGCCCAGGCAAATAGAAATTAGGACTTACCTGCAAGTAAGCAAAGGTTCACTTATCTGGAACCAGGCACTGAACTTTACACATTCAAAGGCCCCTTCAGGAAACTGGCATTCCCAATTTAGAGCTGAGGAGTCCTATTCAGATCCCATCAACCTTGTCAATTACAAGCTCTGTGTATTTTTCCCCTGTGTATAATGTGAGTCAATGGCTACATTTTCTTAGTCTACATCTGAGTAAGGAAAGATATAGAAAGAAGAATAGCAGTGAGTGCTCATTTAAATTCCAAAGAGAATTTTGGGATCCTGATGTCTATCTATGGGCTCTATTTCAAAGGCCGTTACATCTAATTTTTAAATTTTTCTTATTTTTCAGAGGGTGGCGGTGGTGGAAAGAAAGGTGGCAAGAAGAAGGGTTCTTCTTTCCAGACAGTGTCAGCTCTTTTCAGGGTACAGTATAACCTAGAATTATAATTTTATTTAAAAAATTAATGTCATAAAAATCCAAAAAAAAAACGTAAATATTTTCACTTGAGGAAAAAAAAGTAACACATAGAAGACCCACAGTGTATCTCTTTACATTAAAACTTATAATAGTAAGTGATCCGTTTCCCTGAACCCAAAGTGCAAGAGACTTGGTCTTACATTTCCAATGAAGTTCAGTGTGGTGGCACATATCTGTAATCCCAGCACTTGAAAAATTGCAGGTTTGAGGTCAGCCTGGGCTACCTAGTGAGGTAGATGCCATCCTAAAATACATAATGAGTCAGTATCATTTTTTTTTGGTCCAATTGTGGGGCCTGAACTCTGGGCCTAGGCGCTGTCCCTCAGCCCTTCAGCTCAAGGCTAGCGCTCTACCGCTTGAGCCACAGCGCCACTTCCAGCTTTTTTTCCTGCTTATGTGGTGCTGAGGAATTGAACCCAGGGCCTCATGCATGCGAGGCAAGCGCTCTACCACTGAGCCACCTTCCCAGCCCAGAGTCAGTATCATTTTTTTTCATGAAATCAATCCACTTTTAAAGCATTCACATTATTCACTTATATCTATACCCCATGATCAAAGTCTCAATCCATGTCTTTTCTGTCAAGCTTAAGAGCAACACACTGAAATTGACTGATTTTTATGTAATTAGGTATTTCCTACCTACACTCGATCTATATGATTTCTCTTGGTCAACACTGGGTCAGTTTTTTCTTTGTTTTTTAGATAGTTGTTTAAAATGTGAGATGAGTCAAAATTAGTTACAGAGCATTGAGGGGGGCTCTGACATAGACACAATTACAGGTGATTTTAAACATTTTCGTGTGGTTTTATAGGAGAATTTAAATAAGCTGATGACCAACTTGAGGAGCACTCACCCCCACTTTGTACGCTGCCTCATTCCCAATGAAACTAAAACTCCTGGTAAGACACATCTATATCCCAAATGAGTCTCCAGCGTGATTTCTTTCTTCAGACTGTTATTTAGAAGACATTCTCTGTTCTTAGGTGCCATGGAGCACGAACTTGTCCTGCACCAGCTGCGGTGTAACGGCGTGCTGGAAGGCATCCGCATCTGCCGGAAAGGGTTCCCAAGCAGAATCATTTATGCAGACTTCAAGCAGAGGTTTGTGTCTCATATTTTCTCACAGTTTTACATTAAAAGGTGTCTTATTCTTTTAATGGTACATTGCTCTCCAAAACTTAACCTATTCAACTTTTCAGTGATAGCTACCAAGTGTTAGATTTTTTTTTTTCAGGGAAAAAGAAAAAGAAAAGCCACATTTTAATCTCCTTTTTGTTTTGACAGATACAAAGTTCTCAATGCCAGTGCTATCCCAGAGGGTCAGTTCATTGACAGCAAGAAGGCTTCTGAGAAACTTCTAGGGTCTATTGATATTGACCATACCCAGTACAAATTTGGTCATACCAAGGTACCACCAGACCAAACTTCTATCATTCATAATTTCATAACTTTGGGGGTTTCTCATGAGTGGAAATAACATGCTTGAACTTGCTCTCTGGTAAGGTTTTCTTTAAAGCTGGCCTGTTGGGAACTCTAGAGGAGATGCGAGATGATAAGCTAGCCCAACTCATCACACGCACTCAAGCCATCTGCAGAGGGTACCTGATGAGGGTGGAGTTCAAGAAGATGATGGAAAGGAGGTGAGGGACAAAAGAAAATTCTTCCTTTTTCACACATTTATGAGGGAATTCAATGCAGTCACTGCTTTTGTTGTGATGGTCACTTTATACATTGTTTTGTCTTTGTTAACTGTTTTCCTTTTTCTACAGAGAATCCATCTTCTGCATCCAGTACAATGTCCGTGCCTTCATGAATGTGAAGCACTGGCCCTGGATGAAGCTGTATTTCAAGATCAAACCCCTTCTCAAGAGTGCAGAGACAGAGAAGGAGATGGCCAACATGAAGGAAGATTTTGAGAAAACCAAAGAGGAACTGGCTAAGTCAGAAGCCAAAAGGAAAGAACTGGAAGAAAAGATGGTAGCACTGATGCAAGAGAAAAATGACTTGCAACTCCAGGTTCAATCGGTAAGTATTACATATTGCACAACTGAGCAATAACTTATTATCTAATCATTATCTAACTGAATACAAGCATTTCTTAATTTAAGAATTGGAAAGCAAATTATACCCACTGGAAATTTGTTGTGATGGATTACCCTTCAAATCTACCAAGACTCAGAACTAAAAAAGCAAAAGATGCAAAGCTACATATGCTGCATGTGTTCATAGGTACATTAATAAACTGCACATGCTCACATATGAATAGTTTCATATGTGCATTCATAACATAGCTTGGTTACCAAGGGACAGGCATAAACATGTCCCTAGACATTTTCCTCCCTTCATAGACCCCTATCTTAGATTAGATTATTCTCTTGCTCCTAATTGTTTTTGTGCATAAAATGGAAGTTGCATTGTTTTTTTTTTTTCTCACCCCCATGAATGTGAGGAAACTATGTGCTGGAATGAGTGACTTTTCCAGAAGTAACAAGAATTAGTAAGTTGTAAAGTGTACCAAAAAGTTAAAAAGTTTTCCTGATTTCACTTTTCACACATGGGTAATTGAGGAAGCTGTTATTCTACTTATTAAGTAGACTAAAAATTTTAAACTTGTGTACTTCATTTATAATGTAATTGCTAACCAACTGATAATCAGTAGACATTTCCCCTCTTAATAAGTTTAATAACATTTTATTTCTATCGATTTTATATTTATTAGTGTGTATTAATTATACCAAGAGGTTACTTGGGATATGTTCATATGCATATGTAAAGTGCTTGGATCAAATTCACTCCCTCTGTTACTCTTCTTGCCCCCTTTCCTCTATAAATAATTTTAACAGGTTTTACTATTTTATTTTCATATACAGATATAAAGTACTTCTATTATACTCAATCTGTCCCCCTCATTCTCTCCTTCCAACCTTCTCTTAATAAGTGACTGCAAGGGTGCATATTCAGCTCAAACATGTGAAAATGTTCAATTGCTCCCTTTAGGAAGCAGATGGCTTGGCTGATGCAGAGGAAAGGTGTGATCAGCTGATCAAGACCAAAATCCAGCTGGAGGCCAAAATCAAAGAGCTGACTGAAAGAGCAGAGGATGAGGAAGAGATCAATGCTGAGCTGACCGCCAAGAAGAGAAAGCTAGAGGATGAGTGCTCAGAACTGAAGAAAGACATTGATGACCTTGAGCTGACCCTGGCCAAGGTTGAAAAGGAGAAGCATGCCACGGAGAACAAGGTATGGTCCATTTTAGAGTATTTACAAGCATTCACTTACTAATATAGCTTAATCTTCAGTTATTGAATATGAAAAAAATCAACATAATCACACCATCCCTTACTCTTTACCACTCACTCATTTTCCTTCACCTTTTTTTCACCTTCACTCTCTTCAGCCATGTAGGTCTAAGGTTAGCTTATGATTTTACTTTCAGACTGATACTGTCCTATGAGATCCTGGTTTTCATCAAGGTGACAGGCTGTCAGCTGTGAATGTTGGCACATACCTTTAACCTTGACACTTGAGAGGTTGAGAAGGAGGACCACAAATTTGAGGCCAGTCTGGGCTTCAGAGAAAGACACTGTCTCATAAAAGAAAAAAAGATGACAGATTGTCATGAGCATTCTTATCCTCTGTTCAAACCAAAAGGTGAAAAACCTCACAGAAGAGATGGCAGGCCTGGATGAAAATATCGCCAAGCTGACCAAGGAGAAGAAGGCCCTCCAAGAGGCCCACCAGCAGACCCTGGATGACCTGCAGGCAGAGGAGGACAAAGTCAACACTCTGACCAAAGCTAAAACCAAGCTAGAGCAGCAAGTGGATGATGTAAGTGTGAAAAGCAAAGTCTTCCCCTTAAGATAATGGAATAAGCAACTGTGACATGATACCATCATTGATACTCAAGACTGTTAAAGTCATCTCTTATTTATTGTTTCTTTAAAAAGATTCAATGATTGTATCTTGAGTATCAAGCTAGTGGCATAAGATTCACTGCATAAGAAGGCAAATTAAATCCATTATAATTTAGCTTGAAGGATCTCTGGAACAAGAAAAGAAACTTCGAATGGACTTAGAAAGAGCTAAGAGGAAGCTGGAGGGAGACCTAAAATTGGCCCAAGAATCCACAATGGATATCGAAAATGACAAACAACAGCTTGATGAGAAACTCAAAAAGTAAGTGGGATTATAGTTCAGCTATAATCTTAATTATGAATAACACTGAAGATATATATTAAAATATATATTAAAAAGATCTTTAAACAACTGATTGGTTGAATTAAAAACCCATTGTACATCTACTTTAAGATAATAATAATAATAATAATAATAATAATAATAATAATAATGATAATGATAGATCTCCAAAATATTACTTTATGACATATGGAGAAAATGAATATTGATAGCTATTTGAGGAAAATGACACATTACTGACTTATAAAAGCCTGTATTCTTCCTCAACACCAGCAATCTAAAGAAGTTTTATTATGAATAGATAAGACTGGATGAGAACTGACTGTGAGCTCATATGCTCTTTTACTAGGAAAGAGTTTGAAATGAGCAATCTGCAAAGCAAGATTGAAGATGAACAAGCCCTTGGAATGCAGCTGCAGAAGAAGATCAAGGAGTTGCAGGCAAGGCATTCCCTTTAATTTTGCAAGATATGACAGGGTTTGAATAAAACTGTCATGAATTGACATTAATGTTGACTTTCACTCTCAGGCCCGCATTGAGGAGCTGGAGGAGGAAATCGAGGCAGAGAGGGCCTCCAGGGCCAAAGCAGAGAAGCAGCGCTCTGACCTCTCCCGGGAACTGGAGGAGATCAGCGAGAGGCTGGAAGAGGCTGGTGGAGCCACTTCTGCCCAGATCGAGATGAACAAGAAGCGGGAGGCTGAGTTCCAGAAAATGCGCAGGGACCTGGAGGAGGCCACCCTGCAGCATGAAGCCACAGCAGCTGCTCTTCGGAAGAAGCATGCAGACAGTGTGGCAGAGCTTGGGGAGCAGATCGACAACCTGCAGAGGGTCAAGCAGAAGCTGGAGAAGGAGAAGAGCGAGCTGAAGATGGAGATTGATGACCTTGCTGGAAACATGGAGACAGTCTCCAAAGCCAAGGTCTTTTTATTCACACCGCCTTTTTTTCCTTTACATGCAATAGTTCAAAATAGCTATCATTATATCTGAATATATCTAATCAAATTGTACAAACATCACATGTAATCCCTAAGTTTATTTTTTTTCTAATAGGCATCATAGTATTAAACCAAATTACTTATGTTCAATAGCTTACTTTTAGAAATTGCTTCAAAAGCCGGGGGCTGGTGGCTCACGCCTGTAATCCTAGCTACTCAGGAGACTGAGATCTGAGGATTGCGGTTCAAAGCCAGCCCAGGCAGGAAAGACTGTGAGACTCCTATCTCCAATAAATCACCAGAAAACCGGAAGTGGCGCTATAGCTCAAGTGGTAGAGTGCTTGCCTTGAGCTGAAGAGCTGAGGGACAGCGCCCAGGCCCAGAGTTCAAGACCCATGACCGACAAAAAAAAAAAAAAAAAAGAAATTGCTTCAAACTTTTTGTGAACAATTAGAGTGAGTCCAGGTGCTATTGCTCCTGCCTGTAATCTTAGCTATTCAGGAGATTGAGAGCTAGAGGAAGGCAGCTCAGGCAAAAAAAATCACACTCTTTCCCCAAGATAAAAGCAGTGTTGGAAGCCTGGTTCAAGTGGTAGAGCACCAGCTCTGAGCAAGCAAAAGCCAAGCAACTGTAAAAAAAATGAAAATTAAGACTTGCCTAAAAGTCATTCTCCATTATGATGTAGGATATAATTAATGTTCACGTCTTCTAAAAGAAGATAATCCAATTTTGACAATCCTATGTTCGTTTATCTAGACAAACATATTCCCCAGTATTTCTTAGACAATGTACTGTGAAGGCTTTGACGGTAAAGTAAATTAAATTCTTCCTGCTACAAGTAATTGCAGATATCCAAATCCCAGCCTTCTAATATGCCATCTTTTCCTGATTTGTATTTCCTATCACAGGGGAACCTTGAGAAAATGTGCCGTACCCTAGAGGACCAGCTTAGCGAAGTGAAAACAAAGGAAGAGGAGCAGCAACGCTTAATCAATGAGTTGTCAGCCCAAAAGGCACGCTTACACACAGAATCAGGTCAGTCAGTGAGCCTTCCTGAGTCACAATGCTCGACAGGAAATGGACTCATTACCTTGCTCCTGTAACTGTAACCCCTTTGTACAGTAGCTTTGCAAGAAAAATACATATAAAAAAAGAAAGACAAAGCATTCCTCAGCCATGTACACCCTACCTATTATTTCTCAGCCACATCTCTTTTTTTTAAACTGTGAAATAATTTAAAAATGAAATTTAAGTTCTCTGGGCTCAAGAGATTTTTTTCTTGCCTCAACACTAATGTTAAAAAAAATCAAAAATCCTAAAATATCAAAGAAAAATCATATGCTTTAGAAAAGCAAGAAATAACCCTGTCAATGAACTGCTACTCTGGAGTTATTCTCTTCATCTTATGACCCAAGGAGAGAGGAGGGTCAGATGGCATTCCACGCTTCTCTTCATCTAGACAGCAGAGCTAAATCATTCCTATTTTGTCTTCCAAAGGTGAATTTTCCAGACAGATCGATGAGAAAGATGCTTTGGTTTCTCAACTGTCCAGAGGCAAACAAGCGTTTACACAGCAGATTGAGGAATTAAAGAGGCAGCTGGAAGAAGAGACAAAGGTGAGAATTTTCCCGTTGATACTTTGAATCACCTGCCCTGGGCAACATGATACAGTACTGAACTTCACACAGAGACTATCAATCAATGACTAGAATGTAAACTTATTTTATTCACCTTTTGGTTGATCTAGGCCAAGAATGCCCTGGCCCACGCCCTACAGTCAGCCCGCCATGACTGTGACCTGCTAAGGGAACAATATGAAGAGGAGCAGGAAGCCAAGGCTGAGCTGCAAAGGGCCATGTCCAAGGCTAACAGTGAGGTTTCCCAGTGGAGGACCAAATACGAAACTGATGCCATTCAACGCACAGAGGAGCTGGAGGAGGCCAAGTATGGATTTTCAGTGATGGGTGCAGAAAGAAATGAAAGTAGAAATCAGTCATAGAAAAATAGAAGGGACTATTCCAACCATGGAAATAGGCCAAGAATTCTAGCCTACTTTATTGTTGGGAGGTAGATTGGTAGATTCCACAATATTGTCCTTGTTACATCCCATTATGTACCCACTGGAGAACAGGATAAGACCAAAGTATGGTACAGAAGCATCTTGTACTTCTTTCCACCAAAAGGACAAGTAGATTATTAGTTATCAACTTTGCTTTTATAAATTAAGTGAAATTATTTTCCTTTCATAGAAGGAAAAGGCGACAGAGGTTATCTAGTGCAAAATTCTGGCTATAATAATGCTTTTAATGTTTTTAATGTTTTTCTTTAGCCTAGAGTGTTGAATGTTCAGAATAAGACTATGATTACCCAACCAATATCAGTGGACTTATTCATGAATTTTACAATACATTTTATAGAATAAAATTCATGGGAATTACATATAGAAGGAAAAACATTGCGAAGGAAGTGTTCCTAAATTTCACTGATTTTAGTAGTTGTTAAAATTAAATGAAATGAATGTGTCTGGCCAGAATTTGTAGAGACAGCCTTCTAGCTGTGAGTGTGGATTGGTAAAAGACATGAATAAGATGGGCTGATAGAGAGGCAGTAACTAGGATATCAAGCATTAATTGGGAAATATAATG
Organism: Dipodomys merriami; assembly: GCF_024711535.1. Classification (NCBI taxonomy): domain Eukaryota; kingdom Metazoa; phylum Chordata; class Mammalia; order Rodentia; family Heteromyidae; genus Dipodomys; species Dipodomys merriami. Next base: position 2,375,873 of record NW_027203270.1, read on the forward strand.
AGGTGATGCTTATTTTCTGAGGACATCAGAAAATTAGTGGTTAATCATATGATCTCAAACATACTCTCTGTGGACCACAGTTTCCTCCATACAGTAAAAAGGAACATGCTAGAAATTGCTCAGGATCCTATTCAATGCTACTGTTCTTTGACAAAATGCCTTCTATCCATGGTTTCCATTTTTCACTCAGTTGAAATGCTTATTCATTCATATTCTCTCTCTCTTTCTCAAAATGGCTTCATTTTATATTTGACAGAACCTAAGATAGATAAAAATAAGAACTCACTAGGGAAAACAGAATTCCAGGAGAGATAAAATAGGTACCAAGAAGCAGATTTGGGGAAAATACACTTTCTTTCTTGGCAGGTCACAGAGTTCACTGTGGTAACTTTTGATTCTGTTCTTGGTGGTCACTCACACTGATACCTTTTCAGGAAGAAGCTGGCTCAGCGTCTGCAGGATGCTGAGGAACACGTAGAAGCTGTGAATTCCAAATGTGCTTCTCTGGAGAAGACAAAGCAGCGACTTCAGAATGAAGTGGAGGATCTCATGATTGATGTAGAAAGATCTAATGCTGCCTGCGCAGCCCTTGATAAGAAGCAACGGAACTTTGACAAGGTGGCCACAGCGACTGTCTCCCTAGGGGGAAACTGGTGCCGTTTCTGATACCAGAATCTAATTACTAATATACTTCCAGGTTCTGGCAGAATGGAAACAGAAGTATGAGGAAACTCAGGCAGAACTTGAGGCCTCCCAGAAGGAGTCCCGTTCTCTCAGCACTGATCTGTTCAAGGTGAAGAATGCCTATGAAGAATCCCTGGATCAACTCGAAACACTAAAGAGAGAAAATAAGAACTTACAGCGTGAGTGTCTATAGTCATTCTATTTCAAAAAATGGTTGGGAGAGATCTTTCCATTTTTCATTCTAAGTTGAACTTTGATGTTTATTATTAAACAACAGAGGAGATTTCTGACTTAACTGAGCAAATTGCGGAGGGTGGAAAGCATATTCATGAACTGGAGAAAATAAAGAAACAAATTGATCAAGAAAAGAGTGAGCTACAGGCTGCTCTCGAGGAAGCAGAGGTACATGTTTCATTTGCTTGCCTATACATTACAGATAAATTGTGGGGGAGGAGAAAAGAATAAGAAATGAGGTCTACCATGTTGCAAGCCTAGGGCATAATGCATCTAACCAATGAAAAATGCTGCATTATACCTTCTGAATAGAGAAGAAATAGATTAAATGAAGATATAATAACATCTGTGGAATTTATAAATGACTTCTTGGAGAAATCATTCTCATATAGGAAAAAATAGTTCTATTGTGATAAAATATTTTTAGATAACCTAAGTTTTCCCCTTATTAAGGCATCTCTTGAGCATGAAGAAGGCAAAATTCTTCGCATCCAACTCGAGTTAAATCAGGTGAAATCTGAGATTGACCGGAAAATTGCTGAGAAGGATGAGGAAATTGACCAGCTAAAGAGAAACCATCTCAGAGTGGTGGAGTCCATGCAGAGCACCCTGGATGCGGAGATCAGGAGCAGGAATGATGCCCTGAGGATCAAGAAGAAGATGGAGGGAGACCTCAATGAAATGGAAATCCAGCTGAACCATGCCAACCGCCAGGCTGCTGAGGCCATAAGGAATCTCAGAAACACACAAGGAATGTTAAAGGTACATTAGCATAAAAACACATGGTGTGATACAGTCTGGGCAGCATTGTAGAACTTAAAACTTAATGTTGTAGGAAGGCCACCAATTATGGATCATCCACTTAATGTGGTAGTCATTTAAACTTTTTACGTGCATAGTTGCGAAAGAGGTTTGTTTTGTCTGAAAAGACCAAGGAAGAAGTTACTATGTTATCTGCACAGTAGGTAAAGTGGTAAATGGTAGAGACAGAACATTAAAAGACTTTAGGTATATGTTATTGCCTTTATGTGGACTTCTCTTTTCAAATATTTAAAATAACATCATTGGACTGGATGATAAGGGTACTTTCTTGATCTAAAATTTTATAGATTTAGCTGTGACTTTTTATGATTCATGATCTAAAGTAATAAAACATGTTCTTTGGAAGGGAAGTGTTAGAGTAGGCCTTCAAGAATTGGCCATTAAAAGTACTAATGTCCTATCTAATCCTACTGAGTTGTTAGCATAAAATGTGTACATGACCTTCGATTTGTATCAACTAAAATTGGAACATGAATATGGGTCTTTTTCTTTGCGTAGGACACTCAGCTCCATCTGGATGATGCCATCAGAGGCCAAGATGACCTTAAAGAACAACTGGCAATGGTTGAGCGCAGAGCTAACCTAATGCAAGCTGAGATTGAAGAGCTCAGAGCATCCCTGGAACAGACAGAGAGGAGCAGGAGAGTCGCAGAGCAAGAGCTTCTGGATGCCAGTGAGCGTGTGCAACTCCTGCACACTCAGGTGATGCTCATGACCATGGTTTAATGAATGTACTTTCTGAAAATGGAGGCTGTTTGGAAGGATAAGCTTGTTTAATGTTTCCAGGAGTTGTGATAAATGTATAGAGTGATGTATTGAGACCTAGCTGGTTTACAAGTACATAGTCTGGAATAACCATGGGTGCAAATAATCAAGTTTCAAAATTATATAGTGAACCACAGAAAACCACCTGCAATCCTCTGTTTTTAAAGAGACAAAGTAGAAAATAATAAGCCACCAGATAATATGTATGACATGCACATAAGGCTAAACTTATGAAATATTAAAGAAGCTCTTGGATTTGATTCATGTAAGCCATTATGAGTGCTAGTTAGCATTTGCTGTTTACAGCGGATTTGTTAAATTACTAAGGTATGTCCTTGCACTAGCTGATATACAGTAAGTTTAGTTAATCCCAGCCAAAGGCAGAAGGCTTAAGAGCTTAAAGTCAGTCTAAACTACTTAAAGAGTTCAAGACCTCCCTAAACTACAAATAGAGAAACTGTTTTTTTCAAAAGAAAAAGGTGCATTATCTTTTAGCTTAAAAACATATAAGAAACATCTATAAAGATAAACAGTGTTTCAAATGGTTATCTCTGGTTAATGAGAATATAATCATTATTGTTATTTTTAATGCTAGTTTGCAGTTTCCATTTTATAATAAACATTACTGTGTACTTTGACACTTAATAGCTATTATAGCAAAGTTAAAATCACATGCCAGAAATAACTTTTAAATCACATTAATGTATAACACGTTTCTTACTAATTATGAGTATCTAGAATTGAATAGATATATAACTATTGTCAACTTTACATAACGCACAGATTACAGGTTTGTTTTTTGTACCACTTAATATACAGATCCAATTAGTAGAAATGAATTGCCAAAATTAATAATCCATTTTTGTTCACTGGTACTATATAGGATAGCACTTTTAAGTATGGGGATTTTGCTTTATGTTTATAAATATTCACTGATAACCACTGAATATATTTGCCATTAGAAATTAACTTTTACCTAGAACGATTTATTTAAAGTTTTACAGACATATGAGCAGAAAAAGAAGGCATAGACTTAGAATTCAAATCTGGCTTGGTTTTTATTCTTCACATTTCTTACAGTAATTTATGCCTGCTAGTCAAACAACAATGTAAATGATCATAACTGTGATTTTCCTCCTTTTTGTTAATTTGCTACAGAACACCAGCCTGATCAACACCAAGAAGAAGCTGGAGAATGACATCTCCCAAATCCAGGGAGAGATGGAGGACATTGTGCAGGAAGCCCGCAATGCAGAGGAGAAGGCCAAGAAGGCCATCACCGATGTGAGCAGAGGGCAACAGGGTGGTGGGCAAACTTCAATCCCGCTGTGCTCTCTGGGCTCTTAACTTTTTCTGTCTTACTACTCACTAGGCTGCCATGATGGCTGAGGAGCTGAAGAAGGAACAGGACACCAGCGCCCACCTGGAGCGGATGAAGAAGAACATGGAACAGACAGTGAAGGACCTGCAGCACCGTCTGGATGAGGCTGAGCAGCTGGCACTGAAGGGTGGCAAGAAGCAGATCCAGAAACTGGAGGCTAGAGTGAGTGTCCACACATCCATTCAATTTCTAGCCTGTGTGTGGGAAGTTACGACAGACCTATTTAACACTTTTGTTCTCTCCTAGGTGAGGGAGCTGGAAAATGAGGTGGAAAATGAACAGAAGCGCAATGTTGAGGCTGTCAAGGGCCTTCGCAAACATGAGAGGAGAGTGAAGGAACTCACTTACCAGGTGACTGGCATTTTAGATTTGCTAGGCCTACACTGTGGAGAAAATAAAAACAGTAATACATTTTCTAACAATGGCACTATCTGTTTGCTGCCTCTTTCAGACTGAGGAGGACCGCAAGAATGTTCTCAGGCTGCAGGACTTGGTGGACAAATTACAAACCAAAGTTAAAGCTTATAAGAGACAAGCCGAAGAGGCTGTGAGTATCTCCACAGTAACAGAGAAACATTTAGGTCCCAGCTTTTGTGGGACCTTGAAGTTTCTATAATGTAAGGGGCTTTCCTTAAGCCACTGAACACAAAATTGGTAATAAACCAGCAGCAAGGAAAATGAGTATACTTGACAAGAGATTCTAGTTAATTTCTTCTAAGACATTTGAAAGCAATTTTCCAGACATGTTAACAGACAAATACTTTCTTAACACAAAACTCTTCCTACTCTAAACTCCCAGAATGTAGAAAACGATGCAAATGAGGTCTGATTTATTCTAAGGCCTATTTAACTTAATGATAAACCCATTTGAGACCTTTTTTTTTTCAACTTACTTTCTCATCCTGTTTTTTTTTTAATTCATCCTCTTAATTTTGAAAGTTTCCTTAAAATTCTTTACACCTATACTACCGCTATACCTATTTTTAAAGTTTATTTTACAGGAAAAAAAAAGATCAAATCCATGCTCCTTTGATTTCCATGTTGCTAGAGGAGCCTCTTTATTCCGCCCTGGGTCAAATGAGAGAAATGGAAAAGAGGGGTATTGTAGGAAGAGTTTGTGGGTTGCTCTCCCTCCAAGGAACTATGTTACCAAGTGACAGAACCTTTTGCTTTCATATTCACGAGTCAAATCCTGAAGCTTCTTTCAAAAATAGACAAGACCATTACAATCTGAAAATGTCAAGCTTTCTTATTCTCTAAAATGCAATTCTGTTCTCAGGAGGAACAATCCAATGTGAACCTTTCCAAGTTCCGCAAGATCCAGCACGAGCTGGAGGAAGCCGAGGAACGGGCTGACATCGCAGAGTCACAGGTCAACAAGCTACGGGTGAAGAGCCGGGAAGTTCACACCAAAGTCATAAGTGAAGAGTAATTCATTCTTCTGCTGAGAGTGACCTAAGAAATGCACAAAATGTGAATTCTTTGTCACTGTCCTCTATATCAAGGAAATAAAATCTGCAGAGATTTTTGCAATTTAAAATACATCTGTCTCTTAATTATACGCTCCATAATGCTATTAGAACTAATTCATGTATTCAGAATTCATTGAGCTCCTACTATGAACAGCAATGCTGAGAAAGTAAATATGGACAGTGAACTAACTTTAGTAGAAGGTCGAGGAAAGGGCGTGGAGGGGAATGCAAGAGTGGTTAGTGTACCATCAATTCTCTTCAACCTAACTTGTGAGTAGTAAGAATGAGTCTGGTACAAAACCTAGCCCTAAGAAAATGACAGTCATCTTGTCTTCAGTGCAGTTAGAGAGACAGTGTTTGAACAGATAGGGTATAGTATGCATACATACAGCATACATATTTTATAGAAATACAAACTAACGTGACAATAAGCTATAAGGGACTTAGCAGAAGACAGTTATTGAGTGACTGAGAAAAGAAGATGGACATTCTAAAAAGAGAAACAGTATAAGAAACAGTAGTCTAAACACAGGCTTCATGAGCAGATGAGACCAGATAAAAAAAAAGTTAAGAGCATTGCCCCATGCATATTTCTAAGGAACTAGTCTATCAAACTGGTCAAATTTTGTGAGGAGGAGTCGACTCAACTCTGGCAGTGGTATGTAGGAAGGAATGAGTGGGGTGGGTGGAAATTCCTGGCTAAAGACTGAAAGAGAAGACCGTTTAGAAGACCTGGTCCAAATTAGAGGCACTAGAGATAGATTGAATGACAGGACAAAGTGAACACAAGGTTTCTATCCTGCTGTAGAGAAAGAGCCAAGAGATCATTGTAGAAATTAGTTTTGTAGCATTCAAACTTCCCTTTTCAGTTTGAAAGAAATATTATTCCTTGGAACTTTTCCCCTTTCAAGAAAAATGAAAAGTAGTTTAGGTAAAAATTCATCTTGACCTTCTACTTTTGCAGACAGTTCTGACTTTTCTCAGTACCTTACAGATTTCAAAAAGGAACCAGAAGGGGAATTAATTTCTTAATTTCAAAAAGAATGTGACTGAAATTTTATCACAACTATTGCCAGCATGATGTTTTTATACTTTCTTGAAACTTGAAATCTGGACTCATTACATGAATATCCAAAAAATCAGATAGTAGAATATCAATTTTTTTTTCTTTAGCTGTGGAGATTTTTTTTTCTTTTAATTAGAAGACTGCGATGAGAAATCTCCTTCTCCAGTGCGGGAATCCTAATTAGTAATGAAGAGCTTGCTTCGGGTGAATTTAAAAGGCATAGAAATAATTATGAGGAATATTTCACCTAAGTCATGATGAAGATTAATGAAATATCCTGCTTAGATCAGGAATTTATTATCAGATTTTAATTAAGCTCTGTAGAGTTAACCCCTTGACCTCAGAAGTACTGGGTAACTGCTTCATTATTCTGTCTTCCAACTATTTGAACAACTGCTTATGTAGGAAATTGAAAGTGGATTCCACTACATATATGTAAATTATTCTGGTTCCCTGATTTCAGTAGAAAGCATATAGTCACAATTTTTCTAGTTAATATTTTTCCTCATCTTCCTCTCAAATTAGGTAACTTATAGACCTATTTCCTTATTTACTAGAGCAAAGCCACACATCCTAACTCAAGGACTACTTTATTTTTCTATTAATGGGTATAAGGCACCATTGCGATTTGGAAAATGTCTCTAACCTAGTGATGCTAAATATGAAAACACAAACAGGAAAAACTACAGGCTGTCTCAAATAATAAACAAATTTGTATTAGAACAATGAATATGGTTTAAATTTGATTCTATCCATACTGTGATGGAAAAAAAAACTGATGCTGGAAGACTGAAATGTTATAAAAATCAAGGGACTTACATTATAAGCCTATTTACACACAGGAATTGGGCAGAGATGATCTTGCCTGTTTTTGTTAAGCAATCAAACATTATGGTAGTAATAAAATCCCCAAAGAATCTGTGATAAGATCAGATTTCTTTTATTTTCTAAAGACAATGGTTGATAAAACAAAATTTTGCCATACTGGTATGTGAAAGTATTACAGATGTTTCTTAATTCCATTCATAAAGAGTTCAAGTAACAAAACAGATATAAAGGGAAAGGAAAATCTTAGAGATGCCTCCATTCCAAAACCTTACTTGTCCCTCTGCTGCATTTCTACATCGTCTACCATTAGAGACTCAATTCTTGGGAACCTGGAGGATGTTTACTTTATTTACTCTCTTATGAAGTTGAAACATTCTTTTTTTCAAGTAACATCCCAATGAGTTAGTGGCTAGCTAACTAAGAAGGCACCTAAAGAAAGTACATACATCAAATGTGGCAGAAGGGAAGACAGCACTTGGGAAAAACAAGAAGGTAGAGAAAAAGGGAATCTACAAGCCATTTGCTCAAAACTTTGCCAAAGACTGGACCTGAATAGTAAGTCTTCCACTATCATTCATCAAGGGAAAACATTCAAGGGATCTGTGAACCTCCATATCAGTAGTTCTCAAATTTAGTGTGCATCAGAATAATACAGAAGGCTTATTAAAACAGAGTGCTGCACCCTATTTCCAGAGTTTCTGATTCAGGTCTAGATTGGGGCAGAAGAATCTTTATTTCTAACAAGTCTCCAGATGGTGATGATGATGATGATGATTGATGATGACGATGATGGTGATGATGATGTTCATACACCTTTACATGAATCATCAAATGTTTCAGAAAGAAAATAAATCTATACTTATTTATACTTACAAATTAACTAAATATTATAGATTAGAAATTTTTGTTATATCTCATATATTATTATATACTATAAATTAGCTAAATATTATAAATTAATTATTATAAATTAATTAATATAATTAATTACACCAGAATAATTAGCTCATCATATATGAATTGAACTAAATAGTTTCTAAAACTAAACTTAAATGCTTTTGATTCTAAGCATTGTCAGTGATAGTGATTCAAATGTAATATCTTTTGTACTTACTTTGTTTAATATGCAAAATGTGTATGTATGTATGCAATCTGCCAGTCACTGGATTTTCAGAGTCCTTTTGGAAACAGATACAAAGATGTTTGTTAAAACTGTGTACTTTGGGATCTTATACATTAATAATCTGATAGAGCTAGAAAGGCAAGATCTAATTCTTCATCCTACAAGGGAAACACTTTACTGATTTCCACTCTACCCTGAAATAAAAGGCTCAGTTGACATCCATCTCTTCAATACAGTAATCTATCATTTCAGGGAAAAGGTTTTTCCTTTCATCCTGACATTTGTATAGTTTAGTTCTTAATGACGTCAGGATTATAATCAATTACACCTTATTATAAAGCTTTCAAGTCTACCCAGTGTTAAAAGACACCCATTTTGATCATGCTCTGCCCTGCCAGCTATACTTAACTCTTTGATTTGCTTAATTTCTAAGTTGGCACTCATCACTACTTTGCTCTTTGTTGTTGATTATTATCCATACCCCTCTGCTAAATTATAAACTCTACAAAGATAGAGAAGTTGATTGGTTCCTTGTTGAATACTAGATGAGTTGGACATTGCTTAGTACAAAGCAAGTGTTCAGAAATATATGTGAAGTGAATGGAAGAGTTTAATAAGAATTTAAGCTGCACAATTGTAGGTATTTTTATATATATTATCTTTAAAAAGTCCCTTAACATATCTTGCAGGAAGTGACCAATGCACAACCTAGGGCTACTTAGCTATGCTGAGCTGGCTGAATTCAGTGGCCAGAGTGTGCCAGATCTAGCACTCAGCCTCCAAGCTCCATACCTCCCTAGAGTATCATCTTCCTGGCACCAGTTGCTGTCAGAGAAGGAAAGCAAATCCCTGTTAAAGTTCAGCACAGTAAAGGAAAGAGCTGGGAAGGAATACAAAAGGATCAGAGACATGAGCTTGGAGCTGCTTTGTTTGCTGGGTAGTGTACTCTACTACAGTCCCAGATCCAGAAATCCTGGACAGAAAGCCCATTGACCAAATAGAATGTTTATATATCAACTTCTAAAACCCTTCACACATGCCTTTCCAGGATGGCAAATTTGTAAGTAAAATGTCAGAATGAGTCTTCATGACATGAATCTGGAAATATTTTCTTGATGATTGTGCACAAGATTGATGTATTTCCTCTTAACAAGCGTTTTCGTGGTTACTTGGTGAAACAACATGATAGTTTTACTGCAAGTCTTGCCATGAAATATTTCAGATGTGAGATTGGGTGACATATCAATCAAGGGACAGAAGAATGGTCTGTGAAAAAGTATACAGAACAGAGCCTAACGGATGCTTAAAGATACATCCATTTTCTTGGTGTTTCTCATTCCTACCTATGTGATTTATTGTAAGACACCAAACCTAAAATCATTTTGCACCTTCTGCTCAAAGAATGCCAAGTGGAATTACCTGAACTTATTCTTTTTGTACATGGAGGCATATAGAGATTTGAATTTCACACATGAATCTAACAATTGTTTGGGAAGGTTCTTATTAAAACTGCTATGAGAAACACAGCCTGGATTTTAACTGGAAGAGTAAATACAAGTGTGGCAATTATGCTAGTAATGTCCTCAAAGAATAGCTTCTAGATCATCTTTAAAGATGGGAGTGATAGTAAACGGAAATGATCTTGTTGGGAGAAATATGGTGACCTCTTGTCAAACCTTATTGAACCCTTTGAGCAAAGTGAATGTTCAAAACAATCTCCCTTGCCATTTCATATTGGTAGAAGATGTCACTGTTGGACAGCTCTAGGCAGAAGTGAAAGTAAAGAACCTGGGAAAAACTATTAGTCAGCAAAGAATTCATGCTAGATTTGGCCAAAGTGTCCCTGAGGTTGCACTTATATTTGAAGTGGGCCACATGTTATCTGCATAGTGCTAGATGACCTACAGACAGACCTCTGCTATTCCAGTAGTTGTATGTGAAGGAACAGGTAACGCTGCAGGTTTATTAGCACATATTCATAAACAAACAGAAGGAGGGAATCTTCTTTTTTAATTTTTTATCTTTTTAATTGTAAAAATACCATATGGAGGGTTTACAGTTACATGAGTAAGGTAATGAGTACATTTCCTATCAAGCCTTGTTACCTCTTCCCCTTTGTTTTTCCCCTACCATCCCTTCCCTCCCAAACTCCTCTTTATTCCTCCCACAAGTTGTAAAGTTCATTTTCAACATAGTGTCTTGTACATCTCATTGTTACAATAGGTCAACCTGTATCCTTATTTAAGCATTTTTGTTATTTCCCTTCCCTTCCCCAAATTATAAAAATGTATATACAAGATGCAAGGTACTAGAATCAAATACAGTGAAAACAGAGGTTATACCATGGGGGAAGAACATACAAAAGAAACAAAAATCACATAGTACATTATAAGTATATTAAAAACAATAGCAAGAAAGAAAAAAAACAAGTTGTGTCCCTATCTTGAGTTTCATTTGCTTACCATCATCTTATATGGTCATATGTACATAGCCTTGACCTTTTCTGCTTGTCCTAGACATATACTAGTTATTGCAAATAAGGGAAACCATGGGACCTATGTTTCTTTGGGCCTGGCTTACTTCATTTAATATAATTTTTCCAAGTCTTTCCATTTCCTAACAAATGGGGCAATGTCATTCTTTCTGATGGAGGCATAGAATTCCATTGTGTATATATACCACATTTTCTTGATCCATTCATCTACTGAGGGGCATCTGGGTTGGTTCCTATCTTAGCTATGGTGAATAATGCTGCTATAAGCATAGTTGTGCTTTAGTATAGCCTTGTTTGTGATCATTTGGGTAAATGCCCCAAAGTGGGATCGCTGGGTCATAGGGGAGCTCTATGTGGAATCTTTTAAGGAACTTCCATGCAACTTTTCAAAGTGGTTGAACAAGTTTATACTCCCACCAACAATGTGGTAGGGTAGGAGGGAATCTTCTTGATTTAGCAGAGCCTTACATTATTTCAACTACCAAAGAAAATTTAAGCTGAGTGCCAGTGGTTCACACTTGTAATCCCACATACTTTGGAGGCTGAGATCTGGGGATTGTAGTTTAAATCCAGCTCCAGCAGGGAAGTCTGTAAGACACTTAACTCCAATTAAGCATTAAAAAGCCAGAAGTGAAGTTGTGACCCACTAGTAGAGTGCTAACCTTGAGTAAACAAGAGAGCCCAGGCTCTGAGTTCAAGCCCCAATACTGGCACCATAAAAAAAGAAAACATTCAACTCTGGCCAATAAGCAGTTTATATCTAACACTATGGAGTGAATGGGAAAAAGGAGCTTACTACTGTTTTCCATATTGAATCAGAGGGACAATAAGATATAGCTGGACCAATACTTACTGAACAGCTAAAAAGTACTAATCTGTCTGCATTTGACAGGCTTATTTTTACACTGGCATGAGATATAGTTGACATTGCCAAAAATCATGCATTTATTTATGGACAGCAATGGCTGGTTGGATCCTTGATGGACAGAAGTACAGTTGTAAAAACCCTTTAAAAAAGGAGTAAGCATGCATAAATTACCATCCCCAGTCTAGAAGAACTTTACACATTACCCAAAGTACAACTAATCCAATCCTATTTCATCTTGTTCAAGAGAAATCATCCTTCAGGATAACTGATATAACATCTGTTATTGAATATCTCATGAGAGCAATCTACAGCTGCATCTACACTCAGAAATGGTTTAAATTAACATTTCATTAAAACAGCACAGTCCAACAGACCAAAGATTGATATAAGAAGGGAGGAAAAAGAACCAAAGATGGAATTGTAGATACTGATGACCTCAAAACCAAGAGATTTCTTTCTGTACTTAATGAATTGTTAATTTGGGCTTGTCTTATAAAGAGTCAGGTTGTGGCCTATTTTGTTTTGTTTTTGTGGCATTGAGGTAAAGAACCAATAGCTAAAGCTTTGGCTGCCTCTAAGATCTATAGTTTAATGACATACAAAGTACAGCATAGTAACCTGAGAGATAACACGTCAGAAGAACTGAAACAGAATTCCAATGATTTTAACCAGTTGACAGTTGAATTTCCACAACAATTGTTCAAACAAGATAGACAAGATGAAGCCATGGCTATGAAACTGGTCACTTATGAAATAAAATCTGCAGTAAATCAACCTGCCTTAAGTTGACAGTTTCTTCCAGCCCATACTTGTACAATAACATTATCTCTGATATACGGATGGGAAGGCTAAGTATGAAGGGAAATTCCCGGTAATGAGGTCCTACTACACTATTTAGTTCCACCTGCCATATTAATGCTAGAACATAAAACTAATGTTTCTATAGAACACATCTCAAGATGCTCATTCAATGACAATGAAAGATAGAAAAAAATCACCTTTCAAAAAGAAAAAAAAATCCCCATGGAAGAGTTTAAAGAGGTAAGGATTTTGGACAGTAATGATAGGAAAAGAACAAAATAGAGAAACACAGAAAATCAAAGAAGTTTCTAATCACATAAATCTTAGGCGTTTTATCATATATCAGCTGTAACTTTCTGGTTTATCATAATGGCATATTTAGAATTCCACATATTTCCATTTCTGATGCTTTGTGCATTTGTGGTTCTTGTACAAATGGAATGGTTGCCTTCAGTTCAGCAGTGGATTATCACTTGTATTTACATATGCTGTTGAGAAATTTTATGAGTAATGAAAACCAGAAAACTAAAATGTGCTGTAGCGATTACTTCCATATCAGTGACACATTTGCCATTAATTTCTTTCTTCATTGGATTTGGCCAAAACTTTGGGGAAATATGGGCCTTTGAGATTTCATGTAATAATCATAATATGTTTTTGTGGCTGGAAGATTTATGTACTGTCTTAAGGTAATGCTTTGGCATATGTGTTCATTACATTTTCTAGCTGTAAATCAAAAGGCAAGGGCATATATAATGATGAGTGGAAAAAATAGTGGCCAATATGTCTTAAATTGTAGTAATTATGGCTCTTCTATTACTTATTTTTGGAATTCCAAGAAAGGCAATACTTTATCTCCACAAAGCATAATCTCTAACCTTCTCAAGATAGTCTTTTCCTCTATACTGAATAATTTTTTGGAGAAATGTATGCATGTAAAACTGGTGAATATGAGAATCATTCCATTATTCTTCATGCAGTCTATTTCTCTGTACATCATTACAGATTGTCTTGTTGCATTTTACAATAATGTGTATCTGCAAGTAAAGACATTTCAAATTTCATATGGAAATAGAGAACCTGCCTAGCAAGTTCAAAGTCCTGAGTTCAAAATAATAAAGGAAGAATAAATCAACATAAATAAGCACGAGGTATTTAGAAGATAATTTTGTCAAATAATAACACTGCTAAATTAAATATTAAATTAAATATTCTGACTAAAGGAGATTGTCAAATCTGATTTTAAAAGAACATAATCCAACTATATTCCATCTATAAAATCCAAAGCTAGTATTTGATTTTGGTATAATTTGTGAAGTGGAAGGGCAAAAACAAATCGTTTAAATAAGGATACAGGTGGACCCATTGCAACAATGAGATGTACATGTCATTATGTCCAAAAATGAACTTTACAACTTTGGCCTTGGGAAGGGGGGGGCGGGAGGGAGATGGGAAGGGATGGGAAGGGGAAACAAAGGAGGAGGCAACAATGCTTGATAAGAAATGTACTCATTATCTTGCCCATGTAATTGTAACCCCTCTGTATGGTATTTTCACAGTAAAAAAAATCCAAAGCTAGAAATAAATTAAAGGTAAACAAATAAAAAAAAACATCTGGCCAACAGCAGCCTTAGATAATCTGGGAATGGCCATACTGGTAGAAGAGAAAACAGACTTAAATATTTATCTACTGCCAGGCACTGGTGGCTCACACTTATAACCCAAACTATTCAGGAGGCTGAGGTCTAAGAGTTGGGCAGTTCAAAACCAACCCAGGCAAGAAAGCCCATGAGACTCTTATCTCCAATAAACCATTAAAAAGCCAGAAGTGGAGCTGCCTGTGGCTCACGTGGTAGAGTGCTAGCCTTCCCACCAAAACTCAGAGATACTGTCCCTGAGTCCAAGTCCTATGATCAGCATCAAAAAGAAAAAAACATATATATCTACTATAAGAGATAAAGAGGGACATTTTACAATGATGAAATGATAAATTCATCATTATACATCATTTGTACCTAGCACCAAGGCATTAAACCATTTGAAGCAAAATCTGACAGAGAATTCAACAATAATAGCTGAAGACCAAAATTCTATATCCCTAAAAGGCCAGAAATGACACAAAGCATACTTTATAACCACAAGAAAACAAAATTTGAAATACCAGCAAAAAGAATTTGAGAAACTCACAAACATGTAGAAGCACCACACCCCTGAATCATCAATATTTTGAAACAAAAATCAAAACAGAAACTATAAAATATTTTGAGATGAATAGAAAAAGAAACACAACATACAAAAATATGGGATATATCTAAAAGTGCTGAAAAGGAGATTTCTAGTTATAAATGCATATGTTAATAGAGTAGGAAGATATCAAATCAATCATTTGAATTTCTACTTTTAGAAGCAGGAAAAATAAAAAAACTAAATTTAAAGCAGGCAAAAGGAAGCAAATTACAAACATTACAATAGAAATTAACCAAATAGAAAATGGAGGGAAAATTGCAGAAAATTTTATTCTCAAATCCCTGATGGATGCAAAACTGCTTTAAAAAATGCTGGCAAGTTATATCAAACAATATTTAATAATATATGAAATAAATAGCAGCAACAATAATAATAAATCATGACCAAATGAGAACTATCACAAGAATGCAAGGTACTTTCAGTATTTAAAACTAAAATAATTCATCACCAAATCGTGATTATTTCAACAAATGCAGTAAAGCATGTGATAATATCCAAAAGTGACACAGGATTTTAAGAAGATAAAAAAAGAAACTGTCAGATAATGGGTAATAAAAGAAAACTGTCTTGCTGTAATAAGAAAAATGCAAAAAGGCAGAACTGAAGTATCTTATTCAGTGATGAGATAATAACACTTTCTGCTTAAACTTAGGACTACAGCAAAATGTTCACTTTCACCAACTACGTGAAATTGCACTGGAGGTCCTAGTTAATGCAACAAGTCAAGAAAATGAAATGAAGGCTATAAAGATTGAGATTTAAAAAAGAAGCAAATATCTTTATCTGCCAATGACAAACCTGGACATACAGAATTTTAAGTGAGCCTATAAAAAAACTATTTGATCCAAGAAATATAGTGAGCATATTTCATATCACAAGGCCAGCAAATAAAAACTGTCTTTTCATACTAATATCTAACAAGTAAAAAGTGAAAATTTAAAATCAATACCATTTACAGTAGCATCAAAGAAACTACAAAATAATATAATAAACAAGCAAAAACAAGAAAAAAATCATTACCTTAAAAACTATAAATTCTTGCTGAAAGAAAATGAAAAAGAACTAATATGTTACAGAGGTAAAGAGAGACCATGTCCTTGAGTCAGAAGATTCAATATTATAAATCTGTCAGTACTTTGTATCTTTAGATTTAAATGTAAATCAAAATCCTATCAGGCACTTTGGGGATCAAAATTGGCAAGCAGATATTAAAATATATATGGGAAAATAAATAATCTACAGTAGTGAAAGCAGTTTTGATAAAGCAATAGTACAAAGTTGGAGAAATTACTCAATGGACTTTAAAACTTACCATGAGGCAGAGCTGATTTCAAAGTCCTAGTAAGCAGAAAATGGCAAGTTCAAGCCCAGCCTACAATATATAGAAAGGCTATTTCAAAAAAATTATTATAAATCCACATTAAGATAATGTGGTTTTAATATAAGGTTAGAAACAAATACATAAATGAAACAGGACAAACAGCTTAGAAATAGATTCACTATTTATGTATCCATCAAATGACTCTTTAAGTTACCCATGCAACTTGATGTGGAAAGAAATCTTACATCAAATTGTACAGAATCAATTGCTTAGCTGTATCAAAAAGTAATAACTCCGGTAACAAACAATAATTCAAGAGAATAAACATCTAATTAATTCCTAAAACACCTAAGGAAAAGCACACGATAAGATATTTGTGATCTTAGGCTAAAATGCTTAAACAGACTACATCAAGTATTAAATATGAAAGAAAAAAATTGTAGTGGTCCTCTTCAAACAATAAAGGTACTATGATTGAAGGTACTGCTAGAAAACCAGAAAGGAAAGCCACAAGCAGGAGAAGATATATGCAGTACTCACACAAAACAGTAACTTGTGTAGAAAGATCATTTAGCAAGCCGTAACAATAAGAAACAAGTGCCAGGAGCTGGTGATTCATGCCTGTAATTCTAGCTACTCAGGAGGTGGAGGTCCAAGATTTGTGGTTCGGACCCAGCCTGGGCAGGAAAGTCCAAGAAACACTTATCTCCAATTAACCACCAGAAAACCTGACATGGAGCTGTGACCTAAAGCCTTGAGCAAAACTGCTCGAGATACCACTCAGGCCCTGAGTTCAAGCCCCATGATGGACAAAAAAAATTAAAGGAAAGAAACAAGTCCAATAAATATGGGCAGAAGGTTTAGACACTTGATAAAGACATTTAAAATTCTTATAACCATACTTAATATTGGCTTACACAGAGATGCCATCACAACCCCATAAAAACCACTAAATTTACAGACTGTAATAACAAAGTGGACGGGATTCTGAGCAACTAGGTCTTTTGAATACTGCTAGTGAGGATATAAAATGCTACAACTGTTTGCAAAGAAATATTTAGTTATTGTTTTATAAATCATAAACTTTAATCGTATACCTACCACATTATCTAACTACACTCTTGTTATTACAGAAATTTAAAGAAATGTAAAATACAGTCACAAAAAAGGTAAGAAAAATATCCACCATCAAAAAAAAAAAAACAGATGAATAAGCCAGGCATGATATTACACACCTGTAACCACAGCTACTTGGGAGACTGAGGCAGGAGACACAATTCAGCCCTGAAATTTAAAGTTCAAAATCATCCTGGGTGACAGAGTAAAGCACTATCTCAAAAAAAGGGGGAGGCAAGAGAAAATGCATGAACAAAATATGTATCTTTACAATGGAATATTACTCACCAGTAAAAATAACTAATAATACAATCAAGAACATAGATGAATCTAAGTGTCATTCTTCTTTGGCATGAGTCATATAAGAGGCAGTTGTTGACTTTGGTTGAAAACAAGATAATTTTAAGAGTTCCACATTAAAGTAAGTTCAGATGTCTGAAGTAGCTACAGTTCATCTGTTTTTACTCACTGGTAGGAGAAAGTAGGGGAACTTTTAGAACAGAGGGAATCTTAGGAATTGCAAGCTAATTTGTGGTAGTGACTCTCAGAGCAGAAGGGTCATTAGAGACTGTAACTTAATGCTTGCTCTGGGCTTAATTGTAAGTAGATACCAGCAAGAAGAGCAAGGACAAGGGATTTGTGCCAGACCTTAGAAGAGTTGCTAAGTTATAAGAAATGAACAGTCACATAAGACTTAAGTAAAAGTTATCTTTATAGAGAGAAGGGGTAGAAATATAACACAAATAGGCATTAGCAAAATCTATCTCAGTTTATTTTTCTCCTTATATTACCTATTAGAACTCCTTACTTCTTTTGCTATTTAAAACAACCTTTCTGCTTTCAGTATTATATCTCAAAGGGAACCAGTGGAAAATACATTATGCCGATCCAAATCTCAGATTAAAATGGGTGTCAAGTTCCAACCACTGACCACAGCATCTGAGCACACCACTCAACAGGTGGCCAGCGAATTAAACTATAAAGTAACTGAATGAACATTGATGTTGTTACCCAAATTGGGGTATTTGAAAGAAATGCTAAGTGCACAGCCTTAAGTACAAAAATCTTTCCATGTGCTTTTGTAGGAAAAGAGAGCGAGTAGTGAAATTACTGTAATCTTCAACTTCAAAGATACAACAAAGTACCCTGGAAATTCTACACCCTTACTTACAGAGCATCCACTTCTTCACCATGACACCATTACTTGCGGCTATCAATTTGTTTTAATGGGTACTAGCTCCCTATTGTTTGGCTTCAGACCTCCCGAGGTTGAGTACATTTTCTGTTTATTGACTATGCATTTCCTCTTTCATGAATTACTTATCAAATCTCTTAGTACTTTGTTTTGCATGGCTCTCCCTTACTTTTCTGATTAACTTGTGAATGTAAGTTTTTTTTTTCTGAGATATATTGTTAATACCTTTCCCTGGCCTGTCATTTAATTTTGTCATTGGAGCTTTTTCTTTTTTACTGATTCAGAGCAATTTCTTAAGAATTATATATTCTATTTTTATCAACATATGGTAGCTCTGCTTCATTAAAGATCTTTCCAAAGGCTTTCCTGTTTACATTCCTAACTACTCAGAGGTTGAGATCTGGAGGATCACGGTTTGAAACTAGCTTAGGAAGAAAAAGTTACCTAAACTTCATCTCCAGAATAACCAGCAAAAAAGCAGGACTAGAGGCTGGCTTAAGTAGTAGACCATTAGCCAAGAAAGCAAACAAAGCCAAGGAAACTGAACAAGCATGAGGACCTGAGTTCAAACCTCATTACCAGCCAAAAACATCTTTCCTAATCCTGTTGCATTAACACATTCCCCTACATCTTCTCCAATGGCTTTAATGGTGTTCTTTTATTCACGCAAATTTTCAGTTATATATTATTTTTTATCGATGGGGTCAAGCAAAGCTGTAATTTAATGTTTTTACAAATGTGTCTCAATCCCATTCACTAAATCCTGCATCTCCCGTAGGGATAAGAAAAGCCACTTTTGTCATATAGTAACTTGTCATAATACAGAGAAAATTTCTTATCTGGATTGTGTTAAATTCTATGCATCTGCCAATCTTCCCATTAACTTTGTACAGTTTTAATTCCACACTTTGAAATATGTTTTAATGTAGCAAATGTTCCTGTTCCTGTTCCTCTAAATTTGCTCTTTTTTTGGTTGGTCCTGGTACCTGAATTCTGGGCCTGGGCACTGTCACTGAGCTCCTTTTGCTCAAGGCTAGCACTCTACTACTTGAGCCACAGTGCCACTTCCAGCATTTTCTGTGATTAATTGGAGATAAGATTCTTTCGGACTTACCTGCCCAGGCTGTCTCTCCAGCCTCCTGAGTAGCCAGGATTACAGGTATGAGCCACTCATGCCCAGCCAAATTTGCTTCTTTTAATTAGAAACTCTACTACTGCAACTCTCCAAGGAGGAAAGCATCACCCTTTGCCTATTACTTTCAACTCTGTTCCCTCTCCATGAGAAATGTTTCTTTCACTCTCAGGAAAATTGCATATTTCTAATTATTTGGGGCAGGGTAGAAACAATGTCAGCGATTTTGAGCAACTGAAATTATTTAGGACAGTGAAATCTACAACCTCAATGTCTTTTGAGTCCATCCCTCGTCTTTCTCAAAAGTGACTCATTTATAGTTCAGGTCCTCAGCTCCTTCCTAAAATAGCACAACAACTGCTTAAGTGGGTTCTTCATCTCTGTTTCAGTCCTCCAATCCATCTTCCATGGTGCTATCATGACTGTGTTTAAAACAAATCTTAAGGTCAGTTCCTTATTTAAAACATAGCAGTGATATGCCATCACTAACAGGAAAAAGCCCTATCTTGCTCATGATTTTAAATACAATGAGAATAATTAGTAATAATTAAATATCTTCTCTACTGTCAGGCATTATGCTAAATACTTTATATATGTTACTCCATAGCCATATTAATCTAATGAGGTGATAGGAAACTACTTAATTATTGCTCTCCTTAGCAGATGAACAAACAGATTTAAAGAGATTGGATGGTTTGCCCGAAATTGTACAGAGTAACACCTCGCTAGTTACACTGATCTTTAGAACACTGTACATTCTAAAATTCATGCCAGCTAGTTTGTTGCTCTTGCACTTATCGACTGAAGAGAGCCCTCAGAATGGATTTTTTTCAAATAGCTACTCGGTTTTTAAAAATTGGATGAAAAATAAATAACTAATGTTAAAAGATAATTCATGTAAATATTACCCAAAAATAACCATACCATAATTGGTATCACATAATATAGAATTCAAAGCAAAAATAAGAATCAGGGTGGATGTGGGGAGGGAAAGTAGGAGAAAAATGAGGGAAGGGGTAACAAGTTTGACAAGAAATGTACTTATTACCTTACTTATATAACTGTAACCCCCTCTGTACTTCACCTTGACAATAATAAAAATAAAAATGTCAGGGTGATTTTTATTTTTAAAATATATGAGCCACCAGAAATATACATGGTCACAACTTTCTATAGGCTTAGCAAATACCTCTGAGTAAATCAATCCCAAATCTACTATACATCTATGAGCAATCAGAGAGGAAGATATGAACTTGAACCTATTTGAAAATAGAACACGTAGACAAAAGTTTAAATCCAGATGATTTGAATAATACAAATGACAAGCTCACCAATAAAGATAAAAAATAAAGCTCTGTATCCAAAAGTAAGAGATTTGTAAATGGTTTCACATATTTTCAAACGACATGATATACTATGGAGGTGAAAATTGGTTGTTGACAGAGCAGGAAAAAAAATCTTATAATGTTTTTTTGCCCCACTCCCATGTCCAAAGTTCAACTCTACTTGAAATACCTTATTCCTCAGATTTAATTTCTTCTTAAAAAGATAATTTAAGTTTAAATAAATTTAGTTAAATTTTAATTCTTGGTATCTCATTTTGCTTTATAGAGAGAAATTAATTAAACTTAGTTAATTTAACTTGATTAGCTTGAAATCAATGCTTTATTAAATTAATAAAATACTTTTTTCTCACTATGCCATATTGAAAAAAATAGCTTAAAAACACCAATCTAAAACATTCACAAAAACTGAGTCATGTAGGGAAAAAGGGAAACTTGGCTAACTGTCCATACAGTCATTGAAATACCTCCTAAAAACAGCTAGAGAGAAGCATGAATAAAGGTTTTCATGGTACGCTCTTCTATGTCTCTTGAGCTCTGAACTATGTAAATGTAGTCATTTGAAAAGCAAAACCTTTCCATTTTTAGAATAAGACAAATCATCAATGCTTTCAACAGTTACCAAGGCAAGTTAGTAGGAAAAGGATAATCGTCCACAAATGACACTACAATTATTAGGATATTTACAGGTGAAAAATAAACTAAGCCTACTCACATCAAATGCAAAAAAGTAATTTGAGATGGTAAATGAAGGATCTATAAATATGAAAATATTTAGAAGAAAACACAGAAAAAAATCTTTGTGACTACATTGTAAAAGATTTGGAAGATATGACAGCAAATGCATAAAATGGAAAAGGGGAAGATAATGGAGCTTTATCAACCATTAAAAACACATTCTTCACCAAGAAAATTAAAAATCAAGCCATTAGCAAGAAGAAAATATTTTGCTAATCAATGAATTTAATGAAGGATCCATATCTAGAAAACATAAAGGACTCATATTAAGAAAATTATCTAAATTGTTTTAAACAGGCTAAAGATTAAAATGAAAATATATGTGTGGCAAATAGGCACATGAAAAAGTAATGCTTAAATAAGGATACAGGTTGACCCATTTTAACAATGAGATGTACAAAACACTATGTTGAAAACGAACTTTACAACTTTGGGGGGGGGGTTAGTTGTGGAGGTGGGAGGGAAGGGATGGTAGGGGGAAAACAAAGGAGGAGGCAATAATACTCAATAGGAAATGTACTCATTACCTTGATCATGTAACTGTAACCCTCTGTACAGTATTTTTATTTTTTTAAATTGTGAAAATACTGTACAGAGGGGTTACAATTACATGGGCAAGGTAATGAGTACATTCCTTATTAAGCATTGTTGCCTCCTCCTTTGTTTCCCCTTCTCATCCCTTCCCATCTCCCCCCTTCCCCCTCTCCACCCTCCCCACCCCTCTGTCATAGTTGTAAAGTTCATTTTTCGACATAACGTCTTGTACAGCATTTTTACAATAAAAACATATTTTAAAAAAGTAATTCATTAAGGAAACAAACAGGAACCAAAATGAGTTACCACTCCCTGTACAGCTAGAATCAAAAGGACAGTCAGTACAAGTAAAGTGAGGATGACAGAAATTGGACCCCTCACTATTGATGGTGGAAATGTAAGATGATACGGGAAGTGTCTTCAAAGGTTAAGCATACATAATACGACAATTCCTATGTGTGCCCTAGGAAAAAGTAAAACATAAATAATACAGCAAATCGTAGGTCTACCAGTAGTAATGAACATGTGTTCACCAACTTGTATGGAATTTTACTAGCAGTGTTTTTCTAGTAGCAAATGTGGCCAAAATGTGACACTTTAAATAATGGACTACTGCTCAGCAATAAAAAAAGAATAAACAACTGAGACATGGCACAGCATGGCTGAAACTTAAAACATATGCTAAGGGAAAGAAAAAGCCTGACACAAAAGACCATCTATTGCAGGAGGCCACTTATATGAAAATTCTAGAAAAGACAAAAAGCAAATTGAGAACTTGGAGTTACAGTGACAGATTGCGAATGAACACAAGGGACATTTTTGGATTGAAGATAGTATTCTAAAGCTGAATTGTGGCGATGCTTGAGCAGCTGCATGAATTTACTAAAACTCATTGAACTATATTCCTAAAGTTGATTTCTTTCCAGGTATGTAAAATTCTACCTAAATGAAGGTGGAATTGTACTGACCAAGATACAAACCACAAGAGAAATCTCAACTAATTCTGAAACAAGGTGTGATAGAAGAGACAATCATTGTATATCATGTGAAATAATGAATACAAGTAAGGTAAAACTCTAGCAAAAAAATCTAAGAATAGCCAAATAATGTGTCCACTTCATGGAAAACCCTTTGCAATAATTTTTATCAGTTACTAAATACATTTTTTAAATGTTTATGTTTTAAAATTTTTATTTTATTGTAAAGATGCTGTACAGAGGGGTTAGTTACATGAGTGAGGTAATGAGTATATTTTGTGTTGAACATTGTTATCACTCCCTTGTTGTTCTCCTGCTATCCCTTCCCTCTCCCACTCTTCCCTCACTGCCCAAAGTTGCATTGGGTCATCCTTTGTCCTTCTTTGATAATTTTGTTATTCTCCTTCCCTTCCCCAAATCACATAAATGTATATACAAGACAGAGGGTACCAGAATCAAAGACAGTGATTGCCAGGGATAAACTAATGGAAAAGAAAAATGAAAGGGCTGAGAATGTGGCTTAATGGTAGAGTGCTTGCCAAGCATGCATGAAGCCTTGGGTTTGATTCCTCAGTACCACATACACAGAAAAGGCCAGAAGTGGCATTGTGGGTCAAATGGTAGAGTACTAGCCTTGAGCAAAAGGAGCTCAGGGACAGTGCCCAGGCCGAGTTTGAGCCCCAGGGCTGGCAAAAAAAGAAAAAAGAAAGAAAGCAAAACAAAGAACAAGATACAGTACATTGGTGACAACCAGATCAACAACCAAAAATAAGATCTGTTGTTTCCATGTCCTGGAGTTCATTTCAATAACATCATTTTGTACAATCATATGTACATAGCTATTGAGCTATTATGATTCTCTTCCAGAACTATCCTGTCCATGTACTAATTATTACAAATGAGGAAAACCATAGAAGCTATGTTTCTTTGGGTCTGGCTTACTTCACTTAATATGATTTTTTTCCAAGTCTTTCCATATCTTTACAAAAGGGAGAATGCCATTCTTTCTGATACAGATATCAAATTCCATTGTATATATATACCACATGTTCTTGATCCATTCATCTATTGAGGGTCATCTGGGTTGGTTCCATATCTTAGCAATCCTTAGCAATAATTTGGGGCAAAAGAAATGGATATTTATCTAAATGAGCTACAGGAAATGGAAACATAGGTTTCATATGTTAAAAATGTAGATATTAAAGAATGAATAAAGCTATACCCAGAAAGCTCAAAAAATAGCCAAATTAAACTGTTATTTATGAAAAAATATATAAAAACTATAAAAAATTCAGAGAATTATTATTTCTACTAACATTTAGGGTAAGAAAATTACAATAAAAAGGATCATGAGAGATGTGTGGAGTGCTGATAATACTCTTCTTTAGACTATCTGAATTGCTTTATTACACACATATATACACACACACACACACACACACACACAACTTGGCAGCTAAAAATGATACACCTGAAAGTTTGAAAAACAATCTTTATATAATTTGGGGGATTAAATAAAAATAAAACTTAGAATTCAATTGTAAATAATCAATTTAAACCCAAACATAAAATAAGGGAATAAAACAAAAGGTATTAAATTAGAAGCAGTAAGTAATAAATTAGAAAATAGTATAAAATTATATCTTGAAGGTAAATTAAGATGTAAACTTTACAAATATAATTTAAAATTAAAAGAACAAAACCAAATAATATAAAGAATAAAAAAGACTAGAAGACAACACAGGGAGTATCACTAAAAATATGCACAGAAATAGCAAAAAAAATCTTAAAACTTACACAAAATGAATATTTTCTAGGAATGAATAAATTATTATAATGAACAAAAAAAGAAAATCTATGCAAAGAATCAACCTTCAAAAGGCTACTCAGAGTTTACAGAACTCCATAAAAATTCTCCAGGAACAGGTAATTCATTCTCTGGCAGAAAACAAAAAGAAATAGGAAGCTAGTCTGTTTATTTTGCAAGATTAACATGAAGCTTATCCCCAAACCAGAAAATTGTATACATTTGAACTAGTTATGTATGAATTCACATGGGAAAAAAACCATTTTCCGATTCCATGAATGGTTTTCAAGGAAATTTAATATAAATAGAATCATTAATGTAGGCTATCTGTGTGGTGTTTCTTTTACTTGACATCATATCTTTGAAGTTCATCCGTATAGTAGCAGCTATCAGTAGATCTTTTTTCCTAATGGCTGAATAATATCTCACTATAAGGATATATAAATTTTTTCTTATTCACTTATTAGATGTTGCACATTTAATGGTTCCAACTTTTATTACTATGGATAATATTTCTATGAACTTCACCCACAAATTTTACATAAATGCCTTCAGTTCTCTGGGAACTGTTTAAGTCATTTTATGATCAAAATTATTAGAAAAGTAAATAAAAATAAACAAGAAATTTATTGTACTTGCAAAATATCAGATGCAATCCACAATATATACCAAAACATCACACTTTCCCATGAAATTATATATAATTACTATGCACCAGTAAAAATAAGATAAATTTAATTTTCAAAGGCAAGAATAAAATATGGACATAAATGCCAAGTGTTAATACTAAAATAATATTAATATATTAATACTGCTTTAATACCATTCAACATTGTTGTTAATGTCATTATATGATGCATAAGAAAAGGAAAAATACACAAATTAGAAGAGGAAGATCGACAATTAGTACATGATTCAGAAAATCTAAAAGGCATCAAATTATTAAAAGTGGTAGGAGAGTTCAACAAGGCAGCAAGATTGAATAAAACATAAAAACCAATACCTTTCTTAAGCATCATGTATTTGTTAGGAATTGTGATTACGTACTAAAGAAATACCTGAAAAAACTGTCTAAAAAATTTTGTGGTTTATTTTTTCCTCATACTATAAAGTTCTATAAGCAAAAATCCCTCATCATTATCACCTAAAACAGGTGAATTAGCTTATATGTAACTTATACCTGGTTTTAAAAGGAAATATGTTAATATAAAAAGAAGGCATGACTCTAGGAACAATGCACTGTTTATGCATATTTATGTACCCATAAATGGACATGTTAACTAAAAAGTACAAAAGAACCATAATGTAATTCATTTATGGGATAAGATATAAATTATATTTTAGTGGCATGAAAATTAACTATATTAATTTGGGGGGGCCTGGTTGTGGGGCTTGAAATCTGGGCCTGGGCACTGTCCCTCAGCTCTTCAACTCAAGGCTAGCGCTCTACCACTTGCGCCACAGCACCACTTCCAGCTTTTTTCTTTTTGCTTATGTGGTGCTGAGGAATGGAACCCAGGGTCTCAGGCATGCAAGGCAAGCACTCTACCACTGAGCCACCTTCCCAGCCCCTAACTATATTAATTTTAAGGCATTTTATAAGACATACCTTCTACATGTATTTATACAATATCCTACTTATATGTGTGCACTTTGTCACAACATACTTGGGTCTAGACTTTTTTTTCCTCTTTAGCTGTATTTTCTTCTTACAAAACACACATTAGTTTCTATAATACTTGTTTTCAGTGTTAGCTGGGTGGGCACTGACCCAGTGGTGAAGACTTTAGTATAGAAGCTTCTCTCGGTTTGACTCTGTTGTCCAAGCCCAGACTCCAAGGATGAGCTTTGGACATGGTCCAGGGGAATGCAGTGGGGGAGGGGAGGTGTCTTGAGGGAACAAAAAAAGGATCAGTAGTGAGGGCCCTCAGAGCAGTGTGTTGCCGGGTATCTGATCACTGGGTTACACAGGCATGCTTCAAAGAGTTTGCCAAATTGAATATAGCTCTTAAGAACTAACTGTGAAGTCCCACCAGTCACTGTCAAAGATTCCCTTCCCAGCACACTAGAAAGCATTCTCAGAGGGCAGATCAGTCCCTGCCAAATTATTTATAGGAGATTGGTTCACATACTCAAAATGATATGAATACTTCTAATTATATCCAAACATGCCAAATGTCACTACAAACTATTCTGAGGGTTCGTGTTGCCAAATGTCTTGCCCTAACAAAGAGGAAGTAGCTGCTGCATCAGCACATTAGTTCCTATATAAACAGGACTGGACTTCATACCTTATCTCCACCACTAGAGGTAAGGGGTGGGCGCCTTGGGAACTCCCAGAACCAAGGGATTCTCTAAATTGGAAACTCTTCCTCTCAACTTCGATGTTTGTTTTTAATGGGGAAAGTTGGAGGGCAGGGTACTCTTAGTTCTGTAACTAGAATTCTGCAATTATAGGACATCACTAATGAGACACTTCTTGTTTTGCAGTCTTGAACAGTTTGGATCCTGCATTTCCACCTGGAATTTCAGAGGTAAGACTTGGTTTTGTTCATTTATTGATAGCAGAGGAGATGTACTGCAAAGAAGCCATGTACAACTCTTAGACACCATTTCTATGTTTTTACAGTAGAAAGTGTTCCTGGATGGCTGATATAAATACTGAAAGTCATTTTTTCCCCAGAATGTCTTACTCTGGGAGTCATTTGTGTGCCAGGACTCAAAGATCAGTTAGGACAGGATTAGTTTTGACAGTGAGTTCTGAGCTGTGTTTACAACTGTCCAATGGTGTTCAACTATTCCATACCAACTTGTCTCTACAGGGAAACAGTGAATTCTGAGACACTTTACAGGAATTTTAAAACATTCCACGAAATATCTTACTTAAACATGTAAGCACACATATCAAAACTATATTTTGAGCTGCTCTTGCTGATTCAGTGCATTTGTTAGAATGAACTGTGATTTTTCTTTGAAAAAACTGAAAGTATCACCCACAGAATGCTACATGTTGTAACTTAAGAGAGATCCTGACATTCCTTAAGAAATTTAACTACTAGAAAGAGAGGAACAATCCAACCAATCTAACATGTCAACATTGCAGGCATATCTATTAACAAGACAGTAACTTACATGCATGTGATGATGTCTTATTTTTTTTTCTCTTTTCGTTTTTTTTTTTTTTTTGGTCCGGTCATGGGGCCTGAACTCTGGGCCTGGGCGCTGTCCCTCAGCTCTTCAGCTCAAGCCTAGCGCTCTACCACTTGAGCCACAGCACCACTTCCGGTTTTTTTCTTTTTTGCTTATATGGTGCTGAGGAATCAAACCCAGGGCCTCATGCATGCAAGGAAAGCGCTCTACCACTGAGCCACCTTCCCAGCCCCTTCTCTTTTCTTTTTGTGGGACGAAAAAGAAGAGCCCCATGAAATGTATGTGGGAAGAAAGGGATCCATATTGAGGCTCTCACATGTCTGTGGTTAGATATGTTTACTGATGGTTGAAATCTCTCATGTTAAAGGAGTGTCAGAAGAGATTTGGGCTTGGGTAACAAGCCAAAGGGTGAAAAATCCAGAGAATTAGAATATAACATGAGATTCTTTGAATAACCTATCTACAGATACAACACTATCAACATAATAAAGAGGTTGAGACATTTATTTGGTCTATGGGAGTAGAGGGTTATCTAAGAGACAAAGATATTAGTGATAGCTTTAAAAATATTAACTTGCCTTTCTAAATATGTGACTTTTCCAAGCATATGGTGGATGCACACATGCAGAAGAGAAGTGGAGATTAAATGACAGTTGCTATAAAACAATCCATCAACAGTTCAGCTACAGAGATTGTCATACTTTAGAGATTTTTTTTTTAACTGACAACATTTTATTGTAATTCATTTGTAGATATCTAGCTAGCCCAGAGGATCAGCATACGTGATCTGGAAATGAAAATTTCAAAGTCCTAAAAATTGAAGCCTCAAATTACAGTTTCATTCCATATATGCCCTTTCAGACTGCTAAGAGCCTGGTGAATGCCAGATTGGAGGAATAATCGCTGCACAGGCGATGCTAAGCACCTCTTTTATTTCAAATACTAACTCAACTGTATGATTTCTGCTTTCTGTTCTCCCTCCATCTCCCCATTTTTTTTTTCTCCAATGCAGAAGTCTTCGCAAAATAAACCGCAGCCATGAGTTCAAGTTCGGATGCCGAGATGGCTATTTTTGGTGAAGCGGCTCCCTACCTCCGAAAATCGGAAAAGGAGCGGATTGAGGCCCAAAACAAGCCTTTCGATGCTAAAACTTCTGCCTTTGTAGCAGAACCCAAGGAATCCTATGTGAAGAGCATTATACAAAGCAGGGAAGGAGGGAAAGTAACTGTGAAGACGGAAGGTGGAGCAGTAAGTGAAAACCCCAGGAGAAAACTCTCCATTTCATTTCTCTAACATTTCAATTCAAGAATGGAAGCATTCATTGTTAGGGTGTCTCTAAGCCAAATGTCAAGACAAGTATCTTCCTAGCGCCTGAGAAGATGTTAGGTTTGGAAGACGAAAGAAGTCAAGCCATAACTATCTAGCTCCCTTCCCAACTTTGCAATTTAAATCTCCAAATTTGAAGACAACTTCATCTGCTAACAAGAATGCTTGAATTATGTATGTGGTTAAATAATTTATATTATTATCTCCATTATTTGCACAAAAAATCTTGTGATGCATGGGAAGGAAAAATAAATATATTTAATCTACTAAAGTAAAAAATAAAATGTGATAAACTGACAAATCTGGAAGGGAGAAAAACAGTGAGGGGGGAAATTTTTTTTTGAAAAAAAAGAAACACAGGCCTGTAAGTATCTAGTTAATATACTGATTTCACTTCCTTTGCCTGTATGTCCATGAATGAGAATCAATGCATGTTATATTAATGAACAAACTCTGATCCCATTAGTTTGTACAATTTTTACTATGCATTAATAAAATAATATACTAGCTTATAATAGGAAAGCTTTTTTTAGTAAATCAAACTTTGAAATAAATATATTTGATGCCTTTAAACATAGAATCATACAATGAAAAGTATGCCCAATTAAAGTTTTATAATCAAAATAAACATAAACCCTATTTCCAACAATTAGTTAAAACTGGTCTCCCACTTCCTCAACAGACTCTTACGGTCAGGGAAGATCAAGTCTTCCCTATGAATCCTCCCAAATACGACAAGATCGAGGACATGGCTATGATGACCCATCTACATGAGCCTGGAGTACTGTATAACCTCAAAGAGCGCTATGCAGCCTGGATGATCTACGTGAGTGCCCTTTCATAGCTCTTTTCAGCCCATTTATTTGAAAGAAGAAAAAAAAGGAGCAAGAGGTATATGGTTGAATTTATTGTTTTTGTTTCTTTTTTCAGACCTACTCTGGCCTCTTCTGCGTCACCGTCAACCCCTACAAGTGGCTGCCGGTGTACAACCCCGAGGTGGTGGCTGCCTACAGAGGCAAAAAGCGTCAGGAGGCCCCGCCCCACATCTTCTCCATCTCTGACAATGCCTATCAGTTCATGCTGACTGGTGAGTGAATAGTACCTATTTCCAGAAATGTGTAAATACAGCCAGGTGTGATTTGCTCATGACTGTAATACCAGATAACAAGAAGCTGAGATTTGGGAGGATGGACATTTGAGGCCATATCAAGCGATCTAGGTGTCACAGCATGCAACTATCATCCCAGCTAGTGATCTAGAGCAGACTGGACAGAGGGGGAAAGAGTGGATCCTATTCAGAAAATAGTTACAGTAAAAAGGGCTAATGTGGTAAAGCAATAACTTAGCCAGAATAAGGCCCTGAGTTCAACTACCAGTACTGGAAGAAACAAAAACAATGAAATAAATATGTAAATACAATAGATTTATAAATATAATCGTAATATGTATTATGTATTATATATAATATATATATGAGCCTTACAAAAATATATCCCAAGCATATGGGCTTTTCTGTGTTCCAAGAAACTTGCCCTGTTCTGCCTAAGCTAACAGCTATTAAGTGGAAGCCCAGATAGAACAAGTAAGTATAGTTATTGCCTTCCATATTTCTTTATTTTCTGTTTGGATACAAAAACTTCAAATAGGCCAAGCACCAGAGGCTCACACCTATAATCCTAGCTACCTAGGAGGCTCAGATCTGAAGACTGGGGCCTCAGCCAGCTGAGGCAGACAAATCCAAGAAACAGCTCACCACAAAAAGTCAGAAGTTGAGGTGTGCCTTGAGTAGGAGAATGATGAAAGGGGTGATATTGGTCAAGATGCACTGTACTCATAAGCTGACAAGTTCAATTGAAACCCCTTATAGAATCATCATATCAATTAATTTATTAGTTAATTTAAAGACGTTCCTTAAGCCTAGGAAGACCAAGAGTGAGTCTAAGCTCCATCCCCAGTATAAGTACATATGTATACCCAAATAAATGAAGTAACTAGATAAGATTTGTTAAATTTTTACTTCCTCCACAATGATCAAAACAGCTCTCAGCCACCACTGAAAAACTTATGGATTCTTTCTACTTTCAAATGACACGGTGAATTTTGATGGCCTTACGAGTAGAACATACTATTCTTTCCTCCCAACAATTTTGAAGCATTTCCTTTCAGAGTAGAAGAAAAAAATATCCATTTTTTTAGCAAATTAAAAAAAATCATCCCAATTTTTTTAATGTGTATGGAGGAGGCGAGGTGTTGCATTCCAGGCAAGAGGCTTGAACTCCATGCCGGGTACTATCCCTAAGCTTTTTTGCTCAAGTCTAGAACTCTATCACTTGAATCCCAGCTCCACTTTCAACTTTTCTGTTTATTAACTGGAGAATGGGAAGGGATGGGAAGGGGAAACAACGAGGAGGCAACAATGCTTGATAAGAAATGTACTCGTTATCTTGCCCATGTAATTGTAACTCCTCTGTACGGTATTCTCACAATAAAAATAAATAAATAAATAAATTTTTTAAAAGAGAATCTCATGGCTGGCTTGAAACCATACTCCTTAGATCTTAGTCTCATGAGTTGCTAAGATTATAGGCATGAGCCACTGGTACCCAGCTATATTTTGAACTTTTTTAAAAACATTATCACAAAGTCTGGTTTTCCTGCCTTACCAAAAGCATAAGCATCTAGCAAAGATAACACACCACTGGCCCAAATACAGGGTTAATAAGAATTGCCTTCACACAGAAAATGTACTGTCTTTGAAAATATTTTATATTTGTTTCCTGTTCCTCTGTGGACTTTTGGAAAGTGAATGGGTTTGTTTTGTTGTACTTGTCTTTAAATATTTTTTTTTTAAGGGGTGAGAGACAAAAAGAAAGTGACAAAACAGAAATCTCCCATTACCAATTGGCCAGGCGTTCTGAAATAATTCTATGCCAGGAAACTAGTCTCTAATTGTCCACAAAGCAAGCTACCTGCCAGATTGTCCAATGCTGGCTCATGACATGGAGTTTAATACCTCAGCAACTGCTTTTACAGCAATACACAGCCCCACCCTAGCTGACTTCCCAAGCTTTCAGGCTGCTCCAAATTCAAGACCACATATAGCTCCCAAACATGAATTTCATTTAAAACCATGCATAATTGTGACAATTGACCACATTATTGTTACTTTAGTATTGCCAAAAAGGACCAGAATAGTTCTCTTACCTCCTCTCCCACAGCATGCAATCTGATCTATGATTTTGCTCATATTAAAAAAACAAATCTGAATATAACTTTAAAAATCTCTTTTACCTTGAATAGATCTTCCTCTAAAACTGGGCCTGAGGTATAGCTCAGCCATGTAGTTCCAAAAATGAGGCTCTGAATTCAAACCCATAGTACCATTAAAAAAAGGTCTCTGGTTTACATTTAAATAACATACAGATTTGTATCTTTGTTCTCTGAAGATACTTTTGGAATTCTCTACAATCAGTCAGTATAGACTTAAAACATACCCTATCACATAGGTACATATTATTACTTAGAAATATATATAGCATTAACATAAAAATTAAATCAACAAAAGCAAACATTCACATTATCTGTTTCTTATTACCAGCAGTCAAATCAATGGCATAAAAACCTGGCGGGAATCAGGAAGCAGAAAAATACATAAACTGGATGTTAAAAGACATGAATAGCTTCACCCTTAACTAGCTATAAAACTGACATTAGAAAAATCTCCTTTTCCTCTCTATGTCTCAGCTTTTCTACTCATTCAATGAAAGAGTAGAGCCAACCAATTTTTTCTTGGGTAGTTGTGGATGTGGAACTATAGATCCTTATATATCACCAGCTGAATTCAAACTCATCATCTTCCTACCTCAGACTCCAAAATGCTGGAATTACAAGCTTATATCATTATACCTAGCTAGTCTAAGAAAAACTTATCATCTCTTATGACCTCAAAATTCTATGATTCTACTATTTACCAAAAAATTATGTGCACTTTAGAGTTTTAAAATAATACAGTGTGAGTGGGATGGTGTAGAGATGAGATAGAAGTGGACAAATGTCAGTAATGTTTGTACCTATAACACAGGTACATAGGGCTCAATTATTGCCTCTATTTTTGTATGTTTGCATTTTTCCACAACAGTATTTTTTAAATAATAAAATGTGCATCTCGCACACATTAGGATGATTATCATCAAAAAAAAAGCAGAGAAAAACAAATGATGTCAAGAATATGGAGAAGTTAGAGCCCTAATGTTCTGTGGGAATGTAAAAATGGTACAAATGTTACAGAAAACAGTAAGGTGATTCCTGAACCACTAAAAATATAATTATGGTATGAACCATCATTCTCCAAAAGAATTGAATCAGGGTCTAAAAGAGTTGTATACATACCCATGCTTATAGCATCATTATTCCAATAGTTAATATGTAGAAACAACCCTAGGATATAGCAACAGGTAAACAGTTTAGCAAAATGTAGTATATTCATACAACAGAAATGTATGCTGCCTTTAAAAAAATATCATGACTATGCTACAACATAGTTGAGAAATGAGGACATTGTGCTCAGTGAAGTAAGTCAGCCACAAAATTAAAGGTAAAGCCTATATGATTCCACTTACATGAGATACAGTATCAGATTCACTGAGACAGAAGTAGGTTGCCAGATACTAGGCAGTGGGATGTCAGAAAGGTTTTATTTACTGAGTATAAAATCTGAATGTCAGTTTTACATGATGAAAAGAGTTGTGAGGAATGAGTAAAGGTGTTAATGATTACATAACATTCTGAGTAAAAATAAACTATATGCATAAAAGTAGTAAGGTAATATTGTTTTATGTACATTGTACCACAATAAAAATAATAAAATACAAAAAAAGAAATACATGATTCCCTGCCTTTCATTTCCACAAATTTTACTGAGAGGCACTTGGCTGTTTCAGGGACAAAAACAAAGTCACTGGTAACATTTTCAAAAAATAAAAAAAGAACAATCTGTGCTTGAGTTAAACTAATGTCATTATCTTCTAGTCTAATGTGTAAATTTTTTTTCCTATTGATAATCTTGAATTCATTCACAGATCGTGAGAACCAGTCCATCCTGATCACGTATGTAATTTTTTCTTCTTTTCTATTTTGTAGCAATCACCTCAGATGTTGAGAATATAGGTCATAGTTCTGATCTTTGTTCCCCACATTTTTATTAACAAATATTAATTGTACAATGGGGAGGTTCACTGTGACATTTCTACAAATATATGCAATATACTTTTATCATATTCACTAAATACTAAAGAAATGGCATAATCACTCCAAAACTAGATATTATTTTAGCTTTATTGTAGGGCATATATTGAGTTTGAATGAATAATAACAAGATGCCTAAATATCTTGTTTGCTAGTTTAGTCTTGAAGTTTCACAAGGCTTTCCTGGAAGAATACAAATGCCTTCTCTAAACTTGGCCAAAGATCAGTATATATCCCAGAAACTGTGGGATAAGCCAGGGAGAATATTCCCAGCCATGTGTTTTTAAAGTCTATTTAAGGTATTTCTGTCTATTCAGACTTATCTCTAATCTAAGGAAGCTGAAGAACACAGGCACATGTTGTATTTTCTAACTAATTGTTCGTCTTTTGCACAGTTGTTGATTGGCTGCCTTGTACACCTTCGCAAACCTAGGCTTCAGTACCTAAGATCCTATAACGTTTTAAAAACTCAAGAAATTTACTGAATGAATAATAATTTCTCTACTTACGGTAACTGGAAAGCAAGATAAATAATATGAATCATTTGTGGGTTGAAAAGAAAGATCTAGGAGATTTTGACAGAGAACTGTAAGGGCAGCTACATGACAGTAAAGGCTTGTGGCAGAATTAGTTTCATTTACTATGACATTTAACTTCTCCCATATGTTTGGTGTTGGTTTGACAGTGGAGAATCTGGTGCTGGGAAGACTGTCAACACTAAGCGTGTCATCCAGTACTTTGCAACAATTGCAGTTACTGGTGAGAAGAAAAAGGAAGAATCTGGCAAAATGCAGGTGGGTCTGGTACCCAGAATGAAGAGCCAGACTGTGCCAGGGCTCCTAGAAGTCTGAATCCCAGATGCAAGAACTGTTCTTGCTTTTGCAGGGGACTCTGGAAGATCAAATCATCAGTGCCAACCCCCTACTGGAGGCCTTTGGCAATGCCAAAACTGTGAGGAATGACAACTCCTCTCGCTTTGTAAGTTTGCTTGGGTCCCGAAAGGATCTTTTCAGTCCTTCAGTACCAGAATAGCTATATCTGAATTAGTGTTTCACTTAATGCTCAATGATCTTTCTCTTTTTCAAGGGTAAATTCATTAGAATCCACTTTGGTACCACAGGGAAGCTGGCATCCGCTGATATTGAAACATGTAAGTAACCGAAGCATTGAAAATCAAAATGGAAGGATGAGACTTTAGTGGCTCTCTCCTAAATCTCAGTCTCAGACTGTTGGTTCTGAAGAGCATCCTAGAGGAATTCTTGCCTTGACAGTGATTTTTTTCCTGTTTAAATACTACAGCAAACTATGCATTTCTATGACTTAACTATGGCTTCACAATGTCTCTTTATGTTTCATGCTTGATTTGAGCTTTTGTTATGTATCAGAGGAATCTCACTACCACAGAGTCAGTCTGAGGTGATCCATGCAAGGGAATGAACTCAAATACAGAAGTCATAGATGCCCCCATAAGAAACTTGAATTGTCCCAGAAAAGTCAACTGTCATATGCATCTGCAATTAGAGCCATTTGTAATGCTCTCAATTTTAGCCAACATCACTGAGGTCTATTTAAGGTCAGAAGTATTGATACAGTATTTTTTCTAGTTAACCCCCCCCCCTCTCATTCTAGATCTTCTAGAAAAGTCTAGAGTTACTTTCCAGCTAAAGGCAGAAAGAAGCT
Source organism: Dipodomys merriami (assembly GCF_024711535.1). Lineage (NCBI taxonomy): Eukaryota > Metazoa > Chordata > Mammalia > Rodentia > Heteromyidae > Dipodomys > Dipodomys merriami. Next base: position 2,412,221 of record NW_027203270.1, read on the forward strand.
ACCATATCTTTTATCAGATCACTTCTAATAAGAAGCCAGATCTAATTGGTAAGAAAGAACTAAAAATTGCAGACTAAAAGCTGTTGTTTTAACATCTTGTAATATAAACATATACCCTGAATTCTGTGTATTCAGAAATGCTCCTGATCACCACCAACCCATATGACTATGCCTTCGTCAGTCAGGGGGAGATCACTGTCCCCAGCATTGATGACCAAGAGGAGCTGATGGCCACTGATGTAAGTCAATCTCTCAACTCTCTCTCTCTCTCTCTCTCTCTCTCTCTCTCTCTCTCTCTCTCTCTCTCTCTCTCTCTCTCTCTCTCTCTCTCTCTCGCTCTCTCTCTCTCTCTCTCTCTCTTTCTCTCTCTCTCTCTTTCTCTCTCTTCCCCCCTCTCTCTCACACATACACACATTGTTTCTGATCTATTTTATATAGGAATGACAACAGCATTCCTATATACTTGTTATATCTTATGATATACTATAAATTTTCACAAACAGACAGTGCCTTCCGCCCTAACCTTTGTCCTGGCATCTTTCTTGGCAGAGTGCCATTGACATCCTAGGCTTCTCTCCTGAAGAAAAAGTATCCATCTATAAACTCACAGGGGCTGTGATGCATTATGGAAATATGAAGTTCAAACAAAAGCAGCGTGAAGAGCAAGCTGAGCCAGATGGCACTGAAGGTACCAAATAAAATTCAATCTAGTTTTGGATAAAAGAATATATCCAATAGGTTCAGTTCTATACCTCATTGTCTCTCCATTGTAGCTGGACATCTGAAAGACATAGGCACACACAGCATACTTCACTCACCAGCCCTTTCCCTCATTTCTCCATCTCTCCATTCTTTCAATCCAGTCCAAGAGATATAATAAACAAGAACCATTTACAATCACAGCCTAAAGCTAGCTAATTGGAGGTGGAATGTTATAGAACACGATTCCTGATTTACATAAGTATAAAAATAAATTCGTATATTTGTCTACTTAACATTCATTATGGAAAATCTAGTAGCTGGTAATATAGGATGTGCCAATAAAGAGGCAAAAGATGCATCCAGAGACATCTTGCACGCATGTGTGTGTTGTCTATATATATGCTTGCCAAAAATACAGGCACGCAAGCAAGATTTAATAAAAAAAAAAAAAAAAGAATTGAGGTGGAAAAAGTACTCTGCATATGAAATTAACATACAGGGAATAGCTGTTACCACCCAAAGTAAAGTATCTGGCTTTTTCAAAGCCTTTCCTGACCAGCTGAGCCTGACATTTTCTCTCTTGCTCTTACATGAAAAATTTTACATTATATTCACTGAAAGAATCTTAGACAAGTTAATCCTCAAGGAAAGAATTTCCAAGGAAAGAAATTACTCAAATAATGTTTTTTTTAAAGGCAAATCTAAAAATCCAAAGATTCTTTTTTCCTCCATCACAGAGAGTATTAAGGTATATTTATCTTATATTTTCAATAATAGCTAATATCTATTAAGAGCTAGAACTATGGGGATTTTGTTTCATTTTATTTTGGTGGTACTGAAGCTTGAACTTAAGGCCTCAATTTGGTGTGGCACACTTACATGAGCCATTAGTTTTTATTTACTCAAAAGATTACAGCAATGAATAAATATGTTCACTGTTAATTAAAAACTGCAAAATCTACTTACAAGAAACCTCTAAAGCCCAGTGTAACTGATCAATTATTGAGAGGCAATTACATGCCCTAGTGTACAAAAATATCTCACTTGACCTTATATCAAACTAAAAAAGCATTTATTTAATAAAGGAAATTGGATTGGAAAATAATGGAAAGATTGGGTCAAAAAGGATATCCATCAATAAACATTTCCTGATTTGTGTGTTTGTAGTTGCTGACAAGGCGGCCTATCTCCAATGTCTGAATTCTGCTGACCTGCTCAAAGCCCTCTGCTACCCCAGGGTCAAGGTCGGCAATGAGTATGTCACCAAAGGCCAGACTGTGCAGCAAGTAAGTACACACCCTCAATGATCACATACATCCCAGGCCTTCATGAAATGTTTAATAACACCAACACTCATTACTATATTGTGAAGGTGTACAATGCAGTGGGTGCCCTGGCCAAGGCTGTCTATGAGAAGATGTTCCTGTGGATGGTCACCCGCATCAACCAGCAGCTGGACACCAAGCAGCCCAGACAGTACTTCATTGGGGTCTTGGATATTGCTGGCTTTGAGATCTTTGATGTGAGTTATTTTTATATTAATAAAAAGTAAGAGGGATGCAATTGAAAATTTTTGTATTCCATATATGATTATTCATTTACATTTATAATGTCCCCATTGCTTACTCCAACATCACATCTAAAACAAGAGCTATCTTCAAAATACAAAGAAAGTGGCAGCAATAATCACAGCAATTCTTACTGAACAGTCAGTGTAGATTCAACAGTCAGGAATTAGATTCTGCCAGAACTCTTGCGTAATTAATAGCTGGACTCCTAAAGAATGCCCAGAATTCACTAGAGAGGTATTTTTCTTGGGACTTTTGAAGAAAGAACAATTAGTTTAACTTGTATCTGTGGCCTATGGCCACTGATGATTTGATAAAATAACATATTCAGTAGATGATTTTCCTATAAACCCATTTGACATGGGAAATCTCTACTTCTTTCTGCAGTTCAATAGCCTGGAGCAGCTGTGTATTAATTTCACCAATGAGAAACTGCAACAGTTTTTCAACCACCACATGTTCGTGCTGGAGCAGGAGGAATACAAGAAAGAAGGCATTGAGTGGACGTTCATTGACTTTGGGATGGACCTGGCTGCCTGCATCGAGCTCATCGAGAAGGTCTGTTTGATTTCCAAGGAAACATCTAGCTGTACAGATGACTTTCCTAAATACCTTAAACAATTCTAGACAGTTTCCCTGTACTCTCAAATAGTTTGAGATCTAAAATTGGAAAATTACAATAAGGAATCACTTTCAAAATTGTTATAACTTTGATATAAGAAAGATTTAAAAGTGGTTGGGTTCATTTTTTTCTTGCCTGTTTTGTTCTAAATACTGGCTCTGATCTAAGTGAAAACTCACTTTGAGATGGTCTGCTTCACTAGAAGATCCACCCTACCTAGCTCTAATATATCTCCATTATGATCCAAGATGTCATTAGTGGAAATAAGTATATTTCTCTAAATAAAAATTAATGCACACGCAGTTGAGCCAGTGCCTTTATGAAAACACATTTGTTAGAAGTCAAAAAGTCAAATTGCTTGTGAGGCTTCATAATCTATATTTAAGGAAACTAAATACATATAATGGGTTATTTATGCTGTTTCATTACTATGAATTGCATCAACATCATTCTAAGTCAATAGGTTATTTTCAAACAAAATAAAACTTTGACAACAGATTTATTCATTTAATAGGAAAAGAAGTGTGATGATTAAAAGCATTTTAAACTGGTTCTGTTGAGTGGAAGAGAGGAGATATAACAGACAGTGAATGAGGATGAATAGAATCATGGTAGTTTATTTGCATATGTGAAAATAGAATAATGAAACTTGTTTAAATTGTTTTAAGAATGAGGGAGAATAAGAGACTGACAGAAGGAGCAAGTCTGCATACATTGTGTGCATGTATGGAAATGTCAACCCCTTTATACAACAAATTTAAAAATCAGGGTGGAAAGAATTTTAAAAAATACAAATACTATGCTCACTTTTGAAGCTTGTATCCAGTTATTCTTTTAATTAAGAAAATATTATAGATTGAATTGAAAAGAAATGGTGGATAAGTCATTCCAAAGTGACTTCTTTGTCCCGTAACCTTGGTTTATTGGTTTACTTTATGCATGTAGCTAATGGGGGTTTACTCATAATTCGACTAAAAGACAGTTACCATGTCAGTGTCTTTTGAGAAAAGTGAGATAGACACCAATGATTACTTTTCTGAATTCAGCCACTGGGTATCTTCTCCATCCTGGAAGAAGAGTGCATGTTTCCCAAGGCAACAGACACCTCTTTCAAGAACAAACTGTACGACCAGCACCTGGGCAAATCCAACAACTTCCAGAAGCCCAAGCCTACCAAAGGCAAGGCTGAGGCCCACTTCTCTCTGATCCACTACGCGGGAACTGTGGACTACAACATTACCGGCTGGCTGGACAAGAACAAGGACCCTCTGAATGACACTGTGGTTGGACTATACCAGAAGTCAGCAATGAAGACCCTGGCCAGTCTCTTTTCTACATATGCTAGTGCTGAAGCAGGTACTTTCTATTTCCTTAATCTACATAAAACTTCATCTCCCAAGTGTTCATGTGATACTCTAGGCTCTGGAATTCTATTCTAGCTGATAGGTTTTCCTTTATTCTCAGATGGCGGTGCAAAGAAGGGGGCTAAGAAGAAGGGTTCTTCTTTCCAGACTGTGTCTGCTCTTTTCAGGGTAAAGTACAACTTGCAATTGCAAAAAATCTGAATAGTTTCTATGAATTATTGTGGTTATAGGGTTTATAATACATTAGGAGGGGTTGAAATATTGACAGGAACCATTTCAAGTATTTACTTTTGGTGAGATATAGCCAAAGCAATATTCCTATTAGCATGGATTTTTGTACTTGTTATTTTATTCCTTATTATATTGTCTAATGAGTATATTTGGGAATACTAAAGTATCTTTTGAAGCTCCTTATTTTACAATGAGGTTGTTTTTTGAGAAATTTCAAAGGTGTCTTTGAATATTCCTATTCTACTAATTTAATAATTTTCCTGAGTTTTTCTGTGAAAATCAGCCTGGGATATAGACCATCCTTTCACCAAAACATGGCTTTGTCCTCCGAGAGGTATTTAATACAATATCTGGAAACCATCTAGAGCTAAGTCTAAATAGATGATTGAGCTAGACAAGAACCATCAAAGAAAAATAATCATCTTACCAAATAAGACAATTTTTAATATAGTTTGGCTCTTCCAAAGAGAAGAGTGCAAGGTGTCCAGACTAATGACTATTTTATGAGAATTTGTCGTGGCTAAGTCTCATTCCTTTCAAAACTAAAATGCGAGTATGATATGTGATCTATGATCTCTGACTTAAACAAGAAAATCTCTTGTTCTTTTGCTCACTTCCTTGCATTATCTCACCAAACACATTGTTTTTTACATCTTGTATTGCTTTCAAGATCAGAAATTCACATTAATTTGAGTTCTAATGGTTAACTGAGATATGAATAAAACCTGCTTTCTTAAAGAGTATAGCCAATATTGAGACATAAATGTGAGTTTGCTGTGGTTGGGTACAACATTATCCTCTGTAATAACCAATTACACTTTCTGGAATAATTCTCAGACATGCTTTAGATTATAGATATTTCCATTCACCTAATATTCACCCACACAGACTGTACTTTAAAAAATAAAACAAGAAACTAGAAGTCCAAGGAAAGAATGGTAAAAGTTGGGACAATTGCTTAGCTACCCAGAAAACTGCTAGCTAGTGTGAAAACTATTAGCACTGAGAAAGACAAAAGAGACCATAGAGATAATAGCAACTAGTTTTATTTGTGACCCCAGAGACACAAAGGAAATTTTATAGTCAGGCAGTTGATTTGTGACAGAGTTTGGTCACTGTCCTTTGTCTTCTGACTCTGGGTTGAAAACAATGCCTATGTGTCAAAGCTATCCACTGTGCGGTTTGTAAAACAGATCCTAGGTGTTATAAATGAATACCTTTTAGATGTACATTTCTACCCAGCACTTTGGCCTTCTGGCTATTGAGCAAGGTTGAGTCCTTAGACTTTTCAAATACACAGCAATATGAAACTTTATAAGCTTATGTCTAGTAATTCTTTTAAAAGAAAGAAAAAAGAAAAGAAATCCAAAATAGAACTCTCTCAAGTCTCTTCTATCTGATTTTCTAGGAAAATTTAAATAAACTGATGACCAATCTGAGGAGCACACACCCTCACTTTGTACGGTGTATAATTCCCAATGAAACCAAAACTCCTGGTAAGGCACAACATAAAATAATCAAAGAGGCACAGGTTGTAAAATTCAGGGTCTGGTAATAAAATCCTCTTGGCAATTTTTAGGGGCCATGGAGCATGAGCTCGTCCTGCACCAGCTGCGGTGTAACGGCGTGCTGGAAGGCATCCGCATCTGCAGGAAAGGGTTCCCAAGCAGGATCTTATACGGGGACTTTAAGCAAAGGTCAGTCTGCTTTGTTGCAGTCCACTTAACTGTCCTCTGGTCATTATATTTCAGTATATATTACAAAGTTGTAAATCAGATAACAAGTTTTACAGTAAGATAAAATAACAGGTTAGAAAAATAACAGGGAGGATGTATGCTACAAAAACCGTATTACTTTACTATCTGACCTTAAAGGACAGTTGAACATCTACTTTTATTTTTGCTCTCAGATTTTTATTGATATTCTTTTTTGGTTCTATGAGCATATGCGATCATTTCTCTCTAACCATTCTTTTGCTTTTGGTACCATTCGTATATGTGATCGTATCTCGCTAACCATTCATTTGTTCATTTAACCACACAGATACAAGGTTTTAAATGCGAGTGCTATTCCAGAAGGACAGTTCATTGACAGCAAGAAGGCTTCTGAGAAGCTTCTGGCATCTATTGATATTGATCATACCCAATACAAATTTGGACATACCAAGGTACAGCTGCTCTTCCATGCACTACCACCATTTCTGTTTCTCATGTGGTATGGAGATGATTTGTGACTCTCCCTTTCCCTAGGTTTTCTTCAAAGCTGGCCTTCTAGGCCTTCTAGAAGAAATGAGAGATGAAAAATTGGCCCAGATTATAACAAGAACACAAGCGGTCTGTAGGGGATTCCTAATGAGGGTCGAATATCAGAAGATGCTGCAAAGGAGGTAACAACCATACAGAATGTCAGGATTGTAAGGGACCTTAGAGACTAACCATAAGGATTCCTCATTCATTAATTCTTTCCTCTTGGGATTTACATGCACTGTCTCATCCTTAAAACACGTCAGCCTTTGCTTCATCTCTCACACTGGGTTTCCTCTAAACGTCTTCTGCTTACAATTTTTCCCTTTTCATCCATCTTCCATAGAGCTGCAGGAACAGCTTGCGGTTAGGACTCTCTTTATCATACCACATTTCAGTTTGTAGGTTCCCATGTCAAATCCAAGTTGCTTTGCCTGGCAGTCAGGGTACTTTCTATTCCCCACCTCATCTATCATTTCTAACCACATAGCTTTTTTCAGCTAGGCTAAACAATTTGCTTATCTCTCATTCTCATGTTTGCACAAATCCTGTCCTGCTCATCCAAATTTATCTAACGTTTCATTTCTCCTTTCCATAATTAACTTTACCTAGCTTATCTACTCAACACGAGTACATTCCTGCTCCTTACATATACACTGTACATTAATATTGCTCATCTTATTTAGGCCTGCATTCAAGTGTTTCTGTGTCTTTTGCATGCCTCTACATTATAGTTTCTGTTACATCTGCCTTCTCAAACTTACAGTTCTTAAAATGGAGCTATAAGCTAGGCACTGGTGGCTCATATCTGTGATCCAAGTTACTCAGGAGGCTGAGCTCTGAGGATTGCAGTTTGAAACCAGCCCAGACAAGAAAGTCTGTGAGACTCTTATCTCCACTAAACTACCAAAAAGTCAGAAATAGAGCACTAGCCTTAAGCACAAAAGCTCAGAACTCTCTCTCTCCTCTCTCTCTCTCTCTCTCTCTCTCTCTCTCTCTCTCTCTCTCTCTCTCTCTCTCTCTCTCTCTCTCTCTCTCTCTCTCTCTCTCTCTCTCTCTCTCTCTCTCTCTCTCTCTCTCACACACACACACACACACACACACACACACACACACACACACATACACACACACACACAATGGAGCTCCAATTATAATTCCCTTAATAATAAAGCCTAAAGAGACATACATTTTGCTACAAATCAATCAAACTTTGCTAGTCTGTTGCTTCCATTGCAAAAGGTAACTTTTTGTTATCATTTAAAATTTTTATTTGGATACAAGTTTTGGAGCTCAATGCTAAAAGTTCCCCCAAAATGTAAATAATCTAACTAGCCAGATGAGGCTGAGGCACTTGAAAGAACTTTAAAAGCTAGGATGTCATCTGAAGAGCTAACAAAGGAGCAGATTGTTCAGTCGTGAGCACAAAGAGGAAAAGGAAAAGTTTAAAGGAAGAGGTAACAAATCACAGCCATAGTTTAGGCAGCACAAATATAAAAAACCCTTTGCCATTTCACAGTTTACATACCTATGTCAATGGCCAGGGAGCACAACAATTTATTGTTGTTGCCACACCCCACTATCAAACTACTATTATATGTCATATAAACTTCCAATTGTATTTGTGGGCCATACAAACAATTCACTATTTTTTTCACTATTTTCAAAGGGACTGAGAATGAAATCATATTGTCCAAGGAGTCACAGAGAGTGCAAGTCACTATGAGTGTGCAAGTGTAGATGGGTGTGTAAACTCTCCATAAAATATAAACCGAATCTGATATGTCACTGATAGGCTTCAGTGTTCATTAAACATAGGATTTGTTTGTAACAAACAGCAATGCCATTGCCTTCCTTAGATCAAACTGTGCCAACACTTTCTTATCATTTCAGAGAAGCTCTCTTCTGCATCCAGTACAATGTCCGGGCCTTCATGAATGTCAAGCACTGGCCTTGGATGAAACTCTTCTTCAAGATCAAGCCTTTGCTAAAGAGTGCGGAGACTGAGAAGGAGATGGCCACCATGAAGGAAGAGTTCCAGAAAACCAAGGATGAGCTCGCCAAGTCAGAGGCGAAAAGGAAGGAACTGGAGGAAAAAATGGTCACTCTCTTGAAAGAGAAAAATGACCTGCAACTTCAGGTTCAATCTGTGAGTACTCTAAATTCTAAATGTGCCACATTACTAGACCTTCTTCTGAGAGACATACAGAGACTTGAATTTTTAAAATGGACTTTTTCGGAAAAGAAATCTCAAGAATTTTTTTAAGCATTTCACATATCTTTCACAATACTGTGAAGAAAGGCACAATTAAATGTAAATTACAAAATGAAAATCAAAGATTGAGGAATACATTGGACAATGGCACAAAATTTGACAGCCATGTAGGAACACTTTAAAGCCAAGCCCCCAAACCTCATTCAGATATTTTACCCCTTTGCCTTGATTACATCAACCCAGACTTAAAAGTATAGCTCTATTTTCTACATGCAAGTCTATGAGATGGTCTTGAAACTCAGGAAAGATAACTAATCTCCTTTCTCTGTTTTCTTTCCTCAATCCCTGAGATTTAACTCAGGAAATACTTGTCCATTTACTTGACCTGAAGACTGAATAAAAGATAATGTTATATTCTCTCCTGGTGATTTCTCTGTTGTGAACAGGATTCTCCATACTTGTTATGGAATCTAAGACCGAGCTACAGTCAAAGTGGGGAAGAAGTCTGGCAACAGCACTCTAGATAAACATAACCCCTCATTCCTTGATCAATAAGCCCCAAAATATTTTATAAAGTACCTGTGAAAATGAAAAAGTTTTCTTAAAGTTTTAAGCTATTTTGAACTCTGTTTTTTGCTAGTTTCCCTTATAGACAGGAAACCTTTTCCTGAAAGTATAAGAACACACCTTCTCCATCTTAATCTCTCTACATGTTAGTCAGTAAGAGAATAAATATGCAATAAATGTACTGAGACCAGGAATGTATAGCAGTTCCAGGAAAGCCCAGGCTCCCAAAAAGAAAAAAAAATCAAGACCACATCTCAACACAAAGGTTGTATATAAAAATTTGATGACACCATACAATTTCTCACAATTACTTGCTCTTGATGGGGATTCGTGCTTTAAATATAGAATTCTAGCTACTTTGAAGGCTGAGATCAGAAGGATTAAGATTCCAGGCCAGCCCAGTCAAACACCAGAGACCCTCACCTGTGGTACCTACCTGTCATCTCAGGATTACAAGGTGTGAGCCACAAGCAAATGGAACATCATTTTCCTATACACTGAAAAATACACTTGAGGGCTGGGAAGGAGGCTCAGTGGTAGAGCGCTTGCCTTGCATGCCTGAGGCCCTGGGTTCGATTTCTCAGCACCACATAAGCAAAAAGAAAAAAGCCAAAAGTGGCTCTGTGGCTCATGTGGTAGAGCACTAGCCTTGAGCTGAAGAGCTGAGGGACAGCGCCCAGGCCCAGAGTTCAGGCCCCACAACTGGACCCCCCCCTCAAAAAAAAATACACGAGACTAATGCTAATTCTTTAAATGGAAATGAAAAATTTTGGATAATTATAGCATTCTTATGGACCATCAAAAAAGTATGAGTGTACAAAAATTATGCATAGAAATGTGCTTACATTATTTTTCTTTTCAGCTTTTTAAAAATTCAACCTGGCAGCCAATCCTTTGAGAAAGGAAGTAATGATAAAAAAATCAAAACTAGCCAATGTCACTATATCATAGTCTTAAAACTAGCCAATTTCACTGAACCATAGTCTTTGAAAATTACAGTTAAAAAGCAATTAACAAGCATTTACCAGTACTTCCTTATTCACAAATGAAAAGAATGAGTTCAAGAGAAATAAAGCAACTTGCCAAGATCATACATAAGGAAGGTGATTTCGGAACAAGAATCTTAGTTTCCTTTTGTAGAATAGTTTGCTTCTAAACCTAGTCATATTTCTAATTAGTTGCCATGTAATAATGTTCAATTAAAGCTGCATTTATATTCATAGTGAGAAATTCAACAAAAGTCAATTAAGCCCTAATATTCTGTATAAAGAGTAAGTTTCAAAATAGATCACAGACCCTCAAAATATCTTAATGAATCTATCCATAGGAAGCAGATAGCTTAGCTGATGCAGAGGAAAGATGTGAACAATTGATCAAAAACAAAATCCAGCTGGAGGCCAAAATCAAAGAGGTGACAGAGAGAGCTGAGGATGAGGAAGAGATCAATGCTGAGCTGACCGCCAAGAAGAGGAAGCTGGAGGATGAGTGCTCAGAGCTGAAGAAAGACATCGATGACCTTGAGCTGACACTGGCCAAGGTCGAAAAGGAGAAGCATGCCACAGAGAACAAGGTATGAAACACATTCAGCTACATGTTCTACACTGAGGTTCTGCCACCAGTGGAGTCATTTTCTAACAGAGAGCTTTCATTCTTCACCTTTGTAGGTGAAAAACCTTACAGAAGAGATGGCAGGCCTGGATGAGACCATTGCTAAGCTGACCAAGGAGAAGAAGGCCCTCCAAGAGGCCCACCAGCAGACCCTGGATGACCTTCAGGCAGAGGAGGACAAAGTCAACACTCTGACCAAAGCTAAAACCAAGCTAGAGCAGCAAGTGGATGATGTAAGCACATTTTAAATATTCTTTAACTATTTGTTCTTAAAAATACACTTTCAATTTTGACCTATTTACTTTCTCATTAGCTTGAAGGATCTCTAGAACAAGAAAAGAAACTCCGAATGGACTTAGAAAGAGCAAAGAGGAAACTGGAAGGTGATCTCAAATTGGCCCAAGAATCCACAATGGATATCGAAAATGACAAACAACAGCTTGATGAAAAGCTTAAAAAGTAGGTACCTCAGGGGAAAAAAAAATTCAATATGCTATTGTCTCTCAATTCATTTGAGTATTAATATGTCTTATTCTTTGGTCTAAAGAAAAGAATTTGAAATCAGCAATTTGATCAGCAAAATTGAAGATGAACAAGCAGTAGAAATTCAACTGCAGAAGAAAATAAAGGAGTTGCAGGTGTGTGCGCTTCTTTTATTATTGTGGTGATGGCTTGGTTTGAGTTGGAAGGAGTATGTTCAGACATGGTCTCCCTATGTAGCCTGGGTTGGCTCAGAGCCTGAGCTCCTCAAGCTGTGCTGAGATTACAGTATACATCATTGTATCCAACTCCTTAATTCTACTTTTCTGAACACCAAAAAAAACATTGAGAAAATGTTATGTTAATATGTTTCTTTGAATCTCAGGCCCGTATTGAGGAGCTGGAGGAGGAAATCGAGGCAGAGCGGGCCTCCAGGGCCAAAGCAGAGAAGCAGCGCTCTGACCTCTCCCGGGAACTGGAGGAGATCAGCGAGAGGCTGGAAGAGGCCGGTGGAGCCACTTCTGCTCAGGTCGAGTTGAACAAGAAGCGGGAGGCTGAGTTCCAGAAACTGCGCAGGGACCTGGAGGAGGCCACCCTGCAGCATGAAGCCACGGCAGCTGCTCTTCGGAAGAAGCAGGCAGACAGCATGGCAGAGCTCGGGGAACAGATCGACAACCTGCAGAGGGTCAAGCAGAAGCTGGAGAAGGAGAAGAGTGAGCTGAAGATGGAGATTGATGACCTCAGCAGTAATGCAGAGGCCATTTCTAAAGCCAAGGTATCTAGTACTGTCTAATGACTTGTAAGAACAACTATCCACTTTTCTCTGCCATTAAATAAGCATGGTTTGCAGGCATTTTATACCACTGCTCAAATATTTTCTATCCTAACAGAGTCTACTCTGTTTCTATTATTTTAACGGCTTGTGAGAACCCACCAAGATTTCAACAGCCACTTGTTTATAAACAAGTATCAATACCATTCCAACACAGCTATTCATGTGAAGGGACATGATCTATTCAGTGTGCTTATTTTCCTAGTATATTCCACAGAGGTGATGTCACAATTTCCTACTACTGCACTTACCATAAATGTATTCACATGAAAATATTTTAAGAATCAAGGTTTAGGGGTTGGGAAGGTGGCTTAGTGGTAGAGTGCTCACCCAGCATGCATGAGCCCCTGGGCTCAATTCCTCACCACCACATAAGCAAAAAAAGCCAGAAGTGGTGCTGTGGCTCAAATGGTAGAGCGCTAGCCTTGAGCTGAAGAGCGGAGGCTCTCAGCCTAGAGTTCAGGCCCCACAACCAACAAAAAAAAAGAACCAAGGTTTAATTTTTTTTTTTTTTTTACTGCATTCGATGTCTTATCTCGTATCGTTATACATCTTACAGGGAAACCTGGAGAAGATGTGCCGTACACTGGAAGATCAAGTGAGTGAACTGAAGACCAAGGAAGAGGAGCAGCAGCGGCTGATCAATGAACTGACAGCGCAGAGAGGGCGTCTACAGACCGAAGCAGGTTAATACATTGCCTCTGGGTCCCAAAGCCATGGACCACCTATAATGATTCCAGAAGTTCTAACTAAGTAATATTCCCACATTATTGGTGGGGATAAACAAACTATCTGACTTTGTCTGGGCAAGTTAAAAAGAAAAAATTGGACAAGAATAAATAGTGAACTTACCTATTATACTCATATGGCAATTCTGCTTGTTCATCTCCATTTCTATACCAAAACTTCGAAGCAAATATATAGCACTAAAAATCCCTTTAATTCTATTATTCTTAGGTGAATATTCTCGACAATTAGATGAGAAAGATGCTTTAGTCTCTCAGCTTTCTAGAAGCAAGCAGGCATCTACTCAGCAAATTGAGGAGCTGAAACGTCAACTAGAGGAAGAAACTAAAGTGAGTTTTACCAAAGACAATCTCGGCTAATCAAACCTAAGTATGCCAGTCAGGTTTTCCTTGGGGGCTTTAAATTAAAGTCACTGAACTGCCACTCCTGCAGGCCAAGAACGCCCTGGCCCATGCCCTGCAATCCTCCCGCCATGACTGTGACCTCCTTCGGGAGCAGTATGAGGAGGAGCAGGAAGGCAAAGCCGAGCTGCAGAGGGCGCTGTCCAAGGCCAACAGTGAGGTTGCCCAGTGGAGAACCAAATATGAGACGGACGCCATCCAGCGCACGGAGGAGCTGGAGGAGGCCAAGTATGTGCTGTGAACTCTGTAAGAGAAAGACAGATCCTCTTAGCTGCCAAACTCGGCAACTCCCATACATAGCTATAATGATGAGAACACAAAAATAGCCAAAGCTAACATTTATTAAGTGCATATTATGTGTCACATACTGTAACACATTAGCTCCCTTAGTTTTCCTAATAATACTATCACAGTTTCATCACTCTTCCTATCTTCATTTTACAGATGAGGACATTGAAGTACAATACATTAACCAACTAACCAAAGGGAATGTGCTTAATAAACATTATAGCTGGAGTTGGAACTAGATGTTCTGGCTTCAGAGGCCAACTTCTTCAGCATTCAATAGACAGATTTAACTCATAAAACTCATTGCGGGGGGGCCTACTAAGCCACATCAAATGTCTAGAGTTGATCTTAATGTCTTTATGTAGAATAAAAGGATACTTTCAAGTAGACCTCCTTTGGGTATCAAGGTTAAAGGCTTTTCTGTGCCTTAAGGCTGTACACTTACCATACAAATGAGAATGAAGAAAGAATATAGGCAATTCAAATGAAAAACACAACTTGCCTTTGTTTAAATAGTATGAGTTGCCCTGAAATAGGTATGATCAGAAGAAACTGGCTATTTTCTAAGGAAGAAATACATAAAAGGAAATGGAAATTCTTATAGAAACAAATAATTAGGCTCAGTGTATTTTTCCTAATAAAAGTATATATTCAGTGTCAACCCTTTTTTGGAATGAGCATTATGTATGTAGTCAATCAATAACTGGGCCTGGTGACACAGGTCTATAATGCCAACTCTCAGGAAGTGGAGGCCAGAGAACCACAAGTTGGAAGCCAGCCTGGGCTATACAGCAAAGCACTTCTCAACTAACCAAATTTAAAAAAAAATTAAAACCACTCAATAGATAAATAAAATTGTTTTTCTAGTCATTTTTACAATCATCACCAACTGGAAGTCCTCAAAGTTCTGAGATGCTGTATCTGTAGAGGCAGTAACAAAAGCATCTCTTAGGAATTTATTAACAGATCAACGGCTTGAATCTAACGGTTCACTACTTTGGAGCTTTCCAGTTTTCTCTAGCCATTCTGGCTACTAGTTTTGAAAACTACATGCCCCTTGCCAGTAAAGAGCAAGACTATGGAAGGGGTCATGGAAGTTATCACCTTGCTTTTGGCTTTGGCCAAGTCTTGACTACTTTTCAGGAAGAAGCTGGCCCAGCGTCTGCAGGACGCTGAGGAACACGTAGAAGCTGTGAACGCCAAATGTGCTTCCCTGGAGAAGACAAAGCAGCGACTCCAGAATGAAGTGGAGGATCTCATGCTTGACGTGGAGAGATCCAATGCTGCCTGCGCAGCTCTCGATAAGAAGCAAAGGAACTTTGACAAGGTAGTCTAGCCTGCTTAAACTTTATAAACATTTGGTCTTCCTTCTCCTTTACACCAACTGACACTTCATTGCTTTTCAGGTCCTATCAGAATGGAAACAGAAGTATGAGGAAACTCAGGCTGAACTTGAGGCCTCCCAGAAGGAGTCCCGTTCTCTCAGTACTGAGCTGTTCAAGGTGAAGAATGCCTATGAAGAATCCCTGGACCAACTGGAAACACTGAGGAGGGAAAATAAGAACTTGCAGCGTGAGTTCTTGAACTGTTCCCTACTGTAGGTAGCTCTGACCTTTCCACGTTGCTGCCATCAGTTCAAACATGTCTCCTTTGTCTATTCATCCACAGAGGAGATTTCTGACCTCACTGAGCAGATTGCAGAGGGAGGGAAGCAAATTCATGAATTGGAGAAAATTAAGAAGCAAGTAGAACAAGAGAAATGTGATATTCAGGCTGCCTTAGAAGAAGCTGAGGTATATGTTACTGTGCTGTGGCAGAAAAGCCTGAGAAAATGCTCAAAGTGGGTAATGGTACCATGGTCTGGGTACACGACTATGGAGTTGGTGAGAATTTGAATCCATATGACCTTTAAGAAGGGCAATTTGGTAACAGCTACCAAAATTCTTAAAAATATAAATACCTGGGGCTGGGAAGGTGCCTCAGTGATAGAGTGCTTGCCTTGCATGCATGAGGCCCTGGGTTCGATTCTTCAGCACCACATAAGCAGAAAAAGCTGGAAGTGGCACTGTGGCTCAAGTGGCAGAGCACTAGCCTTGAGCTGAAGGGCTGAGAGACAGCACCCAGAACCAGAGTTCAGGCCCCATGGCTCAAGTGGCAGAGCACTAGCCTTGAGCTGAAGGGCTGAGAGACAGCACCCAGACCCAGAGTTCAGGCCCCATGACAGACAAAAAAAAAAAAAATACACACACACACACACACACACACACACACACACACACACACACACACACACACACACACACGCCCTGGCTCATCAATACTGTTTCTTAGAATTTATACCATAAAAATAATCTTGAAAAAAGCAAACATTTAAGAAAAAAATGTCTAATCCAAAAACAAGTATAAGAAAATTTTAGAATAGCCATGGGATGGAATTTCACAGTCATTAAGTATAAATAATATGGGAAATATTTATGGTAGATTTAAGTAAATATCCGCTTTTGAAAATATGACACAGCAAAAACGAACTTTACAACTTTGGTGCAAGGGGGTGATTGGGGGGACAGGGGGATGCTGGGAAGGGATGTGAAGGGTAAACAAAGGAGGCTGCAATGCTTGATAAGAAATGTACTCATTATCTTGCCCATGTAATTGCAACCCGTCTGTACAGTATGTTCACAAAAAATAAAATAAATAAATAAAAAAGAAAATATGAGACAGATTAGCATACACAACTTCGATTATGAAAACATGCAAAGTGTGGGAAACTTTGCTTTTTGCCAAGGACCATTTAGATATCTATAACATCACTATGGGCCATACAAAATTATCAATGCAGGCAGACAGGTCTCAGGCAGCCAACAAGAAGAATACATCTGTCCATGAATGTTTTCCATTTCTGATAGGAATAATGGAGGCTGAGGCAGTATGATCTCAAGTTTGAAGCCAGTTTGAGTCACACAGAAAGACCCTCTCTCAAAACATACACATACACATGTGTGCGCGCACACACACACACACACACACACTCACACACACACACACACACAAACATTGTTATAGATAGTAGGAAAAACTATTAGAAAAAATAGGCCACATTAAAATAGTTATCTGGTAGCAAAGGCACAATAGTTTTTGTTTATATATATTATCTCTACTCTATATTACACAAAAATATAAAACATATATTTTAGACATAATTTCTATACTCTATACCAGATCATCACACATCAATGTTTTAATCAGTAAGAGATTTAGAATTCATGTTTAGGATATGTAAGTATAATCATAAAGTTTTGCTAATACTAGCATGAATATTTATACAGCACAAAATACCCTTATTAAAGTGCTGCCCTATATGATCTGTGCTTGAATAAATGAAAACAATGATTCCTCAAAAAAGTTTCCTAGAGATACTGTACTGTATAATCAGAAAAAAATGATATCAATAAGAGTTTGGCTCACAATGGAATAGACTCTAAATCCTCAAGTTATTTTCTACTACTAATTAATCACTGCTTTATGAAGGCATCTCTTGAACATGAAGAAGGAAAGATCCTGCGCATCCAGCTTGAGCTGAACCAAGTCAAGTCTGAGGTTGACAGGAAAATTGCTGAGAAGGATGAGGAAATTGACCAGTTGAAGAGAAACCATATCAGAGTGGTAGAAACCATGCAGAGCACACTGGATGCGGAGATCAGAAGCAGAAATGATGCTCTGAGAGTCAAGAAAAAGATGGAAGGAGATCTGAATGAAATGGAAATCCAGCTCAACCATGCCAACCGCTTGGCTGCAGAAAGCTTGAGGAACTACAGAAACACCCAAGGGATCTTAAAGGTAGATGGGTTCACATGAGCCTCTCAGAGGAGTCAGGGACTTTACTTGTCAGCCATTCCCCAAAGTCTCCTCTTAAAAGTTATGCAATTGGATGTACGGTGATATCTAAATTTAAATACACATCGAATATAATAGCTTTCAAAAAATTGTATATAAAACAAACAGAAGCCCAGAGATTAAGCTACAACAGAAAGCCTTTGAACCAGAAAGGCCTGATGTTAAATCTTGTTGCTGCCTGGTTTTTTTTAGGGAAGTCATTTAAACTCTCAGAACCTGTTTGGTTTTTTTTTTTTTTTCTTCTACAAAGTAAGAATGTAACTTCTCACATCAAGGACTACTGTGAGGACCAAATGAAATAATGGATGTCAAGAACTGAGAGAGCATGTGGAAATGCTCTATGATTACTTGATATTAGTGGAGAAATAACCAACTAAAATAAAAATACAACAAAACCGTATGTTTCCTGGTAATTTTCCTCTCACCCTAAGCAAGTCATATCACTACGCTTAGTCTCATTCAATTGATGAGCATATTACTTGCTGCTCCAGGTGGCTAGATATCCTTTTATCCCTTCTTATGGGATGCTCACATTCTCTTCAGAATGCTTAAGACCATTTTTTTAACTTAAAAGGAAACACAGCTGCACCTGGATGATGCTCTCCGGGGCCAGGAGGACCTGAAGGAGCAGCTGGCAATTGTGGAGCGTAGAGCCAACCTGCTGCAGGCTGAGGTGGAGGAGCTGCGGGCCACGCTGGAGCAGACAGAGAGGAGCAGGAAAATTGCAGAACAGGAGCTCCTGGATGCCAGTGAGCGTGTCCAACTCCTCCACACCCAGGTGAGACAAATACTAGTGCACAGGTGATGAGTGTGTTCTCTAAAATATCAACTGAAGTTATCTTTGGGTGATGGGATTATAGATCATTTGGGTGTGTGTTCTATTTCTCTGTTTTAGATTTTCTTCCAAACAAAGGCTTTCTCTTAATTTTAACATAGCGGTTTTTAAAAGAATTATTGTCAGAACAATATGGTAGAATAATCATGAGTAAAAAATACCTGTTAACTCCAAACTCTGAAAATGTTTCATGTGGCATTTATCAGGGTCATTTGAACTTTATCTTGTTTACTGTCTCTGTGTCCTAAAGGGCATTCAGCACCACTGACTTGCCCAGATATTAAATGCAGTAGCAACCCTATGTCACTATGATGCTGAGCATGTCAGAATACCCATAGAGGTCACTTTGCTTCCCTTCAAGACCTACTGGGTTGAAACTCTTAAGAAATATTTTCACAAGACAAATTCAGAGTTCCCCAAAGGAGCAAACCATGATCGACTCACAGAAAATATATTCCTTCTAAGAAATTCCCGGGGCTGGGAAGGTGTCTCAGTGGTAGAGCGCTTGCCTTGCATGCCTGAGGCCCTGGGTTCGATTCCTCAGCACCACATAAACAAAAAGGAAAAAGCCAGAAGTGGTGCTGTGGCTCAAGTGGTAGAGCGCTAGCCTTGAACTAAAGAGCTGAGGGACAACGCCCAGGCCCAGAGTTCAGGCCTCACGACAAGACCCCCCCCCAAAAAAAGAAAGAAATTCCCATGCCAGGCACTAAAAATCTACTCTTTCTTTCCCTACTTTTTTATGGGGGGTGAGGGGGGGGTAAGTAAGAGTACTAGGATCTGAACTCAGGGTGCTGTGCTTACTATTTGCCAGCCAGATGTTCTACCACTTGAACCATTACCACAAATAGACACCTTTTTGTTTAGTTGTCTCCCATTTTTGCCCCAACTACCCTGGACCATAATCTTCCTATTTGTGCTTCCCAAATGGCTGAGAAGGTATGCTCATACCACTGCACCCAACTTTTTGTGTATGTGTGTATGCCAGTCCTGAGGTTTGAACTTGGGGTCTGGGCACTGTTCCTAAGCTTTTCTGCTCAAGGCTAGTGCTCTACCACTCGAGCCACAGCTCTACTTCCCACTTTTTTGGTGGTTACCTGGAGATAAGAGTCTTAGGGGCTTTCCTGCCCAGGCTAACTTTGAACCACAATCCTCATAGCTCAGCCTCTTAAGTAGCATAAACTACCAGGGCCCAGCTGACATGCAGCTTTTTATTGACTGAGATCATATTTCACTAACTTTTTGCCTGAGCTGGCCTCAAACGGCAATATTCATGATCTCTACCTCCTAAGTACATAAGATTAAAAGCATGAGCCTCCATGCCCAGAAAATACATTCTTTTATAACACAATATTCCCAACTTTCAAGGACAGAATACTAATACTGTCTGGTTGAAATATAACTGAAAGAACAAATCATCAATGCCCATAAATATTCTTTTGAGACAGGATTTCATTATAGAGGTAGGTTGACCTTGGGCTTCCCAAGTGCTGAGATTATAAACATATTCTCCCATAACAAGCTAATAAAGGCATTATTATTAATAATAACCTTTAAGTAGTTGTAACCGAAGAGTTTCCATTCACCTTGTCAATTTATGTGTATAATGCATATTGATCAATGTCACCCCTTTCATCATAATACAGTAAAGGCATTCTTAAACTTCAGAGGTCCTTATGCAAAAATCAGTTGGTTATTAAGGCATTGATTGGAGTAGGGGCAAGGAATTTCCAACCTTGTAAATGTTTATTATTTTGCACTGAACAAAGTAAAGATGAGTGAAATGTGGCATCAAGTCCCCTTTGTGGAACCAACAATAAAACATTAATAAAATCCTAAAAAGAGAAACTGCAAATCTTACAAATTTCCACTATTTTAACAGAATACCAGCCTCATCAATACCAAGAAGAAATTAGAAAATGACGTCTCACAGCTCCAGAGTGAGGTGGAAGAAGTCATTCAAGAATCACGCAATGCAGAAGAGAAGGCTAAGAAGGCCATCACTGATGTAAGCAAAATGAGTGTTCGTCATCCCCAAACAACTGTGCCACCCACAATCACCAGGTTCCATTCTTTTCTTGGTTCCTTTGTTTTTTTTAATTGTGAAAATACCTTACAGAGAAGTTACAATTACATGGGCAAGATAATGAGTACATTTCTTGTCAAGCATTGTAGCCTCCTCCTTTGTTTCCCCTTCCCATCGCTTCCCATCCTCCCCCTCACTCCCCATCCCTCCCCCCCCGCTGCCCAGCCAAAGTTGTAAAGTTGGTTTTTTGACATAACGACTTGTGCATCTCATTGTTACAATGGGTCCACCTGTATCCCTATTTAAATGATTTGTTTTTTCCCTTCCCTTCCACAAATTATACCAACATCAAATACAGTGAAAGCAGGGGCTATACCATGGGGGAGGGACATACAAAGCAGCAAAGAAATAATCTTATAAATGTATTAGAAACAATCGCATGAAAGAAAAAACATTTGAATACTTATCTTGGGGTTCATTTCACCTAACATCAACTTATCTGACCTTTTCTGCTTGACTCAGACATATACTAGTTATTGCAAATAAGGGAAACCATGGGACCTATGTTTCTTTGAGCCTAGCTTACTTCACTTAATATAATTTTTTCCAAGTCTTTCCATTTCCTAACAAATGGGACAATGTCATTCTTTCTGATGGAGGCATAGAATTCCATTGTGTACATATACCACGTTTTCTTGATCCATTCATCTACTGAGAGGCATCTGGGTTGCTTCCATATCTTAGCTATGGTAAATAATGCTGTGATAAACATAGTTGTGCTGGTAGCTTTAGTATGGTCTTGTTTGTGATCATTAGGGTAAATGCCCAAAAGTGGGATTGCTGGGTCATGGGGGAGCTCTATGTGGAGTCTTTTGAGGAACCTCCATACTACTTTCCAAAGTGGTTGAACAAGTTTACACTCCCACCAACAATGCAGTAAGGTTCCCTTCTGTCCACATCCCCTCCAGCATCTGTTGTTATTAGACTTCTTAATTATAGCCATTCTAACTTGGGTGAGGTGGTATCTCAATGTTGTTTTGATTTGTATTTCTTTATGGCTAGGGAGGTTGAGCATTTCTTCATGTGTCTATTGGCCATCCTTCTTTCCTCTTCAAAGAGGTTTCTCTTTAAGTCTTTAGCCCACTTACTTATTGGGCAGTTGTTTCTTTGAGGATTTGTTGTTGGGGAATTTAATTTTTTTGAATTCCAGGTATATTTTAGATATGAGACCCCTGTCCGTTGTATGGCTAGTGAAGATCTTCTCCCAATCCGTGGGCTTTCTATTGATCTTGCTAGCAGAAGCTCTGCAATTTCATGCAATCCCATTTGTCCAACCTTTCTTTGATTTGTTGTGTTTCTGGGTCTCTATTAAGAAAATTTTGGCCTGTGCCAAGGAAACCTAGGATTTCTCCTATTCCATCCTGTAATGTTTTCAGAGTGTCTGTTTTGACTCTGAGGTCTTTGATCCATTTGGAGTTGATTCGGTTCCTTTGCTTTTCAGGCAGCTATGATGGCCGAGGAGCTGAAGAAGGAGCAGGACACCAGCGCCCACCTGGAGCGGATGAAGAAGAACCTGGAACAGACAGTGAAGGACCTGCAGCACCGTCTGGATGAGGCTGAGCAGCTGGCTCTGAAGGGTGGCAAGAAGCAGATCCAGAAACTGGAGGCCAGAGTGGGTGTCTCAGTCTCTGAATCTGGAAAGGAAAAGGGCATTCCTTCTACCCCTTCTTTCTTCCTATATACATGCCTCCCTCTCCTGAGATCAGGAACACCCAAATGATGCCTTGAGTAGCTCCTAGGCTAATTAATGTCTCCCGCTGCCTATGTATCTTTCTTGGTTTCAGGTACGTGAACTTGAAGGAGAGGTTGAAAATGAACAGAAGCGTAATGCTGAAGCAGTGAAAGGGTTACGGAAACATGAGAGAAGGGTGAAGGAGCTTACCTACCAGGTAAGGGAAATCTCTTTCTAGAACATCCAGACTTCCTGCCCAGAGGAAAAGTGAGACTCTGCTAACTATGTGGCGGCACTGATAAATAAATACTAGCACTGTATGCATGGGGGTAAAAGACACAGTTGCTTAACACAGGCATATGCCACTCTGGGAAGACCAAGGAGGCCTTTAGAAAACAACATGGGACCGAGATTATTACTCAGTGGCAGAGCCTAGCATGACCAAGGCTTTAAATGACATCCCCAGTAGTACAAAAGAATGAAAGAGAAAAAAGGGGCAGGAGGAAAGATAAGGAAAGGGGGAAGGGAAGAAAGAAGAAGTAAAATGGCCTAAGATAAAAGAATGTAGGTATTAAAGACAATCTAGGTGTTCTAATGGTCTCTCTTGCTTTTTAAATTTGAATGAATTACTTTGTGCACTGAACTTCTAGTTCTTTTCCTATAAAATAGAAATAACAGCATCTACTTCCCAGGTCAGGGAGGTAGTATTAAAGAAAATGTGTATGATTCTTGAATACAGTGCCTAAATACAATACATACTTAACAAGAATGTCTACTGTTAATAACTGTGAAGGATAGCCACAAAGTGATCAGGCTTACCTTAGATCTACCTGCCAGCATACCAAGTGATTTATTTTTACCACTAGAACTAGATAGATTTCTTTGAGTTGAATACACGTCATTTTTTCAAACTTTCAGACTGAAGAAGATCGCAAGAATGTTCTCAGGCTGCAGGACTTGGTGGATAAATTACAGGCGAAGGTGAAATCATACAAGAGACAAGCTGAGGAAGCGGTAAGTATCTTTTAGCCATTAAGGAAATAAGAAAATTTCTTTTGAAGAAGAAAGTGTGTTTAGAGGTAGCAAACCAATATTTAATATGTCCCCAAAGTTATAGTTTGACTTTGAGATGCCCAAAGAGGGTTCCTGATCATGTCTTCATTTCTACCCAGGACACATATAAACAGTCATGCGGACTTGAAAAGAAGCTGTCTCCTCCACTTAAAAAACCTTTTTTTTTTTTTGTTCTTTCAAGTCAAAATTGTCACTAAAGTTATAAATCTGCAGACTTGGAAGTCAGCTACAGAAACAGAACATGAAAAGGAAATATCTGACTGAAGAAAGGACATAATCTTATCTAGTGACAAATGGCAGTGAGAACCACAAAGTCTAATACTCACTATTTTATCTTTATTTTCAGGAGGAACAATCCAATGTTAACCTAGCTAAATTCCGCAAGCTCCAACATGAACTAGAGGAGGCTGAGGAGCGAGCTGATATTGCTGAATCCCAAGTCAACAAACTTCGAGTGAAAAGCCGGGAGGTTCACACAAAAATCAGCGCAGAGTAAACACACCTACCTGAGGATCCCAAGTGGCTGAAGACTTGCACAAAATGTGCTATGTTTGGCCACTTGCTTTATCCTATTTATTTTTCTCTTACTGTTGAATAAAAATTACAGTAATTTTATGAATTAAACCAGACTACTTTGGTTCACTTGCAAAATTGTTAACTCTTAAATATAGTTCTCCCCTTGCTATTATTTTTTAATGCTACAATGGCTTGGTAGAAAGTTCAATGTTGTAAACTTTCTCTTCTACCCAGCAGTCCCTTACCTACCCTACCTCCTCCCCCATACACACACAGATACCTTTTTCAGAACTTGCTTGTGTTAAATCTCTCTAGACTGTTACATTCTGCTGTAACAATGATAAAAGCCCTGAAAGTGACTTCCCACATGGTCATTTATTCACTCTACCTTCTAGCATCTATCCCAACCTTTCAACCCCTATCAACCTCAACCCTTTACAGTAAATTGTCCAATCTATAACAGGTTTAAAACAAAGGGGGAGACTTCAAAAATCCCTGCCAAATAAAAGTCAAGATCAAAGAGGAAATCACAACATAATCATAAAAATGACCCAAAAAATCACTGAGAAATCTTCGTGGCAGCTTATGTGAAGATTTCTAAAATACAACACCAAAGCACAAGCCATAAAAGTTGTAAAGAGTGCATCAAAATTTAAAATGTCTCCTCTTTGAAAACCACTGTAAAAAAGAATGAAAAGACAAGCCACACACAAAGGGTTTTACAGTTTATGTTTCTCATAAAAGACTTATCAAAAGCAAATCAGGCTCAGTGGTGGCAAGGTACCATGTGTTTTGTTTCCAGTACTGCTGGGGGAAAAAGTAGAACGATTATAACTAACTTAAAAATCCATTAAGAATAAAGCAAGCAACCAATATTACACTAATGAAAATATACAGAATTTCAAACAAGTACCAAATACTGATCCACATCACTAGTCATTAGGAAAGTAACAAAACATAATAAGATACCAGCCCAGAGCTACTGGACTGGAGGTGTGGCTCTGAGTTCAACCTCAATACTGCTAAAAAAATTAAAAAATAATAAAAGACCAAGTAACCAATGTAAGGTGAGCATAAATGAATTGTAATGTAGCCATACAATTAATTCTACAGTAAAATAAAAAGAAATAAATTATTAAAACACAAAAAAGAATCTGAAGACACTTGCTGACTACAGCATGATAATTATAGCTAATGACAATATATTACATTCTTTAAAATCTGAGAATAGATGTTAAGAGTTCTCACTACAAAATAATTACATTTAAACACTCCTCTACATATGTGTGGGTATAAAATGTGTACATTTATCCATGTTTTTTGGTCAGTCATGGGGCCTGTCATGGGTGCTGTCCCTGAGCTCTTTGCTCAAAACTAGTGCTCTACCACTTTGAGCCACAGGGCCACTTCCAATTTTCTGATGATTATTTGGAGATCAGAGTCTCACTGGGACTTTTCTGCCCAGATGAGCTTTAAACAGTAATCCTCAGATTTCAGCCTCCTGAGCACCTAGGATTACAGGTGTGAGCCACCAGCACCAGGCTAATCTATCGATTTTTAAAGAAGTTTTTATACAAGGCTGGAAGTGTGGCTCATCATTAAAGTGCCTGCCTAGCAAGTATCAAGCCCTGAATTCAAACTCCAGTAGCATCAAAATATTAAACTAAAATTTTTCTTCAGCCTGATTATATTTTCCACTTGGGGATCATTTTTAGAGGTTCGTATTTTTAAGGTAAATGAAAATAAGTTGCCTCTTAAGCTTCCCTATCCATTTTTCATCAAAGAAATGGACAAAGCTGACCACCGAAGGTGAAGAGGAGAGGGTCACTGGTGGATGAGGCCATTAGCACAGCTGCTAAAAGCTGTCACCTTTCATCCCAGCTTTTGGTAGGGATTAACATTCCAGGGCTAACACCCAGCAGCTGTTGGTGAGCACACGTAAAAATTCTGCCTCCTGGCTGTAGCAGAGGTTTGGACACATGTTCCACGTATCAGTGTCCCCAGGCAACTTTACTGGAGACTTACTCGGTCACATTTTCCTAAGCGGGAAGCTGAGGAATCAGCAGTGGGCAGATCCTTAAGCCGTACTTAAGGATGGAATTTACCAACTTGATGAGCCCTCCACGCTCTAAGGGTCATCAAAGATGCAGCTTCCGGAGGCTGCAAGGGGAAAAAAAGAGCGCTTCTCCGTGATGAAGGAGAAAAACGTCCCATCTTGGGGAAGGCGCCCAAAGCAGGGCTTTTCTTAGATTCCACTAGCCTGACCTTCACATGACTGGACTATTTTCTTAGCTCGTAAAAGAAATTCTATTCTGCTGGAAAAACGAACAAGGAACAGCATGAGAGCTAAAACATGAAAAGGTTCTGTTAAAAGCATCCATCCGCATGTTTTCTTGTGTTTTGCTGCTGGTGATGGTTTTGTTTTGTGCCAGTAATAGAGCAAGTGAGAGAGAGAGAGAGAGATGGGGGAGGGAGGGATGGAGAGAGAGAGAGAGAGAGAGAGAGAGAGAACTCAGGGTCTGTACACTGTCCTTCAACTTTTTCACTTACAGCTAAGCTAGTGTTCTACTTCTTGAGCTATAACTCCACTTTTAGATACCCAAATGGGTAATAACTCTCCCTGCAGGGAGGAAAGACCATTCAGCTCCTTCCGGTGTAGTTTAATTAGTAATAGACTAAGAAAAATGGTTTCTGTGTATGTTTGTACTTGTTTACACTTCTAATATTAATATAGCAAATATTTTTTTAAACAAAGGAACAGAAAATATCTTGTTAAAAGTAAAACCTAGCCAGCATCAAGGCAAAACAGATACATACATACATACATACATACATACATACATACATACATACATACATACATACATACATACTACATACATAGATACAGAGATAGACAGACAGACAGACACACACACAGACAGACAGACAGACAGACAGATAGATAGATAGATAGATAGATAGATAGATAGATAGATAGATAGATAGATAGATAGATAGATAGATAGATAGATAGATAGATAGATAGACGCATAGATGAGGTAGGTAGTACTCAGTAGCAGAATCATCTTTTCCACATCGGATGCAGATTTTAGTACCCACACCCAGTACATGTGTGTGTGTGTATCTACATAAGTGTTATTATAATGTGACATAGCACATGTGTACACGTTATTATAACATGCTTGTGCATGCACTGAAGAACTTCAGATGGGCCTTGGCAAGCTGAGAATTATCTCAGAGTTTTGCAGAAGCTTGAGTGTAGGCCCAGCCCTCGGGAGACTGAGGCAGGAAAATGACATGAGTCTGGGCATGCGAGACCAGCCCCGGCAGTATGGCAGCCCTCCATTTCAAGGAATAAATGAATGGTGAATGAATGGATGAATGATCCAGTATGTTCCTTCTGACTCAGGCGGGTTGTCACACACCCGGCCTTCACACTCACTTGCCAGGTGGTTTCACCCACTTTCTACCACAACACACTCCTTCACGCAGTTATTCTATAGAAATACACAGCACAAACAGCAAAAATAGAGCCCCGGTATCTCGGAAACTCTCACTTGTATGCTTACTTACCCAGCACGGCCTCCACACAGGTCCCCGCCATAGCCGAAGCTGAGCACCAGGTCTGCCTTCCTGTTCTCTGCCTCCCACTCCCAGAAGTTCTGCCCTTCACCTTTGGAAGCTTGAGCCATGGTTTCTCTCCTGGAACACTTAGAATCTTACTCAAGCTCCACATGGTCTTTTTCTCTTTTTTAATAATATACATTTATTATCCTTAAGGGTTGTACAAAGTATTTACCATTCAACAAAGCAGTTTATGAATGCAATGCATCCTGATCAATGTCACCCCTTTGGTCATCACCATCACTTCCAACCCTACCTCCTACTTCTGTTTTCTTAATTTTGTAGGATATGCATGGGATTTTGTGACTACAGTCTTCCTCTCCTCTTCCTCTCTTCATTGTCTCACATCCATCTTTTTGATCAGTACTATAACCAACATCCCTCCTTACAGCTAGATCATAAGAAGTTTGAGAAAACACATTTTTGATTATAGCGCCTGGAACAATGGTTTAAAACATTAGTTGAATGAAAAGTGGATATTCAATAACCTTTTTATGGGGGCAGGGGGGGGGGTCGGTCATGGGGCTTGAACCATGGGCCTGAACACTGTCCGGGTACTCAAGGCGAGCACTCTGCAACTTGAGCTACTGTGCCACTTCCGGTCTTCTGGTGGTTAATTGTACATAAGAGTCTCACCGACTTTCCTGCCCAGGCTGGCTTTGAACCACAATCCTCAGATCTCAGCCTCCTTAGTAGCTAGGATTAGAGGTGTGAGCTATTTGTGCCCTGCTACAATTATATTGTTTAACAAAATGAAGCAATATTGAGCAGAACAAAGCAGGTCAACCCGATATGACCTATCTCACATGAAGACTTCTTATAAGCTGCACACACACAGAGCGGATCTCCTGGAAGTAGAACCGGAGCCTGAGGAGGAATTAGGGATGGGTGTTGGGGAGCCTTTGACTGATGGGTAAAAAAATAAATCAATCAATCACAATAGGATAAATACGTTGTGGTGCTTTATAGCACCGTAGGATGGCTCTAGTCACCTATAAGATATTATATTATATACTTGGAAACAGCTGGAATATGCTTTTGAATGTTCTTCATGAAGGAATAACAAATGCATGTGGTGATGGCTATGGTAACTGCCCTAATTTGATCACTATCCAACATAAATCTGTAGCACAATTGAAGTTACTACATTATCATATAGACATCAATGATAGAATCACAAATGTTAACTGTGACCAGCAAAGGATATAGCTTCTTTTTTTAAAGATACATCATTTATAACCCAATGGTAATTAAAAGCGATTTGTTATATTTTTCTTTATTCCAATAAGGTTTAAGTATAGCTAAGAAACAAAGCAAGTGGCAGTAGACCTTTACTCTCTCTAAAGGCATTGGCTACAAGTATAAAGCCAGGCAGAAAAGTCTGTAGTTTACCGGAAAGACATGGCAGAATTTCTTCTCTGAACAGACTGTTCCCAGGCTGCCTGTATAATCCTTCTATGCTGTTTACAGAGAAGGATTCCTGATTCATTTGTAATTCTGATTGGTGTGTATAACTCTGAGACTATAAGTACCTAAAAGAATCTTGCAAAGCCAGAAGCAGCTGTCCTGTAGTGAAAAGGCAAACTGGACTTGGAGTAAAAACATGTTTGATTTCTCATTTTGTCAGCCGCTTGCTGTATGTATGACTGATCACCTAAACTCACCAATGCCCTACCTGTAAAACTGTGATAATTCTATCTCCTCACTGACATTTAATAAGAATCGATTTAAATAGTGGTCTTGATAGCTCCTTATCAAGTTTTCCTTTGCGAAGTTTCAGTATGCAAATGCCAGCAGTGAAGGTTATGTATTACATTTGAAAGCTCTGGTCTTTGCTGTCTTGTGTTTCAGCAGAATAAGGAAGTGTCAGTTTTTCTCTTTAGCATAAATTAGGTGATCTGTCCAGAACCTCACATTCTAATGAGTTTCCCTCAAGGTAGAAATTAGACTAGATAATATGTAGAACTTCCTTTAGGTCTAGAATCTAATATTCTCATTCAAATCAGATATGAATTAGTTTCCTTTATTATTATACCTGTCCTCTAACTTTCACCCAGAAACTTCTGTCACGGATAGTGAACTCACTACTGCTTTTTCAAATTGTATTGGTTACATAAGCTGTTAGACAGCTTGAGTTGTGGGGAGTAAGGCATGATCCACTATCAGCACGATTAATTGCCCTTTCTTCTCAAGTCACCTTCTGAGGGATGACCTTGACCATACTTCTTCTGTGTTTGGCTTTGCTTCCATGGCCCCCTCACTACGCCATTCAGATTGACATCTCCTTTGAATGCATCATGACTGGTGGCAAGACTCTCTCCTCGGAAAATCAGGAAATATTTTTCCTCCTCCTTAACACTCCCTCATTCCTTAATCCCCTGCGATCAGAGCTGCCACCCCCATCATCCTGCTGACATTACTGTCAGGTCACCTCCCTGACCCATCCAGTGCTCTATTCTTGATCATCTTTCTTCAGCTTCTCTGCAGTGCTTTTACAAATACTCTCCCTTGAACATGTCACCTCCCTCGACTTCTTTTGACACTCATAAGAAAGTGGTCTTTGCTTTAGAGTTGAAGAAATAGTTTTGTAAGAAGACTGGAGAAAATCTTTGTTCACAGAATTTCTCTCAGGTTTGAGAGCGAGGAAGTGAATGTGTGATAAGAGAGCTGTCGATGACAATGGATAGTTGTAAAATAAAGATGAGACAACACATACACACACACATACACACACACACACACACACACACACACACACACACACACACAAAACTTGAGGTGGATATGTTGATTGCTTTCATTGTGGCAGTTGTGTAGTGGATATGTCTATAGGTCCAAACTCATCCGATTGTATATGTTAAGTATGTGCAGGATTTGTATGTAGATGATACATTAATATAACTGTTTATAAAAAGAAACAAAGACAAAAAGTAACTAAAATCCCTTTCCTCTACAAAGGCACATGTGGAGGGTTTATATATGTATTAGATACATTTTTATACCATATTTCTTTTGATATATAAAATATGTATTCATATAGGTGGTTATAAAACTTGCTTCTTAGAATATAAGTGATCTGTTCTACTAGAAGACTTTCTTGTTGCTGAGTAATCAAATGGGTAGGACTGAAGATCTTTAGTAGAGATGAATGGCTCCACAACATAGAGGAGGAACTGAGTGTCACTAACAGTGAGAGATACCTCAGGGGAAGAAAGGAAGTGACCACCAACGTCCATATGAAGGAACCTCAGAAATGTCGAACAGTCATGTCTGATCGAAACTGTATAATGTACTCTAAGATAGGTTACAGAATCTTCTTCTATGTTTCCCCTACAAAATCCTCAGTAAAGTCTCTGTCAGTTAGGATATTTTCAGTGTTTATGGACAATTTGCCAAAGTTGGTATCTGCAGAAATGGAAATGTCCAGTTTGAGTGGACTAGATAAACAGACTACATGCTGACACAGCCACATGTAGATGGCATAGACCATATCATTTTTGGTACCCATACCATCCTCGAGAGTGAAGCAGAAACAGAATGAAGAGTTCTGATTTTGCCGTTGAGGTAAAGGCTTTAGAGTTGCGGGGAGATGTGAAGCAATTTATTAGAATGAGTAAATGGCACAAGAAAGATGTTGTCTTGGTCTGTTTTCTGTTACTGTAACATAATGCTTGGGGCTAGAAATTTTATAGAGACTTCCTTAGCTCATTGCTGCAGTGTCTGGTAAGGTCCCTCTGTCTCTGCCACAACACAGTAGATAGCATGGTAGCAGGAACATATTTAAGAGGCAAGCAGAAATGTGCTGAAGGGATCACATGACAAGAGATAGAACAAGGAATCAAAGAGGAGGCAGATCTATTAATTTATAACAATCTGCTCTCTCAGGAACTAATTCACTCCTACGAGAAAATAGTCCACTCTGAGATATCAGCATTGCTTCCTTCACAGGTATGATCATGATTTACTTAATACTAGACCCCATTTCTTTTCTTTTTCTTCCTTTATTTTTTTAACAGAAGTCCTGGGGCTTGAACTTAGGGTCTTGTGTTTACTTGGTTTGCCCACTTGGCTGGCAATCTACCACTTGAGCTATGTCTCTAGTCTGGCTTTTTGCTGTTTTTTTGTTTGTTTTTATCAGTCATGGGGCTTGAACTCTGGGCTTGAGCTCTTCAGCTCAAGGCTAGCATTCTACCACTTGAGCCACAGTGCCACTTCTAGGTTTCTGGTGGTTTATTGGAGATAAGAGTTTCATGGACCTTCCTGCCTGGGGTGGCTTTGAACTCTGATCCTCAGATCTCAGTCTCCTGAGTAGCTAGGATTATAGGAATGAGCCAAAGACACCTAGTTTTTGCTGGTTATTTTTTTTTTGGGGGGGGGTCCAGCTGTGGGGCCTAAACTCTGGGCCTGGGCGCTGTCCCTCAGCTCTTCAGCTCAAGGCTAGCGCTCTACCTCTTGAGCCACAGCACCACTTCTGGCTTTTTTCTTTTTGCTTATTTGGTGCTGAGGAATCGAACCCAGGGCCGCAAGCATGCAAGGCAAGCACTCTACCTCTGAGCCACCTTCCCAGCCCTTTGCTGGTTATTTTTAAAGATGGAGTCTTGTGGATTTTTCTGCCTGGGTTGGTTTCAAACTATGATTCTCTAGGTCTCAGCTTTCTGAGTAGGTAGGATTACAGACACTGCCACCAGTTCTCTGCTCCAGCTTTTGTGTGTGTGTGTGTGTGTGTGTGTGTGTGTGTGTGTGTATAGTGTGCCAAATTTTTGTGCAATCTAAAATCACACTATGATTCCCGTCTTTCCATCTTCCAAATAGATAGGATTACAGGCATGAAGCCTCGTGTCCAGCCATTGTTCCCATCTCTTTAAGGACCCTTTAATGCTGTTACGTTGGTGATCAAGCCTTCAAACCATAGCAGATGTGGATCTACTTGAGTCTTCTGAGTCCAACAAGAATCTTTTCTTTCTTACTCTAGTGTTTACAGAAAGAGCTTTATTTGTGTTTATTTTTCTTCTGTTTTTCTGTTTTCATTGCTTCTTCCCAGGTCCTCAACATGCAGATTTTTTCCATGAAAGTTAAATTTTTAACAATGGCTTTAACGATCACATTTATGTGACTGACACTCCTGAACACAGAGACCCACATCCTTAATCTTGAGTTCTCCTTTAAACCTTGAATCCTTATATCTACCTGCCAACTAGACATCTCCACTATCTCCACTCGATATGTCTCAAAACTCAGCTTGTTTTCTCCCTGTGGTGATGCTGGGTGATACTGTAGTCCAGGATTCCTATATTGAAATGAATACTAAATAAAAGGCAAAGGTCTTTTATTGTACCTTTCACATCCAATCAGGCAGTTATGAAAGTCCTATGGGTCCTACCTTTGTGGTATCCCTCTAGCTTACTCTTTCCTTCATTTTCATCCTAGTTAATCAAGGCCCTCTCCATCTTATAGCATGATTTTGTATTCAGTACAAGTTAACATATACTGAGTGAATTTTAACATACTGACGGATGAGGCCTTGAGAAATAAACATAGTGCTCACAGAAATCTTAAATTATCCCTTGAACATATGTTCACTGCCAGGGTCCTTTTTTCAAAACGTTCTTTCTTGCTGTGCTTAAATGGAACACTGGCAGAAAAGCTATGATCCCACTCAAATATTTTACAGATGAGCCACTATGGCACAACTATTATAAAAGCTACTCTCTGGTACTCTGGAGAATTTTAACACAGATCTGAATTTCTAGGAGTATCTAAGGGTAAATTCAGACCATTTTATCACCAACATCAGAGCCTGTATAATCACCTCAGCAACTCTTATACCAAGCCTTTAAAATACTTACTAAAAGCTGAGTGCCAGTGGCTCATGCCTATAATCCTAGTTACTCAGGAGGCTGAGATCTCAGGATCGCAGCTTGAAGCCAGCCCAGGTAGAAAAGTCCCCATGAGATTCTTATCTCCAAGTAACCACTCAAAAGCTACAAATTGTGCTGTGTTTCAAAATGGTAAAGCACTAGCCTTGAGCATAAGAGCTCAAGGACAGCAGCCAGGCCCTGAGTTCAAGACCTACCACTGACAAAAAAAAAATCTGATACCTTTCCTGCTCACAAATCTTAAAAGGTTCCCCTATGGGCCGGGCGCTGGTGGCTCACGCCTGTAATCCTAGCTACTCAGGAGGCTGAGATCTGAGGATCGCGGTTCAAAGCCAGCCCGGGCAGGAGAGACCGTGAGACTCCTATCTCCAATAAACCACCAGAAAACCGGAAGTGGCGCTGTAGCTCAAGTGGTAGAGCGCTCGCCTTGAGCTGAAGAGCTGAGGGACAGCGCCCAGACCCAGAGTTCAAGCCCCACAGCCGACAAAAAAAAAAAAAAAAAAAAAAGGTTCCCCTATGGCCTCAAAACAATGCTCTCGCATTTTGATCAGCTTTGGAAATGCATCACAAAATATCAAGCCTAACCTCCTCCTACCCACCTCACTTCCATCGAGTTGGGGATATAGCTTAGTAGTAGAATGCTTACTCAGTATGCATAAGGTCCTGGGTTCAATCCCAGCAGTGAAAAAGGGAAGAAGAAAGCTTTGTTCCTTTAAAAGAAGATGGAAGACATAAGAAAATATTACGTTAGAATCAGATACCCTGGACTTCTGCTATTTGTGAGGTCTTTTGGACAATCACTTAGTTCTCTTATGCCTCAGTTTCTCTAATTAGACAATAAGAATACCAACAATACAAATGTATAATGCCTTCATATTTATTAAACATAATAAAATGCACAAAACTTTATGTTAGCTGGAATAAGAGATTATTGTGCATCTACACATTCACAAGTCGGCTCCAGATCTCTTTCCTTCTCCACAGCAGTATAATTATCAATAATTTAATAGGTTTATAGATACAACACACTTCATGGCTTTCAGATCCCTTGCATACATACATCCCTTGCATAATCCACTCTTCCTCCCACTCATTTTGGCTTAATCTTGAAAGAATGTCATATACTATTCTTTGGGGGGGGGAGGAGGGGGTCCAGTCGTAGGGCCTGAACTCTGGGCCT
Source organism: Dipodomys merriami (assembly GCF_024711535.1). Lineage (NCBI taxonomy): Eukaryota > Metazoa > Chordata > Mammalia > Rodentia > Heteromyidae > Dipodomys > Dipodomys merriami. The sequence continues at coordinate 2,446,846 of NW_027203270.1, forward strand.
GGGCGCTGTCCTTCAGCTCTTCAGCTCAAGGCTAGTACTCTACCACTTGAGCTACAGTGCCACTTCCGGCTTTTTTCTTTTTGCATATGTAGTGCTGAGGAATGGAACCCAGGGCCTCATCATGCAAGGTAAGCGTTCTACCACTGAGCCACCTTCCCAGCCCCCCTCATATACTATTCTTATCAATGTACTGCCTTCCCTATTTTACATCCCTGTCCCTATTTACACCACAGATCTCTGCACCAGTACACTCAAAAATTATGTGCTTCCGGGGCTGGGAAGGTGGCTCAGTGGTAGAGAGCTTGCCTTGCATGCCTGAGGCCCTGGGTTCAATTCCTCAGCACCACATAAGCAAAAAGAAAAAGGCCAGAAGTGGCACTGTGGCTCAAGTGGTAGAGCGCTAACCTTGAGCTGAAGAGCTGAGGGACAGCGCCCAGGCCCAGAGTTCAGGCCCCACGAAGGGACCCCCCCCACACACAAAAAAAAAATTATGTGCTTCCAAGATAGTTTAGAGTGATAGGTTCTAAACCCAGAGAGGATTTGAATCCCATGTTTGCTGCTCACTAGTATGACCTTGAGATTAGGAAGCAGTTCCTTGAACTTTCAGGAACTTATCTGTAAAATGGGAATGAGCAAATAAGGATATAGCCTGATGTGTGGTAAATTCTTAATAATCCTTAAATAATACAATCAAAGACAACTAGGAATCTGATCTCATTTCTTTTAACCTTTCTACTTCAGGCATCTTTCAGCCCAGATTCCCCCATCAATTATTTTTTATTTGTTTGTTTCCAGGATATTTGCTAAGCACACACTACATTCAAAACCCTGTTCCTTGAATAAACATATGTATTACATACATGTGTGACTGTTCCTTTCTTCTAGTCCAAAATTTTTGCATGAGTTGTATCCTTGAGCTTCCTTCTCTTGTTTTATAGAACAGAATAAATATGAGGGTGTTCCAATATCAAATCATCTTGAGAATATCCAAGTCCCCAAAAATGTTATTCAGGAATGAAAGTGTATCTACCTGGTAGAGTGTTTGGCTAGCACAGACAGGCTCTGAGTTCCATCTCCAGCACAAAGAGAAAGGGTATTCATATTTTAACAAAAGACTTCTTAGATCCCTTAATGTAGTAATATTTAGGACACAATAACAGGAGACAAGGTAAAATACCTGCCTTTCAAGATTTTACAAGGGATGAAGGTCAAGAAAACAGAATTATGAGACAGCTTGCCACTTTTTTCAGATTATTTAACTGTGGAAACATTTATTGCAATTACTCTAAGAATCTGCATTCTATCAAACCTACTCTGTAAAAGCTTTTGTGGAAGTCCTATTTCTATCTTTTCCTCTACTAATGTAGCTTCGCCCATAGCCCATCCTTTGACAGTGGTCTACTGGAAGGCTTAAAGGAGAATCTTTGATTCAATAAACATCTGTCAGTTAAAACATATCAGATTGCCTCAGACCATATTGCTGTAAATGGCTCTAATTACTACTTGTATGGCTGTTCTTATATTTTAAAAAAAAAAAACACTTAGGTTTTAATGTATTGCTTAATTCCCATGAGAATTCATGGGGCTCATCACAAACAACACATGTTTTTATTAGAATCCTCAAGAACTTCATCCAGAACATACTTGTTTTTACATTAACTTTGCCATCTGTTTCTCAATATATTGTGTAATTTTTAAAGTCACATCAGGCTAGTAGAGGCAAGTGGATGGCCCACAGGAAGTAATTATTCTTCAGAAGCTAGCCATGAAGACCACCACATACCAAGGCGTGGCAAATGAGGGATGCTTGCTATCCAGGCTATTGATAGGTCTTTGCTTAACAAATCAGCTAGTGAAGGGCTCTACCCTTCACTGACCTTCTTAGCACACTCTGCCCCAGTTCCACTCAGCCCCTAGAACTCTCTAAGTCTCAAAGATCTGTGTCCAACATCAAAATCCCTACGCAGCTGACTTGGCATTATGCAGCCTCCGCTGGTCATTTATCCAAGTAATTTAACAAGAGTGAGAGATCAGGACTACGACGCATTTACATCTAATGAGTAAATGGTGATCCCCCAAATACAGCCAAGTTAGAGTGCTGGGTTAGCAGATTTGGAAGTATAAAGAGAGCTGGGGGCCACACTCCTGAAATTGCTCTACTACAGCATCTACAGGTAAGTGCTCACAAGTTTCCTTTTTTTTTCCCTCTGTGTACTGACAAGTCATCAGATTGGGTTATCAGTTAAGAAAAGACAGCAACTCAGTGGCCTTTCTCAGAGCCGCTTAAATGTAAGATCCAATATTAAGGACAATGTGGGCAATCAGGTGGCAAAACAAAATACCTGCCTTTCAAGAAGATTCTTTTCAAGGGATGAAAAGTCAAGAATATAAGCAAATATTAGCCCAAAGGAATTCAATGGTAGAATAAAACTAAATAATATTTGTAGTTCCCTCTCTTATTTTCTAGAGGGATGTCATTTCATTCAATTAGCAAATTAGCATGTTAACTTATAGTGACTCCTGTATGGCTGTCTTGAACTATTGCTTAAAAGTTTGGTGATGGCTGAAATCTCTGACTACCTAATGCCTAAAAGTCTGGTTGCTAATGATGGACCTTCATGATGGCCTTGCATGGTGTGACTTCTGGGTCATGTCTGACAGTGTAATAAACAGCAGTTATCAGAGACTTGGAACGTTTGATTTCAGAACACCATTTCCATTGGAAAACTTTCTATCATCGACTCATAGGGCTAAAAGGAATTTTAGAGACTTTTCTGGTCTATCTGTCTTATTTTATAAGACAAAATTAAACTCCAAAGAAATGACAATGCCGATATAACAGAACTGGTAATAGGAATCTGCAACTTTAGCTTCAACTCTTACTTCTCTTGAACTAAAAATTCTAAGTGGACGTTAATACATTAATTTTTCATGTATTTTATTATTGTTGTTGTTATTAAGAAATTGTGCAAAGTGGTTACAATTCTATAAGTCAGGTTATAAGTACGATGCGTTCTTGGTCAATGCCACCCCTTCTGTAGTTTTTCCCATTCTCCTCTTCCTGTCCTTACTCTCAAGTTATATAAATACATTAATTTTCTTCTGAGAAACTTATGTAAATTTCAGAATATAATTAGAATTTGTAGACTGATAGAGAAGAAAGCAATCAGAATCATAAAACAAATCATAAAACATGGTTTTCTGTGGCATGTTCCCAGGCTCTGAAGAAGTATTATAGGAAATAAATAGGAAGTTTGTTTAATTTTGGCATTAACAATTTTTCAGATATGTATAACTTCTTCAGATAGTAACATAGTTTAGAAGCTCCTGGAGTTAATGAAGTTATTTAGTCTTAGATGAGTTTCCAGCTACCTACCTCAATTTCTCCTGGGGAATTTAGAACATGTAAGAACATTCATCCTAGACCTCTTAAAGAATTATTGATCCATATTCATGACTCTTCTCCTAAAGGAAAAAAAATTTGACAATTTTGGATGGTCTCTAATTATCCAAATTACAATCTGATCATTCCCCTTCTTCTTTTGCCCTGATCCCTCCCAGCTCCCCCAAAAGATGAAAGTTCTCATAATACTATACTGTTACAAAAATGTGTCTGATTCTTTCTTGTTTCTATTTATTGGAATAGTCCTCTTAGCACTTTCTAAATCTTGAATTTTTGTATGAACCTTATTCTTTTATGTACTTTATAAGAAGTCACACAGTATTTTATATACATATTTAGCTTCTTTTTAAAAATAATGTAATTAAACAATTATTATAAACAGTGATGGGTTAACCAAAAGGCAAAATGGAAAATTTATTTGTATCCCACACTGTCCATTGAGTGTCTATAAAAATATGGATAAGGTATAACAAAAACAATTTCTATAGTTAAATCTTTGTAGTTCATTTGCTTTCTGTTTGTTTCTGATTTTTTGAACCAATCTCAAGAAGACAATTTCTTCTTGGAGGACACTAACCATCACTTTGGGAACCAGAAGGTAAGAATTACTTTTATCTTAGTTGTAAATGTGATCAGTGAAATTAGCATATACATCTCATTCTTACCAAATCTGTAAGAAGCTGAAAACTATGAATTTGAGTCCAATTATTGAAGTTTTCTAAAGGTAGATTACAGAATATGCAAGTTTTACCAAAGGAAGAATAGTTTCCTAGATTTGCACTGAAATGTATCAAATATAATGTGGAACTTTAACATGCAAGCTCCAGGTCAATTTTACTTAGAAGCTCAGGGTTCAGGTCTGATGCCTAAGAGTCAGTTTTCATATACTAGCTAACGTTGCTGACCTTTGGCAGATCTGTAATCCCCATATCCATGCAGCTATGACTTTGCTCACAAGCAATGCTGAAAGAGTAAGAGATTGTTCAAACTTATCCACGATGTGATAAGAAAACACTTTTCCTCAAAAAGAATGTATTTATTGGAAGTAATTCTAAAACAGAGGGACCTGGACAAAATGACGTTAAGTGCGTAAGTAAGGGAATGAGTCAGCCTCAAAGAGACAGTGGACATATTTCCCCTCATATGTGGAGGTTTTGTTTAAATCATTAGGATATATGTAAACATATACAGGATCGTATACATATATGTGCAACCATCAACTAAAGTGTAGTATGTGCAGAGGAAGATTCCAATTAAGTAAATTCCTTTAATAATTAACAAGTAAATGTCATGAAGCTGGAATTTGTCATGTCTAAGGGAAGGGTGAGGAGGAAAGCAGTAGATGAATGAAGAGAGGGAAGGTAGGAGAATGCGGTCATAATATTCAATGTATATATGTGAAAATGGAGTTAAGAAAATTTGAGGAGGTGAATGAGGCTGCGAGAGTTGGAGAGAATTATGAAAGAAATGAAAATGATCAAAATGCATTATACTCTGAAACTGAGAGGTGGACAGGAAACCTTCCTGTTCCAATACTAAAGATAATTTTTAAAATAATAAATTTAAAAGAGAGGTTATCCTAGGCGACTTTTAACCAAAGAAACCGAAATATCCTTGAGTTGTAACCGCACTGTTGCTGACACAATGGGATGGCTGAGAAATTCCTAGGAGAAGGAAGACAGTCACAGGCAATATTGGGAACACAAGGGAAAGGGGGAATGGAGGTGAGGTGGGTATGAGCAGCTATGTCAATTAGAAGGTCCTTAGTGACAGGAACAGGTAGTGTGGGTGCAGGTCATGCCAATAAAAGAAAAATGAGGCCAATTAAGGAGATTCAGATGGTAGAATGCAGTAGTCACCATGCTTTCTGTGCCCAAGGAGTTAAGTAATCTCTACTCAGGTAAAGTTCTCCAGCCAAGAATGAATGGTTTGACTCTGGGGTTTCAACACCTAACTGCCTAAGTATATGGAGAAAACTTGTGCCCTAGCAACCACATGCACTAAGAGGATTGAGGGGCTTTGCTGCCAGTGAAGGGTAGAGTGAGTCAGCAGAGTGACATGGCTGCCAGTGGGCAGTCACCACCTTGGCCATTACACCTAGGTCAACAGAGGTGAGGACACCCTCTAACAGGGGACAACATGTGCTTTGGATATCATACTTAAAGAGATTAGCAGGAGCAGATTCAGGGTAGAGTGGCCAGGACAGTAAAGGTGATTCAGAAGAAGCAGATGAATATAGTACTGGTGCTATTTAGTGTGAAGAAAAGACAGCCATCAGATGGATGAAGAGTTGTCCCCTAGGAAGAGCTAAGTGTGTCCTTTTGGAATCAAGAACTATGATGAGGACTGATCATCTGAAGGTTCCAGAGAGCTAGACTGTAAATTAAGCAAGAAGTGTCTTGAGTTTATCAAGCCTACTCCAACTGGAAGGGAATTGCGCATGGAGGCTTTCAACTAGACTGACCATCACCTGTGCAATTGCTGAGATAACTCAAGCATCACTTGGGTAATATGTTGAGGAGGCAGACATTGGGCTCTCTGTCATAGCTAAAACACACTAGGTGGAAGGAGAGAAAAAATCTCTACCTGAAAATTAATCATAACTTGAGTCCCAGATAGAAAAGCTCAGGGTTTTTTATTGTTATTGTTGTTATTGGGTTTGGTTTTTGTTTTGAGTTGTTGTTGTTGGTTTCTTTTTGGTTGTGGGGCTTGAACTCTGGGACTGTGTGCTGTCCCCGAGCTCTTCAGCTCTTGAGCCACAGTGCCACTTCCAGTTTTCTTGTGGTAAATTGGACATAAGAGCCTCATAAACTTTCCTGCCTGGGCTGGCTTTGAACTGTGATTCTCAGATCTCAGCCTCCTTAATAACCAGTATTACAGGCATGAGCCATCAGCACCCTGGCCAAAAAAAGTTCAACTTTTAAGAAAGACTGAAAATAAGGCTGGATGTGTGGCTCAATTGGTATAGCACCTGTCTAATAATCACAAGGCCTTGTGTGTAAATTCCAGTACTATAAGAGAGAAAGAAAGAAAAAGAGAAAGGAGGGAAAGATAGAAAAAGGGAGAAATAGAAAAAAAAGAGAAAGAGAAAGGAAAGAAAAAAAGAAAGATAAAGAAAGAAAAAGGAGAGAAGGAAAGGAGATAAAAGAAAAGTGCATAGAAAGAAATACAACTAACCATCAAGTATTTCTTTCCCCAACTTTAGGTTTGAGTCTTATGTTACCATTACCAATTTTACAATATCTAATTTAATACTAATTTAATTCAATTATTAAGTGAATTTATAGTACTAGTATTAAATTAGTACTATAAATTCACTTAATAATTGAATTTACATTGATTCTTTTTTTCCTTTGGTTTTGTAACTTCCCCTTGTATTCTTGCTGTGAAAGTGTGGACCAGCTATATCAATATCATCTGAGAAATTTATATAAGATGTTCAAAGTTTCAAGCTCCATCTCTGAAGAATATGATTGGATTTATAAGTACATTAAAGTTTACGAAATATTGCTGCTAAGCTAGGTACCGGTAGCTCATACCTGTAATTCCAGCTACTCAAGAGGCTGAGATCTGAGGTCATGGTTTGAAACCAGCCCAGGCAGGAAAGTCCATGAAACTCTTATCTCCAAATAAATCACCAAAATGCTGGAAGTAGAGGTGTGGCTCAAGTAGTAGAGCACTAACCTTGAGAATAAAAGCTCAGGGACAGCATCTAGGCCAAGACTCACACCACACACACACACACACACACACACACACACACACACACACACACACACACACACACACACAATTACTGCAACTGAAGAGTCCAGATGGATTCCTATGTAAATTAAAATTTAAAGATTACTGTTTCATATCACTAGTAAAGACAAATGTAATATACTTCGTAAAGTTTTTCTTTGAGACCAGGTCTGTCTATGTAGCCCAGTCTGCCCTCACTCAACCATGCCAGCTATCTTGTTTTATCAGTTTTAACAAAACGTTACCTCTGAAATTGAGATACATATCTGTGAACTGAATATTCTAATTCAAATTAGCTACATTTTTCTTTGTTTATGGAATATGTAACGATGACACCCTACATTTTAATAAAATGTTTGCAGACTTTAAAGTAAATGTCTAGTTACTGAATTAAGAAATGTTCACCTACAATCATTTTGTGCACAACCGGCGAGACTATACTGTGATCTTGGCTTTTAAAAAATGAAGTCATCGGTCATGGTGGCAGCTACCCATAATCTCAGTTGTTTGAGGAGCATATATAGGAGGATCTTGGACCGGTTTGGACCCAGGCATAAGCATAAAACCATATCTTCAAAATATCTAATTCAAAAAGGACCATGAGCATTGCTCAAGTGGCAGAGCACCTACTTAGTGAGTTCAAGGCTCTGAGTTCAACCCCTAGTACCAACAAAAAGAAAGAAAGAAGAAAGGAGAGAAAGGAAGAAAGAAGAAAGGGAAAAGGAAGGAGACAGACAGAGAAAGCAATGAAGAAAAAGGAAAGTAGCCTGAGAAAAGTCAAATAGTGTTTAAAATACGTAACTCTCAGGTATGATTCTGAGGCTCTTGTGAAAGAATCCAATTCCATGGGCTTAGAAGCAGATTCTGCTGCAGATAGATTTGATGTGTGCCATCTTCTACATCATTTTTGAGTGTGTTGCACATCTCTAAGTCTAACTAAATAACAGAAGGCTGTTAACATGTACTCTGCCAAGATTCCAACATGCTACAATGTGGTCATTCCCAAACCCTTAAAGATAACTCAAGAGATACTTGAGATTAAAACAATTTTACAATAACACCCAGCTATTTGTCAATTTTACCATGAGAATGATCCAAAAACAAAAGTAGATATGGATAACTCCATTGGTGACCTACTACAAATCAAGTGATATTCCTTTTTTTTTTTTTAAATGCCTGTCCTGGGGGTACTGTCCCTGAGCTTCCTTTGCTCAAGGTTAGCGCTCTACCACTTGAGCCACAGTGATACTTCCAGCTTTTTCTGTTTATGTGGTACTGAGGAATCAAACCCAGGGCTTCATGCATGCTAGACAAGCACTCTACCACTAACCACATTGTGATATTCTTGACTTCTATAGATTGGCACCAAGAATGACTTTTAAAATTTTAACAAAATTGCTAATTTGATTTAATCTCATGTTTTTCTGTGCTGGTTCTGGGGCTTGAACTCGGGGGGTCGGGGCTGTTGCTGAGCTTTTTTGCTCAAGGTTGGTACTCTACCATCTGAGTCATGGCTCTACTTTCAGATCTCTGGTGGTTAACTGGAGATAAGGTTTCATAGACTTTCCTCCCCAGGCTGATTTAAAAGTATGATCCTTCATTTGAGAAGTCCCTCTTTAGTTCCTTTGCCCATTTAGTAATTGGTTTGTTAGGTTTGGGAGGGATTAGTTTCTTGACCTCCCTGTATATACAGGATGCTAACCCCTTGTCTGATATATTGCTGGTAAATATTTTTTTCCAATTAGTTGGTTGTCTTTCTAGCTTAGTTGCGATAGATTTAGCTGTGCAGAAGCTTTTTATTTTAAGGTAGTCCCATTTGTCGAGTCTCTCTCCAACTTGTTGTGACCCTGGGACTTTGTTCAGGAAGTTCCTTCCTGTGCCTATTAGTTCAAGTGTCTCTCCTACTCTGTCCTGCAGTAGTTTCAGAGATTCAGGTTTAATGTTAAGGTCTTTAATCCATTTTGAGTTGATGTTGGTGCATGGTGATAGGCTGGGGTCCACTTTTAGTTTTCTGCATGTGGCTGCCCAGTTTTCCCAGCACCAGCGGTTGAAGAGGCTGTGTTTCTTCCATTGTATGTCTTTGGCTCCTTTATTGAATATCAGCTGGCTGTAGGCTTATGGATTTATTTCTGGGTCTTCTATTCTGTAAATGGCAAAGAAACACATGAGGAAATGTTCATCATCCCTGGTGGTGAAGGAAATGCAAATAAAGACAACCCTGAGATACCACCTTACCCCAGTCAGAATGTCCCACATCCACAAATCAGCCAACGACAAATGCTGGAGGGGATGTGGAGAAAGAGGAACCCTATTACACTGCTGGTGTGAATGTACACTTACACAACCACTTTGGAAAGCAGTCTGGAGGGTCCTTAGAAAGCTAAAGATTGACCTCCCTTACTACCCAGTCATACCACTTCTAGGCATTTACCCTGAACAACAGGAACCAATATACAAGGACACGTGCACCTCCGTGTTTATTGCAGCACTGTTCGCAATAGCTAGGATATGGAAACAACCTAGATGCCCCACCACAGATGAATGGATCCAAAAATTGTGGTATCTATACACAATGGAATATTATGCAGCCATTAGAAATGACAAAATAATGGCATTTGCAGGGAAATGGATGGAGCTAGAAGGAATCATGTTGCGCGAGGTAAGCCAAGAAAGAAGAGACAAACGGTACATGGTCTCCCTGATAAGCGGATGATAAATCCAAAATGTTAGGCGATACGACAAAACTAACAGGACTTAAGAAACAAAGAACTCCCACTCATCTGGTTGAACCACTACTAAATATCCCCATGCTGCTGATCACATATATGGTATATAACATGTGAACACCGTTATATGTTACAGACTGTGATAGACAATTTGCTCCAGGAAAGTTAGAATGAACTTGTGACTTTAAATGAACATCATTATTCCACAATACTGTGAAATCCTGGAAATTATGTAATCACTTAATCACAATTAAAAAAAAAAGAACCTTGGGGAAGGGAAGGGGGGATGGTAGGGGGAAAACAATGGAGGGGGTAACAATGTTCAAGAGGAAGTGTACTCAATACCTCACTCATGTAACTGTAACTCTCTGTATAGTATCTTTACAATAAAAAGAAAAAAAAGAAAAAAAGAAATAAATAAAAGTATGATCCTTAAATCTCAGTACCTAGATTGTAGGCATAAGCCACCAGCACCTGGAAAATCTCAATTCTTAAATGTGCACCTTTTTGATAAAATTGAAAGAATACTACAGTCTGGTGATCATTTCAGGGGAAAGCACACGTGCAGTTGTAAGAATTAAGAGCTGAAATGGCCACTTCATTAAGAAAGTACCATTTTCACTCGGAAGATCAACTAACAAGCAGATAATGGTTATTCAAACTTGGATATTTGGCAGCAAATTCTCAAAAGGTAAAAAGTATGATTATCATTTTGAGGAAAAAAACTGACAATATACTTGTGAATGATACATTTGAGCCTTCAAGCAAGAACTGGAATATAAGAAAACATATATCCTATCACCATTCTCTTGGCAGAACCCCAGTACTTCATTTTTATCACTATCTTGGTGATGATACTCGTGGTTGTGAGTTTTTTATATTGTATAATAAAATATGTACACAGCTGGAAGTTCAATGTAAGTCAGAGAGATAATACTTTCCAAATGGCCACTGTACAATACACATGTTTATTAAAGAAGATATATTTAAAATGCAACATGGAAGACAGTATTGATAACACATGTCTGTAACCCCAGTACTTGAAAGACAGGGTCAGAAGGATTATAAATTGGAGGCCTGCCCAGGTTACATATTAAGATTTTGACTCCAAGAATTAACAAATTAAAAATGCAATGGATTAAAGTGTAATGTCCAGGAAGTGGAGGTGGAGATCAAATGATAAACTGGCAGATTTGAGTGGAAAAAGCCAAGGGACAGTGCAGGTCATTGAGTTCAAGTCTCAGTACTGGCACACAAAAAGGTATCATATCCAAGTTGTGGGCTTGGATATTGAGAAAGGTGGGCATCCTCTCTACCTGGAAAAGAACCCTGTGTTATTCCTAAAGGCATGTAGGACAGCAGTGGGAATACCTCCAGCCATGGATTCCTGTGGCACAAACACACTTACACACACTGGCACTCTAATATGGGTCTACAATTCCTTTTTTTTGGGGGGGGGTGTCCGGTCGTGGGGCCTAAACTCTGGGCCTAAGTGCTGTCCCTCAGCTCTTCAGCTCAAGGCTAGCCCTCTACCACTTGAGCCATAGCTCCACTTCCGTCTTTCTTTTTGCTTATGTGGTGCTGGGGAATCGAACCCAGGGCCTCATGCATGCAAGGCAAGCGCTCTACCACTGAGCCACCTTCCCAGCCCTTGGGTCTACAATTCTTACACCTAAGGTTTTACCTTATCCAGAATCTGCCTTCTCCCTCTTCAACTTAATTTTAGTGCATTTAGTTAATTGGGTTATAATTGTTGATCTATTTTCAGAGTTCATGTTGCAAATAGTCTTTGAGAATCTACCACTTGTCAAGTTTGGATACAGCATTGGAAAAAAAGCTACTATGTGAAAACATGATTAACATAATCTTTCCTTTTCCAAGTTACTTTACTATGTAAAGATCTGGGCTATTTTTAGATTCACTTTCACCAATAAAAATGTATGCCAATAGACTAAATACAGAAGCAGACATGAAAATCCACCTGTCTTTCTGTGAGGCAGACATTAGATATTCACAAAAATGAAAAACGGTGTTATTCTTTCTCAGCAGTATTTGGAGAATATCACTTGTAAAGGAAAAAATATATTGTTCATGCTAATCTGTAAGGAATTGGGTAGTAAATTTTTAAGAATCAGTACCTTGTCTCAATTTACACTTTACTAGATATGAATGACGTAAACAAAAACTCCTTAGGTTCTTATAATTTACTTTTTAAAAATGTAAAGGGTATATGCCTATAATCCCAGCATTCAGGAAAGAGAAGCAGGAAGATGATCAGCTTGGGCCAACCTGGGGTACATAGCCAGACTCTGTTTCCAAAACAAAAAGAACATTAAGCAATTAGGCAGGGTTCTGACATCACAGAGTTGGATAACTACTAGTGTAATAAAAACCACTTAAGCCATCACACTAGAGACTGACTGCCCTTAGGGAAATGAAAGGTAAAAATTAATTATTAGTGATTAATTCTTTCTACTCTGGAAGGTAATAGAGCTATGGCTCAAGTGGTAGAGTACTATCCTTGAGTGGGAAAAGCTCGGGGACAGTGTCCAGGACCTGAGTTCAAACCCCAGAACTAGCACAAAATAATAATGATGATGATGATGATGATGATGATGATGATGATGATGATGATGATGATGATGATGATGATGATAAAAGTCTTGTTTTGTTACCAAATAAACGATGCCCACGTCATTTACTTGTTGCTAGACTATCTGAAATTTCTATTAGGAATTACTGCCATTGTGATAAATATTTTCAGACTTATAGAAAATTTGGGAGTGGTGCTGAGGGCAGCAGGCTCAAACCAGATGTCCACTTGACAAGAAATGCTTCCTGCAGCTTCCTTTCCTCCGTTCACCCTGGCTTCATCTAGTTGGTTCGAAATGGTATATGCCAAACTAATTGACGAACCAAACTAAGACATTCTCCAAAATAATACCCAGCTTTTATGCTTTTTTCCCTCCCTTAAAGTATATCATTCCTTCTCATTTACCTGCATATGCCCATTCTGTGCTTTAGACTTCGTTATAGATACCTTGGTCTATAGGTTCATCTCAGGAATCTTTACAACCAGGCCCTGTATTTGGATGGAAATCACGGATGGGGTGGATGGTCCTGCAGATGGAACATTCATCCACCCACAAGACCCAGCAGTGTCCCCTTGCTCTTCCCAGCCCGTCGTCATCATGAGCACTGACGCAGAGATGGCCATTTTTGGAGAAGCAGCTCCCTACCTCCGGAAGCCAGAGAAGGAGAGAATCGAAGCTCAGAATCGTCCCTTCGATTCTAAGAAAGCCTGCTTCGCAGTGGATGATAAGGAGATGTACGTGAAAGGCATGATCCAGAGTAGGGAGAATGACAAAGTCACCGTCAAGACCCTGGATGACCGGGTAATGTTGAGCTCCGATGTCATTGATAAGGGGAAGGGGTCCCTTGGCTGCCTGGAAGAACCACATGCTGGTCCATAGGAATCTGAGGATCAAATAAACTTACATGTACTGTTCTGGGGAGAGAGGTTAGGGGAAAGCTGCTATTATGTATACCTTCAGTCTTGCCTTTCTCACTCCAGAATTTTGGCTCTGTAGGATTTTGTGGTGTTTGCCTTGGAGGAAAGGAGAAATGCAGAACAGTTGGAACAGGGTGGATTACTTAAGGAGAAATTGCTGCTCATTGTAAGCTGGGGAAACCAAATGCAGTCTCTGAGCCGCACTGGTCTTACAGGGGAAGCTCAGGATGAGACTATCTCAATGTGGACAATCAGCATCCTTCCATCAGATCTCCTATTGGAGCGTGGGGGTCATTTTGCAAAATCTAAGCCAGTACTCTCAAGCACCTTACTTTCCCAAAAGTTGCCATCTTGCAGAGCATTGTGTATATGAAAGATCATCTCAATTCACAAGCTCATGCATAGGAGAAAAACCTGGCTTTTATGTATTTCTATTATTATAATGATTGAACTTGACCTTATTGCCAGCCCCTTTTCACTGGGCTCGGAAAAAAATGCCTTCTATCACTCTTGGAGTCTCACTGGCCCCCTCTTGAGAACAGTGTCACAACTTTGGAACTTTATACAGTATGACATTGAGGCTTCACTGACTCCCTGGAGGATCTATTAAGAAATGTGTCAAGGGGCACTCAAATAGTATAATTCCTTAGAGAGGTTGAGTCACCATCCAACAAAATAAACACTAGGAAATGGGCTCTCAAAAAGAGTGGGATCAAGAGGAGGGGGGTAGACAGATGAGGAGAGGAGGAGGAAGGGAAGAGTACAGTCATAAAACTCAATGCAGATCCTACAAAACAAGATGATCAAGGGAAGGGATAAGGTGAAGAGAGAGGGAAGAATAATGAGATGGGTGGCACTGAGCAAGATGCATTGTTCAATTTGTTCAGCTTCCTTTGTACAACTACTTAAAGATGTTTTTGGTGTTGATTTTGTGGCTTGAACTCAGGGCCCGGGTGCTACCTCTGAGCTCTTTTGCCCAAGGCTAAGCTCTCTACCACCTGAGCTATAACTCCACTTCCAGCTAATCTGGCGCTTAATTAGAGATAAGAGAGTCACAAACGTTACTGCTCAGGCTGGCTCCAACTTCGATCCTCAGATCTCAGTCTCCTGAGTAGCTAGGATTACAGGTGTGACCTACCAATGCCTGGCTCATTGAAGATACTATTTTAATGAAAAAAAAATGAGAAATAAGTGTCAATCCCTAAAGATTGAGAGTATGTAGATGTCTCCTTACCTCCCCTTGGCTACTCTGAAATCTAGAGCAGTGGGAGAGGAAGACCTCTCTTCTTGGAGAAATTTAGTCTGTACCAGCAAGTTTTAATCCTTTTACCTTTTTGGTAAAACCTTCAAAGCTTTTCTATGAACCTAGGTTTAGGGGAAGGAAAAACATAGAAAACTATACAGGCATATTCCCTTTTCTGTCTTCGTTTCTATATCTCCTAAACAAAGGAAGATGCTATTGCAGGCTAGAATGTGAGAAAAAGGTGGAAAAATTATAGTGGGGGATGGAGGGATTCAGTAATTGTCTCAAAATATTATCCTGTCATGAGGCAACTCCAAATGTTTTAACTATGAAAGCAAAGTTATAAAGAGTAATTGGAGCCTTGAAGAGACTGAGGAAAGAAACAATGGGTAATGCAAGAAAGGGGTGATTGAGCTGAGCTTTTATGTTGTCTAGACACAATTTCAATGAAGACATACTGGACAAAGGAATCCCCAACAGCAGGGGTATTGAAGTGGAAATGCAGCAAACACATTGGAGCAGTTCATTCCTATTTCACAATGTGTTATCATCCCCGTGTTCACAGCACATAGGGTAAACCAAGGCAATCTGCCTTGACATTGACTACCCTAAAACCCTTCTGGCCACCTGGAGGCCCAAGTGTTGTATACCTCTGCATACCTGTAGCCCTCTTCCAGTACACACAATGGCAGGCTGACTCAGGGAGGGTCTCAGGCAAAAACTGGTTTATACAGTTTTACAGAATTAGGTTCATCAAGGTCAGTTACTCTTGGATCATTGCTAGACTTGGAAATGCTCCATTAAGTTATAACAATGAGATACTTGCCACAGTAGCTCACAACTTCATTCCCTCCAATCAAAGGAGGTACACAGCACCCTCACCTACTTTTTCTCTCCATGCTTAGGTTCTCACTCTGAACAGTGACCAGGTATTCCCCATGAACCCTCCCAAGTTTGACAAGATCGAGGACATGGCCATGATGACTCACCTGCACGAGCCTGCTGTGCTGTACAACCTCAAAGAGCGCTATGCAGCCTGGATGATCTACGTGAGTGTGCTTTGATTTGCTCCTATTGCATTCATCTCTCTGAGTTAAAAACAAGATCCAAATATGGCATTTAGTCTGATTTCCCCACAGACCTACTCTGGCCTCTTCTGTGTCACCGTCAACCCCTACAAGTGGCTGCCGGTGTACAACCCCGAGGTGGTGGCTGCCTACAGAGGCAAAAAGCGTCAGGAGGCCCCGCCCCACATCTTCTCCATCTCTGACAACGCCTATCAGTTCATGCTGACGGGTGAGTGGTCTCTGATTCTTATTTGAAGTGAATAGGCTCTGGTCATCTAAATATTACAGTGATCAGCATGATATGAAAAACGTACCGAATTTGGAGATGAAAAAGTCAAAAGCACAATGTCTTTCATGACCAGTCAGGGTGTGTGGCAGGCCATTCAGGGTCATAGCTGGAGCCATACTAAACTTATAGCTACTTAAGAGGAGATTGTGGCATGCCCTCCCCCTGCTCCCTAGGCACTCACTGTGTAGGATATCTAGAAAAGAAACTGCATTAGTAACTACTGAGGAAAAGATGTCATTGAAGTTGGTTCTTGCTGGGGACTGTGAAGGTGAATCTGTTTGAGGCCTTTCACTAGGCTTTGGTGGTTTGCCTGCAATCTTTGGTGCTCCTTAGCTCTCTTCATCTCATATAATGTTCTGTCTTTCTGTCTGTCTTTAAATGCTCTTATATTATGAAGACTACAGGCATATCTAATCAGGGGATCATTCTGCTCCAGGGTGGCCTCCTTTGGACTAATTACATCTGCATCCTATTTCCATCTCATTTTCAAATAAGGTCATATCTTGAAATAGGAGGGGTTGGGACTTCAATATATAAAGTATAGAGAGATACAATTCAGTCCATACATTCTATAAATGTAAAACAAGTATTACTTTCCAGAAGTAGAAAAGAAAGTTATTGAAGAGCTATAGCTTGGTGATAGAGTGCTTGCCTGGCATTTGCAAGGTCCTGATTTCATTCCTAGCATCATGCTCCTCCCTCCCACAAATACAGTGATGTAAATTTTGCAAAACGATGGTCTCTCACCAGCTCTGAGTTTGAGACTTGCTTTGTTTGTTTAGAAGAGAAATGAGAACATATTAGAAGGTAACTGAAGATCTACAACATGAATAACTTACCTTATTCACCTCCAAGGAGGCCTGTGATACAGTTCCCCCATTTAGGAAATCTGCATGAATTCTCTCCAAGAAGATTAAACGTGCCCATATCTCACCCTTAATTTGTGCCAAAGTCAAAACCATGGTCTGTGATAGCTAACTTTTCCCCAGTGCCACCCTGTTTTTGTAATCCTGTCTGGTTTGTTCATTTGTTCTGTTTCTAGATCGAGACAACCAGTCCATCCTCATCACGTGAGTAATATTTGCACCATGATGACTTACAAGCTAATACTGCTCCTTCACTTTTCCTTATACCATTTACATTTTGTCCTGGTTACTGGGGCTTGAATTCAGAGCCTCATCCATTTGTATGCTTGCTCACGGTCAGTGCTCTACTACTTGGACCACTTCTCCAGCCTGGCTTTTTTCTGGTTAATTGAAGATGAAGTATCTTAGATCTTTTTTCTGCTTGGAATTGCTTGGAACCATGATCTTCCAGGTCTCTGCCTCCTGTGTAGCTAGGATTACAAGCATGAGACACCAGCACTCTGTGACCTTATCCATCCCATTTACTTATAAATCCACAGTGGAGAATCTGGTGCTGGGAAGACTGTGAACACCAAACGTGTCATCCAGTACTTTGCAACAATTGCAGTCACTGGGGATAAAAAGAAAGAGCAGCAGCCTGGAAAAATGCAGGTAAGCAGTGGTGTGCCCTCAGATTTGTCAGAAAACATATACCCGAAATACTGGGTGAGCACCAAGAATTTGCAGGGTATATGCTCAGCAGAGATGGGTAAATGGGTCATACTTCTTGTCTTCCCTGTATTCTTATATAGAACAACTGCTTGACTTTTTTTAAAAAAGTCCTGGATTTTTTCTCCACATCAGACAATTCTCTAATTCTCTGCAGATACCACTCAGGATCCTGCAATTCAACTGGATTCAATTGTAACACTAATTAGCTAGAGATAGCATGAGATCCAACAGCATAAGGGTACAGTCACACATGATTACCCTCACTTCGGATGACAGTCATGTGCCCCAGTTTGTTCTATCTATCTTTCTGACTAAATTGAAAGTTCTTACAACCCTGCCCCCCCCACCTCAGGCTCAATTATTTGCTAGAATAGTTCACAACATTTAGAGAAATATGACTTATATTCACTGGATATAAACTCAAGCACAGTCATAGAGAAGAGATATAGGATAATGTATGAGAGAAAGGTATAGAACTTCCATGCCTTTTCTGGGCATGCTACCTCCCAATATCTCCATGGTGCATCAGTCTAAAAGCTCTCCAAACCCTTTGCTTAAAGATTCTTATGGAGAGCTCATTTGGTTGGCATAACTGACTGAATCATTGGCCACTGACGATCAGCTCTGCCTTCAGCTTATCTCTTCTGACATCTCAAATTCTCTAATCACTTGATTGGCTCCCGCTGCCACCAGCCACCAGCCCACCACCATTCTGCAGCCCCTAGCTGCCATTCAGTTATTAGAATTAGGAAAGACACTTTTCACTTCAGAGATCCTAAGAGGTTTAGAACATTTATGCTTGGAAACTGGATGAAAACCCAAATGCACATTTCTTACTCTATCACAAGAACTCAGTGGAATAAGTCAGGAGTTGGTCCTACCCATGTCCACTTGGGGTCTAACCTTACTTCTATCAGCAGTAATTCAGGGATCCTCACCAATTCCACATCCTCCTCTGGAGAAGAAATGGTACCATCAGGGGTTTCCACACTGTAGTACACATCAGAATCAGCCAAAGAGCTGTTAACAAGGAATTGTGGGATCCCACCCCAAAACTTCTAGTTGAATAGGAGTTGGGCAGGACTTCTTAGTCTTCATTTCTAACATATTCCTAGGAAAAGTTCACACTGCTGATCCAGGGACCAGACTTTGAGAACAGGTTTCAAACTGCTTTAAAACGTCCAGGCAAAGTAATCATGAGAGTCAGAACAAAAACCCTACTGGCTGTGGCAGACTTCTGGGCATTCATTCTCATGAAAATATTGCTACTTGAACATTTTTGCAAGCCCTTGGTTTCTGCTGTGTGCTCTCTTGGGTTAATTATATTGCTAACGTTCTTCTACCTTCTGAACACCAATGTCTATGATCTTAGGTGGATCATGACACATTGTAATCAAGAGGTTACAATTTTCTTGAACACCCTGTTCAAGAAAATCTATGATATATAATGAAATGGGACCAGAAATGAAAGGTAGTATGCATGTCAAAATGATGGAGACAGAGAGTGTTCCAGTCTACATTTAACATGACTAGATGTTATTTTAGTGTTGTCCTACCTAATAAGAACTTCCCTAGGGGAGGATCTAAGACTCTTCCAGTATGGGGACTGTGTGTTCCTCTGTAAGTGTGCCCTGGCCACCAGGTGGTGCTGACCAGACACACTCCTGGACCCTGCTCAAAGCACCCACACTACCTTCTAGTTGCCAATAGTCTACTTCAGAAGTAAGTCCAAAGTGTCCTCTCTCTCTCTCTCTCTCTCTCTCTCTTTCTCTCTCTCTCTCTCTCTCTCTCTCTCTCTCTCTCTCTCTCTCTCTCTCTCTCTCTCTCTCTCTCTCTCTCTCTCTCTCTCTCTCTCTCTCTTTCTCTCTCTCTTCATCCTTAGGGAACCTTGGAGGACCAAATAATTCAGGCCAACCCTCTATTGGAGGCCTTTGGAAATGCCAAGACTGTGAGGAATGACAACTCCTCCAGATTTGTAAGACCCAGAACAATTTCAGTTATTTTCTCCCCTGCAACCACACCAACCTCTAAATGCTAGCTTTAGAAAAAATTCCACAGAAACTCAAGTATGGTGGATCTCATTCTACCCTCAAGAAATTCAGATCAGGGGCTGGGAAGGTGGCTCAGTGGTAGAGCGCTTGCCTTGCATGCCTGAGGCCCTGGGTTCGATTCCTCAGCACCACATAAGCAAAAAGAAAAAAGCCGGAAGTGGCACTGTGGCTCAAGTGGTAGAGCGCTAGCCTTGAACTGAAGAGCTGAGGGACAGCGCCCAGGCCTAGAGTTCAGGCCCCACAACCAGACCCAAAAATAAATAAATAAATAAATTCAGATCAATCTGCTAAAATAGAATAACTTAGTACACCTTGAAGAAAGTGTTGTCTTATTAATTACAGGAATAATACATGTGTATAGGAATATATGTATGTGTAGCTTTTCCGAGCTGTAGGAAAAAGACCAGGTCCTCTGGATAAAATTACCTGAGCATTGGGTAATCCAGCCTTTGAGGACTCTGAGTGCCAGGCAAATAGAAAGCAAGAAAGTGCTCCTACTTCTGGCTTCACATTTCCCAGGATTGTGTTCCTCACCTCTCAGTGGTAGCACTTATTAGAGGCCAGCAACAAATCATATAAATCAAATGTCTGTGGTGTTTTCCCACCTGCACTGGATAGGGGAAGTTCATCCGGATTCACTTTGGAGCCACAGGGAAGCTGGCATCAGCAGACATTGAAACCTGTGAGTCAAAATGCTGTACAAATAATCTTGGCAGTTAGTCAAAGGCATCTCTCAGCAATCTGAAATGACATGATGTGTTGTTACCTTAGATCTGCTGGAGAAATCCAGAGTGACATTTCAGCTCTCCAGTGAGAGAAGCTATCACATTTTTTACCAAATCATGTCAAACAAGAAACCAGAACTAATTGGTAAGTTCTCAGGATGTGTTTGTTTAGCTTCCAAACAAGCAACCTTGGAACAATGACCCAAAGTAAGTCACATATGGATGTTAAAGGGATTGTCTCCTTCAGATCTGCTTCTGATTTCAACCAACCCATTTGACTTCCCCTTCGTGAGCCAAGGAGAGGTCACTGTGGCCAGCATTGATGACAGCGAGGAACTGCTGGCAACAGACGTAAGTATATTTATTTGTTTGTAGAGAATTAAGATGTTTATTAAGCAAAAGGCATCTTTGAAAACTCAAGGGATAATAGGGATACAGAGCAAATGAGGGAGAGGGTGACAGTGTTCAAAAAGAAATGTACTCAATCCTGACTTATGTAACTGTAACCCCTCTGTATATCACCTTTACAATATTTTTTTTAATCAAAGGACACTAAATGATTAGACTCGAGATCTCAGAGAGACCAAGAACTCAGAGAATAGCTATAGACTACTCCCAGGAACCTTTCAGCTCTAGTCCAGGGCATTTTAGTTCTAATAAAATAGTCAATTTATGATATTTGTAATATAACATTTGTTGGAAGTTTTCAAGTTCCAAAACCATCTACAACTCAAAAAAAGTTGGAAAAAATACAAAAAAGCACAAAGTAAGAAAAGAAAATCTCACTCTGCAATGGCATTTTCCCTCCTCTCTGTTATCTCAATCCCTCAGTCCCTTTCCTCTTCAGTACTGTGGTTTGTATCTTTGGGGAGCATCTGCAAGATTAATAATCATAACCGTAATAACTAAATGTGGTTGGCACTGATATGGCACTGGGACAAGTGGCTCTATCTGCCTTATATCATTTAAGTCTTAAAAAATACTTTTGGCTAGTAGCATGGCTCACATGGTAGAGCACTTGCCTAGCAAGCACAAAGCCCTGAATTCAACCTTAGTACTGCCAAAAATCACTTTTTGACATAGGTAGCACTATTAGCCCATTTCAACAATGTGAAAACTGGGTCTTAGAAGAAGATACATAATTTTCCTGAAGACACAACGTCCATAGAAGACTAAGTGTTCACATGCAATATGAAAACTTAGAACTAGAATTCATTCCCTCCTCTGCTTGCTCCACCTTCACAGAAGTGCAAGAGCTATGGAAAGAGGTCTTACCCTTTATCCTAGGGACACTGCCCAAGTGCTTACCTTCTTAACCTTTATTTTGTGACATTTCCAGGTGGTATTATTTGTTTTAGGAAAATAGAAAATTTTCATGACTAAAGAAAGAAAACTACAGTCTAGCTGTTATGTAGTTTTAACAAGGCTTCCTTAGTCATTACTAACTTATCAGAACCATAAAGGGTCAGCCTCCAGGCCCAGAGAAGGGACCTCTGAAGTGCAGTCACAGATTTCATGGCATCTGTAGGGAATTTGTTCTGGGATATCCTTTGGATACCAAAAATCACAGATGCTCAAGTATTTCACATACACTGACACTCTATTTTCATATAATTACACATTCTTCTGTAGACTGCAAATCATCTCTAATACATTATCTAATACAATGGAAATACTATGTCAATAGATGTGAGACTACATTGTTTTGACAATAATGACAAGATAAAAGCCTGCATAAGTTTAGTACAAATGCATTTTTTACTCCTTTCTTTTAATTTATAGATGGTTGAACCCACAGATGAAGAATCTAGGGGTACTGAAGGCCAACTATAATTCTAAAAGTCACCAACGTGTCTCCCATGCACCCCATAGCTCTCTTACTGCCAGGGGCTCCATTCCCCTCCCACTCCTGGTATTTCTCCTTAATGTTCTGAGTTCATGACCTAGGAGGAAAAAACTTCTTGGGATTATATTTTCCATGAGGATCCTTAAGTAGTAATGCTTTCTTTGTTTCTTTTCACTTACCGAAAGATGATAAGATAGATAGATAGATAGATAGATAGATAGATAGATAGATAGATAGATAGATAGATAGATAGACAGACAGACATTCCTCAAATAAGATATAGATTAAAAGGATGGCCATCATGGCCCCATAATCTCTTCTTTTCTGTTAGCTTCTGATATGGTTACTTTTTCATGTCATCCCAAGAGTGTCTCACTCTTTGATATTATCCTATTGACCTACTTGGTCTACTGGTCCACCAGACATGTTTCAGCCCCTCTGGTAGACATTTGGGTAGGCTCATGCTGCAACCCCTATTACATATTCTGTGTGTGTGTGTGTGTGTGTGTGTGTGTGTGTGTGTGTGTGTGTGTGTGTGTGTGTGTGTGTGTGTGTGTGTGTGTGTGTGTGTGTGTGTGTGTGTGTGTGTGTACCCCAGAGTAGGATTTTTCCAGTTGAAAGCTTTCTGATAGAAGATGGGTAAAGAGGCTATGACACTAAGCCAATAACTATTATAGGCTCTAACTCAGCAGTGATCCAGCCTAGCTCTCATCATTGCTTTATCTTAACTTTTAGCTCTTGAAAAATCTACCTAACAACAAGTTTTTCATGTAAATCTGATAGCATAGAACCAGTGCATTACCAGGAAAATTTGGAGTTCCTGAAAAAAGGAGGGATCTGCAAAGTCTACCCCTTTCTCATGTGGAGAATGAAAGTATTACTTTTTGATGGTCTCCACTTCCAGACCTAACATTCTGTAATGAATTTGCTTGTTTCTGAACAACATGGGAATTTCTAGATTACAATGACAAACACTCAGCTTTCAAACATTATTTCTCCATCACTCTATACATATTTGTTCTCTCAAGATCACACTGGTGGGGCTGGGAAGGTGGCTCAGTGGTAGAGTGCTTGCCTTGCATGCATGAGGCCCTGGGTTTGATTCCTCAGCACCACATAAGCAAAAAGAAAAAAGCCAGAAGTGGCGCTGTGGCTCAAGTGGTAGAGTGCTAGCCTTGAGCTGAAGAGCTGAGGGACAGCGCCCAGGCCCAGAGTTCAGGCCCCATGATTGGACCCCCCCCCAAAGAAGAACAAAAAAGATCACACTGGCTCTGAATAGCCTTACTCAGACAACAACTTATATATAGGAAAAGGATTGTGCTGATTTCTTACCTGATGGAATAAAATAGGAAGTCACACTTTCTTCCCATAATGTTTGGCCACCAAAGCAAGCATGTTTTTTAAATGATTTTTGATCTTTAATTTACTGCCACCCACTTACTTGGGTAAACATTTTGTCATGTGCTATATAAAAATGAAGTAAGAACTCTGCTAAGAGAAAGCTGCATACAGGCCCCTGACTCCTACTGAAACAACTGTCCTTGTTTTTCTCCCAGAATGCCATTGACATCTTGGGCTTCAGTTCAGAAGAGAAAGTTGGGATCTACAAGCTGACAGGCGCAGTGATGCATTATGGGAACATGAAGTTCAAGCAGAAGCAGCGAGAAGAGCAGGCAGAGCCTGACGGCACTGAAGGTAATCACCTCCAAGAAGAGGGCTGGTCTGACTCTCCACCAGTGTTCATGTATAGTGTAGGCCACATGAGCTAAGTGACATTCAGCTTAAGACCTACTCTTCTAATGGCATAAACTGCCTTTGAGTTGTCTGAGTCGCACTGAATGTGAACCAGGTAAATCAATTCACTTGGTCAAGGACTCTACCCTGGTGAATCTCCATTCACTCTCACATCAAAGTTTGCCCCCTCTTTAAGGCAAACTCTGGTAGATGAACTCCTGTCTTGCACATCATCGCTCATTGAAAAATACTGTCCTCATCATTTAAACCCAAAGACTGGTAAAGTAGGAGTCAGATTTTCTTCCTTCTTTCACCCCTACCCTGACATCTGTGAACTTGAATCTCATTCAAGAACTGGGAAAAAATACAACTCTTCTTCTCTCATCTGGCTGGTACTATGATCACCCCCTCTCTGCCTTATTCCCAAATAATCTGGTAATAGATCTGCAGGAGGGAGGAAGAATTAAGCAGTGTTACTCATTGGATTTATCATCTTTTATAAAACACCCTACAAATTCCTTGAGTAAACAGCTGACAACATGGGTCTCTAATACCTCTCTACCTTTTGATTATATCCCCACAGTGTGTTTTAAATTCTCGGGTAATTAAAAAGAACTGTAGCCATAGGTTACAAGTTGGGAAAATCTACATTCATTTTTTCTTGTACCATAGGTCTCATGATTTGGTTAGCCATACCTGAGATCATCTTCCTCTTCAAATACCAAAAGCTTTTCATGCTAACATCCCATATATAAAAAGGTGGAGGTGCCAAGTTTAGTGGAATACTTTTACAAACCTAGCAACTCAGAACGCTAAGGCAGAAGGGATCATGAGTTCAAGGCTACACAGCAAGCCCTTGTCTCAAATAAGTAAATAAAATAAAATGGAGTCAAATTCGCATATAATCTATACACATCCTCTAGTATACTTTAAGTTGTCTCTAGGTCTCTTATAATACCTAATGCGATGTAAATGCCATATAAATAAATAATCGCTATACTATATTATTTAGACACTAACAACAAGAAAAAGAAGTCTGTATGCATTTAGTATAGATGCAATATTTTTCCATTCATGATTGGTAGAATCTACAGATTCTGTGAGAGGAAGCAATGGATAACCAGGGTTAACTGTACTCCATAAGCTATATGAAATTGCCGGTGTTCCTCTGCTTTTGACACCTCCAAACACTTGAAAGCAAGATGTAGGCTTTATATTTTCTTTCACTGATTAGCATAGAACTTGGCATAAATTTGCATAAATTTGCCTGATATAGGTTGTTAACTGTCCAATTGTGCCTCCTTTACTTATTTACCTTTGTAGGCATTATTAGATTTTAATATCATTACATAATTAATATCCTTTATGAAGCTGAAAAAGCAGTAAGTCAAGAGCAATCAAAAAGCTTGTCATGGGGGCTGGGAAGGTGGCTCAGTGGTAGAGCACTTGCCTTGCATGCATGAGGCCCTGACTTTGATTCCTCAGCACCACATAAGCAGAAAAAGCTGGAAGTGGCACTATGGCTCAAATGGTAGAGCGCTAGCCTTGAGCTGAAGAGCTGAGGCATAGCACCCAGGCCCAGAGTTCAGGCCCCACAACCAAAAAAAAAAAAAAAAAAAAAAAAAAAAAGCTTGTCATGGGTAAAATTCACCTCTAGAAAGGGGAAGTGGAAGTTTTTTGAGATCCACAGGCCTGGAGAAATTCAATGGGTGGGTAGTTTGCAGGAAAAGTCTAGGCCTGGTGCCTGTCACATCATCTCGCCTCTTTCTCCAGTGGCTGACAAGGCGGGATACCTGATGGGACTGAATTCTGCAGAAATGCTGAAAGGCTTGTGCTGCCCAAGGGTGAAGGTTGGAAATGAATACGTCACAAAAGGGCAAAATGTCCAGCAGGTAATAGAGATGCTCTGAATCCAGTGGGGTAAGGTTTTTTTGCCATCTGTTAACCATCTTTTCAATGTTCTTCCTTTTGTAGCACTCTGAAATACATGTGAAGCTATGCCTTGGGATTCATGGGGAGCTTATTCTCCGGGGAAGCCAAAATATGCAAATTAAATAGTGCCCCCTAGGTGCCATGAGGGCCTAGGACCAGCTTTGCTGGAGCATTATGGGCTATCCTCTATTTCCTGTTAGACCTTAGCTAGATAAGCTTTCTTTACTTTTCCTGCACACAACCCCCTCAGACATTTCAAGTATATTTTTTGTATTTTTATTCTCCTCCTGCAATTCCAGTGTCTTGATTCTAGTTCCAGATTCTCAGGAGAGACACTTAATTACCTGATGTGGGTCAATGATCCTCCAATTTTGATGAAGTGTACCCAGGGCTATGGAGTCCCATAGTATCATCATGGTTCTTAGGAAATTGTCTTCAGCAGTGGATTCGTTCTCACAGAAAGGAAAGGCCACAAGTTAGGAAAATTGTCTCAAGAAATATTTACTATATAATGCTTCACTATGTGAAACTGACAGCATCAACAGCTAATCATCTACATGACATCAAATCCATGTGTTTCCATTGCATGTGCAATGCTTTGAGTATTAAATGGTTGCTCCCTCTTCAAGGTGACCAACTCAGTGGGTGCCCTGGCCAAGGCCGTCTACGAGAAGATGTTCCTGTGGATGGTCACCCGCATCAACCAGCAGCTGGACACCAAGCAACCCAGGCAGTACTTCATTGGGGTCTTGGACATCGCTGGCTTTGAGATCTTTGATGTGAGTTCGTTGAAGCAAGTGGTGGGCGTACTTTGTGTTTGCCTTGGCTAGATTTCCAGGGAACTTTTTTCCCAAACTTTCTCAAATGGCTTGGTATTTAAAATAACCCAGTTCAACAGTCTGGAGCAGCTGTGTATCAATTTCACCAACGAGAAACTGCAACAGTTTTTCAACCACCACATGTTCGTGCTGGAGCAAGAAGAGTACAAGAAGGAAGGCATCGACTGGGAGTTCATTGACTTTGGGATGGACCTGGCTGCCTGCATCGAGCTCATCGAGAAGGTAGGAAATTTCAGGTGTTCCTGGGTTGGAACGCTCACCTTTTTCCTCTCTTCTGCTAATCCATTGCTGTCCCTAATCTCCTTCCCCAAGGCCGTGAGCCTTCAGAGCCCTGAATCTCCTCCTACAGAGGGGAAGCATGTGGAAAGCACCCAGATGTCTGTTCTCGCAGCTAAAGAGATCCATGGAAGGTCAAATTCTAAGGCTCAGCTATCCTTAATATGTGAGCAAGCTGGGCACTGGTATTCATGCCTGTAATCCTAGCTACTCAAAAAGCTGAGATCTGAGGATTGCAGTTCAAAGCCAGCCCAGGCAGGAATGTCCGAGAGACTTTTCTCTCCAATTAACCAGCAAAAATCTGAAAGTAGAGCTGTGGCTCAAATAGTTGTGTGCTAGCCTTAAGCAGAAAAGCTTAACTCAGCACCCTGAGTTCAAGCCCTAGTACATACACACACACACACACACACACACACACACACACACACACACACACACACACACACACACACACAGAATGTGAGTGAAAACTCAGCAAGAACCATGACATTTCTTATCTATTTAACTTTCCCAGTCCCAAGGAGGAGGGACTAGAGATAGGGGGGTTCTTGGTAGGACATTATCATGAAAACAGCATTAACATTTTAGGCACTAATCCATGTCTTCCCAAACTAGCAATAGAAAGTCCTGATGTTGTTTAACCTATGACTCAAATGAATTCATAGTTCTCTATGTAACTTCATGTTTGAAATATAGTTACAAGTGCTACATGTATATGTGTATAGTGTGTATAAATTCCACCCATGTTCTTTTGTCCAACAAGTATTAAGCACATTCCCTTTTTCCACCACTGTATAGGTGTTGCACCAAACACACTAGGAGCCTTGCCTTCACCATGCTCACATTCTAGTGCTCTTAGCACTACAGTGATGTCACCATAGAAAGTGTCATTGGCTTCTCTGCCAGGGAGCCATTGTAATGCACTGTGATTTGTTAACATCCAGTCTCTGTTGCCTGCCTTCCAGCCAATGGGCATCTTCTCCATCCTGGAAGAAGAGTGCATGTTTCCCAAGGCAACAGATACCTCTTTCAAGAACAAGCTCTATGACCAGCACCTGGGCAAATCTAACAACTTCCAGAAGCCCAAGCCTGCCAAAGGCAAGGCTGAGGCCCACTTCTCGCTGGTGCACTATGCGGGCACTGTAGACTACAACATTGCCGGCTGGCTGGACAAGAACAAGGACCCCCTGAATGAGACGGTGGTGGGGCTCTACCAGAAGTCTTCACTGAAGCTGCTTTCCTTCCTTTTCTCCAACTATGCTGGTGCAGAAACAGGTGAAATTCCATTCTTTCCCCTCCATTGTGGACAGTTCGATATAAGTACCCATATCCTAAAGCTACTCATTGAGCCAGGAATCAACCATGAGCTTCAGATTAAGCTGGATTTTTTAGTCTGCCTTTCCTCTCCATTTTCCTTCCTTCTACTCTCATTTCTCCTCTTCCTTAAAAATTCTGTGGAGTAAATGACTCTCACTGGACAAAGAAGACAATGTCATATTGTTAGGTTTTTTTCAAAAGTTAAGATATAATTCATATACAATAAAAGGGATACTTTAAAATATTCAGTGATGTTAGTCAGGAACTAGTGGCTCATACTTGTAATCCTAGCTCCGCAGGAGGATGAGATCTAGAATTTTTATTCAAACCCAAACCAAGAGGTAAAGTTTGTGAGACTCTTATTTCCAGTTAACCAGCAAATAACCGGGAGTGGAGTTGTGATTCGAATGATAGAGCATTAGCCTGGAGCACATAAAGCCAAGCAAGAGCACAAGGCCCTGAGTTCAAGCCCCAGGACTAGTATTCAAAAAATAAAAAGAAATTCAATGATGTTTCCTATATTCACAATAATAGGCAGTCAGCACCTTTATCTACGTAAAGGACTTCTGTAATATCCCTGTAATCAATGAGTAGTCTCTCCCCAGTCTTTGACAACTGCTACTCTACTCTCTGGCTCTTCTGAATTTCCCTAATCTAGAAATTCCATGCAAATTGAATGAAGTATTATGTGGGCCTCTGTGTTTGGATCTTTTCACTCACAATGATGGTTTCAAGGTCTGTCCGCATTGCAACATGTCTCAGTGCTTCATTCTATAGGCAAATAATATTGGATTGTATGACCAGACCAATATGGTCTCCTCGTTTAGCAGTTGACAGACACTCAGATTGTCTCTGCTTTCTGGCTAATGTGGACAGGCCTTTGTGTCCATGTGTCCATGTGGGTCTTGGTTGTCTATTCTCTTGGTATGCGCCTAGGAATGGAACTGCTGTGTCAAGTGATAACTATGGTTAACTTTTGAGGAATAAAACTCTCTTTCCAAAGTAGTTGCGTGGCTAATGTCACTTTTTAAGTTCATTAGCATATGTAAACTTTAGATGATCACCAAAAAAGAGATTAGAATGGTAGAGGTTCTGGTTTCTGTGGGTTGTTCATTTGGTGTGAGGTGACATCTCACTATGTAGCTCAAGGTGGCCTGGAATTTCACGATGGAGCCCAGGCTCTCTTTAAACTCTGTCTCCTTGCCTCAGTAGATGTGTAACACCATGAGGTGCCTTGTGTGATGCACACCAGTAACCTAACAGTCAGGAGGCTGGGTCAGGAGTATTGAGAGCTCAAGGCCAGCCGTGGCTACATGGTGAGGCCTGGCCTAATAATAATAATGATAATAACAACAACAACAACAACAACAATAATAATAATAATAATAATAATAAACCAGAACCAAACAAAAATAATAGAAAAGAGGTAAAGTCCTGAAAAAAAATCTATAGGCATTAAGAAGGATGCTTCAGTCTTGCCAGTTAATCAGTTCACTTTCCTATCTGTCTCCTAAAGGAAAGTTCTGTCCTCATCTAAAAGCATTAGTTAGATTCCCAGCCAAATTCCACCTGACTCTCCATTAACACAGTGGTAAAGTCAAATGTTCCCCGATGAGAGTATTTTAGAAGCATGTCACAAACAACCAGACAAACAGTACTTCTGGTCCTAAAGTCTAAAGGCAATAAAAACTCGCCTTTCTTGGGGCGTGGAAGAGGTGGTTCTGAGCCCTTACCGTGGGTGCTCTGAGCGGCACTTGACCTTCAGGCACTTCTGTGTCCATCTCCAGGTGACTCCGGAGGAAGCAAGAAGGGCGGGAAGAAGAAGGGTTCCTCTTTCCAGACCGTGTCTGCTGTGTTCAGGGTTTGTGACCTGTCAGTTTCTACTTTTCAGTTGTTTGTTTGCCCCTGTGACATGGCATATGCTTAGACAAGGGTGTTTTGATTTGATTTGTGTCTCAGGAAAATTTAAACAAATTGATGACCAACCTAAGGAGCACACACCCTCACTTTGTACGATGCCTGATTCCCAATGAGACCAAAACTCCTGGTAAGTAGCAAGCCAATCTTGCCATTATTTTGGACAGAAAAGCATACCCTGAAATGTATGTGAAATTCTGTGGGTGTACGGAAAGGAATAAGATCTCTATCGTTTCTCAAACTAATCTACTAAATCTAGTTGCTCGATTCAGCAAATACAAATACCAGATGCATGTTAAATTACATCTTTAGGTAAAACAAAAAAAAATTGCTCAGTAAGTATATCAATCAGGCAATGTTTGAAATATGTTCACTAAAACATATTTTTATTGTTTATTCTGAAACTACAATGCAATTGAATGTTATATTCTCTCTGACCCACTATGAGAATGATCTCATAGCCAAGATACAGAGAGTGTGTGTGTACATACAGAGACATGTTCAATCTATAACTTTCCAGAGTGTCTTGAAGGAAGGAGGATCCAGATGACTTCGAAGGTTCTCTCTACAACATTCTGTGGGTTTCTAGTCCATTTTCTCCTTAGCCTTAACCAGATTTTCTTCAGGGAATTCCTATCCACTAGAACTCTGGCAAATGATGGAACTGTTATACATCTACCCTATATGGTAGCCACTGTTTGTATGAGATGTACCCAGGGAAACAAAGAAATTGAATTTGTACTGTTGATGAATTCAAATGTAAGCAGCCTCCTGTGGGTCTAGTTGCTGTATTGGACAGTGCAAGCCAAAGCTTTGAACGTTGTATGGTTATATGATGATCTTCCCTCACATCAACCAGGGAAGCTCATGAGCACTCTCAAAGTTTTTACAAGGTTAAGACAAAAGCTAGCCTTACCTGCATCTCTCCTCAGAAATACAGGGATCCCCAAAGAAGAAGACATCATATCACCACAGTCTCAGACCCAGACCCAGCTTCCCATAACCCTCTGCTTTCCAGAATAGAATGAATGAATGACCTTTTTCCACAAAAGGCACTAAAGTATCCCTATCCTTAAGCAGAAACAGGAAACCACCTCAGGTTATCTAACGGGATAATGCCTACTGCCTATTCCCTCTGTCCTCTCTTGTAGCCTTGCTAGAACCCAGGGCCACCAGTAGGCTAAAGATCCAAATGCTGGCTTTCATTCATTCTTATAGTTAAGTGCAATTGAGCCTCCCTAAGGAGGTTAGGATTCTTTCCTCTGTGGGATTTCATCTGGTACTAACTCTTTCCATTCAAATCCGGGGGTTTTGATGCATCAAGTCATCAAAGATAAAAAATTAAAAAGTTGGGTAAACCAGAGACATGGACTCCTGGCATCTCCCCCCAGGTGTAATGGACCACTACTTGGTCATGCACCAGCTGCGCTGTAACGGGGTTCTCGAGGGCATCCGGATCTGCAGGAAAGGGTTCCCCAGTCGGATCCTCTACGCAGACTTCAAGCAACGGTGAGCTTCCTTCTCTTAACATCTCTCTCCTGTTGAGGACAGCCAAAGCTCACCTGGCCTGGGTGGTTGGTGGGCTCACCTATCTCCCAGGGTTTCTGTAGACTTCTTCTTTTGCTGGAAGGATGACCCCATGTCCAAAGTGAGTGCTAAGCCAGCCCAATGTGGTTCCAAGGCCAGTGGCCCTGTAGCCCAGCTATGAAGATGTGTCAGCTCTGATTTGATGGATGTGTAGGAATGGATAATTCTGGTACCAAACCATACCACTCACTTCCAAGCTGAGAGGCTAAAAAGAATGTCTCAGACAGTGTCCTATGTCCCCCATGGGAGCCAAGTTGAGATCTGCTGTCTTGGACTACCTCTCTCTTCTAAGATGCCATCTTGTGAGGAGTCCTTGAGGCCTTGACCTGGGTAGAAGGAGAGAGCGCCCTCTAGAGGCATAAATCACAGCTGACTTCAGGGCTCTTCCAAGTCAGATTAGAGCCATTTCCTCTAATGGCAAAAGCCCATGTATGTATGCACTGGCTGGACTTTCTTCCTTCTTGCATCTCTCCTCTCTAGGCCTCCTTGCCTAGTTAGAACCCATCGTTGGATTGCATCCAGACCAGCTGTACTGTGCAGAATTCTGCTTCCTCCTAAGGCTAGTGCAGGAGAAGTTTCTAGAAGGTGCTGATATCAGGACATTCTGGGAGGTTGAATCCACTTAAGAAAGGTGTCCCTTCTCCTCAGGTACCGGATCCTCAATGCCAGTGCCATCCCAGAAGGGCAGTTCATCGACAGCAAGAACGCTTCTGAGAAGCTGCTGAACTCCATCGACGTGGACCGAGAGCAGTTCCGCTTCGGCCACACCAAGGTGAGAAGGCTTGTCAGAGGAAGATGAGGGGCTCCTTCCTCTTCCATCAACCTGACCATCCCTTGTCTGGAAGCTCAGATATAGGGAGCTCTGCAGCTGGGTGGAGAGGGATCTGGCTCTTTAAGTGGCTGAGAAGAAAGCAAGGGCAATTCGAGACATCCATAGAGAGGAAGGATTCTTTAGAGAAGAGAACAAAGTTTTGTTTTGTTTTTTTAAAAAGGGACTCCAGGAACAGTGCAGGAAGAATAATCATAACCACCCAAACCAACCAGTTCCTGAGTACATGTGAATGCCCTTGTCAAAAATAGCCTTCCAGATATATTTAACTGTCTTCTCACTGGTGACGTAGGGATGATGGTAGTAAGGATGGGCCCTACCTAACTGAGTTTCTGGGCGAGGCAGGTCCATAAATCAGGTAAGGACCAGTGAGTGCCAAAAGCCATGTTCCAATCCTGACCAGACTCCCAAGAGTGAGGCAAACTAGGATTTCCAGTCTAGAGTCCAGGCAGGACTGTTTCCTTGGATGTCATGGGTGGGGAGAGGGGAGATGTTCTGCTGCTCAGAACAGCAAAGACAATGGGATTCAGGGTGGGACAGAGATAAAAGGAGGCATCTGTGACTTTCTCCTAACCTGGGCGTAATTGCTCTGTGGTTATCTTCGGGATTTGTCTTTGCCTTCTATGTGAGTCTGTAGGAACTCAACCATGTGGGTAGATGGGTCTAGAGCCTGCTTTACAACAGGTTGCCTTGCTGTCCAAGATGTGCAAGAGCAAAGAGAAGATCAGCTGGGAAGTAGATTCTGGGAGCTTGGTTGCTGCTGGTCCAATTCAGTGCTTGGAGACTTGACCTAGGATTGGGTAGAAAGAGGCTCCCGTGAGAGCCGATGGAGGACCCACTGGGGACCAAGCAGGATCCATTTCTCCTTTCATGCAGGTGTTCTTCAAAGCTGGGCTCCTGGGACTTTTGGAGGAGATGAGGGACGAGAAGCTGGTGACCCTGATGACACGCACACAGGCTTTGTGCAGGGGTTACCTGATGCGGGTGGAGTTCAAGAAGATGATGGAGAGGAGGTGATACAGACTCTCCCCCCACTTCCCCCCACCCTCTTTACTGAGCTGCCCGTGGTCACTTCCTGCTTCTAGTCTGGGGATCCTATCATTCATTCTTCATCCATTCATTCCTCTAATGTTTATTGAGCCAAAGTCCTGTGCTGGATAATCTGCTTGAAATTAGGGACACAGAAATAAGCTCTACCTTAAAGTGGCTCACAAAGCTCTCTTCACATTTGCATACATGGCAAATTTTAATAACTGCAATGATAAGGTTGCAGTCAAAGGCACAGAGGCCTGGGGCAAACAAATCCTCAACCCAGATGGTTGAGTGGTGGGATGGAGGGATCAGCAACCAAGACTAGCTTCCTGAAAGAAACTTTGCACGATCTGTAACAGGATGATCTGAAGGTGAGGGTGATAATAAGATCACGGTTACTTGTGGTATGGGGTCAAATGTGGGCATTGGAAAACTCTGTGCATCATCTTGAGGAACCCAGACTGCCTCTGGTGAATGGGGAGCCCTGGGGAGCATGTAAGAGATCAGTAATGGCATAAGGTCACTCTGACAGCTTGGGGGAAAGTTAACTTGAGGGGTGGAGAGGAAGAAGATTTCTAACAGAAGTCCAAATGAGAGGTGACAAGAACCTAAATTAGAACAGGCATGAGACAGAACAGAGTAGAAGAGAGGAATCTCAAAGACTCTGTGTGTATGTGTGCGTGCATGTATGTATGTGTGTATGTGTGTGTGTGCACATGCACACCCATACTGGGACTTGAACTCATGGCCTTAGCTTTTTTACTCAAGGCTAATGCTCTGCCACTTGAGTCTCAGCTCCCCTTCTGGCCTTGTGCTGGTTATTTGGAGATTAGAGTCTCAGGGATTCTTCTGTCCAGCTGGCCATGAACCATAATCCATATCTCAGGTTCCTGAGCAGCTGGGATTACAGGCGTAAACCACCAGTTCTTGGTGGAAAAGGAATAGCAACATTGACAACTAGTTATGTGTGGGGATTTCTAAGAAAGCAGAACTGGGGTCCCCCATTGAGGGTTAGGAATACCTCCAAACTTTAGCTTCACGAAGCCAATGGTGTTTGGTGAAACCAGCACAAAATGGGGGGGGGGGGGTTGGGGGAGGAAATCCCCAAGAAGGGGCTAGGTTAGGGAAAATTGAAACTAGGTTTCAGGTATCCCATAAATTTTGTAATGAGTTGTATAAATGTGGAACTCTGTGTAGTATTGGGAAGGGAGCAAGCAGTAACATAGGCTGGAAAGGAAGGTTCCAGTACTTATTGGGGTGGGATTGGGGGGATTAGCTATACCTTCCGTGGTCTGTTAATCCAAATCCTAACTGGTGCACAGGGAGTCCATCTTCTGCATCCAGTACAACATCCGCTCTTTCATGAACGTCAAGCACTGGCCCTGGATGAACCTGTTCTTCAAGATCAAGCCCTTGCTAAAGAGTGCAGAGGCGGAGAAGGAGATGGCCACCATGAAGGAAGACTTCGAAAAGGCTAAGGAGGATCTGGCCAGATCTGAAGCTCGCCGGAAGGAGCTAGAAGAGAAAATGGTCTCCCTGCTACAGGAAAAGAATGATCTCCAGTTGCAGGTCCAGTCTGTAAGTACCTTTGTTCTGAAGATACAAAACATAAGACTCTGAAAGGACCAAAAATGAGGAAGAGAGAGGACCCCCACCCCCACCCCCACCCCCCACAAAGGTGTGTCTATTCAAGCAACAGTGGTGACACCATGTGGTTATACAGCATATTGCAGGGCTGGCTCTGGCTTCCCTGAAACTAAGTGGACCAAAATCAGATCTACAGAGTAAACTTGTGTGGACTTTCATTTCTCCCTGTCTTCCCTAGCAGAGTTAAACATATTTTACTGTGGATATGAGAAATGTCTGTGTCTTATCCTAATCAATAGCTGTCACAAGTTCACCAAGTCTTTTAAAAAAAAAAGTCCTATCAACAAAAATAAATCATTCAAATTAAATAACCCAATCCAAAAACAGAGAAAGTAGTTCTTCCATGTGATGTTCAATACTATAATTATACTCAACAATCTTTCTGAAAATGCAATTTTTGTGTGTGCTGGTTCTGGGCTTGAACTGAACCTAGGCACTGTCCCTGAGCTTTTATGATCAAGACTAGTTTTCTACCACTTGAGCCATAGTGCCACTACTGGCTTTTTGGTGGCTAACTGAAGATAAGACTCTTATAGACTTCTCTTTCCAGGCTGGCTTTGAACAGATTTTCAGATCTGAGCCTCCTGAGTAGTTAGGGTTACAGGTATGAACTACCAGCATCTGGCTTTTGAGTTTTTTTTTCCTTTTGTACACAAGGTTAGCACTCTACGACTTGAGCCACAGCTCCACTTTCAACTTTCTTGGTATTTTTCGGAGATAAGCATCTCACAGACTTCCTACACAAGTGGGCTTTGAACCATGATCCTCAGACCTCAGTCTCCTGAGTTGCTAGAATTACAGGTGTGAGCCACCAACGCTAGGCAAGAATGTACTTCTTGCCGGGCGCTGGTGGCTCACGCCTGTAATCCTAGCTACTCAGGAGGCTGAGATCTGAGGATCGCGGTTCAAAGCCAGCCTGGGCAGGAGAGACCGTGAGACTCCTATCTCCAATAAACCACCAGAAAACCAGAAGTGGCGCTGTAGCTCAAGTGGTAGAGCGCTCGCCTTGAGCTGAAGAGCTGAGGGACAGCGCCCAGACCCAGAGTTCAAGCCCCACGGCCGACAAAAAAAAAAAAAAGAATGTACTTCTTAATTAATAGGAGAAACAAAACTACACCAGCAGGGCACAGCATTCTTCCACCCTCTCATTTCTTGGAGTTAAGGAATTTTTAATTTCCCCATCTACATAAACTTCTTCATATTTCCTTACCTTTTCGCTACATGCCCAAAACATTTTCTCCTCACTTCACCCTTTTCCAGACATGGTGGGCAAGGGGACAAATATGAAACCAGATTGTTGGGTGTGTGGTCCTCCATATAGGAGCTGTGTGCCCACAAGACAAGTCACTTGCCTCTGAGTCTTGGTTTTCTCATCTGTAAAGTGGGCAGAGCAACAGCACTCACTGATGTGGGTGTTGGGGAATCAAAGGGTTTAATGCATGTTGATCTTTAGCACATGGCTTAGGTTTATAAAACTTTTACCCTGTCTCATCATAGCAATTTCCCAGCAAGGTATGGCCAGTTCTGAACATATTTTTAACAGGGAAAGATGGTTTGATTTACTGAAAGAAAAGGATTTACTAGTTTTGTCTTGCCCTAGGGATTCACTATAATTCTTCTGGCACTAATTCATTCATGTGCTCATTTGTTCATCTTTGTGTGAGTGTGAGTGTGTGTGTGTGTGTATGTGTGTTTGGTGTCTGTCCTGGGGCTTGAACTCAGGGCCTTGCGATGTCATGGGGCTTTTTCACTCAAGGCTAGTGCTCTACCACTTGAGCCACACTTCCACTTCTGGCTTTTTGCTGGTTAATTGGAGATAAGAATTTCACAGATTTTCTGCCCAGGCTGGCTTGAAACTGCAATCCTCAGATCTCAGCTACCTGAGTAGTTAGGATGATAGGAGTGAGTGTCCAGCACCAGACTTCTTGTGTGCTTATAATGTCTTGTTTTGAAGGTTGAGGCAGCTTTTCTCTGTTAAAAGTTATATAAGGTAGCCATGTTTTGCAAATACAAGTCAGTTTAGCTTGACACAGAGTGCATGGCTTGTTTGTTAGCTGGTGGTGGTACCAGAAAAATGATATAATCCAATAGGCAAATTCAGCAAAGGTGGAGGCTTAGATGCTGGACTTTTATCCTTCTTGGCTTAGGTTCAGGCAATGGGCTTTTAGGGGTTTCTTAAGGAGCTGATTGAAATGTACAACATCCTGGTTCTTGCAGGAAACAGAAAATCTGATGGACGCCGAGGAGCGATGTGAGGGGCTTATCAAGAGCAAGATCCAGCTGGAAGCAAAAGTCAAGGAGCTGAATGAGAGGCTGGAAGAGGAGGAAGAGATCAATTCCGAGCTGGTGGCCAAGAAGAGGAATTTGGAAGACAAGTGTTCCTCTCTCAAAAGGGATATTGATGACCTGGAGCTGACCCTGACCAAAGTGGAGAAGGAGAAGCACGCCACAGAAAACAAGGTGGGCACTTGAGAATCCCACAGGCTACGTACCAAGGAAGATGGGTACAGGAGCCTCCTCCACCCAGCACCACCTAGAAGTTAGAGGCAGAAAGAAAGCGGAAGGGAAGGAGGGAGGGAGGAAAAGATAAAAAGGGGAAGGAAAACTTTACAGGTTACCAATTCCAAAGTAAAGATCTAATAGAGCAAGATAGAAATATTATTTTGAGCCAGGCGCCGGTAGCTCACACCTGTAATCCTAGCTATTCAGGAGGCTGAGATCTGAAGATCGTGGTTCAAAGCCAGCCCGGGCAGGAAAGTCTGTGAGACTCTTATCTCCAATAAACCACTAAAAAACCAGAAGTGGCGCTGTGGCTCAAGTGGTAGAACTCTAGCCTTGAGCTGAAGAGCACAAGGACAGCACCCAAGCCCAGAGTTCAAGCCCCACAAACAACAACAAAAAAAAAGAAATATTATTTTGTTATTGGAAGTTCCTGGCCTAAATGTTTCAATATAACATTGGTGCTGATGTCCTCCCAGGTAAAGAATCTTTCTGAAGAAATGACAGCCCTTGAGGAAAACATTTCCAAACTGACCAAGGAGAAGAAAGCCCTGCAGGAAGCCCATCAGCAGACCCTAGATGACCTGCAGGTTGAAGAAGACAAAGTCAATGGCTTAATCAAAATCAACGTCAAGCTCGAACAGCAAACAGATGATGTAAGGAGAGCTGAAGAGTTCCGATTCTGGAACCAGAGTCCAGAGTTCAGATCTCAGCCAATCCCCAATCCCAAATGTGGTGATAAGCAGGGTGACTGACTTTTAAAATCTCAGCTTCCACCTGAGAAAAAGGGATGCAAGCAGCTCTACCTGTAGGGGGGGGGGAGAGGGTTCCAAGGGACACTCAACGCCCAGTGGGCGGCAGTTATACACCCTAAAACAACAGGCACACAACACACCAATACACATTCACCACAGATCAATTGACATTTTCAGTAAAATATAGCATCATCATTATTATAATTAACATATGCCTGCAGGTTATTAGGATTCCCAAATCTCCTACTGTGTTCTAATACAATGAAGATCTGGCTCCAGTTCAGTGGTAGAATGCTTGAGCAGCATGTACAAGGCTCTGGGTTTGATGTTGGGTATTGCCAAAACAAAACAATATAATATAATGCAATACAAGAATAATAATAATACTTCATCTGTGGCCATGTGTCTCCATCATGGTATACTCTCATTCTTGGTGTAAGATCCAGGTTTGAGGTAATCTGATTTTATGTGTTACTGTGGCTAGAAGTTTTCTACATCTCTAATCTTCCTGAGGCCAGAGTAGGTATGCTCCGTTCACACACTTTGCTTTCCCTGTGCTCACATGGACACACACTGACATGTGAACAACTCCTTGCCTAAATCTCCCCATGGTTTCTACTGTGAGAAGGGAAGAGTAATGGCAGGCAAGGTAGACCTCCTGGCATTGCCCTTCCCACTGTGTATTCCTGTCTGGGTAAAAGCACTAGTCTATGGGTGTTGACCTTTTACCAACAGGAATGTGACCTGGACAGGCCAACTAGGAATCAGCCAAAAGAGGCACTAGGAGGCACCCAAGGGATCCAGATTCCCCCTCTCTCCAGGGGCTTTGCTAGAAGAGAGAAGAAGGCAAAGAAGGGAAGACTTGCTTCCTTCCAGGGATAACCTCTGACTATGTAACCCTGAAGCCTTGGGCAGGTGTATGGCTCTAAGGGCTGAAGGGGGTCCAGCTTGCTTTCCCAATGGGTTCCTATGTCTTATTGCCCATGTCTTTCCAGCTGGAGGGGAGCTTGGAGCAGGAGAAAAAACTTCGGGCCGATCTGGAAAGGGTGAAGAGGAAGCTGGAAGGAGATTTGAAAATCTCCCAGGAATCCATAATGGACCTAGAAAATGACAAGCAGCAAGTGGAAGAGAAATTAAAGAAGTGGGTGTTGCGTTTTCTGCCTCTCCCTTTGAGCCCGGAAGCCATCTTGTTTGCACCTCAAAGGGTGATAGTTTGTGTCCTTTGATTTTTGGTGGTTAATCTCTTTTCAGGAAGGAGTTTGAAATCAGTCAATTGCAAACTAAAATCGATGATGAACAAGTTCAGAGTTTGCAGTTGCAGAAGAAGATTAAAGAATTACAGGCAAGTGCCAGCCCTGCCTAGTGAGGGACATCTGTGTGCCAGTATACTGCTTGCTCTTCTCCGGCTCTCTCTTGTCTGGTTTATGTGTTTGCATGTTTGTAGACAAAGTCCCCCTTCATAGCTCAGGCTGGCTTCAAACTCTTGATCTTCCTGACTCATCCTCCCAAGTCCTTGGATGACACTCATGAACGACCATATCCAACTCTCCCTTTGTTTCTTGAACATTTCTATTCCATCTATTGGAGCTAGAGAGAATGTCCTATCCTTTTCTCTATGCTTTTTGCTTTTTGGTTGGTTTTGTTGCTTGGCTTGGTTTTTGAGACAGGGTCTCACTGTGTTGCTCTGCCTGGATTTTGAACTCCTGGGCTCAAGAATATCTTTCTGCTTCACTTTCCACAGTAGCTGGCACCATAGACAAGCATCATGCCTGGCTTTTCCCTCTCTTTAAAAAATAATACACTAATTTTATTGGTGACACATAAACATATCTCCTTGAAAAGAGACAAAATATTACCAGTAAGGCTAACTATTGTCAATAAAGGTGACTGACCACTATCCCTAAGCCTAATACCCTTGTAGTCTTCTCAGAAAGAACAATCAATTTCCCATGTTTATGGATCCTTCCAGAACTTCCCCCCAAGCCCTCATCACCTAGTCCCTCCACAAGTGGGCTGCTCTTTGTACGATGACCTCCCTGATCCATTGACCTTTCAGGCTCGCACAGAAGAGCTGGAGGAAGAAATTGAAGCAGAACACACACTCCGAGCCAAGATTGAGAAGCAGCGCTCTGACCTGGCCAGGGAACTGGAGGAGATCAGCGATCGACTGGAAGAAGCCAGTGGAGCCACTTCTGCCCAGATCGAGATGAACAAGAAGCGGGAGGCTGAGTTCCAGAAAATGCGCAGGGACCTGGAGGAGGCCACCCTGCAGCACGAAGCCACAACCGCCACCCTGAGGAAGAAGCATGCAGACAGTGTGGCTGAGCTTGGGGAGCAGATCGACAATCTGCAGAGGGTCAAGCAGAAGCTGGAGAAGGAGAAGAGTGAGCTGAAGATGGAGATCGACGACATGGCCAGCAACATTGAAACAGTCTCCAAGTCCAAGGTACAGACTCACCCTTTCTGTCCTTGGCCATGGGGAGCCCCTGAGCGTGTGGAACTTGATGCTTCTACACTCATTGCATGATCTGCACTGAGCCCCTCCTCCCTCCCAAGTCCTCACATTCATCTTATCCATCTTGGGGAGATGCAGTAGCAAAAGACTTTAAGACTGGGTAAATTCCAAACAACAGTCCGGGAGGCTGGGAAATCCAGGATCTAGATTTTGTGTCTGCTGAGGAACCCAAACTGTGCTTCTAAGATGGCAGCGTGATGCTATGTCTGCCCATAGCAGCAGGGACAAGGGAGCTAGTGCTCATTTTCTGTACAGACTGTGACTCTCTGCAAAGGCTGAATCATCAAGACCTAATCACCTCCCCAAGCCTCCACTTCCCAGCATTTCACTGGGGATATCGTGTCATCACAAGCACTTTGAGGTGACACACACGTTCAGACCCTCACCATGCAAGCTCAGTCAATGACATGCTGCCACTCTAGGTTGCATTACAGAAAAAGCTTCCAGTCTATCTGGAATATACCAGAGCGAATTCTATCCATGGATGATCTTCTTAGCCCACAATTCATTCCTGCAACAATTAACTCAGCCTCAAGAGACCAGATTCATCCTTTCCTGAGATGGTGCCATCATGACTTAGTAGCCTCCCACTGAGGCGCCTACCACTGCTCAGCCCCACCATGGGGGATGGAGCAAGCTTCCTTGGGAGGTATATAAACCCTGGAAGTACAAACCACATCCAAACATAGCATTTTCGGACAGCACTGCAGCTGTCTCCCTCTCCCTCTCCTTCTCCCACTCTCTCTCTCTTTCCTTCTCCCTCTCTTTCTTCCTCTCTCTCTCCTATGTCTCAGGGTTGGTTGAGTTAGAAGAAATTCCAGCATCACTCACCCAGTTAGGTCTCTAGCCAGCCCTCCTCACAGCCTCTCCACCTCCAACACTGCTTTCTGCTCTGTTTTCTTTTCTTGATTATTTTTAAAATATGATTGTATTGTTATTATTAAGGTATGGTACAGAGAGGTTACCCTTTTATAAGCCAGGTAACGAATACGTTTCTTTTTCTTTTTCTTTTTTTTTTTTTTTTTTTTTTTTTTTTGGTTGTGGGGCTTGAACTCTGGGCCTGGACACTGTCCCTCAGTTCGTCAGCTCAAGGTTAGTGTTCTACCACTTGAGCCACCGCGCTACTTCCAGTTTTCTGACTGATTTATTGGAGATAAGAGTCTCATGAACTTTCCTGCCTGGGATGACTTTGAACCATGATCCTCAGATCTCAGATCTCCTGCGTAGCTAGGTTTACAGGTGTGAGCCACCAGTGCCTGGCTTACTCGGGTTCTTTTGAGTGGCATCTCCTCAGAGGTTTGTTTACAAATATTAAATACTTAACCAACCACAAGCTGTTGCTCTAAGCTATTCATAATTAAGTAGCAATCACAAATCAAAATAAAACAAATCCGAAATTATTACAATTTTTTATTAAGTAGTTGCACTTCAATTCCAGAAGTCAACTTATGAGTCCAATGCATCTTGATCAATGTCGTTCTTGACCTTTCTTTCCCCATCTCATTCCTATCCTCAAGTTACGTATGGTTATAACTTTTATTCTTGTCATTTGTGGGGCTTGAACTCAGGGCCTGGGAACTGTCCCTGAGCTCTTTTGCTCAAGGCTAGCGCTCCACTTCTGGGTTTTAAGTGCTTAATTGGAGATAAGAGTCTCTCAAGGACTTTTCTGCCCAGGCTGGCTTCAAACTGTGATCCTCAGATCTCAGCCTCCTGAGTAGCTAGGATTACAGACATGAGCCACTGGCACCCAGCTGGTTATGATTTTTTAAGCCAACCTAACAAGAAGCCACATTGTCAAACTGTCCAGTTCCATATTGTACTCCAGAAACTCATTTTTCCCATTCATGAAGACATTTTATTTTTTTTTCTTTTAAGAGTAATATAGAAAGAATGTGCCGGTCCGTGGAAGATCAGTTTAATGAAATCAAAGCTAAGGATGACCAACAGACCCAGATAATCCATGATTTGAACATGCAGAAGGCAAGACTCCAGACCCAAAATGGTAAGGATATGGGCCAGGGTCTAAGGTCCAGCCAGGCTGGTCCAGGAGGTTGAAGACCAGCAAGGCTGATGGACCATATCTTTTTGGTAGGGGAACTGAGCCACCAAGTGGAAGAGAAGGAGTCTCTGATCTCACAGCTAACTAAAGGCAAGCAGGCCCTCACCCAGCAACTGGAGGAGCTTAAGAGGCAACTAGAGGAAGAGACCAAGGTGAGGATGCCTCTTTGGGGAAATGGTAGAGTTAGAGAGAATATGAGAGGTCAAATAATGCAATTGGACACATGGAGAAGTCTGGAGCTTCCTGTCTAGGCCTTGTAGAGCGGGAAGAGCCTGTACACAGAGGCCCTTGGCACTGGATCTTCTTTCTCAGGACTAGGAATCCACCAGGGGCCTTTCCTCTTGATACCTCTGTCCTTACAGGATGGTCTGAGAAGTTTGCTCTTCAGCTCAGAGCCTCTCTTCCCCATCAAAGTACTAGACTGTCCATCTCAGTCAAGCCAACCAGCCCCACAACTTGGAATGCTTTCAACTCTTTCTTCTTTATTGAAATCAGATGTTTGTGTCCAGAAATTATGTCAGCCCACTGTAGAGGCACCTAGTAGGTATAGCACCAGTACACACCATAAAAACTCAGGAAATGCCAAGAATATATATTCAATCATTGGAATAGGAATTTAAGGGTTCTCAAAACTGCATGAGTGGGGGGCTGGGAAGGTGGCTCAGTGGTAGCGTGCTTGCCTTTTATGCACGAGGCCCTGGTTTTGATTCCTCAGTACCACATAAGCAGAAAAAAGCCGGAAGTGGTGCTGTGGCTCATGTGGTAGAGCACTAGCCTTGAGCTGAAGAGCTGAGGGACAGTGCCCAGGCCCAGAGTTCAGGTCCCATGACAGACAAAAAAAAAATGCATGAATGGAATTCTGTGGTTGCTGTACACTGGCTAT
Source organism: Dipodomys merriami (assembly GCF_024711535.1). Taxonomy (NCBI): domain Eukaryota; kingdom Metazoa; phylum Chordata; class Mammalia; order Rodentia; family Heteromyidae; genus Dipodomys; species Dipodomys merriami. The sequence goes on from NW_027203270.1 coordinate 2,490,849, forward strand.
GAGTTACAGGATAATCTTCCAAAAAAAAAAAAACTAGGTTCATGTTCACTGTCCATCTTTCTCTTCTACAGTAAGGCAGTTTGATAGAACTGGAATCAGGGAAAGTAGGTAAGAACCAGTGCTTGAACAAGTATTGAGGTAGTCTCCTCTGTTTTGGTAGTACTGAGGCTTGAACTTGGGGCCTTGTGCTTGCTAGGCAGATGCCCTATCACTTGAGACATACCTCCAATGCTTTTTGCTTTAGCCATTTTTCAGATAGGATCTTGCATTTTCCTCCCCAGGCTGGCCTTGGCCCACAACCCTCATACCTATATCTACTGTGTAACTGGATTACGGCGTGTACTACTATTCCCAGCCTTACATGTGTTTGTTTTTTCAAGGATAAAGATGTACACCTGACTACACTGGGGAAACAGAATTCCTTGATGGTGGCATTAGAGGGTGCTTTGTGACCACTATAGCTAGAACTGAACTTTTACCCTGTCCAGATACGAATGTCCTCTCTTGCTTAGGAAGAGGAGGCTGAGCCCTGGAACAGCACAGCCCATCAGCAGGCCCTAGTGTGAGGACAGCTCATTCATGACACCAAAATATGCTCTATGTTTCTCATAGCCACAATTCTTTATCATTCCAGACCAAGGAGCAAGACAGTCAGTGCCTTTTTAATTCCATTTCCATACTTCTAATTAGATCCGCGGAAGAGGTCTCCATTTGAGCAACAGCTCTTTAGCATTATTTATTTACCTAACTATGACATCAACAGAGGATAGACCACAGGCCCAGAGTCACAGTGGGTAACCAACCAGACAGGGATTATATTGCTTTATTCTCAGTGTGTTTACTTTTATGGCTACCTACTGTTTGGCTGTTAGCAAATGTTCATGGTATTCTCTCCAACATGGTGTCATGAATTGTGTTTTGTTTTTAATAAAGAGATTTAGATATAAAATTTTAATATATTTAAATATATTCTAATGAAGGAGAGAACCTAAAAAATTTAAGTAGGTGATAAGCAAACATGGCCACATTTATACTTCATGGGAATGCTTCAAGTGTAAACTTTAAAAAAAAAATCACCTTAACTTGAAAAAGGATCTCATCATTTTACGATTTGTCACCGCTGCAATTCTCCAGGCCAAGAATGCCCTGGCCCACGCCCTGCAATCCTCCCGCCATGACTGTGACCTCCTTCGGGAGCAGTATGAGGAGGAGCAGGAAGGCAAAGCCGAGCTGCAGAGGGCGCTGTCCAAGGCCAACAGTGAGGTTGCCCAGTGGAGAACCAAATATGAGACGGACGCCATCCAGCGCACGGAGGAGCTGGAGGAGGCCAAGTATGATTCCAGGGTTACAACAGACATGCTGGCTTTATGACAGAAGCTAAGCGACAGGGAAGTGCTTGCTCCTGCCTGGCCAGAATCTCTCTTCCCTCCTTCTTAGTTCCTTAAGCATCCAGTGACATCTTATCACCTCTCGGGGGTCTCCCTGCCGTCCCCCTGTGAAACTACCTATCCACCTGGCTCTCTTGAGGACTCCTTGGGGATCCCTTCCTTGCCACCAACCATTTTGGGATTATTCAAGCAATACAGTCATGTCACTTAACCATGCATGGGGTATGTTCTGAGAAGCACATCTCTGTTGCCATTGTGGGAACGTTCTAGAGCGTATGTGTACATACCTCAATCAATCTATGTGGCTTCTTCAAGTGCTTTCCAGCACCACTGTAATTTTGTGGGCCCACCATGGGGTATGTTGCCTGGAACATGTTATTGGATAACACATGGCTGTGCTAGGATCCTCTCCTCTCAACACACCAGGGCCTGCTGATTCCTTCCCAGACTGTTCCTTTCTATTTTACCCTAACAGTCATTTTCCGAAATAATCCCACTCTTGCCAAGACACAAACAACATCTGGTTCTCTTAGGAAGAAACTGGCCCAGAGGCTCCAGGAGGCAGAAGAAAACACAGAGACGGCCAATTCTAAGTGCGCTTCCTTGGAGAAAACCAAGCAGAGGCTCCAGGGGGAAGTGGATGACTTGATGCTGGACTTGGAGCGGGCCCACACTGCCTGCGCCACTCTGGACAAGAAGCAGAGAAACTTCGACAAGGTCCTGTCCCTCCCCTCCCTCATCCCACCCCCCTGCATGGCTTCATGGAGGGGGTGGTCCAAGGGAGAGTCTCTCATGGCTGGGTGCATGAGAGGTCCTGCAGCTGCAGCCGCAACGTCCAGTTGGAAAGATCCTGAGTCTCTCTTTAGTCTCATGACAGACCCTCCTCCAAAGGGAGTCTTCTTATTAGTCAAAGCTAATTCTAATTACATTAAGCATGGAATACAAGTCAAGTGTCTCTAATCCAGAAAAATAAATCCCAAGTCTGAATACTGGAGAGGGATGATGTATCAAGTGGAAAATTCTACACCCGACCTCATGCACCATGTGGCAAATCAAAACACGGGCATGCCAAAACTGTCCCATGACAGGCTAGGTGTAGAAGATGTATCTGAAACATGAGTGAGCCCATCTCCAAGTATTTTATGCCTACACAAAAGTTCAAAAATCTAACCAGGAGGAGGGCAGGGTGAGGGATCACAGATCTGAAACATTTCTAGTCCCCAGTCATCTCAGATCAGAGATTCCCAACTTGTATCTTAAAGAACCTGGATGAACATTGTAGGGCCACCAGTTGGAAGCCAGTCTCTTTCTCTGGTCCATAAGAAGGAAAGGGCTACACTTTGGTATTGTTTCCAGCTCGTGTCTGAGTGGTCTCTATTCAGCCCCAAACCCCTCCCCGTACCCCATCCCACTTTCCACCCCCCACCCTCACTGCAGGGCTTTCTCCTTCTTACCTGTCTCTTTGTCATGTCTCAGGTCCTTGCAGAGTGGAAGCAAAAGCTGGATGAAAGTCAAGCAGAGCTGGAAGCTGCTCAGAAAGAATCCAGGTCTCTCAGTACCGAGATCTTCAAGATGAGGAACGCTTATGAAGAGGTGGTAGATCAGGTAGAGACGCTGAGGCGGGAGAACAAAAATCTGCAAGGTGAGCACTGTCAGCACCACCAGCGTGCAAAGTCTGTTTCTTCCTCTCCTCCTTCCAGCCCCTTCCCCAGTCAGCCACAGCCTCCTCCCTCCTACTGCCTTTCAAAACCCTCACCCATCATGCCTTGCGTCTACCAGTTTGCTCCAAGGCCCAACTCCTCTTCATGTAAGGTGGCAGCTTAAGTCTCATTTTTGAGGAGCAGGAGTCTCTAACAACAGGCTGCTGTTGTTAGAGAACAAGATCTTTCAGAGAGTCTGTCTCTAAATGTCTTTGCAACCTTGTGTTTGTCAATAAATTCCTTAGGCTGCAGAAAATTAGAAAACCAGACAAGACCTCTCTAAAGCCCCCATGCATTCTAGGTGATGATGATTCCATCCATTTTTTTCTGGTTCCTCTCTGTGACCCTTTTGAGGTCTTAGGGTGATGGTGTTGTCTCCCTGTTGCTACTTTCTCTGCATAGTTCAGGAGTGACACAGCTGTGTCTGCTGACACCTCCAAGGAACCACTTCCCCACATTCTCCCCTATATAAATGTCATCAGTGAACCACCAGCCCCTACAACGCCTGGCAAATACCTCTGCTGTGAAACCAGAGCCCATTGACAGAGATCCTAAATCAAACCCGTTCTTTGCAGAAGAGATTTCTGACTTAACGGAGCACATTGCAGAAACTGTCAAGAACCTTCAAGAAGTGGAAAAGACCAAGAAGCAAATGGAGCAGGAAAAGTCTGATCTCCAGGCTGCCTTAGAAGAAGTGGAGGCAAGTGTCATGTCTGGGATTCAGAATTTGGAAGCTGAAAGAGGGTGTGCTTGTCCATCCCTGTGAGGAGTTCCTTCCTGCCTGGAGGCAGACACTTCCTCCAAGGGGAAGATGATTACCTCTGGGGTCTGAAAAGGCTCTGCTCTGGTGTCCACTCACACACATCGCCTCTTGAGAATATATGCATCCTCAGTAGCTTCCTCTCTGAAAGCAAAACAGCAATCACTTGAAATGGCTCCTGAAATCATCAATCCTGAAAATGGCTCCCTAGCCCTCAGTGACTGTTGTAGCACAGAATCACCTAGAACAGAGCACTTTGTGCTGTCAGGAATGCTGCAGAAGCAAAATAGGCCTAGAGTCATCCGTGGCCACGCAAGACCATTGGTTGAAACATGTCTCAGGAAATTTAAACTGGTGCAGAATAACAAGGGAACAGATGTTCTGTCAAAAACACTGCTGGGTGACACATCACATCCTCCACAAACTGTGGTGTGTGTGTGTGTATGTGTGTGTGTGTGCATGCGTGCATGCATGTGTGTGTGTGTGTGTGTGTGTGTGTGTGTGTGTGTGTGTGTGTGTGTGTGTGTGTGCATGTACAGATACAAGGACTTAAACTCAGGGCCTGAGCACTGTCTCTTCAGTGTTTTCTGCTCAAGGCTGGTGCTCTGCCACTTGAGCCACACCTCTGTTTCTGGGTTTTTGGTGACTAATGGGAGATAAGAGTCTCATAGACTTTCATGTGTGGGCTGGGGTCAAACTTTGATCCTCAGGTCTCAGCCTCGTGAGTAGCTAGAATTACAGGTGTGAGCCACCAGCATCCTGGATCCTAAACGTTTTGCCAATTCCCAACTCAAGATGGATTCCTTGTTATTAACAGACACAATGTGTTGCAGTTTCATCACTGTTTGGGACTTTCGGGAACAGGTCAAATGCTCAAACCTCTGAGGATCATTCTCTCCATCTGTATAATGGGTTATTCTTATGCTATTTGTATTGGGATCGAAATATTCACAGTACTCCCAATAGCTCCTTTGCTCTAATCAGGGTTCCTTGGAACACGAGGAGAGCAAGATCCTGCGCATCCAGCTAGAACTAAACCAGGTGAAGTCCGAGCTGGACCGCAAGGTCACTGAGAAGGATGAGGAAATCGAGCAGCTCAAAAGAAACAGCCAACGAGCCACAGAGGCCATGCAGAGCGTGCTGGATGCCGAGATCCGCAGCCGGAATGATGCCCTGCGGCTGAAGAAGAAGATGGAGGGCGATCTCAACGAGATGGAGATCCAGCTGGGCCATTCCAACCGCCAGGTGGCTGAGACCCAGAAACACCTGCGCACCATCCAGGGCCAGCTGAAGGTGAGCCCCAGCCGCCTCCCGTGGAACCCAGGGTCCCCCAGCCCACCCAGCAGCTCTAGCTTCACTTCTGGTTTTCCCCCATCCCCGATCGGAAAGGATTCCCAGCTGCACCTGGATGATGCCCTAAGGAGCAATGAGGACCTCAAGGAGCAGCTGGCCATTGTGGAGCGCAGGAACGGCCTCCTCCAGGAGGAGCTGGAGGAGATGAAGGTGGCCCTGGAGCAGACAGAGCGGACCCGCAAGCTGTCAGAGCAGGAGCTGCTGGATGCCAGTGACAGAGTGCAGCTGCTACACTCCCAGGTGCCCACTCTCCTTTGGCTCTCATCTGCCTGAGGCAGGGAGAGCCCCCCCCCCCTTGCCGTCTTCCTCATGTCCAAGGAACACCCCTTTCCTCCATCCTTCAGCTCAGGTCCCTCCCCAGGGGTAGCGAGAGCCTAGGTAGGGAGTTGGCAGGGAGTTTTCCATTCCTCCATTCTAGCAGTCAAGACCAGCCCCTTGCCAGGAAAATCAGACTCTTGACTGATTCTTTTTTTTAAGTTTCCTGTTATCCTAAAGAAGCAGATAAAAAAAAAACCATATATGGGGGCTGGGAAGGTGGCTCAGTGATAGAGCGCTTGCCTTGCATGCATGAGGCCCTGGGTTCGATTCCCCAGCACCACGTAAGCAAAAAAGAAAAAAGCCGGAAATGGCGCTGTGGCTCAAGTGGTAGAGCACTAGCTTTGAGCTGAAGAGCTGAGGGACAGTGCCCAGGCCCAGAGTTCAGGCCCCTCAACGGTACCAAAAAAAATTTTTTTAAAAAATCATATATGAAGCTGGGTGCTGGTAGCTGATGCCTATAATCCTAGCTACTCAAGAGGATGAGATATGAGGATCATAGTTTGAAACCAGACCTGGCAGGAAAGCCTGTAAGACTCTTTATCTCCAAAAACTATCCAAAAAAATATCTGGGAGTGTGGCTCAAGAGATAGAGTGCTAGCCTTGAGCAAAGAAAAAACTAAGAGATAGAGCCTGGACCATTCGTTCAAGGCCCAGAACTGCGCACACACACACACACGCACACACACACACACACACACACACACACACACACACACACACACACACACACACACACGTTGTGGGAGAATCAGGATGAGAAAAAATTAGTTGTAGCTTAAAGCACTGAAGGATGCTTCACAGAAGGTGTACATGTTAAGAATTCCTTATCCCAAATACTTACAAGTGGGAAGGAAGGAAGGGAATACTTGGGACCAGACATGTTTCAGAGTTCAGGTTAGATTTTTGATTTAGGGGAATATTTACATATACAAAATGAGATCTATTAGGGATGAGATCCAAAGCCAAACGTGAAATTCATTTGCTTTGTATAAATGTGATAGTCAGAACCTAAAATGAATGTTATATAATATTTTTTACCTGAAGGGTTTTTTTGCTGTTGTTGTTTGGGATTTTGGTTTGGGGAATTTTTAAAATATATTTTTTATTATCTTTAAGTTGTTTATTATCTTTAAGGAGTTGCCATTCAACAAAACAGTTTATGGATACAATGTGTCTTGATCAGTTTTACCCCTTTTAACAATTTCACCTGTCCCATTCAACCCACCGGTCCCCTCACTTTTCTTAATTTTGTAGGAAATGCATTTAATTTTGACTGCATCTCTCCTCCCCCTTCTTCTGTGATTTGCCTATCCTGTTCCCTTAACCCCATCCAACTCCTTTCAATTATCTGTTTCCTGGTGCATTTTTTTTTGAGACAGGGTCTTGCTATGTGGCTCAGGCTGGCATTGAACCTGTGATCCTTCTGCCTCAGACTTCAGTGCTGAGAATTCAAGCATGCAACATTGTGCCCAGATTTTTTTGTTGGTGGTGGCAGATTTTGTTCCCTTGTGGTGCTAGGGATCAACTCAAGGCCTTGAGCTACATCCTTAATTCTACTCTGGCATTGTCACTGAGAACAGCCACATGAGGTCAGGTGTGACCATTTCTACTTGTGGTCAAAGTTGATATTCAGAAACTTAGAGATTTGAGAAGATTTTCAGATTTCAGGCATTCACACTAGGATGCTCAGTCTGGGCCATCTAAAATGAAATGTTAGAATCTTTTCAAAATAATTATTTGCATTGCTTTCATGAAAGTTGGATTTTATTTTTTTATGTATTTGTTTTTTGGAAGTACTGGAGTTTGAACTCAGGGCCTTGTGCTTGCTGGAGCAGACTCTACCACTACTAAGCCATGATGCTACACAACTTTTTTTTTGCACTGGCTGTTTTTGAGATAGTACCTCACTTCCTTTCTTACATACCTAGACCACAATTCACCTAGATTTTGTTTCCTATCATAACTCATTGACAAGCATGAACCTGTCATTCCCAACTTTATTCATGAAGGTAAAGAGTCTCATGGGTTTCTCTGCCTAGGCTGACCCAGAAACTTCATCCTCGCAATCTCAGCTTCCTGAGTAACTAGGGCTATGGGTGTGAGGCCCTGAAACCAGCTAAAAGTTGCTTATTGAAGAAGAATTAGGAGGAGGAGGAGGAGGAGGAGGAGGAGGAGGAGGAGGAGGAGGAGGAGGAGGAGGAGGAGGAGGAAGAGGAGGAGGAGGGGGAGGAGGAGGAGGAGGGGGAGGAGGAGGAGGAGGGGGAGGAGGAGGAAATAAGCAAACCCATATTGTTACTATTTAAGGGTCCCTCTTCTTAGATTGTTATGAATTATACAAATATTGTATTTTTATTCACTTACATTATAGAGGGGGAGATTTTATTGTTGCATTTCCACATGTTTACAACACATTCTAATCAATGTCCACCCTCTTGCCTCCCTTCCCCTAATATTATATAAATATATATCAACCTTTTACAAGTAAAATATATATGTTAGATATATAGATATAGATATATATATAATCAACCTTTTGCAAGCTACTAGTGTCATTTAACAGTATCTGGCGAACATATTTCTATCTCTTTAAATGTTCTTCTATGATGTAATACTAATGGCCAAAAAGCAAAATGTCTAGTTATATATAAAGAGCTTTAATCAGGGCTTTGTGAGTGGATTAGATTGTTCCCAATAAAAAATTATATTACAAAAAGAGTCATAATAAATATCTTCACAAATATCTGAGATGATTACTATTGTCTTACTATCTCTAGAAGCACTTTTCTAGATGTAAAATTTCAGGTAGAAACAGTGAAGATGTGCATAATTATATTGTAAATTACTATTTAACAAGGCCATCCCTATTTTTTCTCATTGGGAAACTGTGTGAAAACTGATTTATTATTGTCATTATTATTATCAAGTTTATTATTATTATTGTCAACTTTATGTTGAATACACTTCATCGGGTTTTTTTTATCATTGTTACTAAGGAATTGGATTCTCATCATTATTTTGTCCATTTGTATTTCTTTTTATGTGCCTGTCCCAAAGCTTGAACTCAGGGCTTAGGTACTGTCCTTCAGCTTTTGTGCTTAAGGCTAGTTCTCTATCACTTTGAACCACAGTTCTGTTTCCAGATTTTTGGTGATTAATTAAAGATAAGCATGTTTTCACAAACTCTCCTGCCTGGGCTGGCTTTGATGATCTTCAGATCTCAGCCTCCTGAGTAGCTAGGATTACAGGCGTGAGTCACCAGCAACTAGCCCGTTTGTATTTGTTTTCTGATGTGTTTAACCTATTTATACTTCTTACCTTTTTTCTCATTGATTTGTCTTATTTATATGAAAGAGAATTTTCCCCATGTTATACATTGCAAATGTTGTCTAGTTTGTCCTAGGTATAGTTTATTTTGATTGTTAAAATTATTTTTTGTGTTACATAGTTATTTCTATCAGTCACTTCTGTGTTCCAATACTATTTTGCTGAATAACCTAACTATACTCATATTTGAGATTTATCATTTGTTCAATTATTTATTTGTGATACTGAGATTTGAACTTGGGACCTTACACTTGCTGGGAAGGTGTTCTTCCACTTAATGCTTGCCTCCAGCCTCTTTTAGCTCTGGTTATTTTTGAGATAAGGGTCTTGCATTTTTACCTGAGCCTGCCTGAACCTCAATCTTTGTATTCACAGTTCTCCAAGTAGTTGGTATACTAACTGTTGAGACAAGGTTTCACAAGCCTTCTAGTTTAGGTTGGCTGAGAACCTCTTGATTTCCACCTCTCATGTCACTGGAATGGCAGGTGCATACCACCAAACCCAGCTGTTGGTTGAGATGGAGGCCTTGTGAACTTTTTTTTTTTTTCTGGGGTGGCCTCAAACCTGGATCCTCCATATCTCTGTCTCCCAAAGAGCTCGTATTTCAGCATGAGTCACCAAATGCCTGGCTTCAATTTTTCTGCTTCAGGACTTGGTGTTCAGTCAAAAATGACACAGTGTCTCATAGGATCACCCCTGGGAGAAATAAGAAAAAGAACCTGATTATGATTTACCTAATTCCCCACTCCACTTGCTGTCTTCCTGTTGTTTGGATTGCCCAAATGGAACCTTCACCCTGATATCTAATTTTTCTTGTAGAATACAAGCTTGATAAATACCAAGAAAAAACTGGAGACTGACTTGGCTCAGTGCCAGGCTGAGGTGGAGAACTCCATCCAGGAGTCCAGGAACGCAGAGGAGAAGGCCAAGAAGGCCATCACTGATGTAAGCGCCCTCTTCTTATTTTGCAGAGATGGTGACTGCAGATCAGAAACGGCTTTTGGACTAGGGCCCAGAAAGAGGGGGAACGATTCCTTGAGAGCTTACAGTGGCATCCTGGAGGGATGCCATGAGAGAAGGGAGTCATTGTAGAGCAGAGTGGGATGTGGTAACTGACCCACGGTGGGGGAGGTGGAGGCAATGTGAGGCTCAGCATGGTGCACACAACCAACCTTACCCTCATCTTCCATATGCCATGGGTGGGTATGAACAGAAGCTCCACCGATTATCCTGTAACCCTAACTAGGCTGCCATGATGGCCGAGGAGCTGAAGAAGGAACAGGACACCAGCGCTCACCTGGAGCGGATGAAGAAGAACCTGGAACAGACAGTGAAGGACCTGCAGCACCGTCTGGATGAGGCTGAGCAGCTGGCTCTGAAGGGTGGCAAGAAGCAGATCCAGAAACTGGAGGCCAGGGTAGGATAGTGTGAGAAGGTTCTGGCTCTCCAAGTGCCCCCTTAGGCAGAGTCACAATCCAGAAATTTAGGGAGGGGGGGAGAGTGTCTGCTGATCAAGTCCCTGCAAAAGTAGCTTTAGATCACTTGCCAAAATCACTGGGGGCCAAATGCCCACCTATCTCTTTTCCACCTGTCACTACGCCCCACCACCCACAAATCCATCTTGATTTGCTATTACTTGTAGTGACTTTTTCTTAATATTTTATTTTTTCATTTTTATTATTTATTGAATGACTTTTTTATTGATGTGGTACTAAAAAATGGAACCCAGGGCCTCAAGCACGCTAGGCAAATACTCTACTGCTAAGCCACAATCCCAGTCCTTTAGTGACTTTTTTTAAAAAAACGTTTCTTTTTTAAAAATTTTATTTTATTGTAAAGATGCTGTACAGAGGTACAGTTACATGAGTAAGGCAATGAGTGCATTACTTGTCAGTCATTGTTATCCTGTCCCTTTTGTTGTCCCACTATCTCCTCCCCCACCTCCCACACTCCTGCCCACCCCACCCCATCCCTGCACCCGAAGTTGTAAAGTGTGTTTCCTGTGGGTATCATTGTTGCAATGGGTCGTCCTGTGTCGCTGTTTCAGCATTTCGTTATTCCCCTTCCCCTCCCCAGATTAGACAAATGTATATACAAGATGCAGGGTACCAAAATCAAGTACAATGACAACAGGGGATATGCCATAGGGGGAAGAACATACAAAAGAAACAACCAAAAAAAGAAATCACATAGTACATTTAAAACAATAACAATAAAGGCAGACCTCTTGTGTCCATATCTCGGGGTTCATTTCACTTAGCATCATCTTATATGGACACATGTACATCGCTTTTGAGCTTTGCAGCTCATCTGATAAGATTATTCTACATGTATACTAATTATTGCAAATAAGGGAAACCATGGGACCTAAATTTCTTTTGGACTGGCTTACTTCACTTAATATGATTTTTTTCCAAGTCTTTCCATTTCCTAACAAATAGGGCAGTGTCATTCTTTATGATGGAAGTGTAGAATTCCATATATATAACACATTTTCCTGATCCATTCATCTACTGCCCTCAATAGTACTGCTCTCATCTTGATTGGTTCCATATCTTAGCTATGGTGAATAATGCTGCGATAAATATAGTTGTGCTGGTAGCTTTAGTACGGTCTTGTTTGTGATCATTTGGGTAACTGCCCAAAAATGGGATTGCTGGGTCATAGGGGAGCTCTATGTGAAGTCTTTTGAGGAACCTCCATAATGCTTTCCACAGTGGTTGAACAAATTTATACTCCCACCAACAAAGCAGTAGGGTTCCCTTTTGTCCACATCCCCTCCAGCATCTGTTGTTATTAGATTTCTTGATTATAGCCATTCTAACTGGGGTGATGTGAAATCTCAATGTTGTCTTGATTTGCATTTCTTTTATGGCCAGAGAAGTTGAGCATTTCTTCATGTGTCTATTGGCCATTCTTATTTCCTTTTCAGAGAAGTATCTCTTTAAGTTTTAGCCAACTTATTAATCAGGCAGTTATTTCTTTGAGGATTTGTTGTTGGAGGATTTAATTTTTTGAATTCCAGGTATATTTTAGATATGAGATCCTTGTCGATTGTATGGCTAGTGAAGATCTTTTCCCAATCCGTGGGCTTTCTATTGATCTTGCTAGCTATGTCCTTTGCCATGCAGAGGCTCTGCAATTTCATGCAATCCCATTTGCCCAACCTTTCTTTGATTTGTTGTGTTTCTGGATCTTTATTAAGAAAATTTGGCCTGTGCCAAGGAGCCTAGATTTTCTCCTATTCTTCCTGTAATGTTTTCAGGGTGTCTGCTTTGACTTCAAGGTCTTTGATCCATTTAGAGTTGATTCTGGTGCAGGGTGATAGATAAGGATATAGCTTTAGTTTTCTACAGGTGTTTAACCAATTTTGCCAGCACCACTTACTGAAGAGGCTGTCTTTCTTCTATACTATTTTTTGGCACCCTTATCAAAGATTAGGTGGCTATAGATCTGCGGGTTAATTTTTGGGTCTTTGGTTCTACTCCATTGGTTTTCGAGTCTGTTCTTGGCCAGTACCAAGCTGTTTTTATTATTATGGCCTTATAGTAGAGTTTGAAGTCTGGTAATGTTATTCCTCCATCACTGTCCTTTCTGCTAAAGATTATTTTTGCTCTTTGGTGTCTTTTATTGTTCCATATGAATTTTTGGATTGCTTCTTCTATTTCATTGAAGAATGAGGTTGGAATATTGATAGGTATTGCACTGAGTTTGTAGATAGCCTTTGGCAGTATTGCCATTTTCACAATGTTAATCCTCCCTATCCAGGAGCACGGGAGGTTTTTCCACTTCATTAGTTCTGCTTTAATTTCCTTTTCCAAGTTTTTAACATTTTCATCATAAAGATTCTTCACCTCTTTAGTTAATTCCTAGCTACATTATTTTTTTGTGGGGCTATTATAAAAGGAGTTGCTTTCCTGATTTCAGGTGTGTTCTTTTCATTGTTGGCATACAGGAGAGCCATTGATTTGGGGCGGGGGTTAATTTTATACCCTGCTACTTTGCCAAAGGTTCAAATCAGCTCAAGTAACTTGGGAGTAGAGTGCTTTAAGTACAAGATCATATCATCTGCAAAGAGGGAGAGTTTTACTTCATCTTTCCCTATTTGAATCCTCTTTATGTTTGCATCTTGTCCTATTGCTCTGGCTAGACATTCTAATACTATATTGAAGAGGAGTGGAAAGAGTGGACATTGTTCCTGAGTTTAGAGGAAATGTCTTCAGCTTTGTTTCCATTAAGTATAATGCTGGCTGTAGGTTTGTTATACAAGGCCTTCATTGTATTGAGAAATGTTCCCTAGATTCCTCGCTTCTCCAGATCTTTCATTATAAAGGGGTGTTGGATCTTGTCAAATGCTTTTTCTGCATCTGTTAAGATAATCATGTGGTTCTTATCCTTGCTCTTGTTGATGTGATGTATTACATTAATCGATTTGTGTATATTGAACCAGCTTTGTATTCTTGAAATGAATCTGTTTGATCATGGCATATGATTTTTTTGATTAGTTGTTGAAGTCTATTGGCCAGATTTTTGTTGAGAAGTTTTGCATCGATGTTCATCAAAGAAATGGGTCTATAGTTCTCTTTCTTTGATGAGTCCCTGTCTGGTTTTTGGATGAGGGTTATGATGGCTTCATAGAAGGAGTTAACTTTCACTTTCAATTTCATTGACTTGTTGGAGAAGTATGCTGTGAATTCTGCTTTGAAGGCCTTGTAGAATTTAGCAGTGAGCCCATCTGATTCTGGGATTTTCTTGGATGAGAGGTCTCTTATTGCTGTTTCTATTTCAATGCTGTTAAGTTGTTTTAGCTCATCTGGTTTAGTTTGGGCATATCAATAGTTGCTAGAAATTCTTCCATTTCATCCAGAGTCTCAAACTGAAATGAGAAATATTCCCTTATAATGTTCTGAATCTTGGTTGTTTCTGTGGTGATGTTTCCATTCTCATCTCTGAGTTTGTTCTCTTCTTCTTCTGGTAAGATTTGCTAAGGGTCTGTCAATTTTGTTAATTTTTTTCAAAGAACCAACTCTTTCTTTTACTGATTCCTTCTATGGTTTTTTTTTTTGAAGAACCAGCTCTTTGTTTTGTTGATTCTATGGGGGGTTTTGGATTCTAATTCATTTAATTCTGATTTAATTTTAATTATTTGTTTCTGTCTGCTGGATTAGGGTTTGGCTTGTTGCTCTTTTTCAAGGAACTTCAGGTGTCTCATTAAATTGTTGGTTTCAGATCTCTCCAATTTGTTGATGTAGGAACTCAGAGCTATAAACTTCCCTCTGAGTACTCCCTTTGCTGTGTCCCAGAGGAGCCGGTAATTTGTAAGTTCATTTTTGTTAACTATCATAAACATTTGAGTTTCTTTTCTAATCTCTTCCATGACCCACTGGTGGTTCAACAGTGTGTGGTTTAGCCTTCATGTGTTATAGGATTTTCTTTGGTGACTTTTGGAGTGGAATTCTAATTTTATTCCCTTGTGGTCTGAGAGAATGCAGGGAATAATTTCAGTGTTTCTGTATTTGGACAGATTTGGTTTATGACCTAAAATGTGGTATATTTTGGAGAATGTTCCATGTGCTGTTGCTGATGGGTGAAATAGTCTATAGAGAGCTGTTAAGTCTAGTTGGTCTATGCACTTGTTTAGATCTGCTGTTCTCTGGTGAGTTTTTGCCAACTTGATCTATCCAGCAGGGAAAGCAGTATGTTAAAATCACCAAAAATCAACATCTTTGGATCTATGTGTAATTTTAGGGAAAGTAGTATTTCTTGGGTAAATTTGGGTGCTCTCGTACTTGATGAATAGATATTTAGAACTGTTCTATCCTCCTATAGGAGAGATCCTTTCATTAGTGTGTAGCGTCCTTCTTTATCTCTTCTCACTAATTTTAAATTGAAGTCTATTTTATCTGATATTAGTATTACTACTCCAGCCTGTTTGTGGGGGCCGTTTGCTTGGTAGATTTTATTCCAGCGTTTCACTTCAAGAATATGTTTGTTTTTGTAGAAAAGGTACATCTCTTGAAGACAACAGACAGACAGATCCTGTTTTTTTGATCCAACTAGATTCTATATCTTTTGATTGGAGATTTAAGTCCATTAATATTGAGAGTTAGGATTGAGAGGTGTTTGGTAATTCCTGTCATGTTACCCACCTTCTTAGAGGCTGTGTCTATATTAGGGGTTCTGTCTATGTTTATCTGATTCTTTGCTTGGGGGCTGTTTCTCTGCCTTCATCATGTTTTAGTTGGTCCTCTATGTGTAGGACATCTTTAAGTATCTTTTGTAGTGCTGGTTTGGTAGAGACATATTGTTTAAAGGTTTTTTTTGTTGATGTGGAAGGTTTTTATTTTTCCCTCATTTATGAAGGAGAGTTTAGCTGGGTACACAATTCTTGGTTGATAATTGTTTGTCTTTAGGGTGTGGCATACTTCATTCCAGGTTCTTCTTGCTTTCATGTCTCTGCGGAGAAATCTGTGATTCTCCTGATTGGTTTTCCTTTATAGATGATTAATCTTTTCTCCCTGGCAGCTTTAAGAATCCTTTCCTTGGTTTCTATTGATCCTGTATGGATTACAATGTGGTGGTGGGATGTCCTGTTCTGTTCTGGTTTATTTGGGATTCCAAAAGATTCTTGTATCAAAAATGGGCCTATCTTTTTGCATGTTTAGGAAGTTCTCTGTTGGGATTCTGTTAAATAAATGTCCTAAACCTTTGGCTTCTGTTTCTAGGTCCTCTTCTATACCCATTAGCCTTAAATTAGGCCTTCTGGTGGTATCTTCTCTATGCTGAATAGATCTATCATATTTTTGGATTTGTTTTGAATACTTGTCTGTTCTTTCTCTATAATATCTAGGCTGTCTTCTATCCCAGAGATATAGTCTTTTGCATGGTCTAGCCTACTCTCCAGACTTTCTACTTTGTTTTTTTTTTTACTTCCTTTCCTTCTAATTGCTCAGTTTTAATGGCTTCAATTTCTTTGTTGAATCTTTGCTTTAGATCTTGTATGGATTTCTTTTCCTCCTTAATTTGGTTTTCCATGTTCACTTTCACTGGAATCCCGTTCCTTTTGTTGGAATTCATTCAGCTTTCTGGTGTGGATTCCATGAATTCATCTATTAATCTTTTGTTTGCCTTATCATGCTCATATGTAGCCTTATGTAGACTTTCAATTTTTCATTCAGCATGTTTACCAGTAGTGTTTGTAAAGCATTTTGAGAGGTATTCTCTGGATTTTTATTAACTGCTCTATTGCCTGTTTGTCCTGGGTGGGATTTGAAATTCCTTGACTTGTCATTTTTCTTGTTTTTCTGTGCTTGTTCTTCCCATTTGGGAATGAAAGCAAATCCAATTCCTCATTAGAACACAAGTACCAACCCAGGGCCCTGTGGTTACACAGATTTTGGAGGTTTACAATTAGCAATGGGTGTTTTCACTCTATCTCTCCTTTTTTGGGAGTGAGTGTATATTCAATTACACACCAGAACACAATTCTAAGACAAGCACCTACCCAGAACCCTGTAGTTGCACAGACTGGGAGTTTACAATCAGCGATGTGTATTTTCACTCTGTCTCACCTTTTTGGGAGTGTGATTATATCCTGTTACACACCAGAACACATGTCTAAGACTAGCACTTACCCAGAGCACTGTAATAACACAGACTTTTGGGTTTACAATCAACAATGGGAGTTTTCATAGTATCTTACCTTTTGGGGGAGTGAGAGTATACCAGTTACACATTAAATCACAATTCTAATACAAGCCCCCACCCAGAGCCCTGTAGTTACACAGGAATTGGAGGTTCACACTCAAAATGGGTATTTTCATTCTATTTCTCCTTTTTGGAATTGAAAATATTTCCACTTCACCACCAGAACACAATTTTATGGCAAGTCTGACCCAAAGCCCTTCAATTGCACAGACTTTGGAGGTTCTCACCCAAAGATAGATGTTTTCCCTATATCTCTCCTTTTTGGGAGTTCAAAGTATACCTAGTCACTTACCAGATAAGCACCAACTCAGAGCCCTATGATTGTGCAAACTTAGGAAGTACACAATCCAAATAGATAATACACTCTATCTCTCCTCTATTGGATATGTAAGTAGGCCCAATACCAACACTGAGCACAGTTTTAAGACAAAATCCACACCTGGATTAAAAAAATAAAGAAAAATTAAAAAATTATAATTAGGGAAAAAGGAAAGAGGAAAAAAGTATCTTCTATTTATTTGGGGGCTCTTATGTCTCCCCTAAGTCCACTTTCCAGTTTCTTGATGGCATCTTAAATTTGCTTTTAGTGATCGGTTTTCCCTGTTGCTTGGTTGGTTTCTCAAAGCAGTTTGTTTGGGTGCACAGAAAAAAGTTCTGCTTCACAGGCTTAGGGATTTTTTACCTTCTTCCCAGACTAAAAAGCAGGATCTGCTTTTGTTTTTTTCTTTGAGCTGCTGGGAAGAGGTGTCTGGAGCTGCTGGGACTTAGCTTGTGCATGTCAGTGATCTTTCCCAAAGTGGGGAGCTCCCTTTGGGTGACTGTCCTGGATCCTCTCTTGTTTTTTTAGCCTGTCCAGTTTTTATTTATTATTTTTAATGAATTACTATGAGATTCCTGCAGCCGGCTAAGGTGCTGGTTTGGCTGAGGTATAGATGGAATTCCTTTGTTGCCTGCAGTGGGTCATGGCTGCCTGTCTGGGCTCACCAGGTAGTGAAGGTTGTTCTACTCTGGCCCTGTGAGGAGTTCATTCCTCCTGGATGGGGCAGCCTTCCCCTAGGCAGAGCCGACTCTCACAGGTCCAAATCCTTGCCCTGGACAGAAACGGTACCCCCTGCTGCTTTTCTGTTCCCAGTTCTCTGCTAGCTGTTATGGTGGAATCTATGCCAGTATCAAATACGGCGTTCTTCTCTGGTGGCAGAGAGGGTAGGGCTGCCTTCCCTGAGCTGTTCTGTGAGTAGGAGTGGGGATACTCACCATTTCCCTTGGCTTTTTGGCCCCTCCTGATCTGCACTGGTGGTCAGCAGGATGTGGAATTCCTGTCTACGCTGGAGGTGGGTGAAGAGATGCGGCCCTCAGTCTCTGGAGCATTTGTTCCAGCTTTGTCTGGCCAGTCCCACAGCAGCTGGTGGCAGCTGTGGCAGCCACTTTTGCTCAAATCTATCTTCTGGTGCAAACTGACTGAGTTTTTCCTTGCTAGGCAGAATCTCTGTACTATTACGGCTCACTTGGTATGATTTTCCCATAGTGAGTTATTCCTTGAACTGGGAAAATTGGTTTCTTGGAGAGAGCTCACATGTAACCCAGCTACATCTCCACCATCTTTCTCTGGTCCCTAAAGTGACTTTTTAATGTTGACTTTTTAAGGTTCACTTTCTGTGTTCCATGGATATTCCTGTCTACACACATAAGTGGTGAAAATACTATTTATCATCAAAACTAAATGTTTCCATGTGATTTGCTTCTAGAAGCAAGCTTTGTTTTGAAAAGCAAAGGCCCATCCTGCATAAAATCTTTCACTTCTCCATGGCTGCCCTTTTCAGATCTCATCCCTCCTTAGCTTTTCTGATCTCCACCTAAGGTCTGCCATTCTGATGTATTTCCTCCTCCATCCTCAAAGAAAGGAAGAAGCTTGTGTTTTCTTCCTTCAAATCCAAATACCAGAAAAGATGGATTCCCCCAACACCAGAAGTCCTGCTTTTTTCCTTCATCTGGAAGCATACATATTTCCTATTTGTTCTGTTACTTTGCTAGTGGTTTCTTCATTTCCCTCTGATAGTTTATTTCAATCATGAGCATTTGGCATTTAGAGGAAGAGGAGGTGATTAGAATGTTTCTGTTGTCCTGCGGAGAGCAAAGACAAGAGTGGGTGGAAAGGGGGTGGAAGAGAAGAAGGAGGAGAGGAGAGGAATAATTTCCCAGCAGGAAAGTTCCCAGACACTAGTTTTAGTCACCAGGCTCAGGGTTCCTATAAATACAAAAAGAGTTTTGGGGTTTTGGGGGGGGGCAGGATTAAAAACAAGATCATAGACATGTGATTAACAAAAGAAACTGTAGGAAAGTTAGAACTGCTCCAAAAAGTAGTGCTTATTTTCCATTATTCCCAGTTTCTATGCCATTAAAAGGGGCTTAGACACATCTGTCCTCTGGGATCCCCTACTGCTATCAAGGGTTCTTTGTTTCCTGGGTTGGCTGGGAGCCCTCTGCCGCCTTCTTCCTGGAAACATGTCATCCAGTTGCACACACCCAGTTCTCTGAGCTCTACAACCTTTCCAGAGGTCAAGACAACAATCACAGGGGAAAGAGTGTTATAAGGCCTGCTAGGAGACAGTTTCCTGATCCATGAAGAAGGTGGGGCTCTTTTTAAGAACGGTGTTCAGAGTGAACCTATCCTAACTGTCCAAGGCCAGCATCACCCTCGCTGTAACCATCGGGACTCCCTGGGGAGAGGGGCAAGTGTCTCCCCACCATGGGTTGTGGCCATTGGGACCACAGTGGGTGACCATGATCGTGAATGAAGGCTTGGAGATGTGACTTGACTTCTGTCTTCTCTCTGCTTTACTCAGGTGCGGGAGTTGGAGAATGAGCTGGATGCTGAACAGAAGAGAGGAGCTGAAGCTCTGAAGGGGGCCCACAAATATGAACGCAAAGTCAAGGAAATGACTTACCAGGTGCATGTCTCCAAATCTCATGCATGGGCTCCAAATCTCATGGATAGCAGCCATGGACTAGTGGAGGGTGGGTAGGGCTGGGGGATTTGGAGGGTCCCCCTGACACAGAGGCTCTGTTTATAGGCTGAGGAGGACCGTAAGAATATCCTCCGGCTCCAGGATCTGGTGGATAAGTTGCAGGCCAAAGTGAAGTCTTATAAGAGGCAGGCAGAGGAAGCGGTGAGTATAACAGGTCGCCAGGACACTCTCACCCACCTGGGTATCCTATGGGGCAGAGGTGGAAATGGGTATTGGGTGAGGACCAGCCAGGAAGCCTCATCCTTAATTTGCCTTTGTAGGTGTGAACACAGATACCTGCCCTCAGTCCCTGCCAGCTCTCCCACCTCTGTGCCCTCTTATCTTGCCTCACATTCCCACACGCCTCCATCCCTTTTCAATCTGTCCATCTCAGTCTATCCTACCCCCATCCTCACTCACTCTACCCACCCCAGAGCAGCTTAGACCCCCCTATGGGCCTCGAACCAACCAAGCCTATCCACCAGGCTCCTGCCTCCTAGCCTGTACACCATCCCTCCACCCTCTGTTCTCCCTGGTCCCCATCACCTCCAGCCTCCAGAAGCCCTTCCTTCCCTCCTAACCCCCACCCCTTGCCTCTTACCCCACCCCCGCTCATATCTGTGAAATCAACAAGAGAAAAAAGGAATAAGGTAAAGCCAGGGTCCTCCTCTTTCTTTTCACCTTTTAGGGTGGTTTACAAAGTGTCTTCTCTTGGGGCTGTAGGTCTGAGGGTTATGGATAGCAGAAAGCTGAGGTTGAGAGAAGGAGTGGCTTTTTCCTTTATTGAAAAGAAATTGTGCTGGGTGGGTTGGGACATGCCTAAAATCCCAGTACTCAGAAGCACTCAGAGGCAGAAGACTAGCCTAGGTTACATTCTCAAAAAGGAAGAAAGGAATAAAGAAAGGGAGGAAGGGAGGAAGGGAGGGAAGGATGGAGGGAAGGAGGGAGGGAAGGAAGGAGGGAAGGAAGGAAGGAAGGAAAGAGGGAGGGAGGGAAGGAAGGAAGGAAGGAAGGAAGGAAGGAAGGAAGGAAGGAAGGAAGGAAGGAAGGAAGGAAGGAAGGAAAGGAGGGAGGGAGGGAGGGAGGGAGAGAGGGAGGGAGGGAGGGAGGGAGGGAGGGAGGGAGGGAGGGAGGGAGGGAGGGAGTAAGGGAAGGAGGAGGGGAAAGGAAAATTGAATTACATAAAGTTAAACTGGTTGCTTTAGTTCAAGAATTTCTCAATTAGCTCTCCAAGGTGGAAGAAGCATGCTAGAAAGTAGCACTTTCTGCCCTCAGCTGGCCTTGGGAGAATCTCAGGACTAGTATTCTGAGCAACAAAAATTTAGGAGGCCCTGCCTGAGACAAACGACTAGCACTTGGCTCCTCCCAGTACTCTTGACTGTCCCTGCCCAAGAGTCTGGTCACTTCCATCCTAACCTCCAGCAAGCACATTTGAGCTGGTTAAGTGGAGGAAGGGACTATGCATGCTGGCTTAGTCCAGGATTGACTGGGCAAGGGGATGAGAGAAGGCAGCAGGACACCTAAGAATCATTAGATGCCCAGAGTTCAAGCCCCAGGACCAACAAAAAAAAAAGAAACATTAGATGAGCTTTAAATAGACCCATACAGTGACCTGGTTCCACACAGGTAATGGGCAGAGGCATTGGACAAGGAGGACCTGAGCCATTCACTGGTGTTTGATATGCCAGGTGCCTTGGGAGAGCTCTGGACTTGAATATCCTCCAAAGAGCTCTAGGAGTCATATGGAAGAGGGCTCCAGGGAGGGTGAGTGGTCCTTGGAGAGGCAGCAGCACCTGCAAGGTGACCCCAGGCCATCTACATGAGCTGCCTGTCCTCACACTCCGGAGAACTCCACCTATCTTCCCTACTTGCTGGCAGAGAATCTAGAGTCCATATTTCCCTGGTCCTCCAACCCCCCAGAACTCTACTGAGAAGCCCCACAGCTTCATACCCCCCCCCCCGTCTTCTACACAGGAAGAGCAAGCCAACACGCAGCTGTCCAGGTGCCGGAGGGTCCAGCATGAGCTGGAGGAGGCTGAGGAGAGGGCAGACATTGCTGAGTCCCAAGTCAACAAGCTGAGGGCCAAGAGCCGTGATGTGGGGGGCCAGGTAAGAGTGAATACCTTGGGGTGGCTTTCCCCCAGAGATCCAGGGAGGCCTAGGAACTACCCAGGAAGAGTTTGATCTCTTTATTCCTGCTACTGGATCACACACACACACACACACACACACACACACACACACACACACACACACACACACACACACACACACACACACACAAATTCCCATGTCACAGACTCTCACAAGAACAAGCAATGAGGTACAGGAGGAAAGGCATGTCATCCACACCGCTCAGGAAGCCCCTGCCTTTAAGAGGATCTGTTCTATTTTCAGTAGCTTCACCGGCTCATCTTTTCACAATCTGCAAAGAGAAGCAAAGCCATTCCTTAATGTCACTTTCCTGAAGCTCCAAACTTTCCATCTGCTCCACTTCAAAGTAATCTTCAGCCTCCCATCAAGTTTGACTCATTTCCTGTGTACAATTTTTTTTTCTCCCCACAGAAGATGGAAGAATGAGACTCTCCTGAGGCTGATTGGTACATCCAGGAGAATAGTGGGGAGATGTGTGAGAAATAAAGTCTCCTCCATACTCAGATTCCTGGCTCTGCTGTGTTTGTGATTATGATCTGCTCATGTTTCATGGACTTGCTTCTTAAAGTCTTACTTGCAGTGTGGTAAGGCATGTGAAATGGGAGTCTCCATGCCCCAAGTAAAAGAGGTGAAATCCAACTCATGGCCAGATAAATCACATTTCCATTAACACTGTGAAAATAATCATTGAGCTGAGATAGAGTTCAGTGGTAGAGCTTTTACTGGGCTTGCAACAGGCCCTGGTTTTGAGCACAACAAATACAATAAAAAATAAAAATAGCTGGGTGCTAGTAGCTCATGCCTGTAATCTTAGCTACTCAAAGGAGTTTGAGGAGATCTGAGGATCATGGTTTGAGGTCAGCCAGGGCAGGAAAGTCTGTGAGATTCTTATCTCCAATTAACCACCAAAAAAGCCAAAAGTTGCTCAAGGAGTAGAGCACTAACCATAAGCCCAAAAGCTAAAGGACAGCACCTTGGCCCTGAGTTCAAGCACTGGCATAGAAGTTTAACTTAAAAAAATAAATAAAAGAAATTCTGCTGTTTAAGGCAACAGGGATTTACAAACATCATGCTAAGTAAAATAAAACAGATGCAGAAGTAGACATTTTGTACGGTTTATTTGTGGGATCTAAAATAGGTCTCACAGAAGCAAGGATAAGAATTGTGGTTGCCAGTGGCTAGGAGTTGAGGGAAATGGAGAGAAGTTGGCCAAGGGTATGGAGTTTCAGTTATACAAGGTGAGTCACTGGAGACCTGATGTAAGCATGGTGGTTATGAGGTACTACATACGTGAAGCTCTGGAGCTCTGGGTTCAATTTCCAGTAAACACACACATATACCAATCAAGTGGTAGACCTTACATATGTACATCACCTGTTTGTCAATAATACCTCAGTAAAACTGAAAAAAGGATTACATGCTGGCAAGTTCAAAGAGGAAAGAAGGATCCTTTTGCATAGTGATACCCCATTTTCCATAACTTTTGCAAATTCAGTTCCCCATTTTCTCCCTAAAGTTAGAGAGAGGGACACTGAGATCCAAATAGATGAAGCACTCTGACTTTAATTATGCAGGGCAGAGTAAATAGGCCTCTGACATCCCAGACTCCATGCATCCCTCTGGAGAGCTGTGTTACACAACTCTGTCATGCTCACACACAGTTTTTTTAAGAACATCTGAGCAATTAGCAGGTACAGCCATGCTCACTCACCTTAGGCAGACAGAGGCTTTGGATCAATTATATAGTGTGTGCACACCATCTTGATGAAACTTTTTAAAATTCATAGTTTCCATAACGTAGTAGTAAGAACGGGCTTACTACATGCCAGCACTGGAATAAGACCACTAATGTCCTAAACACCTAACGTCCATCTTCATCAGCCCTCTTTCAGGCTTTCTAGATTCTCCTTTTCATCTCATCACCAACCCACCCCCAAATGCCTTTGACCCCGTAAGTTGGTAGTTGAGGAAGATTAGAGTTGTAGTAGTAGCAGAAAACCATCCGGACATTACCTGCCTCTAACATGACCACCACTATCATCATCATCACCATTCTTTATCGCCATTACCATCATCATCAAGTCTATGATTTTCATTATCATCACCATCATTACCACCACCATCATTATTATCACTGTTACCATAACCACCACCAGCATCAGCATCACCATCTTCATCACCATCATGACCACATCCTCACCACCACCATCTTCATCATCATCATCGCCACCATCAATAGTCTCATGATCCTTGTTGAAAGGCCATTAGAAATGACTGTTTTTTGTCTGAGAGAACTTAAGGAGGGACTTTGATGATGATGCAGAGAAAATTCTGAATAAAATTGGTTTGTGATTTGTTTTTAATTTACCTTTTCAGTCTCATAGACAAGAAGACCAAAAGGGAGAAGCCACATTCTTGGTATTTCCCAGCTCACAAATTCTAATCCATGCTCCTGCAAATTCCATGGAGTTCCCAATAAGAGCAATTATATTATTTTTTTAAAACATGGAACAATTTCAAACGATGCTATTTGTGCACTCGTTTTTCGCTTTACAATCCCAGCCTGTCAGGAGACCAGGAAGATACAATGCCTCCAGGTTCTGGAGTTCACAATCTGCCTGGTACTTTGTGGAGAAATGAGCCTGTAGTGCTTCACTTCCCTGCACACTACAGAACCTCAGTGTTTGGCTGTTTCTCTGCCTGAGGATGCACTGTGGCTTTAAGAGCCCTGAGTCCCCTTCTGCCAGTATCCCCAACCTGCCCTTGCTTCTTCTCACTACCCAGGGACAAATCACTTTATGACTTAACCCTCCATTTCCTCACAGGTAAAAGAAAGCATAGCAAATTACTTTATATGGGGAAGGGGGTGGAGCTGAGAAGTAAATGAGAACATAAAGGAAGGAAGTTCCTTTGGTCTACAGCCTACCACATGGCAATAATCTTTTATAATGGAGGGGAGGGTTGAGGCATGGCCCCCAGGGCTGGGTGAAAGGCAAGACAGTAATCTAGCTGGACTTCAGTCTGGGGTCTCTCAAGGGTTTTCTCTGTCATGAGTACTATACTAGGTGTCATAACAGGACCCCTAGTATATGGACTCACTCCTTCATGATACCCCCAAAGAACCAGATTATTCTTATTCCATCTCCTCAAATATTCTTCAATTCACATGGAGGTCCTTAAGAAAAACTCACCCCTTAGTATCTCTTCACTTTTCCCAAGTAGTTCTTGGCCCCCCAGTCTCTGAATTAAAAGAGAAGAAAACATTCCTGAGTCCTTCCTTGTATCATATGTGGTGTAGTATCATACCCTGTAATATCATCACAGTATTGTATACTACATCATTAGCCTGATGATTAAATGAATCAATGAGTTTTTCATACCTTAATACCAGGTATGCTTTAATGAGGGTTAAGTATCTGAAGGTATTTCTTTTCTAAGGATTGGAGAAAAACAAAACAGAAGGAAATGAAAACAGGGTTCATGTCTTGAATTTTCTTCCCAAGACCTTGACCTTTGCCAAGGTTCAGCTGGCAGCTGGAAAGCAGATTTTTGAGCCCTGAGGCTGAGCTTGGTCCCTGAATCTCCTGGAACATTAAGCAAGAGGCTGCCAGACATCTACAGCTCACACCTGTAATCCTAGCTACTCAGGAGGCTGAGATCTGAGGATCGAGGTTCAAAGCCATCTGGGCCAAGGAAAGGGGAAAGTCCATGAGACTCTTATCTCCAATTAACCACCAAAAGCTAGAAGTAGAGCTGTGGCTTAAGTGGTAAAGAAATAGCCTTGGGCAAAAGAAGTTCAGGGACAGCACTCAAGCCCTGAATTCAAGCCCAAGGACTTGCACCTAAATAAATAAATAAATAAATAAATATGCAGTAGGGACCCTTCCCAGGATCTTTGACACTATGATACAGAGTAGTTCATATAAAAATCTCTTGGGACCTGATCCCACACATCTATACTTTTCAGAAGGCCTTGAGCAAGCCACGTAAATGCCACTGAATCTCAGCATGGGGTTGAACATCTTAATGAAACCTACGTCCATGCTGGGTGGCTAAAAAGCTGTTATGTGGTAGAGTGTCCAAATTGAAGGGACATAGTTGATGTTGTTTTACTAGCAATAATGACAATAATTTTGCTACTACATTATTATTAATTTTCATTCAGCAGTAAAATCTGGCCACCAAACCAGGACTTTAAGCTTGTCTAAGGCTTTGGAGAGCAAAGTTTATAGCCCCCTGCAAAACAGAGCTTTGCTGCCACCTCCTGGCTGAGGAAAGACTTGCTCTTCATTATGCAAAGGACCCCGAAAATTGGACTCAAGTCTGGAATTAAGCATTCAGAGCCAGACATGCCCTTAGGAATCATGAGCATCTCATCAGGTTTTACAGATGAGAAAATTCAGATTAGCAATAGGCTCTGATAACCCCTCAAGACTCAATGCCACAGCCACACACCCCATGTATCTTGGCTCCCAAAGCAGAAATCTCCCTACCCCTAAATGATTATTCCTGTAAATTCTCAAATGGAAGGTCATCTGAAGGTGGAGCTTGGTGATGGCTCTAGCAACAGAACTGGGACCATGTCCACAGATCTGTTCCACAGACCTCATTCTCCTCATCCAAGGACACTTGGCCAGGCTGGAAGAAAGTGTATGGGTCCCACAGGGGAAAACAGTACATCCATACCAACAGCTCCTGCTTCTAGCAAGCATGACCCACAATGTCCTGAAAGCCTCTGGAATGAAAGTGGCACATGGCACCCCAAAGCAAGCCTCCCCATGTCCCTTCCCTAGGCTCCAAATAGAGGAGGAAGTGTCCACTCTGCAGCAAGACACCAAAGCCAGCCCTGGGCCATTCCATCCCTGACATCCTTTCCACCTGCCTGCATCCTGCTCATTGTCACCAGGTTGACATCAAAGACTACCTGGCCCTCTAGCTTTGGGTGGTTCCAGCCTAGGGGAAGCTGGGATGGAGCAGCAGAAGGAAAAAGGAGATTGAGCTCAGTGTTTATTCCCTTTTTTTTCCTCGCTGAGGTCAAAGATCTCATTTCTGTCAGGTTCCAAGGTCCTCAGCCCTCTGACTCCAGGCCTTTCTCTCTACTTGGGTCTTCAAGTGTAAGGATGCAAATGGAGGCCCAGGCCGTTAGGCTCTACTGAATCCCTGTGGTTTCTCTATCCCAGCCCACACCTTAGGAGGAAGTCTCTTTCTCAAACACCCTTCACATTATATTCATAGGGAGGTGCTATCTTGGCTGGAAAGCTTGAGTGGTACAGCCCTTTCTGTGGAGAAACCAGTTGACCCTGCTAATAAATAACTGCCACCAAATAGCTACTAGCAAATTACAATGAGTTGAAACTCCACTAGGATAGCTATTAAAGTCGTCGGCTCCAATCTAGCATAGTTTGTGTCTGTGTGTGTGTTGTTCCATATGCCAAATGGTGGTAATGGTGTGTGTGTGTGTGTGTGTGTGTGTGTGTGTGTGTGTGTGTGTGTGTGTGTGTGTGTGTGCGTGTGTGTGTGTGTGTGTGTGTGTGTGCGTGCTGGGGTTTGAACTCAAGGCCTAGGTACTGTTCTTTAACTTTTCATTCAAGGCTGGTTCTCTACTACTTGAACCACAGCTCCACTTCTGGCATTTTGGCGGTTAATTAGAGATAAGCATGTCATGGATTTTGTTGTTGTTGTTGTTTTACAACAGAAATTGAGACTGAAACTGGGTTTTTAGATCCTGGGTCCAAAGTCCAGGAGTACCAATGTAAGTTCCAGCCTCTTGCCTTTATATGTCTAATAAAGAGAGGCAAGGTGAAGGGCAGAGAAAGGAAAACTATTACATGGCAGCTGTGGGAAGCTAGCACGTCAGTACATGTTCAGCCATTGTTCACTGCCTTCTGGGGTTTAGACATTTGTCTTAGGTCACACAGGTAGAATAAGGGTTGGGGAGAGGAAGGTGTGTATAGTTAATATGGTCCCAAGTCACAGATGTGTTCATCGGTATTCAGAAGTTGTATTAGATGGTATGACAGCCTGGGACAGCCTGTGGTTTCTGGACTGGTCAAATAGGGCTTTGTTAGATGAAGATGGAGACCTGACTCTTTCTGGATTCCAAAATGTCTGCACACTGACTCCAGAAGAGAATGGCTCAGGCCAAAGGACATAGGTACAAAACAGAGCAATCTAAGCCATCTAGCCTTTCCCCTGCTCCTAGTTTACTTGTGGACCCAAGTCAGGAGTCATTGTTCCTCAGCAAGAAAGCATTTTTTTTTAAGTACTTCTTACAATTCCAGAAAAAAAGAAGCTCTGTAGGACTGAATCTCCTGAACTCTTAACTGCCCCCAATCATGGGGATGAGAAAATGCTCCACCACTGCTATGAGGTTCTAAGGTGGAGCCCAGGCCTCGCTTGTTCCTGTCTTCTCCCACTGGAGAAACCGCTGGGCAATGAGACCCTGAAGACATCTCTCCCCTTTCCAAATGACATGGATACTAGGATGCATCTCATTTCCTCCCTAGCAAAACCCCCAAATTCCATGTCAAGTCTGTCACCACTGAGTGGAGGAGGAAGAGACACTCACAGCCCCTGCTTCATAGCCCTGAGCTTCCTGTCCTGGGAATCAGGAAATACAGCTCTGGGGTGTGGCCAGACAAAACATCTGAACTCAGATCTGGGCATGGCTGAGATCTGGACCCAGGGCCACCCATAGCAGGCTGGTGGCCGTACCAGGCTCCTTGTCCCTGTGAGAGAACATATAGAGATTTTAATCTGCTCTGCAGTGAGTTCACTGAACATCTGCCACATGCCAGGGGCTGCTCTAGGTACCAGGAAAAGGGTGAAATAAGTAACAAGAATTAGGAGAGCCTTCCTTTCAGGGCATCTCCTCCTGCTTCTCTCTCCCATCCCTAGGCAAACACACATCACTTTCCATTTGGGCCTTTATTTTGTTTTTTTTCATTGTGATCATTCATTTCCAAGTTTTATTCCACCGTAGGATTATCAGCTCCATGGAAAGCCAGCACTCCCTCATTATCTCATCTCTAGCATGGATGGCAGAGTCCCCACATATAAATTGCCAGAAAAGAGACACATCCCTGGCAGCATTTTTATAATAATAAAATCATTAAAGTGCTTACTGAAGGAACTGCCTGGGTATAATATGGTAATAATTTCCATAGCAGGAGCGGCTAAAGTTAATTGGGTACATATAACAAGCTAACATGGAGCATCTTCATTCTCATTAGACCCCTATGCTGTCAGCTCTTCCTTTATTCTGCTTTTACAGATATGGCTCAAAGTTAAACGATTTGTCAATGACACACAGCTAGAAAGTGAAAAGATCTGAACATCTCAGCCACCATGCTACTTTTAGGGTTACTGAGAGGGTTACGTATAGCTGTAAAGGCAAAAACACCAATAACATTTGACTACACCAAGATGTACACAGGACCTACTAACAGGAATTAAATGAAAGAAGTCAAAGTTAATATATGCATACTGATGGGAGCCGGGTGAAAATGTATGGCTGTGTCAGAAAGGCCTACATTCGGGAAAATAGAATGGCGTCTCTAACCTCTCAGTGTCTTCATTTCTCGGTGAAGTTGTATGTAAGCTTTTCCAGTTATCTACTGGTTAGTTTTTTGTCCTCCAGACTAGGTGGAGGATTCACTAATTTGATAGATGAATCCTTGCAGAGATGCTAAGGAGGAGATGTTTGGTCCCTCGGGAAAGGCATCTTATAGAACTTGGAGAAACAGAGTTTTAGCTCAGGTAGGATTTGGGGAAATGACATTGGGTTTATGCTGGCCTGAGGGAGAAGAAGATGGGAGTATAGGGACAAGGAACTCAGAAAGACAGAAGAATAACAGTGTCATGATAGCTACTCCTATTTTGGTATTACTTCTAGCCAGTACTAGGACTTGAATTCAGGGCCTGAGTGCTGTTCCTTAGCTTTTTCACTCAAGGCTGGTGCTTTGCTATGAAACCACAGTTTCACTTCTGGCTTGTGTTGGTTAACTTGACGTAAGAGTCTTACAGACTTTATTTTCCAGGCTGGCTTCGAACCATGATCCTCAGATCTCAACCTCCTGAGTAGCTGGGATTATAAGTGTGAGCCACTGATGTTTGGCTTTCTATTTCACTGGTAAGAGGTCCACTCAAAGTGTAAGCTAAGACAATGGATTTGAATGCAGCAGCATAGAAAGAATTAGTGATATGGATTTAGATTTCACTGGCACAAACCTTTCAGAAACTACCAATGTTGTCCAGGCATAGTGATTCACACCTATAATCCCATCACTTGAAGACTGTAAGTTTCAAGGCCTAGCCTGGGCTACTATAAGCAAGACCCTGTCTCATGACAAATAAACCAAAAAAAAAAACCTGTTAATTTTAAATTTAGGTGTACTATCAATGGTGAATATCCATACTTATCTGAAAATCTATTAAATAGTCCTCCTTTCCTAACAGTATTTCTCCAAATAAGACAGGATTCTCCTCATACACTTGTGACAAATCAAGCAAAAGCAACACTCCCTGCAATAGATTCAGTCCAGGAACAGACATGAAAATCAACAACCTTCTATTAAGCCAGCTGTGGAATAGATGTACAGATAGGTAACACACCAAGCTTCTCACTAGTCTTTTGTTGATTACATACTTTTTATCAAATATACATATATATATATATATATATATACGTATGTGTATATAACTTGTTCATTATAATGGGTTAATTGTGGGACATTTTAAGGAAATTAAATATTTTTTTAAATTTCACAAGGTTTTGTTTGTGAATATCAATCAATTCTCCTAGGAGGGGTTCCATTTTAACATAGACATTTATGGATGTAATCCATGCTAGTTGGAGTCACTCCTTCCATCGATTTCTCTTCCCTTCCTCTTTCAAGACCAGTCTCAGCAAGTTTGCTTGTTCCATTTTTACATACCTGTGCATGAAGTATTTTGACTATAGCCACCCTCCTTCCCCTCCTCTGTCTGCTCCCTCTCATAGTACCCACAGTTGAGTGAAGGCATATTTCAACTCCTAATGTATACAAATTGTTAATTGTATACATTAATTGTATACATTGTATAAATTAATTGTTAATTGTTCGAGTGGGTTTTGCAATGGTATTGCTCACCTGTATGTACCAATGTACCATGCCTTAGATTGATCATATATATACACATGTATATTATGTACATACATAAACACATATGCATCAATCATATACATATAAATATATATGCATATGATCCTCCATATATTTACATCTTAGGTCTGACTCAGTTTTATTTTCTAGTCCACCAACTATCAACTTTTAGAACTTCTTCCCCCATAAACCAAAATTTCTTTTTTTGTTGTTGTTTTTCATGGGGCTTGAACTCTGGGCTTGGGCGCTGTCCCTGCGCTCTTCAGCTCGAGGTGAGCACTCTACCACTTGAGCCACAGCACTACTTCCTAAAACAAAATTTCTTAATGATCTCAGTAATTTTTTTAGGAGAGGAAAGGGATTCAGAAACTAAACATGTAAGCACCTCTCCCATAGAGCTTTAGCTGGACACTAGAGAAGCCCCCTGTGGCCAGAGCCTAGGAGAAAACAGCAGCCCCACCTTCTCTTCATCTTAGCCAGCCTAGTCTACCCAAAGGAAAGCCAGCTCCCCAGACATCATGCAGGAAAAGGGAAAAGGAAAGTTTTTCTCACTTCCTTTCCTGTACCATACCTTGAGCAGCCTCTCTAGGGGTGCCCAGGGGACAGGGCACACTTTGCCCTCCTAAATGAATAGCTGTGGCGATTTCCCCAGCACCCATGGTCCTGAGCATGTGGGGCCAGTTAGGGAGAAGAGAAGGGGAGGAAGGTCCCTGGAGCTAGCAACAAGGAGAACTGTCACACCCGTATGTAGACATGGCTTCAATTAACAGCTTGGGTAAATGTGAATTTAGCTTCTGTTGGGACCTTGTGCTTTATGGTTATAGTGAACCACATCTTCTTGTGTTCACCAAAGAGCAAGTAGATGGTGGAATAAAAAGAGAGCAAAAAATAAAGCTGGGCGCTGATGGCTCACACCTGTAATCAATCCTAGCTACTCAGGAGGCTGAGATCTGAGGACTGCGGTTCAAAGCCAACCCAGGCAGGAAAGTCTGTGAGACTCTTATTTCCAATAAACCACCAGAAAACTGTGGCTCAAGTGGTAGAGCACTTGCCTTGAGCTGAAGAGCTGAGGGACAGCACCCAGGCCCAGAGTTCAAGCCCCATGAACAACAAAAAGAAAGAAAGAAAGAAAGAAAGAAAGAGAAAGAAAGAAAGAAAGAAAGAAAGAAAGAAAGAAAGAAAGAAAGGAAGGAAGGAAGGAAGGAAGGAAGGAAGGAAGGAAGGAAGGAAGGAAGGAAGGAAGGAAGGAAGGAAGGAAGGAAGGAAGGAAGGAAGGAAAAGAAAGAAAGAAAGAAAGAAAGAAAGAAAGAAAGAAAGAAAGAAAGAAAGAAAGAAAGAAAGAAAGAAAGAAAGCAAAAATTAGTCATCTGCCACATGTAAGCAAGGAATGGTGCTTCCAGCCTTACAGAGCCTGAGAAGACAGGCCAAAACTGTGCTCTTGTTACTCTCAGTGGCTAGAATGAGCCATGCAAAAAAGATGTTTTTGAAACATTCAAGTCCAGATTGCTATGTTTCTTGGCTTTAAAGATTTGTAAGTGAAACCATTAAGGGAGAAATAATTCCAAGCTCAACCAAACTTTTGTAGCAAAAACATAGCACAGATCCCAGCTCATTTAATGTCAAAGACAACCTCGACATCAAAGCAAAAATTATTGGTTGATGTTACTCATGAACATGGATGTGACACATTCTTAAAAAACAAACACATGGGAAAACTGAATCCAATGATATGCAAGAAAGGTAATAAGGTGGGTAGGGTGGCACAGATCAGTGGCACTCAGGAGGCTGATGCAGGAGTCTGATGAGTTCAAGGCCATGAGGTAAGACCCTGTTTCAGCAATAATAATAACAATAACAATAATAATAATAAATAGTATATCATTGGGTTATTCCAAGACTGTTTCACTTAACATTACAAAGTCTTGAGTGTTAATACATTTCATAAACAGATCAAAAAAGAAAATTCATATGATCATTGCAACACATGCAAAACAAAAACAAAACAGTTGGATAAAATTTACCAACTAAGCCAGGCTTGGTGGCACATCTCTATAATCCCAGCACTTAGAAAAGAGTTTAAGGTGGGAGGATAAAGACTTTGAGTCCAACCTGAGTGATTGGCAAGACTGTCTAAAACAAAACAAAGAGTAACAAACAAACAAAAAATAAATCCCCCACAAACCAAGAATCTACAGAGGAAAGTCTTTCAAAACATCAGACATGAGCTAGGGATATTGTTCAACAACAACAAAATAAGCTGAATTTTAAATGGGCAAAGGATTTGGACAGACATTTCTCCAGAGACACAAGTGGCCAAGAAGCTTGTAACAGATGTTCAACATCATTAGGAGAATGAAAATCAAAATTGCAGGGAGACATGGCCTCTCATTCATCAGGAAAATAACAATGAACAATAAAGGAAAAGAATCCCAAACCAAGGATTAGGCCCTAGGAAGGCAAGAGGTGCTGTTCAGAGGTAGAGTATTTTACTAGTATGTGTGAGGCCTTGGATTCAAGCACCACTGCCCAAACTAAAAATTAAAGAAAAAGGAAGAGCAAAAAAAGAGGAGAAAGTAAATAAATGTCTCAAAGGATATCAGAGACAAGAAGCTTAGTGAACTGTCATTGGGATAAAAAGGTGGTATTATATTGTGTTGTTCATATTTCCCTTATTGGGACCAAATACCTGAGAGAAAACATTTAAAGGAGAAGTGTATTTGGCTCAAAGCATCAGGAATTGAAGTCTGGACCCATTTGGACAGGACAGCTTAGATCTGGGAGGGTGTGGTGGATCAGATTCCAAACCTCATAGTGAAGGAAGGAAAAAAAGAGAAGGGAGGCGGGGCAAGCCAAGCCTTCAATATTGTTCCTGGGGTGAGAAAACAATATTAAGGTTTAAACTCAGGACGTCTTCCTAACCCTGTTGGTGACTTTGTGGGGAGTTGTTTTTAGATTTGGGTTTGGGGTCTCCCCTCTCTTCATACAGGTACAGTCCTGGAACTTGAACTCAAGGCCTGGGCACGATCCCTAAGCTTTTTTTAGTCAAGGCTAGAGCTCTATCGGTTGATCCACAGCTTCACTTTCATGTTTGTTTGATTTGGATTCTGTTCACTTTTGAGGGTCAGAAATGCCTTTATGAGGTCAAAGAATACTGAAAACATTTTTCACATAAACAAACATTTGTGCACACAAACACACACACACACATACATGCAAGTAGTGAGGGTAGAGAGATGAATGAGTGAATGAATGCATGAATGAGCCTTTAAGGCCAAAACAATAGCATTCTTTAGATGCCCCAGGCACCATTTGGAATCATCTAGTAGGAGAAGGCAAGGCCAAGGAAAACCATTGAGGATAAAGACACAGGCAACAAATGAGGACAAAGTCACAGGACAAAGCCACAGGCAATGTCTACAAGGGAATTAATTCCTAGCTGCCCAGGTCCAGGTGCCCAGGTTGCCATCCTGCAGCAGGGAAATCTACACACCCTGCACTCTCCTGCTTTGCAGATGTTTCTCCAGAGCTGGACCCAAGGGAACCCACTGGGACAAATCAACTTAACCCTAGCAGTTTCAGAATTTCAAGAGGAGCACTGAATAGTATAGCCAAAGGGGTTGGGGACGGGCACAGTTTCAGAGAAAGACTTCCTAGTGACTTACAATTCTTATCCAGTGCCAAGGATAGGCTGGGAAATCCTAAAATATGCCCTTTGTTTTTTCCTCTTTACCATCCCAACCCTTCCCTAAACTCTAAGCATCTAACAAAAGCTGCCAAACTTCTCTTTTGAAGGGTTACACAAATCACCCCCCCCCAACCTTTCCTCCCCTGGGACTTAGGGAGAAACAGCAGCAGTTGAAGGGAATGGGGACCAGGGAGCCTCCCTTGATTGAGCAGGTTAGAAGGTAGCCAACTGTCATGAAGACGAGCTCAACTACTATGTCCATGTCTCCCCAGAGCTGGGGAGGGGATGTTAGCAGATGCCTGGGCTATGACTTCTCATTCCATCTACAACCCAAGTAGATGTTGCTGAGCCCATTTTGTAGATTGAGAAAACTGAGGTTAAAATTTGCCAAAGTCACTTCAAGGAAAGAAAGCGAGCCTGGATTTTCCCCTGGGGTACTTCATCACCTTGCCTAACAGAAGGGTTGGCGAGGATGAGAAGAGACTTCCCAGTCTGGCATTCTCTGGAATATTATTTAAGGATCCCTGGTTGGAGCAGATAGGTTCAGAAATCCAGGTCTTTGTTTCCCATAGGCCTCTGGGGCAGTATCTGAGGACCACAGTCAAACCCTGCTTCTCATCCTATCTACAGTCCCAATGTGGGGAGACCGCAGGAGGAACTTCATATCCAGCCCCTGATGCAGTGGGCTACAGCCACTCGAAGAAAGTTGTATAATGTGCTAAAGGCCCAAATGGACTTCCTGGACTCCCCACCCCAGGCCCCTGCCCCATCATGGAGCTTCTGTGAGCCTCAGTAAATTCAAAGGATGGAATATGAGCACCAGTAATTAAGTCCAAATTTGGGGTAAGGCCTGGCCCTCCTCCTCTTTCTCCTTCAAGCACTCCACACCTCCTCCCCCTCCCCCACCCCAAGAGCTCCACACTTCAGGCTACAATGGCTTTCTTTCTTTCTTTCTCTGACCAGAACAAAGGCTTTTTAAGCCTTAGGCCGTACAATCATGGCCAGCTATTTCCAGGCATTTGGAAGGATCACTTTCATTACCAAAGGCTCCTCCTTCCTGCTGCCCAGACAATGGAGGGGAGGAGGGGAACTACAGGGCTGCTCTTTTCTCCCCTGCAGCTTGGACTTGTGCTCCTCAGACCCCCAGTGCCTTTTTCTGCTTTGCTCTCTGCTCTTTACTCCTTTCTTTCATGGGGAAGATTGATCTTGGCTCAGCAGGTTCTGTGAAGTTTCCTGGCACAAAGCTTTCATCCCCAGCCAGCCTCATCTTCAGCTGTTTTCATCAGAGTGCTCTGAAGGAGGGTCCTCCTCTTCTCCCACTCAGACCTGTATATCCTTTGGGGCCCATCAAACCTGCCTACCATGAGTTCCTACAATGAACTCATCTGTTATTTCTTTGGTGACTTTACCCTCTGTATAGTTTGTCCCCTCAAAGGAATTGGGTATTGGGCAATGTGCTAGGATCCGAATGGTAGGGCCTTTAAGAGAGGCTGATAAAATTTTATAAAAGGATCGATGTAGCCAGGAGTAGTAGGCAGGCCTGAAATCCCAGCACTCCAGAGGCTGAGTTGGGAGGATTTTGATTTCTAGACCACTTTGGCTACATAGCAAAACCCAGCCTCCCATGAATCAAAAAAGAAGGTGGCTAGGGATTAATATCTCTCTTGGAAGTAAAAATTAGGTATCACTTGAAGGTAAGCCACATGGACTATTTGGGACTCTTCTCCCTCCCCACCCCCAAAAAATCTCTTTTCTGGACCAATTTCAAGGATCAGTAGAATTTTCTCTTTTTTTCAAAGATCTTAGAGGAAGCAGAAAGAATTCTACAATCAAAGTAACATGAACAGATTGTAAACCTCGTGGGTTTTGTTTTGTTTTGTTTTGCTAGTCCTGGGGCCCTGAACTCAGGGCCTGGGCGTTGTTCTTGAGCTTCTGTTTTTGCCCTAGGCTAATACTCTACCACTTGTGCCACAGTGCCACTTCCAGCCTTTTCTGTTTATGTGGTACTGAAGAAGTGAACTCAGGGCCTCATGCATACTAGGCAAGCACTCTACCACTAAGCTACATTCCCAGCCCTAACTGGTCAAAACTTTTGCCCTTTAAACTAACAATTGCTTGCAACCAAGTTTCGACTATTCACTCATTTCACAAATATTTAATGAGCGCTTAGTCCATTGTTCTGAGTTTGAGGAATAAAAGCATAAATAAGACAGCCAGAAATCCATGCCCTTGTGATTTGATCCTAGGGAGAATTTTCAGTGGCTTCTGATATAGGTATGTGTGGAATGGTTGTTTGTTTGTTTTTTTGGAGGGGGGGGTGTTGTTGGTTGTTTTTTGTTTTTTTGTCCTTGTGGGGCTTGGACTCAGGGCCTGTGTAATGTTCCTGAGCTTTATTGCTCAAGGCTAG
Source organism: Dipodomys merriami (assembly GCF_024711535.1). Taxonomy (NCBI): domain Eukaryota; kingdom Metazoa; phylum Chordata; class Mammalia; order Rodentia; family Heteromyidae; genus Dipodomys; species Dipodomys merriami. The sequence goes on from NW_027203270.1 coordinate 2,527,793, forward strand.
CACTCTACCACTTTGAATCACAGCTCCACTTCTGGCTTTTAGGTGGCTAATTGAGTCTCACCAACCAACTTACCTGCCTGGGCTGGCTTTGAACCATAATCCTCAGATCTCAACCTCCTGAATAGGTAGGATTACAGGCTTGAGCCTCCAATGCTGGCTCTGTTTTGACAGATGATATTATATTTCTAAAAAAATAGATTGAATATATTAAAATTCAAGTTAAATCTAGGAATGCAGCTCAATGAGAGAGCACTTGCATAGCATGTGAAAAGTTCCAGGTTCTGTCCTTAGCACAGGGGGATAAAGTATCATCCCTCAAGCCAAGGGGTATTTAGGGTAGAAGAAATTAGGACAGCTCAGGAAGGAAAATGGTCAAATGAATCATTTCATTAACTCATTCCTTCTACTTCTGGCTTTCCATACCCTTTGTCCTGTCAAAGATCAGTCTCTAAGATCCATGTTCTCACTTCTTTGTCCCTCAGCAGCACTCTTCAGCAAGACACTGGCAATTGGGAATATATTCAGCTGCAAGTATCAACGACCTCAACAACAAAGTTTTAAACGACAGGGATATTTGTTAGAAGGGGTCTCGGTATTTGTCTATTTTTTTTATCTTTCTGCTCTTCCATTCCAGTGTATTGGCCTTTCTTCCATATGCATATATCAATACCATCCCAGGATGGATAGGTATCATAGCTAGACATTTCTTCTGTTTGCTAGGATGGGAGAAAGAATGGAAAGGAAATGCCTTAACTTAGCTCATCTGACTTTTCCCAGAAGCCCCAAGTAGACTTCCTCTTCTCATTTGTTCCGATCAGGTCACATGACCATATCTAGAGCAAAGGAAGTTGGGAGATTCTGTATTTAGATTTCCAGTTTTCACAATGGAAGCAGTGAGTGAAAGAAGGGGATTGGTGTTCTCCAGAAAGACTTTCAAACAGCAACCCCAAGCCATAAAGGCGATGCAAGCTATCTTAGACTGGGAAAGAAATTAACAACAACCAACGGAAGAAAGAAAGAGAGAGAGAGAGAGAGAAAGAAAGAAAGAAAGAAAGAAAGAAAGAAAGAAAGAAAGAAAGAAAGAGAGAGAGAGAGAGAAAGAGAGAGAAAAAGAAAGAGAGAAAGAGAGAGAGAAAGATAGAGAGAGAGAAAGAGAAAGAAAGAGAGAGAGAAAGAGAGAAAGGGAGAGAGAAAGGGAGAGAGACAGAAAGAAAGAAAGAAAGAAAGAAAGAAAGAAAGAAAGAAAGAAAGAAAGAAAGAAAGAAAGAAAGAAAGAAAGAAAGAAAGATAGAAAGAAAGAAAGAAAGAAAATAGCACATTTTAGCCTGAGTACAAAACTTGTGAACTGGGCCAAAACTAGGTCACAGTCAGTCTGGACAAACCCTAGGCTGGCTAGAAAGCTTCCTTGCTGGGTGGCTCAAGGCTGTGCCAGAAATTTACTACCAAGAAAACCCAGGTTATCTTGTAGAATAAGACAGAAATGGAGGACACTGAGTAAATCATATGGCTTCCTCTGCTGTTAGGGATTAAACAAACAGAGGAAGACTAATCCCCATCTCAGCTGATCATTCAGGCATCAACCTTGGACACAGTTTTGTCAGGAATAAGAATGGGGCCCAGCAGTAAAGTTCATTTTCCCATCAAGTCTATCCTTTTTTTTTTTTTCCCTAGCCAGCTGAATTGGATTGTCTCCTCACGTTACATAAACACTTTCTACCATCATTATTATGAGTCAAAGTGTCTCATTTATGCCAACTCATGGGGCTTTGGGTTCCCACACAAAGGAAGTTGGAAAGTGACATTCCAGTCAAAACATAAGTTTGGCATTGCATAGTAAAAAGGAAAAAGAAAACAAAAATCCAAACAAAGTTTTATGTGTCTCTGCACATGTGTCTGTGAGAAAACACACCCACACACGATGTCAAAAGGTCACACTGGCCTGATTATATCCTAAGCCCAGGCCTGTCCTTGTAGCTCTGACCACATTTCAGATGCTTTAATTTAACAAATGATTTTGGATTCCTACAATGCCTGCCTTTCATCCAGGCAAGTTAAACCAAGTTCTTCTGTGAAGAGCATATAATTCAATATCCTGCTGCTGATGTTCATGAGAAAAGATCTTGGTAAAATGAGTCTAAGCCTCTGTAAACTGAGGATTTATCCATCTGGTGTTCTACCCACCCATCTACTCATCTACCCACGACTGATCTTTCTATCTATGGCTATGCACTCACCCTTCCATCCTTTGATCCATCCATCCATTCACCCATACATCTCTTCCATTCATCCATCCATACATACATACATACATACATACATACATACAACAATGATTCATTTTGTTGGGGCTTTCACTCTCTCTTCTTTCTTCTTCTTTGCCTAGTGGTAATATTCTTTTATCCTGATAAGCCTTCACTTTTTACATGGAATGCTTTTTCCCTATTGATCTTTAAAATCCAGTCAATTCTCTTCTGGAAGGTCTTCCTCTGTGAGAACCATGTTATTTTTTGTCTTAATTCCTGTGTTTTATATTTCTGTTTTATGATATAATAACCTGCTCCCTTCCGCAATGCCTCACTGTTATTTTGCATTGCTCTTGTCTCTTGTGATTGAAATAGTTTTTGTTATTTCTGATCTCTCCAATAGATTCTGTGTTCACTTTTAAAGTCTGTAGGAAGCGAGATTTTTACTTTTTTGCCATTGCTTTCCACAGCTGCTGCCTTGCCTAATGGTATGCAAATCGTAAGCACTCGACAAATACACATATGTTGATTGGATGCACAATTTTCATCTGTGAAGTTGATAATGTTGTTAGAGAAATATTGTGGATATTAACTGACATGGTGTATCTAGTAAATCTCTTCATAAACTGTAAACCCTTAAAGACATTATTATTAATGCTGCTTTATTTGCATGAAAATAAATAACAGGTGAATAGTCATATACACCTACAATCTGAATAAACAAGGTATGTTGAATGCATATCTTAATAATGATGGACTCATTGGATCCTACACAAACCACTTGAGTTACAAAGGTAGATTGAACCTAATCTTGTCTTTAAGGATTAAAAGCTCTTGGTTCAGCAGAGGTAGAAGCAGAAGAGCCTGTGATTCATAGAAGTACATGAGCCTGCAGAAAAACATAACATAGACACAAAGTGCTCAAAGACTCTTAAGGGATTCTTTAATTCTGCCTGGTGAAATAAGGAACGAATTCACTGAAAGACTGTCACTTGAGCTGAACTTGAAAGGACTTAAAAGAAGTATAGTAGACACAGAAAGAAGATGTGAATGTTCTATAAAAGAAATGACATAGATGCGCTGGCTGTGCTTGGAGAATATGAAGCAGGATCATTCAGTGGTAATCTAAAGTACCTATAGAAAATAGGCAGAAGGCAGATACTGAGAACCAGGGCCTGGCCTAGGAGCCATGAGCTTATCAGGGGCTTTATAAACCATCCTGAGCCTTGAGACCTTGATTCCAATAACAATGCAAAATCACCGAGGAAGAAAATGATTAGATTTGTATTTCAGCTAAATGACTATCCGCAGCAGTGTTTTCCACTGCAAATAACAGAAAACTAATTAAAACTGACTTCAGCAGTGAGAGCATGTATTATTACCTCACCAAACTGGAAGGTTAAGGGGAAGCAAGCTGAGGCCATAGTTTAATCAGTCCCTCAAAAACTCCATGTTCCTTCTGTGTCTTCACTGTGCAAGCATTTGTCATTGGCTTTGATCCTACATGGTTACAAAATGGTGGTCTCAGAAGGGTGGAGATATGACTCAAGTAGCAAGCATGAGGCTCTGAGTTCAGTCCCCAGTGTTTTTAAGTGGTGGTCATGATAAAACATCCAAGAACAACCAAATTCTAAAACCATTCCCCCCAAGAACAGCTCTGCCCAGCCCTACCATGTCTCCTTGGGTCACACCATCCTGTGACAAGACAGACACGTTTGTCAGGATTACAGTCAAGGACTCATGGGTACTGAGAGACCAATGGAGAAGATACCGCTGACCTAAAGGAAGAAAACGCAGACATGAAAGAGGACAGGATTTTCAAGATACATCTTGCATGTGAAAAGAAACTTGGCACCTCATGATATGTGAAGGAGAAGGCAGGAGTTGAGAATGTTCCAAGTTTCCAATCTTGGATGACAGAGTGACTAGTGTCCTCTTGCTAGAGAGAGGTGTTTGAGTGGTCATTTGGCATGTCCCCTAACGCCTACCTGCCGAGGGCTGAAAGCATGACAAAGATGATTCATTTAACAGCTCTCTTTCTCACAATCAGTGCAGAGATTTCTTTATTTGTAGAAAAAGGGATGTTTAATAATACCCCCAAACCACAGGCTCTTGTGGCCAGGGCTACACAGAGTACCTTGCACAGAGGAAGGAATGCAGGGTTCTAGCCAGAGTTCAGTCACTTACTCACTAGAGATCTCCACCCTTTCACATCACCCCCACTAAGCCTCAGGTTATGCCTCCTTCAAGTGGGAGAAATACTGATTCCTGAACTGTCTGAGATAATTGGATTCAAAAATATGCTAAGTGCTAACTAATATAGCACCTGGGTGTGGTTTTTGTGGACTATCCAGATGAGAGAGGCAAAAATCCTCCTCCAGAGAAGTAGAAAAGCCCACATAGTCTTCTCCACTCTCCAGAATCTGATGCATATACTGGCTGACACAGATGAGCAAGACATACGTGCTCCTAGACCCTCCCTGAATGAGAGTGAGGAGGGCAATTGGACAAAGAAAAGGAACAAGTAGTTTCAGGTATACAGTAATAGGCCATTTCAGAGACCAGAATTGCTATGATGACAATTACATGGTTAACACCATGCGGATCATGTCCAGGGTCCAGACCCAGGCCACAGGGTTAAGCATTGTACACTCTGGTCTCTAAATGTATTAGCATTGTCAACAAATAAACCCGTGCTATGGCTTGATTGTGTGTGTGTGTGTGTGTGTGTGTGTGTGTGTGTGTGTGTGTGTGTGTGTGTGTGTGTGTGTGTGTGTGTGTGTGTGTGTGTGTGTGTGTGTGCTGGGCCTGGGCATTGAGCTTTTTTTACTCGAAGTTGGTTCTCCATCACCTAAGACGCAGCTCTACTTCCAGCTTTTTGGTAGCTAATTGGACATAAGATTCTCACAGACTAGCTTCAAAATGTAATCCTCAGATCTCAGTCTCCTAAGTAGCGAGGATCACAGGTGTGGGTCACCAGTGCCTAGCTTTTTATTGTTCTTTGATTGCAGAAGGAACATTTTGTTCTTGTTTAGTTGCTTCATCTGGTTATCTGATATTTCTCAGAAATCTATGTATTACCTCAAAAGCCTTAAAATTGAGAAACAGTTTTCTTCTTTAATCAGCTTCAGCCATTTTATGTACTTGTAGTTAAGCATCCTTACTACACAAGTACCTAGACTAATGCTTTGCCACAGTGGGAATTTAATATTGGTTTTCTTTCCAAACTGGCTCCCCATTCTCAACTTCTTCCCTTCTCTGTTTTGTTCTAATGAAATGGTATTGTGACCATTTGGAAGAAAACCTTCTCATTTGCAAAGAAAACATGGAGTCACTTCCGTTCAGAGTCATTTGCTCAATCTGTCATACGGAAGGTCATTCCACATGCTAATGAATGTGGAGAAAGAGAGAGACAGCAGCAGGGAATTCAAAACATTTTTAAACATTGAGGGCAAATATAGATCTGTTCACCCAACCCCAAGATATGATCATCAGGAGCCATCTGTGAATACGTAGAAACAGAATCTGGGGGACTGAGAAACAGAATGATTCATTCATGTGATAATGGTCTTTTGGATTGAGTGGTGTGATGGAGCTAACTTGTAGAGTTAACTAACTACAGAAAGGATGAATAAAAGGATGCATGAGCCCTTGAAAGGTTTGCTTAATTCATATCTAATGGAATCTTACCAGGTAGTAAGGAGTGTGGGGAGTGGGAGGGGAAGGAGTTAGAGAGCTCATCTTCAATATTCTTGCACGAACATGGCCACACTCTAGTATGATTCAATATTAACAGAGTGGGTTACTGAAGGAACACAGAACTCATTTAGTCCACAGGTTCCCTTGGACCCAACATAGGGACTTCACACAGCAGCCTAAACACATAGTTAGCCATTGGCTTCTCAGTCTCTGCTTGAAGTCCTTCAGTGAAGAATCAAAGGACAAAGAGGCAACATGCTGACATTTCTTCCTTACCTGGGTGTTGTCCCTAGGAGATTTAGCTCAAGGCTGGGAATCTACCACTTGAGCTACAGCTCCACTTCCAGCTTTGTGGTAGTTAATTAGAGATAAGACTCTCACAGAGTTTCTGGCCATGATTCTCAGATTTCAACCTCCTGAGTAGCTACTGGTACCCATCAATGTTCTTCCTTTTTATACATATCTCTTCCCTTCCCACCCCTCCCCTCCCTTTCCCTTCTCTTCCCTTTCCTTCCCTTTCCTCCCCTCCCTTCCTGTTCCCTTCCCTCTGACTTTCTCTTCTCCTCTCCTCCTCTTTCTCCTTCTACCCCATTATATGAAAATATTAAAGAGATCATCAGCAAAGTAGTCTGCTTTTCCTTGGCCATGCCATGTTCTTCAGATTCTTATTCCAGACTGGATACTCAGTGCTGTGACACCAAGACTTTTGAAGGACAGGTAGGACAAATTTTTCCTAATAGCAGGCAGTCCATTGAGATGTTCCTTTTATCCAAATCCTAGATACTACTTCTCCTTCATCATATCCAGGCTTATTTTCACAAGCCACCCCAAATCTACCAACACCAACAGAAGCTGAGACCTCCTGAAAACTGCTATGTGGAAGTCAGCACAAATGATTTGCAGCCCCATCTGACATCCTGGGCACAACCTCACAAGAGACCCAAGAATCACCTCACTAAGATGCTTCTAGGCTCTAGCATATTCGCAGATAGCACATTTTAAGTTGTTTTAAGTTGCTAAATATTGAGGCATTTTTTTTAATGCAGCAACATGCAACTATTGGGCTTTTCCTATTGGATTATTTTTCTCTTTCTTATTAATTTATAGAATTTATTAAAGTACTCCAAATACTAACATTTCTTAGCTATGAGAAACACAATTATCTTCCCCCAACTTGGCTTATCTTTTTTCTTTATTCATGGTACTCTTAGAAATAATACAAATTTAAAATTTAATGTAACCAAATCTACCAGCTCTTTTCCTTTATAGTTGAGATTCTTTTAAAAATCTTTTAAAGACTCATTTGCATTTTCCCTTAAATATTTTAAATTTTATCCTTATAAATTAAATTCTTTAATCAGTCTTAAAATAATTGAATTGATATAGCTAGAACTTCTCTTTTAGCATTCTTATGTATAACTTTATTTTAATATATAATTTGTTATGCATTTTTCAGTTTGAAGATTTGTTATTGGTTCTGGCCAAGTCAAAGCACTTACCAAGTGGGTTAGTAATGTTTTCTATTGATATAACAAAATACCTGAGAAACATAGTAAGAGAAGATTTCTTTGGGCTCATACCTTTAGTTTTCAGTTCATCATGGTGGAGGTATGGTAGAGCAGAAAAGCTCACATCATGGTAGAAAAGGAGACAGAGGGCTAGGAGAGAGAGAGAATGCTTGTGCTAGCAGGCTCTCTTCATTTTTCCCTTTAATTCCAACCCAAGTCTATGGAATGGTGCTACCCCCATTCAGGGTGGATTCTCACCCCTGACTTAATCCTTTGCAGAAACACTCTCACAGACACTCAGAATTGTGCTTTGCTGATCTCCTGGACACTTTTAAATTCAATCAAGTTGACAGCCAAGATTAACTACCACAAGTCCACCTTGCCAATTTGAAATCCAAAAATAGCTCCTTAAAAATCATCACACTCCAGTCCTGGTAACTGAAAAGCACCTCCATCTCATAATGCAAACCATCCAGACCACCTTTAAGAGCCCCCATTGTCTTCATAGGCCCACCATTATTCCTAAGCCCAAGTTCAATCTCTCTTCTGACACCCAAGGCAAACTCTTAGCTGTGAGCCCTTGTAAAAATCAACATGAAAATTACATTCTTCATAAAACAGCACAGGGTAACCATTCCCATACCACTGAGGAGACATGGGAGCAAAGAAAGGAGGGATGAGATCAAAGCAAGGCTGAAATCTAGCTAAGTCAGCATTAAGTTCTGTAGTGTCAAGTTTTACATCTATCCAAGGCCATGTAGTGTTTTGATATAAGTTCCAACAGTCTTGGATAGCCCCGGCCCTACAACCTTGCTCATTGCACCTGACAAGGTCTCTCTTGGGCTGGCTTTGCTTACTGCCCACAGCTTTCATCAACAGACATTCCATGTTCCTGGAAGCTCTAATTTCTTAGCAACTCTGCTTCACCCTCCCAGCTTCACCCATCCTCTCAACAAGCTGCCTAGCATGCATGGCCTAGCGTCCCAGACCTTCCTTTGAAGTCTTCATGAAAGCTCCTCTGACCCTATAACTCTTCCATTTTTGTGCACATGCAAAACCAGCATCACGTAGATGACAACAAAGTCTGCCACCAGCTGTCAGTAGAGGGGTCCCTTCAGGTCTCAGCTTTCATAGCCTCTCTGGGCCTGGTAAAATAAATCCTGAGAAAAGAACTTCCTAGGTAATGAACAAGGTGCCCTGGGAATGTGGGAGGGCTCTATTCTCGAGTCTTTTCAAGGAGTTTATATATTTTTTTTTCCACCCTACAGTCTGTGATGAAGTCCAACCAGTCCTCATATGCCTTTAATTCAACAAAACCCATGACTTTGGAAGAAGAGGAGAAATCCCTCCTTCACTGGATTCACACATTGATAGCTGGCAACTCACAGTGGGACTCAGCTAGAGGCTTAGATAAGCAGCTGTGAGCCCCTGGAGACAGAGTACTGTCATCCATCCTCTCCACTTTATATCAGGAGATTTTTTTGTTCTATGTACAGGTGGACTGGCTCAGAAAGCTATGACAGGTGAGAAGGAAAAAGGTCTCTTACTTGAGTATGGAGTAATTGAATCTCTGAAAACTTAACTGGGTCCAAACTGTCTGACACCTTGGAGAAAGAAACACTATCTCTGCCACCACCTCTGCCAGATTCAACATTGCAACCCAGTGCTACCTAGGACACCAGCTGAAGAAGACCAGCCAAAGGCCCAGTGACCAGATGACACAAAAAACCCTGGTCAGGTAGAGACACATGAGCTGGCAGAGAAACAAGAGGTCTTTCTCCTGTATGTTCTCTGAGAGGACTCTTGGAGCAGGCATGAGAGGCACCAAGGAAGAGAGGAATGGACAGCAAAGAGAAGATCTGTAGATCTGATGCTTGAGCTTAGAGCAAGGGTCCTAGGCCAGATGGCCAGGGAGGATAAAAATATCTGAATGTTATGAAATGTTTACCCGAAATGAAATTCTTTTCAACTGGAAGTGACTAGACAGAACTGATATTTATAAGATCGAGCTAACTTTAGGTTTTCCACTACTGAAGCCAAAAAGGGGCTTTTCCATAAAAAGGAAGTAAGTTACAAAAATAAAGAGAACTTCTTGTTGGCCCATGGTTAAGTGATGACTGTTGAATCAAAGTGGCTAAATAAATAAGTAAGAAGACTTGACTATACTCTATCTCCTTTTGAATGTTGAAGGGATCTGGGTCCCATTCCTCAAGATTTTTACAAGTACAAATACATTGTGTGTGTGTGTGTGTGTGTGTGTGTGTGTGTGTGTGTCAAAGCTTGAACTCGGGACTTTCAGTTCTTGCTAGACTTTCTTGCTCACATTGGTGCTCTACTATTTGAACCACACTTTCAGTCCAGCATTTTTCTGGCTAATTGGATTTTAAGCCTCACAGACTACCCTTGAACTATGATTCTCTAAATCTTAGCTTCCAAGTAGCCAAGGTTAAAGATGTGAGCCACTAGTGTCTAGAAGGTATTTTTCAATTGTCTAGGAAATCTTCTACCCTTTGCAAATATGAATCTTATCTGAGTCTAGACCAGCAGTGTCTTTGAGAAATTTCTGTGATATAAATAGTGAATGTCCATCATATGTCATATATCCAAGTGATAGCCATTGGCCCTATGTGGCTACTGAGAGTCTGGATTTTAATGTGATTGAATAGTCATTAATTTGAAGGTTAATAGCTGCATGTGCTAGTGCTATCACATCAGATGATGTAATTCTAAATGGAGTCAAATATTTCTTTCTACCTGATTTTTTTTCTTAAATCTGCTTTCTTGATTCTAGAGTGTATCTTCTTCCTGTTCACTATTGCAAACTAAAATGTCAGCATTACTTTGGCTCTTGGTTTCTGGCTCTTCCCTATCACTTACCAATACTCTTAGAATCACATTTAGAATTATACCAGCCTTGGAAATTTTGAGTACAGATTGGATATATGGTAATATTAGGGAAATTCTTAGATTTCATTCTGCATATTTGCAGACACAGCGATGCCAGGCTTACAACATGCGCTAGATAATAGAATGGGGAATAGATAGAGGAAACAGGTGAACAATTGTTGGACTTTCACAATGGGTTCAAGGGGCACTGAGACTACTCTCTTAATTTGTATATGGTTGTAAGCCATGGATCTTGAATGGCCTCCAAAGGCTCATGTGTTGAAGGAAGCTCCATCTCATGGCACGATTGGGAGATAGTACAACATTTAGGAGGTGTAGCCTAGTGAGAGGAAGTTAGGTCATTGGGAGAGTGCCCTTGAAGAAGATAATAAGACTAACTGTCCCTCTTCATCTTCCATCCCCACTCCTCTTTCACAACTGCCTTGAGATGAACAAGTTTCCCCCATCATGCACTTCTTCCACAGTATGCTAGTGTTACCACAAGAGGATAGTGCCTCAAGGCCATGAACCAAAACCTCTGAATCCCTAAGCCTAAATAAACCTCTTTCCTTCTAGATGGGTTTACCCCAAGCATCTCATCAGATTGACAGAATACAGGTTCATACAATACCTAAATGTTTTCATTTTTAAAAGCAGGACCTGAAGCTGGGTGCCAGAATGCACATTTGTAATCTCAGATATTCAGGAGGCTGAAGCTGAGAACTGTGAATTCAAAGTCAGCCCAGATTTGCATAGTGAGACTTTGTCTCAAAATAAATGAATGGATGGATGGGTGGATGGATGGATGGATGAATGAATGAATGAACTACAAATAAAAGTTCTTAACAAAACAGAAAAGCTCTCACACTACAAAATTAAGTGGAAGAGAAAAGCAAGTTATATGCACTATAACAAGGAATTTATGTACATGGGGGAAAATACAAGGTGTAATGTAGTTAGCTGTCCAGATGGCTGAGTTAAGTTCCTGGCTCTGACACTGCTGCACAATTTCAGGGAAATATTTTTAGCTTTGCTAAATCTCCGTCTTCTTATGTACAAAAGAGCCATGCTCTGTTGTTATACCTTTTAAGTCATTGTGGAAATTAAAGAAGATTATTTGTGAAATACCCAGCATACAACACCAACATAAGCCAAATCACTTATCTGTGGGGTACAGAATCATGAGTGGGTACTCCTGAACCATGAATTTATCTAAGTTTCTACAGGAAGAATTCTTTCCTTTTATACTCTAGAAAGGAAATGAGAGACAGGGAAACAAATAAAAAGAGAAAACTGGGGGAGAGAGAGAAAAGGGGTTTCCCAAAAGAAATGTGCTCATTACCTGGCTTATGTGACAACAGCCCCTCTATACATCACCTTTACAATAAAACTAATTTTTAATAAATAAATAAAAAGGCAGGAATCCTGGTGCTGGAAATACCCGTGCCTGTAATTCTAGCTACTCAGGAAGGTGAGATCTGAGAACTGCAGTTTGAAACCTGCCCAGGAGAAAAATCTGTGAGACTTATTTCCAATTAACTAACAAGCAAAAAGCCACGAAGTGATGCATGTTCCGCACCTGTGTTCCCTCCTCCATTAGCTGGGGTAACTCACATGGTAGAGTGTCAGCCTTGAGAGAAAAAGCCCTGAGTTCAAGCCCCAGTAAACAAAAAAAGAAAGAAGGAATAGAATCAGGAAGGGAGAGAGAGAAGGAAGAAAAAGGTGGAAGGAAGGGAGGGGGAAGCAAGGTAAAAAGGAGGGAAGGGAAGGAAGGAGAGATGGAAGGAAGAAGGGAGGGAGGGAAGAAGGGAAGGGAGGGAGGGAGAAAGGGAGAGAATGCTTCCTCTCTGACTATTTCTGTGTTTTGCGAAATTGTTAGCAAAGCAAACTAATACTTTGTCTACTTAAAATGAGAGCTCCTGCTATGTCTAAACAGCTGGAGTTCCCAATGAAAATGTTTTGGGACTTTGGGGATTGGTGTCAGACAAGCATTCTCTGCACACTACCTCTGCCCCCAGATTGGGTCTTGTCTCTGCAATGGTCCTCCTTATTCCTGACCTCAAAGCTTTCCACATTGAAGAACCCAATCTTTGCAATTTCCTCTTTCTATTAAATTTATATCTTTGCAATAAAATATAGCCTTCCATTTTCCAGCTATAACTCTCCTTCCAAGTAGCAAGGATGTCTTTGAAATTCTAGTTTTCTTCCTCTAGTAACATGGACATATTTCCTTACCCACCCCTCCATACCTTTGGGAGATCAGCACATAAGGCCATTATAAATCTTCTAGTCCAGTTACCTCTTAGTTTTGCCTAAGAAGAACTGGACATTGTCTCTATCATCCTGTTTCTTCTCTATTCACAAAGAAGGCTTTGCATTTTACCCTCAACGATCAGTGAACATACTAATAATCAAGTAAAAAGTTCTTAAATGTGCTGTGATGCCACTGGAGAATGTCCTGCCCAACACTTTCTTCCATCGCTCTCCATCCTTTGCCAGAATATCCTAGGCTTTGGCCCAGGAGATGAAATCCTCTTCAACACCATCAACTCTGCCAGCTGCTCACTCCCAACGTCCTCCCTTTACTCTTCCAAAAGTCATAGCCATCACTGGATAAAAAGATGCAATACCATTTATGTTCCAAAATCCTTAGACATCCTTCTCAGAAACTTAGAACTTTCAGAGTCATAGTTTGGACTTTTTTTTTGGACTACATCATTCAACTGGGTCTGAAATGAACAGAAATGGCAGTGGCTTTTAAGACTCAGTGTAGAGACCCCACTGTGTCTTGGAGTCATATTTCAGAAACATGATACCCCTCTAAGACTGCTATGCCTGGTCCCAGGGAAGAATAAGCCTGCATGCTCAGGTTTTTGTTCCACCTGGCTGGGGCTACTTTCTAGTACATGTGAAGATACTACTAGATGGATACCACTGCATATTCAGTGGTCATATCCTCTTGCCACATTTGCCCTCTTCCATGACCTTAAAACAAAGAAAACAATCAGAAAACTAGGCTAGAGATGTGATCAGAAGGGACTGCTGGTGACTTTACCTGTGATGTATTTTTAAGCTAGCTGGTGAGCATGTATTTGTGTATTACTTATTGACTAGTCTTCTGAACTATTCCATCCATTAACATTTTTTGCAGGTTGCAACTCAAACTCATAAACCCAAAAGCCAATCAGATTATTCACTCTATGGATGGGTTCTTTAAAACTCAATAAATTGCAGCCCAGCTCCTTAATGAGTCTTCTGTGATACAGCCCAATTGTCTTTCTCCCCAAGCGTTACAGGTAAAATGTTTTGAATGCTCCAAAGTCCAGGTGTCCAGAACTCCTCAGAAGGCTGAGATCTAGAGGATCATGATTTGAAGCAAGCCCAGGCAGAAAAGACTCAAGTTCCAAAATTACCAACAAAAGAAGCTGGTCTGGAGATATGGTTCAAGTGGTAGCTCATCAACTGAGCAGGCAAGCTGAACAAGCTTGAAGCCCTGAATTTAAACCCTCATACTGGCAAAAAAAAAAATTAAAATGTTTCAGTCAAGTACTGATAGCTCACACTTGGTATTTGGGAGGTAGAACTCAGGAGGGTGTCAGTTCAAGACCAACTCTAGCAAAATGTCAGCAAGACTCCCAGCTCAACCAAAAGTCAGGACATTGAGACATGTACACAGTCAATCCAACTTATAAGGAAGGTATAAAAGAAGGATCTCAGTCCAGGCCAGCCTAAGCATAAACGCAAGATCCTATCTGAAAAATAACTAAAGCACAATGCTGGAGATGTGACTTAAATGGTAGAGCACCTGCCTAGCAAGTGTGAAGCCCTGAGTTCAAACCCCAGTGTCACCAATAAAATAAAAATAGGTTTATTTTTGATGAATTAGTCCTAAGATAAGTGATTCAGGAGAATAGGAAGTACTACTCCTCGTGGTCACCACAATGGGCAGATTTTAGCCTACAGGAATGAGAAAGCAAAGCCAAAGCAGACACACAAGGATAGTTCAAGGTCCAGAGTAGGTCACACCATTTCACCAGCTCTACTGGTGAGAACTTAGTCACATGATTGCAACTGCCAGGAATGCTGGGAAATATAGTCTCCCTCTGATCAGCCATGTGCCTGTTTATAGTTTTCTTACGTGGCAGGAAAGGATGAATGTCAATAAGCAATTGAAGCTCAGGGTTCCATTCTTCTGAATAGCCTCTGGTAGCCCTGACTCCTCCCTAGCTTAGATGTCCTTGTGCGCAGTTACCACTAGTGATATTATCTCAGGGTTTATGTTCTACCCCAGCTATATCCACACCTGCCCAGGTCCTATGAGCACTTAGGCATGGCTCTGTATCCTTAATGCTTGGTGTTTGCTAGGCATGAGATGTATGTTGAGTATACCTATGGAGGAATTTATGGCGCCAAATGAAAATGCAGGGTCCAGGAGCTGGGAAGGTGGCTCAGTGGTAGAGTGCTTGCCTTGCATGCCTGAGGCCCTGGGTTCAATTCCTCAGCACCATATAAGCAAAAAGAAAAAAGCTGGAAGTGGCACTGTGGCTCAAGTGGTAGAGCGCTAGCCTTGAGCTGAAGAGCTGAGGGACAGCGCCCAGAGTTCAGGCCCCACGACCTGACTCAAAAAAAAAAAAAGAAAAAGAAAAAGAAAAAAGAAAATGCAGGGTCCTTTGTTCAAAAATGGGAAATTTAGTCAGGAGCCAATGACTCGTGCCTGTAATCCTAGCTATTCAGGAGGTGGAGATCTAGGGATTGTGGTTTGAAGATTGTCTGGACAGGAATGTTGAAAAGACTCTTATTTCCAATCAACCACCAAAAAAGCCAGAAATGAAGGTCTGACTCAAGTAGTAAAGTGCTACCTTAAGTGAAAAAAGCTAAGGGATGGTGCCCAGGCCCTGTGTTCAAGCTGTAGTACTGGTGAAGAGAGAGAGAGTAAAAGAGAGAGAGAGAAAGAGAGAGAGAGAGAGAGAGAGAGCATTTTAAAGTGATAGCAGGACATTATACCAAGCATGGAGTCAACCCAGGACCCTTTGCCCCTACATAGGTTGTTCACTAGTCCCAAGCATACAAGTAAATAAATGAGTCCAATTTAATACCAGGAATCACCTTCTAATAGGAAAAGCCACATATCTGTTGTGCATTCACATGCAAGAAGCAGAGCTAAATCAAATTATCCTTGTAAATATTGGGGAAGTAAATCTTTGCTGCCCCACAGGCTGAACTCAACAGAGGTCATCCCAAGGACAAGAACATTCTTCACTTCCCAGGGCCCTGTCATTTGCAAGGTAGGGTACAGCAATGCTGAGCTGCTGGCTTCTCAGCAGTCCAGATGTGTGACAGCTTACTTCCTACCAGGACTCCCTTTCAGCAAGTCATCGTGGTATTTTTCTTACAGTCTCAGAGACTCTCTGAGTTAGGAAGACCTTAAGAATCACTGCCAAGCACTCCTCCAGCATCTGCTCAGACACCTCCAGCAACAGGGAACTTCCTACCTCTCCAGGCAGCTCCTTCTGTCTTTGACAGCTCTGCGGATGGAACTCTTCTGGGAGCCAAAATCTACTTCCCCGTGACTTTCACCAGCTGGGGTGGAGCCACATGAGGAATTAACAAATCCACCTCCTGTGTCACACCCATGTTTAGAGGACTCTGATGTCTCATCTGAAAGCCAACGCAGCCAACAAGCGCATAGGACTGGAACCCAACCACTGATATGTTTGGTTCAGGAAAGATTAAACTTCTGTTTGGGGGGATCAATTGGTAATGTTGAAAAAATCTGGAGATTCTATAAAGTGTAGAATTCAGGCTGCTAAATCGTGGAAGCCCTGGACTAAGAAAATCTCACAATTCCATTTGCACAAAGGACACTAAAGGATAGATGTTGAGTGGGAGTCTTTCACTCTCCACCCAGCCTGCTGCTCTGGCAACTTCATATCCATACATTACTTAGGGTACGTCCACATACCCAGCTTCCCTATTGTATGAGTGGCCAATGCATTGTAAGCTCCAGTATTTATGTTGGCTTTGGGGTATCATTACATAGAATAATTCCTATTTTATCTTTTCCTCTTCCTGTGTGGAATGCAGAAGTGCTGGTTAGTGCTCCAGCAATTGCACTATGACCACTGAAGATGGAAACCACATGTAGAAGTGGGAAAAACAAACAGCAATATCCCAGGTCAATCATGATTCTAGATTTGCTGTATCTGCTGTATTTAGATTTGCTATGTGTAAATTAATTTGCTGTATCTAAGTCTGTATCTAGATTTGCTGATTTCATTCTGTCTGTCACTGAACTTCCTTTACTGGAAGTAAATAAGGTAAATGAAACAAATAGACAGGCTTTGATTAAGTCACTCTTGTTTCAGGCAATTGTTATCATTAACTAAACATAGTTCCTCCCTGTTAAATATTTCTGTGTATGTGTGTGTGTGTGTGTGTGTGTGTGTGTGTGTGTGTGTGTGTGTGTGTGTGTGTGTGTGTGTGTGCTAGTACTGGGGCTTGAACTCAAGGCCTTGTGCTCTAGATGGTATTTCTTGCTTTTGGCTGGTGCTCCATGCCTGAGCCAAGCCTCCAGTTTAGTTTTACATTTTGCTGGTTATTTGGAGATGGAGTCACAAAGGCTTTTCTGCCACAGCCGAGATACTCAGATCTTAGTCTCCTGAGTAGCTAGGATTATAGGTGTGAGAAACTAGACACCAGGTTTTGTCTTTGCCTCTCATTATAAGGAAGTTTCTGCATCTATCAATGTAAAGTGATTAATCACTACCCACAAAAGCATTAATTGGGATGCTTACCTCATATCACACATAGAAATTAATTCAAATTAAATCATAGTTTTATACTTTCAAAAGCATAAAACTCTTCAAAGAAAATGTAATAGTAGCCAGGCACCAGTGGCTCCTGCTTATAATTCTAGCTACTCAGGGACCAAGATCTGAGGATTACAGTTCAAAGCCAAGCTGATCCGGAAAGTCCGTGAGACTTTTATCTCCAATTAACTATCAGAAAACTGGAAGTGGAGCTCAAAGTGGTAGACTGCTAACCTTGAACAAAAAAGCTCAGGAACAGCACCCAGGTGGTGGATTCAAGCCTCATGACTGACAAAAAGAAAAAAAAAAGAAAATGTAGGAGTAAATCTTCGTGATATTAGATTAGTAATGATTTTGTGGTTATGACACAAAAAGCATAATCTATTTTTTAAAAAGTAGATTGATCTTCATCAGAATTTTAAAACTTTTGGGTTGAAGGCATGTTTCAAGTGGTAAAGCACCTGCCTAGCAAGCATAAGACACTGAATTCAAACCCCTGTACCTATGAAACAAAAAATAAAAATAGTGATGCTTCAAACACCACCACCAAAAAAAGCGAAAGAGAATGTGAAAACTATTTCCAAACCTTACACTTGATAAGAAAATACATCCAGAATGAAGAAATATTCCAAAACTGGGCACTGGTGTGGCTCACGCCTGTAATTCTAGCTACACAGGAGACTGAGATCTAAGGATCAAGTTTCAAAGCCAGTGGGACAGGAAAGTCTGTGAGACTCGAGGAGACTCATCTCTAGCCACCAAAGAGCAGGATGTGGAGGTATGACTCAAGTGACAGAGTGCCAGCCATGAAAGAAAAAAACAAGTAAGAAGGTGAGGTCATGAGTTCAAGCCCAAGTACCTGCACAAATAAAGGAAAGAAAGAAAAGAGGGGAAAGAGAGGAAAGGGAGAAAGAAAGGAAGAAAGGAAAGTAGGGAGGGAAAGAAGGAGGGAAGGTGGGAAGTAGGGAAGGAAGAAAAGATTTTAACAGAATGTTTAGAAAGTCACATCTTGCGAAATGTGTGAAGGATTTAAAGACATTTCCCCAAGAAAATACTTACACAGTCCATAATAAACACAATACAGTATACTCCACATGATTAGCCATCAGGGAAAATGCAAAAGGGCAGCAAGAGGCTTCTTCCCCCTCCCCCCCCCCCCTGCTAGGATGGCAAGAATCTCATTAACAAGTCCCTGCTGGCAAGGCTGTGGAAGGATTGGAACCCTGTGCTTTGCTGCTGGGAATGAAAAATGGTGTCGCCACTGTGGAAAAGGATCTGGCAGGTGCTCAAAAAGTTAAACATAGAACTACCATATGATCTGGCAATCCTACTTCTGGCTTGATATCCTCAAAGAATTAAAGGCAGGCACTCAGGTACTTTTCCACCAACATTCAGAGCAGCATTATTCACAACTCAAAAAGTGAAAACAACCTACCTGTCATTCGACAGAAGAATGGATAGACTCTGATCTATACCTAACAGGGCAGAGAATTCAGGGAGGAAGGCAAATGAAATTCTGCCCATGCTGCAGCATGGTTATCTATGTCTCCAACATTATGCTAAGGGACACAGACACAAAAGAAACACACTGTATGGTTCTACTTCAATGAGGGACCTATAAGAGGAAAATAGAGAGAGAGAGAAAGGGCAGGGACTAAGAGGAGAGGGAAGGAAGAAATCAATTGTTCAAAGGAGACAGAATTTCTCTGTTTGCTTTTTTATTTTAATTTTTTTTTGGACAACATCAGGATTTGAACTCAGAGTCTCATGCTTGCTCAGCTTGCTTACTCAGCTGATATTCTGCCACTTGATATTCTGTCACTTGCTTTCTAGTGGTTAATTAGAGATAAGGGTCTCACAGACTCTGCCCAGGCTGTCTTAGAGGAGTGATCCTCAGATCTCAGGCTCCTGAATAGCTAGGATAACAAGCATGAGCTATGGGCTTTCAGCTCAGAGTTTCTATTTGGATGATGAAAGCTATTGGAAATAGATAGTACTGATGTTTAAAACAGCAATGCTGTTACAGTTAATGTCATTGAATTATATAATTAACATAGCTAAGGTGGAACATGTATGTTCTCTGTATGTTACTTTAGTTAAAAAAAAAAAAGTTGGACACCATGGCTCATGCCTGTAATCCTAGCTACTCAGGAGGCTGAGATATAAGGATCAAGGTTCAAAGCCAGCTCTGGGCAGAAAAGTCTATGAGACTCTTAACTTCAATTAACTACCAAAAAGCTGAAAATGGAGCTGTGGCTCAAAGTGGTAGAGCACTGGTCTTGAGCATAAAAGGTCAGGGACAATGCCCAGGCCTTGGGTTCAAGTCCCAGGACTAGAAGGGAAAAAAAGGAAGAATGGGAGAAAAGAAAGAAAGAGAGAAAGAAAGAAAGAAAGAAAGAAAGAGAGAAAGAAAGAGAGAAAGAAAGAGAGAAAGAAAGAGAGAAAGAAAGAGAGAAAGAAAGAAAGAAAGAAAGAAAGAAAGAAAGAAAGAAAGAAAGAAAGAAAGAAAGAAAGAAAGAAAGAGAGAGAGAGAGAAAGAAAGAAAGAAAGAGAGAGAGAAAGAAAGAGAGAGAGAAAGAAAGAGAGAGAGAAAGAAAGAAAGAAAGAAAGAAAGAAAGAAAGAAAGAAAGAAAGAGAGAGAGAGAGAAAGAAAGAAAGAAAGAAAGAAAGAAAGAAGGAAGGAAGGAAAGGAAGGAAGGAAGAAAGAAAGAAAAAAAGAAAGAAAGAAGGAAGGAAAGAACGAGGGAGGAGAGAGGGAGGAAGAAGGAAGAGAGGAAAAGAAAGAAGAAGAAAGAGAACATTGGTAGAAATGTAAAAGCAAGCATCCTCTTTAAAGAAAAATCTAGAACTTCCTCCAGTTGTAAGGCATGGAGTGAGTCACTCACAAGCATTCAATTCCACTCCTATAAATATTCAGAAAGGTTAAAATGTGCATCCACACACAAGCTTTTATATCAATATTCAATGTAGATTATTCGTAATGGTTCCAAAAATGGGGAAAATCCCAAATGCCCATCAGAAGATGTGCTATACAGAACATTGAATATTCAACAATTAAAAAAGAAAGAAGGAGCCGGGCACCTGTGGCTCATGTCTGTAATTCTAGCTATTCAGGAAGCTGAGGTCTAGAGGACTAAGATTCCAAGCCAGCCAGGGCAGAAAAACCCATGCCAGTTGTGAGAAAGCAAGTTAAGTGAGCATTAGGTCCTGAGTGCAAACTCCAATGAATAGGTAGGTTACCGGTTGGCAGGGACAGAGCTGGGAAGCAGAGTAATAAGGAATGACTATGAACACGTATGGAGGGAAGACAGTTCCATTTATTATCCTTTTACTGAGCCTCCTGAGTGCGGAGATTACAGGAGTGCACCACTATGCCCAGCAAGTATAAAGTTCCTTTGAAAGATGACAAAAAACATTCTAAATTTAGATTACAGTGATAATTACTTAAATCTCTAAGGTCAAAATCATTGAATTGTATAGTTTTAAAAGTCTTATGACACACTCATGACATGACAAGAAATGTTTTATTATAACCTTTGGAAAGGAAGCCTAGGACACCTGCTCCAACCTCAGTATTTATCAACCTGTGGTCATCTTCTTTTCATCCATACGCACATTTGCTCTTCCTTACTTCTATTTTATTTATTTACTTAGTCATGGGGCTTGAGCTCAGGGCCTGAGCTTTTGTGCTCAAAGCTAGCTCTCTACCACTTTGAGCCACAGCTCCACTTCCAGCTTTCTGGTGGCTCATTGGAAATAAGAGTCTCACACACTTTCCTGCCCAGGATGGCTTCGAACCAGGATCTTCAGAGCTCAGCCTCCTGAGTAGCTAGGATTACAGGCGTAAGCCACCAGTGCCAGGCCTTACCTTTCTATTATTTTGAAGAAACTTCCAGATATCTTCTCACAGACAACACCAGCCAAGTCTACAATGTGCCTGGCTGGCTGCCTTGTCCCTGGCTGGTTTCACATTTGTTTCTCCGGCCTTCCTGGAGCTATTTCAAGGATATAATAATGACTGGAACCAATTCCCTTCCTACCTAAGCCTCTCAACTTACATAGCCACAGCTGGCATTGCCCTTTGGGCATGTTGGTCCACTGAGGCTGTTTTCATGGAGCCAAAATATGTGAGAAACAGGTCTCTCCAGGGTGACAGTGAAATGGAGGATGGGTCATTTGTTCCCAGGGGAAACTCAAATATTAGATAACTGGTGCCTGCTAATGAGATCAATCATATCAGTGTTTGATTTTCTATGACCCCAGTTTCTGACTCTGTTTTCCCTCAGGAGAAACTTTTCTCCTTGCTGAAAGGTCATGGGTGAAAGCAGCATTTCCTACCCCCCCACCCCCCCACCCCAGGAGCTGGCTCGCTCATTGCTGGCGATGGTCACTCATGTTGACTGGATTCTCCCTACCTTCCCCCTTTATCTTGAGTAAGTGATGTAGGCTCTAGCTCACCTTCCACAAAACTGCCCCTACCCCCTGCCCCTCCTGCTGCTTCCCTGATTGGTGTCTATTTGCTGTATCTCCACCACTGAAAGCCTGACATTTGTGACCCTTATGTTACCTGATTTCAGCCTGACCTCAAGATAGCTTTGAAAATGCTTCCCAAAAATCCTTGGGATCACACATGGCTTTATGTGTGTGCTTGGGCAATCCTCATTCCAGAATAGCTCTTCTCTAAAAGTTGATTTCTACCTGGCTTACCCACAGCCTCTCCTGCTTCTCTCCCATTCCCTGTCTGTCTGTTTGCCTGCTTATCTGTCTGTCTCTTTCTACAAGCAAGCTGTCATGTGCCAGCTACCCCACAGAAGGTCTTCTATGGTAAGGGATGGAAGGCATCCTGCAGGCAACAGCCAGTGAGGGGTGAGGTCTTTAATCCACCAACCTATGGGGCTCAGAATCCCACCAACACCCATGGCATGAGCTTGGAAGTGGATCATCCCTATATGGAGCTAGCCTGGAATGGAAGATCCTGAGCCTGAGAACCTGGTTAAAACTCAGCCTCATTCTCAGCCCCCAGAAATCATACTGTGCCCCTAAGTATAGCGGTGACTTATTATGCAGCAATAGGGCCTCTGTCTCAAGGGTCTTCTTTGGTGGACCCTTAGTTCTTTAACCTTCCAGCTGGCCATGCCACTACTACACCATCAGGGCCACCAGGCTGAAGGGGTTGCATCCATCCGTTTTTGTGTTACTATAACAATATGCCTGCAGCGACTAACGTTATAGAGAGAGGAGATTTATTCAATTCAGTTTTGGAGGTTTAAGTCCAAGTCTGAGTCCAAGCTGATCCCATTGCTTTGGCTGGAGTATGTGTAGGAGGGAGTGGTCCTATCTCAAGCTATGGAGCAGAGAGAGAGTAAGGACCCTCCCACTAGTCTCCACTTCTTACAGATTCCCCAGCAGAGGATCAAGCCTCCTTATGTGGACCTGTGGGGAAATGATCCATCTTGAAACCATAACAAGGAAAATGAAAAATCCCCCAAGGGGACAATGATAGCTCACTGGTGGACACTGGTGGCTCACCCTAGTAATCCTAATGACTCAGAAAGCTGAGATCTGAGCATCATGATTCAAAGCCAGCCTGCATAAAAAATAATAATAATAATAACAATAATAATAATGACTGAGACTCTGATCTCCAATTAACCAGCAAAACCCTGGAAGTGGAGGAATCACTCAGGTGCTAGAGAATCAGCCTTGAGCAAAAAAGCTAAGGGGGTGGGGTCAACAAGCCCCAAGTTCATGCACCAATACTGGCACAAAACAATTTATTAATTAAAAATATGCATCTTCCCAAATAATTTAATACACAAAGATTCATTAAAGCATTGTTGCTGTGGTGAATGCTGGTATCCTCCCCAAAATTCATTCAGCAAGTCCCCATGCTGAAGGCATGCGAAGTTAGGTGTGATGCATCAGTGAGAGCATTATACCTGTAATCCCTTGTATATGGGTTGATGCACAGATAAATGGCTTTTAGGGCCCTGTCATTCTCTCTTTTTCCCTCTCATTCTATCTGTGAAGCAGGAGGCACCACACAGGACACAGGGGACTGCCCACAGGAGGTGCTGAATCTGATGGGGTCCTATCTTTGGACTTGCCAGGCTCCAGAGCTGTAACTGTGTATTCTTTCTAACTCACAGTCTGAGGTGCTTTATTACAGCAGCCAGAGCCAGCTAATACAATCACTGAGGACATTTGCATTTCTG
Source organism: Dipodomys merriami (assembly GCF_024711535.1). Lineage (NCBI taxonomy): Eukaryota > Metazoa > Chordata > Mammalia > Rodentia > Heteromyidae > Dipodomys > Dipodomys merriami. Next base: position 2,551,153 of record NW_027203270.1, read on the forward strand.
AGATCAACAGAAATAGGCTTAGTCTTCAGGAAACGATTCTCAACAAGAGGTAATTTCATCAACCAGAGCACCAACCCGGTCCTTGAGAGGGAAAGAGTCTTACCTTTTTGTTGTTTCATATGTTTTTTGCCAGCACTGGGTTTAAATTTAGAGCCTCACAATTGTTCTGCTTGCTTGCTCAGCTAGCATTTTACCAGTCGAGTCTCACCTCTAGCTTGACTTTGTGCTGGTTATTTCAGAGATGGAGTTTGGTAGACTTTCTGCCTAGGCTGGCTTCAAACTGCCATCTGCCTTAGAAGCTAGGATTACAGGTGTGAGCCACTAGCACCCAGCTTTTTATTCATTTTGTATAGAAAGCACAGGGATGGTGGTATATTTCTATAACCAAAGTCTTGAGGAGGCTAAGGAAGAAAGATCAAAAGTAGCTACCATAAGTCTTACTTTCTGTTACTTACAACCAAGACTATCTGAAGTAATTTAATAAGCTAAGGGACTCTTACAACACATACCACACTGTGACTGTGTTCTCATTTCTCAAGTAAAGAAAATGAAAACTTACATAGTCATATGTTAAATGAAATGAACCCCAAAATAGGACACTGATATTTTTTCTTGCTTACTATTGTTTCTAACATATTTATAATGTACCATGTGATTTTTTTTGTTTCTTTGTAATGTTCCTTCCCCACGGTATAACCCCTGTTTTCACTGTATTTGATGTTGGTGCCCTGCATCATGTATATACATTTCTCTAATTTGTGGAGGGGAAGGGAAAAAACAAAATGCTTTAAATAAGGATACAGGTTGACCCATTGTAACAATGAGATGTACAAGACACTATGTTGAAAACGAACTTTACAACTTTGATGGTGGGGCGGAAGGGATGGTAGGGGAAAAACACAGGAGGAGGCAACAATGCTCGATAGGAAATGTACTCATTACCTTGCTCATGTAACTGTAACCCCTCTGTACAGTATTTTTACAATAAAAAACATGCAAAAATAGAAATTCAAAAATAAAAGAAAACTGAAAAGTAGTGGCTGAGGTTTGGAAGACAGAGTACCCCGTTTCATCCCATAACAATGCTAGGAAGTTGCTTTTATCTCCATTTACAGATTTCTTTACAAATTTAGGAGATTAAATAATGCCCAAACCTCACATAACTAATACATGTACAATGTTCTAATCTAAGTATGGGAGCCCAAGCCTGTAGTCCTAGCTACTCAGGAGGATGAAGAAGAAAGATTACTTACCGCCCATGGCTTGAAATAGGCTTGGGCAATTTAGAGAGATAAACAGGTAAGTAAACTAGTAAATGAAATACTCCTTTCCAATATCCTTTGGTGGTACTTGTCAATACCAAAATCCCTCTGGATATTTTGTTTCACAGCTGGTATGGAATAAAATTTTTAAAAAATCAGTAACCCTAATTCAGGTCAAATCAACCTGACCGTAATTATGTTCATTGCTTCAGAAAGAGCATTTGCTAACTGAGTGCTTGTCACACTGAAGGACGTGGCTACAGCTGAATGGATTTCACAGTCCTAAGACCTGTGTGTCGATGTATATTTCTGTCTACAGGCTCTCACACAATTTATATTCCTCATCCACCCTCCAATGGGTAATTACCCAGCGTCTGTTCTCTGAAAATCTTTTATTATTTTTTATTCTCTCCCAGATGTGGAGTTGTGCTGCAATAATTTCGGGGTTTGGGGGAGAGGTCCAGCTGCTGGGTTTGGGAAATCTTGTTTCTTTTCAATCCTTTCAACTTGAATTTATGATGAGGCCCTTCTTCCAGCCCTGCCCTCTTTGCATGTGTTTGAGTCTGTGATATCTTTGGTTTAATTATTCAGATGTGTCTCTTGCTAGAAAATGTATGTAATGACTGTTGCCCAGATTCGGGAGCCAGGATTAGGGATCTGTATTTTTAAATCCTTGACTTGACCCTCTGCAGTATCTCCAGAGTAAAATGAGGGGAGACCAGATAGCTTGTTAATTTAAAGTTCTACTGGGGTTGAGAATTTAGAAAGTCAAGATGAGGCAAGCCGGACACCCATGGCTCACACCTGTAATCCTAGTTACTCAGCAGGCTGAAATCCGAGAATTGAAGTTTGAAGCCAGACCAAGCAGAAAAGCTTGTGAGACTCTTATCTCCAATAAACTACTCAGAAAAAAAAAAAAAACGTGGCATCTGGCACACCAAGGCTCAGGGACAACACCCAGACCCTGAGTCGAAAGCCCATGACTATGGGGAAAAAAAGATGAGGGTAACAAGGATGGAGATGATTGGGAGAGGGAACAAGGGATGGATGACTTTATTTACATCCAAAGACTACAGCCACTGCTATAGTTAACTAGGTTAGCTTGACTCACTTCTTGGATTGTGAACTCGATTCTAGGTTCTTTGAATTTTACAAGCTATTCTAAGTATTTCTTGCAATGTTACAAATCATCCCAAAATTTATTGACTTACGGGAATATCCATCATTTTATTGGCTTTCATTGTTTCTGTGGGTCAGATATTTGCAAGGGTCTCGGGTGAGCAGTTCTGGACAGTAGTCTCATGCAGTTGCAATCAGAGAATAGCTGCACGGGTGGGAAACGGCAGCACTTCTTTCTTTAAGTGGCTTCAGGGTCTCTCCAGGTAAGAGTTTGGGCTTCCTCACAACATGGCAGCCTCAAGGAATACAGGACTTCTCACCATCGCTGGAGGGAAAATTCCAGGGTCAAGTAACAACTGCATTGCTTGTTCTGACCAGTCTTTAATACTGATCAAACAGGGGCAAATATCATCTACTTTCAAAGGAAGGAGACATAAACTCTACCTTTTGATGTGTGGTGTGGCAAGGTGACATTATAACATAAACCTCCTGGAAGGGAGAGACCATAGTAGCCATATTGTGCCCTCATGATTCTCTTCCTGTCTCACTACTGATTACTCGTTGCTTACCTCTCCCATAACACCTGCCACTGAGAAAATGCCACAGAAATGCTTGATGAAGCTCAATACAACAAAGTATTTATGCTATGTATTTAGTGAGCACATGCTAGGTATCCAATACCAGGTACTGGATCAGGCAGAGGGATCGCCTGATGGACAAGACTGCCTATACTCATGGATCCTACATGGGCTCAGGGATAAAATAGCAACTCTTAAATAATCAAAGAAATAGGTATGGATAAATTGTATGAAGGTGAAAACAAGGAGTTCTAGATGGTTTATCAGGGCAATGTCTTGATCCCACATGGAGTGGGCAGGGCTACAGAAGGGTTACCTGATCAGTCCACAGGGAAGGGAGATTGAGAGTTGTGGAACAGGCAAAGGAACTAAGAGAAAGCCAGGAAGCCTGGACACAGGGGACAAGAGTGCCCAGAGCTGGCTGATGATAGACACCACCAGCTTGGAAAAATGGGTAAAATCTAGGCTCATGGGAATCTTGTAGGGGATTTGGGGAGCAGGTTGGTCCCTGGTAAGTACAAAGTTGTTGTTGTTGTTGTTTTTAAGATAAGGGGATTGAGAATACAGCTCAAGAAGGCCACTTGGGAAAAATGATGGCACATGGGTCTCTCAGCAGCTATGAGGTGATGTCAGGAAAGTCACTCAGGAATGCTGAGGGCTGCTGTCTGGTGACTTAGCGCTGCTGGATTACAATGGCATTGTCCATATTTCTTTCTTCTGATTCTCATACCAGAGCCTCTCATGCACACAGTCTCACTCAGCACCATGTGGCCAAGGGATCTGGGAAACCAAAGACCCAAAGCATGGCTTCCCCACATGCCTCGGACCATAGACCAGGATTCAAGTGAGCTCAAGGAGACTCCCAGGAGGAGAATTAAAAGAGACACTCACTCCAGCCCTACATTTTCACAAACGTGAGAGGCAGTGTGTGCCTCATACTTACTCCAGTGTAAGATGGATTTGGAGCTACTTCCTGATTAGGAAGAGCTGCCACTACTCCAAAGGCCTCAGGGTCAAGGACAAGTCTCTAAAGACAGCATGTCTAAGCAGGGCTAATGCACGGAGGGGAGAAGTACAGTGGTGTCTCTTACCCACAGTTTGTTTTCTGCAGTCAAACCACAGCCTGAAAATATTAAATGGAAGATGTCATGTATTAACCATTAATGGAATAAGAAATAAACATTTCCAGGCCTGGTGCTGGTGGCTCATACCTATGATCTTAGCTATTCAGGAGGCTGAGATCTGAGGATCATGTTTCAAAGCCAGCCCAGGTAGAAAAGTCCATGAAACTCTTATCTCCAATAAACTACTCAAAGAAAATCAAAAGTGGATCTGTGGCTCAAGCAGTAGAGTGCTAGCTTTGAGCAAAAGAAGCTCAAGCTCACCCTGAATTCTTGCCCCAGGAAAGAAGAAAGAAAGAAAAAGAGAGAGGAAGAATGAATGAAAGATAAAGAGAGAGGAGAAGGGGGAGGGAGGGAGGAGAGTATGTATAATACAAGTAGAATTCCATTGTTTCCATGGTTTCAGGCATCTACTTGGGGGTCTTAGAATGTATCCATCATGACTGAGAAGGACTGACTGTATTCTAAGGAAAAAACAGTATGAAAAGAATTCTAGAGATCTAGAACCTAGTTCACCAGTAGAATTGAATAAGAGAAAAAAACTGGACGATTATGTCAGTCACACTGAGGTTCAGCATTTGCTTGAGCTTTGTTTGTGTGTTTGTTGTTGTTTATGTTTTGTTTGTGGTTTGAACTTACAGACTTGTGTTTGCTAGGCTGGCACTCTACCACTTGAATCATATCCCCAGCTCTGCCTGTTTTTTTTTTCTTAATTTTCATACATTAATCATACAAACGGATTTCATTGTGATATTTCTGTGCATGCATATAATGTACTTTAATCAAATCCATCCCCTCTGCTACTCTTCCCCCACCCCTTGTTTTGGTTTTCTGAATGTGAAGGGCATGGGCTAGCATGCTGGACCACGGGGAATGACTCCTGAGACCTCAGAACCATGGGTGAGAGAAGTTGCCTTACTGCAATGAAGCTGAAAGAGACCCATCCGTTCTTGTCAAGGGAAATGTGGAAGGGGGAAGGGGGTACTTCATGCACACTGAAGGGAGAGTGATTGTCATACCAACCTCTTTTTTTTCCCGTGAGGCTTGAACTCAGGGCCTAGGTGCTGTCCCTGAGCTCTTTTGCTCAAGGCGAGTGCTCTACCACTTTGAGCCACAGCATCACTTCTAGTTTTCTGGTGGTTAACTGGAGATGAAAGTCTCAAGGACTTTCCTGCCCAGACCAGCTATGAACCCAGATCATCAGATCTCAGCCTCCTGAGTAGCTAGGATTACAGGTGTGAGCTACCAGTTCCTATTACCAACCTTTTCGAACCATCTCTACTCACACCACCCTGGTTCCTATGCCTCTATCTCTCCCCTGAATTAGAAAAACAGCCTCCTGACAGATCCTGATTCTGCCCTTGGCCTCTGCCAGCTACACAGAAAATATGACCATGATCCTGGCTTCCTCCCAGGCTCTTCAGTGGCTTCCTATGCACTTGGTGTAAAAGCCACCATCTTTTGAGTGGCCTACTGGCCCTGTGTCACCTGGCTTCCCCATGGGATGTGCCTGCTTGGCCCAATTTCCAATGTATGATAATATATTCTGAGTGCCTAGCTCCTGTCCCCTCTCTCAACCACTTTAGACCACAATCAGGGAAGGGCAGAATTTTTGCCAACTGCAGCTATGAAGGAGCCCAAGTCCAGCATTGCCAGAACTCCTGGTTTCCAGGAGAAACCACATATCTGGATTTTTTTTAAATGTCAGATCTGATGTTTAAGTTTGGGAAAATAATATTTTTTAATTTAACATGGAGCTGGTCAAATAAATCAGAGGCCACAGATCTTTAATTTGTGGTCTCTGGCCTTGTGTAAAGAAGCAGAAACCAGGCTTGAAAGGCAAGCTCAGAACTTTTTGTGGAATGGGATGTGGGGATGAAGATAGCTCTCAGAGGGCCCCTTGTTTATAGGTTCCAGTGCAGCCACCAGGGGGAGCTCAAGGCTTCCTTCCTGGGACCACATCTGTCACCTTCCACCCATATAGAGCCAGCTGCCTAGAGGACAAAGAGGATGCACATCTGGAGTGACAGACAAAGTGGTCCAAGACTTTTGGGCCCACGTGACAAGATCTCTTCAAACTCCCCTTGGGATTTCTCGTGGGATGCTCCAGTATCCAGTTGCTCAGGCTCCTCTAGCTGAATTCCTGGAGCTCAATCCTATGGTGTTCAGGTGTACATGAGCAGCCTGCCCTCATCTGCAAAGCCAAGGAAGAATGGGTTCCGTGGGATGAAAGAAAGACCCAAGGATCCCTTAGATTTCCAAGCTTGAACCCTGGCTGGATGGGGATAACTTTGGTGTGAACTACCAGGAGAGGACCAGCAGCTAGCCAACAGCAGGCTGACTTAGAACCCTAGGCCCACTGTGGTCTTGTATGTCCAATTTCATGTAATGGAATGGAATCTCCAGTGGGTTAGTGTTAAGAGGTGGGTCTTTAGCTGGTGACAGGATTTTGGAGAGTTGTACTCTTATAAGGAGGGTGAAGGCCCTTTTCAAAGATGCTTATATGCAGAGTGCAAAGGTACATCCCTGTAATTCCAGCAATTGGGAGGCTGAGGCTGCAGGATGGCAAGTTCAAGAGCAGCTTGTACTATATTAAAAATAATGATAATATGGAAGTGGAGGTGTGGCTTGAGTGGTACAGTCCTAGCTCTGAGCAGAAAAATCTAATCAGGGCTTGAGGCCTTGAGTTCAAGCCCTACAATTGGCACACATTAATAATAATAAAATAATAATAATAATAGTAATAATAGATATCAGGGACTCCCTGACCTCTTCTACCATGTGAAAACACATAGCGGTTACCATCTCAGAAGGAGTGAACCTCATCAGACACTGAGTCTACAGTCTACTGGTGTCTTGACTTCGGACCTCCTAGCCTCTAGAACTACCTGAATTGAAACATAAATTTCTGTTGTTTATAAATTATTCAGTCTGTGGTGTTTACTTATAGGGGCCTAAACAGGTTAAACCCAAGGCCAAACATTCTTCTATCTGTATTTTTTTTCCTTTACTTTTCTTTTTTTTTTTTTTTTTTTTTTGTTCTGGTCCTTGGGCTTGAACTCAGACTTGGATGCTATCCTTGAGCATTTTTAGTCAAAGCTAACCCTCTACCACTTGAGCCACAGCTCTACTTCTGGCTTTTGTTGTGTAGTTAATCAAAGATAAGAGTCTCACAAACTTTCCTCCCTGGGCTGGCTTTTGACCTTGATCTTCAGATCTCAGCCTCTAGAGTAGCTAGCATCACAGGCATGAGCCACCAGCCCTTGGGCTAGTTCTGGGAAGTGATTCAAGTCCAGGGCCACCTGGTGCTACAGCCTATGTTCTGTGTGCCCATTGGCTCTTCCCTCAAGTGAATGCAGTAGTGAAGCAGAAAGGTCCAGAATCTAGCCCAGGGACAAGAACAGAACTTTAGGTCATTGAGTCACATGACCTGTTTGTTGGACATAAGACCCTTCTTTATGGCCTCTAACTCCTAACTGGACACATAAGAAAGCTCTTTGGAGTCAAACAAGAAGAGCCTGGGGTCTCTGAGTCTGATTGAATCCCTTGTCTCCCTAAGCTGCGGAACCAACTTCTCATGGCTGTGTCATTCTTCCCTCTTCCAAGACCGCTTCACAGAAAAGAGGTCCTCCTTGCTCCTCTGACACCTTTTATTTAAAAGGACCCCATCTGGTGAAAATCTGTAAGCTGAGATTGAAATCAAGGAAGTAGGAATGGAAAGCAAAAATGAAGTGGGGGAGGGACCAGAGCCCGCCAGCATCGCTCACCCTGGTGAGGTCCAGCAGAAAGCCTGGCAGGAAAGGTTAATGGACCCCACTTTGGAGTTGAATCAGCAGCCCTTCCAGGGTCCAGAGCTGCCAGCTTTTCCTGGCCTCTCCCCAGCAGCTAAAGTCTCGTGCCTCTCTCAGCTCTCTGGATCCTGTTTGCTCATTGGCTTGGCACAGAGAGAGAGAGAGAGAGAGAGAGAGAGAGAGAGAGAGAGAGAGAGAGAGAGAGAGAGAGAGAGAGAGAGAGAGAGAGAGAGAGAAGGAGGAGAGAGAGGGAGGGAGGGCATAGAGGGAGGGAGAGGAGAGAGAGATGGAGGGAAGAAGGAAGGAAGGAAGGAAGGAAGGAAGGAAGGAAGGAAGGAAGGAAGGAAGGAAGGAAGGAAGGAAGGAAGGAAAGAAGGAAGGAAGCAAGCAAGGAGGCAAGCAAGGAAGCAAGCAAGGCAGGCAGGCAGGCAGGCAGGCAGGCATCATTTGCTGGTACCAGTTGGAGAGGGCAAGAAGAGGCCTGTGCAGCTGTGCAGAGGTAGTGGATATGAGGGCTGAGGATGGGGACAGAGCAAGAGCCTCTCCAAAGCCCACTAGGTACTAGGAACTGGTGATTCATGCCTGTAATCCTAGCTACTCAGGAGGCTGAGATCTGAGGACCTGGGTTTGAAGCCAGCTGGGACTAGAAATTCTTTTCTCTTCTCCAATTAACCACCAAAAATTAGGAAGTGGAGCTGTGGCTCAACTGGTAGCATGCTAGCCTTGAGCAAAAATGCTCAGTGACAGCATCCAAGGCCTGAGTTCAAGCCCCAAGACCAGCACACACACACACACACACACACACACACACACACACACACACACACACACACACACACACACACAATGGTGATTGGGATCTGGGATGTGGGCCTTCCTTCCCAACCCCACTCACTGCATTTAAACTCTTGTACTCAACTTGCCAAATAACACAAGTTCGGTTGATAAACCTCCCTCCAGAAAGCCTTCCAAGAGAAAGCCTTCACTGTGAAAGCACTAATCAGGTCCAGCGAGTAGTCTTTCAGGCACCTTTCCCTGAAATGCAAGAATCCTGTTTCTAATTTACTGATTATGTAACAGAAAAATGTCTTTGCTAATTTTCTAAGAAGAGCACATTAGCCTGCTTAGGGATCTCATGTTTCCTTGTGAAATCATGAATGATATCAGTTCCCTTTAATAAATGGAACCCAGAAGGAACATCCAGAATAATTGCTTTGTTTATTAACATGCAGTGATTAACATTTCAAAAGTAATTTAAATAAATACAGGGTGAATCTGAAATGGGGCCCCCAAGGTAGTGATTGGGACAGAGTAAGCCTGCATTCATTTGAACTTGGGATTTAAATTTGTGTTTTCATTAAGGCTTTCCATGGTGGTGACATATGCCTGTAATCTCTGTGCTTGAGCAGGGTGATTGGACCAACCTACACTATATAGCAAGACCTTGTCTCAAAATAATAATGATGATAACAATTAATAGATGAAATGAGATGCTGCCTTTCTAAGGGGAAGGGGGCTGTTTATCATGGAAATATACAACCAAGAGTCCCAGTTCATGGTCAGGAAGTTCAAGATCCCCCCACAGGCATCAAGACAAAGACAAAGAAGCTCCCCAAGCCCTGTCCTTTTACCTGTGTGCCTCAAACTTCTTATGGCTTTCTGGAGATGGAGGCAGCAGCACAGGACACAATCCATGGAGATTCTTGGAGTACCAATTTTGAAAGCAGAAGAGAGAATTGATTTTTCCCCCCAATTGTTTCTGAGGTTGCACTGTATTTTCCCAGACTATTCTTGAACTTCTATGCTCAAGCAATCCTCCTGTTTCAGACTCCCTGATATGATGGGATTACCACGGTACCCAACCAAAGTCTTATTTCTTTTTATGCTTTCCAAACATCCCAGGTAGCTCAGACAAGCTAAGTAATGACATCCCCCTACAAGATATCTACATCCTCATTCCCCTGATATGTTACCTTGATCATCAAAGATAGGGGAAAAAAGTCTTTGGACATGCGATTGAAGTAAAGATTTTGAGACAGGAAGATTGTCTTGTCCAGAGGATCCTAAATGCTACCACATGTATCTAGGACAAGAAAAACTTCACCACACACAGAAGAGGAGGCAATGTGAATACAGAGGCACCGGCTGGAATGAGGGGCCACAAGCCAAGGAATGCCAAGAGTCTCCAGAGAAGCTGATAGACGAAGACAATATATTCTTCCCTTGAGCCTTGGGACAAGCACAAATCTGCCAACACCTCAACTTCAACTCTTAACGCGGCTAGTGTAACCGATTTCCAACTTCTGGCCTGCAGGACAAAGGTGTTTTGTTGAAAGGCATCAGGTTTATAGTTTGGTTTTTTGGTTTGCTGTTTTGGTTTTGGGTATGAGAGATTGAACTCAGGGCTTCGCACTTGCTGGAAATGCAGCACTTGCTGGAAATGCAGCACTTGAATCATGCTCCTAATTACTTTTCATTAATTTATTACAGTCACTACTAGAAACACGAACATTGCTGTTGGCTATCGTTTTTCTTTCAAGTGCTTCTGAGCTAACACAGTTATTACTTCCATCTCATCGTAGCAACACTGTCTGTGAAGTCACAAGTTTGAAGTACATAAATTAACTATTTAAAGCCTGGTGCTGGAGGCTCATACCCGTAATCCTAGCTACTCCAAAGGCTGAGAGCTGAGAATTAGAATTCAAAGCCAGCCTGGGCAGAAAGGTCCATGAAACTTTTATCTTCAGTTAACCACCAAAAAGATGGAAGTGGAACTGTGGCTTCAGTTTACTCAAGGCTTGAGCAAAAGAGCTAAGGGATAGCGCTCAGGCCCTGAGTTTAAGCCCCAGTACTGGAAAAAAATTTTAATTTAGTATCATTTTATTTACCTGTATAACTGTCTATTGAGACAGTCTCTTTGTGTAGCTCAGGCAAGCCTTGAATTTGTAACACAGCCTGACCTCCAACACAAGCTGCTTCTGCCTCAGTATCTAAAGTACAGGGATTACAGGTATGCAATACTAGGCCCATTTTCAGTATTCTTCCACATGCCCCCCCCCACTAGATCATCAGTGGAAAGACCCTCCCACACACATATGCACACACTTTGTGAAACACTGACCCAACTTCATACAGCACAGAAAGAATCCATGTTGCAGCTGGGCTTTCAAATTTCACTTTCAAATAATCAGAAAAAAGAAAGAATCAGCCCCTTTAAAAATAGAAGCCATCACTCCTGCAAAATTTCACAGAGCCCAGGGTTTTAAATGCAGAATTTAGCAAACTCTTCAATCATTCTTAGTTGAGTAACTACCATATAGATAAGGACTCTTAAAGAGGAAGGAAGGAGCCATAGAATGTGCTGGGAAGGAGGTAGATCTGGTGGCAGACTAAACACCCAGAACTATACACCCCCATGATTCTTCTCTTATCTCAGAACAGAGAAATTCACAAGTAGTGCAGGAGTAGTATGGGGGGAAAATGCAGAGGTAGTGTGGAAATATTATGAATTAGTTAGAGCTCCCAGCTGGAAGAGCATCTGCCAATCATTAAAAAGTTCCCCAGGTGCATACCTGTAATCCTAGTTACTCAGCCGGGCAAGTCCTGAGGATTGTGGTTCAAACCAGCCCAGGCAAGAAAGTCTTTGAGACTCTTATTTCCAACAAACCATCCAAAAGCTGGAACTGGAGCTGTGGTTCAAGTGGTAGAGTACTAGCCTTGACTGGAGCTGTGGTTCAAGTGGTAGAGTACTAGCTAGCCTTGAGTACAAAAACACAGATACAGTGCCCAAGGCCCTGAGTTCAAGCCCCAGGTCTGGAATGCGTGTGCACACACACATAAGTTTCCCAGGACTCAAACAGGAAAACAGGGAGAAAGTAACTCTCATTCTAAGAGTTGAAGCTGCAGAAATTAGCCTGGTTTAGGATTATCCTGTTTCCAGCCAGGCCAGTCTTGCTTAAGCCTATGAGTGGATATAGGTGGGGCAGGCACTATGATTCAAATACATCACCCAGAGTTTCATCTGTTGGAAAGGGGCCCCTAGTATAACAACATTGCCAAGTGGGAGGGAGGTGACTGGGTCAGGAGAGCACGAATCTTCTCTGCACAAACAGAGAAGATTTTTATGTTCTTGTAGGAATGCCTTTGTTTATATGAGCACTCTTGCTCTATCTCATCTTGGGATGCTTGGCTGAGTTCTAGTGTAGCAGGTAGGGTCCCTCCAGGTGCCAATGCCATGCCAGCCTCTAGACTCTGACCTATATATACCTCTTTACTTTATAAGTTACCCAGTCTCAGGTAATCTGTGATAGCCACAGGAATACAACTAAGACAACTGGCTACTGACAGCCATCTTTCAAAAGGAGGCAGGCCTGGATTTGAACCAATATTGCTCTACTTCTTTCTTTTTTTTTTTCTTGCCTTTTATTCTTTTTTTTTTCATTTTTTTTATGGGAGGTTTTGTTGTTGTTGTTGTCATCATTGTTGTTGTTGTTTTCAGTACTGGGGATGGAATCCAGGGCCTGATGCTAGTTGGACAGGTGCTCTACTACTGAACTACCCCGACTCTGTTTTAAGTTAGGATCAAGATTTTGCTCTGTCACCCAGGCTTGTCTCAGGCTTATGGTCCTCCCACCTTGGACTCCTGAGTGCTGGGATTACAGGTATGCATCACTCCTCCCTTCAACTTCCCCTTTACATGCACACTGTTTCATCACAAAGCCTTACTGCATGCTTCAAATAAACTTGACACAAAGGTTAGGGAGCAGATTCTCAAGTTTAGTTTACACATTACTTCTACTGTTGAGAAAAGTCATTTGAGAGCCAACTTCTGTTTATTTCTTTATTTTTAGTTCTAAAAGACAGATAGCTTGAGTGAGCACCAGTGCATCACACCTGTAATTTTAGCTACTCAGGACACGCGATCTGAGGGTGATAGAGGCTAAGCTATCAGGATCGGAGTTCAAAACCAGCCCAGGCAGGGAAGATCATGAGATTCTCACCTCCAATAAACTAGTTAGAAAAGGCCAGAAGTGGTGCTGTGGCTCAAGTGGTAGAGTGCTAGCCTTGAACACAAAGAAGCTCAGGGACAGTGCCCAGGCCCTGAGTTCAAGTCCCAGGACTGGCAAAAAAATAAAAATAAAAGAAAAAGAAAGAGAGGGAGAGAGAGAAAGAGAGAGGGGGAGGAGGAGGAGGAAGAGGAGGAGGAGGAGGGAGAGAGAGAGAGAGGGAAAGAAAGAGGAACAAAGGAACAAAGGTTGGATTTTCTGTTACTTACAATTTGAAAGTCTCTGACAATCCAGAGCTGAGTCACTGACTGCCTCTTGTACTCAGGCACATGATGGAAAGTTGCTTGCCTACTTTGGCTGGGTCATGCCCTCAGCGCAGGGGATAACCTGTACAGCCATACTTGGGAGGCCTGAGACTGAGGAAGATTTTTTTTTCTCCTTGAAGTAGCTCACTTCTAAGATGGCCTGCACTGACGCCTTGCGTGGGGCCATCTTGAACCATAGAGATATTCTAGATATGTAACCAACACAGCCAGGTACAGGTGGCTGCCACCTGCAACCTTAGCTACTCAGGAGGCTGAGATCTGAGGATCACAATTCAGTCAGCTCCAGGCAGAAAAATCTGTGAGACCCTCATCTCCATTTAACCAGCAAAAAGCTGGAAGTATGGCTCAAGTGGTAGAGCACCGAACGTAAGTGAAAAAGCCAAGTGCGAGTGAGAGGTCCTGAGTTCAAGTCCCAGTACTAGAAGAGGGAAAAAAAAGTGTCACTGCTAAAGCAGTGTCACAAAAAACACCAAGACAACAACCTTATGGAAAGTTCTCATGTGGAGAAGCAGAGAACACTAGCCCACAGCCCAGTGAGGGTGCCATCTTGAAAGCATATCCTCTAGCCTTGGTCAATACTCAGATTATAGGCATGAGCAGCCAGGGACATAGTCAGGAACAAGTTGTAACCTCATGAGAAATCTCATCAGAATTTTCCAGCTCAGCAAGTACATTTTCACAATTCGTCCTCCTGGCCACCATCTTCCCTTCCAGGCTCCTCCTTGATTTCCTTGGACTGCCTCTTTCCTCTTAGAATCATCCTTGGGCTGGGCACAGTGGTGGAGACTGCAGTCCCAGCTACTTAGGAAACTGAGACAGGAGGGTAGCTCAGTTCGGAGCCTTTCTGGGCAACATAATGAGAATATGTCTTGAAAGAAGGAAGAAGAGGAGGAAGGGAGAGGAGGAGGAGGAAGAGGAGGGAAGGAGAGAGAGGAGAGGAAAGAAAGGGAAGGGAAGGGAAAGGAAGGGAAGAGAAGGGAAAGGAAAGGAAAGGAAAAGAAAGGAAAAAGGAAAGGAAAGGAAAGGAAAGGAAAGGAAAGGAAAGGAAAGGAAAGGAAAGGAAAGGAAAGGAAAGGAAAGGAAAGGAAAGGAAAGGAAAGGAAAGGAAAGGATGTGTATCTCAATGAACAGGAAATTCCATGTTCCTTGTGAGTCTGCTAACTGTCCCCTGGTCTGGACCATCTTCCTAAAGTATAGAGGGAATAAAGTTCCCACATCTCCTTCCCATGGAGAGGTCTGGGCAGTCAGAAGAGCCCCATGAATTCTGATTTTTCTCAGGGCTTTGGTAGAAGGGGGCTGGGCAGCAGTATGCCACCATTGTCATGGCAACATGCTCCCTGTTGGGTCTGGGCTGTACTCCCAGGGAACTGGTGCCCAAGTAGAGTGGGCATCTGAAGGCAGAGGAAGCAGAAAGGGCCTGAGGCAGTGAACATAGCAGGTGTCCCGCTCTCTCCAGAGGCAGATGGCTAGGGGGAGCAAAACCAGCAAGCCCAGCAACTAGAAAAACGAGTACACTCCACTGAGTGCTGATCAAAGTCATCCACACAGACAAGACTCTCCTCTGTCTGCACTGCACATAGATAATTCCATTTGGTGGCCATAACATGATCAGCTCTGGCCTACAGGTGACTTCTCGTTTCTGACAATAAAACTCAACAAACCCTTTCATTCACTATGCCATTGGTCACAAAACTTAGCTGGACATTGAGATCATTTGAAAAAAAATCTTTCTTTTTTCATTTTCTGTTATTTTTGGCAGTGCTAGACTTTGAGTTCAGGACCAAGCTTGCTAGGTGTGGACGCTACCACTTGAACCACATTCACAGCCTTTGTTGCTTTAGTGACATTTTGCATAAGGTCTCACATTTTGCCCAGGCTGGCTAGACTGATGGCAAGCCAGGTGCTAAAAGGTGTGCATCATCATGCCCAGGTTTTTATTGGTTGAGAGAGGGACACACAGACTTTTTTTTTCTCAGGTTGTCCTCAATCTCTATCCTTCTGGCTCCAGACTGTAATCTATCTATCTAGTGACTGGAAATCTGGTGATAAAGAAATAGTAACAAAGGGGAGCATAGGTCAAGCCGTACAGACTTGAACTCCAGGAGTGGGGCGGGGGGTGGGGAGGTGGGCAGGCCTGGATTCAATTCCCAGGACTAGAATGAGGGTAGGGAAGATGAGAAAAAATGGTATCCCTGAATTTCTGCCTTCCAGGTGTTCTGAAATCTCCAGGAAATTGTCACCTGTGCTGTAGCCAAGTAATGGAAAACATTACTCTAGGCCCAAGGTTCTGAGCTAGATCTGTGCATGAGAATCATTTTGGGGGAACCAAAAGAAGAATACAAACATCCCCAGAACCTCCTCACTACAAACTCCCTTAAGTTGATCCCATGTATATATGTTTTTTTCTTTTTAGCAAATCCGGCCACAGCTGGCATTGCCAACTTAGACCAACATGGGCAAAGCTTTCTGCTGAGAATGATCTGAGGAATGGAGGAAGAACTGGAGGAATTGTAGGCTGACCTGGGTATTGTTTTAGCTCTAGTTGGATACAGGTTGCCTTGAAATTATGAAGACACAGTTATTATCTATTGAGACAATAGTAACCTGGCATTGTTACTTTTGTATGTCTTGCTCTAATACCACGTCACTAGGAGACAGCTGTTCCCAGAGGCTTCCCTAAAAGGCTCACAGAAAACTGGGGTCAGCATTCAAGGTCCTAAGTCTCAGGGATATTAGGCAGCCAGAAGGAACCTTCAGCCTGGGTAAGGGAGTGGTGGGGGAGGGGGACTCATGAGAGCTTAAGTATGGGAGCTGCTAACTTACCTGGGAAAGAGCCACAGGGACAGAGTTCAAGCCTCAACACACACACACACACACACACACACACACACACACACACACACACACACACACACAATTGGAGCTCACTATTGCTAAGATCTATAAGGAGGAAGTAACTCTCTTTCCTGCTTCCCATTCATTGCTGGCTTCTCCTAGGCGACCAGTAATCAACTACTTAATTTAATTTCAACCAGGAAATGAGCTGTTCCCACATAAATGAATTTGCCCAATAATCAAAATTGTTGATTTTACTTACAAATACTTGAGATAATTTGGAGTCTTTTAAACCTCTATAGATGAAGAACCTTAAAAAGATGCTATACACTGAGTTGTCTTGTGTGTGTGTGTGTGTGTGTGTGTGTGTGTGTGTGTGTGTGTGTGCTTGTACTGGGATTTAAACTTAAGCACTGGGTACTGTCCCTTAGGTTTTTTTTTGGCGGGGGGGCACAAGACTGGTCCTTTGCTACTTGAGCCACAGCTCCACTTCTGGCTTTTTGGTGGTTAATTGGAGACAAGAGTCTCATTGACCTTGCTGCTGCCCAGACTGGATTGAATTAGGATTCTCAGATCTCAGCCTCCTGAGTAGCTAAGGTTACAGGCATGAGCCACCACCCCCTAGCTTTTGTACACATTTCTTGCTTTGCTTATTTAAAATTTCTTTTGTTCAATTCTCTCTGAATTCTCGATTCCTAAAGTAGCTAGCATATTGGCTTCTGGGAAAACAAGATTTCCTGTACTGTTTCTCCCAGCTTTGAATACCCAAGGAGGATACTATCAGGTCCTTTTTGGGCTCCAAGATGATTACAGGCTGGACAGATTGCAAGGCAATTTACAAGAACATTCTTAGGAGGCCTTTTGTCCAGTCACTAGATCCATGTAGAGTATTCCCGTTTCTAGGGTACTGACCTTCAGGTGACCTTAGAGAAGGTTTAGGAAACCTTTGTCTGTGAGCCTGTTGGAAAAGCTAAGAAGTTACCTAAGCCTGAATTCTATTTCCTCACCCAACCTCACAGGCTTCAGAAAGAGAAAACAGAAAAAGCCCATGAGACTATTATCTCTAATTAACCAGCAAAAAGACCGAAGTGGAGCTGTAGCTCAAATGGTAGAATGCCAGCTTTGACTGGAAAAAGCTAAAAGACAATGTGCTGGCTCTGAGTTCCAGCCCCAGTATCAACACAAAGAAGGGAAGGGAAGGAGAGGAGGGGAGAAGAAAGGGAAGGGGAGGGAAGGGGAGAAGGAAAATACCCATGCTAACTGGCTACCTCCTCACAATGCCAAGTCTGGAAGTTTCTATCTAGCACTCTGACTTTTTCTATCCAGCCAATGTCTTTTCTCCTGGTCAGAGCCCAGCTCTCTGCATTAGGCTCCCTGGACTTTTGGTAGAGATGACTCTTGACCCCTGACATCCTCTTACATCCTTCCTATGACCTTGGGCTACAGATGTCACCACTCCCATTCTGTGGATGGGAAAATGGAGGCAGACACACTACAGCCACTTGGCCTGACCATGTGATTAGTAAGCAAAAAAGTTGGGATTCAGAAGGGCCTCTTCATTTGAGTTTTCATTAATAAACGGAGAGCTAATTATAGTCATTGAAGAGACTGTTCCCTCTGTTGTGATGAATTCAGAATTTATTTTTAGCCTTCAAAGAATAGAGACTAGAGGGGGGTTGTACCAAGAAATGGGCTATTGCTGTAAATCTTTCCTTGGCCAGCCCTTTCTTTTAGGCAAAAACCAACTCTCCACCACACCATGCATTAGTAAGTAGCTTTATTTTTACTTTTATTATTTTATTTTGTGGAAGCTCCAAACTCTCCAAGGATTGAGGTCCTAAGCCACATTTTTGTGTTTGTGCTGGTCCTGGGGCTTGAACTCAGGGCTTGGGCACTGTCCCTAAGCTTTTGTGCTCAAGTCTAGCTCTCCACCACTTGAGCGACAGCTCCATTTCTGGCTTTTTAAATTGTTAACTGGAGATAAAAGTCTCCCAGACTTCCCAGCCCTAGCTAGCTTCGAACTGTGATTCTCAGATCTCAGCCTCCTAAATAGCTATGATTATAGGCGTGAGCCACCAGTGCCTGGCTTCCTGAACAACATTTAATAAATACAGAAAAAAAATAATTTTTACACCTTGATGGTGGGGGGGAGCTGTTTACAGATGAAAACATCACACTAAGCCATACGGCTGGGAAAGGAAATTAGTGTAAGGTATATTAAATAGGTAGG
The DNA here is from genome assembly GCF_024711535.1 of Dipodomys merriami. Lineage (NCBI taxonomy): Eukaryota > Metazoa > Chordata > Mammalia > Rodentia > Heteromyidae > Dipodomys > Dipodomys merriami. Next base: position 2,569,421 of record NW_027203270.1, read on the forward strand.
TTTCATTAGGTAGCTGGTGAAGAGACCATCACAACTATTCAGGCAGGAAAAGTAGCTGCCCCCCCCCCACCGCCCGCTGTGCATGGTGGAGAGGCATGGCCAAAAAGGGGAGACCCACCCCCAGGGCCAGGACTTATTAGGAGCTAGCTTCTCTGGAGGGGGGCAAAAGAAGCAGAAGGAGTGAAATAATCAAGGCAATGTCTCCCTCCCTCCTTCTCTCAGATAGATAGATTAGATAGATAGATAGATAGATAGATAGATAGATAGATAGATAGATAGATAGATAGATATCCCTCTCTCTCCAAGTATGTAAGTATGTGCAGGAGGTGTCTAACTTGTGTCTCTAGGCAGATTCAGGTCTGGAAGGACAAGTGTTTATAAACTTCTGAGTTGAGCTTTCTAAGCTTTTCTTCAGATCTCCATTTTCTGGGGGCCAAATTTTCCAAGCTTTAGATATGTTAATAGAGACCATCAAGTTGGAGTTGGGTTTGGTACCAGAGACATTTTTCTGTACATGGTTTCTGTTCAGCAGCAGCTAGTTGGATAGTCCCTTGTTCTTTCCTCCCCAAGGGTCATCTGAAAGACTTACCTGCTGTGCAATAATGGAACCAGAAGGCCTTAAGTCCACACACCCTGGGCAACTGCTGTGCAAAGACTTCAGTTTTATCCTTTGATCTTTTTGTTTAGGAGCAGAGGATGCAACTCATGACCTCCTGTATGCAGGCCACTGAGTTACCACCCCAGCTACAACCTTCTACTCCTGTCATATTTGGTCCTATAACTTAAGATCCTCAGAAGCATCTCCTTTCTCTTTTCTCCAGACTTCCTTCACAAGTGACAACTTTAGCTTTCCCTCAAGGTAGCTGGGGTGGGACCAGCCTTTCTCCTGGCTTCGGAGTCTGGGAGGGAGGGAAGGTGGGAGAATGGAAAAGTTGGACTCTGATTTCTCTTCAGTCTCCTCTTCAGCCTCCCTTCTATCCCTGTGCCCTTTTCTTACTGCATATTCTCTGTCCCTCTTTTTCCCTTATTTTCCTTTCTTCGTTTAATCAATGCTTTGTTAGGTTAAAATCGGTTTCAGAGCCGGGCACCGGTGGCTCATTCCTGTAATCCTAGCTACTCAGGAGGCTGAGATCTGAGGATCGCGGTTCAAAGCCAGCCCAGGCAGGAAAGTCCGTGAAACTCTTATCTCCAATAAACCACCAGAAAACCGGAAGTGGTGCTGTAGCTCAAGTGGTAGAGCACTAGCCTTGAGCTGAAGAGCCGAGGGACAGTGCTCAGGCCCAGAATTCAAGGCCCACGACCAACAACAAAAAAAAAATTTTGGTTTCAGACAGCTGGGTGCTGGTGGCTCATGCCTGTAATCCTAGCTACTCAGGAGGCTCAGATCTGAGGATCCCTGTTCAAAACCAACCCAGGCAGGAAAAAGTTCATGAGACTCTTACCTCCAATCAGCTAGCAAGAGGCCAAAAGTGGAGCTGTGGCTCAAGTGATAGAGTACCTGCCTTGAGCCAAAGAACCAAGGAACAGTGCCTAACCCCTGAGTTCAAATCCCAATACCAGAACACACACACACACACACACACACACACACACACACACACACACACACACACACACACACATGTATAAAGGCTTATCTTCTCCAGCCAGTGGCACCACTGGGAAGTAATGTAGTCTTTAGGAGGTAGAGCCCAGTAGGAAGAAGTTAGGTCTTCATCTGGGTACCCTTGAAGAAAATAAGGAGGTCCTGAATTACTTTCTCCTCTCCTCTCCTCTCCTCTCCTCTCCTCTCCTCTCCTCTCCTCTCCTCTTCTCTCCTCTCCTCTCCCCTCCTCTCCCCCCCTCCCCTCCTTTCCCCTCCCCTCCCCTTCTCCCCCTTCCCCCCCTCTGCTTTCTAGCCACTATGAGTGAGGTGAGCAGCTCACTTTGGTACACACTTCTACCATGATGTGTTGCCCAGACATTGGCTCAAAAGCACTAGGGCTAGTGGAACACAGACTAAAAACAGTGAGCCACATGAAACTTTTCTACCATATAAATTGATTATCCCAGGTATCAATGCAAAGCTGACTGCCACATCTCTACATGACAACAGGGTCACATCCCAGTTGAATCTATTCCAGGGAGGGGGATTGAGGGGTCAACAGATGGGCCATAAGGATGCTGTGATCAGCACAGAGGATGCTGGGTTCAGGTCAAGTTTCCAACAGGCTTGCAGCAGTGCATGAGGGCCCAGATATATCACATCCTCACCAATGTCTGTGTTTTCTGTTTTCTCTTTCTGCAGAGAGAGAGAGAGAGAGAGAGAGAGAGAGAGAGAGAGAGAGAGAGAGAGAGAGAGAGAGAGAGAGAGAGAGAGAGAGAGAGAGAGAGAGAGAGAGAGAGAGAATACCAGTCCTGGAACTTGAGTTCAGGGTCTTTTGTTGTTACTTGGCTTTTATACTCCGGGCAGATGCTCTACCACTTGAGCCACAGGTCCACTTCCAGCTTTTTGGTGATTAATTGGAGTTATGAGTCTCACAGACTTTCCTTTCCCAGTCTTGCTTTGAACCATGATCCACAGATCTCAGCCCCCTGAGTAACTAAGATTGCTGTCATGAATTGCTGGTGCCTTGCTATTGGTACCTCCTATGAGTCTGATTTGCTTCTCTTTACTAATAAAGTTGAACATCCATTCATGTGTTCTTGGCCATTTGAATACCACTTTATGAAATACCTGTTCAAGCCTTTCACCCATTTTTGTTTAGTTCTAAATTGGGCAACCTCTATGATTTAAGTATGTGCCATACCCCCAGAGGTTTACATCCCAGAGATGTAATTGTGTTAAGAGTTGAAATAAGGCCTACAGAGAGGTCACAGGGGACATGGCATTCAGAAGGAAATAATGCCCATCCCTGGGCTAAATTGATTTCATCAAGAGTTGCTGCTATAACAAGTTTGATCTTCGTGGCACCCTCTCCAGCTTCCTCTCTCGTCTTGAGACCTCTCCTACACACACCCTTTCCAATCTCTATGTTGCATGAAGCACCATTGCTTTAAGCCAGTGAGATTGTAGATGACTGATTACAGGTAAAACCAGGAGCCAAAATAAATGTGTTTGCACTATAAAGTGTCCAGCCTTGGGTACTTTGTTACAGCAACACCATCATCCATCCTTACCTTTTTCTGTTTTTTTTTGGAGGGGAGTCCGGTCATGGGGCCTGAACTCTGGGCCTGGGCACTGTCCCTCAGCTCATCAGCTCAAGGCTAGCGCTCTACCACTTGAGCCACAGCGCCACTTCTGGCTTTTTTCTTTTTGCTTATGTGGTGCTGAGGAATCGAACCCAGGGCCTCATGCATGCAAGGCAAGCACTCTACCACTGAGCCACCTTCCCAGCCCCCCTTTTTCTGTTTTTATTTTAGTTTCATTTGTCTATTTTTTTAGGTAAGGTCTCATTTTGTATTCCAAGCTGGATTCAAACCCAGGATTTTCTTGCCTCAGCCTCAGAGTGGCAAGTGCCTCTTCTCTATCTTTTCATTGTTGATCTGTAAAAAAAAAAACAACAACAATTAACTATTAGATTAATTATAATTATTGTAATGAATTGGTGTTATCTTTACTTGGCAGTACTGGGGTTCAAACTCGGAACCTTACTATGCTGATGTGATGCTGTTGAGCCATACTTCTAGCCCTGGTGTGTGTGTGTGTGTGTGTGTGTGTGTGTGTGTGTGTGTGTGTGTGTGTGTGTGTGTGTGTGTGTGTGTGTGTGTGTGTGTATGTGTGTGTGTGTGTGTGTGTGTCTATGTGTGTTGTTGTTGTTGTTGAACACACTGGGATTTGAACTCAGTACCTTGAGCTCGCTTGGCAGGCACTCTACTATTTGAGCCATTCCATTAGCTCCAGCACTGTTTTTCATTGAGCATTTTTAGGATAAGGTCTTCCTTCTCACCTGGGCTATCCAGGTAGTAAACTATCCACATGGTTTAGCTTTTCATCATCATCTGCTCACAGGTATGCAGCACTGAGTCTAGCTTCTCTTCCATAGAGATAGAATCTTCAGGACTTTTCTGCCTGAACTGGCCAGGCACTAAGGCCCTCCCAATTTCAGCCTCCCATTTAGCTTTGAGATTATAGGCGTGAGCCACCAACATATGAAAGCATTTTATCTATATCCCTAGGCCTGGGGTGCTGTTCAGGTTTTAATATGTATTAAATAGCTCTTTAGGTTGTTAAATGAACCAGTGCATTGTGAGTGGGGAGAAATACAATTTGGTAAAGAAGGTCTGTATTTCTTTTTTTTTTGTAATAACTTTATTGAAGTATAATTTACACATAAAATATGTTTGTTTGAAGTCAGCAGTTCACCAAGTTGTGCAATCATTACCATAATCTAATTTTAGAACATTTTCACTACCCCAAAAAGAAACCTTGTGTTTGTTTGCTTACTTCTGTCCCCAGGCAACCATGGATATATTTACTGTTTCTACAGCTTTATCTTCTCTGGACATTTCAGATAAAAGGAATCAAATCACATGTGGCCTTTGGCATCTTTAGCCATAATGTATTTGAGATTCATCTTTGTAGTGGCATCCGTCAGGAATTCATTCCTTTTCGTGGCTGACTATTCCATCTTCTAGGTATACCTCATCTTTCTATTCATTAACTAATGAACATTGGGTTAATTGATTTTTATTTGTTTGTTTGTTTTTCTATTTTGAGATAGGGTCTCATCTGTATCTCACCCACCCAGGCTGGTCTTGAACAGTAATTTTCCTGCTTACACATCCCAATTTCTGGGATTACAGGCATCTGCCACCATTTCCAGCAACCGATGGACATTTGGATTATGCCTACTTTTTAGCTCTCCCGACAACGCTACCATGAACACAAATATTTATATGGACATTTTTTTTATTTTTCTTAGGTAGATACATGAGAGAATTGCTAAGTAAATTTATGTTTAAAGTTCTTGTTTTCTTTTCTTTTCTTTTTTTTTGCAGGAACACTATATTTATTGGGTCAATAATTCATTTTTTAGCAATACAAGTACAGAATATATCACAATGCTGGTTATAAACATTCTTTTCTGTTTTTTTTTGAGACAAGGTCTAGGTATATAGCAAGCTGGCTTGGAACTCATGACCCACCTGTACTTCTCCCTGAGTGATAAGATTATAGTTGTATACTACCTTACTCAGCTATATTTAAATTTCCACTTCAATTATTGCCCTGGAAATCTTAGTTCAATAGGAAGTGTTAGAATCAAGTATGGTGGTGCACAACTGTTATCCCAGTTACCCAGGCAACTGAAGCAGGAGGATGACAAGTTCAAGGCCAGCCTGGGTTACATGGCTAAGATCATATCTCACAAAAACTACCAGGATCATGGAACTAGATAGATCATGATAATTACTAATACTGAAGTATTTAATATATCAGACTTTGCTCTAAACAGTTTATGTGTTTAATCATTTAATCTGCTTATGAACTATATAATGTAAATAATGCTATATCATTTTTATAGTACTGAAGAGTGAATTCAGGGTCTTGTGCTTGCTGGGTATCATCTTTTATACACGAAAAGGAAAATAAGGTTCAGAGAGGTCAAGTAAATTTCCAAGGCCACCCAGCTTGAAGGTGGCAGAACTGGGGTTAGGGTATAGGCAATCCAGAGCTTATAGCCATTCACTATAGTCAACTGTCCCAAGTCTCATCTTCAGTACTTAACTTCCATTTATATTTATACCAAGGGGAGATAAGACTGAAGGTGTTGTGGCTAGTCTGGTAGGGATGTAAGTTCCAACACTGCTACTGTAACAATCTCCTTTTCTTTCTTTTCTTCCCTCCCTCCCTTTCTTCCATCCCTTCCTCCCCTTCCTCTCTCCCTCCCTCCCTCCTCTCTCCCTCCCTTCTTCCTTCTTTCCTTCCTTCCTTCCTTCCTTCCTTCCTTCCTTCCTTCCTTCCTTCCTTCCTTCCTTCCTTCCTACCTTCCTTCCCCAGTTCATTACCTGGGTCTCCTGGGAGTGTTTAGTCTGCCTGTAGTTGAGAAATTTCAAATCTTCCTGACATCACAGGTGGCTGGAAAGTAAGGCCTAAGAATTCTGCTTGGCAGGTGGCTGCAGAGGGTCCACACAGAGCCCAGCCATGCCATCAGATTTGACATTTTACCCTTTTCAGAATTTAGTCTGATTAATTTTAGAGGCTGTTTGTATAATCAGAGATCATGGCTCTGTTCTCTGTTTCATGTTTTGTTTGGGGAATCAAAATTTAAGGTTTCAAAGACACAAAGCAAGTACTCTACCACTGAGCCACACTCCCAGCTCTGAAATGGTCTCATTTCGCATTGTGACAAGAGTTTCACTGTGGAATCCAACTGGCCTCCAACTTGAAGTCATTCTGCCTCAGTCTCCTAAGTGCTGGGATTACAGGTGTGCACCACCACACCTAACTGCATCTGTGTCTTGAGTGTGACCCCCTCATACAGGGTCAGTTGTGAAATTTTCCACTGGGGCATCGGATGGACACTTAAAAGTTTGGATTTTGGAGCATTTTGGACTCCAGAGTTCCAGATTAGGAATGCTCAATTTTTACTCAGAGAGATTAAAGAATCTCATTAATTACAGGTTAAGGATCGTACTTTAATTTTTTTTTTCTTCCAGATTAAGCTAACAAAATACCTTTTACTTCTGTGCTCTTGCTTGGCGATCAGCATTTTGTGTGTGTTTGCTGGACCTGGGGCCTGAACTCAGGGTCGGGGCACTGTTCTCGAACTGTTTCTGCTCAAGGATAGCTAGCATTCCACCACTGAAGGCACAGCTCCACTTTCATGTGTTTGGTGGTTAATTGAAGATAAGAGTCTCACACACTTTCCTGACTTCAGATATCAGACTCGGATGCAGCTAGCATTACAGGCAGGAGCCACCAGCACAGAGCTGAGATCAACTTTTTCAGTCTTATCTTTGTAGTACCTGGGCAGGGAGCATGGTGGCCTCCTACCGTTTGTTGACTGAATGAATGAGTGTATGCTCCACAGCCAGTCCATCTAGATTTTCAGGAGAGTTGAACCCAGAAGGGGCCTTCCTTTTGTAGATAAAAGGGAGTGGGGGGACGCGGGTGGTGGAGGGGGGAGACAGGATTGCTTTCACCTTTCACCTTTCCTGTTTAGTCCCTTGGGCCTGACCCCAATGCTACCAACGACTCCAATCCATCTTCCCCTCCCCTCTCCTCTCCTCCCCTTCCTTTCCTACCCGGTCCCTCTGGTGTGACTGGCTTTGCCCTGGGCTTCCCTGCTCAGGCTCCAGACTTCCCACCTGTCATTCACCCATTGTTCAGTTTCCGGTGAGTCAAGTTCAGCCCCAGGTTCGCCTTTTAGGATGACAGCTGCACACATTCCCTCATTGACACCTAGGAGGCGACGCCCTCCCGCCACCGGCCACCCGGGCCCACGCGATCGCCACCCAGGGGCTTTGCCACCCCCTGCGCGGGCAAGGGGGGGACCCGCCTCCGAGCAGCGCACCCCCCCCCGCGACCTCCCTGCACACGATCTGCACGACCCCCACACACACACACCAACCCCTCTACCCGCTCCCAGCCCTTGGCAGGCGTGGCAGTCCCGGCCCGCCCCCGGCCCGCCCCCCGTCGCCTAGGACCGGCCCCGGCCCGGCCCCCTCGCTTGCCGTCCGCGGAGCTCCGCCGGCCAAAGGCGGATGCTCTGGGTCCCGCCTCCCCGGGGAGCGGCGCCCGTCTACGCGCCAGGGCCGATCTCCGCGGCCGCCGCCCGCGCTCCGCGTCCCCGGGAAGTTGTCTCGGGAACCCGCGACCCCCCCCACCCCCACCCCGCCAGGTCTCCTAGCCCTGGGCCCCGCCCCCCGCCGGCCCGGGGGCGTCGCCCGCCCGCGCTGCCCGGCCCGCGCGCGAGTCCCCCGCTCGGCGCCGGTCGTGCGTCCCCTCCCGCCGGCCCGGGGACCCCCTGCGAAGCTCCCCGGCGCGCGGGAGCCCGGGGGGTAGGGGGGAGCCGGGCGCCTGGGACCCCGCGGAGCCGCCGGCCCAGCCCGCGCGGGCTCGGCGGGCATGCAGGCTGCTCGGTGAGCCCCGGCACCGAGGCCATGTCCGGGGCGCGCTGCCGGACCCTGTACCCCTTCTCCGGGGAGCGGCACAGCCAGGGGCTGCGCTTCGCGGCCGGGGAGCTCATCACGCTGCTGCAGGTCCCGGACGGCGGCTGGTGGGAAGGCGAGAAGGAGGACGGGCTCCGCGGCTGGTTCCCCGCCAGCTACGTGCAGTTGCTGGAGGTAAAGGGGTGGAGGGGGGCCCGGGACGCGGGGTTTGCGGGGTCGGGGGGGAGGTGGGCCGGGGCGGGGAGACCCGGGCTGAGGTCTCGCGCGCGCCCGCAGACCTGTTGCCCGTGCTGGAGATGCTGTCCCTCCCCGTCCCCGGCCCTGGCCCCGGGGAGCGGCCTCTGCCCTGCGATCTTTCCGTTCAAGGGGGAGGCGAAGGCAACGGGAGCCCCCCCCCCCCACCGATCCCCCTGGAAGATGTGGGGGACACCGGCCGCCCGAGTGCGCGCCTCGCCCGGCCCCCCGCGGCTGCACGGGGGGCGCGAGAACTTGTTGCCTGGAGTTGTGGAGCGAGCGGGCAGGAGCGCTGCGGGCAGAGACAGGAGTCGCCAAAGGCTTGCGTGAGTCTGGCAGTGTAGTCTTGGGGGTCCAGGAGGTGCCACCCGCCCCCCCCCCAAGTCCCCGCGGCTCCAATCGGAGCCTGGTGGCTGATGGTCGGTCTGCTGTCCGGGGTCAGGCTGCCTGGCCTTCGCTGGCGGGGTGGGGTGGGGGGCGCGCCCACCTGCCGGTCATCCGCATCACCGGTGGCCATCCCTGGCTCCACCAGCGAAGATCATGACCCGGAGATACAGGCAACCCGCAGCCAGCGCTGTCCCCTTACCCGGGGCTTCCAATCCCAGCCTGAAAGTAGCTCATTCTTGGGTCTCAGGCGGGGCCCCAAGGCTGCACAGGACCTGGTGAGCCAAGTCAGCTGGCTGTTGATTGTCTGGGTGACAATCGCAAGGCCTTGGTGTCCTCTAATCGCTGAGCTCATGGTCACAGGCTGAGTGAGATCCGAAGTTTCTAAAGTCCTTTGTCTGTGTGTAGGGGGTGGTGGTGGTTCTTCTACAGCTGACACCGAAAGCTGGCTGACCCCAGCATTGTTGCAAAGACTGCATTAAAAGTTATTCCCGATTTTCTGTAAATATTCTTAAATATACCGCTGCAGCCTGACTAGATCATGGGAGATTGTGTTTATGTCTTCACCCAGACCTATTTCACAAAGAACAAAGTAGCAAATATTGAATGTGACTCTTGGTGGAAGAGGTAAAGGGGAGGAAAGGGAGTTGGGGGTGAGAAGGTTTTGGAATATTTGCCTGAGAAGTGTCTTGTGACTATATCCATATGCATGGATGCATATGTATGATATCTATGGATATATCTACAGATTCACTTGGTAATCTATAAATTATATACTTTCTATCTCTAGATATTTAATATCTGTGGATGAATTTCAAATAGTGAGTAGCCTTCTAGGAGTGGTGATGTTTCCCACATCTCCTTCCCAAGTGGATGGACAGACAGCTTGGGAGTAAAATCTAGGGGGTGTCTTGGAAAGGTGGAAATGAGCTTCTATGGGCTTTTAGCTGAGTCTCTTCTGGGAACTCTCAGTTCTATGTTTTGAACAGCTGTAGCTGTAGGAGAAGCTCAGGAGTGTTCTTTGGCTTTTCTCAGTCCCTTTCCTCTGAGACAGGTGTAAAAGAAAGCAAGTAGCCTCCTTCTTACTGGAAGATTCTAGCTCCAAAGCCCCGGGAGAAACACTTATCTTGAGAGTTCTGGTGGCTTTGTTTCTCCAGGAAATCCTAAATGTGGAAATGGGGTTGGTGGATATCTGTAGGGTAAGGAGGGCTCCTGGCTGGGACCCCAGCCAGCTGCTTTGAGGCTGAATGGGTGTTAGTAAAGTCAAAGTGGCGCTGGTTTGTCTTCTGTGTGTTTGTTTTTATTTTTGTTTTTGTTCTTCTTGGAGAAAGGAAGGGAGGATGTACCAGGCCCCAGGGACAAAACAGAACTAGGATCTGGGAGTCCTGGGTGTGCCAGTCACATTCCCCGGCTCATATATACTCAGGAAGTCTCTGGTGCTTCAGGACCTTCAAGACTTGCCACACAGTGCCCATAAGTGCTATAGAAAGGCTCCTCCAATTGGTTGAGCATCTATTAGGCTCCAGGTGTGGTGTGTGCATCATTATCAGTTTTCTTGTCATCTCTGTGCAGGGTGCTGCCACTCCTATTTTTATAGATGAGCAAATTGTTCCAGGAAAATCTTGTCCCAAGCAGAGGAACGTGGACCACAAGGCCCTGGCTACACAGGGTGTGGAACCAGCTACTCCCAGAAAAGGGATGAGGCCTGTGTTAGTCAGTAGGAGAGAGGGGTTAAAGAGTTGGAAAAAGCAGAGCTCCCAAGAAAGCATCCAGTGGGTAGAGCAGCCAAACACATAAAATCCTGAGACTCGAGGTTCCCAACAGGGGCTCTTGAAGCCAGGAGAGCAGAAAAAAGGCCCATCAGTACTGGAGCATTAATAAAGCCAGGGTTTCTACTGGGGTAATAAGGACCGCCTCCCCCCCCCCCGGCTTCCCTCCCTGTATATCCTGGTAGATGCACCTGGAGAATGACTCCTCCAACATGCACCCAGTTTATTTTTCACCCTTTGATGGAAAGAGGGATGGCAGGGATGTTTGTCTTGTGGAGCAGTGTGAGACACTGAGAACAGTTTGAGCAAAATGGCCATGCCCAAGGATGCTGTTCAGATGAGAAAGGGGAAGAGAGACTTTGTCAGAAGCATGGGCTGTGGTGGAGAGTTAGAGATGACTCTGAAAGAAACTTCCAGTTCTACCCTTGTAGCCAGCCATGTACTCCTTTCTTCCCCAGAGGAGCCCATCATGGTGGAAGTCCTGATTATCAGGGAGATCTATTTAGTTAGGATGGTCAGAAATTGTAGCCCACACCTGGCTTTCCGTGGACAGACTCCAGGAAAACCTCAGCTCAAGTAGAGAAATGTGCAGTACCCTGAGAGGCGTAAGGACTCTGGCCTCAGGGGTCTGGGCTACTCAGGGTATGACACAGTCCTTCAAGGGAAACCAACTTTCTATCCCTCTGACAAAAAGCCTGAGATTAAACAGCTTATAAAGAAGAGAGGTGTATTTTGGCTCATTTGTTTCAGAGGCTCCAATCCATGCTTACTTGGCCTTGTTGCTTTAGGACCTATGATAAGGTTGATCAGGAAGACAATGTGTGGAACAAAACTTCACATCCCATAGTGGCCAGGAAACAGAAGGAACCAGAATTCCCATGTCCCCTTCAAGAGCCTTGCTCTCAATGATCTAACTTTCTCTCATACACCCCACCCTACCTCCTAAAATTCTACCATTTCCCATTAGTATCTCTAGGCTGTCGACTGAACCTGTAGTGTAAGTCTTTAAAGAAACATAAGATCTAAACTATAACAAAGCCTAACAGACAAGCCCCACATTTGACTATAGGACATTCAGGCCCTTAGATAAAAGGAGCTAGAAAAAAATCTTTCTGGATGGTATCTTCAGCCTGAAAGAAGTAGAAAGAGTAGAGAACTCTCCTATCATCCTTTGAAAGACAGGTTAGAGGAGTGAGTTAGTGAAAACCTGAGGCCAGACAGATATTCTGGCTCATGTTCTATCAGCTCTAACTAAGCCAGGCCCTAGATCATCTCCATAGGCACGGGGCCCCCACATGGGAGAAGATTTCCACTAGCTTTCTGGGATACACAGCTCCTGGGATAGGTAGTTAGATGAGGGAGGTTGGATCTCTATTCAGGGAAGACTTGGAGAGTCAGACATGTATGAAAAGCGGTTGAAGTACTGGTCAGGCCTGCTGGCTGGAGGTCCTTAATGGCTTCAGGAATCCCATGTAGCCTACATTTTGACTGGAGAGGATAAACGAGGGACCTACCTCTGAATGCTGTAGGACATCTTCCAAAGCACCTGGAGAGCTTTGGGGAAAATCATTTTGGAAGGGGCAATAATATTGGAATACACACCCCCTTCCTCCCCCCCCCCAACAGACCTTTAACTGGACACAGTTTTAGAAGCCATGATATCTGGCTGCCATGTGTTGTGGCTTGGTGTCTTGGTGGCCTCTCTCCTCGTTGGTAGCTCCTCTTCCAGGGTCTTTCTATGGAGAACTTTCTCTTCAGTGAGGGAGTAAGAATTCTAACAGTTGGTGGCTGGCTTCCAAGAACACAAAAGCATAAATAATAGGCATAGATAATCCAGGCCTCGTTAAAGCTCTAGCTCAGGCCTGGCTCATCAACTCTGCTATGTTCTGTTGGTGAGGTATGTCACGGGACCGGTGTGAAGGCAATGTAGAAAGAGGTGGACACAGGTATGGAAAGAGGTAGAAGCATGCTTCACAGTGGGTCATGGTGACTTTTTAGGGTCATTGTTGAATCTTTATGGATCTTTCTAGAAAACTTAAAATCCATATACCATAACCTCCTATCCTCAAGAGCTTAGGGAGGATGCATATGGGTCAGATGATCTATTCAAGGGGAGGCAGCAGTACCAAGTGGGACTAATGAGAGAGGGAGCCTCTAGAAGAAGGGACAATGTCAGAGACTTGGTCTTTTGGCTTGGAGATGCTCTACTGCAATCCTTGGTGAGTTTCTCCTCACCCGACTCCACAAGTTTATTTCTAGACATTTATGATATATAATGCAGCTAGAATCTGAAATCATATCTGCCTGAACCCAAAGCCAGGAATGGTGGTATATGTATATGGCTATAATCCCAGTATTCAGGAGACTGAGTTTGAGGCCAGCTTGTTTTCTGTTTTCTTTTTCAAAGATTTGCTCGGCTATAAAGCAGAGCCTGGGTTTGCCCATTACTGGATTGTCTCAACGGTCCAGCATTTTGAAAATAGCATTTTTGGTTGGCATGAATCTCTGTCTGCCTGATACTTGCTTGCTAAGACATACAAATTGATGTTAATATAGGGCCATTTCCCCCATAGCATGAAAATAACAAAATTGTGTGTGACCTTGACCTTCATTCCAAGATTTTTCAGGTGGTCATTGACTCTGTTCACACAAAGGTGTCATTAGGGCTGGTGACAACCATGATCTGTAATTGGAACTGAAATTGTCATCTTCACAAAGTCAACCTACCCTAAGGTTTGAAAATCTACTACTGGCCACTGCTTGGTCTGTATCTGTCTAGCAGAAGCCACCCCCATCTCTACATTGTGGTCTGGTCAAGTGTCCACTGTCTGGAACTTTAAAGCGGTGAGCAGGGCTTCTGGGATTCTGTGGGAAATCCTGTGGCATCTTCACAAAAGTTCCCTTAGCAACAAAGCCCCAGGAATCCCTGACATCTATTCATCACCATATGAAACCCTCACATCTATTTCCACCTAGAAACATGAACAAGATGCCGACCTTCTTGTATTCTTCTAAGCCTGGAAAAGCCCAGTTAGTGTCTGATGGCTTAGTGGATTCTACCTGTGAACACAAATCCGGTTCCCACTTGGCTGATGAAAGGAAATAAATGTTTGGCAAACCAGGAGGTCTTGTGTGTATGTAAGTTCTGACTATTACCAGGCCACCAGGAGACATTGCTCTAGCAGCTTGCTTCCTTATTACTCACAGTAGCAAGGCAACTTTTCTAACAGAATGTTAGACTGATCTTCCTGTGCTTAATTAAGAAATTAGTGGATTGTTTTCTCCTTGTAATAGAGACTTCTGGGGTAGTATTTATACCTCTGGAGGAGTAGAAATGGTACCTAACAAGTGTGTCTGGCTTTTGCTTTTGCAAATCAGAGCATAGGAATGTGATATGGAGAAGGGTTAGCTGTAACAGTGTATAAATTATGTCTTTCTCTTTTTTTTTCATACTGGGGATCAAACCCAGGACCTCAATAAAACTTATCACTGAGTCACACCCTCACATTAGACAGTGAGAAGATCCGCTTCCTTCTATCACTTTTTTTTATTTTTGTGTGTTGGTATTGGAACTTGAACTCAAGGCCTTGTGCTCTCAATGGGCTCAAGGCTGACACTTTACCACTTTAGCCAGGCCTATATTTTCTACTCTTTTGCTGGTTCATTGGAAATAAGTCTCATGTACTTCTCTGCCCTGGCTGGCTCCCTCAGATCATAGTTTCCTAAGTAGCTAGGATTACAAACGTGAGCTACTGGCAGCTGGCTCACATTTATTTTTGTGCTGGCACTGGGTTTGAACTCTAGGACCTTGTATTCTCATTCAGATTTTCCACTCAAGTCTGGCACTTTATTTATTTATTTTTTGGGGGGGGGTCTGGTCGTGGGGCCTGAACTCTGGGCCTGGGTGCTGTCCCTCAGCTCTTCAGCTCAAGGCTAGCGCTCTACCACTTGAGCCATAGCGCCACTTCCGGCTTTTTTCTTTTTGCTCATGTGGTACTGAGGAATCGAACCCAAGGCCTCATGCATGCAAGGCAAGCACTCTACCACTGAGCTACCTTCCCAGCCCAAGTCTGGCACTTTAACACTTGAGACACACCTCCACTTCCATATTTTTGTCTGTCAGTCGGAGATAAGAGTCTCATAGACATTCCTACCGAGGCTGGCTTCTGAGATCTGAGGGTCTCGGCCTCCTGAATCGCTAGGATTCCAGATGTGAGACACCAGTGCCCAGCATCCTTGATCATCTTTTACATGTCCTCTCTCTATCTCCAGGTAAAAATTTGTTCTGTTAATGTAACTTCCTGGTTCACTGTATCTCTACTTTTTTCCAGCTACAAATTGAAATCCAGATTGAACTTCCAGATACTCATATTCACACATCAAAACTAAGCTCATAATCTCAGATCTCTCTTCAATCTCTGGTTCCTCCACCCTCCAAACCTTAGTGGATGTCACCACCATCTGTCTGTCAAGTCCCCTGATATTTCCACTGTCTCCCCTCCTCCCCTGTTCACCAGGTTAGCAAGCACTGCCCATGGTCACTTAGAAGCCTTTTTTAATTTTTCTTTCAGAGTTTTCACCTCTGTACTTGGGTTTGTAAACCTTTTCTGGAAAAGGACAGGAAACATTTTAGGCATTGCCAGTCAAGAGGGAAGCTTGAGCCAACGCTGCCTGCCTGTGATCTGTAGTGTGCCAGAGACAGGGAGAAGTGGGAAGAGCACCCTGAGGGAGCTCTGCCACAGCAACTCGGTCTGCTGCTGGAGGTGAAGCCTCCATAGACAAGCCACAGACCCATGTGTGTACTTGTGTTCTGACAAAACTTTATTTGGGTCTTAAGTGTCCTCCAAAGGCCCACACATTAGAGAGTGGGCCCCAGCATGGTGCTACCAAGAAGGAGTGAAATAAGTGGAGCCTAGTGAGAGGTCTTCAGGTCATTGGGTTATGTACTTGAAGGGGAGTATGGGACTTTGTTCACTCTCCTTTTCACCTTCCCATTCTGAAGTGAATGGTTTTGCTCTGCCACATACTCCCACACGAGGGGCTATCCGATGCTGTTGCCTAAAGCAACAGGTCTGCCCCACCATGCACTGGGATTTTCAAAACTATGAACCAGAGCTTCTCTTCCTCTCTCTCTCTCTCTCTCTCTCTCTCTCTCTCTCTCTCTCTCTCTCTCTCTCTCTCTCTCTCTCTCTCTCTCTCGTCAGTTGTGGTGCTTGAACTCAGGGCCTGGAAGGCTAGTACTCTACCACTTTGAGCCACAGCACTACTTCTTTTCTGGTGGCTCATTGGAGATAAGAGTCTTACAAACTTTCCTGCCCTGGCTTTGTACCACCTCCCTCAGATCTCAGTCTCCTGAGTAGCTAGGATTATAGGCATTATAGGATTATAGGATTATAGGATTGAGACACAGAAGCCTGGAAGAGCTTTTCTCCTTACAAAAGAAATAATAGAGGCTGGGAAGGTGGCCCAGTGGTAGAGAGCTTGCCTTGCATGCATGAGGCTCTGGGTTTGATTCCTCAGCACCACATAAGCAGAAAAAGCCGGAAGTGGCACTGTGGCTCAAGTGGTAGAGCACTAGCCTTGAGCCGAAGAGCTGAGGGACAGCACCCAGTCCCAGAGCTCAGGCTCCATAACCGACAAAAAGAAAGAAGGAAAGAAAGAAAGAAAGAAGGAAGGAAGGAAGGAAGGAAGGAAGGAAGGAAGGAAGAAAGAAAGAAAGAAAGAAAGAAAGAAAGAAAGAAAGAAAGAAAGAAAGAAAGAAAGAAAGAAAGATGGATACGGGAGGCCTCACAAAGGTAGAGTACCTGCCTAAAATGTACGAAGCCCTGAGTTTAATCCCCAATGACTCTCAATATGAAAGGGTAGCATACTGGTATGGCACTTGTCTATCATGTTTGAGGCCCTGGGTTTGATCCAGTGCCAATAAACAAATAAATAAATATATTGTTTATTGGAATTTATATTTGAACTTGTTATCTTCCTTATGTGCCATGAAGTTTTCTGATGTGTGTATATGTATGTGTGTGTGTGTGTGTGTGTGTGTGTGTGTGTGTGTGTGTGTGTGTGTGTGTGTGTGTGTGTGTGTGAGAGAGAGAGAGAGAGAGAGAGAGAGAAAGTAATGTGATTTGAATTCAAGGCCTGTGTGCTATCCTTTCGCTTTTATACTCAAGGCTGATGCTTTGCCATTTGAGCCACACTTTTACTTCTAGATTCTTGCTGGTTAATAGGAGATAAGAGTTCCATGTACTTTTCCTGCCTGGAATGAATTTGAACTATAATCGTTAGATGCCTGAGTAGCTAGGATTACAAGCGTGAGCCACCAGGGCCCAGCTTGTTATTTATTTATGTATTTATATCATGAAAGACAACAATAATACATTGGTATGTGAAAAGGCAAAGCAGTTAGGCAAAAACCTTATAATAGAAGACATACAAAGTCACTTACAAAAATCCATCTCACTAGTAATCAAACGATTGTAAATGAGGCAGACATGAGGTGCTGATTTCAAGCTCCAGTGACACCCAAGGTTGTTTTTTGCTGTTGTTGTTGTTGTTAATTTTTTATGAAAAGATGTCTTTACTCAGATGTGGTGGTTCAGACCTGTAGCCCTAGCTACTGGGGAGGTGGACATGAGGGGCAGTTCAAGGTCAGCTCAGTATAAATTATTTCTTGAAACTCTATCTCAATTATTGTCTGGGCATAGTGGCATGCACCTTTTATCTCAGCTACAGTAGTAACCCAATGGCTTAGAAAAAAATGGCACACACCTGTCATCCCCAGAGATACACACAGAGAAATGTAAATAGGAGGAACATAGTCCAGTCCAGCTCAGGGAAAAAGTGAGACCCTACCTCAAAAATAACCAGTAGAAAAAGGGGATGGAGACATGACTGAAGTGGTAGAGCACCTACCTAGTATTGAGAGACCAAAAACTCTTAAAAATAATATCAAAATCATTTTAGAAAGTGTGTATTTTGGAAGTGACACTATGGCTCAAAGTGGTAGAGCCCTAGACTTAAGTGAAGAAGTTGAGAGACAGTGCCCAGGCACTGAGTTCAAGCCCCACAACTGACAACAACAACAACACAATATAATGTACAAAATGTGTATTTCCAGGCAACAGGAAAATTTAAAAGCATGGTATTTAAAATTTAAAATTTAAAAGCATGGTATTTAAAAGCATGAACAACACACATAGCCTCACAGTTGCATTTCTAGAAATTTCCATTTAGGAGGCCTCTGCTAGGCCTCCTCATGTCCCTTGAGGGTAGAGATTGGCTACATCCTAAATATCCACCTGGGGGAACTGGTTAAAATCAGGCTTTAGATTTGTGCTCAACACAAATCTAGGTGTGCGCACATGCGCACACACACCATACAACACAACTAAATTGAAGCTGAATTTCAAAACTAAAAATGCTGCCAATGATGCTGCCGATTCTCAAGAAATTGGCATCGTTTAAACTTCTTATGGTGAAGATAAATAGTTGGTGTTTTGTTGTGAGTAAACTGCTTTTTAAGAACAGGACTATGTGTACAGCGCATTCCCTAAGTACAGGTTGAAAGACTACACTGTGGTCCCAGGCCACTCTATTTGAAATATCCCAAGTTAACAACAGGTTTTTGTTATTTGGGGGTTGGGGTAGGACATAAAAAAAAATGCCAGTATTCCTCTGAAACCAAGTCTGGTGTGTCTGTGGTGTGACTGTCTGTCACCTTGTCGTACAAAGGACTTAAGGCAGCTTACCAAAAAGCATATGGCACATTCAGATAACAGCATAAATGTGTGAAATTCGAGGAAGGAGAGAGGAGAAAACAAGGAAAAAGAAAAAGATGATGGAGTGAAATTTGAGTGATAGGGCTTGAGTTAGAAAGGGTTGATCAGATTCAAGAGAGGTCCTCCCTTCAAATAATGATAGGTTTGGTCACTTCCCAGGGAAGAGTAACAGCAATGTTCCAAACACAGTCAGTCACATTAGGGGCAGAGACAATCTTATCAGTCAGGATGGGTTAAAAGAAGTTGCCTTACTAAAACAATCTCAGTGACTTAAAACAAGATAGGTTTGCTTCTTGCTCCTGCTGTGTCTGATCAGAGTTAGTTTGAGGCTACACAACCTCAGGACCCAGGGTTATAGAGTAACCGCTCTTGGAATCTTACTGCAGAGTTGTGTTAAATTGCACATTGCTTTAAAAGCTTTTGCCTAAGGGTGGCACATAATTTGATCTACTATTTCATTGTCTAAAGCACAGGCATACTTCACTTCAAGACCATGGTGGGATGCAGTTCTTCATCTGCCTGGATGGAGAAAATGAGCAAGCTTGCGTCTTGGTGTAGATTGCCTTGATAACTACTGTGCTCCTGGCCACTCAGGATTCAGTGCTTCCCAGTTGCATTCAGAGTGGTGCTTCTCAGACAGGACCCAGTGCTTCTAGAAAAGAACTTCTCACAGGATCCTGTGGGCTGTAGGTTCTGATTCAGTGACCCTGTGATAGAGCCAGAGGCTCTGTATGTCTGACAAGCTGTCAGGCTCTGTAGATGCTGCAAGGAATCAGACTACCATGTGGACCTCAGGAGATACCCTGAGCTCTGCTGATCCATAGTGATGCCTATTATTCTTTCAAGTAGGCTTTGGTGGGCTAAGAAAATGACTCTCCAAGATAGAACCAAGGTCTCTCTGATCCCTTTCTCCCCACCTTTCATCTCATCTGGTTTTTTTTCTGAAGCTCAGGAAAGGGTTTTCTCTGATGCTTTCCTATCTAGCTAAAAGGGCAAGACTGCAGATTAGTTCACAGGAAGACAGACTGTCGTTGATATCCAAGCTATTGTCTATTGGCCCATTTATGACCTCTCAAAATCTCTCTTCCTAGCAGAGCACTGGTGGCTCATGCCTGTAATCCTAGCTACACAGGTGGCTGAGATCTGAGAATTGTGGTTCAAAACCAGCCTGGGCTGTTATCTTTTATCTCCAATTTACAAGGAGAAAGCGTAAAGCAGAACAGTGGCTCAACTGGTAGAGCACCAGCCAACACCTAAGGGAGAGTACCCAAGCCCTGAGTTTAAGTACCCTCCCATCTTTCTTCCTTTAATACTATGAACAGCTACAACTTTCATTGCTCCCTGGGAAGAAGCTATTAAAACTATAACCATCTGGTCTTTTTGAGTCTGACTCTCATGTACTTCTATGTCAATAATTGTGTATGTCTTTTTTTCTGGATAAGCTACCCATTACAGCTTGCTTTATAGACTCAACAGACCTTCATGGAGCAGAAAGAAAGTTGCCATTGCCCCTACAGCTCCTTCCTTCCACAGCAATCCAAGAGTGCATTGACATACTAGTAGATACTTGGTCTATACTGTTTAAACAAATATGGCTATTTCAGGATCTCAGATTCCCAGTGATTGTTCTCTCTTTGTATGTGTATGTATGCATGTGTATGTGTTTAACATTTGAGCACTGACTGTATACCATGCTTTCCACAAGACAACAACACAGCCAAGTTCAAGTTTTCTTTAGGGGAGGCCTTGGAGGATGTTCCCTTTCAGGAGGACCCCTTTCAAGAGACCTCAAGTTCATACTAGTTCATATGAAAAAACTCCAAACATTTAACTCTTCTCAGATACCATCCTTCCTCCTTCCTTCTCATTAGCTTGTCAGATGCACAGAGAATTCCAAGATTAATGAACAAGAAAAATAATTAAGTTGTAAAAGTTCTTTAGAGATGTTATTTTAAAAAAGACCTGCAAAATGAATCCTTGTCCTTTATTTAATCATGAGAATGGATCCTTCTTTTAGCAATGGTTCAGGGAAGAGAGTCATTGAGCCATTTGTTTTTGATTTGTAATATAATTTAGGCATCGAAATATGAAACCTCAACTTTAAATTTAGTTCAAGTCTACTGTTCTCAGTTAGCAAGTGTTTTATTGATAAATAGCTACCAGCATTCATTGTGCTTAGAGGGGGAAAAATACAACCATGTTGAGTAGTTGATAATCGAGGACACATTCAGCAAAATCTAAGCCAGTTCTTAGACTTGGGTTTTATTAAGAAGAATCTGGGTCCTGGGGCACATCAGAGTCTACCTGTACAGATACTTGGCTACAATGTCAGTATTACTTCAACACTAATGTGGATGCAAATCATGGTGTGGGAGGTATCTCCTGAGAAAATGCAGATTCTAGTTTTGTAGGTGTGGGTTGATGCCTGGGTCTGAGGGAAAAGTACCTCCCTGTTCACGAGGTACTATTTAGGTCCAAGTATACAGCACAGCATACTTCAGTGACTACCTGGGAGGGGTCTCTGCCCTATAGTAGTTCTGCCACAGGAACTAACTAGGTCTTCTAAGATTAGAGTGAAAGTTTACAGCTTAAAGACTCCTACAAAACAGCCACATTATTAATGCCACCAATACCTTGCCTGGTAACTATATTCTTCCCTTCCTTTTCCCCTTCTTGTGTGTGTGTGTGTGTGTGTGTGTGTGTGTGTGTGTGTGTGTGTGTGTGTGTGTGTGTGTACACTAGGGCTTGAACTGTCCACTCACTTTTATGCTTAAGGCTGGCACTCTACCTTCTGAGCCACAGCTCCCTTCCAGCTTTTTGGTGGTTAATTGGAGAAAAGCGTCTCATGGACTTCTCTGCCCAGGATGGCTTTCAATTGCCATCCTCAATTCTCAGTCTCCTGAGTAGCTAGGATTATAGGCATGAGCCACCTATGCCCAATTTTCCATCTTCTTTTTTGTGGGGTTGATGATTAAATCCAAGATCTTGACTATACTAGGCAGGTGCTCTACCACTTGAGCCATGCCCCTGATCCTACTTTTTGTCTCACACAACACTGAGGACCTGCATTTCTAATTTACTCTTACGGGAAACAGCTGTTGGTGATCTCTGGGCCACAACTGGGGTTGCAAGACATTTGGTACTTAAGGTTTTTTGTTTTCTTCTTTAAGTTTGTCAATAAGACATATTTGATCCTGGACTTAGATTGGATATTAAATTTTGCTTTTTTTTTCTTCAAATGGATTATACAAGGCTATGCAAGTTCATGGAAAAGAACACGGATTTAGGAATTAGGCTTCTGAGTGTACTTAATCTTTGGACAGAAATACATAGGGCCAGTGTCTGGGGTTCGTTTGTCTACTCAGTCCCTGAGCACAGAGTCGGGTGGGACTCAGGAAGGCTGTACTGGGCTGGGGGCCAGGAGCCTGGCTATGGAAGTGGTCGAGCCAGTAGCAAGGTTTGCAGTCAGCGTGATGTGTGGTATGAGGTAGCAGACGCAGGGCCTTGACTCAGTAGGCAGAGCATAGAGGTAGAAGGAGCCTGGATGATCTGGTCTGGTACCCAGAGTTTTAGGAGGTCTGTGCTGTGGGATGTGGTTTACTTGTGTGGTTAAAATGGGGCTGCAATCCTGAGCCCTGTTGCTATGTATAATGTTGGCTGCTCAGCCCATCCTCAGTGGGCATCTGAATCCAACTCAGCTCCCACTGCCTGTGTGGCTCCAGGCAAATTGCAGTGTATTCTAAGTCATTTTTAGGGTTTCTATGAGGGTTAGAAGAACATAGGGGAAGAGGAGTGTCCCTGACCTTGTTCATACCCTGTAATGGGAGTTTACATTCTCTTATGTGATAATTATGCACCCAGTTGCATGCTGGGAGCTGCCTGTGGATTGGAGGCAGGTTTGGGTGGGGGGCTCTGCTACTGAAGGAAGAGAGAGGCTCTCTCAGGGCCCCTGTGTGGACATCCTGTGAGACAGTCCAGACACAGCTCTGTGGGCAGGACACGGCACTTCTGAACATCTTGTGAAGTGCAGATTGGGGATGAGGAAACTTTGCTTTTCTTTCTTAGTGGTCATGGGTTTGAAGTCCAGGCCTGACTTACCAATTAGGCAATCTGCCACTTGATCCATGTCTCCAGCCTTTCTTCCTTCTCACTTCCCTTCCCTTCCCTTCCCTTCCCTTCCCTTCCCTTCCCTTCCCTTCCCTTCCCTTCCCTTCCCTTCCCTTCCCTTCCCTCCCCTCCCCTCCCCTCCCCTCCCCTCCCCTCCCCTCCCCTCCCCTCCCCTCCCTTCCCCTCCCTTCCCTTCCCTTCCCTTCCTCTCTGTCTCTGACTCTCTGTCTCTCTGTCTCTCTCTCCATCTCTCTCACTCCCCCCTCTCTCTTTTGTGTACATGCATGCATTGGTACTGGGACTTGGATTCAGGGCCTGAATTCAATTCAGTCCACTTGAGCCACAGCTCCACTTTTTAGCAGTTAATTGGAGATAAGAGTCTCATGGACTTTTCTATCTGGGCTGTCTTTGAACCTTGGTCTCAGAACTCAGCCTCCTGTGTCACTAGGATGACAGACCTGAGCCAATGATGCCCAGCTCCATTGGTTCTTTTTGAGGCAAGTACTCACGTCATGCCCTGGTCAGTCTGGGATTTCATCCTCCTACTTGCACTTCCCTGCGTTATTAGGGATGATAGATACGTACCCCTGCCTTAGCTATTGTGCTTCCTCTATAGCTGGGATAAGAGGCATGTGCCACCAAGCCTAGCCATTTGTTGAGATGGAGTCTCTCAGATTTTTATGCTGGGGCTAACCTCAAATTGAACTGAGATCCCCCGATCTCTCCCCGCCAAGTACTATGATTGTAAACCCATCATACCCAGGGAGACTGTTTCTAACAAGCTCCCAGGGGCTGCTACAGGTCTTGGGTTGCATACCTATAAAGTATATGTTTTGTGTGGAGAAGAGTCCCACTGACAATGGTCAAACCTTCTGTTCCTTGCTAGTTTATTGGAAACTATTGTCTCATGATTGGGCTCGGATAGTTAGACTTAATTGCTTCTTACCAGGGTTGATGGGTCCCTGGCTTCCTGGGCAGTCCTGGAAGAGACTCTTGTAATGAAGATAAAGATTTTATTGGGAGAGGTCAAGTTCAAGAGATGTGCTAACAGATATTCTCTCTCTCTCTCTCTCTCTCTCTCTCTCTCTCTCTCTCTCTCTCTCTCTCTCTCTCTCTCTCTCTCTTTCTCTCTCTCTCTCTCTCTTCTCTCTATCTTTTTTGCCTGTTTCTGGAGCAAAGTCTAGGTGGAGAACCCCCTCTCCCCAATTACCTGGCGGTCCTGGGGATGGACCCCAGGGCCTCCAGCATGAGACAACTTTTTGCATGCCTCTGTTCTGCCAACCTAGCCACACTCCTGCTCATCCTGAAAACAATTTCTTAAAGCACTGTGTGGGGAGGGAGTAGATGGAATCTTGGGCAGTGTTTTAGGGCTCTAAGTTGAAGATGATATCGCCGAGCTGATGTCTCCCGCAGTTCCTAGATGGCACCCTTGGGTCTCTGTTCTAGGCTTGGCCTCTCTTCCACTGCCAGTTACTGCTGTGGTCCCTGTCCAGAGGTGTTCCTGGTTTATAAAGATTTCTAGATGTTTATTCTTTGTCATGATGCTGCAGTGATTTTTCTAGCCAGTTTGATCACCAAACTCCCTTGTTGAAGACCTTCAGGTTTTTTTCATTGTCTTTCCATTAATGTTTAATGACCCTGATGCAAGAAGTTTGGGGTCTAGAGTGGTCTTGGGTTTTGCATATGAGATAAGAGTTTTTGTTGTTATTGTTTTGTTGGTGCTGTTACTGGAGCTTGAACTCAGGGCCTGGGCATTGTCCTTTACCTTTTTTCTGCTCAAGGCTGGCACTTTACCACTTGAGTCATAGCTCTACTTCTAGCTTTTTTGGTGGTTAATTGGAGTTAAGAGTCTGTAATCCTAACTACTCAAGAGGCTGAGATATGAACATTGCAGTTCGAAGCCAGCATGGGCAGGCAAGTGTATGAGACTCTTAGCCCCAATTAACCACTAGAAGTAGACCTATGGCTTAAGTGGTAGAGCACTAGACAAGCAAAAAAGAGATCAGGGACAGCATCCAGGACCTGAGTTCAAGCCCCAGGATACACACACACACACACACACACACACACACACACACACACACACACACACACACACACACACACACACACACACACACACACACACACACACACACACACACACACACACACACACACACACACACGAGTCTCCTGGACTTGCATGTTGGGTCTGTGATCCTCAGATCTTAGCCTCCTGAGTAGCCAGACAGAGCCACCATGCTCTGCTAATCACATATCTTGGAGAAGGGACCCAGATCTAAATGTGAATCTGAAGCTCATTTTATTTATTTTTTAAAATATTTATCTTGTGTGTGTGTGTGTGTGTGTGTGTGTGTGTGTGTGTGTGTGTATGTGTTTTCGTTGGGTTTGAACACACAACTTCTTGTTCTCACTTAGTCCTCTCACCACACCTCCACTTCTTTTTTTTTTTTTTCTTTTGCTGGTTCATGAGAGAGAAGAGTCTCTTGGATTTGCCTGCTGAGGGCTGGCTTGGTGTGGTGATCTCAGATCTTGGCCTCTTGAATGAAGGCTATTTTAGGGCCGTAGTTTCCCTGAGCTTTGTCACATGAGGATGTGTTGTGCTTACTCAGAAAGTTTTCAATGTTGGAGCATTTCAGATTTTGGATTTTCAGATTAGAAAGCTCAACCTGTAAAACCAATGAGGCCCTTTGGGCTCAGGCTGGCTGCTCCTGGCCTGTTGTTCCACAGTCTTATCAAAACCATGTGGGACATCCAGTTCTTGGCCAGGATCTTGGTGTCTCTTGACCCACATCCTGGCATTGAGTATCTTGTTCTTGAAGCAGCTCCCTCCCCGCATGCTCTCTCATCCCTGCTTACCCCTTTACTTTTGTTTAAAAAAGAACATTCATGGATTGTGCAACTGTTGCCATGATTAATTGTAGAACGTTTTTCATTTTAATCACCTGCCCCCACCTCAAAGCAACCTGTGTCCATCAGTGGTCTTCTCTCCATTCTTCCAACCAACCCCAGCCTCAGATGGCTGCTCTGGAGATTTCACTTGAGTAAATGGAATCATAAAATGTATGGCTTTTTGTATCTGGCTCTTTTCACTTAGCAGAAAGGTCTTGAGCCTTGCCCATGTGGTAGTATGGATAAGCACACATTAGCCCTTTATTCCTCTTTATGGCCAAATAATATTCCAATGTGTGGATATACCATATTTAATTTATTTACTGACCAGTAGATAGAATTTGGGTTGTTTCTCCTTTTTAGGTCATGGTGAATATTGTTTCTATGCTAGTATTTTTTTCAGTGCTAGGGAATAAACTCAGAGCCTTCTTCATGCTAGGCAAGCATTACCACTGAGCTACATCACAGCCCTTATATGACTTCTATGACTACTAAGTTCTGGGGCTCGAACCCAGGGTCAGGGTACTCCTCCTTAGCATTTTTGCTCAAGGCAGGTGAAGTCACATCTCCACTTCTCACTTTTTGGGTAATTAATTAGAGATAAGAGTCTCACAGAATTTCATGCCCAGCTGGCTTCAAACCTTGATCCTCACATCTTAGCCTTCTGAGTAGCTAAGATTACAGACATGAGCCACTAGCACACAGTTAGTGGGTTTCCTGGGGTCCAGGATTGGGTCTCTTATCTTTTGCTTATGGCCTAGCATAGAGACTTGGTGAGACAAAGAACTATCAGAGCCATTCACTTGGACTGTGGTGCCAGTGAATATGATTTTGTCTTTGCCATCATGATAATTATTTGGTTTCACATGCTGAAAATTAATAATGATGTTTGCAGGGGACACATATAGAATCTGTTCCCATCTAGGCATCTTACACATGGACCATGTGTCACAAGACTGACTGGGGAACAGTATGCATGACCCACCACAAAACACTCCTGTGTAGGGCGAATAGCTTCAGATCCATAAAAGGCAGTATGTTATAGTTTCCTACTGGAGAGAGAAACAGGCCTTAAGGCAATCAGTCTCCCTTGGGATGGGTTTGATTGCTGGGTTGTTCTCAGAATGGGAGCTATCTTAGCTTTCTGTTGCAATGACAAAGCACCTGAAAACCCAGGTTAATAAAGAGAGAGGTTCACTTTGCCTCAGGGTCTTTGACCCTGTCACTTTAATCCGGTGACAGAAGTGCTCAGTGAACCAGGTGCCAGTGGCTCACACCTGTAATCCTAGCTACTCGGGAGGCTGAGATCAAGCTAGCCCAGGCAGAAAAGTCTTAACCACTCAAAAACCAGAGGTGGTGCTGCGGCTCAAAGTAGTAGAGTGTTAGCCTTGGGCAAAAGAGCTCAGGGACAGGGCCAAGATCCTATACTCAAGCCCCACAGTTGACAAAAAATGAAAAAAAGAAAGAGAGAGAGGGGAGGGAGGAAGGGAGGGAGGGAGGAAGGAAGGAAGGAAAAAAGGAAGGAAGGAAGGAAGGAAGGAAGGAAGGAAGGAAGGAAGGAAGGAAGGAAGGAAGGAAGGAAGGCAGGAAGGCAGGCAGGAAGGAAGGAAGGAAAAGAAGAGCACAGTGGAGGAGCCAGGGCTGCTTACCTTATGGTGGTTGAAAAGCAAAGAGAGTAAGAAAAGCATCTGTTTTACAATATTCCTGTTAAGAGCAACCCCCACTCCCATGACCTAATTCCCTCCCACTAGGTCATGCCTCCTGAAAGTTGTACCACCTTCCAGTAGCACAGATTTGGATCAGAGCCTTCCACACAGAAGAGGCACTGTAGGGAGATGGTGACAAGTTTGGGTGTTCAGTGTTTCCTCACTGGGCAGATGGGACTTTGATCATGTTGTGTACTTCACCTTGTGCCTCAGTGTCCAGATCTTTGAATGAAAATAATAGGTATTCAAGAGTGGTTGTTAGAGTTTTCTCCTTTAATAGATCTGCTCTGCAGAAAGCCTGGTATTTGTTATTTGACTGATAGCTGCCACCTCTCTTCTTTTCTTTTCTCTTCTCTTCTCTTCTCTTCTCTTCTCTTCTCTTCTCTTCTCTTCTCTTCTCTTCTCTCTCTCTCTCTTTCTCTCTCTCTTTTTCTTTCTAGTTCTAAAGATGTTCCACTTATTTCTTATTTCCATCCATTACTCAGAATACCATCTAACTATTTGCTTTTTCTTAGAAAGAGAAACCTGCTTTCTTGAGTTCCCTCTGAAACTCAGGGTCATCATTTTTGATGATGACCTTGTCTTTTCTCCTTCCTGGCCACTGTCACCTTAATTCACTTTCAATCTTAGTCATTCCCAGTCACTTCTGTCTCATTCTTGCATGGTCATTGAAGATATGTTTGCCCAGGAAAATCCTGGCCCCTTCTGTCAATCTTCAAATTTGTCTAGGTGTGTTTGGACTATAAACTTAAACCACAGCTTCCTCTCTGCAGTCTCCTCTCATCCAGAGTCTCCTTGCCCAGGATAAAGATGACGCTCTGATTAGAATCTTAACAGGCCAGTAATTAAGGAGAATCTTATCTTGGAGCAGGTGACAGATAAACCAGC
This sequence comes from Dipodomys merriami, assembly GCF_024711535.1. Taxonomy (NCBI): domain Eukaryota; kingdom Metazoa; phylum Chordata; class Mammalia; order Rodentia; family Heteromyidae; genus Dipodomys; species Dipodomys merriami. Next base: position 2,597,276 of record NW_027203270.1, read on the forward strand.
TAGTAAACATAGATTTTTTTTTCTTTTTAGCAACTAAAGGCCCTAAGTATCTCCTTGCCCCTGGAAAGGTTGACACTTAGTAAAAGGGTAAGTTCTCTCTTATGCTCTCTTTCTGTCTCTCTCTGTCTCTGTCTGTCTCTCTCTCTCTCTTTCCTCCCTTTGTCTATTAAACAGTGCCTTTTTCTCTTTCTCTCTTCTCCTATTTCTGTCTTTCTCTCCATCTCTTTCTTATCTCTCGCTTAAGCAGGGTCTCACTATGTAGCCCAAGCTAGCCTTGAATTGGCAACCTTCTCTTCGGGGCTCCCAGCTGCTGAGATTACAAGTGTGCACTGAATCACTAGGCTTTCCTAAATGCTGTCTGTCACTGGGAGTCCTAGACTCCAGGAGGTTGTCAAGATGGGACATAGAAAAGGGGATGATGATTTCCTCTTTCAGCTTTTCAGCTGTGGTCTTTGAAGCTGTCTCTGCTCCAGTTCCCATCAGCTTTTATCAACCCCATCCTCTGACCCTTCAGTGTGGCACTTGAAGAAGATGAGCTCTCTGCTTTTCTGTTTCCTTCAGTTTCCTCTGTTAATCAGGAAACAGAGACATCTTCACTGGGTTGGTGGCACAGTTGAACTCGCCCTGTGTCTGACTCTCTTCTTTGAAGGCAAGAGGCATAGCTGTCTTCCAAGTGTGGTTAAAAAATAGGGGGTGAAGAATGTATCTCCAAGGTCAGCTTGCCCCCTAGCCAGAGGATGGGTCTTGCTGATGTGTGTGAGCTGGGGTTGTGTTGGGCATGTGCCATGTCTGAGCCAGGCTCTGCACCTCTGTGGTCCTGTAGAATCTGTGATGGGCATGGCTTTATATTTTCAGATGACTTCCTGTGCCTCACCCAGGGTGAGGTTCACCCAGGGTCAAATGGCCTGTGAGGGAGCAAAGTGAGGCTCCTTTATACATCTATGTGGAGTCCTTTTTGGGCGTTCCCTGCAGGTGTAGGGAGCCTTGCCATTGTATTGGAGTGTGGCCAAGGCATTGCACTTTGCCTGTGACTGGACTCCTGGCCTTAAAACACAGTGACTCCTGGCCTTAAAACACAGAGCCGGAGTGAGAACAAGGAGAGGGGAACCAACACTGAAGCCCTCCCTCTCCCAGTCTTGGGGTTCATTTGTGAACCTTATTCCCCTTATTCCACTTCTTCCAGGCTACCATGGCAAGGGTCCTGCATCACAAGCACCAAGACCCCTCAGGCTCTGTGGGACCCAGTTTGGAAATCCTGTACTAAGCATTGCCCGTCTGCATGACGGTAGCATGTGGGTTGCAGGCAGGACCACTGCGCAGTTCTGACTCACTTAGCAGGGGAGGCGGGGGTGGCTGGGGTGCTTTATCATTAGTCTTGGGGAAATGATTTCTCTGAGAAGCAGGCGAAGGTGTAAATTATGCTTCGCTGCAAATCGTGAAGACTGTGTGTGTGTGTGTGTGTGTGTGTGTGTGTGTGAACATACATATTCTTAGGTACAGCTACAAGTCTCTTGAAAATGAGGACTGATGGGAGATGCAAGCAAATTGGAAAGGGTTACTGTGCACCCGAGCAGCTGACATGACTGATAACCATAGTCACCTATATGTGATTGGAGGGAGACGACAGCCATCTTTGTGTGTATGTGTGTGTGTGTATGTGTGTGCGCGTGCGTGTGTGCATGCTATTACTGCGACTTGGATGCAGAGCCTGGACATTGCCCTTGAGCTTTTTTGATCAAGGCTGGCTCTCTATCACATGAGCCTCAGCTTCACTGTTGGCTTTTTAGTAGTTAATTGGAGATGAGAATCTCATGGACCTTCCTTTCCTGCCTTGTCTGTCTTCGAACCCCGGTCCTCAGATCTCAGCCTACGAAGTAGCTAGGATCACAGCTTTGAACCCCCAGGCTACAACCACCATCTTAGGGGGCTAGAGGGAGCAATTCGAAGACCCTGACATCCCCCTGAGAGTGAGCAGTTTCTCTACATAGCCAGATGCCGCAGCTTGGACATGGACGTCAACAGTGTCCTCCTCAGTTCCCCTACAATGGCCACTGGTTGCCCCTGATCCACGTTTCCAAGGGCTCTTTGATTAGACTCCTTATGTGTCCCTGTGCAAGCACCCTCTGGTCTCACTGCTTCTCTGCTCTCCTCACTCTGCTTTCCTGAGGAGGCCCTTCCCCCTCTTCTGGCTCAAGCACTATGGCCTGGATATGGCTCAAGTGCCTCCCCCAAAGCTTGATGTTGTTGGGAGCTTGGTACAGCAGAGGTAAGGCTTGCAGCCTCCAGGAAGCCAGTGAGTGGTCAGATAAACACACCGGGCACAGAAAGTTGCTCCTGGGGCAGTCCAGAGTGAGGGAAAACTCAAGGCTCATGAAAGGCTCTATCTCCTCCGGATCCATGTGTTGACATCTTCGCCTTCAGGACCCCAAGATGTAACTGTCTTAGAGACAAGACCCTGAGGGAGGTAAGTTACAAAACAGTCAACAGGGCAGGGCCTTAATCTAACACAACTGGTGTCCTTAGAAGAAAGAGAAATTGGTGTTGGTGACTCACACCTGCACTTTTAGCTACTCAGGATGCAGGGGCCTGGAGGATGGTGATTCAAAACAGCCTGGGCAGAAAGGTCTATGAGACTCTGTCTCCAACTAAGTAGCAAAAATCTGGGCTGGAGGTGTGGTTCAAGTGGTAGAACACTAGCTGTCAGAAAACAAGCCAATTGAAAGCATGAATCCCAGAGTTCAAGCACTGTTACCACACACCACAAATAAATAAATAAATAAATAAATAAATAAATATCCAGATTGGGAAGACTATATGAGCCAGAGGCCTGTTATGAGCACACACTACACATAAATAGATAAGCAAAAAATAAATAAAATCTAGATAGGGAAGACTATATGAGACAGAGGCAGGTTAAAGAAGGCCCTCCACACACTAGGGAGAGGCCTTAGAAGAAAGCAACCTTGGTGGTATCTTTGTTTGAGACCCTTGGCTTTTTGAACCATGGGACTTGAACTCGGGACCTGGGCACTATCCCTGAGCTTTTTGTCTCAAGGCCAGTGCTCTACCACTTGGAGCCACAGCACCACTTCTGGTTTTCTGGGGATTAATTGGAGATAAGTGTCTCATAGGCTTTCTTGCCTGGGCTGCCTTTGAACCAGGATCCTCAGATCTCAGCCTTCTAAGCAGCTATGGTGTGAGCCATTGATGCTCAGCTTTACGCTCGTTTATTTCCTCTCTAACATTTCCTATCTGACAGGCTTCATGTTCTGTGTGTTTACTATGTTTGCTAGGATGTTGTCATGAGCCTGTGCACTCTGCAAGGTCACGGCTGTGGGTCCATCTGTTCTTTCGTGTGATCCCCAGAATCCAACACAGGCGAAGGCCCTTAGAGTCCCTCACACACACTGTGGGTGAGTAATGTAGGAATCCAAGTCCTGGGGTCTGATTCCTTACTCTGAGCCTAAATTCAGACTTGGTAATTAAAGCAGGGTGTCATCCATCTAGTCCTGCTGGGCTCTAAACACTTGAGTTTGCTGAGAACTCCGAGTTTTTTGCAGCCCAGGAGGTAACCAGATTTTTGGTTACTTGCAAAATTAGACTCCAAGGGAACAGACCCAAGGGAGACAGGGGAGAGCCTTGTGTGTGTGTGTGTGTGTGTGTGTGTGTGTGTGTGTGTGTGTGTGTGTGTGGTGGGGGTGGAATGGGGGGTGGAGGTGTGTGCTTTTCTGGGCATGTGGCTATGGTCTTGTGCATGCTGTTTTCCCAGCAGACGTAGAAGTTTCTGGAAGGCAAGGACAATGGTGGTCTTCATTCTCACTGTAAACTTGTTCATGGTGCTTCTCAGACACACATCTGCACGTGAATGGCATTTACATCTGCACATACATGTGAGCTTTTTAACAGCCTGGCCAAATGGATTACCGGTCAGATAAAGACACTTAGGGCTCAGAGGATAAGCAACTTGCTCAGGACACACAGCCAGCCAGAGATTCCATCGCTGCTCAGAACAAATATTGTCTGCTGTTTCCCTTCCCCAGAAGGGGAGGTCTAGTTTTTTTATGTCAGATAAGAACCATGTGGCACAGCTTATTTTGAGAGATAGGAAATTAATCCTTATGCTGTTGGACCTCATTCATATTAGAGGGTTTTTTTTGACACTTGGAATTTTCTTTGTGTGTGTGTGTGTGTGTGTGTGTGTGTGCACGCACATGCACGCACGCGCTTTCACATGCTTGCTTTTCTTTTTCACTCAAGGCTGGCGCTCTGCCACTTGAGCCACACTACCACTTCCAGCTTTTTGCTAGTTCATTGGAGATAGTCCCACGGGCTTTTCTGTCTGGGCTAGCTTCAAACCGTGATCCTCAGATCTCTGTCTCCTGAGCAGTTAGGATTATAGGCCACCAGTGCCCAACAACACTTTAGAATTTTCCAGTCAGGAAGACATTCTATAAAAGTTGCAGTGGCCCTTTCTATTACTCCAGAAAGTGAGGTTCCTCTTTTCTCATCCAGCTTCAGAGGTCCTCTGAAAAAAAAGCAGGTTTCCGGCTTCATTGGGGGTGTTCTTCATTTACTAACAGGTCTGACTTAAAGAGCCATTGTCAGGGATTCTTGGTGAAGGCACCCGGCCAGGTGGGAAGGACTGCCCAGCTTGGGATGCAGTTCTGGGTTTCACCATTGGAGCTCTGTGTTGGCCCAAGTTACTGACAAGTCTGGCTCTAGTTGCATCTGGCCTAAGAGGAAGCCTGGGGAAAGCTTGCCTGGAGAAAATTCGGTCAAGATGTTGGCTTCTGACGCCTCTGGTTTTCTTCCAAGCCAGAAGAGGAAAGGATTGTGATTTACAGGATAAAGGAAGTGCTAGGGTTTTCTATGAATGGAGTGAGCTCCCAGCAGGGTAGATGCTTTGCAACTCAGGTGAAACCACACAGCCAAGACAAAGCCCTCCGGAGTTGAGGGGGAGGGTTGCCCTGGGCTGGTGTCAGGTAGCTTGCTGGGCTTTGACACAGTTTCTGTGTGGTTGGGGTGCTCCTGAGCTCAGAGATGTCCCTCAAAGTGATGGCACTGCTGGGCCTAAGGTAGAAGGTAAAGTGCACTCTCACCTTGGAGCTTTTTGATGCATGGGCAAGATCACTTCAGCACTTAGGAGGCTGAAGTAGGAGGATCTCGAGTTCTAGGCCATCTCATCCTGGGATACAGGATGAGAGATTATCTCTCCTCCCCTCCCCCAAGAAAAGGAGAGCAGGATGCAACAGCTCATTTATGGAGCCAGTGGAGCCAGTGCTCAGGAGCTCTGCGGTGTGCCAGGTACAGCCTGGGAAATTGGAGATCCACAGCAAACCTAGCTCACAGAAACCTTTGCAATAGACAGACAAGAAAGCTAAGCAGACAAAGCCAGGCACCCGTGGTTCATGCCTGTAATCCTAATTGCTCAGCAGGCTGAGATCTGAGGATCCCAGCCCAGGCAGGAAAGTCTGTGAGACTTATTTTCTCCACTTAACCACCAGAAAACTGGAAGTGACACTGTGGCTCTGTTGGTATTATCCCCACCTCTGGTCCTCAGTTCTACCCAGATCTGAGCGCCTCTCAGCCCTAGAGTTTCTGCCCTATAGCTGGCCACTCCCTCTCTCCGCCCAGCCCTACCTTGCACTCATTTACTTTGCTTCTGCCCTCACTTCCTACCCCCAGACCTGCCTGCCACCTGGGTAGTGGCAGACACCATGTGCTCCCTCTCCTGGGGAGATATGGGCTCCTCTAATAATAATAGTAATCTGACAATAATCTTCCTCCTGTGCCTGCCTACCTCTGTGTGGTCCCCTGGAATGGTCATGAAGGATTCTTACAGGCTTAAGGTGTTAGAGCGAGAGCCTTAAGCAAAAAAGTCCAAAGACAACATCCAGGTCTTGAGTTCAAGCCCCATGATAGATGGGAAAAAAAAAAAAGAGCAGGTAATGTGATGATTTAGACAGTTTGTAGTTTAAGTGGCTAGGTAGACATCCCTTTAGGAGAAAATATCTGATGAGAGCTCTAGAAGATATGAGGGAGCAAATGTGTCGATTTCACGCACTCCAGCCAGAAGTCAGCAAGAACAGCACATGCAAAGGCCCTGGGTTTGAGTGTTTCTGGAGAGGAATAAAGAGGTCAGTGGAGCTGGAGAAGAAGTGAATGTGGCATAAAGAGTATTGAAGATAGAGCGGTGTGGCGACTGAGGGATGAGAGATACCTAGGGCACGAGCGTCTTGGGGACCTTCATGAGTCCTGACATTTATATTAAGTGCTAGAGGAACCATTATAGGAACTTTTGTGCAGACCAGTGACATGGTTATGCTTATAAGGCTCACTCTGCTGCATTATTGAGAGTCGATACGAAGGGAGCAGAGGGGATGGAGAGCAAGGGACAGAAGGATGGAGATGAGTGAAGAGTTTTACTGTAATAGTACAAGAGTTGGGTGTGGTGGCACACGCTTGTAATCCCAGCTACTCGATAGGCAGAGGTAGGAGAATCACCATCCAGGGCCAGCCCTGACAAAAAGAAAACAAGACACTATCTCAAAAAATACTAAAAAGGCCGGGCGTTGGTGGCTCATGCCTATAATCCTAGCTACTCAGGAGGCTGAGATCTGAGAATCATGGTTCAAAGCCAGCCTGGGCAGGAGAGTCTGTGAGACCTTTATCTCCTGTAAAACCATCACAAAACTGGAAGTGGCACTGTGGCTCAAGTGGTAGAGCACTAGCCTTGAGCTGAAGAGTCAGGCCCAGTGTAAAAGCCCATGACTGGCAAAAAAAAAAAAAAAAAAACACCTAAAAAGTACAATGATTTAGAAGGGGGGACATGGCTCAAGGGATGAAGCAGCTGACTAGCAAGGAGGTCCTGAGTTTAGACCCCAGCACTGCCCCCAAACACCCCAAAACAGAACCAAACCAAAAAGAACAAGAAGCAGGTAGCCTTGGCTTTGAGCAGGGTAGCAAATGTAGACATGGTTGTCACAGGTAGGTTTTGAATATGTTCTGAAGGTAAGACCAGTGGATTTGGTGATGAGTTGGGTGTATGATGATGGCTGTGGTGTTGCTGGCTTAAACCCCGAAGAACAGAGCTGCTACATCTTGAAAAGGGAGGATGGATGGAAGAAACAACTTTGGGAAATCAAGAGTTTGCTGAGGGACAGGGCAAAGTTAAAGTATGTGATAGCAATAATAGTAATTAAATAGTTTGAGATGAGGCAGATGGTACTCGCCTATAATCCTAATACTCTAGAGAGACTGAGAGAGGAGGATTACCAGTTTGAGGTCAGCCTGGCCTAGATGTGGAGCCCCTGTCTCAAGAAAGACAAGTATTTAGAGAGATGACTTACACACGTATGTGCATGTGTATATGTGTGCTTGCATGTGCATCGGTCATGGGGCTTGAACTCAGGGCCTAGGTGCTATCTCTGAGCTCTTTTGCTCAAGGCTGGTACTCTATACTTTGAGCCACAGTGCCACTTGCGGTTTTCTGGTGGTTAACTGGAGATAAGAGTCTCATGGACTTTCTTGCCCCAGCTGAATTTGAACTGCGATCCTCGATCTCAGTCTCCTGAGTAGCTAGGATTACAGGCACCCAGCTTTAGAAAGATGATTCTTAAGTTCAAGGGAGAAATTGGAGTTAGAGCTAAATTTAATGTCACTGTGCAACTGGTCCTCAAGCTGCCATATTGGCTAAGATGGCGTAAGGATGAATGTGGACCAGAGAAAGGGACACAGAAGAGACCTAGGGGCCCTAGCCTGGGAGTACCCAAAGCAAAAGCATGAGGTGGGGGCCAGAGGGTGAGGATCAAATCAACCAACTCCAATAGGACGATGCAGTGACATGCCAGTGGCTCATGCCTGTAATCCTCGCTACTCAGGAGGCTGAGATCCGAGAGTCATGTTCCAAGTCAGCCTGGGCAGGAAAGTCCCAATTAACCATCAAAAGCTGGGAGTGGAGTTGTGGCTCAAGTGGTTAGAGCACTAGCCTTGAGCACAAAAACTCCCAGACAGTACCGTGGGTTCAAGATCCAGTACTGGCACAAAAGAGGGGGCGGGGGAAGCAGCCAGTGGATGAGCGTGAAAACCCAGGAGATCACATAGGGCTTGGAGTTCAGGAGACACTGACTTCAGGGACCTCTGACGTGAAGAACCAGGCATGCCGCTGGGATTGGGCCAAAGTGTCTCTTCTGTAGCCTCACAAACATAAACCTTAGCATGGCCCAGGCCTGTGTATTTGGTGCTGGGAGCTGACCTTGGCCTCACGGACTGCCCTGCCCACAGTCTTAAAGGAAGCATGGACTGTCCAGAACGTTTCTTATTATGCTGAGTATAGACCAGCATTTCTTCTCATTATTAATTTTTAATCACACGAGTACTATATGAATTAGGCTGTGCATCTCAAGTATGGTGACAGAGCCCCCAAATAGGGAGGAAATTGGTTCTTGGTTGGCAAAACGTTGTAAGACTTACAATGGTTTATGGTCCTCCCCTGGAACAGCATATAAACAGATCTATAGCATGTCTGCGGTATTAAAATTTCATGGCAGTGGAGAAGCGATTGGGGAAGAAACTTCTCAAAGGGCTCCTTTGAGAGGATGACATGAAAATAAGACTGAACCATTTGGAAGTGCCTTTAACTGCCTTGCCAGCCCTCTGTGAAAATGTACCCGGATGTTTCGTGGGTTTGATTCTTCTCTTAAATAAATCACAATAAAGCATTTCCCCTGCTTCTGGCCCTGAGGCTTGAATTCAGGGTCTTGTACTCCCTTTGCTTTGCTGCTCATGTTCATTGCTCTACCTCTTGAACCATGCCTCCCAATCTGGCTTTGTGCTAGTTCATGAGAGTCTCTTGGATTTTTCTGGCCAGATTGCTTTGAACTCCAATCCTCTGGCTCTCACCCTCCTGAGTAGCTAGGATTGCAGGCATGAGCCACCGATGCCTAGTTAGCCAACGGTTCTCAACAGGCTGATTCTTGAAAAAAAGGGAGACAGAGCCAGATACCAGTGGCTCACACCTGTAATCCTATTTTCTCAAGAGGCTGAGATCTGAAGATCAAGGTTCAAAGCCAGAGAGACTCTTGTCTCTCTCTCTTTTTTTTTTTTTTGTCGGTCGTGGGGGCTTGAACTCTGGGCCTGGGCACTGTCCCTCAGCTCTTCAGCTCAAGGCTAGCGCTCTACCACTTGAGCTACAGGGCCACTTCTGGTTTTCTGGTGGTTTATTGGAGATAGGAGTCTCACGATCTCTCCTGCCTGGGCTGGCTTTTGAACCTCGATCCTCAGATATCAGCCTCCTGAGTAGCTAGGATTACAGGCGTGAGCCACCAGCACCGGGCTAGAGACTCTTGTCTCTACTTGATCAGCAAAAAAAAATACTAGAAGTTAAAAGTATTTCTCAAATGGAAAAGTCACACACACACACACACATCACATCACAAAGTCACGAAGCAAATTAGGACCTTCTTTTCACTCAAAAAATAAAATTAGGCTGAGGGAAATGTAGCTCCATGGTAGAGTGTCCAGCCCGTGATGGGGGGAGGGGAGACCCCAGGACACCTGAGGGTACATTGTTAAGTAACTTTGGGAAGTTGGGAAGTGATTGCCCATTTATAAAATCTGCAGCCTCTCTTTAGGAGCGTGAGGGCTTAGTGAGTCTTCACACACCCCTCCTCCCCTTGCTGCTATCTGTATGTTTTGTTTGTAACCAGGAAGAGCTGCGGCTGCCCCTGGGACTCTACTTCACAGCCCGGAGGTCCTGAGCCTGATCCAAACCACTGAGCTCAGAGCATCTCCAGAGAGACCCGGCGTGTGTCTGGGGGAGCCCAGCCTCTTCCCAGGGAGACCCAGAGGGAATCTTCTGGAATGCTAGGAAGGCACTTTTCTGAGCTATGCTGGTGCACTGGCCTGGTGTTGGGCCTCCTCCTGCCTCCTTGGATGCTTGGGGCTGGGACAGGAGGACTTGTGGGATTTCAGTAGAATGCTTAATGACTGAGGGGAGCGACTGAGCCTGCAGAAAGGCCATACAGAAAACCTGGGCCCTTCTCTTCTCACACAGAAGACCTGTCTTCCGGTGCTTGGAGAAGGAGGCCAGGGAAAACCTATTACTGTGGGTATTTGCAGCTTAGTTTCTTGTATTCTCTTGTCCTATCAAGAAAACCTCAACTTCTTTAGGTCCCAGGGAACCATAGACACACTAGATTCCCAGAAAATGAATGGTTTGGATGGATGGTTTGAGTTTGATTGGAGCCAGGCCTGACCTGGATTTTTTGTCACATTTCTTGTACTAGGAGTGGACATGGGACCCTTTCACTTCAGCCAGCTAAGGTCCTCCTTCACCTCCTTGGGTCCTTCCACTGAACAACTTGGGAAAGAGCTCCCTCCCTCCCTCCCTTCCCCCTTCTTTCTCTCTCTCTCGGTTTGCTAAAACCAGGAAGACTATAAACTTGAAGCCCCCATAAGTCTATGTGCTAATACTTGGGGGGGGGCCTCTGAGAATGAAGGTAGCCAAAAGGAAGATGGTTGAGATACTATTGACTGAGTATGTAGATCCATCAGTACTTGAAAGCAATATACTCCTGGACTTTCGTTTTATCATCCAATACATGCTATTGACCCCGTGTGTGTGTGTGTGTGTGTGTGTGTGTGTGTGTGTGTGTGTGTGTGTGTGTGTGTGTGTGTGTGTGTTTGGGGGGGCATTATGTATATGTCTGAAATTACTTAGCGTAGGCGTTGGGGTCTTGCAACCTACTATGTCCATTTAAAACAACTGTATGGAGAAATTCCCCTATTCTGGCAAGCACTGTATATGAGCCTGTGATTTGGAAGGTGGAAGGGTAAATGTGGTCATCACAGAAATGCAGGAATTAAACGTCGTCATCTCTGAACTCCGGTAACAATTTCAGCTCCACCACACCTGGCTTGTTAGTGGAGATAGGGGCTCTCTAATTTTTTGTCCTGTGTGGCTTGCCCAGGATTGATCCACTTGTTTCTTTAGACAGAATCTCACTACCTAGCCCAGGCTGGCCTCTCACTCAAGATCTTCCTAGCCAGCCTCTCATGTGGTGGGTGAGGTTATGGTGTGTCCTACCTTATGTGGCTCTTTGTTGTTCTGTTTAATTTTAGTCATTTGCCTAAGTGTGTAGACCTTTCAAATTGTGTGCGTATGTTTTATCTTTGCCTTTTTGGTTGAAGATGTTTTGCCCCCACATTTTATTATGAAAAATGGAATGGTGCAGGAAAATGGAAAACATTTATCATCTATCTCTGTCATTATTGTTTTATGACATGACTAGCCCCCTAACCACCATCTGATTTTATTTGAAGCGTATTGAAGAAGGTCGGAAGAGCAGTAAATAGCCCTCACCACAGATCTTCAGCACATGGACCCCAACTAAAGAATGACATTTACAGTTTAGATTTTCCCTTTTTCTTTTGAAGTACACCTTAGGTAGCTATTATCTGAAGTGCCTGGGGTCAGAGTGTTTTGGGTTTCACATTTTTCTGGATTTTATGTTCACATAGACATAATGACCCATCTTAGGGATGGAACAAAAGTCTGAATCTAAAAAATTATTTATGTTTTGTGTGTGTGTGTGTGTGTGTGTGTGTGTGTGTGTGTGTGTGCGCGCGTACGCGTGCACGATAATACTAGGGCTTGAACTCCCTTAGCTTTCTAGCTCAAGGCTGGTACACTAATACTTGAGCCACAGCTCTATTTCCAGGTTTTTGGAGGTAAGAATCTCATGGACTTTCCTGCCTGGGCTGGCTTTGAACAGGGATCCTCAGATCTCAGCCTCCTGATGGGTAGGCTTACAGGCGTGAGCCACTGGTACTTGGCCATCATACTTCCTGATAAGCAATGCTGCTAAGCACCTTGCCATATCATTTTATCCATTGTATTTCCTCTCTCATGGATGGTAGAAGGGTGGGCTTTAACTTTTGTGGAGGAGGATGTGAGGGAAAGAATCAGTTGACTGGCAGGGGAAGGGGCGGGACTAAAAGTCCTCATCTAGGGACCCATTAGCCAAAGATGAATTTTTCCAGCAGCAAAGCGTCCCAGTGTGGGGAGCAAGGAAATTCTGATTGGTTAAAACTTATCCAAAAATTTGATGGAGCAGCAGATTTTCTAAGCATGGAACTTGAAGCCTTATCTTCTCATCATTTCTAGTTATATAACTTTTTTTTTTCCTGATGAGTGTCAGCCTGCAGGAGAACTCGCCATCATTAGCAGATCTTGAAAGAGATCTATCCAGCCACTGCCAGAGGAAGCGTGGCTCTTAGCTCCCCACGTGGCTGTCAGACATGACTTCACACTGGAAGCCGAAGGTGTTGGTACCAAGAAGAATGTTCTCAGGGAAATTGACAGAAATGGATTCTTAAAATAAAATAAAATTTCCCCCTGTCAGCTCTGGGGTTGGCAGGCCTTGAATGTTGGGCCATTTCTACACATTCACAGACCCAAGGTTTTGGATTTTTTGTGAGTTCATAACCAGCAAAGATTCTCTCCTCCCAGCAGCCCTGGATATCTAAGCATGTTACCAAGAAGGGCTAGGTTGGAAGGAAAAGTGTTCTTATTTAGCTGTATGTGTGTGTGTGTGTGTGTGTGTGTGTGTGTGTGTGTGTGTGTTTACACTTAGGCTTGTACCCAGGACCCTATATTCTTGCTCTGCTCTTTTGGTCAAGGCTAGTGCTCTACCACTTGAGCCATACCACGACTTCTGGCTTTTTGCTGGTTAATTGGAGGTAAGAGTTTCACAGACTTTCCTTCTGGGGCTGGCTTTGAATTATGATCCTCAGATCTCAGCCTCCTGAGTAGCTGAGATTACAGGTATGAGCCATCAGCACCAGGCTAAAAGTCTTTGTTTTGAACCTTCAGAGATATTAGGGTATTGCAATTCCTTCCAATAATGAGTCACTTCTAAGCTGTCAGACTCAGCAGTGGGGTCAAAGCATTTACAGGAACTTTGGGGATGTCCTTTTCTCTGGGAGGTTTAGAAATCCTAGTAATTGAGGTAGTCTGAGGGCCTGCATTAAGCGAGTGTATGTATTTACTTCCCTGGAATGTGATTGAACACAGACACAAATATGCCACCCTCTGTCCCCACCCAAACCCGATGGGGCTCTGCCTGAAAGGGTGACAACACTTATCTGTTTATGCAGAGCCAGAAGCCAAGCACAAAGCCCATACATAAGGAGGAGTGAAATGGTGGGCTGTGTTTTAAAGCTGATTGGGTAGGCATGGACAAATATTTTGTAGCTAGAAAGATGGAAAGAAAGAAAGAGAAGGAAGGAAAAAGAAAGAGGAGAGAGAAAGAAAGAAAGAAAGAAAGAAAGAAAGAAAGAAAAAAAGAAAGAAAGAAAGAAAGAAAGAAAGAAAGAAAGAAAGAAAGAAAGAAAGAAAGAAAGAAAGAAAGGAAGGAAGGAAGAAGGAAGGAAGGAGGAAGGAAGGAAGGAAGAAGGAAGGAAGGAAGGAAGGAAGGAAGGAAGGAAGGAAGGAAGGAAGGAAGGGAATGAAGGAAGGAAGGGAATGAAGGAAAGAGAAAGAGGAGAAAGAAAGAAAGAAAGAAAGAAAGAAAGAAAGAAAGAAAGAAAGAAAGAAAGAAAGAGAGAGAGAGAAAGAAGAGAGAGAAAGAAGAGAGAGAAAGAAAGCAAAGAAGCAGCCAGGTAACTAAGCATTTGAAGAGGACTTTTGGCTTCCTTCTTGCTTCCCATAAATCTTGACTTAATAGATAAGTCTCAATTCACTAGGCCCAAAGGAGCCCAGATTCTGAAATAGCATGCTCTAAATGCAGGCATTTTTATTGTGTTCACTGCAGGGAGATGGGCACACACTATCGTGGATTAACTCTTGTTGCTTTCTTGACCTCTTTTGTACAAGGCAGTTAGTTTTGGAGCGGAGACAGCCTATCTTGTGGAGGGAGGGTTTCCATGCTGCTCACCAGGCCTCACCCACAGAGGGTTCAACATGCTGGGTCTGGATTGAGGCCTGAGAACCAGCATTTCTGGCAAATTCCCAAGTGATGCTCGACTGTGCCAGCCTAGTCTTTGAACAGTGGACCTTATGGGCATTTACTCGTGATCTCTGGAGAGGATTTTGTCTTGTGAAGAAAAATGAGATCAGTCATCTCGTGGAGGATGTGGTCAGGACCTGCTGTCTTTGGGGTGTCTTCTAGGAAGTGGATTTGAAGGGCTGATGTGGGTACATCACACACACACACATATTTCCAGTATTAGTGTTTTTATTTTTTAAAGTTTCTTATTGTAAAAATACTGCACAGAGGGGTTACAGTTACATGAGCAAAGTAATGAGTACATTTCCTATCAAGCATTGTTGCCTCTTCCTTTCTTTTTCCCCTGTCATCCCTTCCCTCCCAGTGTTTGAATTTTTGAACTCGGGGTCTCACCTTTGCTCTGGTTGCTTTTTGCTTGCTCACAGATGGCATTCTACCTTTTGACCCATGCCTCCAGCCCAGCTTTTGGCTGGTTCATTTGGAGAGATAATGTCTAGGACTGGTCTGCCTCGTCCAGCCTCAGTACTACATATATCTCAGCCTCCTAAGTAACTAGGATTATAGATGCAAGCCATCAATGCCCAGCTAAAAACAGTTGTTTTGTTTGTTCATACACACATTCATTTTTGGGTGTGGAGTGAAGTAGAGTGATGGAAAGCAAGACTCAGGACCTCGTGCATACTGAGAGTGTTCTACCACGGAGCTGTTGTAAACCCTGCACTTCAGTTTGAGACTCAGCTTGGTCATGATACCTCATGGTTCTGAGTTTATCCACCCTGGTTCCTTGAAAGTTGAAGTGCATTCTGTGAAGGCAGGAGTTTCCTGAGTGTGGAGGGGACCCAAGGTTTCTGGTGCCATCATTTGTGTGTGTGTGTGTGTGTGTGTGTGTGTGTGTGTAGAGGCTGTTTTGGAATTTGTCCTCATGCCTATCTGAAATCCAAAGTGCTCCCAAATCCAAAGTATTTGGAGCTTTGATATGGTGCTACAGGTGGAAAATTCCACACCAGGAAGTTCCATACCCAAAATTGTTAAAGTACTATACTATATTATATATATATATATATATATATATATATATATACACACACATACACACATACATATATGCACACGTGTGTGCATGTATACATGTCAAAGACATGTGCAATGTATGGGACACATAAATGAGTTTTGTTTGGACTTGGGGGTTTTATCCCCAAGATATCTCAATAGATATTTGTAAAGATTGAAAATCTGAAAACATTGATACTCCCAGTCCCTTCCAGGGTATTTTGAATACAGAACACTCGGCCTGTAGTGGTTTTCCAGGACTTGTCTTACCTCATACTGGGGATAGGCAGAGATTATCCCCTTTCTTGGGGGGTTGATCTCACAACTGCTATCATTGTTCCACACTCTGTGTGTGTGTGTGTGTGTGTGTGTGTTGTGTGTGTGTGTGTGTGTGTGTGTGAAAGAGAGAGAGGGAGAGAGAAAGAAAGAGAAAGAAAGAGACAGGCAGGCAGGCAGACAGACAGACACAGACAGACAGAGACACGGAGACACTGACAGATAAACAGACAAAGAGAGTATCTGCCCATGTAGCTGGTCCAAGCTGGCCCCAAATTGGATCTATGGTTTCTTCACACAGGACTGTTCCCTGCATTATGTTTATTTCTGGGATGTTGATATTTCTTTTTTATTATTGTGAGCAAAATTTAATTTGTTTTTCAATTGGTTATGGATGATGTATGGTGTTAGAAGGATCTAATAAATAGTCACATTCCTATCTTTAATGGGAATTCCTCCGGAACTTCCTCATAACACTGGTCCTGGCTGTTAGTTTTAGATTAGCATTTATATTTTCTGTTTAGCATTTTAATATCCTTTCATGTCTGTTTCTTTCTTTCTTTCTTTCTTTCTTTTTTTTTTTTTTTGGTGTCTTCATGGAGGGGATGAGATTAGCCTGGCCTTTAAAGTCACAAGTGGATGTAGGATTTTATCAGATGCTGACATCTCTCAAAATTGTGTGTATGTATGTGTGTACTATTAATACAATTAACAACATCAATACATTTTTTTTTCTGGCATAACAGAAGGTTGAAATCAGAGGCAAGTCAATGGAAAGCCTAGGACAGACTGTCTGAAAGCTTAGATTTATGATCTAATTCTGTTCTTTTTTTTTTTCAGTACCACCAGGGTTTGAACTCAGAGTCTTGTGACTCAGAGTCTTGTGTTTGCTCAGCTGGCACTGTATCACTTGAACCACACCGCTAGCCTCGCTTTTATTACACATTTAATTAAATTGCTTCACATCTATTAAAAGAACTATGAAGAAAAGTATGAAACGAGGACAGTAGCATGATCTCAACTGTTCTGGCATAGTAAACCAAGAATCCATTTATTCATAAGTTCCCTACACAATCCAAACGGATCAACACTTTCTTACCTATGTCAGCCAGGTAAGAAATGCTACCATGATACTAAAGGAATGAGACAGAGAATGAGATTGCTTGATTTAAATGGGGAGCTCATAGAGCACCTGGGGTGGGGTGGGGAGGGCATTTGAGTAGAGAACTTAATGCAGAGAAGGGACATGAGTATGGAAGTCTGAGGAAAAATAATGCAGGCCTTAGGAATAGGAAGTTAGCTGGAGGTGTGGCTCAGGTGATAGAGCATTTGTCTAGCAAATCTGAGGCCGTGAGTTCAAACTCCAGTACTACAAAAACAAAACACGAAAAGGAATAGGAAGTTAGTGCGAAAGCCCTGAGTCTGTGGTGCATTTCAGGTATGGGAGTTCGAGGAGAGTCAGTTATTGTAGGGTGTCTTGGGCCATCACAGGGACTCTGTTTTGTCTAGGTGTGAAGGAGAGCCTTTGTGTGCTGGTGAAATGATCAAGGGTTACTCTGGCTGCCGAGTAAAGGGATGAGCTGAGGTAGCTAGACATGGGGCATGGTGACTCAGTCTGGGGTGAGATCAATGAAGGTGATGAACAGGAATTTGGGGTCTCTTTTGCGGGTGGTGTTGACAGGGTTTGCTGTCTTCACTTGGCCTGTGAGAAGAAAACATGTCCCTGAATCCTGTTGTCCATAGCAAAGGAATCTAGCCTGCACTCCTTATTGAAACCGGAGTGCCCCCCATCAGTTCTCCAAACATCAGGCTTGGACTGAAGATATTGGGCGCCCCCAGGGCAGTTCTGTCCTGTGGCTGAGCCCAGTTGACCTCCGGGGTGGGTTCATGGTGCGCCCCACATACCCAGCTTCCCCTGGATCACAGGAGAGTGGCTCAGGAGCAGGAGGAACAAGTTGGCATCCTGCCACACAGTCATAATCGGCATTACTCAGAAGATACTAGCTGTGGGTGACATCGTGATGAATTAATAAAAGCCAGAGACACCATTTGGGAGACATTTGCTTTCCTTCAAGTGTCTGATCCTCCT
The DNA here is from genome assembly GCF_024711535.1 of Dipodomys merriami. Lineage (NCBI taxonomy): Eukaryota > Metazoa > Chordata > Mammalia > Rodentia > Heteromyidae > Dipodomys > Dipodomys merriami. The sequence continues at coordinate 2,614,700 of NW_027203270.1, forward strand.
CAGACAGCCCTGTGTGCGGTTCTGGCTTGGACTTCCAGCGGCCCACTTGCTAATTTATGCTCTGGCTCTTCAAACTCACTCCCAACTCTGGACCGGGAAGAGCTCTCAGTCTCCCTAAATAGTATTGTCTCCAGTCTCCCCTGCTGTTTTCTGCTGACTTGAGTGCCTCCTTTTGATCTTTTGCTGGGAATTTTCTTTCTTTTTCAGTGTTTAAGCACCCTGGCTGAACATCGAAAACAGTCCCTTGGCCGGTGGCTACTTTATCTCCCCCACCTATGAGGCCCATGGGTGTCCTGTGAGCTCAGAGGTAGTGTCTGAGCTGTGGATTTGTGGAAATAATAAGCACACTCGGCATGATGTGGTGTCAGTCATCTTTCAGTCACTGTGATAAAATACTGAGGATAAACAGCTTAAAGGAGGAAAGACTTGTTTTAGCTCCTGACATTAGAGGTTCCATGCTTAGGTATATGGAGAGGCAGAACATCACAGTAAGGTTGAGGCAGAGCAGAGCTGCTCACCTCAGGGTGGCCTGGAAGCAGAGAGAGGGCAAAGGCCAGGGACAAGGTATGTCCTTCAAGTTCACACTTCAGTGAGCTCCTTCTGACAATTAGGCCCTTCTTCCTAGTCTCTAACAGTTCCCAAGAATGCCAGCAAATTATGAACCTACCAAGGGATAAATCTACCCAGGAGGTCACAGCCCTGATGATCTAGCCATTTCCCAAAGCTGCTACTTGACAGTCATAGCTTTGGAAACCAAGCGTTTGACACATGAGTTTGGACCTTCCATACCTGAAATGTAAGATATCTTTTAGTTTGTTCATTTTCTGCCAGTCTAGGTCTTATCTCTGAGCTCTTTTGCTCAAGACCTAGAGCCCTACCACTTGAGCTCCAGCTCTACTTCTGGCTTTGTGTGTGTGTGTGTGTGTGTGTGTGTGTGTGTGTGTGTGTGCTAAATTGAAGATAAAGGTCTCAGAGACTTTCCTTCCTGGACTGGCTTTGAACCACAATCCTCAGCCTCCTAAGTAGCTAGGATTATAGGCATGAGCCACTGGTACTCTGTTTACCTTTTAGGTTTCTTAAGATATAATTCGGTATCACAGTCTGTCCATTTAGCCTGTTAATTCCAGTGGTTTTTTAGTACATACACGCAGCTGTGTAACCAACTATGTGTTGTTGTATGATCAATTTTAAAATATGTTATCACTTCAAAAAGAAACAGCATCAGTGTGTTGGTGCCTACCTGTAATCCTAGCACTCAGGAGGCCGGAAGATTAAGCGTTCCATGCCAGCTACAAAGTGAGACCCCCATCTTAAAAAGCACAAGCCCCAAACAAACAAACAAAAGAAAACTATACACATTAGCAACCACCCACCCTAGACTTCATTACCCACAAAGTCGATTTTCTGTCTCTATTTGCCTCTTCTAGACGATCTCACATAAATGGAGTGATCCAGATTGGGTTGTGGTTTCTGGCTTCTTTCATCTAGAATGTTTTTGAGGCTCACACATGTGGTGGCATGTATCAGAAGTCGTTTCTTCTTCCTCCTCCCTTGGAATGGACACATTGTGTTGTATTTATCCCAGCCTCAGTTCAGGAGCACTTCTTGGGCTATGTCAATTTGTTGGCTCTTAGGAATGACTCTGCTAGGTAGATTTTCATACATTTCTTTTGTGTGGACATAGGCCTTCAATTTTGCAGGATGAATATCTTAAGAGTTAAATGGCTGTGTCATTCAACTATATAGTCTAACTATACTTAACCTTTTCAGGAACTACCACAGTATTTCTTGTTTGTTTGTTTTTCTTCTTATTCTGGGACTTGAACTCAGGGCCTAGACATTGTCTGGTAGCTTTCTCACTCAAGGCTAGGACTATGCCACTTGAGTCACACTTCCACTTCCATATTTCCTACCTTCCTTCCTTCCTTCCTTCCTTCCTTCCTTCCTTCCTTCCTTCCTTCCTTCCTTCTTCCCTCCCTCCCCCCCTCCCTCTTTCTCTCTCCTGGTTAATTGTAGATAAGTCTCACAGATGTTCATGCCCAGGCTAATTTTGAACCACACTCCTTAGGTGTCAGCTTCCTGAGTAACTAAGATTTTAGACATGAACCACAGTCACTGGCACCCAGTCTTCTGTGCTGTTTTTTGCTTTTGGGGTTTTTTTTGGGGGGGAGGTTGTTTTTTGGTCGGTCCTGGGGCTTGAACTTGGGGCTTGGGTGCTGTCCCTCAACTCTTCTCAAGGCTCAAGGCCTAGCACTCTACCCCTTTGAGCCACAGCACTATTTCCAGTTTTCTGGTGGTTAATTGGAGATAAGAGTCTCATAGACTTTCCTGCCTGGGCTGGCTTTGAACTGCGATCTTCAGAGCTCAGCATCCTGCGTAGCTAGGATTACAAGCATGAGCCACTGGTGCCCAGCTCTACTGTACTGTTTTATATTCCACCAAGAGTCTGTGAGAGTTCCAACTATTCCACAAACTTGCCAATAATTGTTATTATCTGTGTGTATGTGTGTGTGTGTGTTGTGTGTGTGTGTGTGTGTGTGTGTGTGTTACAGTTACACTGGTCACAGTAGCTCACACCTGTAATCTCAGCTACTTGGGAGCCTAGACAAAAATGAGTTAGTAAGTCAGATGTCAGTCCCTCATGCCTGTAATCCTAGCTTCCCAGGAAGCTGAAATCTGAAGATTGCAGTTCAAAGCCAGCCGAGGCAGGAAAGTCTGTGAGACTCTTATCTCCTATTAACCACCAGAAAATGGGAAGTGGCACTGTGGCTCAAAGTGGTAGAGTGCTAGCCTTGAGTAAAAGAGCTTAGGGACAGCGCCCAGGCCCTGAGCTCAAGCCCCAAGACTGAGCAATAAAGGAAAAGTTTGCAATACCTCATCTTAACCATTGTTTCTCACAGTGGTGTGAGTCAATCCCTAACCGTGTCAGGGATGTAAATAGGAGAGTCACAGTCCAGACTTGTAAATAGGAAAATCACAGTCCAGACTTTGTTGAGTAGAAACATGAGACCCTCCACTCCAAATAACTAAAGCAAAAAGGGTTGGGGGCTTGGCTCTCCTGCCTAGTAAATATGAGACTCTGAATTCAACTCCTAGTACCACAAACAACAGGCAATGATCATGGTTGTGTATTACATATGAGCAATAAGACAGAGTTTCATATTCTGGCCCATTGAAGGACATGAGGGAAGGCAGAGATGAGCCCAGCTCACTCTGGAATGCTATGAACTGTGGGTTGCAAATCAAAGTTGATTGTATCAAGTGTAGGAGCCCCAGGCCTGGGTCTGTCTGTGGCCATGAGGAGCCCTGTGTCCCCTCACACTACATGGCTTGGGCCTCCTTCCATTGACTCCTTGGAGCTTCTCAGCAGCCAGAGGTCAGCACAGGGACAGCCAGGCACGGGGAGCAGTCGTCTGTGGACTCTGCAAGTTGTTTCTTGGCCTTGATTTAGGAAGGGATTTAGGGAATTATTTCCTCTGAAACCTCCACCAGAGAATGGAATCCCGGAGCATTGTGGCCTCCACCTCCCACGGGTGGGTTGGGTGATAGAACCGCCCGGAAGTGCTGGTATGGGCCGGGAGGATGCATAGGGCCTGCTGTGTGACTCAAGCCCTGGCCCAAGGCAGGGTGTAAGGCTTGGCTCCCAGACCTGGCTGCAGTCCTTGGAAAATGGGCCTTCATTCCCTTACTGGCTTTGCTTCTCCTTTGAGTCTGCCCAGCAGATCGCTGGAGAGCAGAGGATTAGCTAAGCCCCAGATGTTTAGACATAGCACTGACTCAGTGTTTGCCTGCTCTGCAGAGAGCTTATGTGGCCTCGAGAGGTGGTCTTGGAATTTGCTCAGATCTTTGTGAGGGTTCTGGTGTTTAATCAGCATCTCTAGGGAGAGGCAAAGCTCTCTCCCGCCCACCCACCCATCTTAGGCCTCATCCCATCTACACAGCCTCCTTGGAACTCGTCCTGGGCCAGGAGTTCAGGGCAATTGGATATTGAGATCTCATCTGGGAGGGGACCTTGTGCTTCTACGTTCCAACCAGACCCCTTGACATTGCTGAATTCTCTACCATGCCCATCACTTCCCTGGTTCTGGTTAATGTCTTTACAATCAAATTTCTCCAGGTATACTTGGGCTGTCTAGCCTGGGCTCTGGCCTGAGTGTGGCTCTGGATGGCTGCAATGATGAAATACTTCCTGGATTTGCTGGAGGGAACTGTAGATACAAGAATCTGGGGCAGAGATAGTCTTTTATGTGGCTGCGCCGGCCCCTGGAACCATAAAAGCTCTCAGCCCTGACATTGAGCCCAGCTCGTAGACATCACTTCCTAAGCAATTCTCAGTCCAAGTTCATACTACAGGCTGGTAGAAATGAGGGAGGGGTGCACGAGCGATGGTCTCTGGAAGCCAGGGGACCCCTCAAACTGAGGAGGGACTGAAGGAGGCATTGCTCTCTACTTCCCATGACTCCCCAAACCACTGCCTGGGTAACTCCACTGTTCAGAGCAATACTGACACCCACAATCCCAGGCAAACCCTCCTGAGTGGAGCTCACAGATACAGGAAGCCAGCAGGTGGCTAAGACCTAAAGGGCTGTGCCCAGTCAAACCCATCAGCCAATCACTGTAAACAATTCCAGGCTGGAAATTTCAGAATCTCCCTGCCTCGCCATGTTGCCAAGTTAAGTCAAATCAAAACTAAACCACAAACAACCTGGTGTGCTGGCAAACCCCACCTGCCTGCATTCAGATGACAAAGTCCTCAATGCCCAGGAAATCGAGTCCTAAACACACAAATTGCTCACAGCAGAAAATCCAGTATGGAGGTCCTAGACTTCCAGTCACTTGGCTGTCTTTCCCTGCAACCATCCCAGACTCTCCAGGCCTGGAAAAACAGAGCCCAAGAAGTTATGGAAAATCCAGCAGCTCAGGAGGCAGAGCTGGGATTTGAACCTAGAGCCAGATGATTATCTAGAATAAGAGTGTGTTGGTTCTGAGTGGCACTCTGGTGGCATAAGCTCTAACCCCCAAGAGTGGGCTGAGGCTTCCCTGGATTATGTGGGGGGGGAGGGGAGGGAGGGAGAGAGAGAGAGAGAGAGAGAGAGAGAGAGAGAGAGAGAGAGAACATGCACATATGTGCATGTGAATTCTGTCTTCTTCTCCTCCCACCCATTCATTATTCAGGGGTTTCCACCCTGAGAACTCCAAGGAGTTCCAGGAAAAGGGAGCCAGTTGGAGCAAATACTTTCCCCTGTCTCCCTTGCAAGAAAGGCACATTTAACTCTTGCCCTTCCTTGTGTTTCTGGCTCATTCCTTGTTAATGTTGGTGGCTAGGAATCCAGAATAGTACTGCCAACCCCTGCTGTAAATCTTTCGCTTATTTTGGGGGGTAAGTGGAGGGGGAGGCTCTGCCATAGCGACCCCATGACAGATCTGAACTGGCTGTAGATGAACAGTCAGAGGTCACCCTGTCTCCACTCTCTGTCCAGTTCCTGCTGGCTCTGTGCTAGACTGAGGGTGTGGGGTCGGGGGAGTGGAAGGGAAGTGTTAATAAATAGGGAAGGGTGGAGGGGTTTCTAGAAGATTTACTAGCTAAATATTTTCCGGATGTTTTCATAGTCCTTTAAGGCCAATCCAGGGGAAGGCTGAAGAGGGCTTAGTGGAATCCTTCAATGCCTTCCCTCCTCCTCCCCACGCTCAGTGGGGCCCTTGGTGTTCTGGCTTTGCTCCCAAAGCCATGCTGACCTCCTCTCCCCATTGTCCCTTCACCTTTTATGCCTCAACTTTATCCTGCTGAGCCAGAAAGGGGATCTTTTTTGTCTCTCCTTTAATTGCATTATACATGCAATGTTATGAACTGTCATTTTTATATTTTTTTTTTGTGGTGCTGGGAATCGAACCCAGGATCTCATACAGGCTAGGCAAGTACGCTACCCAGTGAGCATACCCTATCCTTTTCCTATTTTTGTTCTTGTTTCTGTTTTTGGTTTTAAAACCTGAATATTATTTTTTTTAAGGTGGTAAATAGTGTTGGAACTCAGGGTCTTGAGCTTGCTGGCAGGCACACTACTGCTGATCCATGCCTCCAGGCCTCCCCCTTTTTTTGGGGGGGTCCAGTCGTGGGGCCTGAACTCTGGGCCTGGGCGCTGTCCCTCAGCTCTTCAGCTCAATGCTACACTCTACCACTTGAGCCATAGCTCCACTTTCCGCTTTTTTCTTTCTATGGTGCTGAGGAATCGAACCCAGGGCCTCAGGCATGCAAGGCAAGCGCTCTTCCACTGAGCCACCTTCCCAGCCCCCCTCCCCCTTTTTTGTACTTATTTTGAAGCGAGGCTTTGCTTCCTCCTAGGGCATGTGACTAAGTTATGATCTCCCATTGCAGCTGGGATGACAGGAACACATCGCCACACCCAAATTCTTTCTGTCAAGATGGAATCTCATGGAAGTTTCTTCCCTGGCTGATCTGGAACTGTGATCCTCCTGATTTCAGCCTTGTATGAACCCAGATCCTCCCATTTCAGCTTCCCAAGTAGCTAGGATTATAGACATGAGCCAACAGTACTCAGCTAAACATAATATCCTTCAGTATATATTCTAAGTGTGTATTCTTAAAGTATATTTCTGTTAGTAACTATATGCACTGAATTTTTGGCTTTTGCTATTAATTTATATCTTAGATGAGCTGTTATTGATTGTGTTTAGTGATACACACTGAGGTTCCTTGTGTGTGTGTGTGTGTGTGTGTGTGTGTGTGTGTGTGTGTGTGTGTGAACTCAGGGCTTGGGCACTGACCATTAGCTTTTTCACTCAAGGCAGATAATTTAACCACTTGAGCCACAACTCCACTTCCAGCTTTTTGGTGGTTAATTGAAGATTAAAAAAAAAGTGTTTCAGGACTTTCTTGCCTGGCTAGGAACCATGATCCTCAGATCTCAGCCTACTGAATAGATAGCTAGGATTACAGGTGCGAGTCACCTTTCTTTTTGTGGCTGTTATTAAATTCATGGAGGGTAACATTCTCTATTAAGTTGTCCTTTTGCACTGAGGTTAGTTTCCTGTGATGTGGTGTGTATTTTAATCCACACTGCACTCATTTTGTAGGTTGGACCCCAAGTACTATGCAAGACAGGCCTTCGCAGGCCTTTAAAGTGCTTTCTTAGAGACCAGCCAGCGGGAGGCCCGTGTCTGCCAGCAGGAGGGACCTTGTACATGACGTGCTTTAGAATTTGCTGAGGAACTGTGTTCTGCAGGCTGTGCTGTTCCCCAGGGCCTACCCCTTCAGGTCTCACTGGGTACCTGTATGTGCAAGTTGCTGGCGCAGCCTTGCTGGCCTATATGAGCAAGAGCTGTCTAGGCTGGGCTCTGCTGGGCTCTGGACTGGCCATTTCCCAGTTGGCCTTCAGCTTGGCCTTCCCTTATTCCAGGTTTGTATAAGGCCCCACCACGAGGGGCCGGTTGGAGCTGGAAGCCGTGTGGGGAGCCCTCTTGGACACAGTGATGGTTCTGTTTCCTCCTCTGCCTTGCCAGGGGCCCCCATTCACGGGAAGGAGAGTCACACATTCCCCCCTTGAGATAAGAATAGAGCCCAACTGTGCCCCAGGACAGAGTCCAGCTTCTTCAGCCAGCCCTCCGAGGGCTGGCAAGGGCTCCCACATGGTACTGGCATGAGTAGGCCCTGGCTGCCTGCCCTGCCAGCCCCTTGTGCATTGTATGGCCAGGACACTGGGTGTAGTGTGTATGCCTGCCCAGGCCCCCTTAGGAAACCCACCATGGCCAGGCTCTGCCCAGGATGGAAAGGCTTATCCTTAGATCAGCCCTCCCCAGGGCTCTGCAGTGCCCCCTTCTCTTACCTGTGGGTCTTGGGCTCCAACCTTCCCAGGATTAGCCTGGGCTGTGTTTTCCTGGAAAGGTTGGAGGGAGCTCCTGCAAAGAGAGAGAGAGACAGGCACTAGAGGAAGCTGGAAGCTGGGTGCTGAAGGTCACTCAGCAGCCTTTTTGTGCAACCCTGAGAGATGAGAAACAGGACCCCGTGAGGGTCAGAGATGATGGGCATGATGAGCAGGGTTTGGGTTCCTCCACTCCTGGGTCTGCCTTTGTTGGAGGCCTGGATGGAATAGCGTAGAGGTTCAAGAAAAGGTCCTGAACAGATACTACAAGGAGGACAAGAGGCACTGAGCAGGCGCTGGGCTGAGTTTGGCTCCGAGGTAGAGCATCTGTGAGGCCCTGATTCAATCTCCAGCAAGAACAAGAACAACAACAACAACAAAAACCCAAATTAATAAAAATAAGGCAAATTAAAAAAAAAATCCACAGTGATCCCTGGCTTTTCATGGAGTCATCTTGATGATGCTTCCTTCCTTCCTTCTTTTCTTCCTTCCTTCTTTTCTCCCTTTTTTCCTCTTTTCTTTCCTTCCTTTTCCTGTTTCTCTCTCTGTCTCTCTCTGTCTCTCTGTCTCTGTCTCTGTCTCTGTCTCTCTCTCTTTCGGTGTTACTAGGTCTTGAAATTGGGGCCTATTGAGCTATGCCCTAAACTATTTTTGCTTTTAGTTACTTTTTCGATAGGATCTTGTGACTTTGCTTCTCAGAGCTGGTCTCAGGACATGATCTTCCTCCCTATGCCTCTGGTGTCCCTAGAATTATAGATGTGAACCACTATATTCAGCTTGTTTATTGTGATGGGTGGGTCTCACTAGCTGCTGCTGCTGCTTCTGCTGCTGCTGCTTCTTTTTCTTCTTTCTTTCCTCCTCCTTCTCTTCCTCCTCCTCTTCCCCCTCCATCTCCTCCTCCTCCTCCTCCATTCTCCTTTCTCCTTTCCTGTTTCCCCTTCCCCTTCCCCTTCTTCCTCTTCCTTCTCTTCCTCCTCCTCCCAGTGCTGCCCCAACCATGATCTTCTCAGTCTCTGTGTATGAGTAGCTATGATTACAGATAAGCACCAGTATATGTGGCCTTGCGTCATCTTTAATGCACTCATTAGCTTTCAGATTCCAAGGCATGAAAACCAAAACAAAACAAAACAAAAATCTAAGCCGTGTTTCTCAAAGTGTGGTCCATGGATGGGCAAATACCAGCATTACCTAGGAACCTGCTGGATGCACTTCCACATTCTCAGGCCTGAACTCTGGAGAGGGGCTCAGCCATGTCTCTTACAAGCATGCTCCCTAGGGGCTTCTGTTTCATAGCCCTAAGAAGGGGATCTAAAATCAGTTTACATACTTTCCCAAGTCCATTATGTGACAGATGACTCTAGTGGGTGCTGAGGACTCTGCAACTCACAGGCATGAAATAAACAAATGCAAACATTTCATTGCTTTAAACAGGGTTTCTCCAAGCCAGCCTTTAAAAAGAAACGCTCTGCTGACTATCAGTGGCTCTCACTACCCTTGTTTATAATCTTAGCTGCTCAGGAGGCTGAGATATGAAGGGTCAAGATATAAAGTCAACCCTGGAAGAAGAGTCCAGTGGATTCTATCTCCAAGTAGCCAGCCAAAAAGCCAGTCTGGAGGTGTGGCTCAAATGGTAGGGCACCATCTATGAGGTAAGAAAGCTGACTGAGAGGGCAAGGCTCTGAGTTCAAGCCCCAGTATTGCAACAGGGAGTGGTCTAGTTAGTTAAGAAGAGGGGTTAAGTGGGGGTGCTGGTGGCTCATGCCTAAAATCCTATCTGCTCAGGAGATGGAGATCTCAGAATTGCAATTTGAAATCAGGCCAGGCAGGAAAGTCCATGAGATTCTTAACTTTAATACACCACCAAAAAGTTGGAAGTGGAGCTGTGGCTTAAGTGGTAGAACAGTAGCCTTCAGCAAGACAGCTCAGGGATATCTCCCAGGCCCTGAGTTCAAACCTCAGGACTGGGGCATATGCACACACACACACACACACACACACACACACACGTATTAAAACCAGTTAGATGCTGTTGAACAGCCACCAGACAAGTTGTCAAGCCCTCCCTTGGGGAGCTCCCAGACAACCCAGTGAACTGAGCATCCACTTGCAGAGAAGCGAGCAGTTCTTACAAGCCCAGGTTATGGTGGCATTGAGAAAGGAGAAACTTCTCCTGACATTGACCACCAATGAAAGACATTGTATAGAGGATCCTTGCACTCCTTTTTCCAGCAAGTTCCATGTTTCTGTCGGATTAGCATGCTTTCACAAATCTTATGAAGCAGGGTTGCTCATTCATAACTGTTCTAGAATTAGTGGCCTCCACCTCTGTCTTTCTGAATAAAATGTCAGCTTCATGAGAGTCCAGTCCAGGCCTGTGGCAAGCATTCAGTCTATTTGATGAGGGAATAAGTGAATGAAAGATCTTGAGGTTTGTTCCAGAAGCAGTGGTCATATCTCTTCTTATGGAAGTCTGGAGCTTGAACTTGGGACCTCATGCTTGCTAGGCAGGTGTTATACCGCTTAAGCCAGGCGTCTACTTCCAGCTTTTCGCTGGTTAATTGGAGATGAATATCTCTCAGATTTGTCTGCGTGGGATCACTTTGAATCTTGAACCTCCAGATCTCAGCCTTCTCTAGCTCTTGGCTCTGGCCCCTGTTTTACTTGGCTATTTTTGAATCGGGGGTATTTGGCTTTTTACCTTGACCTGCCTAAGCTTCAGTCTTCCTGCTTGTGTTTCTTTGTGTCTCTGAGGATGACAGGTGTGTATCACTGCACCCAGCTATTGCCCTTCCTGTATAGCAGGGACAATAGGCCAACACCACCACACCCAACCATTACTTGAGAAGGAGTCTTGTGAACTGTTCTGCCCAAGCTGGCCTCAAACCACCATTCTCCCCCCAATACCCGTCTCCATCTCCTAGATTTCCAAGATTGCAGACATGAGACATCTCCCCCAGTCAAACCTTGAACCATTCAAAATCAGTACCCATGCCCCAGCCCACCTGAGCTCCTGATTCTCCTCACCCCATCTTATCCCCTGTCCAGCCCTCACCTTCTAACATTCTGTAGCCATGAGTTATTAGCACACCTTCCATCTCCCACTGGAACGCATCCTCCTTGGAGGCAAAGGGTCCCTTGTGCCCCCAAACTTGATATGTATTCCACAGATGTTTATCAAATGAATGAATGAGTGGGGGTGCCTGGGCAGTACTTAACTGGTGCTATTCGTCCCTAGGAATTCCCCTGAGCACATTGGCCTAACAAGTGCAGAGTGTTGGTGTGTGCAGCAAGAAAGACCCACCTCCCCCGCACAGCCTGGCTGCCTGCGGTGGGCCTGTGTTGAGCTCATGGCTTACTTGGCCTTGAAGTAGGACCAAGGGGCTACCTTGTGATAGCTCAAAGACAACAGAGCTTTCTGGAATCTCTAGGCAAGGCAATGCAGGCTGCAAAGGCAGGCTAGAGAGGCTGACAGGTGTCCGTGGAGCTGTTTGTAGGCAAGAAGTTTGGAGCTTGTGGTTGGATTGCATTCCTGATCCTGCCTTACTCCCACACAGGGTTCCCACCCTGGGGACTGTGAAGAGTTGTGCAATGGATGGCAAAGGTGAGATCCCTGTTTATTCCCTCTCCAATGTCTTGCTGTGCAACCAGACTTACCTGCTTACTCAGAGGTGGTCAGGGCTGAGTCTATACCTGGGAGAGCAGGTAAATTGCAGACCCTCAGGGTACACAGATGGCCTGGATCTTCAGTCATGCATCCAGCAGTGGAACTTGACACTTCCACCCCAGCCTGCTCCAAACTAGATGCCCTGGCTTCTCCAAAGGTCATTCCTCCTTTTTCCTAACTCACCTTAGTCAATGACTAGTTTCTCCTTGCAGCTTGTGGAAGACCCATAGCTCTTCTTTTCCCTCCATAGAGCCCAGGTTGGCAAAACAGATTTTTTTTTTTAAACCTTGCTTTTTTTAAGAACTGGGGATTGAACTCCAATGAAAAGCTGCCACTTCAGCCACACCCTCAGCCCTTTTGCTTTAAGTTCCTTTTTCAGATAAAGTCTCCAATTTTTGCTTAGGGCCACCCTCAACCGATCTTCCTACCTCAACTTCCAGAATAAATGGAACCATACCACCAGGATTTTTTAAAATTTAAATTTAAATATATTTATTTGTTTATTTTTATTCTTTTGGCTGATCCTGGTACTTGAACTCTGGTTCTGGGCACTGTCCCTGAGTTCCTTTTGGCTCCAGGCTGGGGTTCTACCACTTGAGCCACAGCACCACTTTCACCTTTTCTGTGATTAATTGGAGATGAAAGTCTCAAGGACTTTCCTGCCCAGGCTTGGCTTTTGCACCTCATTCTTCAGATCTCAGCCCCCTGAGAAGCTAGTATTACAGGCTGAGGACCAGGGACAATGGAAGTCATCTCCACACTGCTCCCCAGTCTGTCCTTTCAAATGATTAATCTGATCTTGTCACCTTTCTGCATCTGGTATGGTTTCCTATGTCACATCAGCAGAATAAAAGCTAAGGAAGTTTTTGCCATGGCCCACAGGGCGATGAGAAATTCTGCCTCTGTACAGAGCATATACAGCCTTTCCTTCCTAATTCCCTGAGCAGTGCAGCATAAAATGGTTTCCATAGCATTTACATAATCAAGAGATGATGAAAATATATGGAGTTGTGTGTACTTGTATACAAATACTGTGCTTGTGTGTGTGTATGTGTGTATGTGTGTGCGTGTGTGCTGGTACTAAAGGTTGAACTCAAGGGCCTTGTGTTCTCACTTGGCTTTCTTGCTCAAGGGTGGCACTATATTACTTGAGACACAATTCTACTTCTGGCTTCTGAGTGGTTCATTGGAGGTGGGTTCCTCAGGTTTGTCTGCCCAGGAAGGCTTCAAACTGGGATCCCCAGATCACAGCCTCCTGATATAGGCATGAGCCACTGTCATCCAGCAGTACTATGCCTTTTATGTACAGGACTTGGGCCTCTGTTGATGGTGCTGTCTGTGGGGTACTGGTTCTAGTGCCCAAAATAAGCCAAGAAACAACTGTATTCCCCGAGTTCTGGATTGCCTGTGTTTCAGGAACTCACTGGTGGGGGTCTTGGAACACATCCCCTGGCATACTTAGGGATCAACTGCTTTGGTTTTGTTTTGTGTTTCCCTCAGGCTACCATGGCCCCAGGCCCAGTCACACGGTTGATCTCTAAACCCTAGAGAGCTGAGTGTCTTCACCACAGGTTGCAGGATGCTGATCACTTTGCAGAGTCCAGGTTTCTGTTTCTCTTCCTAGCTGAGTTCCTAACTGAGGGGTTTGGGGGAGCCCTCTCCTTTCTCCTAGGCAGGAACAACATGCATGGTTTGCTGCTTCTAGCATGGACTTAGAACTGGCACGGAAGGATGAAGTTTCTATCTGTGATGTGGAATGAATTGAGAGGAAGGAGTGAGGATCTGCCCAGGAATGGGGGTCAGGGTCAGAGGCAGAAAGGTGGATCTTGTCAACAGCTAACCTTTGTGGAGAATGGGGGTGTTTGGAAAAAAAGGAAGAGCAGAAAAAATAAGAAAAAGCATCAGGATTAGGTGAGGGGGAGGGGGGTTTGGATGTGCCTCTAGGGTAGGTATTTCAGGCTTGGGGACCCCAACAGAGCCCTTGACAAAATGGCCAAGGAGGAGCCAAGAAGGATGAGCTTTGGGGGGAGGGGGGAAGCGCAGCTGTAAGGGTGTCCTGTTGGCTTCTTGCCATCTTCCTGGGCAGGCGAAGTTCAAAATCACTTCCTGAGTTAGAAGGAGGTAGCATTTTACTCCTTACCCTCTTATTGATTGCTGGTGAGGCAGCCTTGAGTATGAACCTACAGTTGTGTTTTTGAATCACTCCTCTCTCTGGCACCACCCTCCAGCCCCACCAGGGCTCCCCTCCCTCCCTGCCTTCTTCCTCCCCTCACTCCTCCGTCCCTCTACTGGCTGGTTGACTCACTCCATTCTTGTGCAACAGCCCTGGCTCTTCTTCTCCCAGAAGAAGAGCTGTTTTCCTCTGAGCCATAAACTCCCTTCCTGATTTATGTCTTTTCATTTGGGTTAATGCTTTCCACATTTAGGTCTGGAGATTAGTGCAGGGTACATTACTACAGCCACCAATACCCCAGTGCCCTGCTGGGGCCTGGCACACAGACAGCGGCCAGACACAGAAATAGAGAGGAGTAGCTTAGAGTTTCTTACACACACACACACACACACACACACACACACACACACTCTGTGGTTTGTAGCAGTCTCAACCTCCTCCAGCCTCCCTGCCTCCCAGGCAGAGGCAATGAGGAGGGGAAAGCAGACCCCTCCCTTGCTTCCCATTAGAGAGACTCATGGTCATGTCAATTTCCAGTGAAGGGCACACTGCACACATAGCAGTAGTGTGAGGAGGTGGTTGACTGCCCGCTGAAGAAGCCACGTAAGGGGAAGTGATAGGCAGTTGTAGGGTGTGGAAAACTGCTATCTCTGCGGCTTTCAAAGCTGTCACATGACAGTGTGTGTGTGTGTGTGTGTGTGTGTGTGTGTGTGTGTGTGTGTGTGTGTGTGTGTGTGTGTGTGTGTGTGTGTGCGTGTGGTTTTTCTCTCTTGTTTTTGGAACAATATTATTACCTTTGTTGCTATGGTGGTGATATGGGGGTGGCTAATTGGACACAGCCCTGATGCAGGCTGCAGTTTGGTGCCCATAGTGACTATCAGACAGCAGCCATGGGGCTTGCTTTGATTTCCTTCCCTGGAGGGAGAAGCTGGCAGAGAACCCTTCCATGATGACTCTCTAGGCTTTGCCTTCAAAGGACCACTGGGGTGCAGTAGCACCCGAGTCAGAAGTAGATCCCTGAAGCTAGAATTTAGGAGGAACACGTTTCTTTGTCATTTCCAAGGCTGGATTATAGCCCAGATTTACCGGCAAGGTGTTGGGGAATGCGTAAGAGGCCCCAGATAACAAGGAAGGATATGTCCAGAGCAGAGAGAGGGATCCATGTGCCCATGGCATCCTGGGAGTACAGGGTACCTGCTAACCTCATCAGCGGCAAGCTCACTCGGTATTTGCTTCTACAACATCCATGGAGAAGTCTCAAACTTCTGGTTCAACCCGCATGCACCAGAGTATACAGTTGTTTCCCTACTCACAGTGGAGTCAGTCCTGATAAACTGAAAGCAGTAAGGTAAAAATACGTTAAGTACATGTAGATCCAGGCTACAGCCTCACTCAACAACAATACACTGTAGAGGGTCACTGGCTTCACTTGAAATTTTAGGCTGGGCTCCAACAGAATGGAGACAATCAGACTGTATGTTGCCAGCACAGGAAAAATGATCAAATTTTAAAATTCTCAAATAATAAGCTTGAAGCTGGTAACTCACAGCTGTAATTCTAGCTACTTAGGAGCCTGAGATCTGAGGATCATAGTTTGAAGCTATCCCAGGCAGGAAAGTCTGTAAGACTCCTATCTCTAATCAACCACCCAAAAGCTGGAAGTACAGCGGTGGCTCAAGTATTAGTAGAGCTATTCTTGAGCAAAAATGTTAAGGGTTAGCTCGTAAGCCCTGAGTTCAAGCCTCAGTACTGGCAAACACATACACAACTCCTAAATGTAACTTGTATTGATTGCATAGTTTCACACCATCATAAAGTAAGAAATAATTCTAATCAGATCAATGTAAAACAGGGATTTTTCTGTGTCTTTGTTAATTTCATACTTATTGAAGAGGTAATTTGCTCAAGCCTAAAAAAGAAGGTAAGTGAGAAGTTGGACTTTTTTCACCTTGGTCCTCTACCTCTCAGCTCCCTTCTCTAGAGGCAAGTAGTTTCTCGTGGGAACTTCCTGAAGTAGTCCATATATTTGGAAGTTTATGTATTCCCCTGTTTTTGTGCTGGTTCTGAAGCTTGAACTCAGGACATGGGCACTGTCTCTTAATTTTTTCACTTGATTTTTCACTTAATTTTTACTACTTGAACCATAGCTCTACTTTCGGTTTTCTGGTGCTTAATTGGAGATTAAAGTCTCATGGATTTTCCTGCCCCGTCTGGCTTCAAATCAAAGCTATCTTCAGATCTCAGCCTCCTGCATAGCTTGGATTACTTGGGTGAGCCATGGCTACCAGGCTGATTTTTTTTTCTACAGATACAGCCCCCTTCTCCCCTACATCCCTTTTCTAGCAAACATTCCCACCAGCAGCATGCAGGAATGCCTATATTCCTACAGCCAGCCCAATATAGTACATTTTTAGATTTTAAAAACTTCTTATTTTGGAAAGTACTGAGTTTGAACTCAAGGCCTTATGCCTATTAGGCAGATGCTCTACCACTTGAGCCATTCTACCAGCCCAGGTTTTCAAAATGTCTACCTTTTCATTCAGAAATTTTATCTCTGTTGAATTGGTCTTGGCTGATTTTTCTCCCACATCTCCCCCACATTATTGAGACCTCATGGGGCAGTGAATGAGTAGTACCCCATCCAGAGGACCAGAAGATGACCTTCCTTTCTGCAGGTCCTTCTGAGGGCTTGGCCAAAGCTTTCTTCTGCTTGCTAGGTTATTTGGCCCACTCTTGTCTCAGGGGACTCTTCCTCTCAGTGTTTACATTTCCTACTTGTGGTAACACCACCAGACTCTATTTCCTACATGAAGAGGTTTTCTTAGTGTCTCCTTCTTCCTCTCTCTACTTCCTCCCTCCCCCACTTCATTCTTGTGAGTCCTGGCTGTCATAGTGACTGTCCTGTGCCTTCAACTTTGCATGTTCCAGATATCTAATCTTTCAGTGAAAAGCCAAACTTGGGCTGATACCTCTGGCCCACCATTAACTAGCTGTGCATCTTGGGACACCTGCCCAAGGGCAAATTCCTGGGTGGAACTAGGTATGATGTCAGCATTTTTCTCCTCCTGAGTTTCAGTTTTTCTAGGCAGGGGGCTGACAGTGAAGCTCCAGCCAAAAATGTTGGAAAGGTGTCCTAAACCAGCCTAGGCCAATAGAACCTTCTGAGAGGATGGAAACATTTTACATTTGTGCCATAACCACATGCCTGGTGGCACTGAGGATTTAGCTCAAGTAACCAAGGAACTGAGCCAATAGTTTATTTGATCTAAATTAATATATTCTAATAGCCATATGTGCCCAGTGGTTTCTCCGGCATACATCATGGCTCTGGAATAGACACTTTTAGGAGAGTAAGACAGTTAAGAGTCTCAGAAATAGAGCATGGGGTTTCCCTAAATCGATGTCCAATGGTAGCTCTTTCTCCAAATGTCACAGATCTAAGATCTGTTTCATTTTAGAACTCATTCATTTCCCTTTCTTAGAAACATAGGGCCATCTAGCTCTCAGGATGATCCCAAATTCCAATTGGGAATGTAGGCTTCCTTGAGAACTTTTGATATCCCCATAGCCAGCACCAAGGACACAAAGCAACTAGCCCCGCCCTGATGAAGCATCTAGCACTGGCTTTCACACCTAAGTTCAATACCAATACAAAGGTTGTATGTGAAGTCATGATCTTCAAGGAACAGTTCCTCAGTGCTGCTATAACAGATCATAAGCTTTGTGACTTAAAAACAGCACATCTCCAAACTATGATTCTAAAGATCTGAAGTCTGAAATGAGTCTTATGCGGTTCCGAATCAAGGTGTGGACTGTCCTGCACTGGCCTGGCTCCTTCTGGAGACTCCAGAGACTCCATTCCTATCCTTTTCCAGCTTCTAGAGGCTCCTCACTTGGCTCATGACTCCTTCCACTTTCAACTTCTTGCTTTCCTCTTGGAAGGATCCTGTGATTACATTGAAAACCTACTCAGATAATCCAGACTAACTCCCACCTTAGAATCCCAAACGTGAAATGCCCCCATGAAAGTGTTTTTGGTCATAAGATGACCGTAGCAGCTTCTGGTTGTTAAGATGGGACTATGTCAGAGCCTATTTTTCAGCCTACTCCAGGGAGGGTCCTTCCAATACTTGGGGAAAAAAGGAAGTTCCTGCAGGCAAAGGAAGTAAGGCACTTCGGGGTGTTCTGGGGTGGTGGGCATGTGCAGAACTTGAAGAAATTTGAAGTCTCAAATTTTCTGGCTGTCAGGATCACCTAGAGAACATGGAAACTTCACCACGGCTAAGCCTCACATCAGTGAGATTGGGCCTGTGTGTGCTTTGCTAGTTCTCCAGGTGATTAGTGATTCTCAGCAAGGTTGCTGAACTAGTGCTGTAAGATCCCAGAGGTTATTTGTGTGCCTGCTTGTGGGAGGTGAGCAAGTGTGAATGCCAGGCTGCAGACAGGAAGTGCTGGGAGGATCGGAGGAGGGGCTAGTGTCTGCTGATGAGCTGCCACCTGAGCCATACCTGGGAGGCCAGAGAAGGGGTGGCTTTCCCTGAGAAGAAGCAAGGTTAGAGCTCCAAGCAGAGGCAGAGGCCTTGGCAGCAGCAGCACTGAGGTAAGTGTTCCTATCTGGGGCCGTGGAAGCCAATGGATATCAGGGCAAAAGTGAGTGACCTGCTAGTGTTGACAGGGAGAGAGGCATGATTCTACCTGCAGTACCTTCCACGTGCAGTGGATGAACGCCTGGACTGGATGGCGGCTAAGGCAATGGGGAAAATAAGTGATGAGAGACTGAAGAGGAAATACATGTGTGATGTGGGTCTAACAATCCTTTAGTATTTACTGAGCAGAATGTGTTGAGAAGTCTGTTCTGTGTGCTCAAGAAGAGAATGCTGGCATGCAGTAATGAGTAAGATGAGCAAGCTTCTTGATCTCATAAGCATGCTTGGGGTGGAGTGGCATAGTAGAATTGGGTAATAAGCAGACAAACACAAATAAACAAGAAAAGTATTAGCCAATGGTAAGTGCTCCAAAGAGTTGCACGGGAGTACAACTCTTGGAATTAGGAGCCACTCGGTAATTTCTTTAGATCAAGGGCTTGGAAAAGGAGAAGGTGACACTTTGCTGGTATCTACATGCCAAGAAGGAGCTGGCTTGGGAAAAGATTGGGGTGAGGGTGGGAGTCAACTCTCCAGGAAGAGGCAATCACAGGTACAAACGTGTGAGGCATGATCCAACTTGCTAGAGATAGATAGAGAAGCACTGTCCAGTAGAACTTTTGCAGGATGGAGAATGTTCTCTGTCTGCACTGTCTAGTAGGGTAGCCTCTGGCAACTTGTGACCACTGAGCACTTGTAGTGTGGCTAAGAAGACAGAGGAATTGAATTTTGTATTTTAGTTGAGCCTGAATGAATTAATCGTGACTTCAAATTGTGGAAGATGATCAGAGTCAATTGTATTGGACAACACAAAGCTAGTTGCAAGGCCAAGGTGGCTGGAGGGGGAAAAGTTAAAATGAGAAGAGGTAGATTCCTTGTTTTGGTTTGGTTTGGTTTTTGAATTAGAATAACTGGATTTTTTTTTCTCCTTAAGAGTAAGTCAAAGTCTTTGGATGGTTTTGTTTACAAGGTTGTTACAATCTAATTTTCATTTTTGTAGTACTGGAAATTGAATTCACAGCCTTGTATTTGCTAGGCAAAATGTTCTATTGCTTGAGCTCTCCACCCCCCAAAAAAAGTTATTTTGCCTTTATTTCTATAGCTTTTGGCTTATTTTTTAGATAGAATCTTTCCCTAACTATGTCTGGCTACCCTCAAACCTCCTCCTTCTAACTCTAGAGTATCTGGAATTACAGGTGTGCACCACCACACCAGCCACTGATGAATGTCTTATAAGTTCCCTTTGGCTTCCATGTTGAGGATGAGTTGTAGGTGATGAGAAGCAGAAGCAGGAGATCATTGTAAGATGATATGAGGAGTGTTGGAGATGCCTTGGGAATGGGGTGGCAGCAATGGAGAGGAGAAATATAGGTGAATTCCAGATGAGTTTTAGAGACAGAAGTGATAGGAGGTAAGAGAGATTGGGGGTAGAAGTTGGGAAGAGTAGATGCTCCTACACTTGGGGAGTAAGCAACAAGAAAGGAGGAATCCCTTCTGTGCCTATTAGAGAATTAAAAGAGGAAAATGTTTAAGGTAAAAAGAGTATTTATTTGAAAAATGTAAAAAAAAAACATGAAAGGAAGTAGCAAAGCTCTCCATCTGGATGGGGGCTTAATGAGGAGTCCAATAGAGTCTTCTCAGAGGGCTAGTTTATGGAATGAGGCTCTTCCCCTATCACCTTTCCTTGATTTTGCTCTGATTGCTTGATGGCTTGTGCCTGTAGCATCCTGGCTCTTTCCATTGGTTGAGTTGGCACACGGGGCATGATGGGAAGAAGAAGCATTTGAGCAGGAGGCCAAGGAACTATGGGAACCAGAAGTGCTATGATGAGACACACGTTAATCCATCATGTGTTAGGTCCACCACTTCTTATCTCTGTCTCCCCAACAGTTCCCCTTTTTTTCTCTCAATGATTGGCAATAGCATTTATTAACACAGAGAGTGAAGCACAGGCTTTATTGTTTGGGGAAGTGAAAAAAAGCAATTTCTCCTTTGAGTTTGTTAGATTCTTCAGTGTAAGGAAGCCATGGGTCTAGAAAGCTGAGAGAAGTAAGGGCTCATGATAGGAATGTAGAGTCATTAGGAAATAGAGAATTTGTAAAGCTCTTTGTCAGGGTCAGTTCACTGAAAAGAGTGGACAGATAGAGAAAGAGGAGAGATCCCAGGGACAATACAATCTATTTGACATGAGTCCAGGAGAAAGTTCTAGAAAGGGAACTTTGACAGAAAAATGAGATAGGAGATATGGAAGCCAAGAGAAGGAAGGCATGTTGAATGTTGACTGTTGCTGGCTGGTTGAGGCCTGTGGCTTACTCATGGGAAATGCCCGTGGATTTGGTGAGACTGTGGAAGGGCTTAGTGGAAGGTGTAGAGAGCATGAGGAAGGGAACAAAGGAGGAGTCTTAACTGTACTCATAACACATTGGGTGAACATTTTTGCTCTTTGGGAGCAAAGAGTAAGTCAAGGATGGGGCACTGAGGTTAAGGGCTATATTTGTTCCTAGGGCTATTTAAGGAAAGACGTAGCAGCAGGCCACCTTTGGCGGGAAGAGGACACTTCAGTCCCTGGGTTGGAAGGGAACAATGACAGTATGGGCACTGAAGTGGGTGGGATCTGGCTGGTGAGTTGAATAGTAGTCATTGTTGGATGGCCCTTATCTTTCTAAGTAGTGTGAGGCAAAGGCATCATGGGAGAAATAAACCATTTCTTTGAAAAATGGTAAAGAAACCCACGGGGAAACTGTAATAGGGCTGTTAAGACTGTGCTTCTCAAGCATGAATATGCTAATAAATCACTTGGGGATTTGTTAAAAATGCAGATTCTGTATTTGTAACAAACTCAAAGGTGGTGTTGATCCTTCTTGTCCTCAGACCATGGTTTGGATAGCAAGAATCCCTAGCGCTTCTTTTACCCCCCACTTTAAGTAGCTAAGAGTCCCCAGCATGTTTTGTGTGTATGTGTTTCTGTTCTGGGTCTTGAACTCAGGGCCTAGGCATTGACGCTGAGCTTTTTATTACTTTATCACTTGACCCACAGCCTCACTTTCAGGCTTTCGGAGTAGATAATTGGAGATAAGAGTCTCACAAACTTTCCTGCCCAGACTGTCTTCAAACCATGATCTTCAAATCTGAGCCTCCTGAGTAGCTGGACTACAGGTCTAAGCCACCAGTGTCCAGCTCCTTGGCACTTCTTCAATGGGAGGCACAAAAGGCACAGGAAGATGCAAGGCTTTCTAATGTGATATCCAGGATATACCTCACTATCTATCCTCAGAACTTAAATTTAGGCCAGAGAAGCAAGTATGGAGTGTCCTTTGAGATCTGTGACCATCTATTTAAAGCAATTCTTCTCAATGTTACCTGGGAACTTCAAGCAAATCAGCAACAAAACAAAACAGGGACTGGGTGTTTTAATAATGATTGAGATTTTGAGTGAATTTATGTAGGGTGAGTCCCAGGTACCCTACTTCTTAAAACCTCCTCTGGTGATTCTGATGCTACCTCAGGCATGAGAACCACTATTTAAAATTCCAGGTCAAGAGCATGACCTTGCAAGTAGGTTGTTAAGATAGAGTAGAACTGGGCTGCCCCTAGAATGTGTGGGCTCTTGTCTATTTAAACAATTTAGCTCACCTGAAATCAACATGGCAGGGCCATTCTAATAGCTTAATATTACACAGTCCCATGAAGGAAATGCTATGTTAATTAGCAGGAACAATGTACTTAGCAGGTTGCTCTTCTAGAACAGATACACACACACTCTCTCTCTCTCTCTCTCTCTCTATATATATATATATATATCTATATATATCTATATATATATATATATATATATATATATATATATATATATACATAGGCCAGAGCTCATTGAGACATCTGGTCTACCTTATGTAAAAAAATCTATAAGGGGAGGGGATAGTTTTGTGAATCCAAGGTCTCTTAGAAAAATTTAAAGAAGGTCCTCATTGAATAGAGCTCTTGGAGTCATGCCATCTGGTCAGGAGCAAATGTAGATGAGCAAGAAGCTTAATAACTTATAGGATGAACTCTTATCTGATCAAAACCTTTGCAAGATGGAAAGTCTCAAAGAGTCAGCATGACTGTACACCTAGAATTGTGATAAATCCACTGGCTCTTGTTTTCATGGAGTAACAGCCCAAACAATAGCTTAGCAGCAACAACAGAAAGTATGAAACAAAAGGATTTATTGGCCTCCCCAAGGGAAAAGCCCAAAGATACATGGCTGTAAGCTTGGCCACTTCTAAAGGTACATTAGATGGTCTCACAGATGGGCCCAGCCCCGCCCTCCTGTCTGTTCCCCATCCCTGGGTTCCTGTATCCTGGTGATCAGTCCTGTATAATTCTCTTCCCTTGTGAGCAGGATCTGGTTACTTTCTTCTAACTACAACAGTCATGTGAGGAGGGGAGGCAAGAGGGAGAAAAATGAGGGAGGGGGTAACACGTTAGGCAAGACATGTACTTACTACCTTACTTATGTAACCCCTCTGTATATCACCTTGAGAATAAAATTAAAATTAAAAAAAGAAAGTGATGGAGTGTTACTTAGGAGAATGGATAACAAAATGGCTGTCACTTCTTCTTTGCCTTTTCAACCTCTTGCTTTCCTGCTGCCTGGTTCTGAGGGAAGTTACCTACCATGTTGTGAGCTATTCCAGAGAGATACTCCTATATCAAGGAATTTAGACCTTAGCAACCAGTAAAGAATCTCCTGACTCAAGGTCTGCAAATAGCCAATGAATAGACTTGGAAGTAGATTTTCCTCCAGCAGAGTGCTAGCTACCATCTTGATTGCAGTCCCTTAAGGAATTGAGTAGACTGGGTCTGGGAAAGCTGGGTCCAGATACCTGGTCCCCAGGAACTGAGAGGGAAATGATTGTTGTTTTTAAAGCACTAAATTTTAGGCTAATTTATATATATAAATAATAATAACTGAAGCTAGTAAATAGAGGACAGAAAAGTAATGCCATCAAACGTCTATCTCTTGCCAGGTGCCAGTGGCTCATGCCTGTAATCCTAGCTACTCAGGAGGTTGAGATCTGAGGATCATGGTTCAAAGCCAGCTTGGGCAGGAAAGTCTGTGAGACTCTTATCTCCAATAAAACACCAGAAAGCCAGAAGTGGCACTGTGGCTCAAGTGGTAGAGAGCTTGCCTTGAGCAGAAAAGCTAGGGACAGTGCCCAGGCCCAGAGTTCAAGCCCCTCGACCCCCGCCACACATCTTATCTCTTGCTTTACTTTGTCTTGATGTCATTTTCTAGTTTAACAACCTCCTCAGAAAATATAGTTCTAATGAACTATATTTTTAAAAAGAAAAGAAGAAGAGCTAGGCATCTGTGGCTCATACTTGTAATCCTACTTAGGAGGCTGAGATTTGGAGATCATAGTTTGAAGCCAGATGGGGCAGGAAAGTTCATAAAACTTTTATTACCAAATTAACCAGCAAAAAGCTGGAAGTGGAGCTGTGGTTCAAGTGGTAAAACACTTGCCTTGAAATAAAACAAGGGGAAATGCCCAGTCCCCATGTTCAAGTTCCAGAACTGCCCCTCCAGCCACCCTCCCCCCTAAAAACAAAACAAACAAACAAACAACAACAACAACAAAAACCAGGGTAGTCACTCCCCAGATTTTAAACAGAGCCTGAGGGGGCAGTATTGGGATATAGCATAGGATCAGCCTCATCCTTATCTAGTAGAATGAGAAAGGAATAACAGTGGTACCACCCAAAGGTAACTGATGAGATAGGGTAGTGATGGAAGACTTGATATTCATCTAGATTGCATGGGAGAGATCTGTTCCAGCTCTCAGACAGGGAGGGAAGCCGAATAGTTAGAGCCACAGAAGTAGAGGGATTAAGGGACGTGTCTCAAAGTATAAAAGCAGAAGCTCCATGGAGACTTTAAGAGTGAGGGCTACGGCAGGAAAATGTTGTTCAGTGTTTAATGGGACACAGAGAGAATAGGCCTATTTCTATGCAAAGATGTAAGGTAAGAAGAAAGATGACAAGGAAACCAAAACAGGCAGATAGAGAATGATCTTTTGGGTATCTGGCAACAAGCTTTTGCTCATCTGGCCAACTAAGACACAAGTTGAAGGCTGGGCTAGAAATATCATGAAGTCAATCCAAAAAAATGTCAAGTTCAAGTCTCTCTTAAACCTGAAAAACTCCAACTCTTCACCAAAAGTTTTTCATTTCCTTCTGAGCCTTTAGAACTTTTTAACAAGGGGGGGGGGGGAAATGGATGAGTTTTTATCTCTTCCTTTCTTGCTTCTCTTTCCATTCTTGGTCTCCTGTGTAGGCACTAAAGAATTCAACTAATAATAAGCTATAAGATTCAGTGGAAGGAAAAACAGCCCTAGCCCTTCTCTGGCCCCGCTATATGTTTTATAGATGGGGGTGGGAGGGAATGGAGGCTGATACCATGTAGGGCAAGTTTGGGAGAAAGGGCTCATAGATTTGGGGTACACTAGCTTGCTTGAGAGAGTAGACTCGGTGAGGGTACAAAAAGACCAGTTCATGGGGTGACACACCCAGGGTGACTAGCCTTGCAAAGTCACCAGAGATCCCACTTTCTTTCACAAGAATTGTTGCACAGAGATACATTTGTATTGTAGCTGGTTACACCCTGCCTAGTATGAGTCTCTTTCCTATTCTATTGAGTAATTTCATCTATTGTATTGTATTACTATTAGTAATACTACTACTACTATACTAATAATAATAAATTGGAGTAGGTATAAGAATAATGAAGCTCAGTTAGCTAATTTTTAGTATGTGCAGTATAAGGGGTAAGAAGCAAAGCCACCTAAGGCAAGAGAGAGATAGATGTCTTTCTCATCAGGTAACAAAACCTCTCAGTGGCATGAAAGGCTTACAAAGTCCAGTCCTACTTGGACCACAGCCAGCTTCAGGCAAAGCTGTTGACTTCAGCATGTATGATGGAAGTCTGGCAGGGTACCATGGAACCTGTCCCAGAGCTCAGGAATGAAACCTAGCTCTTCAGGGGTCTGAGAAGCCAGTGCTGTTTGGTAAACAAGGGTGTGGCCATGGCAGGGGCTGGATGGGTGTGTCCCCACCTCCCTCTGCACTTTCATGACTCACAAACGCATGCATGCTCTGAGATAGATCATCAATTCCTGCCAGCTCCTTTCACAAGATGAGGAGTCAAGGCTTACAGCAGGTCCTGGAACTCTCAGCTCTCCATGCTCACGGCCAGTACTGTGTGCCTAAGTTCACTGATTTTGATGATCTGTTCTCAGAAGCAGGTGTTGGGCACTGAGAATGCACATGGTTCCACAGCCCTGAGCTGATCCTCCTATTACACCTCTCACACTTATGAGAAGCTATACTCCCACCTTGTTCTCCTCCTCTGCCGTCCTGGTGGACCTGGTCCACCATTGGTAAATAAAGACTTATTTTTCAGATGGGTGCCTAGACCACCCCATCTCAACCCATCCCCATGACCTGTTAGGTTGTGTCTACATGGTAAACACAGAGTAAATATCTGAGTAGAAGTCATTAAGGCAAGCCACTCTTACCTGTGGTGGCTTAAAAGTGTCTTTTAGTGACAGCCCAAGGAAGCCACTTCCTGCTTTACTGGCCAGGCCAGTGAAGTGTGGGGACACTCCAGTGTTTATTTCTCACCTCCTCTACCTGGCTGTAGGGCAGAAGTTGCCAGTGTGTCCCTGGTGTGTTTGCTGAGGTTCAGGTGAAAGCACAGAGCCCAAGTGAGCTTTTATAGCTGTGCTGCCACAAGATGAAGCAACTTGGAAAGGGGACCACACAGCTCAGGAACCCTGGCTTCTACTTGCACCTGTGCCTGAGTGCCTCATCTGACTGACACACCCAAGCATTCTGTTGGTCCTCCAGTTTGGCGGCAAGCTGTGTGCTGTGTTCTGGGTCTTCACCTTGGTGCTACTGATCCTTCTCAGTCTGGGAACATGACGGGCTGCGCTTTATGAGACCCTGAGTGGCGAAGCAATATGAGGAGTGTCTGACTTTTGCTATGCCATCTGCCTCCCAAGAATTCAGTTCTGGAATACTGCCAAGCTTGTGACTCATAGCTGTAGTCCCAGCTACTTGAGACTGAGGCAGGTGAATCCCTTAAGCCTAAGGAGCTCACAGTCAGACTGGGAAACGTAGCTAGACCCTATCTCTTATTAAAAAACAAAACAAAACCTTTAAGCCAGGCACTGGTGGAGCATGCCTATAATCCTACCTACTTAAGGAGCTGAGATTATCAATCAAGGTTCAAGCCAGCCCTAGTAGGAAAGTCTGTGAGACCCTTATATACAGTTAACCAGCAAAAAGCCAGAAGTAGAGGTATAACTCATGTGGTTGAGGTATAACTGAAGTAAAGATATAATTCAGCTTTGAGTAGAAAAGCTAAAGGAGATTATAAGGATCTGAGTTCAAGCTCCAATACTGGCACACGCAGGTACATGCATGCGCACGCGCACACACATACACACACACACACACACACACACACACACACACAAATGTTTATTTTGTACCATCCTGGCTACAAATATAAGTAACCTCCTGGGAAAGCTGCAGAGATGACAATGAGTGGCTGTATCCAGTCAATGTAGCCTGCATTCTGTATTATTGTTATTGTTGTTATTATTATTATTATTTTGGGGCTTGAACTCAGGGCCTATGTGCTGTCCCTGAGCTCTTTTGCTCAAGGCTAGTGCTCTGAGACACAGCATCACTTCCGGTTTTCTGGTGATTAATTGAAGATAACAGTCTCGTGGACTTTCCTGCCTAGGCTGACTTTGAACTGCAATCCTCAGATCTCAGCCTCTTGAGTAGCGAGGATTACAGGCGTGAGCCACCAGTACCTGCTGGCTATAGCTTGTATTCTTGTTGGGTAACTGCAAACAAGTAATTGGAGTAATCAAAATTGAGAATGTTATAGGGGCTCAGAGGTGGGAAGAAGCGGGTAGGGTTTCACAGAGGAGGAAGCACTGGCCCTAAAAGGAAGACTAGGTACTCAAAGGCCAGAGAAGGAAGGCAACCCAGGCCCAGGGATAAGGAAGAGCCAAGGCAGAGTATTGATGGGACATGTGGGAACCCAAGTCATCTATTGGGGCTGGAACCCTGGGCCTGGTACTGGCAAGCCTATGCTCCACCACTGGGCAACCTCAGCCCCTGTCTAGTTTTTGATTTAGAAAATGTTTGGCCTGGCTGAGTTATAGAGCTGGATAAGAGAATGAGAGTTAGTTAGTTAATTAGTGCCTCTGATGGGATCCTTTCTATTGTACTACAAAATCAGCCCCGTGTGGCTGCAGAAAAGAAGGAAATGATTAAGACTCCACCATAGGGACCATAAGTGACATAGCTGTAAGCCCCATAGGGTCTACGGATGTAGCTGTCCGGCATCAGTGGCTCACATCTGTCCTAGCTACTCAGGAGATCTGAAGATTGCAGTTTGAAGCCAGACCAGGCAAGAAAGTCAGGAAGATTCTAATCTCTAATGTTCAGTCTCTAAGGGACAGAGCCTAGACTGAGTTCAAGCCCCAGTTCTGGCACAGGGGGAGAGAGAGAGAGAGAGAGAGAGAGAGAGAGAGAGAGAGAGAGAGAGAGACAGAGAGAGAGAGACAGAGACAGAGACAGAGACAGAGACAGAGACAGAGACAGAGACAGAGAGAGAGACAGAGACAGAGAGAGAGACAGAGACAGAGACAGAGACAGAGACAGAGACAGAGAGACAGAGACAGAGACAGAGACACACACACAGACAGAGAGAGACAGAGACACAGAGAGAGAGAGTAGGAAGAGGGAGGATGGGAGGGAGGGAGGGAAGGAAGAAAAGGAAGGAAGGAAGGAAGGAAGGAAGGAAGGAAGGAAGGAAGGAAGGAAGGAAGGAAGGAAGGAGGAGGGAGGGAGAGAAGGAGGGAGGGAGAGAGAGGGAGAGGAAAAAAGAAAGCGAGGGATGGTTTTTCCATAAAGTTCCAGTAATCTTGGTTTATTCAGTCCCACTGAATTGGGTGGCCATTCAGAACCAGGCTCTGTAGACAGATGGAATTGGCTAAGGGGCTAGATGATGAGCTCTAGTCCTGGGTCTGTGGATTGGGTAGTGTTGTACACCCCAAGAACAGAGAGAAGGGGCTGGTGGCTAAGCAGGTAAAAATAGCAGGTTGACCACTGGGTGGGCAGACTGTTGAAGCTCCTGCAAAGACTTGGGCTTGCATTGTGTTTTGTAGACTTTCTACAGTTTCTGTTATGGGACAAGAAGGTAGGCATCTACCTATACAAGGTAGGCTTGTATAGGCTCGATGCAAGATAAACACAAATATACACATACATTTTGGGGGCTGGAGCATGTGATGTGTGTGTGTGTGTGTGTGTGTGTGTGTGTGTGTGTGTGTGTGTGTGTGTGTGTGTGTGTGTGTGTGTGTGTGTGTGTGTGTGCGTGTGTTGGCACTGGAGATTGACCTCAGGGCCTACGTATTGTCCTTTCATTTTTTCACTCAAGGTTGGTGTTCCACCACTTGAGCCACAGTTCTACTTCTGGCTTTTTTTTGCTGGTTAATTGGAGGTGAAAGTTTCACACACTTTGCCTGGTCTGTCCTTGAACCTTGATCCTTGATCTCAGCCTCCTAAAAGAGTTTAGGATTATATGTCTGAGCTATCACCACTTGATTTAATCTGTAATTCTTAGACTGAATGTGGCTTGTGAGAAAATGGGGTCCTTGTGCAGACTTTTAGGTGGTCTCAGGGAGCCACTGAGGGAGGGAATGAGGGATCTGAAAGAGAACTAAGAGTGGAGGGAAAGCAGAAGTGAAAGGAGAGCCTCTGTAATGGCCTCAGGATGGACAGGAAGAAGGTGAGGCTGAGCAGGAAGGGGAGGGAGGAAGCAAGGCAGAGAATTCCTCAATTCTGCAACTGAAGAGAACCAATGAAGGCTGGCCTTGGGCAGAGGAGGAGCTAGGCCACACAGTCAGCTGTGTGACAAACACAGCTGTAGTTCTGTTTTCCAGAGTCATCCAAATGTCCATGCAACAGATGCATGGTATTATATGTGACTCCTTCCTGTATAGACCTGACTTAATCTTCGCAGCAGCATAATAGCAACAAAGTAGAAATGATATGATCGTCCATGGGCAACAAACCTAAGGAGTAAAGACACAAATGAGATCTTATTTGGTGAAGAAAATTTATGAAAAAATAAGGCACTAAAAGCTTATACAACCATTCTGATCATGTCTCACAGAGTATTTGGAGAAAGATGTAAAACGCTATCTCTATATCTTATATCTACATATCCTCTACATATGTATGTAAATAGATATATGTAGATATATATACATGTATCTATGTATCTATACAAATATATATCTATATAGGCAGATAGCTCTATATAGATAGATATAGATATAGCTACTTTGGTATGGTTAAATTATTAGGCCAACAAAAGGCAAAATTTAGAAGAGCTAGGAATATGTAAGGGAATGAAACCATAAAGACAAGCAAAGAAGTAATTTGTTAAGAAAGTGAGGATAGCATTTGATTTGAGGATGGAAAGGGGCTGGATCAGGATGGGACACTTGGGAGGCTTCATGGTGTTTATAATATAAGGTCTTCATTGGGGCAGTGTTAGGAGATGGGAGCTCATGTGAAATGTCTGTCTCATGGGAGTGGAGCTCTACAGAATGGATTAAAGTCTTTCCCACAGGATGGGGTGAGTTGTCATGGGAATGGGTTGCTATAAGGTGAGGCTACATCAAAGTCTTGCCCCCAGTTTCTCTTTAGCTTCCCACCATGAATTGAAGCAGTTCAAGGCCTTTACTGGAACTTGGGACTTCCCAGCCTCTAGAACCATGAGCCAAAAACCCCCTCTGTTCTTTACAAAGTACCCAATCTCAGATAATCAGTGATAGGAACAGACACCAGACTTAAAGCCTTTGGTAAAATCCATATTTGCCAATGGAGCCCCCTTTTTCTCCCAAATAGTTCTTCTACTTGTCCAGATGTTATGGAACTCACATTGATATGGTGGAAAGGGGCCTGGATTGGAACTCATAAGAACTGGGTTTTGAAGTCACTGCCAGATCATTCTTTTTTTGGGGGGGGGTCCGGTTGTGGGGCCTGAACTCTGGGCCTGGGCACTGTCCCTCAGCTCTTCAGCTCAAGGCTAGCGCTCTACCACTTGAGCCAAGTGCCACTTCCGGCTTTTTTCTTTGTGCTTATATGGTGCTGAGGAATCGAACCCAGGGCCTCAGGCTTGCAAGGCAAGCGCTCTACCACTGAGCCACCTTCCCAGCCCGTCTGCCAGATCATTCTAAGACACTGAGACCAGCCACTTTATATTCTGTCCCTCCATGTCCTCCTCCAAAAAGATTAAAAACAAAACAAAACAAAAAAACCCGGAGGACTTTAATGAGCTTTGTAATTGTATAATTCACTGATTTATACCAACGCTGGATAAATCGCCAGCATTTGTGAAGATGCCTGAACATCTTAGTGGGAAAGTAAGTGGATATCTTTGTGTTTTTATAACAGCTGGGTTTTGTTGTTGTTGTTTTGCTTTTTTTTTTTTTTTTTTTTTTTGGTTTTTTCCCTACTCTCATTAGGCTCTGGTCATTTGCAGGTAGAGATAAATAGCTAGCATTTGGAAGCAAACAGCTTTCATAAAAGTTAGCTCATCCTGAGGTTTTCTTTAAAAAAAAATCAAGTAAAAAAATTAACTTATTGGTCTTATTTGGGGTCTTAGGAGCCTTCAGCCTGACAGCTTTGATGATAGTACACTGTGTCTTCACAATTGTGAGGTGTGCTGCAGAAATCTGTTCTCCATCATTCTGGCTTGTGTTACTTTTGCCCAGAAGTCAGCAAACGCAAGGTCATCCCTGCAACTGCTCACTCTGTCATCATAACTGTGTGGCATTGTGGTGTGTGTTCTTTCTTGATTTTCCACGCTGTACACTGAAATGCATTTCTTCTTATTTTAAGCAAAAGTAATCACATGCACATGGCTACAACCAAAGACAAATCATAATAAAGGCTCAGAAAGCAAAGCAACACCCTGGCGGCCATCTCCTTTGTGTTGGAGCATGCAGCTAAGGTTTTGATTTAATTCTCCTGGTAGTTTCATCTAGAATCTTGAACAAAATACTTGTATGGTTGTATGATGGTTTCCAATTTATTAACTTTGTGTGTATGTGTATGTGTGCTGGTACAAAGATGAACTCAAAGTCTGGGTTCTGTCCCTTAGCTCCTTTTCACTCAAGGCTGGTACTCTACCATTTGAGCCACAGCTCTGCTTCGGGCTTTTTGATGGCTCATTGGAGGTAAGAGTCTCATAGACTTTCCTTCCAGGTCTGGCTTCAAACCTCAATCCTCAGATCTCAGCCTCCTCAATAACTAGGTTTACAAGGATGAACCACTGGCACTCAGCTGATTCATTAACTTTTAACAGTATCTGTTGAGGCCCTGTTATAACAGATGAGGAGTCAGGTACTTGTACTATACCTCAAGTGTGCTAGTTCTTTGTTGTTGCTGCTCCTCTGCTGAGAAAGGGATTCAGAACCATTGAACTATATACTCAGCCCACTCTTCTTATTTTCATTTCTTCTGTGACCTGTGCCTTCGCTGATGGCAACTGGGGCATAGGATCTACAGCCAGAAGCTGACCCTAAAATGTACCCCCTCTCCCTTTTCTTCCTCTTCCCTGGCTTTCTCTCCTTCTCTCCTCTTTCTTTCACTACTGGAGATTATACTGAAACATTTTGCACTAGGATCTTGTGCCAGATCCTTCTATTTCTGCCTCCCTATTAGTTAGGAATATAAGTGTGTGCCACCACATCTGGCCCTAAGGAGTCCTTTTTTCTGTTTCTCATGATTTGGTTGAATTGTCAAAATGGTCATATTGACAAAAGCAAAATTCAACATAATCCTCAGTGAAATTCCAATGACATTCATAGAAATAGCAAAAAGAATCCTCACATTCATACAGAAACACGAACTATCCCAAATATCCAAAACAATCCTGAAGAGTAAAACCCTGACTACAGACTAGACTACAGAGCCATGATCTAAAATCAGCATGGTCCTGGCACAAAAAAATAGACACATAAATCAATATTATAGGATGGAAAACCCATAAGTAAGCCCACAGTTTCATGCAAGTTAACTTTTGACAATGATGCCCCAAAATACATTAGTTCTTTTCTTCTTTTCCCCAATCCCACTTTTAATAGTTTGTGGATTTTATTGTTATTATATATATGTACATATATATGTACATATCTATATATATGCGTAATGTATTTTAATCATAATCTCCCTAACAAGTCCTTCTTAAGGACTTAAATTCAAAGCAAGGGTTAAAGCATTTGGCTTATGGCACTCTAATCTATAAAGACTATTTTCAATTACTGTGGGTTCTTTTCTTGGGCCCCTGTTTTTTGGTGTTAGGACAGGAATAATTGTGCTTCTCTGGAGCAAGTGGCTTAATTTATCCTGAGGATACTAAGGCCCAGGTAGCCAAGCACCTGGCTTTCTTTTTCACCCTGCCTCATGCTGAATTTGGAGTTCATCTTTTGTGTGGGAAGTTTGGACTGAAGAGATCCCCAGACCTCATCTTATGCTTTGTTTTGTTTTTCTGTTGTTATTTTCTCTTTCTCTAGGTTTTTCCTATGGATGGCTAGAGTATCCATAGCCTAACCATTCTTGGTACCCATATCTTCTCTTACCCTAAGAGTCTGAGAGAGGCTGGGGCTCGGGGAGAATACATCCCACCCTCTCAGGCCTTTCCTGCCTGCAAGTCCGACCTGTGCCCTGCACAACCCTTCTCTGGGCTTTTCCCTTCCTTTCTATGTAAGAGGCAACCTGTCCTGAAGTAGGGCAGTGTGGCAGCATGCCCTGTGTAAGTGAGGGTGATTTATTTCTCTGTTAAAGACACTGTGAGACTGTGAGGTTTTGCCTTGAATCCCTTCAGAGTGCTGCACTGAGGCTTATAAAAGTTGCCTGGCAATTAGGGCCGCGTGGAGCCGCCCCTCCAGCCCAGGCCTGCACAAGTTTAATGAGAGTCAAAGAGGGGCCAATGGCACAGGATGGTGGAGTCCCTCTTTCTTGAAATGCTCATTCATTGCCTTAGCAGAGAGTTTCAGAGGGAGAATGTTAGAGCCAGTTGATGGTCACGTACAGCTAGGCATCATTGGGACCTTGGGCTCACTCCTCAGAAGACAGAAGATATCCTGTCTATACCTACCAGCTACAGTTGTGCTAGCTTTCTCATTATTTATTCCTGTATTTTAAAAAGCAGCATAGCCGGGCACTGGTGGCTCATACCTGCAATGCCAGCTACTCAGGAAACTGAGATCTGAGGATCTCTGTTCAAAACCAGCCCAGGCAGGAAAAACTGTGTGATTCTTATTTCCAGTTAACCACCAGAAAACAGGAAATGGGGCAGTGTCTCAAAGTAGTAGAGCACTAGCCTTGAGCAAAAGAGCTCAGGCCCTGAGTTTAAGCCCTATGACCAACAAAAATAAATAAATAGAAAATAATAAAATAAGCAGCACAGACTCCTTTCTCCCTTTACAGGTTGGCTGCCCGTGAAAATCTGAACCTTTTTAAGCAGACATGATGATAGCACAGAGAAAAAAATTACTCCATAAAACGTGAGATCACACACAGAATTATGGGGTATACTGTATAATAGGCCAATCTGAAGCATAAATAGATTTCCTGTTTAGACTTGAAGCTTGCCCCTAAGACATCTCCTTGTATGTATGCAATTTATTCCAAATCTGAAACATTCCGATTGGAAATGCATTTGGTCCCCACCATTTCAGATGGACAGAATCAACCTACGGATACTGAAACCGTACACAGTAGCCCAGTGCAGCTTTAAGGGGAAGTGGGTTTGCTCTGCTTGAAGTAAGGGTGGGGGCCCTGAAGATACTTTGTGCCCTTCACTCTTGGCCATACTGCCTTCTTCCTCCTCCCTTCTCTCCTCTTTCCCAAAGCTCTACCTCTTAGAAGGATGGACTTCCTTTGCATTTCTTTATACAGGATTTTTAAAGACTTGAGGCTGGGAGGAGAGGAGTAGCCAGACCGGAGAAGAACCTTAGAGTTGAACCCTGTCTCCCTGCCTCTGTGATAAACATGTCAGCAATGTTAAATCTCCTGTGGTCTTGTTTGCATAGGACAGGGTCACTTGCTAGTTGCATTCTGAGACCTCAGGCTTGCAGAACCAGTTCTTTATTATCAAGGCTTGCAGATTGTGAGGAAGTTGCTTAAAACTTTCTTCCCTTTCCTCCTTCCCTTCCCCTTTCCTCCCTTTGAATATAGAGCTCTTCTGGTCTGGCCTGGTTCTGAACATGGACCAGGCGGGGAGGGAGAGACACCTTCTTGGTACTTGACTCCCCTTCTCTGGAGTTGTGAGGTTTCCCCTAACACCAAGCATGCCTTTTTCTTTTCTACGGAATTACAGCTTTTCCCTTTGCATAAAGAAAAATAAATAGATAAAGTAGTTCTCGTAAGCCCTGGGTTTTCAAGGCCCTTTGGTTTGTATCAGTGTCCGATAGAGGTCTTTCGTGAAAACTTGGGAGGTGGTTAGGTTGGCCTGCTGGAACCCCAAAGCTCTTGATCCTCTTTCTTATAGGAGACACGGGGGATGTTTTGATATCCGTTGTGTCTGGCTCTTTCTGCACCCACCTCAGCTCACTTCTGTGTCTTTGACCAGGATGCATACCTCAAGGTGAGGCAGTACCTCTGTGATATCTTCTGCAGGACTCTCTGCACACCTTTCTGAAAACATGTATTCCTGAACCCAGTCGGGCTGATCACAGCATGACCAGCCCAGACATTTTCTTTCACGTGCCACCTTTATGGTTTCAGAAGAGCCTTGTTAGGCAGTTCCTTCTGATTTCAACAGCTTGTACAATGCAAGTACATTCCCTTTTTACACCATGTGCAATTCCCTACCCTGCCCTTGGCCTTTACTCAAACTCTGTCACTAAGCCGTCTAATTATTTAGATCGCCCAGAACAAGCCCAAGTTTCTTATAATAGACCCATCATATGGACCATGCTAGGAGCTCGAAATGACCCGGATTTTCAATCAGTGCCAGGTATTGCTGTGTGGGAAGGAGCGAGGCAAACTCCAGCTCTCAGATCACAGGGACCCCACTCATCTCCCTAGATACTATCTTTTAAATGCTGTAAGGAACATTCTCTGGTGATTAGCTAATGACTTTGGATGAGGCTAATGCAATGCCAAAAATGTGAGTCACTCCATTACAGGTGTGGACAACTGTGAGCATGCTCCGTTGTCATGGGAACACGAACAGCTATTCATCTCCCAACTAGGAAGAATTTACTTTCAGCCCTGTAGAATGAGGATGTTTGTGTTCTCCCTAAAGCTTACCCCTCACCTCTGCCCTCTATCCAGCCAACCATTGGTCTTTTAGTGGATTGTCTTGGCCCAGAATGTTACGTATTTGACACCCCCCCCCCCCCCCCGCCCCATGTAGCCAATAGGAATCAGTCGCGGTTCTACTGCCTAATTTGAAGTTTCAGCAACTGAATATTCCTCAAGGTAAGGCAATAATGTTGAGGTGGCTTTACTTATTTATTATTTATGTTTTTGTACAAGTATTGGGACTTGAACTCAGGAGATGGCTTTTTTGCTCACAGCTGACACTCTATCATTTGAGCCACTCTTCTACTTCTGGCATGTTGGTGATTAATTGGAGCAAAGCATCACACAGACTTTTCTGCCTAGGCTGGCTGCAAATTGTAATCCTCAGATCTCAGCCTCCTGAGTAACTAGGATTACAGGTGTGAGCCGCTGGCATTTGGCTAAGAGCTTGACTTTCTGAGTTAGATTTTCCTCACATTGTGGCTCTGTCACATGTCAGCTCTGCAGCTTTGGGGAAGTATATTTCTTCTTTGGTTTCCATGTCCTTATGGATAAAGTGGGATAATCCCTACTTTATCAGGCAATTGGAAGGACTAAATGAAAGTGTGTCCAAGTGGTGTTATCACTCAGTAAAAGTGGAGACTCTCTTCATTCTGTCTTCCTATGGCATAGGGGCAACTGAGATGGAGAAGCCCAGGATCCTGAGCAATTATCAAGGTATCTGACCTGCCCAGACACCAGTGCCCTGGGTTGTGAGGCTGGTGTACCTTGGGCTGGTTAGATGAGGAATCATTGTAACTTTCTCCCACCATACAAACCTCAGAAACTGATTTGGCTGACCCCCCAAAAGTAGAATTTCTTGCACAGGTTCTGAAGTTTTGCAGTATGGGTAGAAGGCTGGAGAAGAGATCCTCAAAGCAGCCAGCTGCCAGGTGCTAAGCTGTGTGATGCTACAGCACCACTATAACACAAATGATCTTACCACAAAAATGGCACAGCCAGGTTCATTGGTTCATAGGGCAGACTCTAGATGTGTGTGTGTGTGTGTGTGTGTGTGTGTGTGTGTGTGTGTGTGTGTGTGTGTATTTCTCTTGCTCATTATTTAAAGTATCTTCACAAGGCATCCAGAGTATTTTTCTCACATCCTGTGAAAGATGAAGGAACCCCAGGAATCTCTTTAGGTTTGTCATGGGTAGGGGACCCCTAGAGTAAAGAAATAGAGAAAGTGGGCTGGGAAGGTGGCTCAGTGTTAGAGTGCTTGCCTCACATGCACTGGGTTCAATTCCTCAGCACCACATGAACAGAAGAAGCTGGAAGTGGCACTGTGGCGCAAGTGGTAGAGTGCTAGCCTTGAGCTGAAGAGCTGAGGGACAGCACCCAGACCCAGAGTTCAAGCCCCACAACTGACAAGAAAGAGAGACAGATGGGGGGGGAGGGAGGGCTGGGGAGAGGGCCTGGGTGTCCATGTCTCCTGCCTGGAATCCTTGCTACTCAGGAGACTGAGATGTGAGGATTGAGTTTCTTTTTTTTCTTTTCTTTTTTTTTTGGGGGGGGGTGTCCAGTGGTGGGGCCTGAACTCTGGGCCTGGGCACTGTCCCTCAGCTCTTCAGCTCAAGGCTAGTGCTCTGCCACTTGAGCCACAGCGCCACTTCCAGCTTTTTTCTTTTTGCTTATGTGGTGCTGAGGAATCGAACCCAGGCCTCATGCATGCAAGGCAAGCACTCTATCACTGAGCCACCTTCCCAGCCCAAGGATTGAGTTTCAAAGCCAGACTGAGAAAGAAAGTCCGTGACAGTGTGATCTCCAATAACTACCAGAAATGCCAGAAGCGTATGGCTCAAGTGGTAGAATGTTAGTCTTGAGCACAAAAGCTCAGCGACAGCACGTAGGCCCTGAGTTCAGGACCTAAGACCAGTATTGCGGGGGGAAAAAGGATATGGAGGAAGGATACTTGGCAATGAATCAACAAATGTCTGTGGCAGCAATGTTAGACAGATTTATGTTTTTTTTTTCTTCTGGAAATGAGGCACATGAATGAGATGCACTTAAAGGACTATTTATTTATTTATTTAATGCCAATACTAGGCTTTGAACTCAGGATGTTAAGCATTTGCACAGCTTTTTCTGCTCATGTTGGTGCTCTACCACTTGAGCCACACCTCCAGCCTGGCTTTTTGCTGGTTAGTTGGAGATAAGAGTCTCTTGGACTTTTCTGCCTAGGATGGCTTCAAACCTCAATACTCACATCTCAGCCTCCTTAGTAGCTAGGATTACAGGAGTGAGCCAGCAGCGCCTGGAAAACACTTTGATTTCTAATAGACTAATAAATAGTTCCTCCTCTGAGAGAATAATAAGAATTGACATTATAAGTCACCTCAAGTTTTCATTTTCCCCTAAAACTTACTGCTCCCAATATAGGTATTTAATAACCAATATTTTTGAATCATATAATGTTTAATAATATATAGAAAATGACAGATTATAAATACATCATATTCTAAAAACCAACTTCAATGAGCTATAAGTTAAGCATAAAATAGAATCCATTTTGTATGTATAGGTGACTGAGATGGGCCTCATGGTAAACATTTGTAATCCCAGCACTTGGGAGGCTGAGCCAGGAGAATCATGAGATTGAAGCTGGCCTGGATTATATAATGAGACTCTGCCTCAAAAAATAAACAAACAATTTACAACCTAGGTGAATGACAAACAAATCATGGTGGCTACCGTTCCAGTCAGTCAATATACAGCCATCCTTTAATATGCATAGGGGATTGTCATGGAAGGACTGGAATATGTCCCCTAAGTGAAATTGTATAGTGTTTGCATATGCACATCCTCTCCATGTTTTAAACCATCCCTAGGTTACCATGAGCTTACTAATGTAAATACCCTGTAAATACTTTTAATGCATATAAATACCTAATTACTTTAGGGAAAGATGGCAAGAACAAAAAGGTCTACACTTTTGCCCTGAATATTTTTGGTCCTAGATTCAGTGAATCTACAAGGTGGAGTCACAAATATGGACAGCTGACTGTATAGAACTTTTTCCAGAAAGTTATCTTTGGCTGTTTGAGTCATTCTCATTCCTCTGCTCCAACCGAACCTTTCCCTCCACCACCCCCTAGATCATCTCTGGTCTTGTTTCTACCTGTTTTGCCTGTTCTTGAATTTCATAGAAATGGATCAGACAGAATGTACCCTAAAACTGGCTTCTTTTGTACGGGATAATGTCTAAGATTCATCCACATTCTTCTTTTGAATTTTCTTTTGAATGCTAAGTAGAATTCTATTAGCTGCATTTACTACAATTTGCTGATTCTGTTGTCAATTGATGGACATTTGGGTGGTTTCACTTTTTAGCTATTATGAATAAATCTGCTGTGGGCATTTGTATGTGAATCTTCAGGGTATGTTTTTATTTCCTTGGCATAAATACTTAGGAGTGAAATTACTGGGTCGTATGGTAAATATAAGTTGGACTTTATGGAAAATGGAAAAAAAAAAAACTATTGTTTTCCAAAGCAACTGCTTCAAGTTTCTCATCATCTATATGAACTTCCAGTTGTTCTACCTTTTTGCCAACATTTTTTTGTGTGTGCACAGATACTGAGTCTTGAACTCAAAGCCTGGGCACTGTCCCTTTACTTTCTCACTCAATGTTGGCACTCTACCAGTTGAACCACAGCTGGCTTTTTGCTGGTTAAGTGCAAAATCATCTCACAAATTTCCTACCCTGGCGAGCATCAAATCTAGATCTCAGATCCTCAGATCTCAGCCTCCTGAGTAGCTAGGATTACAAGTGTGAACCCTGACATCCAGAAAAATAAACAAATAAGCAAATAAATATTTAATCCATCCTACTGAGTATGAAGTGATTCCTGTATTTTCCTAAAGGGTGGTATTGAGCATTTTTTCGTGTGCTTAGCATTAACTCTGGACCTGACACATATTAATATTGGCCAAATAGTCAGACATAATACATTACTTGGCATTAAAAACCCTTATGTGTTTCTCTCATTCTATTCACTTTTCTCCTTCTCTTCCTGGGGGTACCCACTGTTGTGTGGCTGGTATGTATTTTCCATGAACATGTTTTACATTTTTATTAGTTTGTATACATCCAGATTGGTACTAAGTAATGTCTTGCGTGTTTCCAAACTTCCATGCAATGTTCCATGCTGTGTTTATTCTTTGCAATTTGCTTTTGGAGTTTTGCAAGTTGATACATTTTAACCTGATACATTGTCTTATAATATGAAGACTCCACATTTATCCCTACTCATAGGGGTTGCAATTATTTACACTATGCTTGTCTCCTGGGGTACTTAATGTGAGTGTTTCCCTGGGGCTAGATACCTCCAAGGGGAATATCTTCATTTCAGTATGCACATCTGGATTAGGCTAAATAGGGCCAAGTTGTTTCAAAGAGGTTTTGCAAATATATCCTGCCACCCACTGAGTGTCAGAATTTCCATTTGTCATTGCCAAGCCCATCAGACTCCTGATTTTTGCCATCTGAGAATACATAGTCATGCACCTCAGATTTGAATTGTATTTGTATTTCTCTCATTGTTATGAAGTTGTATATGTTTGCACATGTTTATTTACTATGCAACATCTCCTGTGTCTTTCTGGGTCTCCTTAAGCTCTGTGTTTCTTTCTTTTAACCCCTGTTTCCATTTTTTTTTACTAATGTCATGCAGAAGTTTTTGCTTGTAATCTAAACTAAGTTATTAGCCTATCACTTAATGGATTTTGTTTTTTCTGTTTTAAGAAATCTTTTCTTATCTGGATGCCCACATGCAGAAAGAGACTGAAACTATCTCTAAGAAGAAAAAGTTTAAAAACTGAAACGAATTTTTTTCTTGGTCTGTGGGCCTGGTTCAAGTAGTAAAGCACACTAAGAAAGCATGAGGCCTTGAGTTCAAATCCCTATACTGCCCCAAAACTCGTAATGGTGCTGGGTGCCAGTCTTATGCCTGTAATCCTAGCTACTTAGGAAGCTGAGATCTGAGGATTGCAGTTCAAAGCCAGCCCAGGCAGGAAAGTCCGTGAGACTATTATCTCCAATAAACCACCAGAAAACTAGAAGTGGCACTGTGGCTCAAGTGGTAGAGCACTAGCCTTGAGCTGAAGAACTGAGGGACAGTGCCCAGGCCCAGAATTCAGGCCCCACAACCGGACCCCACCCCACCCCCCAAAAAACAACAACAAGCATCTCACATACTTTTCTGCCCTGGGCTGGCTTCAAACCTTAATCTTCAGATCCCAGTCTCCTTAATAACTAGGATTACAAGAGTGAGCCCCCAGTTTGCATTGAAACTTCCTCTTTCTTTAGGCTTTCTTTAATAAATCTCAAAAACAGTTTCATGGGCCTGGAGGCACAGCTCCAATGTAAAAGTCTTTGCCTGGCAAGTATGGGCCCTGAGTTCAAACACCATTGCCAAAGAAACCAAACCAAACCAAACCAAAACAAGTTGTAATTGTCTTGTAGCTCCATTTATTCATCACTAGCATAATTTTGTTGCTTTTTGGATTGCTCATTTACATTCTTTTCTGTTGATATTAATGCTCATTTTTATCACAGTAAATAGAATTTTCAAAAGTCCGATCTCCCATCCCTCTCAC
Organism: Dipodomys merriami; assembly: GCF_024711535.1. Taxonomy (NCBI): domain Eukaryota; kingdom Metazoa; phylum Chordata; class Mammalia; order Rodentia; family Heteromyidae; genus Dipodomys; species Dipodomys merriami. Next base: position 2,656,085 of record NW_027203270.1, read on the forward strand.
AGGCCACCACCAGTAATTCTGCAGCTTTAACACCATTTTCTAAATAATATATTAGTGCTGTTGGGTCTTATCACCATAGGTACCAATTTTCTTAGTTGTCTATTAGAGTTCTCATTACAGAAGATTAGTCCTGGCTCACCTATTAGTGCTTTATTCCTCTCTCCCAACTTACCTCATTTAACTACTCCCAAATAGTGACATCATGATCTATAGTCACCGCAGAGTCTAGGGTTTTTTACTCTGTATAAATTCTGAGTTTCGTCTTAGCATCTACTTCTTTGATGGAACAAAATTAAATAAAGTCAAAGTCAATTTTCTTTTACTTCATGTCTTTCCATCCCATGCACGAATTCTTCTCCTGGATTAATTTCTCCACATACTTATAAACTCATGAGGCAACCTATCACACACCTATTATATATATATATATATATATATATATTTATCATAGTCTATTACTTTCGTTTTTCGCAGTACTAGGGATTGAATTCAGGGCTTGCAGGTGCTCTACCACCTAACCCACATTTCCAGCCCCCTTTTGCATTGATTATTTTCAAGGGTCTCACATTGTATCCAGTGCCAGTCTGGGCTGCGACCCTCCTACTTATGTTTCCCCTTGTCACTGGGGGTGACAGGCTTGAGCCACCACACCCAGCCTTCCCTATAGCTGGGCTAGCAGTCACTCACCACCATGCCCAGCCATTGGTTGTGATGGAATCTTTCCAATTGCTTTTTGCCTGGCCTGTCTTTAAACCTTGATCTCTGGACCTTTCCACATAGCTGGGATTGCACACTTGAGCTCCCACACCTGGCTTGATCAGGTTTGCTTTTGACCATGAAGGAAGGAAGAGTCTAATCTGATCTACTCCACAGTCAGCATTTTGACATCTACCTTCATCACCAGTCAATTATTTGCCTTCGAGTTTCTGGGGGGGGGGGCGGGGGGGGGGTAGGGGCTTACATCTTTCTCTTTCTTGGTTTTCTCTTTTTTCTTTTTTGTTGTGTTAGAGCTCATCCTCCAGCAGAGATTCCTGAAAAGAAAGTTGCTCTGAGCTTAATCTGCAGCACAAAAGTATTTGCCTAATTGCCTATTTTCCAGTATGACTTGTCATTTGTCTTCCAGGTATCCTGAACTTGTTTGCCTCTGGAGTCAAACTAATGTCCTTGCCTGTGGGATGGGTGGAATCACTTGGCTGTCTTGCTTAGGATCTAGGAAATTTTTCTCTCACCTGTGTTTTAAACCTCCACCTCAGTTGCTAGTACCTGTGGCCTGCCTGGGCCTTTCTGAAGTTCCACCTTGTAGTTCAGCTCATCTCTTTCTCCAATCCCTTTAAAGGTACCTAGGTTTCCCTTTTCCCCTCTGTGCTAAGTCATTACCATGTATTCATTTGTTTCCCATTGTTTAAAATTTTGTTGATATATCTCATTTGTTGTTGCCTCTTTCTTTCTTCATCGTGTTTTTCTCCTTGTAGCTTCTTCCCTAATTTGTTTACAGTCATATTTAATTGGAAAGCATAGAGATAGATAATCTGCTTTCACTCACTCAACCATTTTAACCAGAAGTATTTATTATATTTTCTGATTATTGCTGATATGTTGGCTTTTTTATTTCTTTATTTTTTGTTGTTGTTGGTCGTGGGGCTTGAACTCTGGGCCTGGGTGCTGTCCCTGAGCTCTTGAGCTCAAGGCAAGTGCCTTGAGCCACAGTGCCACTTCCAGTTTTCTGGTGGTTTATTGGAGATAAGAGTCTCATGGACTTTCCAGCTGGGACTGGCTTTGAACTGTGATCCTCAGATCTCAGCTTCCTAAGTAGCGAGGATTACAGATGTCAGCCACGTGCACCCGGGTATGTTGGCTTTTATAAATAGCTCTTGTGCTCTTTTTATTAATTCTGATAGCTTATGGAACTTCTTGGTGTTTAGAGTATGCAATCACCTGATATAAGGATGTCAGCAGTTTCTCTTCCCTTCTGACTTTATTTATTTATTCATTTATTTTGAAGCCATGGTCTCTCTATGTAGCTCAGGCTGTCCCTAACCTACCCGTGCCTCCTGAATGCTAAATACAAGACAATGCCACCCTGCTTGGCTCACACTTTGTAATCCTTATACTTTCTATTTTGTTTTGCTGTAGGATTTTCAGTTACAGTATTGAAGAAAGAGATGGTAACAATGAATAGAATTGTCTTATTCCTGACTTATTTTTTTTAACAGAAAAGCTTCCTGTGTTTTCTATTAAATATGAAGTTTAATTTTTGATTATGATGATTCATCATGTTAAGAAAATTCCCTCCTAGTTCTGCTTCCCAAGGACTTTTAATCACATAGGGGTGAAGACTTTTTTTTTAATCAGTATTGATTCTGCATGTGGATTATTCTGTATCTTTCCTTGTGTTGAATTTGACTAGTGGGCTCTCTGATGTTTTAACATCTCTGCCTATCTAGGAGTTGCCAATGCTGATTTCAAATCCTTATACTTTCATGGAGTTAGGCAGGCCTTTAAATTCCTTTCTGCTTGTATTCTTGTTCTTTGAAGTTGCTACTAAAATACCATGAAAGAAATTGAATGTTTTTCCCCTTAATTTCTGGCTGAGATTTCTCAGATCCTAAAGCTTTGAGAGAACTCAAGATAGTCAAATCCACATAGTCTTTACATTTCTTTACGGTAGACTTTTGGCTGCCAGATCAATGCCTTTGAAAGTCATAGATCTATGCAGGTTTTCCATTTCCTCTTAAGTCAATTTGAGCATTTTTTATTTTTCCGGAAAATTGTTATCAATGATAGGAGATGATATAACCAGGTAGTTCCAGAACATGGGGAGTAAAATAGCATTTTTAGTTCATTCATGTCACCAACATTCAGAAGGTTGGAGGGAAGAGATGGAAGATGAAGTCTCTTGGGATTTTGTATTATTCAGAAAGAGAAAAGAACTATTGATTAACAGGGTGCTTGAAGTCAAGTGATCATATTGAAAATGTCAGCGTAACCACCTAAGTAGTACAAATGGTCTTTCTAAATGGCAAGATTGTGGGAGGAGATGGGTCATAAAGAAAAAGCAATCAATCCCACAGAAAGTAAGGCAGGAGGGAGCAGAGCATGCCCAGAGAACAGCCTGCTAAAACATGTCCTGAAGTTGGCCCTTGGGTAGGTTTCCTCCCAGGAAGCCTTGCAGGATCCCTTCTGCTCTTTCTGCCTGCACCATTAACATGGCATACATCCCGCACCTTGTGCCACACAGCTCACTCACCATCTTTCCCTCTTACCAGAAAGCAACTCTTCCTGGGGCTGGCCTGGATCATTTATTTGCATGTTCTCAGTGCCTGACATATAAATGTCCAGCAAACGTTCAAGCCTGTGCTAGGATTCAAACTCAGGGCCTGGACTCTGTTCCTCAGCTTTAGTTGCTCAAGACTAGTGCTTTATTGCTTGAGTCACACTTCTACTTCTCCACTTCCATTTTTTGCTGTGTAACTGGAGATAACAGTCTCACAGACTTTTCTGCCCAAGCTGGTTTTGAACAGTGATCCTCAGATCTCAGGCTCCTGAGTAGCTAGGATTACAGGTATGACTCACCAGAGCCCTGCTTAAATGTTTGAATAAACATTGATGAACAAGTAAGCAAATAGGTGAAACAGACAAGCAAGCAACTCCCAAAATGATGCTCTGCCAGGCTTGACTGCCATAGGGAGACATCTTCAACTGAAATTGTCTTGGTTGATCAGGGGAGTAAGGATCAGAGGAAAGACCTGTGGCCTTGAATTCAGGTGTGGAGAGCTCATCTGTTCACCTGAAAGTCCTTCTTAGTCTCTCATCTATTATGCACTTGACTTGCAGTTTCCAAAGATTCCCTGTGCATTGAGGGAGACAGTTTGTATGCTTCAAATGAGTGCTTCTCCGGCATTTGTGTGCCCACAGTTCACCCTTGCTAGCATGTGGAGCCTGATGGGAGAAGTCTGGGGAGGGGGTCTGTATGCTGTGCATATGACAAACCCAGTGTTGGCCTCTCTATTCATTCATTATACAGCAAGGTGCAAGCTGTCACCTGTACCCAGACTCTGCCCCAGATGCTTGGAGACAACACGCCAGAGAATAAGCTCCAGTGATCACTCAGCCCGCCAGCCCTACATTGGCCAGAGAGATACCTCACCTTTCACCTCTTCCTGTGCATCATGAAATAAGCTGGCTCCATTTTTGCCCCCCAGGGAACCCAGGATGGCATGAGTACCTGTGGTACGTGCATTCTGACCACATGCTCATTTTCTGGTTTCTCAGGCTGAGCCACACACAGCCTGTCCAGACATGTTGCATCTTGGGAAGTCCTTGTCTCGACGATTCTCATGTCATTTGTCACTGTTCTCCGGCCCCACCATGCTTCATCTGTGCCATCAAAATCCTATTCCCTGTGTCATCGCAGCCAGCCTTTACCTTGGTGTCTCTCTGGTCCTTGAGCCAGGTGGGGGGGAGGGGCGGGGAGGGGCATCTCTTGGTTTTATATAAGATACAGGCCAGAGAAGAATGACACTTTCTTCTTTCTTTTTGACTTCTTTGCTTTTAGGAAAAAATGGCATAAAATCAATGGGAAATGCTCCCCCCCCCCATTGTGATAAATCACTATAGCTCAATCCTGGAGCCAGTCACTCCCATAGGCTTCTGTTCTTCATTGAACCTTGCTCATCAGCCTCGCTCCTTCCACAGTCTCATCCCTCAAACGTTTGCCATGTCTCAGAAATAGGACTGGCAAGGGGTAATTCCCATTCTTCATCTTAACAATATCGACTCTGTGGTTGGGAAGGCTTGTGGATAGACAGGGCTCTTTTAAGTAATGATGGGACAGTGATTTCTGAGGCTATAGTTTTGTGTCCAATGTTATAAAAAAAAAAAAAAAGGCCAGAAGAATCTCTTTGTATGTGTCTCTGTCTCTGTCTCTCTGTCTCTCTCTCTCTCTTTCCTGCCCCTTCTATCTGGTGGGGGTTTGAACTCACACTTACTAGGTTGGCACTCTACCACTTGACTAATAATCTCCAGCCCAGAATTTTGCTGGTTAAGTGAAGATGAAGTCTTAAAGACTTTTTTTTGCCAGGGCTGGCCTCAAATCAAGATTCTGTGGACCTCATCCTCCTGAGTATCTAGGATTACAGGCATGAGCCACTAGCACCTGGCTCTGAAACTCTGACATGGCAGGAAAACCTGAAACTGGAATGTTATTTGGGGAGGACCAGGCCCAGGCCTAGGACAGGAAAGTCTGTCCTGGCTCTTTCCACAGGCATTCTTGGCCTTTGTAAGTTTCAGCCATCCCAGGGTGACCAGAGTTGTAGCCTTGTGAGAAAGTTAGGGATAGGGTAGGGACATCAAGCCAATTGTTCATTTATTCCAGCAGAGATGCCACGGAATGGACTGTGGATAAACAGGGGTCTCTGGCCAGAGTCTGTGTGCTGCCTTTGTGCTGTGCACCATGGCCCTTCCTAATAAAAAAGCTCAGATGAACAAGCTGTAGACTGTGTAAGTAATCTGGGCCAGGTAGGTGACAGTGCTGAATGAGGCAGGAGAGACTAAAATAGGGATGTCCAGTGTCAACATATGAGAATCACCATGTTGAATTTAAGAGCATCTGGTCTCTGTTTCTCCCCATGATCCATGCTTGCATATTCCTAGGCATGAGAGTTTTTCTCATTGCTAAGGTGATTCCCATGGACAGCCAAAGGTGTGCAAAACACAGCAGCAAAGAAGGGTAGAAAAAGTGGGACATTTTCCCCATTCTCTCTGGAGCAACTTCAGTACGGGCATCCTAAGTATTCAAGAGATAGTTGAAATCATTATGCTGTGGGTTTTGGTGAGAGCATCCCTGCTTTTTATGTTCACCACTAAGTCAAATACTTTGCAAAGCAAAACAAGAGGACTAATTTGGGCCTGTGGTTTAGTTTTCAAGCTTTAGTGTACAGTATAAGTCCTTGTTAGGGGCTGGACTCCATGAGATTGGCTGTTCTCTGCAACATGTAAGTGCCAGGGTCAGTGCCCTCTCTGGCTCATCTCCTGTTTTCAGCCCCCATCTCAGAGCCAAGCTCTGTAAAAATAACATCTACCGAGCATAGGCCTGGCCAATCTTCATCATCCCACAGAAATCCTATGTAAGGCATATACTATATTTGGTCCCATTTCTCATATGTAGAAAGCCACTTTCCTGAGAGGATTTGAGGAGCCAGGATCCCAACCAAAGTCCCGTTGCCCCATGAGCTGGAGCTCTTTGTAAGGCCAGACCAATAGCCTGGAAAGCTGAGCAGAGCCTCTGAAAGCAGGAGGTAGAAATGTTGACCCAGGGCATGAGAAGAGGCTGGGACAGCAGATCCAGTCTAGTGGTTGGGGATGGCTGGACCCTTGGGGTTTGGTGAGCCTCAAAGTTGGAGAACAAATGTGTGAGAATGGAGGAAGATAAGGCTGGAATGGGCCTGGGGATGGGTCAAGGACTGGGGCACACAGGAAGCCAGTAGTTCTTGTTGGGCCTCATGAACAGGATAGGGCAGGTTATACACTGCCTGTGTATAATGTTCCCCAAAGTGTTATGCTGAGATGGATGTAGATAGATGCTGTAGTTTGGACTGGAGTGTGCCTTAAAGGCTCATGGATTGAAGTCTTACCAGCCCAGGATACTAATGGGAGGTGATTGAACCTCTAGAGATAGGGCATGTTCTTGAGAATAATGCCTCTTCCTATTTCTCTGCTTGGCATCCTGGGCTCCAGGAGACAAGCAATTCTTTCCAACACTGGCCCCTGCTATGATATTCTATGCGGTTAGAGGCCCAAAGGCAATGGAGCCAAGCAATTACAGCCTGAAACCTGAAACCATGAGCCAAAGTACACATTTCCTCCTTTTCAGTTGATTCTTTTAGGTGTTTTGTCACAGCAACAGAAAGCGATCGTAACAGTCCATGGGAAAGACTTCAGTGCCAATGAGTCATGCCGAGAGAGAAGGGTTTTCCTTTTGCATTCTCTCTGTGTGTTCATGATTATGATGGGAAGAAACTTCTGGGTCGCTGAGTGACAGAGAAAACCTCAGCAGGTAGCAGCAAGGATTGAATATCTTTGTCTGGTTTTCTTGGTGGTTATTACTGCAAGCTTCTGGTAAATGTTAGTAGTTTTCCATTTGGAGATGACTAGAACATTTTCTATTGAGCCATTTTGTGTGTGTGTGTGTGTGTGTGTGTGTGTGTGTGTGTGTGTGTGTGTGTGTGTGTGTGTGTATGTATGAGTGAATAAGAAAAGTGAGTCAACTAAAACTATTGGTAAACAAAAGAAAAAGCTATGCTGAAAATTATGATAGTGGTCAGAAGTTACTGAATGAATGAATTAAAGTTCCCTGGATCTTGGGTCAAACACACAAGAGTTCAAACCCACTGCTCATATGACGTTGTGCAAATGCTGGCACACTTTTATGCTGTGGTTGAGTCCATTGTAAAACACTGATATTAAATGAACTTCATAGGTGTCAACTGCTTGGCCCAGTGCCTCACACAGAGTCATTTGCAGTGGTTGTTATTACGTGATGTGCTTGTTGACACAGAATACAGAGCACACAGAGAGGTCAGCATTCCTGGTTTAATGACAGGCACCAGCCAGCTTTGTGAGGGACTAAGTGCTCTGTCAGCAGAGCATTTTAGGAGCTTGTCACTATGAGGGATTTGGTGTCAGGATTCTGCCATTGGAGGGACCAGAGAGCAACGAAGTCCCTATCCAATGAATATTGGACAGCCAAGATGCAGACAGAGTTCACATAGCAGGCTGGTCTCTGCTCTCCTCAGGAAACGCTACCCTATCATGGGTGTTCTGGACTTTGAATTTGGGAAGAATTTCCACTATTCCCTAAATGACATGGTGGCCCTTCCATAAAACTGTTGGTGTGTATAATATGGCTTATAATAAATACCTGCTTTTCCACTGAGAGTCCACAATTTGGGTGGGGTCGATGCCTACATGACTGGCTCCCAGTAATAATTTGTGGACTAGATCTCTCATGAACTTTCCTGGGAGATGATGTGGTGGCAACCTATTGCTAGAGGAGTTAACCATACCCTGTGAGACTCCACTGAGCGAAGATGCTCCCAGAAAAGGACTCCGTCAACTGGACTTGGACCTTACTCCAGCTCCAAGCTCCTTCACTTACTTGGCATCTTCTTGCTGAAATACATCTTAACCAGGAGGACAGATACATGCTGGATCTTTCAAGTTCTTCTAGCCAGTGATCAAACCAAGGGATGGTCATGGAGACTCTCAGCATGGTTTGTTGAGAATCAGCAAAAGGTCTCTTAGAGTAGACAGAGGCAAGAGAACTGGTACAAATGCTCCTGGGAAGAGCCACTTATCAAGAGCCTATGGCAGGGTTTCTGGGGATGCTAATGTGATGTCCCTTTGCTTCTCACAGAGCAGCTTGAAAAGTTTGAGAGGAAGTGTTGGGAGTTTTTATGCACGGCTCAGATCTCAAAAATAGCCTGTGCTAAATCTCTGAAAGATAGAGAACAACTTCAATTTTTTTTTTTTGCAAAAATGACCATGATGAACACCAATGATTGTTGTCACCAATAATTCTAGAGACACCACACCCTAGTTTCTTTATAGTGTGTAACTGACCACACCCAGGCTGTGGTTGGAGTCAAGATTAAGGAATGCTGATATGGATTTCCCCCCTGGGGGATCTGACTCAGGGGTGGAATCTTCTTTTCACTCAATGTCTGTTCAAGCTTCCAGGACACAGTTTGTGACCTCTGATCCTACCCACCCTGAGCCAGGGTCAGCAGGCCAAGGGAGAGCCTGTGGGCTGTGTTTTCAAAGAACTGTCCTGTTGTGAGAGATTACAGACATTCCTCCTGGCTTAGGGCTGGATCTCATGGTCTGGTTGTTCTGTTAATATCCCCAGAGACATATTCTGTAGTCTTGCTAGCCTTTGGTTTAGACTCCCTACTCCAGCCCATGGGGAGGACCACGAAGCTCAGGGGAATGGGGGCCTATGGGTGGAATGACAGGAGCTGGAATGAAGCAGTAGGCAGAGGACGCTCAGCTGATATAAGCAGGATGCTTGAAGCCATCTAATTTCATTGGAACAGTGTGTGTGTGTGTGTGTGTGTGTGTGTGTGTGTGTGTGTGTGTGTGTGTGTGTACACACATGCACACATTTAACCTTTAACACATATACACCCACACCCACGCAGGCATATACCAGTACTAGGGCTTGAATTCAGGGCCTGGGTGCTACCTTTTAGCTTTTTCTGCTCAAGTCCAGTGCTCTACTACTTGAGTCACAGCTCTACTTCTGGCTCTTCAGTGGTTAATTAAAGATGACTCCCACAGACTTTTCTGTCCAGGCTGGCTTTGAACTACAGTGCTCAGATTTCAGCTTCCTAAGATCACAAACATGAGCCACGGATGCCCAGCTTTTATGGGAACACTTTGTAAAGGATGTTGGTAGAATAGAGACTTAGGAGAAGATGCTATGACTTGCCAGAAGTATAAGCAAATGCAGGCCAATTTTATTGCACTTATTTGTTCTTATCAGCCTATATTAATTGCACATATTACTATATCACATTGCAGTATCTCCCTACATATATGTAGTATCCTATGATCAAATTCACCTCCTCTGTTGGAAGGCTCATTTTCAGTGCTTTATGTACATGGGCTCATTTAATTCAGGGCAAAGACTTTGATGATGGCATTACTATTGTCATGGGCATGAAAATAGGACTCTTCCAGATTGGAGAAGGATCCAGTGGCCTACCTAGAAGATCGTGGATTCAACCCAGGCATTCTGGCCCATCTCTAACACATGTTGAAGCAATTGTAGCCTCCAGCCATCCCCTCCTACTCTCAAATCCAATGACCCTGAGTAGCCAATAAAGGCATATCCTGGCCATTGGGGCAATTTACATGACAGCATGTAAGTGACATTGCAGGCTGTACGTACTAAGACTTTAAAAAATAGACTTTTGTAATATGTGGGTAACTATGGAGAATATAAATCTCTTATGTCAGTCACATTATCTTAGTGCCTGAAGGGTTTATCTTGGGGCTGAATGGTTGTTGGAAACCCATTTTCTATGCTCTGGGGAGTCACACTTTTCTGCCTTGCTTTCTGAGCCTGGTCTGTAAACCAGTTACCACTTTCCCTAGAGCTGTTTCTGCTATGTTGTGTGTGTGTGTGTGTGTGTGTGTGTGTGTGTATGTGTGTGTGTGTGTGTGTGTGTGTGTGTGTATCTGTGTGTCTGTGTGTCTGTGTGTCTGTGTGTCTGTCTTTCCTGACAGAGCACTTCTACAAGGCACCCACAACTTCTAGCTACGGTCAGCATTGAGCATGTGTCAGTAGTTTGTCTCATCTCTGTGTCCAATTTGGTATGATTAGGCTGTGTCTGAGAACGGCTCCCAGGTACGTACATGTCCAGTAATTGATTTGGAAGAGGTCTTTGCAGATGTCATTATGTTAAGGAGGTTGAGCTTGTCTTGGGTTGTCTCTTTAAGCCCTGAATACACTCACATGTTGCTCCTCAGAGAAGGAAGCTGCAGAAGATTGGAGCCATACCTCTCACAGAAAGGATGGCCAAGGAGGCAACAGTGGGAGCCATGGGGTCTCAGAACCAGGAATGCCAACAGCCACCCAGAGCTGGAAGTGGCAAATCTTGAACTCACCAGGAGTATGATCCTGCCAGTACTTTGATTTAAGCTCCTAATACCGATCTCAGACCTCTGGCCTCCAGAACTGTGAAAGAATGCATTTCTGTTGTCTTAAGCCATCAATTATGGAGTCAATGGTAATTTGTTATAGCTGCTGAAGGAAAGGATTTAGAAATGAGGACTCTTTGAGAGAGGACCTTCCCAAGTATTGGCTGAAAACAGGGGCGGAATCTCCACATTCTCCCTGCATTGTGGTCTTTTTGGCTTTCAATGTTTCTGTTCACATAATAACTTGGCCTTACCAAGAAAATGTTAGTCAGGATTCTTCCTGTTAACATCTAAAATTGCGTTCAATGGAAGAAAAAGATGTTTGTAGATTAGTGTAGCTTAAATAGTCACAGAAAGTACAGCTTCTGGCATAGTTTGATGTAGTGGTTTAATCAGTGTCATGACTGATAAGTCTGATCTGTCTCTGTCTCTGACTCCTCTTCATCTCCACTCTTTTCTGTGTTGGCTCCATTCTTGGTGAGATTTCCTGTGAGGTGGACAGATAACCAGTAGATGTGTATTCTACCTTTTTTGTTTTGAAGTTTGAATAACTAAACTTTATTCTTTCCCAAACTGAAATCAAATACCTGCTTTTCCTAACAGTTCCAACCAGAGTGCAAGGATTCAGCCCAGATGACTAACTTGGGTGGTATACCTACCCTAAAACTAGTCACTATAACCAGGAGGAGGGATATGCTAGGTTTAGCCAGGTTCCACTCCAAGAAACTTGAACAGGGGAGGGAAAAGTAGTTCCCAAAGGCAAATCTGGATTCTCTCATTGTCAGAAGTACAGGCTCTGCGGAGCTGGGGATGCAGTAGGCTGCTTCTGGCCTGGTAGTTGCAGAAGTTGATGAGATGCCTTGGGAGCCACAGTGGTTTCTAGGCTGCTGGATTACCTCAGATAAGTTTGCAAATGCCAGCACAGGCCTAGAGGCTGTCCCTCTGGCCCAGCCTGTAGCAGAGGAATCCCCTCTCTCACACACTGGGGAGCCTAGACGAGGAAGAGAATTGAAATGATGGAGCTCTGAAGCTTCGGCAGCAGCTGCCACCCCACCCCGCTGGGGCCTTCTATTTGAAAATCCCATTATCAGAGAATCTTTGAACTTCAGTTGGCATTTACACAACTAATGTTCCATCTGTCTGGGGAGCTCTGCATTGGGAAATGGGGACAGGAGTGGGGAAGAGCGCTCCTGCTACAATGGGCCTCTCTTCAGCCATGGTCTTTGTAGGGGGTGATTCACCGGGGGCATCCAGGCAACAAAAGAACCATTGTGGCTGAGTGGGAAAAAAGTACTTCTTCTGTATTTTTGTCCCCCACTTACAAGTAAGAGCCCTGAGCCTGGGAGTCCTGAAGAAGGCCTTTGACCTTCTTCAAAGGGGAGGGTAGTCAGCAATTGAGCCCTGATTCCATGGTGGTCAGGAAGTTGTGCCCTTAGACAGGTGAGGGCATAGGTAACCGAGAGTTACAGAGACAGACGTAGGAGGTTCAGCCTTCAGTGGGTGACTTGTAAGAAGCATTATCTTGGACAAGATCATCATCCTGATCTTGACTCCAAGACAGTGATGGGACCAAACCTAGGTTTCCTCCACTGAGAGGAGCCTGAAGCCATAGAATCTGGTGGTTTCCAGTTACCTGCCTCTTCCATGACATTTTGTATATAAGTATAAAATGAGACTGCCTGGAAATGTTTGGAGCCGGGCCCCATCTTCATCCCTCTGAGCAAGGCCCTTGCAAAGCAAGCATTTGTTGGATGGAAGGACAAGAACCCTGTGTCCCATCAGCAGACATGCTGGCACAGATGATACTGAGCCCTGATTGCCTTCTTATACATCTTGTGAGGGTTTCCTTGGAGCTATGGTTCCCACACTTTGGAGCGGATGATGGCGGCTTTGGCAGAAATGCTGAATGCTTGCAACAGACAAGTTCAATACGTGCCTCACTGTGCCCTAGGAAAGAGTGGGATTTCAGGGGCTTTCCTGGGGTGCAGCAAGAGGGGATAGCTACCTGTGTGTCTTGGCGCACACATGCACATGTGCACATGCACATACATAGGCACACAAACCTCCATGCTTCTGGGAATCATTTTATGGAGGTGGGAGGAAGCAAATACTTCTTTTATCACCATGACAAGAAAGTGATGTTCACAGGCCCTGCCCTGATGTTGCTTCAGGGGAAAGCCCATGAAACCAACACACAGTCACCCTCTGCTGCCCCTTCCTGATCAACTCTGACAAACTCATTTGTTGGCAGGGTTTGTCTTTGCTGGGTGAGGGGAGGGGCAGCGATCCCTTTGTGTCGCCCTCTGGTGTCTGCAGCTGACCAGGGACTCTCTAATCTCCCTGCCCTTGCCCAAGCCACTGTTCCTTACCAGAAGCCTTCCCCCACCTACTCTACCCTCAGGGAAGAGGATATTCCCTGGTTACCCAGAGGATTCTGGGGGACCAGAGGACATTTGTGGAGGGAACTGAGACCTTCAAGGCAATTGAGAATTAATATCAGCTGTCAGTGGCTCAGTGAGACCAGGAGAGAGAAGAAAGGAAGAAAAGAAATAATGGAGAAATGGGGGAACAGGTCCAGCTGGCCAGTTCAGAGATTCAGGAGACCAAAAAAGCAACCCACTAGCAAAAGCAGAAATAGCTATGCAACTTGCTTGTATTCATAGATTTCAAGAATCTCTGTCCACTGCATTCATATGGCTCTGATGGGCTAAACTACGTGCATTTTGTATATTTATAAAGATTTAGATTTTCTGTGCAACAGTAGAGAATCATTTGAAGCCATAACATGAGAATTTAGAGAATCATCTGCAAGACCCTTAAAAGAAAGCTAGTCATTCCTGCTTGATCATGGGTCAGAGCTCCTCATGACCTCTACCTGCCCCAAGGGGGAATGGTATGTGTTGTCAGACCTTGTGTGTTGTCAGACCTTGTGTGTTGTAGAATATTTAGCAGTATCCTAGATCTTCATTCACTAGATGACGATAGTCCCTAGAAGCTAGGCACTGCCATGCCATGATATTCCCAACAGACACATATACTGTTCATTTTGGGAATGTGTGTGTGTGTGTGTGTGTGTGTGTGTGTGTGTGTGTGTGTGTGTGTGTGTGTGTGTGTGTGTGTGTGTGTGTGTGTGTGTGTGTGTGACTATTAAGTATTAAGGGTGCAGATAGAATGAAGGCTGTAAATAAGCCAACCTTGGGCTGGGAAATTATTCTGAATCATTCAGCTATCCCCAAAAGAATCATCGGGGATATTAGAAGAGAGAGATAGAAGAGGGAGGAGAACCAGAGAGATGGTGGTGTGAAGACAGCTTCACCTGGCTTTGAAGATGGAGGCAATCTCAGGTCAGGAAATCTGGGCCACCTCTGGCATAGACTTGGGAACAGGCTCTTTGCTGAGAATCCAGGGGGAACATGGCCTTGCCAGTACCTGACCTCAGCCCAGGGAGACCCACTAAGTGAATGACAGAGCCATAGGTTAGATGTGTGTTATCCAAAGCCACTGACTTAGCTCTTAGCCGCCCCTTGGCCTCTCCCACCCCCATGAGGATAACTAGGAGATGTCTCTAAACAAAGTCTCCCATGGGAGAGAAAACCTACATCCTCAATTCAGAAATGCTGTCTTCACAGAGTGCCATATTGTTTTCCTAAACACAGAGAAGGAGTTTTCTGTGTTTTGCAATGGGATTGAGAGAGGGGGTACCCCAGCTCTGCTTGCTCTAGGAGGCAGGAGCTCATGGCAGGAAAGAGGTGGGTGCTGCAGCTTCCCCTCCCCCGCTCCCCCAGAGGCTCCTGGAGCTGTCACACTGTCATTAACAATGCTGTATTCCTGTCAGTGCTTGTGCATCTGTGGATAAAACCAGAAAAAGAAGCCAAACTGTCTTCAACTGCACCATAAAAGAGAATATAAAAAACTCAATAAAACACTAAAATGTCCGTCACAGCAAGATTGCTAGTCAAGACCTCAGCGAGGATGGTAGAGAGTAGGCTGGGTTCCCCCCAGCCTCACACACACACACACACACACACACACACACACACACACACACACACACACACACACACACACTCACTCACCAGCAGTGTTTGTGGGAGTCATGGATAAAGAGGTGAGGCCAGGGAAACCCAGCCCATGCTGGGGGCCACCAAGCCTGGGCTCTGTTCCAAACACACGGACCCTAGTTTCTTGGGCCCAGCCCTGATGCTGTAATTTCTGTTTATTCTTGTTGAATATGAAATCCATATGGTTCTGATTTCTTCCTTGTAATCTGTCATCTCTGGGGCTTTGGAGCCAGCAACCAGGCAAGGCGTCTTTGAAATCGCTGCTCTGGGGAAAGGTAGGAACTTGTGCCTTGGGAATTGAGAGAGGGAAACAGACTGGCCCAGGGGGTTCTGGTCCTAAGCCAGAAGACTAGGTAGGCTTGTACCAATAGGAGAGGAGTTTGCAGAGCACATGGTATATTTGCACAGCCAAGGGTCCTTTTCTTATCCTTGACTTAGGGCCCAGGAGTCCTTAGACCCAAGTGTGTCCATGATACCTGCTGCCTCATATCGAGCTCTGGTCTATGATTTTTCCCTGCAGGTCAGAAGCTTGCCATATCTGGGGCAAGCTAAAGTTGGAGGTAGGGAATACAGAAAAGGAAGAGGACAAAAAATAAGGAGAAAGTTCTCTGTCCGTGACTTTTGTTGTTGTTGTTGATGATGATGATGATGGTCATGAGGCTTCAACTCCAGGCTTGGGCACTGTCTCTGAGCTCTTTGATGAAGGCTAGTGCACTACCACTTTGAGCCACAATGCCACCTCAGGTTTCCTGGGGATTAATTTGAGATAAGAGTCCCGTGGACCTTCCTGCCCAGGCTGACTTCAAACTGTGATCCTCAGATCTCAGCCTCCTGAGTAGCTAGGGTTACATGCATGAGCCATCAGTGCCTGGCTGCCCATGACTTTTGATATGACTGGGACACTGGCAAGACTGTTGCATGATGGGACAGCATTGCAATTGAGTCACTTACCAGGAAGATTTGGCCCTTACCCCCATAATTTACATTTCTAGAGGTCTGGGTAGGGTTCTCAAGCTCTGTACATTCAAGCAAATTCCCAGGTGATACTATTGCCCCAGTTCCATACCACTTGTAGAATACTGATCTGCAACAATAACAGAACCCATATAGTTAAAATTATATTAAGAACAAATAGTTCTCAGGACTTGGCTCTTTGGGTGGGAGGACTCATTCTTTGAATAGACAAATGATACTATAAGGGTCCTCATTTCTGAATTGCCCACCCCCAATGTGAATATAATATTTTTTTTACTTATCCTACAATAATATTGGCTTCTTTTAGCATAGAGCTCTATGAATATTTTTTTATTTATTTATGTGATTGTTTATACTGGTACTGGGTATTAAACTCGGGCCTTGTATTTTCACTTGGTGTTTTGCTCAAGACTGGTCCTCCCACAGTTCCATTTCTAGCTTTTTTTCTGGTTCATTTGAGATCAGAGTCTATTGGGTTTTTTGCCCAGGCTGGCTTTGAACCACAATCCTGAGATCTCAGCCCCCTGAATAGTTAAAATTAGAGTCTTGAGTCATCAGCATCTGCTTGTTCTATAATTTTAACACATACATAGATTTGTATAGTTGCTCTCTGCTGCTAGGATGCAGAAGTCCCATCATCCCCCAAAACTTCCCTTATATTCTCTCTTTGCCTTCAAATCCTCCCCTACTCCATCTTCTGGTGTCTTCATCATTTCCAGTGGCATCTGCCCTTCTGAGACTGTCATAGAAGTGGAATTATACAGCATGGAACTTTTAAGGGCCAGTTTCTCATGGTCCTGTTAATAGTTGTTTCTTTTGAATTGGTAATTAGTATTCCTCTGTGTTAGTGTTCCATCTTCCTCATTCCTTATTGATCTTTTGGAATTTTTTTTCCAGTTATTAGGCATAAAACTGTGGTACTAGCCAGCTCTCGGTTACTATCACAGATACCCGAATGACATAACCTATGAAAAAGATAAAAGGTTTGATTCACAGGTTTGGAGGTTTCAGTACAGTATTGCTTTTGAGCTGTGGTCTGACAGGCAAGCATGTCATGGTGAGCAAGCTAAAGTTGAAGCTCCCCTCAAAACTGGGTTGCATAAAAAGAGGAGGAGGAAGGGGGAACCTGAGGTCCTATTTTCACCTTCACAGGCTTCACCTTTAAAAGGCTCCTTCACTTCCTGGCAGTGTCATGAGCTGAGCAACAAGCCCCAACACTTGAGCTTTGGGGAGCATTTAAGATCCAGACTTTAGGAGCTGCTCTGATGATTCATGGAAAAGATTTTATGTGGATATATCTTTTTACTTCACTTAGGTACATAAATCCTATTTCTCTTGGGATTGCTGTGTTGGGTGGTAGTACATATTTAATGGGATAGGAAATTGCCACCCGGCTCTCCAGAGCAGCAGAACCAATTCACTTTTCCTCTCACAATGCCTGAGTTCCAGTTGCTCTGTATCCCTGTCAACACTTTTTTTACATTGAAATCATTCTAAATTGCATTTGATTTCAAAACATAGACAGGAGTTACAGAAAAGATTCATAATTGTCCCAGGTCCCAGCTTCTTAGTGTGACTCCTTTTGGACTTGAATCCAGACTTGCTGTCTTGAAGGCTCTGAACATTCTTGCTGGTGGCAGTGCCGAAGGATAATGATAGAGAATTATTGCACCAGCTGGACTTTGGAGCCAGCAGCTTCTGTGTTGTCCTGTGTGGACTTCAGCAACACCAAGAAGAATGTAAGAAAAAAAAGGTGGGGAAAAGAAGAAGAAGATGAAGAGTCTGGAATCATAGAGGAGGAAAACACTAAGCACCTTCTTTTCACCTCACACCTATTTGTTTCACTTTGGATGCTCAGAGAGGTTGGAATGTCATTCAGCTAGCTGGTGGCCTTTGGACTACTTGGCACTGCAGGCAATGACAGAAGACCATCTTTGTTTCCAGAAGCATTCTTAGCAATCACCCCAGGGCTACAGGCTACATCCATGTGGATGCTGAGGAGTAGAATTTTTCTATCTGGTCATCACATTCTCCCTCTCTTGGGCCCACTCTGGGTAGGAGCTGGCATTCATGAGGAGTATCTGCAGGAATGGTGACCACAGCTGGAATCAGAAGGAGTGACTTAATGGGAGGAGTTAGTTCATGAGGACCAAGTACTCCTCTGGAGGCCGTCCCACCCATCCTCAAGGGGGAAAGGGACCAGCTGTCCTGGAAGGCTGTAGACATGCTTTTCCAATTGCAGAATACTTCTCTTTCATTTTGAATATCATTTGTTTGGTTGCCATGACAACATCAAGTCTCTATTTTAATGCTAACCTGCGTGGTTGCAACTTTCTATATATAAATGCTGCTTTGCACAGTGAATTAGCCGATGGCACGGGGAAGCAATGGATGTAGGGATGGTGACAGAAAATGACCAGCATGTCAGATTTGCGTGAGGACAGACCGCAGGGCTGAGGTGAGTGGGAGCCCAGGTCTGGCTGATTGTCTTCCATGCAGATGCTACAAGCGAATTAGAGCAGGATGAAAGTGAAGTAACTCCACTCCTATGGACAGAGGAGACTTCCTTGGCTTTGCCTTGAAGGGACTTAGATGATTCTTTTCTTTCCTTCCAGTGTCTCCCCTTTTCACAACAGCAGGGGATCAAGGTTGCATGGTGACCCAAGGCTTTGCAAATAAGGAAAAAGGGTTGGAGGTGATGGCCTCAGGCTTGCCTCAGTTTCTTGGTTTGGATCTTCCTCTTCCTGATTTTGCTTTGTCTTGGTTTCCTAGGCTAGGCAGTCCCTGTAGCAACAAAATCGCTCTAAATAGCCAGGCACTATTATTTTAACTACCCAGAAAGCTGAGATCTGAAGATCATGGTTTGAAGTCAGCCCAGGCAGGAAAATCTGTGAGACTCTTACTGCCAATGAACCAGCAAAAAAATAAGTAGAGGGGCAGCTCAAGTGGTAGATCCCCAGCCTTAAGCAAAAGAAGCTAAGGGACAGAGTTCAGGCTCCAGTACCAGCTCTCTCGCTCTCTATCTCTGTCTCTGTCTCTGCCTCTCTGTCTCTCTCTTTCTTTCTTTTTCTTTCTTTCTTTCTTTCTTTCTTTCTTTCTTTCTTTCTTTCTTTCTTTCTTTCTTTCTATCTTTCTCTCTCTCTCTCTCTTTCTCTCTCTCTCTCTCTCTCTCTCTCTCTCTCTCTCTCTCTCTCTCTCTCTCTCTCTCACACACACACACACACACACACACACATATATAGATAGATAGATAGCCCTAAATATTATAGTAGAGCTGTCAAAAGAAGCCTGGAATCCATAGGTACAGTTTCCCCAGGCTCTGCAGGCTCTCAAAAAGGGAGAACAGAGGAGAAGCTGCTGGCCAGACATCACAAAGCCAGTCACGGATAGCTCTTCTGTTTGTGTTTCTACCCTGGATCAGGGCAGCCTGAGGCATATGGATCAATGAAAGGATCTACAAATGAAGACACACTGGACATTCTTGTTTGGGCTCCAAGTTGGAGGAGATATAATGCACCCCAGATTATGTAACAGAGTCCAGAAGCCAGCTAGCCTCTTGGAAGGAGCATGGAAGAAAACTTGGGATTCATGCACATTCAGCCACTTTCCACGTGGGTGACAATTTTGTCAACTTTTCTTGATTTCTCTGTGTTTGCACCAAGTGTGTACTCAGCACTGTGGTGACTCGATATCACAGCCAGTGTGAATCTATGAAAGTCTGGGCTGGGCTGCAGCAGGGGGACAGATGTGTCTGAAGATTATGTGCTTTATGACTTACAAAGTGTTCCTATAGCTGGGATAGCTATAGGAACTGGCCAAGCCAGTGTTGACCCACGCCAAGGTTGGCCAGGCCAACCTTGGATTTGGTTTCTTGTTATGGTGCCAAAGCAGCGCAATTATGATGTCATCAGAATGCCACATTCAGGCATCTTGTCTTCCCCTGTAACATAAAACATTCAGCAAGCAATTGAAGTGTGTTGGATCCAAATACATGAGCCTTGTTCTTTTTAGCTGTTTTGTTTGAGATGGAGATCTCACTGTGTCAATCAGCTCATCACAAACTCTTAGTGCAAGTGGTCTTCCTGATGCTTTCAGAGCCTCATGTGTGTTCAGCAAGTGCTCTGATACTTACCCACACCCAGTGTCTGTGTGTCCTGTTCTTGCACAGAGAAAGTTTGTGATTATAACAAGAACCTGTAACTGGGATGTGCTCTACAGAGTTGGGGAGACTCAGAATATCGGGAATGCAAATCTACATGGATGAGCCAAGGAAGGGTCTCCAAGGAATTGGACACGGTCCATGATAGGATCTCTATCTCTGTCTTTGACTCTGCCTCTCTGTCTTTGTCTCTGTCTGTCTGTCTGTCTCTCTCTGTGTCTCATCAGTCTTATATTGAATGTACTCCAGGACTCATGATCTTATGATCCCTCAACCCTAGCCAAGGCCCAGGATTATAGGCATGCACCACCACACTCATCTTTCAAAGGAGGGCATACTATAAAAGGAGGGCAACCTTTGGAGAAACAACGAGTGAATGGAGTCCTGAGCTACACGTAGTGCATGCTGTCAGTGTCCACCCGCAAGGAGAAACAGAATGTCCCCATGCCCTGCATGTGGCAAAGGTCCAGCATGGTTACAGGACATGTTTGCCTTGTGTGTTTTGGGGCCATGAAGTAAAAATGTGCTTTATAACCATGAGTCAGAGTTGCAATTTTAAAAAAAGAAACACTAAGGACATTTGGAAACTGCTGGCTTTGAGTGGTGCTTAAATGAGCTTGAACTCTTCCTCTGAAAAAGGCCACTGTACTGCTTCCTTTCCTTCTGACATCCCGGGCAGGGGAGGGCCGGGGTTTGCATGGGGAAGTTCTCTTGCAGCTGTATTTGGAGAAGCTGGTATGGAGGCACAAATAGGAAAAAGCTGAGAAGCTGGAAGTCTGTGGGAAGGAGAGAGAAAGGTTGTGGCAGTTGCTCCTCCTAAGGCCTGGGGTCTGTCAGAGGATAGATTGTGGTTCTATGGCAACTGCTGTGTTTCAAGAATACCTGTGTCCTGGCCCTTGAAGCACAGGGTTCGAGTGTTCATTCCTCTCAGATCCCAGGAGGAGGTCCCAAGTCCTGATCCTACCCTGTCGCAGTCCTCTGGCTTCCTGCTCTCATATTTTTCCCCCTTGTGAATCTCCATTCTGTCCTGTCTTCTCCTCCACACCTTCTCATCTGCTGCTGGGGTATGTTTGCCAGAAACCAAAAAAGACAGACTTTCTTTCCAGAGTCCTCCCTGTCTAGAAACCTGGTGTTAGGTTAGCCTGAGGAGTGGGAATCTGGGGCAAGAAGGAGCGAGCTGCGTGTTTGCAGTCCATGTTGCATTATCTGCATGCGCAGATACCTGGGCACAAGCACCCAGCTGCCTCCCCTAACCCCACGTGTTGGTAGTTAGAGGTCCTGGCCAAAAGGATAGATTTTACAAGGTGGTAAACTGGCTGATGCTTATCCTGAGGATGTGGTATTTGAACCTTTAAAACTCTAATCCTTGCTACTCAGGAGGCTGAATTCTGAGGAATGATGTTCAAAGCCAGCCTGGGCAGAGAAGTCTATGAGACTCTTATCTCCACTTAACAAGCTAAAGGCTAGAAATTGAAGCATGAGTCAAGTGATAGAGTGCCAGCCTTGTGTGAAAAGCCAAGCAGAGCTTGAAGCCCTTAGTTCAAGCCCCAGTATTAGCTAATTAATTAATTAAAATTAAAATGACTGTATATATAGGTACACAATCAAAAGCTACATACTAGTAGCCAGTGGGCAAAACCAGTGCAGAACTATGTGTAACATTACTCGGGGGGGAGGGGCTCTTTGTTTTCCTGTTTGGAGGTTTTTGGGTTTTTTTTGGTTGATTTTGCTCATGGTTTCATTTTTAAACTTTTAACTTGGTTGTCAACTTTTATTTTCTTTTTTGGTGGGACTAAAGTTTGAACTCAGGGCCCTACACTTGCTAGCCAAACACTCCCTCCCCTCTTGCTTTTGCTTTAGTTAATTTTCAAATAAGATCTTGTGGTTTTGCCTGGGGCTAGCTTCAGACTGCTACAATCTTCCTACTTATGCTTCACTGGGAACATGCCAGGCTCACTGGTATGGAGTCTTTAACTTTTTTGCCTAGGCTGGCTCAAACCACAGTCCTCCCAGGGTCTGAGTAGCCGGGATTACATCTGTGAGCCACCACACTGGGCTGATTGGCAACATCTTGAAATCAGCACATTTCACATTTAAAAAGGTGGATTTCTGTGGTATATATACACAATGGAATTCTATGCCTCCATCAGAAAGAATGACATTGCCCCATTTGTTAGGAAATGGAAAGATTTGGAAAAAATTATATTAAGTGAGGGAAGCCAGGCCCAAAGAAACATAGGTCCCATGGTTTCCCTTATTTGCAACAACTAGTATATGTCTGAGACAAGCAGAAACAGTCAGATAAGTTGATGTTAGGTGAAATGAACCCCAAGATAAAGATGCAAATGTTTTTTTCTTTCTTGCGATTGTTTCTAACATATTTATAAGATGATTTCTTTGTTGCTTTGTATGTCCCTCCCCCACAGTATAACCCCTGCTTTCACTGTATTTGATGTTGGTATAATTTGTAGAGGGGAAGGGAAAAAACAAATCATTCAAATGGGGATACAGGTGGACCCATTGCAGCAATGAGATGTACAAGTTGTTATGTTGAAAAATGAACTTTACAACTTTGGTGCGGGGATGGGGGACGGGGAGGGGGGATGGGGAGGAAAGGGATGGGAAGGGGAAACAAAGGAGGAGGCAACAATACTTGATAAGAAATGTACTCATTATCTTGCCCATGTACTTGTAACCCCTCTGTACAGTATTTTCACAATAATAAAAAAAAAAGAATGGTGGATTTCTAGGTTCTCTTGCAAAAGAGAACTGAGAACAAATGCAAAGCTCTTGATACACTGAGCCTGCCATGCCATCCTGAATGGCCACAAGGTGCTGATAATGAGTGGGGCAGATTTCCACTTTGTCACAGTGTCCACCCATCTCAGCTGCATGATCTACCAGCCCAGAGGCCAGTCTGGGAACAACTGCCATTATTATGTCATTTCAGATCTTTTTTCCCCCTTTATAGTAAAGGAAGGTAAAGGTAGTTCTCTTTGGTGTTAGCGAGTCAAATCCAGGCTTTCAGAGTTCAGCCTGGAAGGGAGGGACTCCTAGTCCCAATAAGCATGAGAGCTGAGCCTCTAGCTGCCCCTGCCTCTTGATTGGTGGACCAATAGGGGCTATTTGTTGGACCACCTAGTGTTGCCAGGCCCCCAAAACAAACTGCTCATAGCCACTTGATATGGCAATCTGTGGACTTCCTGCTAGAGTGTTGTTCCGTCCTTGGGTGCCTGTCAAAGCTCTTTGCTGTGGGGTTTTTCCTACCCACCCACTTAATAAGCCCCTTCTTCTTGGCACTGCTCTCCAGTTAATGAGGCTCCCAATAACAATGAGCTGTTACTGCTTATCTTTCAGGTCAGATTGGTAATGAGGGGTTTGGCTGGAAATGGCTTCCTCAGCAGCCTCCTCCTGGAGTGTGTGCCCTGGGAGGCAGGACCCCTAGATGCCACAGCTGAGCCCCAAGGCTCCATGGAGAAGTCCAGGGTGAGGAGAAATTACCGCTAGCCTGGGAGACAGAGCAGCAAGTTCAAACTGGCCTAATTATAAAATGAAATAAGAAGTACTCCCCTCCAGAAGTTTGTAAGGGTCAAATAAGCTATTATAGATCAAGTTACTAACCCACGATTAAATAGGGAATTCTTCAGCAACTAAGGATGGCACCAAGATCACATATGATGGTGCAGTGCAGGCACTAAGGACTGACTTTGATGGCATCTGATGGTAGAGAAAAGGGGGTGAATCTAGCTGTCTTTTTTTCTCCATTATCCAATCTGTTCCTTTCTCAGAAGCTTGAAGTCAGTGCAGGCAAGGGCGGGGGTGGGGGGGGGACTGTATTCTTGAGTGTACATGGTCATGGCCAGAGGGGTCCAATGAAGACACTCACAGGTCCTTTGGGGGGTAGGTTGTCAGGAGCTTGTGTGGTCTCTTTGCATCTCTTGGTCAAGAATGGTGTTGGTCTCCTAGTCCCCATGGCTTTCAGCCCCCTAAGTCCAAGGATCATGGTAGCCCCAGGAGGAATGGCAGCCTCAACCCCATGGGTCTTACTGGCATCTTTGAATGCTTTCCTGATTTCTAGTCTTACCATATGATTGTTCTTCCTCTTGTTCCTACTGCCAGCCTGGTCCATGTTTGGGAGGGTTAGAGCCTTATTCTGGTAAGTTCCATGCAGGTGATCAGGAAGCCCCTGCAATGGTAAGTCTCCCTGAGTGGCTTCTGCTGATGGCAGAATGATATCCAGGAACTCAATGGACATCACAAGGTGAATATCTACCACCTACCGGCATTCCTGTATTTCACTGAATCTTTACAAAAACCTGTGGGATCCATGTTGTATTTCTATGTTTCTGTCCAGTCAGGTGACTTGCCTAAGATCATGTGACTAGGAAACCACCATTCGAATCTGATTTGAAGTTCTGTGCCTGGCTGAAGGTAAACAGCCAGATCTGGAGGCAAACAAAGTTATCTGTGGCCAGCTGAGTTCTATCTGTCTCCCTTGCCCTCTGCCCAGGGTAATCACACATATGCTTTGTGTTGGGCATCTCTGTTGTATAAACTTTAGAAGCTTCTGGACTATTCCATGTCACCTTGTTTGAATGGAGCTTTGCATCTGAATCAGTGTGTGTGTGGCTGGGGTGCAGGGGAGAGGCAGGGGAGACAGGCAGAAGAGGATTTGGCAAGAGGGAAAATCAGGTGGGTTTCAGACTTCACTGTGTTGCCAGATGTTTCCTCCCTGGGCCTCTTCCCTTCACACAGCTCAGCTCACTGGCCACAAACAGCTGCGGGTGACTGGAGGTTGGGTAGAGGGGGCTGGATGGAGAGGACTACCTTTCCCAGAGCAGTGTGGAAGGAAGTCTTAAACGGGGCCTGCCTTGAGCTGCACCGTCTGAGCACATGCCCATTCTCTTCACCATGGCAGTGGTTCCACACTGGAAAGTCCACCCAACAGCACAGTACACCACATTCCTGAGTTGGGAGTCTGTGTACACTGAGCAAGGACTGACTGATGGATGTGTTCATGTCCTGACTTCCCCACCACTTCCTCCCTAAAGCTGATTTATCTCGCAGTGCCTGAAGGCCAAGTGGGTGGTGTCTTCCACACATGCCCAAGAGAACCTTCCCGCTTCCCTCTTAGGTGAAATATTAACACAGTATGCTGGATATGCCTTTCTCAGATTGCAGAGTTTTCACAGAGAAACTCCTACTATGCAGCTCAGATTGTTTTTTATCATTCAACAAATACATGTAAGTGTATTTGTACTGACCTTAATGGGCCTCATTACCCATTCCAGAGTCAGGCCATGATTCCATTAAATAGTCACTGCTTCCTCATCATTCCACAAATATTTATTGATCGCTCACAGAAACTCACAAAAGAATGAACTTGTCTCTCCAAGCTTGGCCTCCGTGGGATCGTTTCTTCGAATGTTCTAGGAGAAAGTTCCTCCTTGTCTCCCTCACTTCCTTTGTCCTTCTTTCCCTTCCTCCCTCTTTTCTCTCTCTCCTTCTCCCCCTTCCTCTTCCTTCTCCTCTTTTTCCTCCTCTATTCCCCCTTTTTTGCACACGATCAAACCCACAAATTCATTGGCTGGTGCTATATCAATTGAACCATGCCCTCAGCCCAAAATTTTGCTAGTTACTTAGTGATGGAATTGATCTGAGTTTGCTGCCCCCGATGGCTTTGAACTGCAGTCCTCCAGGTGAAGCTAGGATTATAGGCATGAGTCACCAGTGCCTGACTTAACTGAGCAATGTTCATTTAATGCCTGTCTCATGCATTTTCTTCTTTAGGTCATCCCTTTTTATGGTGGCTGAGTTTTTCCATCCTGACTTTCTGTTCCTCTTTCAAAGATTCCACAGCTTCTAGCATTCAGGCAGCTTCCTGAGATTCTTCTGAATTACTCTCTGTGATGTGCTCTGCCACTCTTCCGGTGAGACTCAGGATGGTGTTTCCTCACTCCAATTCTGTTGTGCCTCAGCCCTTCATCTCATTCATAAACAAGGTGGGAACAGTGGATGGGGCATGTGCCAACAGATGGAACCTATGGACTCCTGCTCTCTTGATACCAATCACATGGGAGAAAGTTGACTGCCCTTAGCAGAGCATGTACGTTTGATGATGCATGAATCTGTATCCAGGTCTCATTTTCAAATTGCCCACCCCTTTGTGCTGCCATTTTTTTTTCTTTTTTTTTTTTGGTTGTGAAGCTTGAACTCTAGGCGAGGGTGCTGTCCCTCAGCTCTTCAGCTCAAGGCTAGCTCTCTACCACTTGAGCCACAGCGCCACTTCCAGTTTTCTGGAAGTTTATTGGAGATAAGAGTCTCACTGACTCTCCTGCCTGGGCTGGCTTTAAACTGCCATCCTCAGATCTCAGTCTCCTCAGTAGCTAGGATTACAGGTGAGAGCCACCGGTGCCCAGCTGTACTGCCAGTTTTTAATGGCCTGCTTCTCTGACATTCCACATCTATGGAGTACATGGGAAATCACAATTTCTACTGTTGTCCAGGTTTGGCCTGTGGGTCCTGTACCTTTCAGAATGGTAAACAACTCTTCCAAGTCTCTTACCTATCCATCCTTCCCCCTACCCTGTTTCCTGAGAATCATTGATCCTAAGTAGACCATGGGGA
This sequence comes from Dipodomys merriami, assembly GCF_024711535.1. NCBI lineage: Eukaryota > Metazoa > Chordata > Mammalia > Rodentia > Heteromyidae > Dipodomys > Dipodomys merriami. Next base: position 2,682,608 of record NW_027203270.1, read on the forward strand.
AGGAAGAACATCCCCCATACCATATCTGTGCAGAGAGAACTAACTGAATTGGACACTGATAGTGCATACCTGTAATCCTTGCTACTCAGGAGGTTGAGATCTGACAATCAAAGTTTATAGCCAGCCCAAGCAGGACATTCTAAGAGACTCTTAACTCCAATTAGCCACCCAAAATTGCAAGCATAGGTGTGGGTCAAATGGTAGAGTTCCAGCCTTGGGTGATAAAACTTAGGAACAGTACCTAGGCCCTGAATTCAAACCCCAGTACTGGCACCAAAAATAAAATAAAATAAAAATAAAGAAGATTGACTGCTCAGGGACAAGGTCAATGTAAATCCTGCCCCAAAGATTAGAAGCAAGGAGTGGTAAAGGCACTATGCTTCTTTAACTGGTCTCTGTTTGTTCTATAAGGTCCTCGCTATTAGCTCCACTCAGGTGGTGTGTCCCAAGACTGTCCTTTTCTTCTTGTGGGTAGCCAAGCAGCAAGTTCATAGCAAGTTGACAGAGGCAGCCCCTTGATGCCTGCCCCATGCTCAACCCCATGGGAATCTTCTGTGCTTCTCTTCACTGTCTTGTTAACTGCCCTGTGGTGATCCAGACGCACATGCCAGGGACCATATTCCCGCCACCATGGTGATGTGGTCAGGAGATAATTCAAGTTTGGGTTTTCGGGGATTATATAAAGAACCCTCAAGCACATTTTGTGGGTGTTCCATCGTGTTTTATGCCCAGCCTGAGATAGTGTTTCTCAAAGTGTGCTCAAGTTTGCACGGAAGGATCTGCAAGATAATTTTAGATCACATTGAGGAGACAGTTTTAAAGTTACATTTATTTTAGCGTGTAACAGGAGAAAAAAATCGAAACAACCAAATCACATCCAGATTTCATAGATATTATTACTTAAGGCCAGGCTAAATTTAAATTGGTTATAAGTCAGTTTAAAAAAAATACTGAGTTCATTCATGAATGAGGTAGGAACACATCCATAACTCAGTAGTAGAGTGCTTGATTAGCATGTTCAAGGCCCTGGGTTAAATCCTCAACACAGCTGGGAAGTTTGGGAAGCACTGTACTAGGAAATCCCTTGAATTGGGGCTTCAAGAAGGTATATGTCTGTGCTGGTACCAGGACTTGAACTCAGGGTCTCATGTTCTTACTGCGTTTACTTGCATACGACTGGTACTCTTCCACTTGAACCACACCTCCATTCCAGGTGTTTGCTGGTTAACTGGAGATTGAGTCTTACAGACTTTTCTACCTGAGCTGGCTTGTAATCTTGATCCTCCAGATGCTCCTGAGCAGCTAGAATTACAGATGTGAGCCACTGGTGCTCAGCGTAGGAGGCCTTTTAAAATCAGTACCATTTATGATATGTTCATCTTTTATTAGAAATATTTTCTGGCATGGCCACATAGAAACTTTGGAAGGGAGGAGTCCGTGGACTCTGCCAACATTGATACAAGAACTTCCACTACAAGGAGCTGTCCACCCAGAATGGCCCTAGTTCTGCAGCCAACCATTCTGACTGCCCTGTTCACTTTCTTGCCTTCTTTTATCATGGCAGCTTAATATCTTCCTTCGTATCCACATATGCACTATTTCCTCATATACCTGTGATCCATTTGTATGTCCATCTCTAGTCCCACATAGACTAGGGTTTCTCTTTCCAAGATAAACAGTGACACCCTCCACACCAGTTCATGCTTTTGTGGACATTAACTACTTATTTCTTGAAGTAATTTGTTTCTCATTTGGCTTCTGTGACAAATTTCTAGAACTTGTATGAAGTATTTCCCATGTGGCCCTTAAGTACTGGGCACCAGCACCAGCACTTAAGTGAAAAGGCTAAGGGACAGTGTCCAGGCCCTGGGTTCAAGCCCCATTATTGGAAAACACACACACACACAACCACACACACACACACACACACACACACAACCACACAGGAGAGGAAATGATAAACTCAAGAAGCACCAGGAGAGAATTGATTTTCCAAAACTCAAGTTGAACTTTCTCCTCAATTTCCTTATGGACTTTGAAGCAATCTGAAGATTTTTACTACTTCCTCTGAAAATGCCACTTGTTCCATGAGCCACAGGACCAGACTGGTCCCCATGGACCACTGAATACTTTGAACTTGGATCCAAAGCCAGGAAACTCCACACATAGGCTCCAAACTGGGTCCCACCATTGATAGATCTCTGGGATCCTGGTTCTAGCATCTCTCATTCCCTATGGAAACAATCTCTCTCCTCCTGCCCTTCATCTCATCAGTCAGCTTCCAAGCTGCATATGTCTCTTGTATCTTGACCCTGGCACTCTGGTCAAGCCCTTCCTTCATATTCCTGCTGTGAGGAAGATTCTTTGTGTTCTCGGCAGCCACTTCCCTCCATCCTCCCAGACACCAGCAACCCCACCCACCTCTGGATTCTGAAAAACCCTTCTGTCTCCTGACTTCTCTCCTTTGGCACTGTTACACTCAACCCTGATTGCTCTCTTTATTTGGTTGTTTATGACTTGCCTTCCAAATTTCAGAAGTCAGAGCTTATTGTAATACTTGCCTACAACTTCCTCAGAATACAGGAAGTTAGTAACTGTGGGTTGGTTGTTCATAGAGTCAAAGGGCCACCTATGGGGTTGGGGGTGCTTGAGACCCTGTACCCTGGAGACTGCCTGGGCTGGGATGGTGACTAATCCTCTCTTCATGACTATAAAGCACTTAGAATGAGTCACCATCATATCCAGATGTTCTTTCTTATTAATTATCATCATAAGATAATACGATTCAGCCTACAGGAGGACAAGGGCCTGAAGTAAATGTGGCCTATTTGGTGGGTGGTTTTCCACTCCGTGGAAACAAAGAATAATCACAAGTGGATTGACTTTATCTGGCTCCATTAAACTCAGGAAAATTCTGATCCCTGGAAATGAGTTTCAGATTTCTGTTTTCACCAGTTCCCTAATGACTCTTATGGAGATAGGCAGCCTGTGCTGTAGAAACTTACCTGTTTGCAGAGGCAAGAGGAAAGGTCATTAGTGTATTTTCACAACCAGCCCAGAATTATTAATAAAGCAAAACTTATATGACTCCTGGATTGAGATGCTAGGATGAATCAGAAAGTCCATTATGGTATATTTGTGAGTCTATCAGACCATGAGAGATTAACATTGAGGTACCCTACCTAATGAATACAGTATCTCTCTAAATAGTATGCTTTGGTTAGTACAGGCCAGAGTACATTGGCTTCCAGTTTATTGGGGCTCAGAAAGGTCCTTGTGTCCTGAGAGGGGTTAGCACCAAACAACCTTAAAACTGTCACCTGTTTGTGATGATAAAACTAGAAAGTCTCAGATTATGACAGTTTCCCGGGTCATCTTAATTCCACAATGTTTTGCCCTGCCAGGCAATGTGTTTTGGCTGTTACCTTCTTTTGGTGGGGTCCTGCTCCCAAGAACACAGAACACCTTGGTCCTATATTGCATTTCTCAGCCTCATCTGGCCTTAGAGGTGTGTGGATCCCCCACCCAGCCTCTATCTAGTGCTACATAAAGAATGCCTAGTTCCTAGGCAGACACTAGTGGCTCACACCTATAGTCCTAGCTACTTGGGATCAACAGGATCAAAGCTGGAGGACAACTTAGATAGAAAAGTTGAGAGGTCTCACGGCTGGAGGCAGTGGTATACATCCTGGCTTTATGGGAGGCAGGGGTTGGGAGTAAAGTTGGGCAGTTTCAGGCAAGTTTAGACAGAAGTCTATGAGAATCCATCTCTGCAGAGGGAAACTGGACATGGTAGCCCGCATGTGTAATCCCAGCAATGATGGAAAGACTAAAATAGGCTCAGGCACATGTCTGGGTGGAAGTGAGAGCCTATTCTAAAATTGACTTGCAACCCCCCACCCCCAAAGCTTAGAGGTATGGCTCAAGTGGTCAAGCACCAAGCTAGCAAGCTTGAGGTCCTGAGTTCAAGCTCCAGTACCATGAAAGAATATAATAATTTTATGTAAAGAATCAGTTTCTAAAATCTCAGACAGCAAATGTGGAAGTATGTATAACTTCGAGCGCTGTCTCTAGCTGTTCTAGCTGCTTTCTAAACAGAAAGATCAATTTACCAAGGATCTACCTCTCTGCCTATACTGGTGGGTAGAGTCCCGCTCTTGGAGACCCATCCTGTTTTCACTTGTAACTAACATGGAACAAGCAACTGAGATACACAATGTTACTTGCCCCTCTTTTGCCCACTGCCCATTCAAGGTTTGAGAATGGTGAGAGTAGACTGGAGGTCAAGGCCAGGGAGCTACTACATCTCATTCTTCTGTGGGGTACCAGATGGCCAGGCTTGGATGTGTTTCACACAATGTTTCTTTGAAGGAACATTCTCCATCTTTTATTTTTATGTCCATTTTCATCTGGCCTTGGGTTCACACAGCTGGGACCCGGGCTGACGCCAGAGCTGTGTCTTAGGACTGGAAAAAAAAAGTTGGCTGAAACTTTCTTCAAGCAGGACTTACATAGGCCCAGGAAATCGTTCTTAAAATTCAGTGGACAAAGCCACTCTTGTACACAGGCCTGGCCGGGTGGGAAGCATCTGGTCAGTGATACAGGCTTGGCTATTGTATGCTATGACCTTAACCAATTTTTTTAAGCTGAGAAAGGGAGGAAAATGAGGGAATGGGATGGGGTGGGGGGCAAGGAATGAAGTCCTCCAGAAACTTTGCATCTGGAAAGTTCAGAATGAGTTGTTGATTTCCCAATAGGCACTGGAGCAGATTTGGAAGGAACTATGCAATGTAGTGGGTTCTTTATGAAAGAACCACAACAAGGAAAGCCACAGAACATCCTCCAGGGGTGTCCGGAGTGCTAGCCCTGGGCTGGCTGCTTGCCTCAGCCTCACTTCCAACAGAGCTGAGCAGAGCATATTCTCACGAGGAAGCTGCTAGGATCTCAGCCCTGAACCTGTGGTTTCAGATCAGCCCCGAGTCTGTCCAGGGCAGCAGCTCCCAGGGAGGACTAGCTGATCGCTGATGGTAAGAGTCGATTCTGCAATCAGGTGCTCAGTGTGTCTCTGCATGTTGCTAAAATGCCTTCCAGAGTTTAAGGAGGTTGTCCTGAAAAATCCTCTGATATTTGTGTTCTGCTTAAAGTTCTACTTAGTTAGCCTCAAAGATCTAGGGACCCTGTGTGTTTGGGGTTACCTTTCATATACCCAAGCATGAGTAGGGAGAAAAGTCTTGGTCTGTTATGTGAAGTATCAGGAGGGGATGGGTTAGAGTTGAGAAGAGGTATTTGTAGAGGGAAGGGCTCTTGGGGGTGGTATTCAAAGGCATATGCTGAAGAAACTGAAAAGTAATGTGGATTTATAGTGGTGTGTGTATAGGGACGCTTATATGCATGTGCAGGTACATGTGTACATGCATGTTACTGAGGCTTGAACACAGGGCCTAGGTGTTGTACCTTAGTTGTTTCAGTCGAGGCTGGTGCTTTAGTACTTGAGCCATACCCCTCACTTTTCTCTTTGCTAGTTCATTGGAGATAAGAGTCTCACTTTCCTGCCCAGGCTGGCTTTGAACCAGGATCCTAAGATCTCAGCTTCCTGAGTGGCTAGGATTATAGGTGTGAGCCATTGGGCCTTGCTGGACTTATACTCTTAATACTCCTTTACTTAACCCTTTCCCCCTGAAATGAAATGTGGCTTCTAGCTTCTTCCCAATGCCTCATTTCTACCTGGGACACATGGCGGGGGGGGGGGGGGGGGCTGTAAAACTCTTTAGGAAGCCAAAGGGAAGTTATTGGTGGCCTCTGTTCCACAAAAGGCAGTTAGTGATCCACTCACTCAGGGTACTATGGGTCCCAGTTCCGCTGATGCTTTCTTCCAACTTGATAGTGGGGGGTGGGGGGAGGGTGCCAGGAAAGGATGAAATTTAGAGGCAGTAAGCCGAGTTTGGCCAATCTGTGTGCCTTCAGAAGCTACGCTTCCCCTGCTCAAAAGTCCACATGTATTTGAAGCGCCAGGGGCCCCGTGAAACACAGATCTGGTGGTAGGGCGGAACTGGGACTCCACTTTTCCTGTAGGCTGGCAGAGAACACCCGTGCTAAAAGGTAGGGATCCATCCTTGGGGAATTATGCTGTACGGAGCCCGGAGTGGCCCATCAAGTTTCAGCTACCCAGACTCTGACTGTAGAGTACAGGCAATGCTGGTGGGTCTGGTTTGGTGAACCATGGGTGGGTGGGGGTTGGGGAGATGGTTCTGGGCAATGAGAAATGAGCAAAGAAGATGAACACACGAGCCCAAGCCAGCATGTTGGCAGCAATGGGGCATTGGAACGCAGGGGCCATTGGTGGGGTGTGCCTAAGCTGATGTAGAGTGTGTGTTTGGGTACACTGGGAAGAGTGAGCCAGGTATGCTAACTTCAAAGTAGGCAGACACAGAACAATTCCACTGGAACTACCTGTGGTGTGGGCAGGTGAACTGTGACATCAGAGTGCCATAGAGGATGGACACAGAAACAGAAGCCCAGGGTACCAGGGTAGAAATCCAGGGTGTAAGCAACTAGAACTTAGACCTCAAGTGGAAGGGGTGGAAAGGCCCCATGGGTGGAGAGGTGGAATCCCAGGTGTTTGGGACTTGGGAAGTGTTACTTCCAAATCATGTATGCATTGAATTGGACTTTTATCCTCCTGCAAAAACAAAAACAAAACCAACCAAACAACAACAACAACAAAACTGGTACATCCTTAGCTGACTGCCTATAATCCTAGCACTCAAGAGGCTGAAATCCAGAGGACTGAGGTTCGAGGCCAGCAAGCATAGAAGATCCTGTGCCTCCAGGTTATCAGAAAAAAAAGTGAGGCTGGTGGAGGCTCAATGTTTGAGGGGCAGCCCTGAGGAAGAAAGCTAAGCTAATCTTAAGGGCCTGAGTTCAGACCCCAGTACCACCCTCCTCCACAAATGGTATTTTCTTAGGACAGACACACTAATACTAACATTTAGAATCGTTGACATGTATTAACAATAAGGCAATGTAGACTGTTAAGTTCCACTTTTAAGAGATGAGGAAATTGAGGCCTTCTGCAGAGATGAAGCCAGTTGCTTAAGATCTCACAGCCAGATCATGGCAACTCTGGGCCTGGACTTATAAGTCAGGACTTATACCCTCTGCTCTTTGCAAGCTGGCATCATGAGATGCTAAGTCTCAGCCTCCGCTCTGTGGTCCTTAGCTGCCACCCCTTCATGTGCCTCAAGGATTCAGTAGCAGGAGCTTGATGGATCACTCCTGCTCCTCTCAGAAGCTGCTGCCACCCCCATTGGGTTTCATCTCCCTCTGGGCTCATGGTTAGAACCAATTAGGGGAGGCAGAAGTCTTTGATTGGAGTCACTGGGTCCACAGGCAGCTGGCACTACAGAGTAACTGAAGCCAGTCTGCAGGGTGAGACTAGCTACTTCTGCTTTCATTTGGTGCCCGCAGGCCTCCGCAGCTCTCAAAGAGTGACCACAGAGCTGGGCCAGCTGGATGGCAGCCACACATGGTGAGCTCTCCAGCTACTGAGCTACCACCTGCCACCCCCTCTCCCTGAGGAAGCCTGCTTTTTTCCCCAGAGCCTCTGCAGGGAACCACTACAGCCCTCAACCCCCATGAATTTTTTTCTGATATGTAGTTCCTTCCTATGCCATGCCACCTTTTTCTCAGGCTATCACCCCTGCAAAGGGCAATTTGACCAAGAATCTTCTAGATAGGTCTCAACCCAACCAAGAGCTCCCTGGAAATGGTGCTCCAAGATACCCTTCGAAAGTATCTTCTTGGCCAGGATAAATAATCACCAACGCTGTCCATCCAAGCTTGCATAGAGATTCTAGGGGGTAATTTTGAGATGATTAACCTTCAAGGTTAGAAGAAGTGCTAAACTCAGATCCAAATCCTTGTTTGAACAAAGTGGGACTTTTCAATATTTAGCTGGCTGATACAATGACCTGTGAGAGGACGAAAGGAGAATTCCAGAGCTGTCAGACTCCTTGTACAGATGTAGGATCATGGCCGCAGTCTTACATCCTGGTCTGGACATATGGCTGATGGCTGATTTTTGCTTCTATTACCTTATTGATGCCTTTGATACCATTTTGAAGCTTTCTATGTTGTTGTTGTTGGTGGTGGTGGTGGTGGTGGTGATGTGTGTGTATATGTGTGTGTGTGTGTGTGTGTGTGTGTGTGTGTGTGTGTGTGTGTATGTTAGTACTATGTCTTGAATTTAGGATCTGGGTTCTTTCCCTTAGTTTTTTTTTTTTTTTTTTTTTTTTTGGTCCGGTCATGGGCCTGAACTCTGGGCCTGGGCATTGCCCCTCAACTCTTCAGCTCAAGGCTAGCGCTCTACCACTTGAGCCACAGCGCCACTTCCAGCCCTTTTTTTTCTGCTTATGTGGTGCTGAGGAATCGAACTCAGGGCCTCATGCATGCAAGGCAAGCGCTCTACCACTGAACCACCTTCCCAGCCCCCTTTGCTTTTTTGATCAAGGCTGGCACCCTACCACTTGAACCATACCTTCACTTCTGGATTTTTGCCAGTTAACTGGAGATAAGAGTCTCATGGATTTTTCTGCCAAGGATAGTTCTGAACAACAGTTCTCAGATCTCGGCCTTCTGAAGAGCTAGGATGACAGGCGTGAGCCACCAGCACCTGGCTCCTTTGTAAGCTTTTATTCATTGTTTTTCTTGCTAGACATCAAATCCAAGGCCTTGAGTGCATTAGGTAAGAGCTCTACACTGAGCCACATGCCTAGACCATAGATTGGGCTTTTCTTCTACCAAGTTCAAGCTGCATTTGGCTAAGGAAATGAAAAGCTATCTAGACCAACAGATTGGAGACCTCTTCCTCTTTAGAGCCCATAAAGAATTTGGCGGAAATATGCAGTAAGGAATAATAATGTTTTATGGACATTTGTATTCCTTGCCAAGATGTCTCTGTTGCCTCTTTTGTTTATGTGGCGGCTGCTTTTGCAAGCTGAGCTGGACATCTAAATGCTTTGAAATATCCCTGGTGGGGGTGTCAGGCTCCACTACAAAAGATGTCCCTTGGGTCCTAGAACCTCCATCTTCAACACTTCAAACGCCTCCTCCTTGCGCCCAGCTCCAATGAGGAAACAGAGGCCCAGACTGACCATAGAAAGGGAACACAGCACCTCTTTGTGTTCGAGCCAGTGTGATTTTTGCTAATGTTTTTATCATCTGAAATTGGAGGGAAGCTATCAGGATGGCCCATGGTATTCTCTCATGACCAGGAAACAGGTAGGAGGCATGAACCCACATTCCTCAGCGCCCCCTGCTTTTCCCCCACACACACCAGCAAGGGAGTTGAAGAAAATGACTCTGTGAGCCAATGGTTGGAGCTATAGTATAGATATGGTTTGAGTGTGTCCCTCCAAGATTCATATGCTAGAAACTTGGTCCTCAACTATGGACATGTTGAAGGGCGGAACCTTTAAGAAGTAATAGCTTATAGTTGGGTCATGGGTCAGAAAGGCTTAAGGCTGGTCTCACTGAGTAAGTTGGGGTGAAGAAGGGTTGTTATAATGCAGAGACATCCCACATGCTTGGTCCCTCCTGCATTCTGTCAACCTCCTTCCTGCTTCTCCACCATGCGGTCATACTAGTGCTGTGCTCTCTCTGACCTCCAAAACTGTGAGCTAAACGAACTTGAGTATCCAGCCTCACGTGTTTTGTTAGAGGAATTCATAACAGACTAATATAGCTGGTGAGAAGAACCCCTCAGATTCTCTTGCTTGGAAAGGCAGATGCTGGCCTAGGCTACCAGGAGCCAGCTGCCTCACCTTTTAATTGTGTTAGAACACCAGGACCAGGTGGATAATAGCAGGACGATGGGATTCTTCTGGGGTTTCAAAACCCAAGAGTCAAGATGGAGTCAAAGTCCTCCTTCTTGAGAGAAGTCCTCTGTTTTCAGGAGTTCCCTCTCTAAAACCCAAGTCAAAGGGCTTCAGATATCAGCTTTGAACCTCTATAAGAGGCTCAATGAGTGACTTTGGTATTCAGTTAGGAATTTGATTGTGCCAGTTAGTCATTAATGAAATTTTTTCAAATGATTCAGAGGAGAGGGTGTCTCTCCAATCCCTGTCATGCTGTGTCATGATGCTAGGAAGAGCCACCAGCAGAAAAGACCAGCGATCTCAGATCGGAGAAGTATATGGCATCCAGGGTGCGATGACTAATCTCGACTACGAACTTGACTGGACCGAGAGACACCTAGGAGATGAGGAAAGCACACCTCCAGGTGTGTCTACGAAAGGTTTCTTGAGGGCCATGATATCAGGAATGCTTTCACTCATCGATGGATTCAAAACCTGACTAGATTATTGCAAGGTAGGAGAAGAGAGTAGGTCACTCGGGACATGTCTTTGGGAGTTGTATCTTTCTGTGACCTTCTTGTTAACTGCTCTACTCTGCTTCTTGTCCACCATGAGGTGAGGAGTTCCTCTACCATGTACATCTGTTGCTATGATGTTCTGCCCAAAGCACATAAGGCCCAATGACCATGGACTGAACTTTTGAAACCATGAGCCAAAATAAATCTTTCCTCCCTTAAGTTGTTTTGTCAGGTATTTTGTCATAGTTAGGCAAAAGTACTACACAGGGTCTTCTACATTTCTTGCATTGTCCAATAATTGGCCTACAGTCAGCATTAATTAGCCTTTCTGTCTTGATATCTGAGGAGCAATGACTGTAAACATCTTTTCCTGTAGGCTTGGAGAAGTGAGGGCTCATGTGTAAAGGAATGTGTACAAAGCTCAGAGAGAACATCTCTTTTTGCTTTCTTCTTCTCCTAGACTAGACCCTTGAAGGATATGAAATGACTTTCTAACCTAGGAGGAGGCCACCACACACATCCATATAGTTCGCAGGATCATTTATAAATCTTTTCATTAATTCTCCCCTCCCCTCTCCTCCCCAGAGACCCCCCCCCCATGTTTTCTAACTTAGCAAATTTCCCCGTGATGGTTGACTTCCTGTCTCCTTAATGCATGGACTCCATTGTAATTGTGTTCATCAAAATTCCTGACTAACCAGATCACTCCATTCCTTTATAGGGTTAGAAAATAGACACTATTGTTCTGTGTCCTCTTACTGCTGGGTCCTGAAAAACACACCCAGTGGTCTGATTGGCCTTCAGAGAAGCACTGGGGGCTTGCTAGTAGATATTTAGCATAATGGGACCTTCACAGAACCTACCAGGAACTAGATCAGTCTGGAAATGTCCATTGGCTGGCAGAGTTGTGGGTATTGGGAGAAAACTCCTCCTAGTGGACACCAGTGACAGCCTTTGTGGGGTTTCCTCCCACTACTTCATCGTGACATGTAGGGTGGCGGAGAGATGTAGCTGATGTAGTGAGGAAACACAGAGGGGAAATACAGTTGGCCACCTGGCCCAGCACCCCAACTTAGGCACAGTCTTAGACGTGGTAGGTTCAGGGGTCTGAGTTGTGTAAGTGGCAGACTGAAGCCAGTGAAATATGAATTATGCCACCCATCCATCTACCCCACACAGTGAAGTCTTAAATATGGTCAAATATGGGCTAGGGGGAGACCTGTACATTCATGATTTAGGGCTGTGTTGAGCTTTGGCCCTGAGAACCCTGTGAAGACGTCTACAGTCAAACAGGTGAGAGATCTGTGAGTTCCACCACTTCCTGCTGGGCTTTCCTTCAGCTTGCAAAGGCTTTTGGCCCCAGCGCATCCACCTCAGAGGATTCCAGGGCTCCCAATTCCCTCTCCACACCTATGGCCCACAGTGCCAATGAAAGATGGTAGAGGTGTCTCAAAGTACCAGGGCCTTTGTTCTCCAAGGACCCTTCCCAGATGTTGTGTTGTCTTAGCTTGGGAAGCTTGATCTAGACAGAAGCTGGACGCCTATGCCAAATCATCTCTAGATTATGTGGGCTACTAAACCCAATATAAACAACATCTTTATAAAGTTTGTTAAAGGGTCTGGAGCATCTAGGGACTTGGGTACCCATGAGATTCTGGAATCAATTTCCTATAGGTACTTGGGGACGTGTACTTTTACTTTTACTAAGAAACATCATCCGCAAGTGGTATTTCTGAGCCCTTGTCTATAAACAGATTTCTGTCACCCTCCTTGTTATGGTTGGCTTTGCACCATCTGAGGGTCCATCTCCATAACACTGGAGGTGACTTTTGAGATGTGGCCACACAGACATCAGAGACCAGCCTTGTTTTTATTCTGCATTTTCCATCTTCTCACCTAAGTGACCAGAGAAGTTAAGCCTTATCCATTTTGCTCTTTTAAATGCTGCTTCGTCTGGAACATTGTAGGACTAACCATGCGACACAGGTGGAGAGGGATTGTTCCTAAATCTTTCTTATACTTTTGGTGGGGTGGGGGAGGGTGCACACATGCTGGTACTGGAGCTTGAAGTCAGGGCCTAGGCACTGTCCCTTAGCTTTTTGTGCACAAGGCTGGTGCTTCTTCATTTGAGCCATAGCTCCACTTCCAGCTTTTCACTGGTTAATTGGAGATAAGAGTCTCATCATTTTGCTGCCAAGGCTGGCTTTGAACCATGATCTTCAGATCTCAGCCTCCTGAGTAGCTAGGATTACAGGCATGAGCCATCAGTACCCAGCAACAATTCCTTTTTGATTAGAGCCTATGTTCCTGCCAGTATCTATTTCTTGGCTTGCTATTCTGCCCTCTCCTCACCCCCTTTTATTCTTTGCATTCTGGGAAGGAAATTCTCCACTTTGTTTTACACATGACTAATTCACTTGTCTTTCTGCAATACAAATTCTCCATTTTATTGCAACTAGTGTGCATTTCCCTTCTGTTACAACTCCTTCAAATTTCCCTATAATTGTTACCATTTCCTACTCCTTGTTTATGTAATTTTGTTTTCCTCTTCCCACCAAGTTGCATTTTTGTTTTTCATTGGTTTATTCTTTCCTGACATCACTGATGTTCTGTCTTTCTGTCTCCTTTAAGCTTGCTCAGTAGTTTCCTGTAGCATTTCTCCTGGGTACCGTAGGTGGATCCTATGAAACAGTCGACTAGAAGTTTCCATGTACTTTCTCTAGGTGTAGAAGCCCTCTGCCTCTCCCTTCACTCCTTGCCTGGTGCATTCAGTCAGATCCACACTGAGCTAAGTAGAGCACACATGTGGTTCTGGATGTTACTCTCTGTGTAGCTATTTTGTGAAACAGCCTCCTCAAATCTCTTTGCAGCCCAGGTCCTACTAAAATTCCTAATTCCTTCCACTTACTATGGATAACAGGGCAGTGCCCCTGACATCTTTGTTTTTTTTTCAGTGATGCCAGTATGGGTCCTGAACTCAGGGCCTGGACACTGTCCTTTTGGCTCAATGAGAGTATTCTACCATTTGGGCCACAGCTCCACTCTGGGTTTTTTTTTGTGGTTAGTTGGAGATAAGAGTCTCAGAGACTCTTCTGCCTGGGCTGGCTTCAAACCAAGACCCTCAGATCTCAGTCTTCTGAGTAGCTAGTATTACAGGCATGAGCCACAGGGTCTAGTGGCCCTTAGAAATCACATAGTCTTTTTGTGTTGATATGATGAAATCAGCTCCTCCCCCTTCTCTTCTATTCTCCCTTTATTGTCTTCATTCACTTTCCCTTCATCTACCTCCTGGCCAATTTTTGAATCTCCTGTCTTATGAAGACACCACCAAGGACCCAGCCTGTCTCCTAGGAAACTACTTGCAAAGACCACATTCCTCAGAATACATGGAGCCACTGCCTGGGCTTCCTACTTCCTCCCTAACCAGTTTCTGGGAATCCCAATCTCTGAGTACATAGGATGGTTCCAGCGCTATAGCAGGGGGAGGGAAGAGACACAGTACTTTCACCTAGATGTCCAGCATTCTAGCAGACAGACTCAGAAGCCACTACATCACCGTGGGAGGTAGAGTGACCATGAGCAGCTGTTCCCAGCTCTGTGTATGAATCGTCCACCCAAACAGGCAAAAAGGCAAGAACTGCAGGTCATTGGCCACTCTCCTTTCCATCTTGGTCTTGCTGATGCTCCTTTATAGCTGCCATCGCAAACTGACCTCTGCTGGGCACAGAAGTGGCAGGAGAAGCTGCCTGGCCATTGTGATGACCCAAAGCTAAATAGTAATAAACTAAATTTCCAAGGGACCAAGATCTCCCGGAAACAACCAGCCATACCCTGGCTACTGATGGGTGTCCAGGTGGCTACGGGGTTGAGGAAGGGAGAACATGTTGGTGAGTTCTTTGTGGAGGAGCCTTCAAGCAGTGCCAATCACAGCACTGGGCTCATTAGCAGTCATTGTCATGGCAACGGGTCTGCCAGAAAGTGGCTCGTTAGGCTGACAACTTCAGAGGTGTTATATATAGATCTGGGTGTGGGGGGAGAGGGGGTGCAGAGCCCTGTGGATATGCCTTTCTTTAGAGCTCCTATTGCTGCTGGTTTTGAGGTGTGAGAAGACGCAGAACAGGGACCTTAAAACTCTCTGATCTGGCTGCTAAATCAAGGGTCTGCCGGCCACTCGGTTTACACCTGCATACTTGTATTTCCTCACTGCTTCTGAAGGTAAGAGACAGGTGCTCCCAGAAAGTGTCCCGCAGATGGAGTTCATCCGAGGATGAACTTGAACTTGAACTTGAAAAGTGGCGGAGGCTGTGGGGACTTGAGTGTAGGGGTTGGTACTGTCTGGATGCTGCAAATCCAACCTCAAATCTTTCTTAAAATAGTCTGCTTGAAGGGCTTGAGGTTAGGGGAAAGGATCCTTCTCTTTCAAAAGTAACTGGGGCTTCACGCTGTCTTTCTACAAATTGCGCTTATTAAAATTTTATTTTCCCTCCTGGTTTCCATTTCTGAGGTGATGATTTTTCCTAGGTGGCTTCTACTCATACAGTACAGCCACAGCCAGTGGGGGGACTCTCCTGGGGGTGTGGGCAGAAAATTCAGGTCCCCAGACCCTTGCTTGATTAGGAGGGGAGTAGAATTGGGACAGAAGAATATGCATTTTAACCCACATTCCAGGTAACTGTTAGAGGTATACCAAATGGATCACATTTCCAAAAATACTGCCGTTGGGGAATTTGGGTTTGGGGGGCTTTGTTTCAGAGATTGTTTTTTTTGTTCTTAGTTTTTCAGTGTGTTTTCATTTGGCTTGCTTTGTTTAAATTGGGGGGGGGGTCCGTGTGCACGCACACACATGTGCCAGTATTGGAGCTTGAACTACCAAGCCTGGGCCCTGTCCCTTCGAATCTGCTCAAAGCCAGCATTCTACCACTGGAGCTATACCTCCCTTTGTGGCTTTTTGATAGATAAGAGTCCCACAGACTTTCCTGCCTGAGCTGGCTTCAAACCATGATCCTCAGATCTCAGCCTCCTGAGTGGTGAGGATTATAGGCATAAGCCATCAGCACCCAGCCTGATTTGGTTTTTGTTGTTGTTTGTTTTGTGTTTTCCTTTTTTTGAGATAGGGTCCCAGGTTGGCCTGACATTCCCAAGTGATGGAATTCTGGGTTGAATACCCATACTCAGCTGGGTTATTGGTTTTTAATCTCTGGTGACTTCCCTTGCTAAGCGTACTTATTTTATTTGCAAAAGTGGACTGGATTGCTACATTAGAAGAAAATTTTTCAGTTGTGTTTTAAGCAAACAGACACAGCAGTCAGCCTACAGCTAGGGAACGTGACGGCCTGCGTGAGGGTGGTGATATTTTTGCACATCTTCCAAGAAGGCATATGCTCACTTGGAGACTGTTAAGATGGGCAGGAGGTTTGGGCCTGAGCTGTCATCCTCCTTGGGTGGGAGCTGGAGGTCAGGTGGTCCAGGAAAATGCATGGAGCTAATTATGGTTAGCTGAGGAGTGCAGTGGGGGAATTAGATGGATTGATGGAAACTTGGTTTTGACTAAGTAAAATTCTCTAGAACAGGGAACTGAGTAAAATTCTCTAGAACAAGGCTGAGGCATAGCTCAAGTAGTACTGCTGGCTTAGCAAGCATGCGTAGCACATATGAAGTCCCAAGTTCCATCCTCAGTAGCATTTAGAAGTTCTCTATAGTAAAAGCAATGTATTTTTGGTCTGATTGGTTGATTGTGGAGAGAGGGAGGGTGTTAGGGACTTCACACATGCAAAGCATGTGCTATACCATTGAGCTATCGCTCGCCCTGAAACTTGTGTCTTAAAGCAGTTTGTTTGTTTGTTTGTTTGTTTTACAATTTGACTTGCTTACCGTACTAGACAAGTTATTCAAGATTGTGACTCTAAGACTCCTTGGGTTTTTTTTTGGGGGGGGGGTGTTTGTTTTTTGTTTGTTTGTTTGTTTTTTGGGTCCAGTCGTGGGGCCTGAACTCTGGGCCTGGGCACTGTCCCTCAGCTCTTCAGCTCAAGGCTAGCACTCTACCACTTGAGCCACAGAGCCACTTCCGGCTTTTTTTTCTTTTTTGCTTGTGTGGTGCTGAGGAATCGAACCCAGGGCCTCATGCATGCAAGGCACGCGCTCTACCACTGAGCCACCTTCCCAGCCCCTCCTTGTTTTTATTCCTTTTTTAAAATGGGAATAACTGCCATCTGTGAGGGAGGCTAGTTATAAAAGATTTGGTGATTGTGTGAAGCTCCTCACCCAGACTCTGGTGTGCTATACACATGTGATCATTGGTCTGAGTTGTTACTGATGGGTAGAAATGATATCTGACTGTGATCTTCTTGGAGAACCCTACTAGAGTAGAGTTTTGAAGAGGTCTAGAAATCTCTCAATATTATATAGGAAATTGGGTCAAATACACAAACTTGGCCACTAGTGTTTATAGTGACATTATTCATAATGGTCCCAAAGTAAACATAACTCAAATGACAATCTGTGGGTAGATGATAAACAAAATAGAGTAGCTTCATAGTATTCTGAAAGTCTTTTAAATGATGTGTCGGTACAACGTGCTATAACATGAATAACCTTTACACCCATTTGGGAGAGTAGGCAGAAGCTTGGTAGGTTTTGTCACATTCCTAGAGAATAGATTATCATGTGTGGTTGAGCAAGTTGTTTACTCAACAAATAAGGGTAGATGGAAAGAACTGAAAACCCATCCTGATGCTCTGGTCCATGGATAGCTCCCCCTGGAGGAGCAGACAGGATTTACTAATTCCAACAAACACTCAGGCATTAGATTCTGAGCATGTGAGCTAAAGGAAACTACCTCCAGCTCCTGCCACTGTATTCTGCCATCTCTGGTCCTGTTCTTTTTTCCCTAGCACCATGGCCTGTTTCTTGCTCCCTTGCTTCCTTAGAGAAAGAGCTGATAGATTGGAAGAGAGAAGGACTAAAGGAGGGAAGAAAACTAATTAGAAAGAAAGTTGGAAGAGTAAGATGTTTTTATTGTAAAATACAGATAACATAAAGTTGAGCATTCATGATTTATATACTCATAATATTACATAACCACAACAATGAATTTTTCTATCCCCAGAGGGAAACCCTGTACCCTTTATCCCTTGGAAAACCTTAGTGTATTTCTATCTCTGTGGCTTTGCTGTTCTGGATGCTTTTTCAACATACAGTGATGCAACATGTGGCTTTTTTTGTCTGACATATTTTTACTTAGTATACCATGTTAATGGCTTATCTATATTATAGCATGAATTACTGTTCTATTTTTCTTTTCCTTTCCTTTCCCTTTCTCTCTTTCCTTCTTTCTTTTCTTTCCTCCTTCCTTCCTTTTTTTCTCTCTCTCTGTCTTTCTTCCTTTCTCTCCCACCCTTCCTTCCTTCCTTCTTTTCTTTTCTTTTTGCCACTAGTAGAGTTTGAACTCAAGGCATTTTACTTTAGTTCCAGCTTTTTCACCCAAGATTTTCATGTATTTGTCTTCAGATTTCAGCCTTCTGAGTAGCTAAGGATTACAGGTATTAATCATTGGCACCTGGTTTTTCTATTTCTTTTAATTTCTGAATACAATCCATTGTATGTGTGTACCACATTTTATTTATCCATCCACCCATGGACCAGAATTTGGCTTACTTCTACTGGTTGACCTTATAAATAGTGTTACCATGAACCTGTTTCAAGTTTCCTGCTTAGATTTTATCTTAATGCTTGTTTACAGTTTATGAGGTGCTACCCATTTGTTTCCATAGCATTTGCTTCTTGATTTGTTTGAGGTCAACTAGTAGAAGGAATCTCTTTCTAAGAGAGAAGAGGATGCCACGTGCCATTGGCTCACACTTGTAATCCTAACCACTCAGGAAGATTAGATCTGTGGATCACAGTTCAAAACTCACCCAGGCAGGAAAGTCTGTGAGACACTTCTCTCCAATTAACTACCAAAATGGTTCTAAAAGTAGAGTGCTAGCCTTGAGCAAAAAAGCCCAGGTCCTGAGTTCAAGTTCCAGGGCCAGCACCATCTCCCCAAAAGATGGAGAGAGAGAGAGAGAGAGAGAGAGAGAGAGAGAGAGAGAGAGAGAGAGAGAGAGAGAGAGAGAGAGAGAGAGAGAGAGAGAGAGGGGAGAGAGAGAGAGAGAGAGAGAGAGAGAGAGAGAGAGAGAGAGAGAGAGAGAAACTTTAGTTGCCACTGGAGATGGAGGCAGTCAGGTGGCAGGCAGGGAAGCAGACTTACCTGACATGGAGTCTGTCCTTACTAGTGACAGAATTAAGAAATAGGCCATGTTGTCCTGGTGTGCCTTCTTCTTCCCATTTTTTGGTGTATCTTAGCATTCCTAGGCCCTGTATTTCAAGTACCTCTATGAAAGGCCCTGAATTTTGTAGCTAAGGAAGACCAGTGAGAAGTTACTAGATCTTCCTTGATCAAAGTATCCTCTTATGGAAACTGGGGCTTGTTCTGAGCTCACAGGGTTGTTTATTATCTAGCTATCTATCTCTACTTAAATTTATTTATTCTTACAGGGTTATTTAGATAAAGAAGGCAGAGTGTTTCTAAAGAGGTAGCACTATGCAATTGGGAAGAAAGTCAGGCCCTTTTGGTTCCTTTGTAAGTGGGGCCCAGGGGTTTGAAGGTCCCTGTCCACTCCCAGCCCATAGAGGGGCACTCCTCACTGCCTGTCCTTCTCCACAGAACCTGTCAGTCAGCACCTCAGGGTGTTCACTTTCCCTGCAGGTGTTGCTTGGGTAGTCTTGGAAACAGAGAAGCAACAGTTGCTAGTGACATTTTCAGTGTGAAGAGGAGTTGGAGGGGAAGTGGAGGGAAGGGCTATGGGCTTGCCTGAGCCTCACCTCATAGGAAGCAGAGAGCCTGGGGAAGTCTGATCTCCCTGAGCTCCCACTCAGGGGGATTCCCATCCATGGAGCAGCCCTGGTGATGTGTGGCTCCTTCATGTAGTGCTGGGTGTGTTAGTGGTGATCTGCACAGCATCTTCTCCATTTCCTATAACCAGGCTGCCTGAGTCTTCTTCTTCCTGCCCCTCCTCCAGTCACGTGCTTGCCTTGTGGTTGAGTTAGCACAGTCTTTGAAGTGTTTTGACCTTGAGGTAGAAGAGCTGTTTTCACTGTACTTTTGGGTCCCCCTGTCTGAAATCCATTTCTGGCCGTATGAGTGTTTTTGTTGTTGTTTGTTTGTTTGTGGGGAGAGGGTGTATATTAGAGCTTGAACTCAAGAACTTGCATTTGCTAGGCCAATGCTCTACCATCTGAGAGCCCCAAACTCAGCCCTGTTTTGCATTACATTCCTCCTTCTCCACCACCAGCACCAGGGCTCAAACTTAGAACCTCATATCCCCTTGACTTTCTTGCCCATGACTGGTGCTCTACCACTTGAGCCATACCCCCAGTGCTACTTTTTGCTGGCTAGCTTGAGATGGAGTTTTGAATATTTTTTGCAGGGCTCAGTTTGAATGGCAATCCTCCAGGATTCAGCCTTCTGAGTAGCTAGGATGGCCAGTGTGAGCCATTAGCACCTGACGTCACTCCCTCAACTCTGTACTCAACATGAGCCTCTGTCTTGTTTGTATTCTGGTATCTTCCGGTCCAGGGGAAGCCTGGGCAATGTGTATGCTTGTGTTTAATGGGATGTTTTTTGTGGGTGAGAAGGCAGTCTGGCAAAATCCTGCAGTGCTTTTGGCCTGGCTTCTATGCACTTAGGTCACTTGCTTATTTCAAGAACCATCTTTTACCTGGGATCAAAAGCAGCACTGCAGGTTGGCAGATGCAGATGGAGAAGACAGAGACATCTAGGGCAAAGGGGAAAGCTTTGAATGCAGTTGTGAAAATTCACAATGAAACATGTACCACAGCTCCACAGAGGGCCAGCAGGAAGCCATGTTTACTCCAAATCCCTGGAGCAGCTAGGATTTACTCCTTGCCCCCTGATAATAAGCAGGCCGCCGCATGAGACAGAGACACACATGGTGCTGCTGGCTTCCCAAAGCAAGACAGAGCAAGCCTCTACAGCTCCCATAAGCAGTGGTCACTAGTGACCCATAGTGACCCATCTCTCTGGTCATAGCTCCAGGATGCTGGGGAAACTGGGAACCTTTCATGTTTCTTACAAGTCTTCCACTTTGCTGAGAAATTCCTGTCATTCTCCTGTGGCTGGAATTCTCACATGGATCAATTTAATTTCTTCAAAATGCACAGCAATGATGTAGGCTAATTTGAAGCTTCTGTCCTTATTTTTAAATGTTCTGTAGCTAAGAACTTTTGGTTTCATGTTTACTGGAGAAATTTTAGGTGGAATAGATAAGTAGAAAGAAGAGACTTAAAAGCCACCCCTAGTTCCCCCATCCAGAAATCTTAGATGCTGTTTTCATATAGGTCCATTTTTATTTTATTTATTTATTTATTTTGTTGTACTGGTTCTGGCACTTGATCTCAGAGCCCGGGTGCTGTCCCTGAGCTTTTGTGCTCAAAGCTAGCCCTCTACCACTTGAGCTACAGCTCTACTTCTGGCTTTTGGGTGCGTCACTGGAAATAAAAGTTTCACAGCCTTTCCTGCCCAGGCTGGATTAGAACCATGATCCACAGGTCTCATTCTCCTGAGTAGCTAGGATTACAGGTATGAGCCACCGGCGCCCAGTTTAACACAGATCAATTTTACATCTATTTTTCTGACTTGCAGATTTTTTTCTCTGATTTTTTTTTCTTAAGGATCATATTAAATAATGCATGGCTAAAAGATTCAACCTGTAAAAATAAAAAAAAATTGCATACATCAGTGAGCCCGTGTCTAATTTGATGCTGAATCCCTAGTTCTCTTTGCTAGAGTGGTTTGGACACTTGATGGATCCCCGCACACCCTGCCCCTCACCCAGTTCTTCATAGACCCAAGGCCTGATGATGGATGTTTTGCATTTCTCTCTGCCTTGACTTGCATTAATTACTTCTGCTCGCTTTGCACAGCGGGCCTGGGGCTTCTGCTGCTGTACTCCATGGGCCTGTGGATACTCCACCACAGATTTCCTAGAGGGGTATGTGGAGTGACAGGGGCCCCTGGCAAGCACAGTCCCCCACCCTGCCATGATTGATTTTCCAGAGTCCAGCAATGTGGAGGAAGCCTAGCTCTGTTCTCTGCCTACCATTTCTCTCATAGTGCCTGTTTGTGGCACCTCTGAGCTCACACCTGGGTCACCTGGACCCGCCCCCAGGGAGTCCATGAGCCGTGTTATACCCTAGCATCAAACAATTACAGGGTGGCTTTATGAGTCTCTGACTTTCTGGTTTACAATCAGTTGTTAAAATGCCCAATGTGTGTGACCTTTCCTTTCCTCTCCATCAGAAGCCTGGAATGGTACCCCCTCCGCCAGGAGAGGAGAGCCAGACCGTCGTCCTTCCACCTGGCTGGCAGAGCTACTTGTCACCTCAGGGCCGGCGTTACTATGTCAACACGGCCACCAATGGTGAGTCTCTCTGGAGGAGCAGCCTGCTCCGGTCCTCAGTGTCTGTCTCTCTGAAGGGATGCTTTTCTTCTCCTCCCTCCACTCCATGGCGTAGGGACATTTTCCTGAGGATTCTTTGCCCTGGAGCTTTGATGGAGTTCTGGTTGGGCCACATGGCTATGTGGTAGGGATCAGACTTAGGTCTGTAGTGATAGGGGAGGATCAGGAGGAAGGCTGAGCACCAAGGTTCACACCATCCCTGGACCCTCAAACACCCTGAGCATCTTTGTCAAACCAACTGCAAGGTCTGGGGGCTGTGTTCTCCAAAAGAGATTCTGAAAGGTTTTCTGAGGGGATCTCAGAACTGGCTTATCTTACGCGACAGCACATTTTCTTGTGCTTTAATGATCTTTTAGCTTCCAGTGAGGGCTGAGTAGTACACAGTCTCCTTAATTTCACTGTGATACCTTTTTCTCTTTCCTGAAGCATCTCCCTGACTACGTTCCTCCGAATGCCCTAGAGGATATGATGGAGCTTCATGAGGATGAGTGACATCAGCTAGCACAGTGTTAGCCTGTGTTTCAGAGCTGAGTAGGACTGCAGCTCCATGCCTCTAATTATTGTGGACTTCCTGGGTCTTTCTATTCACTCCCGGATGCCAGATAGGGGGTCCAGTAGGTACAGTATACTCCAAGATGAGCAGGACACTGCTGAGGAGGTAGTCATGGGTAGGATAGTAAAGATTCCTGGAGAAGGAGCCACATGACTCTCCAAGGAGGGCTTTAGACTTTATCACCAGAGGACCAAGAGAAGCAACACAAAACCAAACATGATATTGTACCCGAACCCACTTGTTGGCTCAATCTTGGTGTCTCTCATTCCTCATCTATGTCTGTCTGACTTCCTGGTCACCTCTTACTCCTTGCAGGTTGGGATATATGGGGGGTTATGGTGCCATTAATATGGCTTGTGATTTTGAGCCTGCCCTAGGAAAAGGGCTCTTGGTGACAAAGAAGCAGCTGCTGTTAGAGGAGACGCAAAGAAACTGACATCTGCCGCTCTGCGTGGCTGGTTACTCCATACCCCTGGCCATAGATCCACTGGGGTGTTCTGGTTAAAGAGGCAAGCACAGCTTCTAGGAAAGAGGAAGTAGACCTAATTCTAACCGTCCTTATCTCACGCTTCCTCAAAAGAAACAAACGGGCTCTGCCCTGTTATCGGAGACTTGGCTTTTTTTTTTTTTCCCAGAGGATCATGTGTGAACGCAGTTCCCCATCTGTACTGTGCAGAATTTGGATGCAGGATCCTGACATCATCAGCAACATGAATCTGTTCTTCTCCCCAAAATAGCTACTCTGTTGCAAAGAGGAAAGGGAGGGGAAGAGTTTTCTGAAATCAGCATTTTTGTCTACCTTTCTAAAAGAAAGAAAGAATTAAAGGAAAGAAAAAAACAAGGAAAGAAATAGCCAGGCATCAGTGGATCACACCTGTAATTAGAGCTACTCAGGAAGCTGAGATCCACAGGTTGGAGGCTCAAGGCCAGCCAAGGAGGAAAAAAAAAAAAATCAAACAAAAAACATCCTGGAGGCTCCATCTCCAATATAACCAGCAAAAAAGCAGGGCTGAAGGCATGGCACAGATGATAGACTAACAACTGAGCAACCAAGCCCAAGGTCCTGAATTCAAATCCCAGTACCATCCCCCTACCAAAAAAAAAAAAAAAAAGAAGAAGGGAGGAAGGAAAGAAGGAAGGAAGGAAGGAAAGGGGAGGGGAGGGGAGGAGAGGGGAAGGGAAGGGAAGAAAAGAAGGGATAAATAATATACTATCAAGGTAAAAATTTAATGAGTGTAAATAGGATTCAAATCCCATTCCCAGAGCTGTTTATCATATACAACCTTCCAAATAGTTGTATTCCTTCACTTCTAAACATAGGTATGCTTATTCTTTTACAGTGAAAACTCCTGTCCATGTTTTCCTTTAAATTATTTCAACAATACCTTGTACATTTCAGCCTTATCCACTCCTCTGTTTTTTTGTTTTGTTTTGTTTTGTCTTGTGCCAGTTCTGGGGGATTGAACTCAAGGCCGAGGGGCTGACCCCGAGCTTAGTACTCTACCATTTGAGCCATAGCTCCACCTCCAGCTTTTTCTGTGATTAATTGAAGATTAGAGTCGCATGGACTTTCCTGCCCAGGCTGGTTTCAAACCACATTCCTCAGAGTTTGCCCTCCTGAGAGGACTAGATTACTGGTGTGAGCCACCAGCACTTGGCTTTACCTATTCCTCTTAATAGCAATGTGATAGCGATAAACATACAACTATTCACTTAACCAGCAATCTACTCATTAATGGATATTTAAGCCACATTTTGCATCAATGACATCTGATAGCTTTTTTCCTAGGGCTCTGCCTTTAGGATATACCATCCTACCAAGTCAGAGCTTCCTTACAGGTTTTGAGATCCTGTGAGCCCAGAGTTGCTCCACATTTTGCAGGCTTTTTCTACAGGACCAGGAAGTACATGCTTTAGGCTTAAAATAAAATAAATAAAATAAAATAAAATAAAAGCAAAAAAAATAAAAGAAGATGTAGGGTCTCTGTCACCATTGGTAAGTGTCATTCTCATAGCCACAGAACTTCCACAGACTAACCAATGAGTGTAGCTGTGTTCCAATAAAACTTTATCAATGGATGCTGAAATGTGAATGTTGAGGGAAAAGGGAGGTGGTACTGGGAATTGAACCCAGGGCTCCAGCTTGCTAGGTAAGGGTACTCTACCCCTCAAGTAATTTTTATGTGTTTTGAAGTGTCATTTCATGTTTTTGGTTGGTCATGGGGCTTGAACTCTGGGCCTGGGCATTGTCCCTGAGCTTTTCAGCTCAAGACAAGTGCTCTACCACTTGAGCCACAGTGCCACTTCTGGTTTTCTGGTTAATTGGAGATAAGCGTCTCATGGACTTTCCGGCTTTGAACTGTGATCCTTAGATCTCAGCCTCCTGAGTAGCTAGGATTACAGACATGAGCCACCTGTGCCCAGCTTCACTTTTTTTTTTTTAACTTTGTTTTCAACCATTATAAAATGCAAAAGATGTCAGGTAAGATAGGGCACACCTGTAATCCCAGCACTCAGGAGACTGAGACAGGAGGCTGAGAGACTTGACTACTTGAGAGTCCCTGTCTCCAAGAAAAAAAGAAAAGAAAAGAAAAAGAAGCAAAAGATAAATGTAGTCTACAAGTTCATGGGTGGTGGGATTGGCCTACCTGCTCAGCTAGGTTAGTGTCAAATCCAGCAGAATTGGCCCTGCTTCCTTTTCCTCATGGCTTTGGTAATCCTGGCTCTCTGATCTCCATCCTAGATGTGTTCCAGCCTTGTCCACCATGTAGTTGTTCAATCCATTGTGTTTTCATTTGTTTGTTTAGTTGATTGAGCCGCCGTACACTCAATACTTACTTACTGAATCTCAAATTTATATCTGGCAGTGTACTTTCAAATTGTTTATTTTCTTATAATGAAAGCAGATTTCATTCTTTCAAGGTAAACAGGGTGAGTTTATTAAAAAAGAAAGGAAATCTGTGAAAGAAAGTAGCAAAATTCTCCTTCTGGAGGGGCCCCAAGAGGAGTCCAGTGGATTCCTCCTGGAGAATGATAGCCTTGTGGTAACAGGGCTCCTCCCCGTGTCTTTCCTCTGATTGCTTGATGGCCTATGGAAGCAGATTCTAAAGTTTTCTCTGTGTGTGTGTGTGTGTGTGTGTGTGTGTGTGTGTGTGTATTAGGCAGGCATTCTAGGGCTGAGCCACAAGACACACTTCTGGTCCTCTTTTAAACTGGTCACTTTGGTGATAAAAGCCTTGATTCATGCCTTGTATGCTTATTCCTAGACTGCAATCCACCTGTTTTAGGTTTCCTGTGTAGCTAGGAAGACAGGCAAGCACCATCCTACCCAATTTTTGGTTGCCAGTATGTCTCACAAATCCTTCTCCCCAGGCTGGCCTCCTACTGAGAGCCTCCTGATTTCAGCATTATCAAATTGCTAGGATCACAATCCTTGAACATTGTGTCTAGGATTTTGCTCTTTGGGTTTAGGGAAGGAGTAAACAGCTGTCTTTCTCCTTCAGCATCTTCTCTGAGACCTATTTTGTTTGGCTACTGGTCTGTTTTTACGCTTTTGGAGTCTGATGATCTTTCTGCCTGTTTCTTATATTTGCATTCATCTCATCTCCTGGCCTCTGAGCTTGGGCCTCACTGCTTGACCAGCTGCCTCCCCACCTTTCTGGCTCAACTCTGGAGTATTTTGTGCTGTTTTCCTCTTTCCAGGCAACAGTTCATCACCGCGCCCTCCCACCCTACCTGCCACCCATTGCCACAAACCACCACAGTCCACTCCCTCATCACCTTGGTCCTTCCTTCGGCCCAATGCAGATGCCCCTGGCATGGGCAGGAGGCAGATTCCAGACCCCTAGATAAGAATCCTCTTGGATGCTCCAGCCTCTTACATAAGAGGGCACAGCTTTGGCACAGAACCCACTCACATCCGCCCATATGTTTTCCATCATCTCTAGATGACTTAGAAACACCTAACGCGATGTCAGTACTGGGTAAATAGCTGTTATACTCTATTGTCTAGGGAATAATGACTAGCGAAAAAAGTCTGCTAGAGTTCACTTCCCCTGAACATTTTCAATCCTCTGAGGCTGGTAGAATCTGCCAGCACAGAAACCACAGATATAGGAGAACCTGTGTTTTCTCTTATTACCCCTCCCCCTGTAATCCCCAGTCTCTTCTCTCCCCAGAAGGGGCTTGGGCATAATGGGTGTTCAGCCCCCTTGGGTCACACCCTATACAATAGTCATGCAAAAGCCTCATTTCCATTTGGAAATTCCCTTGCTGGCTAATCGGCTTATGTTCACATCCATTAAGGATTTGTGGATGAGGACTGTCACACTGCTTGCCACTGAGCCAGGCTGTAGGCACACAAACATCAAACCAAACACCATCTTCGCTCCCTGAGACCATAGTTTTAGTTGGGGTAGGAAAAAAAACCAGAATAGATACTTACAAACATTGGGGGCATTGCAAGAAAATGTGGGGGCTTATTTGTTAGGAAATGGAAAGACTTGGAAAGAATTATATTAAGTGAAGTAAGCCAGGCCCAAAGAAACATAGGTCCCATGGTTTCCCTTATTTGTAATAACTAGTATATATGTCTAGGACAAGCAGAAAAGGTCAAAAGCTACATACATATGACCATATAAGATAATGTTAAGCGAAATGAACCCCAAGATAGGGACACAAGTGTTTTTTTTCTTTTTTGCTATTATTTTTAACATATTTATAATGTACTATGTGTTTTTTTTGTTGTTTCTTGTTTTTTTGTTCCTCCCCCATGGTATAACCCCTGCTTTCACTGTATTTGATTCCAGTGCCCTGCATCTTGTATATACATTTTTCTAATTTGGGAAGGGGAAGGGAAAAAACAAAATGCTAAAATAGGGATACAGGTTGACCCATTGTGTCAATGAGATGTACAAGACACTATGTTGAAAACACAGGCACGGGATTGGGGGATGGGGAAGAGGTGGGAAAGAAGGAATAGTAGGGGAAAAACAAAGGAGGGGGTAACAATGATTGATAGGAAATGTACTTATTACCTTACTCATGTAACTGTAACCCTTCTGTACAGTATCTTTACAACAAAAAATACATATTTAAGTTAAAAAAATAAATAGCCAGGAAATAAAAAGAAAATGTGGGGGCTTCTTTTTTTTTTTTTTGTTGGTCCTGGGGCTTGAACTCTGGGCCTGGGCACTGTACCTCAGCTCTTCAGCTCAAGGCTAGAGTTCTGCACTTGAGCCACAGCACCACTTCCAGTTTTCTGATGGTTAATTGGAGATAAGCGCCTCACGGACTTTCCAGTCTGGGTTGGCTTTCAACCGTGATCCTCAGATCTCAGCCTCCTGAGTAGCTAGGATTATAGGCATGAGTCATCAGTGCCTTTGTGGGGGCTTCTGGGTGGCTGAGTCACCTTTATCTGGGCATCCTGCAAGTCCCTGAGGAGGACCACTGGATACAGCATTCTAAGTCCAAGTGGTAGGCCAGGCAGAGGTTGCGGCAGCCAGAGAAAGACATGCTAACGCAGTTGGCACTGATCAGGAATACAGAGGTGAAGGAAAGTTAGAGGTCTGACCTGCAATGCCCTGGAGATATTAGGAGGAGCAGGGTCTTTATCCAGTAAGCCATGGGAAACAGTGGAAAGGTTCCACACCGTGGCATGACCCCATCAGAGCACTGTGGCACGGTGCTTGTGCAGCAGACTGAAGGATTTCAGAACAGTGAGCGTAGCATCCGACAACCTAAATGAGAAGAGAAATAATGAGGTCACACGCCAAGCTCAGCAGTGGCTGGAAAGGAGGAGGCAGAATCTGTCAGACAGGGGGTGGCAGGACAGGGGCAGGGAGAATTTAGATTTAACCTGATTTCTTTTCTCTTTTTCCTTTCCTCTCTTTCTTCCCATCCTTCTTTCCTCCTTCCCTTCCTCCCCTCTCCCCCCTTTCCTTTCTTCTTTCCTTCTTTTCATTCTTTTAGTTCTATTTTTTTTATTACTGAGGCTTGAAACTCAGAGTTTGGGGCTTACAAGACAAGTGCTCTACCACTTGAACCACGTCTCCAGCCTGCTTTTTCTTCTTTTTTAGATCATTTTGTCTTGTTTTGAGACTGAGTTTTATTATATAGGCTGGGCTGTCCTGGAACTCATGATCTCCCTGCCTCAACCTCCTGGGTGCTCGTGTTCCAAGTGTGTACCACCACACCTGGCTCTTTTAGGGTTTTTTGTTTTGTTTTGTGTTGTGTTGTGTTTTGGTTGGTGTTCTTTGCTTATTTGTTTTCAAGTAAAGTTTTGCCCAGGCCAGCCTTGGACCATTATTGCCCAATCTCTGCTTCTAGGTTAACTGGAATTATAGATATGCACCACCATGCTCAGCCATTCTCTTGATTTTCCACCTTTCATGGTAACATCATGCAGTGAGAAAGGGTATACCAGAGAGGAATGGATTTGGAAGAAAGGTAGTGAGTCAAAAATAAAAAAAGAAAGGTAGTGAGTCCATGTTTTATTTGTGGTTCCTTGTGGGTATATTTAGCCTAAGATGTCTAACATGTTTGGATAGCTGAATCTGTGCTTAAAGGGATCTAGGATAAAGATGGAAGCTCAGAGAACTATGTGTGTACATAGTGCAGCACTTGGATTTCACCACTACTTAATTCCTTGGGCTGATCACCATTGTGCAGTGACCTAGCTGTACAACCACATGCATTTTTTTAGCAGAGAGCTGTGACGATCACCCAGGGAATGTCTATAGGAGAGAGGGCTGAAGCAAAGTGTAAGGCAGGCGCCAAGGAAGGGACAGTCAGAGATAGGAGGAATCCATGGGCTGGGAATGCCATGAACAGCAATGGAAAATAAATTGCCCAGACAGTTAGAGACAATCTGAAGTCCAGGACAGGTTTATGGTAGGGTGATCATTGAAAACACCAAGAGAGCTCAGATTATTTAGGAAACAAGTGAGATGGCTCCTGGAAAGTTCCTGTGGCTGTGAATGCAGTATCATTGCTACTGTTTTCATGTAAACTCACCAAATCCCACAAGACACGGTTTGTGAAATTTTGGAAGTCCCCACCTCCCTCATTTCCCCATAGCTTGTGGCTTTCCAGGGCATTTCATCATGCAGAATGGCCCCCAGTGCAGTGCCAAGAAGTCCAAGGTAATAGGTGTCAGAAGCTTGCTTTATAGGAACTCTCTGTGCTCCTCATTAAGTTGACTATGTGGCTAAATTGGGACTGTGTTTAGTTCCTGGAAGGTGAGCTATTTCCCCCTACTTTGAGGTTGGACCATCTGACTCCCAGAAGCCTGTCAAAAAGCCTAAGCCCACCCTTTCCAGACTAATGCTTTATCCAGATCCCAAGTTCAACAGAGCATGAGTGAGTCCCCAAGCTCAACAGAAGGAGGCTCTTGATGGAAAGGTAAGGGAGAATCTAACACTAGTTTTCTAATGCAGCAACTCCTTGGGAACTGAACTCCATGCTGTGAACCTCTCTGTCTCTAATGTCAGCTCTTGATGACAAGGCTATTTACAAAGTGGGTTCATCAGCTAAATCATTTTACTCTATAGTTATCTGGGGGATTGGGGGGGAGCCATCCAAATCTTCTAACACAGAGGATGTCAGATTGGGGTCTATGGATTAAATGACACTCACAGACTATTTTTTGTTGATAAAGTTTTATTGGAGCACAGCTATGCCCTTTTGTTTACATACCATCTATAGCTGTTTTGCGCCAAAAAGACTGAGTGGAGTCCTTGCTACTGAGAACATAGCAGCCACAAAGCCAAAGATATTTACTGCCTGATCCTTTACAGAAAAAGTTTGATGATCTCTGGTGGAACAGACAGAACCCATTCATTTTATAGAAATGGAAACAGAGTGCTCTCTGTGGTAGAAGATTTATTCCAAGTCATTTATAAGCAAGCATTTAACTCCTAGTCATCTGTGAGCAAACTATGGCTAGACCACACCTGTTGTTATTTTTTTTCTGTTTCCTTGGTATTCAGAAGGTCAGGCATGGGTAGCTGTGATTTAATTTGGAATAAGGGGGACTGAGTTCACGGATTAGTAGCTAAAGAAATTCATAGGAAGTAATAATTAACTTGGAGGCATATCTTTCCGTGTAACTTCAGAGTCAACTAAAACTCAGGAGAATTTTTAATTTGATTTATATTTTCCATGTTTTTATTAGTGCATCTTAATTGTGCCATATGAAGGACTTAGTTGTAGTATGAAAATTGTTTCAAAGCTCTTTTTGACAAAGGATCTATCTCTATCTGTTCATACTTTAT
Organism: Dipodomys merriami; assembly: GCF_024711535.1. Classification (NCBI taxonomy): domain Eukaryota; kingdom Metazoa; phylum Chordata; class Mammalia; order Rodentia; family Heteromyidae; genus Dipodomys; species Dipodomys merriami. Next base: position 2,713,325 of record NW_027203270.1, read on the forward strand.
TATGTCTGTGAATGAAACTTGGCGTGGACTAAAGTAGGGTTTGAGCTTCAGGACTCATTTGCCAAATAGTTTCCTTGATTTCTAGTTTTAATCTTTCCTTAATTGAGTGGATTTCTCATTCCAGCTTTATTATCCCAAGAATGAATGTGACTTTCTGGGCAAGTTTTCCAGAAGAACACTTTTAAAGCCATTCTTCCAGCTTTCCTTTGTTACAAATAATTGCTTGCTTTTCTAAATCCCCAAATAGAATGGCCTTGATAATTTCCTGGTAATAAAAGTTGCCCTGGAAAGCTTCTACACCCCAAAACAGCAGTCTATTTTCTCTTGTCCATCTGTGTTGAGCAAATGTGAAACTAAAAAGATGTTTGTATCTGGCACATTTGATTGAACAAATTAAGCTGTGTGTATCTGCGCGTGCACACACGTGCACACACACGAACACACTTATGTGCCTTCCTTATTTTGGCTTTATTATTATTTTGTAATGGACGCTCAGTGGAAAGCTGCCAGAGTTGAAAACATTGTTAATCTGTTTCAGGGCAGGCTTTGTTTTTCTCTTCTGGGGCATCCATTTTACCTTGTAATGTTTAGGTAATACTTATTGACGTAGCACACCCCTCATGGATCACCAGTTTTTAAGTCCAACAGTACTTTCACACTGCCAATTATGTTGAAGATCCACAAAAGCCAAATGACAAAGGAGATAGATTTTATTGCTTGCTTGCTTTATCTTAGGAAATTGTGTTATTTGGGGAAAAGAAAAAGATATTTTATTGGTAAACAATGTGAGCAAATTGCACCTCCTTGGCTATTAGCCAGAGCTACTAATTAGCTGCAAGTATTATAAATATGGAAGTGGAACAAAAAGAAATGTATGGACTAGGCTAATCATGGTAGCCCACATCTGTAGTAATCCCAGCTACACGGAAGACAGAGGTAGAAAGATCATGGTATTAAACTGCTTTGGAAATCAGTATGGAGGTTCCTCAAAAGACTCCACATATGGGCTGGGAAGGTGGCTCAGTGGTAGAGCGCTTGCCTTGCATGCATGAAGTCCTGGGTTCGATTCCTCAGCACCACATAAACAAAAAGAAAAAAGCCAGAAGTGGTACTATGGCTCAAGTGGTAGAGCTCTAGCCTTGAGCTGAAGAGCTGAGGGACAGCACCCAGGCCCAGAGTTCAGGCCCCACGACCGGACCCCCCCCCCCAAAAAAATAAAAGACTCCACATAGAGCTCTTCTATGACCGAGCAATCCCACTTTTGGGCATTTACCCAAATTATCACAAACAAGGTTATACTAAAGCTACCAGCACAACTATGTTTATCCCAGCATTATTTACCATAGCTAAGATATGGAACCAACCCAGATGCCCCTCAGTAGATGAATGGATCAAGAAAATGTGATATATAGATATAGATATAGATATAGATATAGATATAGATAGATAGATATTCTATGCCTCCATAAGAAAGAATGACACTGCTCCATTTGTTAGGAAATGGAAAGACTTGGAAAAAATTATATTAAGTGAAGTAAGCCAGGCCCAAAGAAATATAGGTCCCACTTATTTGCAATAACTAGTAAATGTCTAGGACAAGCAGAAAAGCTCAAAGGCTATGTACATATGACCATATAAGCTGATGCCAAACAAAATGAACCCCAAGAAGGAGACACGACTGGTTTTATCTTTCTTGCTGTTTTTTTTTGGGGGGGGGGGGGTCCGGTCGTGGGGCCTGAACTCTGGGCCTGGGCGCTGTCCCTCAGCTCTTCACCTTAAGGCTCGCACTCTACCACTTGAGCCACAGCACCACTTCCAGCTTTTTTCTTTTTGCTTATGTGGTGGTGAGGAATCGAACCCAGGGCCTCAGGCATGCAAGGCAAGCACTCTACCACTGAGCCACCTTCCCAGCCCCTTGCTGTTGTTTTTAATGTATTTATTTATATTTTGTTTCTTTTGTATGTTCTTCCCCCACGGTATAACCCGTTTTCACTGTATTTCATTCCAGTGCCCTGCATCTTGTATATACATTTTTCTAATTTGGGGAGGGGAAGGGAAATAACAAAATATTGAAATAAGGATATAGGTTGACCCATTGTAACTATGAGATATACAAGACACTATGTTGAAAATGAATTTTACAGCTTTGGGATGGGGGAGAGACGGAGAGGTGGAGAGGGAAGGGATGGTAGGGGAAAAACAGAGAAGAAAGTAACAATGCTCAATAGGAAATGCACTCATTACCTTACTCATGTAACTGTTACCCCTCTGTACAGTATTTTTACAATAAAAAATATATACAAAAAAAGAAAGATCATGGCCCAAGTTTGGCCTAAGCAGAAGTGCAAGGCCCTTTCTGAAAAAAATGGACTAAAAATAAAAAGGATTATTGGCATGGTTCAAGTAGTAGAGCACTTGCCTAGCAAGCAACATAAACCATAAGTTCAAAATCCAGTACTGCTCCCTCAAAAAAAAATGAATGAATTATCATAGCAATTCTCTTCTTAGTTATATGCCCAAGGAAACCCAAAACAGTCCATCCATGTACTCCTGTACATGTATTTTGGGAGCAGCTTGGCTCATCACTGGCAGAAACTCTACCATGCCCCAGAGACTGATGAATGGGGGCAACAGAATGTGGTGGATATACATAATGGCATCTAACTATTCAAAAGGATGAGGTACTGGGAGATACATTCTACTGCGTGGACTCAACCTTGACACTATCATGCTGCATCAAGATGGACACAAACGGCAACAGACTGCATGATTCTATTTATATGCAGTGCTTTGAACAAGCAAATCCATAGAAACAGAATAGATTAGAAGTTGCCCAGGGCTGGAGGATGGGTGACTGCTAATGAGTACAGGGTTGAGGTGATAAAAAAAAAAAAAGGTGTTATAATTAGATAGTGGTAAGGGTTACACAATTCTGAATATACTCAAACCCACTGTACTATGTGTTTTTACTGAACAAGTTTTGTACTATGTGAATTATATAGCAATCAAAGAATGACTAAGCCTAGGCATCTTCAAGGAGGGTGGATATGCATGTGACATTCTTGGTGGCCCACTGGGAGCAGCAGTTCCTTACACATCTTGGTTGGGGATTCCTTGGTTGTGGTTACCCAATTTTGGTGCACCACAGAAGCATCTAGGATATGAAAGTTGTTTTAAAAAAAATACCAGTACAGGGCTCAGTTGATAGAGCGCCCATCAATGAATGAGTTGGGTACCGACTTTGAGTTCCAGTCTTGAACCAAAAAAAAAAAAAAAAAAAGAAGAAGAAATGCCAATACAGAGGTCTATCATGGACCCACTGAATTGGAATCTTCTATTTTTAGAAAGAGTGAATATTTTTTACATTATATCTTTTTAAAAAATTATCTTTAATTGGGGGAGGGATAGGGAGGAGGGAAAGAGAAAAAATGAGGTAAGGTGTAACAAGTTAGACAAGAAATGTACTTACTAACTTACTTATGTAATTGTAACCCCTCTGTACATCACCTTAACAATAAAATTAAAATTTAAAGAATTATCTTTGTTTGTACAGAGGAGTTTCAATTCACCATGAGTACAATGCAGCTTTGTCACCTCTTCAATCTTTCACCTCCAACCCCACCTATCTCCTCAACCAGTTACATTTTCATAGAGATACATTGAATATTATTGAATATCATTCTTTTCTACTTTCGTCTCCCCTCCCCGTAACCTCCCCCTCCCACACTTCCTTTTGACCTTACCTGCGGTGACATCTCAAATTCCAGCTTCTAATTTCCACTTTGTTAAGACTTCTAGGTTAGTTATTCAAAGGTGATTGGTTATATTTTTAAGAGTTTTCTAGCACTCACCACCTGGTTTTTACTTACAAAAAGTCATAGTGACAACAAAATTGGTGGAGATATATGATTGTGTTAGCTTTCTGTTTGTCATGGGGTCAGAAACAATCAACTCATAAGGAGGCTAATTGTTTTGGTTCATGGTTCAAGAGATTTCAGCCTCTGGTCACTTGGAGCTATTGCTTTGGGCCTGTGGCAGCATGATACATCATGGTGTGAGCATGTGATGAAGGGGGCTGTTCACGTCATTGTGACCAAGAAGTAAAAGAGAAGAAAGGACTGAGCTCCCAATATTCCCTTCAAAGACCTAACTTCTCCTACTAGGCCCCACCTCCTGAAAGTTCCTTGCCTCCTAACTGTTCTACAGTATGAGGACCAACCCTTCAACACATGGGTCTCTGGGAGCTGTTTCCATCCAAACTATACCAATAGCTGCAAATCAAATATTTATAATATTGGTTGAGGAGCAAATTTAAGTCCAGTTTTCACTATCAGAAATAAATACAGTGAGAAAATACACTGTTCTTGAAACTGCTATGCACAAAACATAGTTCCAGGGCTAAAGGTTACATATGTATAAACAATTGTAGTTAAAATAGAATCTCAAAGAAGAGTTACTTAAAGACAAATAATTCAGTTTGGGGTTTGTTTGTTTGCTGTTGTTTGTGTGTTTTTGGTACAAGGATTGCTCTCTACCACTTGAGCCATACTATGTCCAGCTTTTTTAGTGTGGTTAATTGGAGATAAGAGTCTCACAGACTTCCCTTTTCTAGCTGACTTCAAACTGTGATCCCCAGATCCCAGCCTCCTAAATGGCTAAGATTATTGACGTGAGCCACTAGCACACAATTAAATATTTTAATTTTATGGTAACAAGATTTAGAATGCATAGTAAACTGCCAAGAAAGATCTTGACTTTGTTGACTTGCTTCTTCTTTGGTTAGGAAGTGTATGCCAGCAGATAGTCATTGTTCCTTTGTGGTTCATCATACTACAGAGCCCAGTGGCCTAGTAAGAGCTGGTGGCATCTGATAGCATCTGTAGGAGATGGGGGAATCTCTTCTAGTCATTCCATTGACCAGCATTCATATATGAAAGAGCAAGGGAAGTTCAGCATGATGGTATAAATTGTGCATCCTTAAATTGTGTACTACATAATTGTGTACCCTGGAATTTGCATGGCATGAACTCTTATCAATGTGCTGGTTTTATCTAACAATCTTATGAATGGGAATATATCCCAAAGAAACGAAAGCAGAATAACAAAGGCAGACCTGCATGCCCATGTTCTTCATTGAAGCATTATTCACAATGGCCCAGGTATGGGATTAACCATTTACTAGTGGATGAATGGATAAAGGTAATATAGTTAATAGGGACAGTGGAATACTCCTCTGCCATAAAGAAGAATAAAAAGTCCTGCCATGGCGGCATCATAGATGAGACAGAAGGACATTGCCTTATGTGGAAACAAACCAGACATAGAACAATAAGAACTGTGTGTTCTCACTCATGATCAGGAGCTAAAGAAGTTGGTTTCATAGATATAGAGAGTAAAGGGGCTGAGGGAATATGGTGGATAGCATTGAAACAAGTAGGTAAGAGAGTATGATTTATAGTATTTTATTATGTTTTTATAATAAACTAAAAATTTCTCTAAGGACAATTAAACTTGAAACAAACAAACTTCAAAATCAAGAAATGTGGCTTAAAGTATTTTTTCATTGCAGGTAGCTGGCTGTCTGGGATAGAAAATTATAAACTTCATCATCAATTGTTACTTAAATTCTATTAACCACTTTGAAAAGAAAAAAGAGGAGTTGGGCGATTACCAGAATGAAAAAAAAGGGTAGTTAAGAAGATAGATATGCAAATTACCCTGATTTTATATTGCATTTTATATCTGTATTGAATTATCAAATTGTAATCTCAACATAGGCACAATTATTCTAGAAATTAAAATAATGTCCAGGTCTGTGAGACTGAACTCCCACCAAAATGGCATTATTGTGCGTCATGTAGCTGTGGTGAGGGACAGGAGAAATGATAGCTAGGCATGGCCAGGGCTTATGGAATCCTAGTAAGCTCTTCTGCAAAGACAGGCCAATTAGTAGATGTCATAGTCTTGGTTGTCTTGGGGCTACAATGTGCTTACAGATATCTTTTATTCTGTGTATGTAATTCTTTTTTTTTTTTTTTTGGTCCAGTTGTGGGGCCTGAACTCTGGGCCTGGGTGCTGTCCCTCAGCTCTTCAGCTCAAGGCTAGCACTCTACCACTTGAGCCACAGTGCCACTTCCGGCTTTTTTCTTATGTGGTGCTGAGTAATCGAACCCAGGGCCTTGAGCATGCAAGGCAAGTGCTCTACCACTGAGCCACCTTCCCAGCCCCTGTGTATGTAATTCTTAAGAATATTCAGTTAGTGATAGGCACTAATGGTTTATACCTGTAATCCTAGCTACTCAGGATGATCAGATCTGAGGATGATGGTTCAAAACAATTTCAGGCAGGAAAGTCCATGAGATTTTTATCTTTAGTTAACCACCAAAAAGCTAGAAGTGGAGCTGTGGCTCAAATTGTAGAATACCAACCTTGAGTGAAAAGGCTAAGGGACAGGATCCAGGCCCTGAGTTTAAGTCCAAGGATTGGCACGCGCGCGCGCGCACACACACACACACACACACACACACACACACACAATTCAGTTATATTCTGTTAGCAGCCAACATTGAACATTGGAGAGATTTTCCAGAAACATCTGGATACTTTTATGAGATACGATCCTAGCAACCTGCCTTCTTGCATGAACACACCACGCTGGTGAGAGCTGAGAAGGTCGTTACTCGTGTGATGATTTTCTGCCTAGTTGGGCTTTGAGCATGTTACCTGTGTCCAGTTCTGCTGGTGTTAAGCGTTTTGGCTCTGTGTTGAGGCACAGAGCGTCATGATTCTGTGTCAAATATTATAAGGCAGAGGCGGAGTCTGACCCAAAGTTAGGATGATATTTTATAAATGCCTTGGAAATGGGAGAGAAAGGGTGAATGAGCACAAGCAATTCGAATAAGGGATGGAGGGAGAAACAACGCAGGAATCAACAGTCATGAAGAGGGACCTTCAGATTCATCCCACACTCTGGCTTTTTGCTGGCGTTTTTCTGTGTATCCGATGTGTAGTGTCAGAGCATCATTATAAGCCTGGGGCTAGCTAACTACTCAGGAGGCTAGGATCTGAGCATCATGGTTTGAAGCCATGGGATGGATGTCTATGAGACTCTGATCTCCAATTTACCAGCCAAATGCAGGAAGTAAGGGTGTGGCTCAACTAGTAGAGTCCCTGCCTTGGATGGAAAAAGTTAAGGGATAGCACCCAGGCCCTGAGTTCAGGCATTACTAGTGGCACAATAACAACAATAATAACCACCACCCACAATAATAATAATAATAAACTTCAGGCTTGTGTCAGACTGCGGGACCCAAAAGACATAGAGGAGCTTAGGCTATAGCAGGATACTAGAGTAATGGGGGTACAGTAGTCTGGACAGATAGAAGCTGTAAATATTTAGAAGATTCAATTAAAGAAAAAAAATTATTATTTTTGTGCTGGTCTAGGGGCTTGAACCTAGGGCGTGAGCACTGTCCCTGAGTTTTTCTGTTCAAGGCTAGCACTATGCCACTCGAACTCCATTTCTGTTTTTTTTGGGGGGGTAGGGGGGTTGTAGTTAAGGAGGTAAGAGTCTCATGAACTTTCCTTCCCCAGGCTGGCTTCAAACTTCAATCTTCAGATCTCAGCTTCCTGAGTAGCTAGGATTATGGGCATGAGCCACAGATGGAGAATTTATCTGTAAGCTCTATTTTGATAAGCAAGTGGGCAGGGACCATGTGAATTGATTATCAAGCAACAAGTATTTGATAAATGCCTCGTGGGTGCCCAGCTCTAATTATCCACTTGGATGGCTTCTTGCAGGGGTGGTGTGGGCGAATACAATGCAAATGGCCTGTAGGCTTTCTGAAGTGGATAGAGGTGGTTCCGTGGGACTTTCCTGGTGCATTGGCTTTGACTTTCTTTCCTGCTTGAATACACCTCTGAAGGTCCCTTCTGGCTCAGAAACTTTGTTGCAACCCCAATGTTCTCATCCCCCACAACTGCTGGCAAGTGTACCTCCATATGTAAAAACTGGCAGGACTTTCCTGGGATGAGATGTGTATTGTTGGAGGCAGATCTTGGAGTGGGGTAAGAGGTTTTTTTGTTCTTTCTATCTGAGTTGGATTCCAAAGTAGGCAGGACTCTTCCAAGAGCTGTGGGAGTAAGAAAAGGGACAATGAAGTTAGTTATGAAAGATGCTTGTGTTTCCTTTGTACCCACTCCCTCTGGGAGCAGTGTGCCCAGCCCTGTAGAGGGACACTGAGACCCTCAGGGGCCTTATCATCCCTTGGACCTTGGACCGAAGCTCCTCCTTCCTTCTTGCCTGCTAGACTCCGTGCAGATCTGCACATACCTCCATTCCAGAGGCAGCTGCTTCTGTGACAATGGTGAGTGGTCTCTCCTAGAGATGAGGTATGGGTACACAGCCCATCTGTGGGAATCCGGGCTTACCCCTCCCCCCCCCAACTGGTTATGATTTAAGTCTTATTGGCTAGGTTGTAGAGCCCTTATGAGGGATCCTGGTGACAGAGGTAAAAACCTCAAGCAGCTTTGACTGCAACGTGAATAGTTGAGAACCTGTTTCCTTTCCGTTTCTCTCAGAGAACCAGCTGGGTTGGGTTGATTGTTGACCTGGGCCCTGCAGACCAACTTGATAGGTTCAACATGCTCATTCATTTGTTATTGCTTAGTTGTTTATTTTTAGTCTTTCCGAGGTATTTTTTTGGTTTGTTTGTACTGGGTTTCAATTCAAGGTCTAGGTACAATCCTATAGCTTTTTCACTCAAGGCTGGTGCCTTCCCTCTTGAGCTACAGCCCTTCTGGCATTGTGTGTGTGTGTGTGTGTGTGTGTGTGTGTGTGTGTGTGTGTGTGTGTGTGTGATTAATTGGGGAGAAGAATCTCACAGACTTTCCTTCCCTGGATGGCTTTGAACCGTGATTCTTAGACCTCAGCCTCCTGAGTAGCTAGGATTACAGGTGAGAGCCACCAGCACCTGGTCTGCCTTTCGACTTTTATTATTCAAAAATGCTTTATTTTTTTTTAATTTGGCTTTGATTCTGTGCTTGCCCCCCCCCATACTTTTCACACTGATTCTCTGCTTGTTCCTGTCACGTGTGCGTGGAAGTAGCCTAGACCCTGCAGATGGGTTTTCCTTAGATGGCTGCTGGGCAAGCACATTTGGGTGTCACTGTAGTCCTCAAATCTCAGCCTCCTGAGTAGGTAGGATAACAGGCGTGAGCCACCAACACCTGGCTGCAAGATGCTATTTCTAAAGGCTCAGGGCAGCCTGAGTTTGCTAGGGTCTACGTCTCAGGAAAGCCTTGACGATATGTCAAGTGTTTCCAGACACCATCCCAGAAGAGGAAAGAGAGTTCCTGCAGCTTTCCTTGGTACCACCCGCTTGGAGGAAGTGGAGTGGATAGTGGACACATTCAAGTAAGCTGTAATTTGTAGGGCATTTTGATGCTTGTACATCCTGGCCTAATACCTACAGGCAGGTGTAGCATCTGTGCAGAAGGACCCCAGGAGAGCCTAGAAACTCGACTGACAAGCAAATTCTTGCAGATAGTCTGTAACCAGACTATCTGGTTGTGATGCTCTGTGTTTTCACCTGCCTTCCAGGTGACCCCAGGGTACAAGGCAGTTTATAAAACACACCTTGGAGGCTACCTTCCAAGGTACCCCTCTGCTCTCAGCATGCTGGCGTTCTGTTGAGCATGTGAGTGTTGGAGGCCTCTTCACAGAGAGGGTTTGAAATCTACTCCAGCAATTTCCTAAGGAATGCTATTTCATTCAAGTCTAAAATGCTACCTAATTTGTCCCCATTTTGCATGGTCTTCTTTGTGTCTGATTCCCTTCTCTGCTGTTCAAGGCTATCCCGAGAATAGCTTTTTAGGGCGAGAATTTCTTCACATATTTTACAGTGTTGGTTCAGGAGAAAGACATGTTCTTTGTGTTTTAGGGGTACTGAGAGTGAGGAGGGGGGGTTCTTTGTCTCTGGGGCTAAATGGCCTCCCTCTGGAATCCCAGTGGGTTTGCAAATACACCTGTGGCTGTCCAGAAAGCTGGCTGTTTTGATTTCCCGAAGTAATTTTAGCTCTTTCTGGCAATTTCCCCTTTCCTGTGAAAAGCAACACTCTCATTGATTTTGAGCATTATTTATAAAATCACACCTTTTACTGGAAAGTCTTCTATATAAAGATTAGCAATGCAGAATGACTGCAGTGAATAAATGGCAACTTTCTCAGAAAACAAACGACAGAAAAGGGTGACGTATAGGTAGAAAAATACCACTATGGGGGAGGGGAAGCTTACAAGCAGTTGAGAGGCATGACAGCCCATCCCCCTCCTTCAGACTTGTTAAGAAGCCATGATTTAGCAGGGTCATGGGACAATGCTCCACATCCAATCAAATGCCTCTGGAAAGGGTTGACCATTTACAGGGCAGGATAATTTCCTGGGTGTCCTTGAGCTTCCTTGGTCTTATTATAAAACTAGAAACTCACGCATATTAGCTTTTGTTTGCTTATTTGTTTTTTGTTTTATGTTTTTGTAGGTATTGGAGTTTGAACTCAGAGCCTTGCATATCCAGGCAAGTGCTCTACCACTTGAGCCATACATTATCTTTGGAATAAGGTCTTGTGGTTTTGCCCAGCCCTGGACTATCCTCCTCCTATTTACCTCTCCTGGGTAACTGGGATTACAGAAATGAGTCACTATGTCCAATCCAGCCCAGGGACAGCACCCAAACCCTGAGTTCAAGCCTCAGGACCAGCACACACATATACAAAAAGGAGGCAGTCATTTAACCAAAAACCATGAGGATAGAAAGCTAGGTGCTAAGGTTTTATATGCGTGTCTAGGATCCTGGGATGTCTTATAACCCCACCTTTCTTTGGGTTAGCTTCAGATATCTGAACTTGTCTTTCATTTTTCAGGAGGCCTTTGCCCACCTGCTGTGAAGATAGTCACTTCTAGTCTCCCTCTGTAGGACTCCCAATTGTTCCAAATAGCAATGGCCAAGTATCCTCATTCTTAGTTTGAGCATATTTTAGAGAAGGCTCTCCAGCCCATGTAGAAAATGGGTGTGAGTTGTTAATGGTATTTTATAATTCTGATTATCTTTAACTTAATTTGTATAGAGAGATAGGTTTCTTCCCGTTGAAGTCACACATAACTAGGTCCTGGGCAGCAAGTGGTCATATTCCACTTAGCACTCTTATGAATGACTCCCTACTCCCCCTTAAAAGTGTTCATCCAGATGGAATTAAATTTCAGGAAACGTATGACAAGTAGACCTACCATAATAGTTTTTGCATTTATCAGCTATTTCTGTCTTTCTCCATTGCCTCTGAGAAGGACCTTCTGACCCTGTGCTGAATTGGTCTGCTCCAGTCTATTTCTCACCTGTCTTTTTCCATTGATAGTTCTCTTTATTTCTATACCAGCCTCACATACATCCCTGGTGGTCTATATTCCTGGTGGTCTTGAAATCATATATTGTAAATGCCAAACCATGTAGATGTTATATGCTTTTTTCATATGCGCATGATTTTTATTTATAGTCAGAATAAAATTATATCCAAATAGGGTGTACTAAAAAAAAATGTAATCATTTGCTGGGCACTAGTGGCTCACATCTATAATCCTAGCTACTCAAGGGGCTGAGATCTGAGGATCCAGGCTCAAAGCCAGCCTGAACGGGAAAGTTTGTAGATCTCTTATCTCTAATTAACCACCCAAAAGCCAGAACTAAAGGTGTGGCTTAAGTAGTAGTGTACCAGCCTTAAGTGAAAATGCTAAAGGACAGCGTCCAGGCCTTGAATTCAAGCACTAGTGCACACACACACACACACACACACACACACACACACACACACACACACACACACACACACACACACACACACACACACACACACACACACACACAGAGCAGCCGTCATTTTACTTTAGTTTCATTTTTAAGGATCAACCAGCATCAGATGCCGCATGCCTGCAGTCATTTTCAGTGCATAAATAAGCACACACATTTTGCTTACACTCTTTCATAAAGGTGAGGACTTTTGCACGCTTAGCAGTAGGCTCTCGAGATTGTTTTCACACAAGCACTGCAGGCTTACCGTCCTAGCTTTCAGAGCTGCCTGGAATACCATCCAGCAAACACGTCATACTCAGTGCTCCGTGGGCAGACTCAGGCTCTTTGTGGGAGATTTCTCCCTCTAACAAAACAAACAAACAAAAAGATTCAGTCCTCCCCCTAAAAATATCTCTATCCTTATCTCATTGCATACCTACAACTCTTGTTTGCTGAACATTGTGCGCCTAGCTATCTCCAAATTGCCTTTCAGAAAGAGGAATTCCCTCGGCTTTCCTAGTCCCTTGCTAACTAGTGGTTGTCATTCTTGAAAGATCTAATTTATCCCTTGAGTGATAAAATAGTACCTGTTAGCTTGTCTCTGTGATTTTCAGTGAGAATAACATGTTTTCTTGCTTATTGATCTTTTTTTTTTTTTTTTTTTGGTAAACTCTTCATATGAGTTCTTTGCTGGGATCAAATCTATGACCATGAGCATGCTAGGCAAGTGTTCTGTCACACAGAGTTACATTCCCAGCCACTTTGCTCTTTTAAAATTAGGCAACTACTGGGGCTGGGAAGGTGGCTCAGTGGTAGAGCGCTTGTCTTGCATGCATGAGGCCTTGGGTTCGATTCCTCAGCACCACATAAGCAAAAAGAAAAAAGCCAGAAGTGGCGTTCTGGCTCAAGTGGTAGAGCGCTAGCCTTGAGCTGAAGAGCTGAGGGACAGTGCCCAGGCCCAGAATTCAGGCTCCACGACCGGACCCAAAAATAAATAAATAAATTAAATTAAATTAAATTAGGCAGCTACTGATTTATAATTTATATCATGAGGAAGGAATCTGGACTCTGTTTGCCCTCCCTGGCCCTTTCTTAGTCTTTCTATTGTTCTCATTATCTTTCCTTTCATCTGAACATGGGCTTTGGAGGGGGTGGGGAATGGTATTGAGGCTTTACTTTAAGACCTGCAGTTTAATCAGCTTGCTTGTTCTGGTGGCACTCTACCACTTGAGCCATGCTTCCAGTCCTGCTGTTTTTTTTCTGGTTAACTGGAGATGGAATATCTCAGACTTTTCTAGCTTCAAACCTCTAGCGTCTAGATTGGATTACAGGCAGGAGCCACCAGGAGGCAAATGATTTTTTTTTTTAATTCAGCCATTAGCCACTACCAAAGTGAGTTCTAATAGTTACATTAACATGAGTCTTCTGCTTGGTGAATGGGAAGGGAGACAGAGACGCAGTCCTTGACAATGTCAGCCCTCAGAATCCATCTGGTGAGAGGGAGGGATAGCCCAGGTAGGAAGAAATCCTACATTCTATCTGCTTCCTGTCCCTCTTGTGCTCACACAGTCTGCATGACAGTAACAAGGAACACCCAGGCTAGACTATAAGGTCATTCCGACTGTCTGTCCCCAGGCACAGTGAGAATATCCCCCACTGCTTCTCACTTCCTTCCCACCATGGATCCCTCCACTTCAAACACCGGGAGTGAGATTGCCAAGAACTCACTTGCCAAAAACTCACCACTAGGGCCTTAAGACTGGCAGGGAGATCAGCCCAACTAGATCTCAGCTCCTGAGCACTCCCTAGAGCCTTCTCCCTGGATCCTTTTCCTTCTCCATAGTGTTTGCAGACTCTTCTCTCCTCATCCTTGCCTGCTCTAGAGACTCCAAGGACTTGGGCATGCCAAGGCTTTGTGGCAATATAGTATGACTTGCATAGCATGGCAGGGAACCCAAGTAGATGGCAAAGCCTTCTGTCAGCAGTGGCTTTGGGGGGAGACAGATGAGGTGAAGCTGGTGCTCCTAGATGATTGGGATGGAGACTGTCAGCATGTTGAGAATGTTGAGCGTTCTTTAAATTACCCTCCATCACCGCCATGTACCTCGCCTCATCCTAAGTCTGACTACACCCCTGGGGTTGTCGAGGCTCTCTTGATCAGTGATGAGTTCACAATGATTCATGAAGGAGCATGTAAATGTTCCCACATCTGGGTCATCACTGACATTGCTTAAAAAGATTGGTGACTGTTGGGTTCCAAGCAAAACCTCTACTCAACCCAGATCTCCAGGTTCGAGGTGGGAGAAGCTGTACTTCCTGCAAATGGCCCCAGACACTCTGGGGAGGAAGTGAGATGGTGTTTAGGGTTTGGATTCTGAGCATCCTGTGCTTTGGATTGGAAAGGCTTTGCTTTCTGGCACCTGCCTGTGGTTTTTCTCAGTCACAATGTACATAAAGGCTATAAGCTGAGGCATAGCATCCAAAATCTTCCCTCTGGTGCATGGGACATGGCTGGGGAATGAGCGACATTGCAAAACAATTGCTAGAATTAAGTTTGCTAGTGGCTAACAGCTGATCTAGTCTGCTGCTGCTGCTGCTGCTGCTGCATGCGCGCGCGCACACACACACACACACACACACACACACCTGTCCGCTTAGTGAAAGAACACTTTTTTCCTATATTGAAGACAACCTTCCTTAGCTCTCAGTCCCCAAGTGGGTCAGGTGAGTTCTCTCTAAATGCTTAGGGATTCCCAGAGTTTTATGGAGGAATGCCACAAAATACCACAGGGCCATCCCAGGCCCTGCCTTTCTGGCCTGCTCTGCCAGTCAGAGGCTCCCTGTGGATCACAGGGTTATTTTAAGGATCTTGTAAGCTGTGGAGGAGTTGGGGAACCACTGACAGTGAGGTTTCCTGGAGCACTAGGGAACCCCCCCCACACACACACACAACATACACACAACAGCTCAGCTTTACTATGGAAGACTTTCTAATTCCCCTTTGCCCCCAGCACCATCAGAGGCAGGGACAGGTGAGGGGATTGGGAAGCAGAGGAGAGGATGGAGGGGATAAAGAGGATTTTATCACACATTACTCTTCAGGATCTGTGGGACTCCTGCTGCATTAGAAAGTAGGAAAAGGGGCCAGACACTGGTGGCTCATGTCTCTAATCCTAGCTACTCAGAAGACTGAGATCTGAGGATTGTGGTTCAAAGCCAGTCCACGCAGGAAAGTCCCTGAGACTCTTGTCTCCAGTTAACCACCAGAAAACCAGAAGTGGAGTTGAGGCTCAGACTGGAGGAGTACTAGCTTTGAGCAGAAGAACTCATGGACAGAGCCCAGGTCCTGAGTTCAAGCCTCATGGCTGACCAAAGAAAAAGTGCTAGAAGATGTCTTTGCCCCCTAAGCTCCTCTCCATGGCACTACAGACCTGGAATATGGCGTAGTCACTCGTAGAGCACCATAAGAAAACTGAAGTTTAGTGACATGGTCATTTGGAGATGAGGGATGTGCTTTGGAGCCGAACTGGTGTTTATGAGATGCCAGCGCTACCTCACAGCTGATGAAGGATATCCTCGACACAACAGCAGAGCCACATCCTTGTTACATTCCTTTCCTTTCCCAAGACTATTGGGTCCCTTCTCCCCGGAACTTTCCTCTCCTTTAGTGCCCAGACAGGCTCATTGGTCAAGGGTCAGTGCCAGGTTGGGTGTGGCTGCCTGGTGACTCCTGGGAAGTGAAGTGATGTCAGCCCCTGCTTCCCTTTCCTTCCTCTCCCTTCCCATCTTCTTCCCTCCCCAGGCTCCAATCCTGTCACAGCTTCCCACTTAAGACCTTGGATCCTCAGGGCTCAGAGTCTGTGCTGGCTAAAGCTCAGGACACAGACTTTTGGGGAACTCTAGGTTGTCTGGGATGGACAATCTGGGTCAGCAGTGGCTCAGTAGCCATTCCCTTGGTGAAGGGACATGGCTGATCCTACAGTTCTGGGCTGGCTCCTTTCCAGCAATGTGGGGGCAGATGTTGGAGAGAAGCATTGTTGTTTCCCACTCTGCTGAACAGGGGAAGTAGAAGGTAGAATCAGGGATCGTGGCAGAAGCTGGTATAGGATGGTGGTCAGATGAAACTTCCTAAGTAGGAGTGTCTTTTGCAGCGCTATTTCTCCTGGGAGTCACAAAACAATTAAGGAAATCAGCTCTGTGACCACAACATGAGAAACACAAGTGGAGGAAGCTGCTTCCATGTGGGGTTTGGGAAGTATCCTAGCCTAAGCATCTCCTTTGCAGTCCTGAAGTTTTGAAACCACATGAGATAATAAGCATTTGATGTTTTCCACTGCTCAGTTTGGGATCATCTGAGATGTCGCAATAGATGGATAATAAATAGCTTTCAGGCCTTTACTCAAATGCTCTTTTCTCAGTGAGTCCTATTAAAATGTCAGCTTCTTTATAATATATTCTTTATCTCCCTTCCCTGCTTTATTCTCTTTGGCATGTACTAACATTGGAGTCGACTAGTTTCCATCTTTATTATGTGTTCCCTGGTCTAACTCCTCCCCACCCCCAATGCACATTCTAAAATGAGAAGAGAATCTAGAACTTTTCAACATTTATTTAAAAGTAGAATGGTGGAAGTGGTGCTGTGGTTCAAAGTGATAGAGTGCTAGCTTTGAGTGAAAAAGCTCAAGGATAGTATATAGGCTCTGAGTTCAAGCCCCATACCTGTCCAAGATAAAAAAAAAAAAAAGTAGAAAGGCATAATGCCCACTAGAATTGAAGCTGAGGGAAAGGAGGGAATATTTAACTATTATCTTCTCTGCAGTACCCTACCTTCATGTCCAGAACAGCCCAAGATACACAGTGGGCCTTCAAATTCGTTGAATGAATAATAACATTACCTCTGAGGATAGTTCTCAGGTAGAGATTTTAAACAGCACTTTTCTTTTTGTTTCTTTTTTTTCTATAGTTCAAGCACCCCAACATAGAGCCTGGTGGGACATGTCTAATCCACAAGTGGTAGCTTCTATTGTCACACTGTGAGAAATGCCATTTCTCACAGTAGCCTCAGTTTCTTATCTTACAGTGGAAAAGATAACACATATTTATTTCTTAGTTTTTGTTCTGTGTGTGTGTGTGTGTGTGTGTGTGTGTGTGTGTGTGTGTGTGTGTGTGTGTGTGTGTGTGTGTGTGTGTGTGTGTGTGTGTGTGTGTGTGTGTGTGTGTGTTGGTCCTGGAGCTTGAACTCAGGGCTTGGGTGCTGAGCTTCTTTTGCTTCAGGCTGGAACTCTACCATGTGAACCATACCTTCGGTCCCAGCTTTTTTTTTTTTTTTGCTGGGATAAGAATCTCACAGACTTTCTTGCCTAGGCTGGCTTTGAAACCACAATCCTCAGATCTCAGCGTTCTGAGTAACTAAGGATTATAGGCCTGAGCCACCAGCGCTTGGCAATCATCATTATTTTAAAGACAGATTTCTGTGCTTTGAAACTCAGATTTACATAGCTTTCAGCTTCTCCATTGCCCTCTCTCTTCACAGGTTTTGCTCTAGGGACAGTCATTGTAAACCACAGACAGAGGCCTGGCTTGCTCCAGAATCCTCCCATCCTGGCCTGGCTTCTGTTTCCATCCTGACTCTTGGCTTTGGTAGTGAGGATAGCAAACTCACTGCATCCAGGCCCCATCATTTGTGCACATCTGGCTGCCCTGGTTTCAGTGGACAAGGACTGGAGGAAGTTATCACCATTAAGAAAGAATGCTGTGGGTCAGCTGGGTTTGGGGTGGGGGGGGGTGACCCAAGGCCATCTGTGTCCTTCTACCCTGAGCTCAGCCCACGTGGAGTCCGGGTGGCCATCACCCCCAGATGACCTTGGGCCCCAGGGATGGAAGCTTAGAAAATACAAAAGGGCCTTAGTTCAGGGCAACTCAGGCTCCAAGCTACCCCTTCAAGTCTTATCCTGGCTTGATCCAAGAGCCTAGTACATTGTAAGTAGATCAGAGAATCTTCCATGGGAAAAGGCCTGGAAATGGCCTTCTTTCTGTGGGTGGTATGGTCATCAGTAGGATGGGTCCTGCTGCTGGTGAGGTTACCTAGCCAGAGCCATAGATCTTGGCCTAGCCTGGCCTGGCCTGGCTCGGTTCCATCCCTGCTTCAGGTTTGATTTTGTGTCCTAGCCAAGCTTCAGAGATCAACTGGACTGAGCCTTTTGGGCCAGCTGGAGGGTGGGGCATATAGCACTTACTGGGATTCTACCTTCTGGGGTCTAGAGGTGACCCAGGCTAGCTAGTACAAGGACGGAGCCCCATGGATGACAATGTTCTGCCCACAGCAGTGTTGCTGTCACTCGGATTTTCTTCTTTTTATTTTCCTGCACCGGGATGGGATAACTTTTGTTTTGTTTTGCCAGTGACATAGGGATCTCACTACCTGTCTCAGACTGGTCTCAAACTCACAATCCTCCTGCCTCAGCCTCCCAAGTGCTTGCTAGCCTGCTTGGCAAGCAAAAGTATTGTTTTTAATTACTAGATAATTTATTTTATTACCAGATAATTCATGGCGTTGAAGTGGGGAAAGTCAAGCTAGGGGACAAGAACAGAAGTGCGGTGCTGGATTTATCTCTTATGGGATGTTTAGCTGAGTTTGGAGGAGGGAGAGGGGGCCAGGCAAAGGAAGCAGTCATAGGTTGAACACTGGGAAAATCAAGGAAGGTTTCTGCATCTCACAACCCCAAGGGAGAAGAGCCTCTGTCTTTTTTTGACAGCTCTTAGACCAAGCCTCCTTCTTGTGTACTTTAGAACCTTCAGGTAGCGATGGGCATGTGGGAATGAATGCCAGTTGATGGCTGGGATCCTGGGACTAGACTTTGAAGTCCCAGGGACAGAAGCAGACAAGGGAGTGGGAGGGTGAGGTTGGGTGGGTACCAGCCCTGGAGATGTTTCAGAGGATCCCAGCCAGAAAGGCACCTTGCTCAGCCCATGGAGAAGACTTCCACCCCACCTGCAAAGAGAAGCTGGCTATCTTGGAGACTGGTCGGGGGCTAGATGTAGGCAGGAAGCCGGGGTCCTGTGCAGCCGAGGTAAGGGAGGAAGGTGACTGCGTGTCCCAGTGGTCGCTGGGACACTCCGGTTTCACCCTGTGGAATTCTCACTGTGGTTTTTCTTTTTCTTTGACCAGAGACCACCTGGGAACGCCCCAGCACTTCTCCTGGGATTTCAGCCAGCCCTGGCCCTCACAGGAGCTCTCTGCCTCCAACAGGTACCGTGCACTCATCAACCTTGGATATCAACTTTGGGTTCTATGCCCCTATCATGGGAAAGGCCTGAAAGCCGGCTTGGGGGTCCCATCAGCCAGGGCAGGAGGGCTCGGGCTGGATGAGGACCCTGAAGCTGTCTGCCTGGCAGCTTGGTGACACCCGGCGATGTGGCTGCAGCTCACGTGATGTCAGAATGAGGTCCCATAGCCCAGGTCCTGCCAGATGTAGGGATGGAATGGCTCCATCCCTACACTGAGGATTAGAAGCTAAAAGGATATGGAGTTTTACAGGGCAAACAGAATGTTCTAGAATTCTTGTGGAGGCTGTGAATTCTTTATCTGCAGAGGTCAGCACATGAGCCTTTGAAGTAGGCCTTCTTATTAGAGGTTTGTCTGCGATTCCTTAGAAGACAGCTAGTGCTGATGTGCCAGGAAGAAGGCTGTGGGACTTACCCTTTGGGAGATCTGCTGTGAACATATCATGGTGTAGGTCTCTTGAAATGTCACCTTCTCTGGGGAGCCTTCCCTGATATCTGCTTAAAACCCTCGCTTGCTTGCTGTAGAGCCATGGAGCATGCTGCTTGACTTCACTCAGGGCTCTTCTCCCTGTGATTACTGATCTTCCTTACTCTACAGGGAGCTCCTTGAGGGTAGTAGTTGGGTTTTTCTTACTTAATGGACACCTGGGGGCCCACACAGAGCCTGGTTGTGTTGCTGAGTATCACAAATGTCACAAGCACACTTGATGGGTCTCCCCTTTAGAAAGTGAACTTGGTGCCGAAGGGTAGCTGGGAATTTAACTGTGAACAAGTTAAGAATGAGTGTGGTTATCCCACCTATAATTCCAGCCACTCTACTCAGCAGGCAGAGGTAGGAGGATCATCATCGAAGAAGAACGCAAATCCTTATCTTAAAAAAACAAGGCATGAGGCCGGGGAGGCTGGGAAGGGATGGGAAGGGGAAACAAAGGAGGAGGCTACAATGCTTGATAAGAAATGTACTCATTATCTTGCCCATGTAATTGTAACCCCTCTGTACAGTATTTTCACAATAAAAAAAAAAAACCAAGGCATGATTCAAGCGACAGAACTCTAGTCTTGTAAGCATGAGGCCCTGAATTCATTATTATTCAAGTATTCAATTCCCAGTGCTGCTGTCAAAATTTATCTGTATGTGTGTGCGTGTGTGCGTGCATGCATGTGTGTGTGTGTGTGTGTGTGTGTGTGTGTGTGTGTGTGTGTGTGTGTGTGTGTACATACATCCAGAGAGAGAGAGAGAGAACTCAGCAGAAAGTCTAGCAGGACAAGGGTGGAGACACCAGCAGGAGAGGGAATCCACCATCCTCAGCCTCTGGAGAGGAAGGAAAGTATCCTTATAAAGTTCTCGGAACAAAAAGTAGTCTGAAGATCTGAATCATTTCCCTGACACAGCACAGATAACCGTAGAACAAAAGTTGGTAAGAGACTCACCACGTAGTGCTCGTTGTCAAAAAGCAGCTCATACCAGTGCGTTGTGAGGGATGGGAAAGTTGCTGGGAACTGGAAATGACAGTGACACAGTTACCTAGGAGGAATCAAATGAGGTGACACTGGTGGTAGTGGGGGGAGGGGGTCTTAATGAAAGTTCTTCCATGTTTTAACTTTTTTTAAAAAATGTATGACATATGTTTCTTTTTACTAATAAAATATTTTTTATAAAGGACTTCCCTATGCAAGAGGAAAATAAGTCCCATTTCCTGAGGAGATGGTGTAGCCTCAGATCAAGTCCCCGGAAATGTTACCCTTCAGCCTTCCTAGCTACATGCTAGATGACCAGAGATAGTTCCAAGCACACAGCCTTTCCTTCTGCTGCTACTGTTCCTGAGGCTGTTTTAACAATAGAGTTGCCAGCATGAATGATGGGAGGCGGGGACCCTGCTTTCTGGTTCATTCCAGACCAGCCAGCCAGATAAAGGGGGCAAAGCTCAACTGTCTTTTCTGGCCAGATGCTTTGTTCTTTCTCATTGAAGCTAAATATCAAAACTAAAGGATAAAGTAGTAACCACAGTATCTGAAGAGGAGCACTCAGTCCCCCCTCTTCCCCCATCTAGCTCTACAAACAGCTTTCAGAAGGTGGAATTTTATTATGGAAAGAGAAATCGATGTGGCAGGAACACCAGGTTGCTTTAAAACTTGGCTCCTGTCCTCGGGCTTCAAGAGTTTGTGGACTGCTGTCCTGGGGACCCCTCAAGCACCTGGATCTTAGCCCGAACTATTGTGTTCCTGTTTCTAAGAAAGCCACAGAAATAGAGTGGCAGCCCCTTTCATTCCTAAATATGTCAGCAGTGTTTCTCTGTACTGGGGACATAGCCACAGATAGACAGGTACCATTTCTGGGGACCTGAACAGAGGAGAACACAAGAAATGGGTCACATCCTTACATAGGAATGAAAGTGGGGCTGGGTGACAGAGGGTAACTAAGAGATCAGGGAAGGCCTCGTAGAAGAAATGACATCTAGGTTCTTTTAAGGACAATTCCAAGATGGATGGGGGAATAGGAATGAGTTCTAGCTAGGGATCCGTTACCGCAAAGGCCCTGAGGCAGGAATAACATTAGAAGATGTAAACAGAAAGTGGACCTGTAGGTCTGGAGGATGAGGTTGGACAAGTTGGAGAATGACAGGAGTTAAAAGACTGGAGTTAGGGCAGGCAGAGCCTGCCAAGCCAGGTAAGCCAGAGGCAAGTACTGCAGGGAATGGGTGGGGGCCAGGGAGGGGAAACAGGTGCTACTATATGCCAAGAGAGAAAAGGTGAAGGAAGGGCAGAGCAGGTTCATTACATGGCATTGACAGCCAGAGAGAGACAACACTTCATTCCATCCTGTCTGTCTTTAGGGTATGCACATGAACTATAGGTTTAAAAGGACAAGGAACTAGAGGCAAGAAGCAAAAGGTATAAAAAAAACAGTCCCAAGACTGGTTAGGAACAGCCTGGTTCTGGGGAAGTGGTTATGACAGCCAGGTCAGGATAAACAAGTCATTGATGCCCAGAAGGTAGTGAATCTTTTCTAGCTTCCAACATGGTTGTGAAGTGATGACAGGAGTGAAGGGCTCAGCAGAGCAAAGGGCACAGATACAAAATGGAAGATGGGATGTTGAACTTTTATCCTGCCTTTATTTAATTCATGAGCCCATGTAAAGGGCCAGTAAGTATGTGTGTGTATGTGCACATGCTTGCACATATGCACATACATACACATACGTACACACATACACACATATGCTGGTCCTGGGACTTGAACTCAGGGCCTAGGCAGTGCCCTGAGCTCTTATGCTCAGGGCAGTACACTATTATTGAGCCACAACTCCACTTCCAGCTTTTGGGTGGCTAATTGGCAGTAGGATTCTTGCTGACTTTCCTGTCTGGGCCAGCTTTGAATCATGATACTCAGATATCAGCCTCCTGAGTAGCTTAGCTAAGATTACAGGTGTGAGCCACCTGCACCTTCAGTACCCCTCATCAATTTCTCCTGTTGACAATCTATTGATTTGTCAAAATGAACATTATCCTACTAATGCAGTGTTTTTATTCTCATCTCATATTTTCCCATTAATGTCTTTTTGTTAAATCGATGATCCAATCCTGGAAGTGATATCACATTTAGGTTTTATTTAAATCTGATTTGTTTCTGTGTACTTAGCCACCTGTGGCTATTGGCTACTCTATCCTACAGAGCAGATGCAGGGAGGGGTTTTCTAACCCTCTAGGCTAAGAATCGGCATTGAACTTGTATTTGCATTTTCCCTCAGGATAGAGAAAACCTGTTATCTGCTGGAGGTTCCCTCGTAGGAGTTTAGGAAGGGTGTTTTGAGAAACTTGGCTTGGGATCTGGCTGTGTTCCACCTTAAGGATTGAGCCCAGCCAGGCATCATCCTTAGGCTTTTGGGAACCCAAATTAAAGGGGAGAGACAACCAAAATCAGGGAGGTCCTGCCTGTCTGTAGGAGGATGAGGAACCAACCAGGAGTGCTGGAGCAGAGAGCTGTGTCTCCCCTACACGGAGGTTCAATGGAAGAGGCTGTAGACTCATAGCTTCACCTTGTCCACCTCTTCTTCCCAGATCCTTAAAGCCCTGGATGGCTCACCACTCCCATCCAGGACCACAAGGGGGACTGCCCCTCCTTACAGACTGAACTACTCACCAGGCCCAGAGTGGCTCCCACACCCCTAAAACAGACCTTCCTTGTTGATGTCAGGAGATGCCCTGGCACCCATTACTAGAAGGAGGCTTGAGTGGTCCTTTTTGGCTTGGTGTTCCTTTTGTTTGTTTGTTTTTGTTTGTTTGAGACAGTCTTGCCAAGTAGCCCAGGCTGAACTCAAAGTTGAGATCCTACTGCTTCTGCCTTCTAAGAGCTAGAATTCTAAGCATTCCTTTAGGAACCCACACTCCTGGGGGCCGAGGCTCCAGAGACTTTACAGAAACTTGTTTAACATTTGGCACCCCTGGAAAAAGAGCCTGTGTTTCCAGCCATTCACAGCCATAGGTAAAAAATGTCTTAGACAGCCAAGGTAGACAGTGGGAACCAGTAGTCCAGATAGAAACTTCTGCACTGTGTCCACTGTACCATCAGCCTGCTGAGCTCAGAACTGGCTCTGGCTTCCTTGACTTCAAGCCCTGTGTTCTTGCAGCCACAGCTGTCTTTCCCAAGGTAGGTTCTGGCAGTCTTCGCTTTCCTGGCCCCACACGGGTCTGTCTCTGTGCTCACATGGAATGATGTGCAGTGCAGTCTTAGGAGGCTCTGGCTCACCAGTGGACAGATTTCATAACCTACTGTAAATATACAAATGTGAGTGATAGGGGCATTGGCCCCTAAGCTCTCTGCATCACACAACCCTGGCCTTTCCTTCAATGCTTAATATTTCTAATAAATACTGCATAACTAAGGTTCTCAATAACACAGCTGAGGAAATAATGTATTCTACCTCATTTAATATATGATAGATAGGAAGGGAGGGAAAAAGGAAAGAAGAGAAGGAAGGGATGAAGGAAGGAAGGGAGAGAAGGGAAGGGAAGAGAAGATGGATGGATAACTGTAAATGGATGGAAAAAGAAGGACACAAGAAGTGGATGGATGGATGGATGGATGGATAAAAGAATGGATAGATGGGTAGATAAGTGGGTGTTTGGGTATATGGGGGTATGGCTGTGTGGATGGTAGGAAAAATGTCTGGAATCAGGTTTTGAATGGTAGGGGGAAAGGTGATTTTAGATGGATAAATGGAAGAAAGGGTGGGTGAGTGGGTAATTGAACAGATAAACAAGGAAGGATGATGAACAGGTTAGTAGATTAGTAAAAGAAAGGATAGATTCAAGAACCATGGCTAAAAAGCCCCTGGGTTTCTTAACCTGAAAAAGAAAGAATCAGGCAAGGATTGGTTTTCCTGTATTGTTTGTATCCTCCAGGAAATAGGAATCTGGGAAGTGGGGTGCGGAGAATGAGGCTTTATGTGGCAGGGGCAGGGCTGTAAATGGGAGGCAGAACTCTAGCAAGGAAGAATTCCACATGGCAGGTCTTTGGTGCTTGGTCTCGGCTAGCTTTTTTGTTCCTTCTCTCTACTTTTGTAGAGAGATATCTAGATATCTGTCCCCTCCTCTTCCTATGCATCTCCCAATCCCTATCTGACTGTGCATACAGCAACGTGTGTGTGCCTGTGTTTATTTGGACTTACTAAACTTACTAGATAACATTTTGTTTCTCTCTTTTAAAGCTTAAGCCCTTCCCCCACTGAGTTGAGCATTTGACTTTTTTCTTCTATTCCCAACTTCAGTCGGATGTATGAGTGGTCCTTAAGCAACTTCACTTCCCCCCTTCCTAGAAGCTCCAGGCAACCCCACTCTGGGACTTGTTTACTTTGCAGCCGATGCGTGGTGAACCAGGCAGGAACCCAGAGCACAGGAAATGTCTGTTGCAAAGGCTCCTGGGCCAGGCTGCCAGGATCTCATGGGCCATCTCGATCTCCATCTCCACTGCTAGGGTTTCTGAATGTGCCCAGGAGCCTGAGACAGAGTGTCAGAGGAGAGCTGCTGTGTAGGGAGAAATGGTTGAATGGAAAACTCGTCTTTCTCTCCCAGTAATTGTTTTGACATGAGTAGTAATTAGCCAACAGCTGACAGACCAGAACTGAAGACAGAACAAGGGACTGGATTAGGGGCAGAATGCCCGTGCATGAGATGGGTCCTGGCTGCTCTTAGCACACTGGGCTGTGAGCCTAGTGGGGCTGGGGCAGAAGCAGAAAGTGGCCTACTGAGGGTGTGCTCTGAGGTCCTGAGAAGGGGAAGGAAGGGTCAGGAACACAGCTTTTGCCCTCCAGAGCAATCTTGCTTTTCAGCATCCCCAGAGAGAGAGAGACCATACCTGTTCAGGTAAAATCATGGCTGGCTTCATTTTTCATCATCAGACTGAATGGTGTGTTTTCTTTCCTTTTCTGTGGTGTCTTTATTTGATTTTTAGGCTGAGGGTCATATTGACTCTGTGTATTGACTAGGAGACTTTCCACTTGTTTCTGGGCTGGGGAGACAGTTGCTGCCTGGGTATTCCTTTCTTGAGAATTTGAACAGATTTACCCATCATGTCAATCTGGGGCCAGAGCCCTTTGGTGGGGAGGTAACTTTTCAGGTTTTACTCTTTGACGGGCAATTCTTGTGTTCCTTGAAACCAATTTTTCATGATTTGATTGTCTTTGAAGGTTTGGCTTTCAATAGTACAGAATTTGGAGCAAAACATTAGTGGATTTAATGAAATAACCCTGCTGTATTTATTGCGCCAATGTATTTTTTCCTCCATTCTTAATTCTGACCATTTGTGGTCTCTCTTAAATTAGGCTGGCACATCTCTTTTTCCTATTGTGGTTCCTATCCCTGCCCCCCCATTCACCATTAATTGCTTAATTAATTAATTACTTAATTTCTGTTGATATTGCTTTCTTCTGTTTTTATTTGGTTTATTTCTAAGACCTTTTGCTAAAATCTTAGTTGAATCCATTAAATTTCTGTTCTTCTGTGTTTGGTAATAGGATAATTAAGGCTATAGATTCTGCTCCCAGTATAATCAGGTTTTAACCTGTGTATATTGGTTAGCATTTCCTCTTATTGTTTTCTAGATACTGTCCAAAAATAGTCTTAGATTCTCCTTTAACCCTACATTATTTCTTAACTTTCCAAGTATTTGGGACCTGGAGATTGGGACCCTTGTTATATATGTTTATTCTTTCATCATTAATCTCTATTTTTTATCTGTTTCTGGTTAAACAATGGGACTGAAGTTATTTATGACTTTCCTATTTATTGAAACTTTATATGTAGCTGAAATTTGGCCAGTTTTTAATGGTTCATGGTTTCTTGGCTAAAGATGTCATCTTTGTGTATATTTAACACATCTAGCTCAGTCAGCCCTTTAAACTGAATTATTCAACTGGGCACTGGTAGCTCATAACTCTAATTCTAGCTACTTAGGAGGTTGAGATCTGAGGATCATTGTTCAAAGCCAAAGCCAGCAAAGGCAGGAAATTCTAAGAGACTCTTATCTCCCATTAACCAGAAAGAGGAAAAAGAAAAAAAGCTAGAAATGGAGCTGTGGCATTAGCTTTGAGCACATTAGAGCATTAGCCTTAAGCACAAAAAGCCCAGGTCCTGAATTTAAGCCCCAGTACTCGCACAAAAGTTAATTAATTGAATTATTATTCATATCGTGTTCATCCTCATGCTTGTTTATCAACCAGTCCTAGGCCAAAAACAAAGTACTGAGGTTTTGCATGATTGCCTTTAAACTTCCATTATATCTATTTTATCCATTTTAGTTACGTGTGACATTACATATATATAGTGGAATCATATAGTGGAATCACTAATGATGTCACAAAGCCATTCAAAAAGTTTCTGATTTTGGAGCATTTTGGATTTCAGACTTTTGAATGAGAGATGCTTAGTATGTAGTTGCTGTTGCTTAGATACTTACTCCTTTGCTTCCTGCCATGGGGCAGAGCTTTCTCAAGAAGAATTGGGGCATAGACATCAATTTGTGTGTCTCCTTCTAGTCCTGTGCATGGGGTCATGCTCTGGAATTCCTCCATGCCTACTCTCCCAACCTCCAGTGCACAAGCCTGAGGTCTGTGGGGGCTAAATTTAGGGACAAAACAGCAGTCTCCTGTGCCTTCCCTTCCCATTTCTAGTGAAGTACCTTATAATACAGAGGCCCCTTTTACAATTGTCACCTGGTCAGATCGTCCCTGTAACAAAGAAAGTATGAAAAGTAGGGAAGAATTACCCCCACTTGACAGGCACAGAAGCTAAGGGGAAACATCTCCCTAACCCTGTGGAACCTTGTACTGGACAAGAGCCAGGGAACAGCAATGGCGCAAGCCCGGGGATAATGTCATGGTATCAGAAGCTTTCAGAGCTGGTCACTGGTGGCTCACACCTGTAATCCTAGCTAGAGCCCAGGCAGGAAAGACCATGGGACTTCTATCTTAAATGAACCAACAAAAAGCCAGAAATGAGCCGGGGATAGGTGGCTCATGCCTGTAATCCTAGCTACTCAGGAGGCCAGCCCAGGCAGAAAAGTCTGTGAGTCTCTCCAATGAACCACCAGAAAACAAGAAGTGGTGCTGGAGCTTTAAGTGGTAGAGTGTGTACCTTGAGCTTTGAGCTAAGAGACAGAGCCCAGGCCCAGAGTTCAAGCCCCACAACCAAAAAAAAAAAAAAGCCAGAAGTGGAGGAGTGGCTCAAGTTGGTAAAGTACTACCCTTGAGGGAAAAAGCTAAAGTGGCAATGCCTAGGCCCTGAGTTCAAACCCTAGTAGCACAAAAGAAGAAGAAAAGGAAAGAAAAGAAGAAGGAGAAGAGCCCGGGGGGGGGGGGGGGGGGAGGAGCGGGGGAAGGGCCTTGAAGAGATCATGGTGGGAGAGTTTATTCTGCAGAGAGTGGGGGAGGATGCTACAAATGAGGGTCTTCCCTGACCGTAGGAGAGCCAGTTTATCTGCACCTATTGGGGGTGTGAGTTCCCCAAATGGCACATGTTCCCTAGGGGTTGGACTCCTTTTTTTTTTTAACTTTCAGGAAAACTAGGACTCAGGAATCTGTGGGTATGATCACCAGTTGTGAATTGGCAGAACCAAGTTTTATGATAACTAGTAAGCCCAGTGCTCTTTACTGCTCCACATCAGGAGCATCAACTTTTGAGCACTCACATGACATTCAGAAAGCTTTGGATGTGGAATCTTTGGATTAAGGATACATAACCTGTGCCAAGTCTATGCTAATATTTCATAATCCTAAGTCTCTGAAATCAGAAACCATTTTTTAATGAGCCAGGACTGTGGCTTGAACTCAGGACCTTGAGCTCTTACTTAGCTTTTTTTTTTTCCTCAGAATTTATGCTCTACCATGTGAGCTATACCTCTACCTCCAGCTTTTTGGTGGTTTAATTGGAGATAACAGTCTCATAGATTTGTCTGCCCAAGGCTGGCTTGGAACCACAATACTTAGATCTCAGCCTGGTGAGGACCTAGGATTGCAGACATGAACCACCAGCTCCTAGCTTTAGAATCGGAAACAATTTGGATCCCACGTATTTTGATGTAGCCTGGTAGCTACATCACAGTGCTCTGAGTTTGAACAGCGGATTTGTTTACAAGGGCCACTGGACTCCAACAGCTTCTGCTTCTGCTAAACATTCCTGAGGAAAAAAACTTAACCCCTCAAGAATTTACTCCTCCTGATACTAGACATTAGAGAGAAATACCCAACCCATTTCTACCACAGCTACTATTGATCGTTCCTCAGAGAGAGATGATGGCAGACACATGAGACCTCCCCATAGCCAGGGAGGAGGTGGGAGAAGGGACTCCGGTGGCGGAAGTCCAGGAGGCCTCTCTGGGCCCACTCAGCATCTGAGCCATGTCTCTGTCCCCGCAGTGAATGGATACCACGCATCAGGGACCCCAGCGCACCCTCCAGAGACTGCCCACATGAGTCTCCGAAAACCCACCGGTGATTCCCAGGTAAGGGGTCCCATTAGGGGAAGCAGGGGTAGAGCAGCTGTTGTGTAGGCCCAGGAAGGGCTTGTTAAAAATGGGTACATCGGGAAGCCAGAGATTTCAACCCAGTTCTGCCCCTGAGTAGAAAACCGTTGGCTGAGTTCTAATGGGTGAGCATCAAAGGACTGTAGTAAGTTGGGTTTTCTGGAAATCCAGGTTGGTTTGGAAAAAGGGCTGAGGGAGATGGGCTGACAGGAGAATCCAGGTTTCTACTGCTCAGGGTGGGAGTGAGGTAGGCCTCTGTCCTTTTCTCTCCCCTTCTAGCCTACCCTTAGGCTTTCCCCTAAGCTTTCCCCAGAATGGTACTGTTTTTTAATGCCAGTCCTGGAGCTTGAACTCAGGGCCTGGATACAGTCCCTGAGCATATTTTCTGGAACTCAGAGCCTAGATACTGCCTCTAGGGCTAAACCACTTGTGCCACAGCTCCATTCAGGCTTTTGATGACAAATTAGTGATAAGAGTCTCACAGGACTCCCTGCTTTAAACCACAGTCCTCAGATCTTAGCCTCCTGAGTAGTTAGGATTACAGATGTAAGCCACTGACACCCAGGCCAGAATGGTACTTGATAAAACTTGGTCATCTCAGTGCTTAGCCTGCATAGGTATAGCTGTCAGACAGAACATCTGGGAAGATGTGCCGGCTCATTCTCCATCCTGGGTGACATGTGTGCCAGGGTGCAGGGCGGGCTATCAAGGTCTCTCCTGGATTGTGCACAAGACCACAGAGGCACAGACCCGTTACATGATTAGACACGTTTCCACAATGGCGCAAGTCAGATTTCACCCCACACCATGATGCCATACCTCCTGGTTCTCCGATTATGTTCAGCACCTTCTAAGAAACTGAAGATTCATCTCACTTACTGTGCTCACAGATGATCAAAAAGACACTTCCCATCTTGGTGGTACTGAGGTTTGAACTCAGACTTGCCCTTGCTAAACAGGCACTCTGCTACTTGGACCACACCTCAAGCCCTTTAGTTAATTTTCAGATAAGTTTTCATATATTGCCCTTGCTAGCCCAGACAGCCATCCTCTTACATAGATCTCAAAAACAACAGGTATTCCAGGCATGTACCACTATACACAACCCAAGAAGAATTTCTTAATGAAACCACCAAACTCCACCACAGCCTTTTTTTGAAATCAAAATGCCAGCCTCCGGGGGTGATGATGCTAATGATAATAACAATGATAATTAATGATAACACTGAAGATATTGCTGAGAATAATAGCTGTTTATTTAGTGGCTTTTGTGTTCCAGTCAGCAAAGACCCCTATGTTCTGTTAGTACCATCAATTAAAATGTGACATTCAACTTTAACAAAAGCAAGAGTGTCGACTTGCACATGTTTACTTGGTTATCCTCTTAGGAGGCTGAGTATTGGTTGGACTCAGGTTCAGTTCAGTCAAGTCTGGCAGAGAATTTAGATATGAGTGTTAACAAGATGTATGCTGGGCCTCTTATTAAAGAGTCTAATCCAGGAACAGAACACATGGGATGTTTGTTTCAAGACTACCAGGGACCAAGCCTGAGTAATGAGGATCTAGGCTCAGTCAATAGTACACAGAGATGTGTCTGATCTCCTAGTCTCCTACTCATGTAATCCTTCCTAAGTCAGACCTGACTCAGTATGCTCCATTTTTGCCAAGTCCCAATGAACCTCTTTAAGCACAGCTTCTGTTGATCTATTAGAATGTCAGCTCACTGGTCATCTGACTTAAGGAGACATGTTTATGAAGACCTGAACCTCTTCTGCTAGGATTCAACCTCCACAAACCACACGGCTGCCCTGAGCATCGTGAGAAAGTGCTGGAAACAAGCTGTCCATTCATTCTTCCTTCCCTGCCGAAGCATGACCCTGAACTCCACAGAGCCGTTACTGAACCACTTTTTAAAAAATGTTGACGGGTGTAACTAACTGGCCAAATAGTGTATCATGAGCCTTTGACATGGGAAGGTCTTTTTCAGCATCTGCTTTTGGACCATGTTCAGGGTTGGTGAATGGTGTGCAAGGCTGCTCATTCAAGCATCATTTATAACTGTACATTGTTGTCCAACAACGGGGGATGGGACCGTGGCCATGATGTCCATCCAGACAGTGGCATTATACAGCCATAAAAATGCATTTTTAAGCTTTTTTTTCTTCAGAGCTGAAGACTGAACTCAGAGCCTTGTACTTGCTAGGCAAATGCTCTTCCATTGAGCCAAATCCCCAACCCCTCCTCCCCCAAAGAAAGTCATTCTTTAGGAGAAAATTTAATAATTTGGTGAAATGCTCATAGTTTAATATTGAGCAAGAAAAAAAACAGAGCCTATAGATAGCCTTCTTTGGAAACAGGAGAACTCTGCTTATGTGTGAAGAAAAATGACTGGGAGAAAAATAAGCCAGAGTATGTATGGTGGTATTAGTAGCGGGGCTTGAACTCAAGGCCCAGTGTCTTGCCTTGGCTTTTTCGCTCTAAGGCTGGTGGTCTACCACTTGAGCCATAACTCCACTTCCAACTTGTTGGTCATTAATTGGAGATAAGAGTCTTATAGACATTTCCTAGCCCAGACTGGCTTCAAGTCATGATCCTCAGATCTCAGTCTTCTGAATAGCTAAGATTATAGGCGTGACCCACTGGTACACAGCATCATTCATGGAGGTACTATGTTTGCAATTACAGTTCTCCATCAGAGGACATTTTTGGGGTGTCTGTAGATATTGTGATCCTTACAACTAGGGAGTGCTTAACTGGAACATAGTGACTAGACACCAGGAATGTTGCTAAGTGTCTGGCAATAAACAGGACATCTCCCTGCAGCAGAGACTCACCCTGCCCGGAAAGATGAATCACATCGAGGTTGCAAAACCTTGGTCAAAGACCATGAGTAATTTTTTATTTCCTTTATTTTTCCTCCAGATTTTCTCAAATGAATGCATTTTGCTTTTACAGAAGATGGACAGAATTTTTTTAATTAAAATAAAAAAGCTGGAAGGGATGTACTAGTACTGGGGATTTAGAGAAGGCCAGCTCTGGAGACTAGTTCTGGACAGACACTGGCTGCCTACACAGTAGCTCACTTGGATAATATTCTTAAGAATTTTTTTCTTTTTTTTGTGTGTGTGTCCGGTTGTGGGGCCTGATCTCTGGGCCTGGGCACTGTCCCTCAGCTCTTCAGCTCAAGGCTAGCGCTCTACCACTTGAGCCACAGTGCCACTTCTGGCTTTTTTTTTTTTTTTTTTTTTTTTTTTTTTTTGCTTATGTGGTGCTGAGGAATCGAACCCAGGGCCTCATGCATGCAAGGCGAGCACTCTGCCACTGAGCCACCTTTCTAGCCCCCGAATTTTTTTCTTTTAATAAAAGTAACTTTTTAAAGTAATATTAGGAGGTGGAACTCAAGGCCTTATAATTGCTCAGATTGCTTGTTTGGCTGTTATGCTACCATGACAGCCATTCCTCCAACCTGGCTTTTTGCAGGTTGTTTTAGAGATGGAGTTAGAGAAGGCTTTTATGCCCAGGCTAACTTTGAACCTCAGTCTTCTCCTCTCAGCTTTCTGGATAGCTAAGATTGTAGGCAGAATCTACCAGCCATGGCTCAGAATGTTATTCTTTTAGGCTGGTACCACTGGATAGAGAAGCTGCTCCTTTCCCCGCCCCCCTTTCCTAATGGTTGTAGGGCTTGAACTCAGGGCCTGCTCACTGTCCCTGAGCCTCTTTGTGCTCATGGCTAGCGCTCTGCCATTTGAGCCACAGCGGCACTTCTGGTGTTTGAGTGGTTAATTGGAGATAAGAGTCTCATGGGGACCTTTCTGCCCAGGCTGGCTTCAAACTGTGATCCTCAGATCGGAAACTTCCTGAGTAACTAGGATTACAGACATGAGCTACTGGCACTGCCCAGCAAAGCTACTACTTTTTAACCAACCAACTTGGAGCTGTTTATCCAAAGAGGCAGAAAGGCCTAAACAGGAGTTAGGAAGGCTTGCTAATTGCATATACTATTGCCCACAAAGGATGCCTAAGGATGTGAAGTACTCTTCCACATACAGGATAATCTACTCACCAGCTCAGGCTGTCAATCATAACTCATAATAATTACTTCTACTAATAATCAAAACATGAGTGACTGAAGGAAAGACCAAGTGGGAAGTGGGAAGGAAATGGCCACAGTGACAAAGCCCAAACTGACCTAAGATCTGGTTTAAAAGTCTACCTGCTATCTGCCCCTTGTGCAGGCTTCTCAAGAATATTTCACTAGGAGGGGGACTTAATTATCCTGGACCAGGAATACCCCTACCACAATGTGTCATGGATAGGATCAATGACTTGGGTGCCCAGCAGCTCCTAGAAGTCCTGGCCCCTCCTCCCATCCCTGGGAGACCTGGATAAATGGGCAAGGGTAATGGAGGTCTGGCACCACCCAGTGGACATTTATCTGGTAGTGCAGCCCTCAGGCCGACTGCTGCCTCAGTACCAGACAAATGCAACACTTCTGATTGGTGAAAGGATAAGGGATCGAGGGCCAATAGTCATGCCAGCTTTTGCAGAAGCAGGTCCTAACAGGTGCCCTTCCTTCCTATCTGTGCCTAGATCCTTTAGTGATCTTTCTTCAGTGGTTCCGGTTCCCCCATGAACTTCCCCGGGAAGATACAGGAGAGAGGAAAGGGAACAGGACTCAGGGCTCAGAGACCTATGAGACCCATCGAAGAATGGAGTTCAAGATGGAGAAAGCACTAGGCTGCTGGATCTGTGCCATTTGTGCTCCCTTAATTGAATAACACTTCTTGCTAGGCACTTGGACCTAGAAAGACACAGCCCTTGCCCTGGTGGAGGTTTATAACAGATGTGGAAGAGACATTAAATACATGATCATAATTCTGTCAGAGAGGAGGGGTGCAGCGATTGTGTAATCAGTGCCAGCCTGGAGGTGGTGGTGGTGGTGGTGGTAGAAATGTTAGAAATTGCTTTAAAAAAAAGTGAGGGAGAGGGGCAGTAGTTGGGGTAGAATAGCAGGAAGGTGAGAGATGTTTCAAAGAATCCACAAAGACCATAGCCATGTCTGTGGTTTGCATCATTCGCTGGTGACTGAGGGCAGAGAGAAGGCCAGGGGTTGGGGGAAAGTCTGCGGTGGGCCTGTCATGAGGAGCTCAGGTTTTGTATGAACAGAATTAGGGAGCCATGGAAAGACATTCTATAGGATCCCATCCTCTAAAGAATGCTTCTTGGGGGTAGAGAGAGGGGACAGGTTTCCCAGCTAGAGTCAAGATACCAAACTGGGAGAGGATTTTAAAAGGAGAGGAACAAGGTGCCGGTGGGTCATGCCTGTAATCTTCAGCTACTCAAGAGGCTGAAATCTAAGAACTGTGTGTGGTTCAAAGCCTGCCCAAGCCAGAAAGTCCATGATACTCTTATTTCCAATTGACCAGCAAAAAGCTGGAAATGGAGGTATGACTCAATTGGTAAAGCAACAACCTTGAGAGCAAAAGCTAAGAGTTTAAGCTCCAGTATGGGTACACCCACACCCATCCATACCTCACACACACATGTACACACACACACAGATTAACTGTCACAAATATATCAAAGGAGAAGCACCCTTATCACATTTAAGAAAAATATAAAATCAATAATATCACTATATGTGTGTATATATCTATAACATATAGATATGTAATATATACATATATATATATCAATATTCAAATTCCTCAGTTTTCTCTGGGATATCTGCTGTTTCTCTCTGACCCTGCCCGTCTCAAAAAATACCAACTTTATGAGACATAACTTAGAATATTATGCAATCCACGTACAGTTTGGTGGGTTTTTAAAATGATGTTCATAGAGTTTTGTAATCATGGTCCTAGCGAATTTTAGAACATTTTTCTCTCTCAAAAGGGATCACCCCAAACCTCAGGCACCCGCTAGTCTATTCTCTGTCGGTGGATTTTCTTCTTCTAGACATTTCATGTTAGGAAACCGTGCCGTGTGTGGTCCTTTGTGACCAGCTGCTCCATTCACACTGTTTTTGATGTCTGGGTTAGCGCGTAGATCAATCCCTTATTTCTCTGGCTTGGAAATGTCCCATTGTAAATAGACAATTTTATGTGTGGGTTATCTCTTTAATCCTCTTCATCTAGGTACTTTCTGAAGTGTGCAGGTCAGTTGTCTTGTGGGATGAATGACCTACATTCTTGGTCTGCTTGTCATGTAGGCTTGCTTGGGTAGAGGCTGGGTGGTTTGTTGAGATCTCTGTATGTGTCTTTTGGAGGTGGTTCTTAACGCATCTCCTGATCATAAGAAAGTGTACACCAGTTTTGCATCCCACCAGAAGGCTAAATTTGAGCTCTTGGTCAGCATGGCTATTGCTGGATTTCTCTTTGCCGGGCTCTGATTTGTTGGTGCTCTTCAGGGTACCAGAGAGATACTACGAATCACTCCTCTTTCCTAACCGTTTTCCCTTCAATACTTCAAACATCGGTGGTGATTTTAGCCCAGATTCCTCTTGACATTGGAGCTTCCACATGGCAAATTTCTAATTCCTGGTACATTGTGTTGTTGTTGGCATCTCCTAAGATGAAATGTTCCCCCTTTAGATCTGTTCAGTCATGGTCCTTACTCATCCTGGTACTCAGATTGTCCCAAATGTGACCTGCAGGAGCTCCTTTAAGAGCTGGCTTCTGCTTCCTTGCAGTATATCATCATCCCTTCTTGTATGTTTCCTTCCTTCCAGTGAAATAAGATGTCCTAGGTCTACAGTGGATTGGAATTAGTCATTTTCCAAGGAGCCAAGGCCTGGGTTCCTATTAGTAGGGAATAGTATTTGGGGAAGAAAAAAATGTAGTTAGTAAAAGTCGCTGTGATGAGCTGGAATGTCATTCTTTCTAAGTCCTTTCAGAGAAGTACTGTAGGGGTGTGTGTGCATGGGGGGTGGTTGTGCATATATGTGAAGCACATATACTTAGATGAAGTTGGATGATAGCACACAACTCAGCAGCAGCAAAGACAAGAAGAGCTTGCAATCACAATACACAGGTATCAGTGGATCATGTCTGTAATCCTAACTACTCAGAAAGCTAAGTCCTGGAGGATTAAGGTTCAAGGCCCACCTTGGCAGAGAGGTCTCTGCTACTCTGTCTCTAACTAGCATAAAGCTGCACTCGAGACATGGCTTGAGTGGTGGAGCACCAGCTGTGAGCAAGCCACCCAAGAAAGTTCAAGGCCCTGAGGTCAAACCTTTATACTGGCAAAAAAGAAAGACATAAGATGAGAGGGAGGGAGGGAAGGAAGGAAATGAAAAAGGAAAAGCAAAATACACATGTACCAGGACAGAGATGAGGAGTGAGTGGAGGTACACTCAATGGATGATATGCATTCCTGTCCTGGCCCGGGAGGAAGTGTGACCACCCCATCCACTCCTAATACACCGTCCTGTACACGGCTTTCCTGAAGCAAACGCTCATAAGTGATGGAAGTCTTTTTTTGTCCCCCTCCTGCAGATACCCCTGAGAAACAAGCTAGCACCCCAGATCTCAAGCTTGGAGAAATGAGGAATGAAGTATGTAGACTTAGACTCCAGTATACCATTCCTCAATTTCCTAGCCTATGACCTAGGGCCATTGTATCTTCTGTGAGCATCAGTTTCACAGTCTGCAAACTAGACAGGAGGCCATGAGCCTTACTGGGGCTCTAGGGATGAAGGGAGAGTAAATATGGCAAATGCTCAGCCTGTACCTGCCCGCCATACAACAGCCTTCCATGGATGGGGGCTCTTGCTGTGTGTTTCCATTCTTGGTAGTCTTCCTCCTCGGCCTTGTCATCCAAACAACAACTGTATGTAAACTGAAATACCACAGCAAGTGCTGACCATCACAGCCACATCCCCTCCCAACCCCTCCCCTACTGGGGTAGGCTCACCATGGCCTTGATAATGTAATGTTTGTCCATGGCAGGGGAGACTGCAAGCTACAGAATCTACCCTTCTTGCCATGTATATACTTGACTAGTGTTTGTGCATGGGAAGCTCCAGGTGTCAAGAAGAGAACTGAAAGGGTACTAAAGGGGTCAGATGGGTGCCCTGCTACTTGAAACATATCCACGGAAACCACAGTGGGCCACAAGCCTGATGTCACCCCAAAGCCTGCTAGGGTGCCCAGAGGATTTGATACAAGCAGAGGCTCCTTGGTTTAACAAAAAGATACTAGGGGAGATTTTAATATGCAGGGACGGATGGCTCATACCTGTAATGCTTGCTACTCAGAAGGCTGAAAACTGAGGATTGAAGTTCAAAGCCAGCCTGGGCAGAAAAATGAGAGACTCCCATCTCTGGTTAACTAGCAAAAAAGCCAGAAGTGGAACTGTGGCTCAAGTGGTAGAGTACCAGCTTTGAGTGAAAAAGCTCAGGGACAGTGCCCAGGCCCTGAGTTCAAGTCTCAATACCAACATTTATAGATGGTGACAGTAAGACTTCAGCAAGTTAGCATCCTGGGTTTCAGAGCTCTCGATGTAGTTTGTTGTCTGTGACATTGACGGCCCTTCAGCTTTGTAAAGACATTCCTTTCCATGAGTTGATGTTGTTTACCAGATGCAGGAAGACTGGAAGGGATTGACTCAAACTGTTTTGCTTCATTTTCTGGAGGGGTTGGGGGGAGGGAGTTCCTGAGCCAGGGGCTGCCCCCTCTGCTGCTATTCAACCCGCCTGGTGGTCCAGGCCTGTGCTGGCCTGGGGCAGGGGTGAGGGGCTCCTGGTCTCCTGAAGTTCATGGGGGAAGGCCCTTCCTACTTCTTCCGGTCTTTATAAAATGACAGCCACTTGCTTACACTCCAGTGCAGTGACAGGCCCAAAATACATGCGACAGTTACCCCTGATGCTTTAGGGGTTCGTGTGTGGCTCAGGACCCGGGACCTCTGTTATTGACTCTTGAACAGAACTGCTAATTGACCAGTGTAGGTTGGAACCAAACCTTGTCTTTAAGATGTGGTCATTTCACATGGCTTATCCTTGCATTTCTCCACCTGTTCAACCTTAAGACTTTTAGCATCTGTGAACAAGTGGGCTTCAAGTTAGTTAAGATTCCAGCTTTCTGTAGCTCTCTTGTCTTTCTTTTTGTACTAGTACTGGGACTTGAACTCGGGGCCTTGGCACTGCCCCCTAGCTTTTTCACTCAAGGCTGGTACTCTACCCTTTGAGCCATATCTACACTTCTGGCTGTTTGCTGGTTCATTGGAGATAAGGCTCACAGACTTTCTAGCCTGGTCTGGCTTTGAACCAGGATCTTCAGATCTCAGCCTCCTGAGAAGCGAGGACTTACATGTATGAGCCACCGGCCCTCTTTGGGGACCCTGATTCTCTTGCTACCAACA
Source organism: Dipodomys merriami (assembly GCF_024711535.1). Lineage (NCBI taxonomy): Eukaryota > Metazoa > Chordata > Mammalia > Rodentia > Heteromyidae > Dipodomys > Dipodomys merriami. The sequence continues at coordinate 2,751,824 of NW_027203270.1, forward strand.
AAACAAGACAGGGGGGAAAACATCCGGAGATGTGGAGTCCGACGCTTGCTTTGGCTCCAGGGGCTGATAGAGCAGTGCCTTAAGCATGCTCTCTGTGATTTGATATTTTAGACTTGGAGGGTTCAGAATAAGATGGGCATGTGTTGAGTCCTCGGTGCCAGGAGGCGGTGACCTGCAGTCAGCCTTAACTCTCTCAACTCCCCTGTGGATCCCGTAGCACAGGCAATGAGCCACAGAACTGTTCACCAGCAGAGGGCAGTGGAGGGGTTAACTTCCCAAATCATAGACAGAAAGAAGAGGAGGGAGAGACCTGGTTTGGAGCAATTCTCTGAGAGCACAAACCTTCCTCCACTCTGCCGAGTGAGGGAGCAGGGGGGGGCTCAGGGATGCTCTTGCTTGTCCTGCTCCAGGATATGGTGACTTAGGAGTTGACAAGCAGAGGTCCCCGAACTCCTCGCCACATCCTCCCTACCCACCCACCCTGCCCTCAGTGCAGAGATTTTCACCAATCCCTCCCGACTTGGGGAACCTGAATGGAGGGAGGGGGACATAAATACATGCATATCCAATATGGAGAACAGCTTCGATGATATTTCTCACCTCTCTCTCCAGAACCTGGGCTCCTCATCACCAGGCAAAAAGCACAGTAAGGAAAACACCATCACTGTAAGTACCTTACAGGGGATGCTCCCAAGGTTGGGTGGCAAATTGGGGCAAACTGGGGCTAAGGCTGTGGACCGTTGCCATGGTAACGTGGGCCACCAAGCAGAAAGGACGCCCAGCCTGGAAATGGGAAAGGTGCAAAGCTTAGATGTGACTGAAGTTCCCCAGCCCCTCCCTCTCCCTCTCCTTCTCCCTCCCTTTCTCATTTCACCTCCCTCCACATCTTCCTTGAAGAAAGAACTGTGGGGAAGGGGGGGGCTGTGGAAGCCATTTTTGTCGGGCAGGCAGGGGAGGGCACATGTGTCAGAGCGGGTTGAAGAAGGTGGACCGTGCTGTGCGCAAGTGAGGTGACGTGTAAATTACAGCACGGCAGGGTTGCTTTTGTGCGGGGGAAACTTCTGGAAGCTGTCAAAGTTAAAAAGCAAGAGATGGCACCCTAAGAATAGAGTTCCTGGGAGTTCCCAGTGAGATGCAGTCAGCTCCTGCTTAGAGCCACCAGTCCACAAAGGAGCCCGTTCCCCACCTCTCTCAGCCCTCTGCTAGACTCAGGGTGGGGGCTGGCCATCAGTGCCCCCTCCTCGTAGAGGAAGGAACTGTCCATCACCCAACATTTAGACTTAAGAAGTAGAGTCCTGGGTTTGCTATGTCTGCCCAAGCATGGGAGAGTTGGACAGGGAATGTCCATGATTCTACAGTAGGGAAATATCCTGGGCTCCATCTCCTAGCATGCTGAGCCCTTCCAGCCACCTCCATGGACATTAAATCAGGAGCAGGTGCCTTTCCCTGGCTCATCCAAGCTGTCTATCCCTCTGTGTGGGAACAAGAGACAAAGACTAATAACAGCCAGCACCGCTGGGTGCCTCTCTGTCCTATAAGCAGAGATCCATGTGGCTCCCTTTACCCCTCGGCTGGGTCAGGTGTTACTAGGATCAATACAGTACCAGGGTTGCTTGTCTGGTTTCTGAGGCTAGAATGTGGCAGGGAACTGCTGAGCTGCTCAACCTTTGGGTCCAGTACCTCCGCTTTGCCTGCCTCACTGTCCACATCTGTGAAATGGAGAGTGGGCGGGGGTAGCTCCTGTGAGGAGGGGATGGGTGAGGACCGAATGGCTCTGTGTGGGTAAAGCACGTAGAATAGAGCCTGGCACATAGGAAGTGCTGGATACCTGCCAGAGTGATTCTCACCCTGTTTGCCGACCAAGAAACTGAGGCACAGAACAGTACTGTGCCAAGGACACCCAGCCAAGAAGTATCAGGATCAAAACCTAAGCTCTGGCTGGGTTTCAATGGCTTGTGCTTATAATCCTAACTACTCAAGAGACAGAGTTCAAAAGGAATTCTGATTGAGGGCAGTCCAGAACAAAGTTCTTGAGACACCCCCCCCCACCACCATGTCAACCAGTAGGTGGGCATGTACCTATCACCCGTAGCTACAGCAAGAAGCTTAAATAGGAGGATCTAGGTCCAGACTGGCCCGGGGGGGGGGGGGCGGGGAGGGAGGAGGGAGACCATGCTATCTTAAATGCCTGACACTAGTGGCTCACGCCTGTAATTGTAGGTACTCAGGAGCTAAGAGCTGAGGATAGAGGTTCTAAGCCAGCCTGGGCAGGAAAGTCCTTGAAACTCTTCAATTAATCACAGAAAAAGCTGGAAGTGGTGCTGTAGCTCAAGTGGTAGCATACAAGGAGCACCCAGGCCAAGTTCAAGGTCCAGGACCAGCAAAAGAAAGAAAGAAAGGAAGAAAGAGGGCTGGGAAGTTGGCTCAGTGGTAGAGCGCTTGCCTTGCATGCCTGAGGCCCTGGGTTCGATTCCTCAACACCACATAAGCAAAAAGAAAAAAGCCAGAAGTGGCGCTGTGGCTCAAGTGGTAGAGCGCTAGCCTTGAGCTGAAGAGCTGAGGGACAGTGCCCAGGCCCAGAGTTCAGGCCCCATGACCGGACCCCCCCCAAAAAAAAAGGAAGAAAGGAAGGAAGAAAGGAAGAAAGGAAGGAAGAAAGGAAGAAAGAAAGAAAGGAAGAAAGGGAAGGAAGGAAGGAAGGAAGGAAGGAAGGAAGGAAGGAAGGAAGAAAGAAAGGAAGGGAGAGAGAAAAAAGAAAAAGTAAAAAGTAACTGAGCAAAAGTGGCTGGAGGTATGGCTGAAGCCTTGAGTCCAAACAGTAATACTGCAAGGAAAAGAAAAGTCCCCAAAGAGAAGAATGGAAGAGTGATACACTTACTAGCGATGTAGAAGAGAGACAAACAGGAAAAATGAAGTTTTCCTTGGAACAGCAAGTCTTGTTCTCACCTTGGTGCCTTTCCTGTTCTGTTTTCTGCTCCTCTTGAGATGGTCTGCAACATGAGGTTGATATTCCAAGACACTGGTTTTAAACCGTAGGTAGAACTGTGGTGATACTTGCCTGTAATCCCCGAGACAGAGATAGGAGGATCAAGGTCCAAGGCTGGTCACAGGCAAAAGTGTAAGATTCTCTCTGAAAAACAACGAAAGCAGAAAGGGCAGGAGGCCTTGCTCAAATCATAGAGTACTTATCTAGCAAGCACAAACTCCAGTACTGCCCAAATAAAAGAAATCAAATCAAATCAAATGTAATAAAGAATACAGATTCCTGAAAGATAGCTACAGTTCAGTCTTTCTGGGAATAGAATATAAAAATTTTGCATTTTCACCAAATGCTTCTAGCAGTCTGAAAATAAACACTTGTGCCTTGGAAAATTGTTGCCAGGGAAACTGAGCAAAAAAGAGGGACCGGTTGTAGATCACAGAGCAAACCAGGAGCACTTGAACTCTAGTCTCCTTCCAGCTGCCAGTCCAGGACACCTGGCCTCCATGGCCCCGTATGTCTCCAGGCTAAAGATTTCTGTACCACTGCTCTTTCCTCTCCCCAGCTTCCCTCCACTTTCCTGACACCTAAGCCCTGGTTCTGGATTCAGGTCCTCCAGAGCTCAGGGTTTCCTCAGGAAGAGGGGGCACCCTGTTCCCAAGAGACAGGAATACGAACTTCCATCTCCCAGGGGAGATGAAGCATACAACTTCCGACTGTATCTGGTCCACGAGCACACGCGTCCCGACCTGAACAGCATGGGGTTGTGTCTACACTGAGGAGTGGGGAGGGGGCTCAGTTCTGAAGCTTGGTGGCCTGCCTGGAACTGGTTTGGGAGGGCAGACACATGGGTGTCCTGGCAGCAGGGGCAGCGTTGGCAGCTTTGGCTGGCTTTCTTCCCTGACTGTCATTACCGGTGCTGAGCCAGGCTGGCAGATGGAGCTGGCTTGTTTGATTGAGAGTGACGGGTGCTAATGGCCACTCATTGCCCTCAGCATCTAGAAGACTGCAGGAAAGATGACAGTAAAGCTACATGCCCACGCTCCCTTCTAGAAGGGGGAACTTGGGGATCCTTCAGATCCTCAGGCAGGGCACCCTGGGTAGAGCTGGGCACAGGATGAAATGAGACAGTTCTTTCTTCTGTCCTCACCCCCAACTTGCTAGCTTTTCCTTTCACCCACCCTCCTGAACCAGGAGGAAGATCCAGGACCACTGGGTTGTCAAACCAGGCTCCGCATTGCAAGCAGGTAGCACAGACAAGTGGCAGAGGAGACTACCCCACCCCCACCCCTAAGCCCACCCTGGGCTGGGCTAGGACAGGAGCAGGGCACCCTATCTCCCCATATCAGCCCCTCTGGAGGGGTTCAGTAGCTCTAACACCATGGATGCGTACCTCACTGCCTGCATCTATCTGTGCCCTTGGTACCCCAAAATGTAGGGGGAGCATCCCCTGTGGTCTTGGCTGCTCCTGTATAGAATGGGCCTGATAGAGCATCCTCTGCATGCTGGGTACCCCAGAAGGGGCATGGTACATGTGTCTCTGCATGATCCTGAGTCTCGGGAGCTCAGGGAAGAGAGGGTGGGAGTGGTCACCAGAACTCCTCTACCCCAACAGGCCCCTCTCTTGTTTTCCGCTGAACACTGAGCCCCCTGCCTTGGGGTTGAGGGCTTCACTTTGCTGTTAGCCTGATCTGGATTTAAATACTCTACTTCGGTGATCTTTCCTCATATCAAATGAGGCTGAGATTTTCAGCCTATCCTAAGCGTGCATGCCAAGCTCAGGGCCATGGACCCTGAAGAAGTGCTCTCCAGGAACCCATCAGTGAGGTGCAGTTCTCCACCTTCCCGCCAGGGGGCAGAGAGCTTCGATTCCAGGAGATCCTTTTGGGTTATGTGCCAGCAAGAAGTCCCCCAAACCAGAGTTGACCGTGGTGGTGACTGTCACATGGGGGGGGAGGGGCTGTATAGGTCATCTAATTCCCTTCCTGTCTAGCCAGCTCTCCTTAGGTAGGGCGGCAGGGCCACTCCAGGGACCGTACCCAGGGACTAGAAGTCCCTGAAACAGGGATCTCTTGGAAGGTCATGCAGGAGCTTAAGAGCAGAGCTCTGGGGCTCTATTGGACATTAAGCCTTCTTCAGGTGGTACCCTGCCCCCACTGCATGGTTCCTGGATCCCCAGAATCTCCTGGGAGCCCTGGCTCCATCCAGACCTCCTGAATCATCCAGAGTGCTTCACATACCCTCCAAGTGACTCCAAGGCCCATATCAGCCCAACTTCAGGACAGAGGACAGGTCAGGTGGGATTTAGGAGGGTCCCTGCTGTTTGCCCTGGTGCTGTCTCTCCTGAAGTTAGAGGGGTCTATCTTCAAGGACATGCTAGGCTGGGCAGATGTATCCATTCTCTGAGGACAGGTCACTACCTCTCATGGTCTGGCTCTTCCTCTGTGGGAAGATGTTTTACCCATGAAAGACCAAGGCCAAGGAAATTCTGGGTGAGGGGAAAAATGGCTGAAGAGAGGGAAGGGTAGAGCATGAGGCATCTTAGGAGGCCATGATAACCTGTTTCTGAGCAGTCAGCACTGCATTCCCAGATTCTGTGCCTGTGTTCAGCCATTGAACATTGAAATCATTTTCTTAAATTGTAGCTGTACTGAGCATGCACAGACTTCTTGTTATTCCCTAAGCAATATAACAGGTATGTGGATAGTGTCTACATTGTGTTAGGTATAAGAAGACTAGAAATGAGCCAGGTGCCAGGTATACATGCCTATAGTCCTAACTACTCAAGAGGCTGAGATCTAAGGATCCTGGTTTGAAGCCAGCTTGGACAGAAAACTCCCTGAGACTCTTATTCCAGTCAAACACCAAAAATCTAGAATGATGATATGGTTCAAATGGTAGAGAGTCATCCTTGAATGAAAAAACTAAAGCCCAGGGCCTGAGTTCAAGCCCCAGTACTGGTGGATGTGCATGCACACATACACACACACACACACACACACACATTTAGAAGTGGCTGTGTAGGTTCTATGCAAACAGGATTATTTCATCTAAGGAATTTGAACATCCAAGAAGTTTGCTATCTGCAGAGTCCTGGAACCCCTCCTCACCTCACATTGAGGGATAAACTGTACTTTCGTTCTGCTATTTTTATGTTCCTTTTTTTGGAGGGAGAGAGGTTGAAATAGTGTCTCCTTTCACTGGCCTGAACCTTGCTATGTAGTCCAAGCTGCTTTTCAGCTCATGACCTTCTACCTCAGCTTCCCAAGAGCTTGGATTATAGGCACGCACCTCTATGCCCTGTCAGTCAATATACTTCAAGATCAAAGTTCTTGTAGCATTAAATTTGATTGCAGTTTCCATGAGCTTCCATGATGAGAGCCAACTAAAGATGATCTGTGATCACCATTACTGGTTGTGACAGGAGTGAATGGAATAGGAAATAAGGGATATACGAAAGCCCAGAAAACATCCCTTGTTTCTATGATTGCCCCCAAGCAAGCCAACCTTGAACCCTTAATCAGAGATCACATCCAAAGGCCTTTGGGCCTGACTCTGCAGACAGAGGAGTTTGCTAGTTTATTATTATTATTACCTTTACTATTCTGTGAAACCTTTAATTATTTACCAACACTGAAAATACTGAGAGAGTTTACATTAAAAACCCAGCTTTTAGCTTGTCTCAAGTGATTTAAGTGGGTGAGTGTACCCCTGGGGGAAAAATTCTCTGCAGACCTCAGCTCTGCCCTCTCCCATCTGACATCCCCTTGGTTCAGCCAGTTTTCAGGCTGCAAGGAGAGGTTACAGGAACATCTGGGCTTTGAATCTACTTCCATGCTGCACCGACAGCCAGGGAGCACCTCAAATAGGCTATGGCAAAACATGACAAAGTCTACTTAGCACTCCCTATTGCAAGGGCCAGCCCCAAGTATGGGACTTCACTATGATTGTTAAGCTGTTGTAGTTCACATAATGTGGATCATAATATGGATCATGACATAACCTCTTGGCTGTGATCTTCATCCACCTCTGGATCATTCCTATCCCTGATTCTGTTGTTCCTCATCTTGGGAACAAATCAGGCCATCAGCTTCCAGAAATATTCTATACAGAAAAAAAAATCAAATGGATGTGTATTTAGTCCTACTTTATGTATACAAATGAAACATACTCTAATAATTGTACTCAGTGCCTTGCTTCTTCCCCTCCCCCTTTCCCCACCTTCTTAACAGTTCATCTTGATATATCAATGGTTAAGAAATACATCTGCCAGAGCCAGGCGCTGGTGGCTCATGCCTGTAATCCTAGCTACTCAGGAAGCTGAGATCTGAGAATGCTGAGATCTGAGGATCACAGTTCAAAGCCAGCCTGGGCAAGAAAGTCTATGAAACTCTTATCTCCAATAAACCACCAGAAAACCAGAAGTGGCACTGTAGTTCAAGTGGTAGAGTGCTCGCCTTGAGCAGAAGAGCTGAGGGAAAGCGCTCAGGCCCAGAGCTCAAGCCCCATTACCAGGAAAAAAAAAAGAAAAGAAAAGAAATACATCTGTAAGCTGGGCACCAGTGGCTCCCGGTGGCCTGTAATCCTAGCTACTCAGGAGGCTGAAATCTAAGGATCACAGTTCAAAGCCAGCCCGGGCAGGAAAGGCCATGAAACTCATCTCCAATAAACCACCAGAAAACCAGAAGTGGCGCTGTGGCTCAAGTGGTAGAGCACTAGCCTTGAGCTGAAGAGCTGAGGGGACAGTGCTCAGGCCCAGAGTTCAAGCCCCATGACCAACACACAAAAAATAAATGAACTTAAAAAAAAGAAGTGCATCTGTAGCCTGATGAAGCGGCTCACACCTGTAGTTCTAGCAATGTTGGAGGTTCAGATCAGGGAGATCATGATTCAAAACAAGCCCAGGCAAAAAATTTCATGAGATCCCTTATGTCAATGGGAAAAACTGGGTGTGGTGCATATGCCTGTCATCCCAGATATGAGGGAAGTATAAATTGGAGGATCATGGTCCAAGCCTGTCCAGGCAAAAAGCAAGACCCTGCTTGAAAAATAGAACAAAATCAGCCAGAAGTGTGGCTCAAGGGGTAGGACTCCTACCTAGCATGTAGACGTCTGTCTCATTTTTGTCTATCCATTCTCTTCACAGAAAGTGGGGTCCTGGTCCAGCCTTTTGCTGACATAATATTGCTGTAGTGCAGACATGTACACATGTCCCTACACTTTGGAGCAACTGTATCTCTAGTATAGGCTTTTAGAAGTGCAGATGCTGAAAGCCAGGCATGGGGTACTCACAACTATAATCCTAGCTACTCAGGAGGCTGAGATCTGAGGATCAAGGTTCAAAGCCAGCCAGGGCAGGAAAGTCCATAAGACTCTTATCTCCAATTAACCACCAAAAAGCTGGAAATGGCTCTGTGATACAAAGTAGTAGAGTACTGGCCTCGAGCACAAAAGCTCAGGGAAAGAGCCCAGACCCTAAGTTCAAGCCGCAAGACTGGCGCACACACACACACACACACACACACACACACACACACACACACACACACACACACACAGTGCACTTGCTGAGGCAAGGATCCAGATGTTTGCAATTGTGACAGAGCCCCCTTCTAGGGGGTCAAGTAGGTTGTGAATGCCTATGGCCCCCAATTTGCAATGCTGGTCTTTAGAGCATGTCCCATGAGGATGAACACAAGAAAACCTCCCTTGTACTCTGTTTCCAGAGACAGGGACTTTCTCATTTCTATTCCTCCAGGAAAATTATTTCCTCTCTGCTCCTTGCCTTGCAGGTCAACTGTGTGACGTTCCCTCATCCAGACACCATGCCTGAACAGCAGCTGCTGAAGCCAACAGAGTGGAGCTATTGTGACTACTTTTGGGTAGGTGCTATGTCAGGTTCTCCCTCCTCAGGGTCCCGATGGTCAGAAGTGCACATCTGGGAGACACTATGGTGGAAGGAGGTCTTTCTTGCTGATACCTGGAGGTAGAGTCCCCCTATTCTGAATCATAGAGTGATAATGAAAAACTACAGAGCTGGGCATGGTAGTTCATGACTATAATTTCAGCTACTTAGGAGGATCATGGTTCAAAGTCATCCTGGACAAAGAAAAAAGAAAGTTAGTGAAACCGCCATTTGAACAAGCGAGCTTGGTGTTGTGTCGTATTTCTACAATCCCAGCAACCTAGGATACATTGGTAGGAGGCTTATGGTCCAAGCTCAAGCCCAGGTAAACACAGAAGACCTTATGTGAAAAATAGGCAGAAGTGTGTCTTTCTTTTCTACCAATTGCTTCCACATTAGAAGACACCCAAAGATGCTTAGTGCCCCACCACCACTAGGGCCCACCCAAGTCCCTCCCATTGTGTGACTATTTATAGGGTATGGAGTGCACACAGGGCTGGAGAGGGCAACAAGGGGACAGTGAGCAGGGCTGGCAATGCATATGACCTTGCAGGATCTGGGGGCTTAAGCTGTTTGCAATAGGGAGGAGCAGAGCTTTGGGAGGAAATCCGAGGTGATGTGGTTTCACCTGGGCTGTGCAGGCTCATGGAGACTGGGAGAGGTACGCGCAGGTCTCACTCCGCCCTGTGCTATTGTAGCCGAGCACTTGAGGGTGTGCCATCTATGGAGAACAGAGGGTTTATCTGGCTTGTGGCTTCTGGAGCCCAGGATTAAGACCCAGCACATGGGAGCTGGAGCCCCAGGTGGGAGTTAGGTGCTCTTGCTATCCTTCACCAGCTGGGAGCCAGGTAGCTGGTAAATCTGCATCCTCTGCACTCTATTCTCCCAGCTCCGGACACTCCCATGGCTGATCACTTCTGCTTCCATTTCCTTCCAGGCTGATAAGAAGGATCCCCAAGGCAATGGCACTGTGGCTGGATTTGAACTGCTGCTCCAGAAGCAACTGAAAGGGAAACAGATGCAGAAGGAGATGTCAGAGTTCATCCGGGAAAGGTGATGGCCAAGCCCGCTAAGGCCCCTCAAACCCCGCCTAGGCCTCTGACCATAAACCCCAAAGGGGAATGTTACCTTGTAACTCAGCTTCATTGAGTTGCTGGGGAGAGAAGCTTTCCCATAACCTCATTCTGATCTTCACGGGTTTATCTAAAGACAGATGAGGAAAACACAAATCCAGCCCAGTGAAAACAAGGGGAGCTAAAGAAGGAAGTCCTTTCTCCGTCTTCCCTTCTGTACCACAAACTCACACACCTGCATGTGTGTTGCTCACAACTTGCCAAAAGCTAGTGTCCAAGGTATACTGGACATAGTTACAACTAGTTACAGCAAATGGCAACACCTTTTTCACAGATTTTTCGTGTGTGTGTGTGTGTGTGTGTGTGTGTGTGTGTGTGTGTGTGTGTGTGTGTGTGTGTGTGTGTGTGTGTGTGTGTAGGTCCTGGGGCTTGAACTCAGGGTTTGAGTTCACTTCACTTTTTCATTCAAGGCTAGTATTCTATCACTTGAGCCATAGCTCCACTTCTGGCTTTTTTTAGCAGTTAATTAGAGAGAAGAATCTCACGGTTTTTCCTGCCCAGGCTGGCTTTGAACCGCAATCCTCAATCTCCTGAGTAGCTAGGCTTACAGGTGTGAGCCACCAGCACCCGGCTCTGTGCTCTTATCAATGTTGGGTTAGCCAGTGCCTGGGAGCTGCTATTTTGGACACTCAGGCCCTCTCAGAGGAAATGCAGATTCCTGGAACTTTTCTCAGGGCACCTTGGAGTCTCGTGGGAAGGGCCTCCAAGCCCAGGATTGGTAAGCGTCTAGGAGTATATAGATTGTAGGGTAACTGGCCAACGATGCAGGCCTGCTGCCTGGGCTCAGGGAAATGGGGCAGGAGATGGAAGAGATACGGGCTGGCCACCCACGGGAGGCTGAGGAGGCAAATGGCACCTGCCCCTCCTGTGCCAGCATGTGCGATCGCCATAGCGACATGCCAAGATCTGGCTTCCAGAGGTTTCAGTCACAGTATGAAGTTGCAGCTAGCAATCCTCATAAAGCCTGGTGAGGGAAGGTGGAGAGGAAGCCACAGGGGTGAGAGAGGAATGGGAACTAAATGAGTATGAGACTTGGAAGGCTTGATAGAGCAGCCAGAGATGGAGGTTAGGACTGAGCAGGGTGAGAGGTAACAGATCATGAATGTCTGTGCCTAATTATGCCATTATCATTACACAAAATGGGCCCACTAGACTTGTTATCCATCCCCTCACCACACCCTCTCAAGGCCAGCTCCCTAAGCAGCCAGGAAGCCAATATTGCTGCTCAGGGTCTCTGGGCTTTTCTGATCACCGTCAGAAAGCACAGAGGGGCTGTGGGGGTCCCAGCTCTGTGTGCTGTGGGGGTCCCAGATCTGTGGCTACCTCTGGTGGTCATCAACACAGCCCCTCTGCCCCCACCTGGGCCCAAAGGAGTACTTAGGTGGTACCTGATGCCTTTGACACCCCCATACTTGGCACACAAGTCCTGGAGGCTAGCCTTAAGCTTGTGTCAAGTGCTCTCTTCTCCAGGGAAATAGAATGGAGCTGTATCTCTGGACACTGCCTGGTTTCCATGGAAACACATGTGCCCTTGACAGTTCCTGGCAATTAGAGACATTGGGGGTGGGAGGCCCTGGAGAGATGCTCTGTTCTTGTTTCCAAGGGGCCAACAGCCATCAGGGAGGGCCTGAACTTAGGTTTGGGGGCAAGAACAAAAGGGGGAACACACAGGTTGCCCCTGATGGCCCATCACAAGTTGCAGTCATTTGTGTACAGGTTCTCATGGGTTCAGCCATGGGCTAGATGCAGTGTGAGCAGCATATTACATCTTCACAGTCCTAGGGACAAGAGAACTGTCCTGTTGTTCAGATGAAGAAATAAGTTCCACTGAGTCAATATGAAGCCCCACTGTGTGCTGGGCAGAGAGATGAGGCTAGGCCCTCTCCAAACCCAAGTCTAGTAGGTGTGTTATGTTCCCTTATACAGCTGACACATAGCAAGATGGCAGGTCCCATCCATCTATCAGGGAGCTGACATGTTGGGTTTTCTCCCTTTGCAGGATAAAGATTGAAGAGGAATATGCAAAGAACTTGGCCAAACTCTCCCAGAACTCCCTGGCTGCACAGGAGGAAGGGTGAGTTGGGAGGAGAGTGAGGATACTTGGGAGGATCAGGGGATGTGGAGAAGGTGGGTGGGGCTCCTCATTCACCCATCACTCATCTAGGATGGTGAGTCTCCCAACGCCTGGCTGAAGATGGCGTCCGTGTGTGACTTAGTGACTTGTAGCTGGAGGGAACTCATGACATAAGATGCCTCTGTGGTTCAAAGTTGGAGACCCTTGTTCAAGACAGGTAGCCAGGGGTTGTGGCTCAGGGCTTGGACAGCCACGGTCCAGAAAAACACCTTCGCCTTGTCAGCTCTCTAGGCATCCAGGCCTCCTACTAGGTGCTAGAAGCTTCCAGAACCTGCCCCCCACCCCACCCCAGCACTGTGCCCTGACATCAGGATATACACCCCTGTTCCTCTTTCTCAGAGAGCAGTCTGGGAAGAAACTAGGTCTCAGGGGATTGTCTGTGAATGTGTGTGTGCGTATGTTTGCACGCGCTCGTGTGCACGCACACATGTCCCCATGCACTGGTACTAGGGCTTGAACTCAGGGCCTGGGCACTGTCCCTTAGCTTTGTTGCTCAAAGCTTCCAACTCTACCACTTGAGACACAGCTCCACTTCTGCCTTTTGGTAGCTAATTAGAATAAGAGTCTCATGGATTTTTGTTTTAGTCACATAGTATATAATTTATATGAAATGTCCAGAGTAAGCAAAGCCATAGGGACAGAACAGTTACCAGAGCTCAGAGGAGAGGGACATGGGAAATAACTGGGTAAGGGTGTATATTTGTCTGATGAAGCTGCCATCACAAAATAACACTGACTTTTTGCACCATATGGCGAATATTCTAAACGCCATGGGAGGATGGTTTGTGTTAGATTAGTTCATTTTATGATATGTGATTTTTTTCATCTGTGTAAAGAAGTCATGGAGCATCTCAGGAAATTAGAGTTGAAAGTACCTTCATTTTGACCTCGGTCCTGTGGAAGTGTGTTTATTCCCCCTGCAAGACAGGGGAAGGGGCGGAAGGAACCCCCAAGAAGGAAGACAAGTCATTGGGGAGTTGTGGTTGTCAGACAGCTGGGATGCTAGGGGAATCCAAATCTGCCTTCATAGCTCAGAACCCTTCTGGGGATGCAGATTTTGCCAGGCAAATATGGTTTTGATTAAGGCTTTGGCATGGGCTGACCATGGAGGAGCGCAGTGATTTTCACTCCCCAGCAGGGCTGCTGCCTCTGCCACATATATTCATGGCAGGAAAAGACTTCCTGATCCCCCATGGTGGGGTGCATGGGCTTGGGATGGGGCAGGAAGGAGGCGCAGAAGGAAGTAGCCTTGCTGCCAGGGCTGGGGGGGGGGGTCCTTCCAGCTCAGCCCTGTTTCCTGTACCACTGTACCACTCTGCAGTCTTCCGGCTTCTACCTCCTGGGGCTGGGTTCCTGCCAAGGACACAGTGTCCTGCCAACACACACACATGCTCAGTTAGAGCAGCCGTACACCACAAGCCTGGCCAGTACCACCATGCCAGGTACATGCGCATGGGCAAACACAAGCTCACATCCAAATATCAAAGCCATTCACCTGTATGTAGGCATCAGCCCCATTCACCACTGCATACATAGGAGCCCCCCAAACACATACACTTGTGTGTGCATGCATGCGCGTGCGCACACACACACACACACACACACACACACACACACACACGTGCTCTGCTAGCAGACACATAGGCAGTATCCACAGGGACTTCTGCCATTCAATGTGCAGTGACACTGGTTTGCACTTATATACAATTCTGGATATGTAACTTAGACTATGTTAAAAAAAACTTCCCAAAGTAGGCTGAGTGTCACTGGCTCATGTCCATAACCCTAGCTACATACGAGGCTGAAAATGGGAGGATCAAGCTTTGAGGCAAGCCAGGGCAGAGAAATCCTCGAGACTCCCAATTCAAGAAAAGGGGAGTTGGATATAGTGTCTCATAACTTCTTTTGGGGGGTGGCGGGTGGGAAACAAAGCCATTTAGATATGCTCTGACTGGATGTAGCATCTGTTATAAAAGAAATTAATGACAAAAAGAAACACATGTATCATCCCAACTGTGACAGGAAGCCTAAAATAGGTGGGTAGCAGTCCAAACACCCACCTGGACAGAAATAACAAAAAATAAAGTCAGACTGCAAAGCTAAGGCTTAGAAGTTTGGTACAGTCTAGGGGATGCTGTGGGAGACACTGGCTGCAGTAGCCCCCGTGTCCAGGTTAAATGTCACAGGACATGAGCATAATTCAGTTATTTATTGAGTTTTTCTCTCCTATGCACGCACAAAGGAAATGGGGTTTTGATCATTGTGATGGTTACATGCATTTTGATTCAGTATACCTTAAACTGTATGTTAGCATAGAATTGTTCTGAGCAGATACTTAGGACAGAATACACACACACACACACACACACACACACACACACACACACACACACACACACACACACACACACCTTTTCATCATGTACCTTCCTTCCTAGAATGGCTTTGTGTTCTGTTGGTTTTTCCTTTAGAGCTAGGATCCACCCTGACATTTGTACATATGGCATGAGATAAAGGTGAAGATACCTTCTTGTCTTGTGCATATACAGGTGTCTCCATATCATCAATTTAAAAAGTCCGTGTGAAGCTGGGCACCAGTGGCTCACACCTATAATCCTAGCTACCCTGAAGGCTGAGATATGAGGAACACAGTTCAAAGCCAGCCCACGCAGAAAAATCCCTATGAGACTCTTACCTCCAATTAGCCACTCAAAAACTGGAAGTGGCACTATGGCTCAAAGTAGTAGAGTTCTAGCCTTGAGCAAAAGAGCTCAGGGACAGCACTCAGGCCCTGAGTTCAAGCTTTACAACTGTCAAAAAAAAAATAAAAGCTGTCTGAGTACAGAGAACTTGCCTAGCTTGTATGAGGCTCTGGTCCCCATCCCCAGTGCTCACACACACACACACACACACACACACACACACACACACACACACACACACACACACACACACACACACACACACACACACACACACACACACACTGGTCCCCTCATTGACTACCTAGTGCACCATATCTGTGTGACTCAAGTTTTCCACTTTTGCATGTTGCTGTAACAGAATACCACAGGCTGGGTAATTTATAAAGAAAAGAGATTTAAGTTCCCGAAACTGAGGGGCTCTCTTGCTGTACCATAACATAGCCAAAGGCATCTCCTGGTAAGAAAGCAAGCGTGATGCCCAGCCAGCATGCAGCATGGGCTCTGTTATTATCTGCATTAATCTCATCCCAAAGGTCCCACCTCTTAACATTGCAAAGACAAATGTCAGCACTGAGCCCCAGTCTCCCCCACCTCCTGCACAGCTCCTCTTGCGGGCTCTCTCCAAGAGACCTTTCTTTCTATCTTTCTTTCTTTCTTTCTTTCTTTCTTTCTTTCTTTCTTTCTTTCTTTCTTTCTTTCTTTCTTTCTTTCTTTCCTTCGTTCTTTCTTTTTCTTTTTCTTTCTTCCTTCCTTCCTTCCTTCCTTCCTTTCTTTCCTTCTTTATTTCTTTCTTCCTTCCTTCCTTCTCTCCCCCCCTCCCTCCCTCTCTCCCTCCTTCCTTCCTTCCTTCCTTCCTTCCTTCCTTCCTTCCTTCCTTCCTTCCTTCCTTCCTTTCTCTTTTTTTTTGTCTGTCATGGGGCTTGAACTCTGGGCTTGGGTGCTATCCCTCAGCTCTTCAGCTCTACTGCTTGAGCCATAATGCCACTTCCGGTTTTCCAATGGTTTATTGGAAATAAGGATCTCACAAACTTTCCTGCCCAGGCTGGCTTTAAACCTTGATCCTCAAATCTCAGCTTCCTGAGTAGCTAGGATTACAGGCGTGAGCCACTGGCGCCCAGCCTCCTGGAGACCTCTCTTTGCAACCCAGACTCAGATAAAAATCACTCAGCCATTATCCACAAACACCCACCTGGGCCAGAGTCAACACTAGACAGACAGACCTGGACTGCGATCAGAGGGACAATTGCTGTTTGGTGGGGTCTGTTCTTCACTGCTGGGTCTGGAAGCTAGATGTATCCCAGCGTGCTATCTTTTCATCAGCTTTTGCCACTCAAGTTTAATGAATTCCCCCAGGGCAGGGTAGCTTTTTTTTTTTTATTAAATTAAGTCCCCTAAACTTTCAGCCTGGCTTTCTTTGGCTGGTTTGGAGAGGTCAGGAATAAGGGGGGAGGGAGAGATTATTTCAAATGATCAGTGAGGCTAGAGTTCCAAATAATAAAGCTTGTAGGAGTGGGGTCCTCCCTTTGAAAGTCTTGAGGATTTTTTTTTCTGGAAGTTTCTTCTATCTGAACTTTCTCCTTGGAGTGGAGCCAGGATGTTGCTTAGAGAGAATGCTGTGTGCTGTGAGCTGAGCAGTTAGCAGAGTTAGAACTGCATCCGGAATCTCTGAGGGGAGAAGCCACATTCTCAGGATGGTGATCTAGAACCTTCTCTGCATGCAGCTGTACCCGCATAGTCCCTGCACCTGACTGCCTCTCCCTACACCTGTGCCTCTCTTGAGAGCCAAGCAGCAGGGGTCTGCCTGTAATCCTTGGGTTACCAGAATACCTGTGCACCTTCGGCAGAAAATGAGGGAGATGAATGCCAGGAAGGCATCCGTTGTAGTCATTAGCTGGGTATCGAGCACCTGCTCCACACCTCTGGCTTCAGCTGAGGATTTTATTAGAACTGCACCCCACTGTCTTGTAGATATTTCCTAGCCACCTCTCTGGCTGTTGCTGTCTGCTCTCTGAGTTCCAAAGAGAAGGTGAGCTCATATTGGCTTTGAGTATGGCCTGGTGGGTGTTTTGTGCCTGGCCTCTGCCTTGTCCTGGTCCATAGTGATGAAGAGCACAGACTTCGTCAAGACATAAAGTTGAGCCCTTTGTCAAGGAGGACCGTGGCTCCAGACCCCTGGTGGATATAGCCTTTCTGAGCCCCCCCCCCGACACACACACACACACACACACACACACACACACACACACACCACACACACACCTCACAGTCTCCTTCCTGTTGCAGCTCCCTGGGAGAGGCCTGGGCCCAAGTAAAGAAGAGCCTTGCAGATGAGGCTGAAGTTCACCTCAAGTTCTCTGCCAAGGTAAGCACGTCCTGAGGGTTAGTTAGGCCTTGGGCTGGTCCTACACAAGGGCATGCTGACCCAGAGCTAGGAACTATTTGTTTGTAGTGTTAGCCATTTCTGGTAGTGCAAATTCTAAGCTACACACATTAAGTCATGCCCCTAGATCGTGTTTCCATTGTGCAGATCCACTGTATAGTAGTCCTAGGAAGGTGTAAGTACTAGGTATGCATTACTATATGTTTCATATTGTGTATCTAATTGCAAGTTTTTGCTTCTATGTTTATTTTGTTTCTTTCAAGTCAGTACTAGGACTTGAACTCAGTGCCTGGACGCTGTCCCTTCACTTTTTCACTTAAAGCTAGTGCTCCGCCATTTGAGCCACAGCTCCACTTCCAGCTTTTGGGTAGTTGATTAGAAATAAGAGTCTCACAGACTCTGCTGTCAGGCTGGCTTCAACCCAAAATCCTCAGATCTCAGCCTCCTGAGTGGCTAAGGTTACAGGCATAAGCCACCAACTCCCAGATAGTTACGAGTTTATGTAATTTAACAATGCTGTGTTTAGCATTCAGGTCTTGAAAGCCAGTGGAGGCAGCCCCAGGGCACCTTTGTGGCAAGGACAAATATACCAGTTTCTCAGGCAAACCCCTGCATACTGGAACCCCACTCTGTCTTTACCAAACTTGCAAAAGAACAGATCAGGTGCTGGTGGTATGGCTTTGTGGTAGGGCTACTGACTTGCAAGCCCTAGGCTCTGAGTTCAAACCCCAGTACTATGTATATGAGAAAGAGACAGAGAGAGAGAGAGAAAGAGAGATCGTGTTCTCTATGTTTTTGGAGTCTACTTCCACTAGTCTCTGCCCAAACATTTGTTTCCATTTCCTGGAGTTCATTTTGATAAATATTTTATCTGATCAAGTGCACATAGGGATTGCTTCTTTGTATTCCTCTCCTTAGAGTATCCTCCTTTTCTGACCAAACATTTCATTTTGTTAGGTTTATTACAAATTTTGGAACAGGTAGGTGAACTCCTTCTATTTGATTTTAAAGACATTAGCACGCAGACTTTTCTGAGGACAGGGGATATATAGCTCCTTCTTACTCCATCTCAGTAAGTAAGGAAGCACCCAGCTCATAAGAGAGGAGTAATAAGTATTGCCAAGTCGAGTGTCGGTGGCTCACACCTGTAATCCTAGCTACTCAGGAGACTGAGATCTGAGGATCACCGTTCAAAGCTAGCCTGGGCAGGAAAGCCCATGAGACTGTCATCTCCAATAAACCACCAGAAAACCAGAAGTGGTGCTGTGGCTCAGAGAGCTTTGTGAGGAGTTGGGGTGGGAAGGAAGACCCACACCATCACCATTGCTTCAAAAGGATGCTACTTTTTGTGCCAAGAGCTGACAGCCAGATGTGAAAATTGGGGGAGGGGGCTCCCCACTTCTTGCATAGCTTCCAACAGGTTATTTCTATGCTGGGGATCATGAAACACTTTTCTAGTTCCCAGTGAAGCTGAGCTCTCACTATCTGAGCTCACAGAAGCGCTCTTCTCCCCATCTCCACCATCGCTGGTAGACACGGCCAGCTAGAGACTGGGGGGATGAATGGGAGGCTGCTGCTGTGCGCAGTGGGGCCATAAGCCAAATCAGGAGCTTTGGGAAAGTTTGGTGGCATTTTCTTCCCATGGCCAGGACCTCTCATTTACCATCATGTAGACTTTAACACAGGTGGCAAGATGTTCTTTCATTGCTAGGTGCTGGTGGCTCACACCTGTGATCCTAGCTACTCAGGAGGCTGAGATCTGGAGATCAAGGTTTGAAGCCAGTCCAGGCAAACAAATCGGAGAGAAACTCATCTCCAATTAACCAACAGAAAACCAGAAATGAGCTGTGACTCAAGGGATAGAGGGCCAGCCTTGAGCAAAAATAGGGTGAGTGCCTAGATCCTTTGTTCAAGTCCTGGGACCAGCACATGCTCACTCTCAGTCTGTCTGTGTGTCTATCTGTCTGTCTGTCTGTCTCTGTTTCTCTCTTTCTCTCTCTGTGTCTCTATCTCTCTCTGTCTCTCTCTGTCCTGTCTTGCTGTCTGTCTCTGTCTGTCTCTGTCTCTGTCTCTTTGTCTTTCTGTGTCTCTCTGTCTCTGTCTCTCTGTCTCTGTCTCTGTCTCTCTCTCTCACACACACACATACACACACAAATGCTCTCAGGTGCACAAGACAGGACAGAATTCATATCTCTTGACTTCATCATCCACAATACAAGACAGCCGCTCCACTCCACAAATGAGAAGGGACAGAGAGGATGTCCCAGGCCCTCTCCCACAACTGAGTGGACCCAGTCACAGAGCAGGTAACAGAAGGCCCAGCAAGTGCAGGACTTGACCCTTAGGCCTTTGCTTCCTACGGTGCCAGCTTTGCAACCGTGGTGGTTAAAACACAGGACCCTGGGGCTGGAGATGCAGCTTTCCCATTGGAGCGCACTGGCTTCCGACTCCCAGACCACACAAACAGAATTGTTAACACCTGGCTCTTGAGGGATGCTCTGCCAAGTGGGGTACAGGCTGGTCCCCCAAATGGTCAGGCATTTAAACCAGTGTCCACAGAGCAAGGTAGATTTTACATTCATCCACTCAGAGGCTTATGAAGAAGGATCTCCAAATACCCCAACAGACTTGGCCATGGGAACTTCTGCTGCTTCTAGTCTCATTGTCCCTACTGGCCATCTAGTGGCCTCTTGGCAAGAGGAAAGGAACTCCCAGGATGTGTGTGTGAGAGTGAATATGTGTTTGTGTGCGTGTGCATGTGCACATGTGCCCTGGATCATGAAGCTACATACACATCAAAGCTGTTTTCAGATCTGCCCCCAAAAGACATATTGAAATTCTGCTCTGCAAGTTCGCCGTCAGGGGTAAAAGCTCTTTAAGAAATGTAATTTCGTTACGGCAATCTTTATGGCTTTTCTACTCTACCCAACCAAGCTATTGCTGATCGCAACAAGTGGCTGAAGAGATGAGATTGCTTTATTCCTAAAGAGCTTTACCTTGCTCCAACGGAAGAAAGGAGGATTGGAAATTTTCCTGCTGCTGGCTGGAAATTTAATTATGCGATACAAGCCATGCATGCAGTCAGATTTGCAGGGACAGGGGAGGGAGGATGAAGAGTTTTAGCTCAGCGCTGTCTCTAACAAGCTTTGCAACCTAGGGCAAGTCACTTAGCAGCCGCCAGATTCCATTTCTTCAGGTGTGAAATGAGAATCTTGGACTAGACTGTCCCATGAAGCTCACGGAGAGTGACCCATGGCCACCTCCAGCACACGTCGATACCCTTGTCACGTGACGCCCATGCCTGCTCATACATATTCATGCACGTAGGTGGCAGAAACGGATATTTCCTGTCCCAGGACTTAATCCTCTGCCTGAAATGCTCTGTTATCTTCTGTCCAAGTCTGCTCTGCTCTTCTCTCCAAAGAGCTGGTCTTGATCCATTAAAGTGACTTCCATGCTCTCAGTCATCACTCAGCGTTTTAAGAAATCACTTGCAATTCTGAATTTCTCCTGTTCTTCTCTCATGGTGTATGATTGCAAAGGAGTGGAAGACAAGAAGAGCTGAGGGTTGGAAAGGAATCAGGCTCTTCTGGTACTGGGCCGGGCTGCCCATAGAGTCACACTGTCAGAAAGGACTTCTGACTAAGTACCTAGAAAGCAAAAGCTCTTGCAAGCTAAGAATGGGTATTAAAAGCTACTAAGCCAGCTTGTTAAAGAAAAAGATTAGATATTCAAAAAGTACTTAAGACACACTGGATACCATGGCTTACGCCTACAATCCTAGCTACTCAGGAAGCTGAGATTTAACATCAAGGATGCATGCCAGCTTGGGCAGACAAATTCATGAGATTATCACCAATGAACCAGCAAGATGTTGGGATAGGGTCATGTCTCAAGTGGAAGAGCCAGCCTTGAGCAAAACAGTGGAAAGTAGGATCTCTTGAGTTTAAACCCCAGTATCAGCACACACATGTGCATGTGCATGTGCATGCTCATGCACACACACACACACACACACACACACACACACACACACACACACATTTATGACTGAGCCTGAGAGTTCTCATCATTGATTGTGCAGTCAAATCCCCTCCGTCAGATGGCAGCATTGCTTCCTGAGCATTATTTGGAATTTGGGGAAAGCCTTTTGTTACATTGACTGGGTTCATGCCACAGAGCCTGAGCTGGGGCTTCATGCTGGGCATCCTTCCAAGTCACTGAAGGGCTCATGAAGGTCTGGCAGTCACTCATTTACCAGGTTTTCAAAGAGAGCTAGAGTTTCTGAGTCAACAGCCCATTTAGCCTCCTCGCCCCAGGAGTCGGGAGCTGGTTCCCATAGCAACTAAATTCCACCACTCCTACTCAGCAGATGCCTCCTCTGTCTCTGTACAGAGGTGTAGTAGTGCCATGTCTGCCTATAATTGAACACCAGGGACTGGCTAGGTGATAAGGAATAGAGGTTCACTTAGATCACAATGGTGGAATCTGAGAAAGTCCAAGATCAAAGGCACCTGGCGTCTGCCAAGAGCTTTCCCATGGTGTCATACATGGCGAAGACATGTAGGTTCAGATCTCCTCAGGGTCCCCTCCTGGGTATCCCCAGCCCAGCAATCTCATGGAATCCTAATTGGGACACGGTCAAGAGCGTAGGAAAGGGTGCATGTGCGACATCTTACAAACACCACCAGGTGGGGATATTCTCCTATGGAAGGGATGTTCTAGAGGCTCAAAATGGACAGGAGACATTTATAACCCATAGCAGGAGGAGCTCCCCAGCTGGAGGGCCAGCAGGCCTCTAAGACCCAGCAGGTCTAAGCAGGCTGTCCCTGTTAGTCACCCCCAAAGCAGTGGTCTTCCCACCCTGAGGATAGACTGCTTAGACATCCATCACTCTGCAAGGAGTGAAGGAATCTTACCCTGCTGTAGACATGGTCAGACACTGTGCCCAGTTAGTGGGCAAGCCAGCTGTGGCCTCTGGCCCTGGGTTTAGCCTACAAGCACACAGTCCTAGCCATCTCCAGGGGCAGGGAGAGAAGGACCCTGGAGAGAAGAAGAGAGGAGGGGAGAGGAGAGGAGAGGAGAGAGGAGTCACAAAGCCTCAGCTGAAATGGCACCTACTTGAGGTGGTGGAGTGGTGCTAATCACAGGCACATTTGGGATGGATGGAGGCTAGGCTGGGGACCCCTGGGGAGGATGGCTAGTAAGATTATAGAAGGCCAAGACCCAGGGCAAGGGTCTGGGAAGCTGGGTTAGGGGATCTGAGAAGCTGAGTGGATAGGATTCCAGGCTGAGTGAGAGGTTTGGGGAGGCTGAGGAGTGAGCATGCAAGTGTTAGGCTGTCTCCCACCTCTGGCTTTGATCAGAGCAGCCTTTCATTGATCTAGTTTTTGTTTTTGTTTTTGGGTTTGGGGTTTTTTTTGTTTTAAAGAATATATTTTGTCATCTCCGATTGCAGAGGGTCACATCTGTATGCGTAGCTATTGGGGAGGCTGAGAATGGGAAGATTGTGGTTTGAGGCCAGCTCAGGCATCCGTAAATGGGAGACTCTATTTTTAAAAAATAATAATGAAGGTAAAAGGAGCTGAAGATTTGGCTCACATGATAAGAGTACCTTCCTGGAAGTACAAGGCCCCAAGGTCAATGTCATAGAAAAGCAATAACAATCAATGAAAAATAAAATAAATATCATCTCACAATAACAACACACCTCCCAAAAATGTCCTAAGAACATATTCTCAAAAAGAGGTGGAGTGGGGTGAGAAAAGGCGAAGAAACAAAGGAGAAGGCAAACAGGTATCTGTGGCTCCCACCTGTAATCCTAGCTACTCAGGAAGCTGAGATCTGAGGATCACAATTCGAAGTCAGGGCAGGAAAGTCAGGGAAACTCTTATCTCTAATGAACCAGTGAAAACCTGGAAGTAGAGGTGTGGCTCAAGTGGTAGAGTTCCAGTCTTGAGTGGAAAAAGCTAAAGGATTAGCTCCCGAGTGCTGAGTTCAAGCCCCTCTACCAGCAGAACAAAAGCTGAAAAGCTCAGTGCCAACCAACTCTTCTCAAAGCAGGAGTCTCTTCCCCTATCCCTCAGAACACAATACAGTTCCTTCGGTGGGGACAGACAGTGTACCTGTGCCCAGTTCCAGCGCCTTGACTTGAGAAGACCTCCCAGGGTTACTGCTTAGGAATTTGCCCTCGTGAGTTCCCAACAGGCCCCAAGCAAGCACCCTCTGTAGATTTGGAGCAGGTCCCTGTCATCTTTGCATCCTAGGTACCTGGCCCATAGAAGACAGTAAGCAGGAATTATCCAGGCTATCACCTAACACTAACCTAATTAAGCAGAGTCCTTTCAATCACTATTTGCTGAGCTGAAGGCAATGGTGTCTGAGCCAAGCGCTTGAGGCTATAGATGGGTGTGACGTAGTTCCTGTCCCCAGAAATTCCTAGTTTCGAAAGTACAAGAGAGAGACATGACCACACAAAGCCACTCGAGAAGTAAGTGGTTAGTCATTAGCTCGATGTAGCCAATTACCAGTGCATACGTGTCGTACACCATAAACATATGCAAGAGAAATTGAAAAGAGATAGATTTTGGAGAGGCAGCTGTTGTAGACACTTAGAAGCGGAAACACTTAGGTGATGGGGGAAATTGGAACGTTCCAGGCTCACCTGTGTTCTTCCAAAATATGAATGGTGGGCCTGGGACCCACAGTGACATGTGTACACTGAGGTTACAGAGATGCTCCTGTCCCAGACCTTCCTGCCCTGCCAGGGATGGAGGTGTCCCTCCCTCCTATCTGCCCATCCTGCCGCCACGGCTGTGCCCAGGCCTGACTGCGGCCTTCCCACCCTCCTCCCCAGCTCCACAGCGAGGTGGAAAAGCCCCTGATGAACTTCCGGGAGAACTTCAAGAAAGACTTGAAAAGGTGCGACCACCACATCGCCGACCTCCGCAAACAGCTGGCCAGCCGCTACGCGTCCGTGGAGAAGGTGAGGGGGGACGGGACAGGGCGGCTGGGTCACACACGGAGGCTTTGGGGGAAAGCCAGCTGTGGTTGTGTGTACTACCCAGAGGCCTCTGTTCCCATATGACGGGATAGTGGGGAGGCCAGAGAACTCTCTTCTATACAAGTGGTAGGTAGAGATCATTGCCCTGGGAGCCAGTGGGAACAAGGAGAGGACTGCAGGTGCACTGGGGATTCTGGTGAGCATGAGGCATTTTTATGAAGGATGTGGTGCTGGTATCCATGGGGCTGCGATGTCCGGGATCTCACCTGCAGAGGAATCCCTCCCCCTCACCCCCCCACCCCCTCTCCCCCCACAACACACACATAGCAAGCTCTGTGACCTGTCACTGTACCACAGGCCCGGAAAGCCCTCACAGAGAGACAGAGAGACCTGGAAATGAAGACCCAGCAGCTGGAGATCAAGCTGAGCAACAAGACAGAAGAGGACATCAAGAAGGCCAGGAGGAAGTCCACACAGGCTGGTGAGGCCCCTGCTACCCCCGGGGAGTGTGGGGGGGGGGAGGTGGCTGGAAATGGGCCTTCAGAGAGCTGGCATCTCTTCTGTGCCAGTTTTTTCCCTTCATCTCTCTCCAGCACCTTGTTTTCTCTCCTGTCTGTGACCAGGGATCCTAAAGGACAAGATGTAGGGGGTAGAAGGGAAGCTGGCCAGGCTGTTCCCAGGCCCTGGTCAGGGCCTCCTGTCCTGGCCTTTCTGCTTTCCCACTCTGGTTCTCTATCCAAGAGTGGACACATCCCACCTGCACCAAGAGTGCAGGGTCCTGGCTCTGCTAAGATCACAGAAGTGCACCCCCAAAACACCTGAACTTGCCCATCTCTCCAGGCAGGGATAGATGATTCATCAGCCTTCAGAATCACCCACATTCCCCCAGTGTGTTGGTTTCTGCTGCCACCTAATGGATGAACTATGTAGTACACAAGGAGCAGGGAAAGGGCTGGTTAGAACTGATAAAGCATTTCAGTGTGTGTCTCTAAAAGAAGCCGGGTTTTATGACATGTAAAGACAACACATATCTCTGGGATTCAGATGTGTATTATGGAATTAGTGTTTGGATGACGTTCAGGTCCCTTTCATCTTAACTCCTAGTGAGACTGTTATAATTAATTTTGTTATATAACAAAGCAGCCACGCTACAGACATTTTGAAATCAAATGGAACAAAATAAGCCAACCAAAAAAATGTGGTATAAGCATAAGCATTTACTGTATAGATCTGACAGTTCACAATGATAAGTCACTGGGTCCAGAGAATTATTAAAATCCATAATATAGGTCTTGGGAATAAGAAGGGGATCAGAGAAAGAAGAGGTTTAAGTTAGTTTTATTTATTTTTAAAAAGCTACATGCTAGTGTCTCATGCTTGTGATCCTAGCGACTCAGGAACCTGCGATCTGAGGATCAAAGTCAGCCTGGGTAGACAAATCCATGAGACTTTTTATCTCCAATTATCCAGCATAAAGCTAGAAACAGAGCTGTGGTAGAACACACCATCTTTGAGTGGGGGAAAGAAAGCTAAGGGACACAGCCCAGGCCCTGAGTTCAAGCCCAAGGACCAGCACTAAAGTGAATAGTCTTATTGCAAAAACAATGCAGGTACATGGCAAACATTTTAAACATTTTAATACTCCCACAATAATACAAAGTATTATTTGCCAGAAATAATCCCCATCAATGCTTCCTCATGTTTTGATTTTTTATATTACTTAAGTTTTTCAGAATGGATCATTACATTGTCTTCTGAACTAATTTTTAATTAACATATGGGAGAAACAGCCCTACTTAATTTCCTCTAGATCGACTTACATATCCATTCATTTATATCATGCCTAATTTTTACTTAAAGTATCCCTCCCCCCCATCTTCCCCCCGTGTAGCCCCACCATGGGGCTACCAAAGGGCAAGGTACAAACGAGACCTATCATAACTATAACTGTGTGTGTGTGTGACAAGATCTGAATTTAGATGGCTCAAACAGTTTTATTCAGTTCAGTGAGTATTTCCAAAGCACTTTCACAGAGGGTCCCCACTGGTAATATTTTTGAATATCTGTTCCCCAAATGCTTAGCACTGCCTTCTTAACAATCATTGGGCATAGGCATAAAAAAATACTTTGAAGCCAGGCACTGGTGGCTCATGCCTATAATCCAAGCTACTCAGGCAGCTGAGATCAGAGGATCACAGTTTGAAGAGAGCTCAGGCAGGAAAAGTCTGTGAAACTTTTCTCTCCATTTAAGCACAAACACGTCAGAAATGGAGCTGTGGTTCAAGTGATGGAGCATTAGCCTTCAGCAAAATAGCTCAGCTCAGAGATAGCACCAAGGTCCTGAGTTCAAGCCCCATGACTGGCACAAAATAATAATAATAATAATAGTTTGTTTTTTAATCTGCATTTCTCTATGAGCAGAGTTGAGCATTTCAAAACAGATTTAGAAAAGTGTTTTCCTTTTGTTTTTCCCTCCCCATTTTTTTTGTTGAGTGGTTGGTCTTGTTCTTATTGACCAATTGTCAAAGATTATGCTTGGGAGATGAACTGTCACCTGAATTATAACTACTTTACTAAGGTTATATTTTATCTTATAATTTGGTTCTTTTTTTTTTTTTTTGCAGTACTGGGGTTTGAATTCAGGTCCTAAAGCTTGCTAGCCAAGAACTTTATCACTTGAAGAACTACTTCAAATAATTTTGTTCTTTGTTTTTAAAAAATGATGTTTTTGTTCTTTATTCATCTAGTTTCTGTTTCTATTTTTCTGTCTAGTGTTTTCTTCATGTGTCTCCTTTTGCGGGGAAAGCCTGATGGAAAGAATTTCCTTTCCAAGATATTCTTCTCTCTAGTCACTTGTTTTTTTCCTACGTTTTTTGGGGGGATGCAGGTGAGGAGGATCAGCCCGAGGAGAGGAGAGAGTATAGATGTGGGCACAGGTGTAGAAGACCAGCCCTGAGGAGAATGGATGGAATGCAATGACTGCCTTTTTTTTTTTCCAGGAGACGACCTTATGAGATGTGTGGATCTCTACAACCAGGCTCAATCCAAGTGGTTTGAAGAGATGGTGACCACCACTTTGGTACGTGACCAGAGATATGTGAGCATGCCAGTACCCAGGCTGGCACACAGGGAGCCCTGAACAGCTGGCGGTGTGCACAGGGGATGGTATGGAGGTGACCGAAATCACTAGACCTATTCCAGTTGTTGGAGTTAAGACCTCAGTCTGGGCCTGTTCATGCATTGAAACCCCTCATCTGTCACCCCTGCTATATGAGTTCCTTGGGGTGCCCACTGGGGAGGGGTTAAGTTTATCCAGGACTTCCCTAACTTGAACAGATAGTGACCCTTTTATGACAAACAGCCAAGCAGTAGAGTGACCTCACTCCTACCCCTACCACTGCCACAGCAGATCCTTAGCAAGGGGGAATGTAAGGAGGCCTCTCTGATCAAGACAATAGGCCTCCCCCCCGCAAAGGGTATTGAAGTGTGACTGATGAGAGAAGAGACAGTGTACCAGTTGCTCACCTTCTCACGTCACCATCCACAGCCACACCTGTCCATCTAACACAGGCCCAAGTGGCTGCCTCCCTACGGAGCCAGTCCACCAGGCAGATTAGAGGTCTCCCCAAGGTCAATGACCTGGTTCTCCTCCATATTAAGCTCCCAATTAAGCCCCCTGCTTTACTCCCCTTCCTGGTTAATCACCTGGGCTCTGACCTAGTTATGCACAGCATAACAGCCTAATCCCCTAAATTCATACCAAAGACATGGAACCACTTAGAAATGAAAGGACAAGCCTCCTCTTCTCTTCCCTTCCACCCTGGGCTGCTCCACTCCCAGCCTGCTCTGAGTTCCCTGCCAGGTTTCTGCTCCATCCCCTAGCACTAAAGATGGGCATGAAGCTCAAGGTCAAGGAGTCTGAGCGACCCAGCCGCTCCCACATGTCTTCTGTTGCTCTGCCCTATCAGGGCTGGGGTTGTGCAGATGTACGATCGTCATTAAGAACACGGCAGCCCCTGGTTTAAGGCCTGGCCCTCCCATAGTTGTTCATCACTTTGGGAAAATGTTATCATCCCCTGGCTAGGAGAACAGGGCTGATCCCAGAAGCTCCCTAGGGAAACCCTAATGAGGTCATTTGGGGGGATCCGTGTGAGGCTTTTCATCCTACGTTTGGCAGATCTCTCACATTCAGAAAGTAGTGTCGGTCCCCATAATCTTTTTTACCCCAGAGAAGGGTTTCTTCTCCATCAGATCCCAGAGCCTCAGATACAATTGAGGGCTAGCAGATAGGGTCTTATATGGAAGGCACAGCATGGTCTGGGACCTGCACAGGATGGTCTGGGACCTGCATAAGGGGCAGGCCTTAAAGTTAGGGGATATGTTTAGGAGTTTCTGGTCTTTCCTGCCCTGGCAGGAGCTGGAGCGGCTGGAGGTGGAGAGAGTGGAGATGATCCGGCAACATCTCTGCCAGTACACACAGCTGCGGCACGAGACGGACATGTTTAACCAAAGCGTGAGTGTTCCTCCACCCCGCCCCCAGGCCTTGGCCACCAGGAACCTCTGGAGACAAAGGGCTAAGGGAACACCCACCTGGGTCCAGGCCATGGCACCTTAGATGGCTGCTACAAATGAACCTGTCCCAAAGTAGGCAGCAACCAGCTGTTGCTGCTTGCAGATGACCTGTTGGGATCTACTCGCCAGGACTGTCCACCCTGTGATCTATCCTAGGGTGGAACATAGATGTCCCTGTTGAGCCATTGCAATAGTTAAAATAGCTAAAAATGTTATTGCCTGCCATGGTGAATTTCTCCTTTTTTTTTTTAAACTATTTTATTGTTATTATAAAGGTAATGTACAGAAGGGTTACAGTTACGTATGTCAGGTAAAGAGTACATTTCTGGGGCTGGGAAGGTGGCTCAGTGGTTGAGCGCTTGCCTTGCAATGCATGAGGCCCTGGGTTCAATTCCTCAGCACCACATAAGCAAAAAGAATAAAACCGGAAGTGGCGCTGTGGCTCAAGTGGTAGAGCGCTAGCGTTGAGCTGAAGAGCTGAGGGACAGTGCCCAGGCCCAGAGTTCAGGCCCCACAACGGGACCCAAAAAAAAAAAAAGAGTACATTTCTTTTTAGACAATGTTACCCCTTCCTTCTCTCCCAGTTTTTCCCTTCCCATCTCCACCCACAAGTTGTATAGTTCATTTTCAATATCGTGTCTAGTGACCACCACTGCTGCCTTTGTTCACCCTTCTGTCCCTCCATTTCTGTGGTGAATTTCTTAAAGGAAGGAAAAAGCGAAGCAACCCTGAACAACTACAACTGATAAATGTATTCAAAACACCTAAAGTCATTCTCTTGGTCGGTGTGTGAAGACACACCTAGAGGCAAAGGTCACAGCTGTGAGTCTTTTTTGCCAGTCTTGGGGTTTGAACTCAGGACTTGGGCACTGTCCCTGAACTTCTTTTGCTTAAGGCTAGCACTCTACCACATGAGCTACAGCTCCACTTCCAGCTTTTCCTGTTTTTATGTGGTACTGAGGAATCGAACCCAGGGCCTCATGCACACAAGGCAAGCACTCTACCACTGAGCCACCTTCCCAGCCCACAGGGGCACATTCTTTAAGGCCTTTTGCCCTCTCATCCAGGCCTCGGATTTGCAGAGTGGCAAGCAGAATCAGCATCTGTCCTAGGCTCTATCCAGTTCTTGTGGCCTTCAGATGGGCCTCCCATGGGGCCATGGAACCTTCTAGAAAGGCTGCTCAAATCAGTGCTTGAGCAAGAGCAGCAGGGTTTGGAGAAGACATCCTTAGCTCAATTGCCACCACCTCTGATGGTGTCCCCTCTTCTCTGTCCCTTGCAGACAGTCGAGCCTGTGGACCAACTGCTTCGAAAAGTGGACCCAGCCAAAGACAGGGAGCTGTGGGTCAGAGAGCACAAAACGGGCAACATTCGCCCCGTGGACATGGAGATCTAGACCTGCCTGCGCAGCCCGGGGGATCCTGCCTGGGAGAGAGGCTGGTGGGGCCCATGGAGAAACGGTGGTGGCTCCTGCTGGGTGGAGCTGCCCTCTTGTCTGTTCTCCAGGGTCCACTGAGGAGAAGGGAAAGAGCTGGTGATTCCAGAAAAGCAACCTGGCCCAATAGGGGTGTGGGGAAGGTGGCAATATATTCCCAGGCCTTGAAGATGGACCCACAGCCCTGCCCTTGTTTCCAAGACTAAGCCTCCCCAACTCCTGCCCTGTGCTTGTCATTCTGAGAACAAACTAAGGCTGGAACTCTGTGGCCCCCAACTCAGCTCCACAGGGGTGGCTGTCCCGTGCTGGTGCTCCTGGATGCCCAATCCTCACCCTCCAACTGGCCCCTTTGTCTCCAGGGCTTTGAAAAACCAGAGAAGTCTTGATCCAGCCAATGTCAGGATCAGAATCGTGGCTAGAAGGCACCATTTCACAGCTCACAGCTCACATCCAGATTTTTTTTTCCAGCCCTCTCCTATTTTCCCATTGCATTCTGGGAGCCTACATCGGGCTTTCCTCGGGTCATGTTTCATCCCCAGGGGTCTTGGGAAGGAGACTTGGCTCCTGTCTTCCCAGATCAAGCCTGCCTGGAAAGGGCGGGATAGGACTACCTCATTCGGCACATCAGCCCAAAGCCAGAGCATGGGTTGAATCCTGGTTCCTACCAGATCAGGCATCAGACCCAAACCCCAATCCACCCATCAGCTCAGCCTGCTAGCCTGCTCAAGAAAGCCTCCTACCCCTGCCCTGGCCCACTACCCTGTCCAGGCTTCAGCCAGCTGGGTAGAGACATCCTAGCTTGCATCAGAGACCAGCAGGCACAGAGGGGCCAGCAAGGATCTATCTGCAGCCATGTCCCCTGCACCCTGAGCTAGCCTGGCCACCGCCCTCCCAGAGATGTCATCAGGCTGGGACTGTCCCCTAAGAGATACAGGTCAGGACACATCATTGTGATTCCCCAGATGACAGGGTTTGGAATGGCTGTTCCTTGTATCAGACTGTCTTAGGACTGCTGCGGTAGGTTGTAAACCATCTCGGGAGTGTCCTGCCACCTGGCCTCCAGCTCCCAGCTCTGTGCTGGGCCCCATGCCTCCTTTCCTCTGCTCATCTTCCCTGAAACGTCCTGAGTCCCATGTAACCAGACATGCTTCTAGCCCTGGGCCCAGCGCCCCCTTCCCCTTCCACCTTTCCCTCAAAAGCAGTTTCTCTACCACATGAGTCTAAAAGTATTAGCCGAGGGGCCAGGCAGAGAGAGGCGACTCCAGGATGTCCCACAGAGAGCAAAGGGGTGGGGAGGCAGATGCTGGCTGCATCCTAAAGCCCCGGGGATCCATCTTTCTTCATCTTTCCCATTGATGACTATGAATTCTGCCCATCCATCCCCCAAGGGGGCAGAATGCTACCAGCACCAGTGTGCGATCTTTCTCTGTCTGACATGTTAATAATGAGTGACTTAATGAATCTTGAACCTTTCTCCACCTTTTCTGTTGAATCAGAATTGCTCTCTCGGGGGTTCCTATTAGAAAGACACCTAACATACTAAAGCAAACTGAGCTTTGTCTCTGATTCTTATTGAGATATCCCCAACCACAGAGACCAGCACCAAGGAAGGCGTTCACTAAAACCAAGGGCGGGGAGCTGCTTGGAGGATCTAGGCTGAGCTCAGACTACCAATATACCGATATACCAGCTACCAATTTTAGGATATTATTTGTTGGTTTCTTTATTTTACAAAGGGTGCTCGTGGTCATTGTAGTATGGCTTTGTGAGCTAATTTATGGATGCTTGCCAAATACTCAAAGCCAGTATGGCTCTGTACTTAATAACACAGCTGTTTTGAGGGCAAAGTGGCAATTGTGATATTGTCTTCTCATTCCTGCTAGAGGGGTCCAGAGCCTTCTGAGCTGCCTGGCATCTTCTGCCTCAGCCTGAGCAGCCTGCGTCTAGACCAGCCCATTCTGAGAACATTCTCTCCTCCTCATCTTCTCCTCGGCTTCTTCACCTAGGCCTTTCTGTTTTACTTTCTTCATTCTCTGGTTCATTCATTGAGCATTCACTTAAGGTCAGGCAATGTGCTAAGAAGACAAGGTACGGCTGGATCATCTGTGAAGCCCACAAACTCTTGATCCATGGAGACTTTCCTTCTCCAAGGAAATCTTGGTAGTTACCTTCACACTCTCTGCAGAAAATTTAGGTGTTCAGGGGTTCTCTTGTGTTGATTCAACTGCATTCATTCATGGGGGGGGAGGAGGCTTAGGCTATGAGAGGATCTGGCTTGGGTTTCTTCAGGACGGGTGAGCATGCGTTGTCCAGGTGGAAAAACAGATGAAGGCCTTCTGTGTGTGCCCACTTGGGAGACCTGCTGCACTTAAGCTTTGTCTGTGGGAGCCTGGTTTTAAATCTCGAAGATGAAAGCATTCAAAGTGAGGTCATTTCCATGACAACTGCTAGGAAGAGCTACTTGTTACCTTTCATTTCCTCTAGTGCTTTTGAGTAAGACTAGCATGCACAGAACAGTGGATGGTGTGCATCACTGTGCTAAGTGTGCCACAGAGACCATTCTGGGTCACACCACCCTTCCTACTTCCACTTGACCACCTCCTGACCTAGGTCTAGAATAGGAGGCTCTGCACTATTCATTCGGACTGATTAAACTGCCAAAGCGAACAGACTGTACAA
Source organism: Dipodomys merriami (assembly GCF_024711535.1). Classification (NCBI taxonomy): domain Eukaryota; kingdom Metazoa; phylum Chordata; class Mammalia; order Rodentia; family Heteromyidae; genus Dipodomys; species Dipodomys merriami. The sequence continues at coordinate 2,784,750 of NW_027203270.1, forward strand.
ATTCATCCCCGGGGATTTGTTTCTATTTCTCTTGTGGACAAACCAGTCAATGACTAGATTTAGTAGATGAGGAACATAAAAAAAAAATCCTGGCTGAGCCAAAGTCCCCTCTTGGAGACACAAGCCATTAAAATTCAAAAGATATCAAAGACCCTGGTTTGTGGAGGTGATTTTACTCCCAGCAGTGAGTGAGCTTTGACAGGGAGAGTTTAGACAGGACTCTGGAGAGCTGTTTGTGCTGTGCAGACAGGGAAAAGCACTTTATAGTTGTTACGTGGAGACAGATGAGCAGCCTGTTGGCTTGGTCATCTTATTCCCATAGTTCTACCCACCCCTGCAAAGTTCACTGCTACCTTCTTTCTCCAGGGTAACTAATATACAATTTGCCACAAGTATTCAGTCAGTGACTTTTGACAAACTTAAGTGGTCTTCTAACCACCACCAAAATCAATACAATATTTCTGTCGGTCCCCCCAGATACCTTGATATCTAAATTGTGGTCGATTCCTTCCTCTTACAGCAACCCTGCCAAGGTTCTGACTCTATAATGCTGCCTTTCCTAGAATGCCATATAAATAGTCACTCTGATATAACCTTTGAATCACTCATGATGTTGTGTGTGTGACAGTAATGTGTTCCCTTCTTTAGGGCTGAGTTGTATTCCATTGCATGGATGGACCATACTGCTTCCTTATTTTAAAAATGAGTCCTTTGAAGATTGTTAAGAGCTCCATCTGATTTGCACAACTGCATCCAACCTACCGTTCTCAGGCTTCTGTGCCCACCAGTGCTCCTTGAGGGGCGAACTTGCCTTTTGGGGCTCATGCTCACTTTGGCCCATGAAGAAAGCACAGATTGGAGAGAAGTAACAGGCAGGGTCTCAGTTGTTCTCCATCACGGCAGGAAAATCAACGCCTTCCTGGGTTCTCCATTCAGTCCCCACTGACTTGGAACTCATGGAGCGCTGCGGAGGTAGCAGGCAAGAGGGGGGGAGCATGGTGAAATGGAGGGGGAGGGTCACAAACAGGCTGACCCATCCCTACATCTATTGTTTTACCTGCCCACTGAGGGCAGGTTCTAGATGATCCCTAGGGGACCCAAAGAGACATTCTGTCTTTTCCCCTCGTTTCTCCCTTGTATTCTATGCAGGGCAAATCCAGGTGGCATCTGCACAGTTGTGCAGTTACCCAAAAATCTTTCTAACCAGACACTTCTTCATGTAGACCCAAAGGGAGCCAGAGTTTCCTGAGTTAAAAATAAGGTAGTTCCTCCTAGGGCCTCTACCCCCCCCCCACACACACACAAATAAAAGTTGTTGTCTTTTAGGTCTATGTCCCAAGAGCCAAGTCAGGGTTAAAAAGAGAGCCACCACACACAGGTCTTGCTCCTGGCTTGTGTCTGTTCTCTACGAAGTGATAGCAAGAGATAGAACCAAACCAGCAAAGGCCAAGCCAGACTGTGGTATGACCCCCTCCCCCACAGTACCCATCCCTCCAACCTGGGTGTCGATCCTCATCACCTGCTCCATGCAAGAGCAGCAGGGAACCTGGATTCGAACCCAAGTGGACATCAGGGGCCCAGAAGTCAGAGTTCCTGGGATCATGGTAACAGCTAGGGCTGCTGCCTAAACTCTTACAGGGCTGAATTGAGCCTGGGAGCACTCTCCAAACTCCCCTATCCTCCTCCCATCAGTTCTATTAGGGCTTGCTTGCAAGGAGAGACCAAAGCCTGCTGCAGGAGAGAAAGCAAGAGGGGATCTGGGACTGAACTGCTGCTCCTGGGCTGGGAAATGCATTGGGTTGGGGAAGGGGGACTGGCACTAACACTCTCTTTCTCTGAGTCTTTTCTCTGGTCTTTTGTGTTTGAAGGCCAGTGTCTGGTGGGATGTGAAGGGTGGTGCCCACACCCTGTCCATCTCCCCATTGCCCTGTCCCCTAGCCCCATCTCTATCCGTGCCCTCTGTGCGCTCGCTTGTCCAGTGCAGCCTCTTCCCTCTCTGAAGCTTCTTCACCAGATGTTCTGGGGACCAGAGACAGACAAGGGACACTAGCCAGCATCTCTCCCTTCCTGAGGCAGAAGATGGCCACATATCTCCCCTTCGTAAGATACAACAAGCACACCCATAAACCCTCTGGAAGTGGAATTTTTTTTTTCTAACAAAATAAACCCGCTTGTTTGGTTTCTTTTCTGTAACTTTTGCTAAATACTTTATACATTTTTTTTTTTTTCTGGTCGTGTTCTCTAGCGGTGGGTGGTGTCTCCTTGGCAGTATTCCTCAGCCTGGTATGAATGTGTTTATTCCATGTTGTAGCTCCTCCCACCCTCGGACTGCCTCCACCACTAAATCAAACCCATGTAATATAATTTATAAGTAACACTGTTGAAACTCTGACTCCCTCCATGGGGGCTGCAGCCCCCTTCCCCTCTACCCCTCATAATAGCATTTGTGTGTATTAATGCGAAAGAATTAAATGTTTCAAGAGTTTAAATTTTGAAGGTATTTGCTATAGATAATTGTCCTATGTTATTATAAAGCATTTTCAGGAAGTTCAATGCTCTTTTTTCCTTATTTTTTTTCTCTCATCTCTGTGTACACTTGAGATGCTTAGATTTAACCCATGTAAAACAAACTGTCCAGAGACACTGGGTCCCCCAGGGCTACCCTCCTTCCTAGAGGGCTGCACGCATGAACTTTGCACTCTTCCCTTCCTCACCCCCACCCCACCTCCACTGGGGTTCCCAGATCTGGTATCTGCTTGGTAACCTAAGTGGAGGGGCAAAAGATACCTAATCATTGATGCCCACTGCTGGCCCCAGCTCTGTTCCCTCTGGTGTCTTCCTGTCTCTTTAGGTCCCTGGGGCTACTGGTTATTGTGTCTGTTCTTAGTCATCCATTTGTTTATTCAGTCAACAATCATTGAGTGTCTACTGTATGCCACATACTGCTCTGGGCACTTGGAGCATATCAGTGACCAGAACAGAGCCCTGCCACCATGCAGCTAGAATTCTAACAGGGAGAGAAGGCCAGCATTGTATTCTTGGTGCAGAAGATGCCAGACACGTAGAAAATGAGGAATAGGGAAGGGGAAAGAGGGAAATTGAAATAGCAACCAGGGTGATTGGAACGGCCCACAGGGTTGAGAACATGACATCTGCTTGGTAGAGACATTGGTCTCTAAAGGAAGAATGCTCCAGGCAGAAAGGGGAAAAAAGCCAGAATAAATGTCTGAGGCCAGTGTGGCTGGAGTGGAGGGAGTAAGAAGGACAGAGCAGGTATGCTTGGGGAAATAGAGACAAGGTAGGGTGGAACATCCCTCTAGGGGACACTGGTGTCCCTGGGCACAATGCAGCATGTGACATTCTTGTAGATAAGGGCAGAGGAAGGGAAAGCTCAAATGCTCTCAGCAGGAAGTGCTCTGGAGTACCACAGGAGAGGAGATGGGGTCAGGTCCTCTCCTGGGGGGAACAAGATGGTGTCTTGATGGGTGGGAAGTGGGTTTGGCAGAAAGACAAGTGAGATCTAGGATCTCCTTCCCGGTAGCCCAAAGGCTCAGTGGCCATTTGTCACAATGAGATTGGACATGGGGAGGGGAGGAGAGCATCTTTCCCTTTTCTGTGTCCCCCACCATTCCTCTCTACTATCTCAGTGCAGACTTCCCAAAGGCAATCTTGGAGAACCACCTGGTCCTTAGCCCAACACAAGGAAGGTGGAGGGGTGGGCTTGAGTGTCTGAGCCCAGAACTTCCAACCCTTAGCTCCCACCTAAGGGATGGCATAACCAGTCTCTGGAAAGCATGTGCTGTGTTCAGTCAAGGTAGGATCAATGTGGGAGAGACACAAATGGCCTTCTTACCCACAGCCAGTGGTCTTTGCAAGAGGGGGGTAATACCAAGTGAGTTTATGGCCCCAGGGCAGACTTAACAAATCCATTCACCATCTATCATCTCCAACAACTTGTTTGGCTAAGAAGCCGAAGTTCTCCGTCTATCAAGAAGATGTTTATTCAGGTTTTCAAACAAACCTCTAGGACATTCTCAGCATCAACACAGCTGCCTGCAAGTCCCCTTCCCAGGTCCCAGTCCACAGGGGGCCTCTGGGCACAGCAACCTAAAGAATGTGACTGCACACAAAATCTGCTCTGGCTGCTTCCTCCTCAGCCTTGAAAAAAGACAGAAACACCTGGGGACTCTGGTAGACTTCCCCCAAGATCCAGGGCAGGTTTCTCCTTCCCCAGGACCTCCCCTGTGGCTATGGTGGCCCCTGGCCCTCACCAATAGAAATGGAACCTCTGGCATCTTTGTTCCAGCCCCTGCTGAAGAAAGAGGCCGCACTGAAAGCTCAAAATGAACATGGGCAGGTCTAGGCTCTCCTCTACAAGGCTTTGCCTTGTAGCAACCTGGGACCCAGGGATGGAGCCTCAGTTTCCTCACCTGTGCTGTCAGCCTTGCATCGTGTGCAGACTTGATGAGCACAGACCAACGACAGTGGGAGAGCTTCTAGTTGCCTCCTCTCAGGTCTTAGAACAAAGGCACCAGGCCCTCTGGCCTCCCTCTCCTCCCACTGTCCCCCAAGGATGCATCAGGAAACATGGATGCTTTATAAGTCAGGGTGGGTGAGTTCGTTTTTCGAGTTTGGTGACTGTCCCATTTCTAGTTACTCTTGAAAATAAATGTCTGATGCAGGACCATGAAAGAAGAGAAAGTACTCCTATTAAGAAATAATACTCCCTCCCAAATTACAGAAAAAGTTTTGACTCTCTCTCCCCCCCCCCCGTCTGTCTCCGTCTCTTGTCTCTCTGTCTCTGTCTCTGTCTCTCTGCTCTCTCTGTCTCTCCCTGTCTCTCTGTCTCTCTCTGTCTCTGTCTCTCTGTGTCTCTCTCTGTCTGTGTGTGTGTCTCTCTCTCTCTCTCTCTCTCTCTCTCTCTCTCACACACACACACACACACACACACACACACACACACACACACACCTAAACTATAAAGTTTCCTGAGAAACATCAGGTGGTATCTTGGCAGGGTTGAGTCAGCACTCTGATGTGTGACCTTCTAGATCCTTCCTGAGCAATGCCAAGGTGAGTTCTATGGTTTGGATAAAAAGGTCCCTCAAAGCCCATGTGTTGAATGGCTAGTCCTAGGCCATGGTGGTACCTTTAAGAGGTGGAGTCTAATGGCAGGAAGTTATGTCATTGGGGACATGCCCTTACAGGGGATATTGGGTCTGGCCCCTTCCTGTCTCTCAGTCTCTCTAGCTCTCCCTCTCTCCCTCTCTTTCCCTTGCTCCCCTCCCCCTTCCTAGCTGCCTTGACATGAGAAGCATCCTCTATCACTGGCTCCTACCATGGTATGCTGCCTCACCACAGGCCCAAAAGCAATGGGGACAATCATCCACGGACTGCATCTTCCAAAGCTATGAGCCAAAACAAAACTTTCCTCTTTTTAAATTTATTTCCAGTTGGAATTTTGTCACAGTGACAAAAAGCTGACTAACACAGTGGGCCTGCCGAGTGACTTTCTCTTGCTCTCCCCACCAGTATCCTTTTAGGAAACAGGATCCAAACCCCACTTCCCTGCCTGGAGACTTTGGGGCTTTGTTCTTCAAGATCCTCATCCCTAGCAAAGAGGAGATAGCACTCCCATCCTGGAGGGCAATGTTGAGTTCCTCCAGCTTACTGTTTATCTGTCCACTCACTGAGCAAATATGTACTATTGGGAATTGGCTCCCAGCATCCTGCCATGCTGCCAAGAGACAAACCTGCAGGCTGAAGCTGAGCCACTGGTATATCATGTTTGGCCCACTATTAATTAATTGACAAAGTTTAAAAGTTTTAAGTTACATTTGAAAACTTGATTTATTTTTTTTGGGGGGGGGGGTCCAGTTGTGGGGCCTGAACTCTGGGCCTGGGCACTGTCCCTCAGCTCTTCAGCTTAAGGCTAGCTCCCTACCACTTGAGCCACAGTGCCACTTCCGGCTTTTTTCTTTTTTGCTTATGTGGTGCTGAGGAATCGAACCCAGGGCCTCGTGCATGCAAAGCAAGCGCTCTACCACTGAGCCACCTTCCCAGCCCCTGAAAACTTGATTTCTATTGGGTAATTTTTTTTAAAGTCTTGCAACACTGTTCTGACCACATAAAGGAAAAACAAACTCAAATCCAGCTTCCCTTCTTCCTGTCCAATCAAAATACAGGGCACTTCCGTGACCCCAAAAGGTATGGAGGCTTCTCCCCACCAGCAGCACAGACACCACTCTGAGGAAGAGGCCAGCAATGCTGTGATCCAATTCGGTTCTGATCCTGTCCATTTGGAGACAGCATCAGAACCCCTCTGCTAATCTGAGGGCTCAGCCCCCAAGACACTGCCAACTTCCAAAACAATCACATGCCCAGACCTCTGGAAGCTCTGACTGGGTGCAAACAGGGATTCCCACTTGAGGCCATTTCCTCATTTACTATAAAGAATCTCTACCCCCACCCCTGCTTCTATCCTTTCCTTTTCCTTTTCCTTTTCCTTCCTTCCTTCCTTCCTTTCTTCCTTCCTTCCCTCCTTCCCTCCCTCCCTCCCTCCCTCCCTCCCCCCCTCTTTCTTTCTTGATTTCTCTTTTCTCTTGCCAGTATTGGGGCTTGAATTCATGGCCTGAGCTCTGCCCCTTAGCTTTTTTGCTCAATGCTGTCGTTCTTCCACTTGAGCCACAGTTCATCTAGGTTTTGGGGGGTTTTTTTAAGGTGTTTTTTTTTTTTGGTGATTAATTGGAGATGAGACTCCCAGAGACTTAACTGCCCAGGCTAGTTTCAAACTACAACCTTCAGATCTCAGCCTCCTGTGTAGCTAGGATTTCAGGCATGAAGGATATTTCAGGGGACACAAAGAAGCCACCTGATGAAGAGATGCACAGAGGCTGGCCTGGAAGAACCCAATCATAGATCTCACAGTTTGCGAATTTGGCATATGCCGCCCTCTTGGCCTCCCTCACTTTCCTACATGCCTCCATGTGTCTACCTTTGGGGTTTACATGGAGATTGCATTTGCCTACCGGGTAGGGAAACCTAACAAGGCTATTTCTTCCAGGCAGCATCACCCCCCATTCTGAATTGGGAGTCTCCATGTTTGTCTACAATAAAAAAAGGTAGGTCAGAGAATCCCTTACGGTCAGCTCTAAGACAGAAAGGCAGACAAAGATTAAGATCTGTTTTTAGCTCCTATGACCTGCCTTGCTGATGAGCACATCTAGTTTCTAGACCCAACCTGAGGAAGAAAAAGAAACAGATAACAGGAGGGCAGGTCAGAGAGAGACGTGGATTTCTGAGACTTAAAGCACCCCAACATTGTTCTAGTCCTTTTGGGAAATAACAAGAGCTTTAAGAGTTCTGAGCCAGGAATCACAGACAAAACTTCCAAAATACTCATTACACCCTCACAAATGGCCACATCCATTGGCAACCCCCTCCAGTGGACTCAGGTCTCATTCCCCATTGCCTCCCCAGGCCACCTGCTTCCCTCACTGGCCCCTCCTTGTAGGCAGTTTACTTTTTGGTCCTTTGTGACTGATGACTACTAACAATAAAATAATACAAATGCACATGACTTACAATGGGGTTACATCCTGACAAAACCTTGTAAGCTGAAGCTACTGGAACTCAAAATGTGTTTGGAGACTGGGCACTGGTGCTCATGCCTGTAGTTCTAGCACTAGGGAGGCTGAGATTGAGGAGGTCATGGTTGCTAGCCAGCCCAGGCAGAAAATTCCTCAAGATTCTACCTCCAAGGAGGTAAGGGGACATGCTGGCCTGTTCCAGTGATCCCAGACATGAAAGGAAGCCTGAAATAGGTGGACTGTGGAGTAAGTCGATTTTCACTGGGGCCAGTGAAAATCATTAGCCTAACAAATACGAGGCCCAGATTTCAAAACCTGCAAAACCACCCTAAAAGTGCATTTAGAGACCAGGGATATTAACACATACTTGTACTCCCAAATACTTGGGAGGCAAGTACCAAATGGCAAGTACAGTGGTTTACATCTCTAATTCCAACTACATGGGCAGCATAAATAGAAGGGTTTTAGTCATAGCCTAGCCATAAGCAGAAGCTTAAAACCTTATCTGAGAGATATGGAAAGCAAAAAGAGGAACTGAGGAGAGTGGATCAAGTGGTAGTATGCCCATCTAGTAAGTATGATGCACTGAGTTTAAATCCCAGTACCACCAAAGAAAAGGCTTCACTTGGTTCAGCTAACTTTCAGAGCATCCTAACATAACATCACCCACCCAAAATGTGCTCAGAACACACGTCAGCATACAGTTCAGATGGGCAAAGACCTCTGGCACAAACCTGTACTATGATAATGTGCTGCATGGTTCATGTGATTTATTGAATACAGTATTGACCATGAGAAACAGACGGTCTTAGGGGCTGCCTTCCACCCCCATCATCAGGTCCAAAAGCTGTTCATGAACCTTCATGAAGTCAGAGTCCGATGTTTACCATTCATTGTATGCCAGATTTAATTTTGTATGTGTGTGTGTGTGTGTGTGTGTGTGTGTGTGTGTGTGTGTGTGTGTGTACACACATGTGTGAGGCATTACTAGGGCTTAAACTCAGAGTTTTGTGCTATCACTTGGCTTTTCTTCTCAAGGCTGGCACTCTAATATTTGAGCCACACGCTCACTTCCGGCTTTTTGCTGGTTAATCAGAGCTAAAGGTCACACAGACTTTTCTGCCCTGGCTGACTTCAAACTACCTGAGATCTCAGCCTCCCAAGTAAATACAATTACAGGTGTGAACCACTGGTGCCTAGCAGGTTTGAACCATTCAAAGCAGATTACACTAGTTGACTTAGTGAACTGTGCCCATTCGCTAAGCAAATATTAACTGAGGGCAACTGAGAAGTAACTGAACATGACCCCTTCCTTCTTGGAGCACAGTTTGGAACGTGGTGGTAGCAAGGCTGAGTGGGGAGTGGGGTTATGCTGTTGTACATAGAGTCATCGGTCAGCACAGGCCTTGCTGAGAATGGGACATTTCAGCCAAGATGGGACTGAAGTAAGGGATTAGGAAAGTGTAAGGGCAGAGAGAGGTTAAGAAACCTGCCTTGTCTGGCACCCGTGTCTCATGCCTGTAATCCTAGCTACTCAAAGGCTGAGACCTGAGGATTGAGGTTCAAAACCAGCCCAAGCAGAAAAGTCTGTAAGAATCCTATCTCCAATTAACCAGCAAAAAAACAGAAGTGAAATTGTGGCTCAGACGGTACAGTGCCATTCTTTTCTTCCTTCCTTCCTTCCTTCCTTCCTTCCTTCCTTCCTTCCTTCCCTTCCCTTCCTTCCTTCCCTCCTTTCTTCCTTTCTTCCTTTCTTCCTTTCTTTCTTCTGACAATCGTAGGGCTGGAACTCAGGGCCTGAGCTTTTCTGCTCCAGGCTACCACTCCACCACTTTGAGCCACAGTTCCACTTCTAGTTTTCTGGTGGTTAGTTGGAGGTAAGAGTCTCACGAACTTTTCTGCTTGGTCTGACTTTGAACCAGGATCCTCAGATCTCTGCCTCCTAAGTAGCTAGGATTACAGGCATAAGTCACCAGAGCTGGGCTAGGGTGCCATTAAAAAGCTAAAGAAGAGTGCCCAGGCCTTGAGTTCAAGCCTCACTATGGGTACAAAAAGCAAAAAAGTGGAGGGGAGGGGAGGGAAGAGAGCTGAGGGAAGGAGAAGGGGAAGGGGAAAGGGAGGGAGAAGGGGAAGGAAAAGGGAAAGGAAAAGGGAAAGGAAGGGAAGGGAAGGGAAGGGAAGGGAAGGGAAGGGAAGGGAAGGGAAGGGAAGGGAAGGGAAGGGAAGGGAAGGGAAGGGAAGGGAAGGGAAGGGAAGGGAAGGGAAGGGAAGGGAAGGGAAGGGAAGGGAAGGGAAGGTTCTCACTGCTAGGTAGTTGGCAAAGCTGAAATTGTCACCCAGCTGTCTGGGAGCCTAGGCTCCTAAGCCCTGCATTAAGAGGCTCCATTCCTGCTCACAGTGGAGCACACCCAGAGACCATAACTGTGCCTGGAGGGCTGGCCAGGAGTCCTGGGGAGGAGACCCTGGGTCTCCCTTTTCTCCTGCCTTTCTTTGCACAGGCCTTTCTTTGAAGTGATGGGCAGCTCCCAGCTCTTTATTTTAATCTCCTGAGGGTTCTGGGCGGAGGCCCCTCCCCATCCAGGGACGGGGAGGAACCAGCTGCAAATCCCTATAATCTGCTAAGGGACCCCACTGTCCATCCCAGGGCAGCTCAGTGCTGCAAGTGACCAGGGAGCCCACAGGTGCCTCTGCCCGCATTTGCCCACCCGCCTTCACCATGGGGAACAGCAAGAGCGGGGCCCTGTCCAAGGAGATCCTGGAGGAGCTTCAGCTCAACACCAAGTTCACCGAGGAGGAGCTGAGCGCCTGGTACCAGTCCTTCCTGAAGGAGTGCCCCAGCGGCCGCATCACACGCCAGGAGTTTCAGAGCATCTATGCCAAGTTCTTTCCCGACGCCGACCCCAAGGCCTACGCCCAGCACGTGTTCCGCAGCTTCGATGCCAACAGCGATGGCACGCTGGACTTCAAAGAGTATGTCATCGCGCTGCACATGACCACGGCGGGCAAGCCCACGCAGAAGCTCGAGTGGGCCTTCTCCCTGTACGACGTGGATGGCAACGGAGCCATCAGCAAGAACGAAGTGCTGGAGATTGTCATGGTGGGTCTCTGCACCCCTCCCCCTGCGCCCCTTTCCACTCCTGCCTCGACCTCCCCCTCCCTGCGTGGGACACCCTTCCGTGGAGAGCGTGGATGGGAGGGACACCTGCCTGTGTGAGGAGGAGGGGCTGTGTAAGGATCAAGGGAGCAGAGGGGCATTCCTGAGACCTTAAGGCTTCCTAAAGAACAACTTGAGTGTGGCTAGAAGGTTTTGAGTTTCTTTCTTCCCTCCCTTCTTTCCTTCTCCCCTTCACATTCCATCTCTCCTCCCTTTCCTCTCCTTTCTCTCCTTTTTCCATCTTCTTCTCCTCCCCCACCCCTCCCCACACTTTCTTTTGGTACCAGGTCTAGAGCTTGCACTGAAGGCCTAGACACTGTTCCTGAGCTTTTCTTTCTTTCTTTATTTTTCTGAAAGCTTGGGCTCTAACACTTGAGTCACACCTCCATTTTCAGCTTTTTGGTGGTTACTTGGAGATAAGAGTCTCATAGGGTTTCCTGCTGAGGCTGATTTTGAACTATGATCCTCAGGTCTCGTCCCACTGAGTAGCTAGGATTACCGTTGTGAACCACTGGCACCATTGCTTCCTTCTTTCTTCCTTCCTCTCTTCCTCCTTCCCTCACTCCACTCCTCCCTTCCTACTTTCTTCCACCTTCCCTCCTCTCCCCTCTCCTCCCTTTCCCTTCCTCCTTTTCTTTGTTCCTTTGCTTCCCGCTCCCCTCCCCCTCCTTTTCCTTTCCCTTCTCTTCTCTTCTCTCCTTTCCTCTCTTCATTAATATATCCTTCAAAACTTTCAGCAGTCCACATTCAATTGAAACACATAGCATGTCTCAAACCTGAAACAGAAAGAGGTCCCAGCTGGCGGAGGGAGGAGAGGAATGTAGATTCTGGCCCTCACACAACGATCACCGCACCCTACATCTGGGCTTTTCAGGTCACGGGCTCTAGATGAGGCTCTAGAACCATGCCCACAGTGTCCTCAGCCTCCTCCCCGCTCCTTACCTGAAGCTTCCTAAGTCAGATCATTTGTTCTGAATATTTTAGGTTATCTTTTTCTTGCCCTGGTCCTGGGGCTTGAATGAACTTAGGTCCTGGAGCTCTCACTTGGCTTTTCCAATCAAGGCTGGTGTTCTACCAATTGAGCCACATCTCCACATTCGGCTTTTTGGTGGTTAATTGCAGATAAGAGTCTTTTGGATTTGTCTACCCCAGACTGGCTTTGAACTGCAATCCTCAGACCTCAGCCTCTTGAGTAGCTAGGATGACAAGTAGGAGCTGCCAGTGTCTGGCTTAGTTTATGTATCTTTAAAATAGTTTTTGGTCTAACATGTAAGGGATCCATGCAATGTAGAAAGAGTCAGGGAGAAAATAAAATCACCTTCAATTCCTACATCCACAGAAAAATACAATTACCACATCTTTCCAGTCTGGTGTCCATGTAGTTTTTAAACAACTCTGGGTTTACATATTTGCATCATTTTCCCAGCCTTTTTTTTTACTTAGTAACTCTCTCATCATGAGTATGAAATATCATTACACATTCTTCCAAGAACATTTTTGTTTTGTGTTTTGCAGTGGAGTCTCACTATGTAGCCAGGCTAGGCCCAAATTCTAATCCTTTCGCTTCAGTGTCCTAAGTAGCTGAGATTGCAGGTGCGTGCCACCATGACTGGTTTAAAAATATTTTTAAGAGCTACTTAAAATTCTATCCTATGAGATTGAGCATGGTGGCTCATGCCTGTAATCCTAGCTACTCTAGAGACAGAGAGTGAGAAGATTGTCTAGGCAGTCAGGGTAAAAAGTTCACAGGAACTTGTCTCAACTAATCAAAGTTGGGTGTGGTGGTGCACATCTGCTCTACTGGCTAGGGAAGTGTAAATAGGAGAATCAGAGTCCAGGCTGGCCTGGACATAAATGGGCTGGATGGAGATACCTTATTAGAAAAATATAACTAAGAAAGAGCTGAAGGCATGGGTCAAGTGATGAAGTGCTTTTCTAATAAGCACAACGTCCTGAGTTCAAACACAAGTACTGCCACAAAAAAACAATCATACTATGGAAATGTTATAAAGTTATTAAAACATTTCTAGACTTTTACACATTAAGCGTTTCACTTTTCTATTCTAGCATGTACAGTTTCCTGGTTTTGAGATCTCCTTACTGGTTTTAAACCACATGCCACTTGTTTTATTCTTAAAATTCCATCCCTATTAGAAATGAATATTTTTCTTCATATTTTATATACTGTTGTGTGAATTTGCAATCATGGTTTTATTAGTGGAATTCTTCCCCCCCCCTTATTAGGAGAAATCATAAATAAAATAGCCAAGCATGCAACTGGAGGTCATCCTGAGAGGTCAGCTTGGGTGCCTGCTAAGGGAAAAATGGGTATCAACCTCTCAGTCTCAGTACAGATTGCAGAACAAGCTCCTCCCAATTGGTGGTGGGCTGTCTGGGTGGTAGGGCATGGGACCTAAATGGGTGCAAGGCCCTGCAGAGGCATAGGAGTTGGTGCTCTGCCAGGAAGAAGGGGAAGGAGAAAAGAGGGATGAGAGGAAAGGAAGAAAGAAGGGAGGAATGGGGACTAATGGTTGAGACTGTGCCAGGTAGCAACAAGTCCCTGCTGATCACAAAGTCATGAAGCAGGACCCTGGTGTGGAAGTCAGAAATAATGAGTTCTAGTCCCAGTTCTGACATTGCAATGTGGCTATGGAAAAAAAGTTTATATTTTCCCTGGGCTCAGGGTGAGGCTTTGTTGATTTCTGTGGCCTTTCCCAGGATCTTCGAGATCTGCCTGCCACATACACACACCCCCATTAGAAGTAAGATGGGACAGGCAGCCAGCCACACACAACATTAGACATCATGCCTGTTTATCCTGCTTGGCTTGTAGTGCAGGACTGACTGGAACTTGGGGAGCCAACTCTGGAGGGGGGGGATGCTGCCAAGCCAGGCTGCTGCCTTGAACCACTGGCACTGACTTCCTGGTCAGCATTTCTCTCCTACCATCAGTGGTCTGAGAGGGCTCTCCTCAAAGCTATTGATCTTCTAGGACTGCAAGCTCATTTCCCAGGCATTACTGGTTCTACCTGATCTGTTCCAGGGTATCTCCAGGGAGGCAGAGGCACTGAACAGAAACAAGTAGCCTCCCAACAACCATGCCAGCACAGCAGCCAGCCTGCATCTTGAGCCTGCTCAGCACTGTGACCTTGGTCCTAGGCTTGGCTGGCCCTGGTGTTACTGATCCAATTAAATTCCAACCACATGGAACTGGAAGAGCACATCAAGCCCACTTCATCTCCTGCTTTGATGTCTCAGTTCTAGAGGCACTGTGGATTTTTCCCTCCATCCACCTGGTTTCTTGATTAGAGAGAGGAGAGAGTGGTAGGAAGGAGTCCTAAGCCCAAAGCTCAGCTGGATCCCTCTATAGGATAAATGTGGGCGTACGGTACCCTTGGAAGATCTCAGAAAGTCTCATGGATCTCTCTCTCCCCTTCTCTAGCCTCACCCAGTATTGTCTAGCAGCAAAACGGGCAGATGCCTCTGTAACATACAATATAGGTTCTAAGGGGGAAAACCTGCCTAGGTTAGAATCTGCTTGCCACTGGATAACTCTGGCCATGTCTCAGTGTAAAAATGCTTAGAAAAAAATTGTTCTGAAGAAATATTAGCCATTATGAACTAAGTTTTCAGTCTTGCTGGGGAGCTAAGATTAAGTACTACCTGGGCCTAAAGAAGCCATTTGGTGCTCTAAAACCTGGGAACTGTAGGGTCTGTGGTACTATATAACCTCAGGACTGCTGTGGTTATCATCACTGGCAGGTTTTCTTTTCTTTTTCCTCTTTTTAAATAAAGGAATTATAGCCAGGTATGGTGGCGCATTCCTATAATCTCAGAACGAGGAATCCTGAGGTTTTAGGAATGTCAGTTCAAGATCAGCCTCTTTGGATAGCATCTACATTATCAGAAAATCCCACCGGTACAGAAAAGTATTCAGTAAGAAGCCCTTTTCACTTTTCCTCACATTCCCTATCCCTTACAAGAACTTCAAAGATCACAGATGCCCCAGCCCTGGCCCAGGAGTTTTGGTTCAGTGGAAAGGTAGACCTGGATCTTTGTATTTGGACCATTACGTTAAAGGATGACTGCTCTTCCAGTGAGTATTTGAACACTAAAGAGGGAATCTGTGTTGGGGGTGATCAAAAACATCCTCAATATGTTTTTAGTGGTTATACTGATTTGCATTTCCACCAACAGTGTAACTGGGACACCTTTTGTTCCATACCCTCTCCCCCACACTTATCACATGCGTGTGTGTGTGTGTGTGTGTGTGTGTGTGTGTGTGTCTGTCTGTCTGTCTGTCTGTCTGTCTGTCTGTCTGTCTGTCTTTGTGTCTGTGTTCCCAGGGATCAAGCCTGGGACCTTGCACATACTAACAAGTGTTATACTCCTGAATTCTACCCCCAACCCCATCCATCTCTTGTGTGTGTGTGTATGTGTTTTTTTTTTAATAACAACCTATTATTTTAGTGTTTTTGGTAAGGGGATACCTTATCGCAGTTGGCTTGTTTTTGTATTGCTAGTACTGGGGCTTGAACTCAAGGCCTGGGTACTCTCTCTTAGCATTTTCTGTTCAAGAATAATCCTCTATCATTTGAGCCACAGCTCTACTTATGATGGCTAATGGGTGATAATAGTCTCATGGACTTTACTGCGTAAGCTGGCTTTGGACCACAATCCTCAGATCTCAGCCTCCTGAGTAGCCAGGATTACAGCCGTGAGCCACTAATGTCCAGCTTCATTGTGGTTTTGATTCATCACGTCAAGCAACTTTGCATATATTTGTGGGCCATTTAAGATGTTTTCCTTGGAGAAATGACTATCCAGGTCCTTGGTCCATTTTTAAAAATGTGATCATTTGCTCGTTTGCTGTTGCTTTTATATTTTGGATATTAATTCCCTTCTCAGAGAGACAGTTTGCAAATATTTCCTCCCATTAGGTCCATTGCCTTTTCATTTTGCTTTTTTCTTTGCAAATCAAAACTTCCTATATGTAATATAACCCCACTTGTCACCTTGACTTCCGGGGTCACGGCCAAGTAAATAAAAATCATTGTCAAGACCAATGCCAGGAAGTTTTGCTCCTATGTTTTCTGCTAGGGGTGTATATCGTTGTATCCTAGGTGTACAGGGATTTTTGTGTATGGCATAAGGGCCTGAGCTAACCCAGAAATGTCATCTCCTTCCTCTCCTTTGAACAAATTCTCTCTCTTGTTCTGGTACAGGCTATTTTCAAAATGATCAACCCTGAGGATGTGAAACACCTTCCAGATGATGAAAATACCCCTGAAAAGCGGGCTGAGAAGATTTGGACGTTCTTTGGAAAGAAAGATGATGGTGAATTCCTTTTTTTTTTTTTAATTTTCAGCCTAGGGATCCCAGCAAGATTTCTTCTTCTGAATTACAGCACTCAGACAGCACTGGGGTCATTGCTCACGACCAGGGCTGTCTGTGGGGGCTGGGGGAGGGAGGAATGACCAGAAAACCTACCGCCCTAAAGCCAACACAGTGGCCTCACACCCCATCACTGACAAAACTCATGGGCCACATGGGGTTCCTTGTGGAAAAGAAAGGCCCTAAATTAGGAGTGCTTTTGATGGAAAACATCTTTTGTTTTCGTAAAAATGATCTACTTGTTTAAGGGAGAGTAAAATGTAAAATCAATAAATTCATTAGCTACTTGTACTCAAATGACAGGCTCAGAGAAAGTATAAACCACTTTCTCTTTAAATGAGAGTCTATTTTCTAGACACTCCAGGGAAGTTGTTTTAACACATACTTCTCTTCACAACAAGATCAAGACTACAGTTCAGCTTAGCCATCCTTGAACATTCAGCCCTAATAACTGGAATCTCAGTGTGTCTGAACACTAGGGAGTTCGTTTGGATCCTCCAAGATGCTCCACAAACATGAATTTGATTTAAACTACATTGCTAGGGATTTGTTGGGAGGAAGACCATACAAGGAAATGGGGAGGTATCTAAAGGAGACTGGGAAAACCATTAGACTAATATTCAGATCTACCCTCCCCCCCATCCCCCCACCCCGTTAGGGAGAAAGGAAAAAGAGGGAGGGTTGGGTAAGGGATGTCTAGATTGAGATAGGCCGTGGTGGTTCACACCTGTAATCTTAGCTACTTGAAAGCTGAGAATAGGAGAATCATGGTTCAAGGTCAGCCCCAGTACAAAAATTTGTAAGAAAGCCGGGCGCTGGTGGCTCACGCCTGTAATCCTAGCTACTCAGGAGGCTGAGATCTGAGGATCACGGTTCAAAGCCAGCCCGGGCAGGAGAGACTGTGAGACTCCTATCTCCAATAAACCACCAGAAAACTGGAAGTGGCACTGTAGCTCAAGTGGTAGAGCGCTCGCCTTGAACTGAAGAGCTGAGGGACAGCGCCCAGGCCCAGAGTTCAAGTCCCACAACCGACAAAAAAAAAAAAAAAATTGTAAGAGTTCTCAATTCACAATTGGATGTGTAGTGGTGATGTGCACCTGTCATCCTAGCTTTGTAGAATGACAGGGGAGAGATTGGGAGGATCACAGTTTCAGGCTGCTTCAGAAAGCCTAAAACAGGCAGATCATAGACCTCACCCACGTATGAGCAGGAAGCAAGATCCTATCACAATAATAACCAATACAAAAAGGGCTGGAGGAAGCCAGGTGCCAGTGGCTCACACTTGTAATCCTAGTTACTAAGGGGTCTGAGATCAGAGACTCAGGGTTCAAAGCCAGCCCAGGCAGGGAAATCCATGAGACTCTTATCTTCAATTAATCACAAAAGACTGGAAGTGGGGCTGTGGTTCCAGTGATAGAATGCTAACCTTGAGCATAAAAATGTCAGGCACACTGCCCAGGCCAGAGTTCAAGTCCCAAGTCCAGCAAGAAAAAATAAATTAGAAGGCTGGAGGAAGGTAGAAGTTTAGTAGTTAGAGTTCCTGCCTAGAAAGCATGAGGCCCTGTGTCCAAACCCCAGTACCTCCAAAAAAGAAAAAGAAAAGAAAAAAGATGTTTATACTGCAATGATGTTCTAGGACAGTGTTGGCAAAGCTGGGGGCAAGGGAGGTGGAGGGGGAAGGGTACCCAGTGAACCTTCTCTGCTCTGCTCATTGGCTGGAAGCTACCCAGGAGAATTGTGGGCTTACGCTGAAAGCAATGATGTATTCCAGAGCTCATCAGATGAGGCTTATGAGCCTGTTGGTCCATGGAAAGATGTACCAGAGAACTTGGGGTCAGGCAGGGACCACAAGCTCATAGGCCAAGCAGCCAGAATGATGAAAAATGAGAACCGTGGAAAGTGATTGCTCTAAGTGATGGTGACTGATAAATAGTCATATGGATATGGCTTCCAGCATTTTCTGTGTGGAAATACAGAGCCTGTTTGGTGCCATATCATCTGATTTCCTTTTTGCTGGTTCTAAGGCTTGAACTCAGGACCTGGGCTCTTTCCTTGAGCTTCTTTTGCTCTATGCTAGCACTCTACCACTTGAGCCACAGCTCCACTTCCTTCCTATCACTTTGCTTTTTTAAAGAGAAGACAGCACCCAAGTCATGGACAATCAGAAGTGTCTCATTTAATAAAGCACAGCATGGCCAGACATATCTGAGGAGCCAGCATGGCCCCCCTGGGATACTGTCCCACCAGTATTCAAGAAGAAAGCCCCCAAATAGGACAGCAAATCAGGACAGACAGAGATGATGGGCTGTTCTGACCAAGTCAGGGAAAGTCACTGGAGAAGTTAGGGAAGCATAGGACTTAAGGTCCTCCCTCTTCCATGCCAGCCCTGTATTCACATAGCCCAACTTGCCCAGACCCCTCTCTGGGTGCCTGGTCCCAGCCCCAGATATGCTTCTCCCTTGAGCAGATTTTCCCCTTCATTTGCAGGAACCCAGGCTACTTAAGAAGCCTTCCTGTGGCACTTCATCCTAGCTCTTCAAGTTCTCTAGCCTCTCTCCTAATCTTTCTTTGGGCATGTCCAGGTGTTGGCTTCTCTGTCCTGTGATTTGCTAGTCTGAAAGCTCACCCAGGCCAGGTCTCAGGAGGGGACAATTTGGAGGACCCACACATCGCTCTTGCCACTGATGAATGCATTCTTGTGTGGCCCATCTAGAGATGGTGGGGGGGCCAGAGTGGCAGGCTATGAGGGTGGAATGGGACTTTCTGGATCTAGGCAGTACTTGTTGGGCAGTTGGAATTGTAAAATCCAAATTTAATTCCCCAGACTTGTGCAAGGAACTGTGCTGGACCCCAATTCCCAAAGGGATTAAGCATGTCCCAACGGATCAGAACACAGATCAATAGAAATCAAATTCAGAGCAGTAACACCTTGGTGAATACCTACTATATGCAAGGCACTATATGAACCTACTACCATAAACAGACAGAAGCACTTATGTAGACCTCTCTCTCTCTCTTTCTCTCTCTCTTTCTCCCTCCTTCCTTCCCTCTATTCCATCTTCCCTCCCTCCCTCCTTTGCTCTTCTCTTTCTCTTTTCTTTTCTATCCTACTCAGTGCTTTTTGCCTGCTAGGCAAGTGCTCTACCACTTGAACCACACCTCCTGCTCTTATTTTAGACTTCTCTCTCTATAGGCTTGTCTTTCCCTACCATATGCAGAACTTCCTGGACACGACCTTTCTATCCTTCCACCCTCTGCTCCCTGCAATGGCCTCATCCCCTAAGCTCCCTAACATCTGGCACACAGAGGAAGGGCCCAGAGACATTTGTACAGCTGCATGGAGCCACTTATAAAACCCTGGGAAGCTGGGCCTGGCTAAGGAGTAGGGCTCTCTCTCTTCTATCCCCAGGAGATAGAGCAGGGGACATGGGAGCAGGTACACAGGAAGGGATCACAGAGGAGTTGTAAGCTGGAGCTCATTGGGGTTGCCTGTATGCAACAAGGCTTCTCTGCATCTGGTGACCCTTCACCTCTCCTTCTCTGCCCCCCCCCAAGGGGGAGGGGATGGTCCCCGGCTCCCTACCAAAGACTCTAGGCCTGTTATCTGGGTTAGTTGCTTTGCTTAGTCCCAGAACTCTAGGCTTGAGACTTGAAGTAATTTTAAAAGTATCCCAAGGGAAATACCTAGCAGTATGAATTGTTTAAATGTGAGATGATCAGCAAGGCAGTGGGCACCCCCTGGGACACAAAGCACAGGAGTAGAATCCACAGTAGGGGTATCCTAGAGATTTCCAAAGTTCCAGTCATTTGCCTTCTTGTTCTTGGCTTGGGAGGTAAGAGGGGATTGTCTGAGGGTCTTAGGGCTGAGTAATGGAGGTATTGGGGGAAGAAGCCATAAAGACACTGGGTATTCAATAGTTTTACAGTAGATACAGTTACATTTGGCATTGTGCCTCAATGTCATTCTCGACTGATGGTTTTCCTCTACACACAGATAAACTTACAGAAGAAGAATTCATTGAGGGGACCCTCGCCAATAAGGAAATCCTGCGACTCATCCAATTTGAGCCTCAGAAAGTGAAGGAAAGAATAAAGGAAAAGAAACCCTGATGCCAACTGCTCGGACCTCTCTACCCACCCCTCAACTCAAACACCTGCAAGCACATACACGTACTCACACATTCACCTGTATGTCCACAAACACCCAGGACCAAGGGAGAGGCTCCAAAGCCCAGAGCAGCTCCCTGCCAAGCCAAAGGTCTTGACCAGTTCACTGGTCTCTCTTCTCTGTCTTTAATGACCCTTCCCCCATCATCATCTGCCTACCCCTCCCTCCTCACGGCCCTGTGATAATCCCAGGATTACATAGTAGGAGTCTTAAGTGTTGGCCCTCTCCCTGTAAGCTACTTGGTGGGTTGCTGAGTAAGCAGGTTCCAATAAATGCAACAGGAGCTAGGCACACAACTGGTTGGTCATTCATTTTCTTTTTCTTTTTCTTTTCTTTTTTGGGCATGTATGTGTGGGGGGGGGAAAGGGAGGTGAGATACTGGGTCTTGAATTCAGAATCTGGCACTCTTGCTTATTTTTTGTCCAGTCAAGATTGATATTATAATGCTCAAGCCACACCTCTACTTGCAGCTTTAAAAAAAATAGAATGTATTTATTTATTTATTACAATACTGAGGTTTGAACCCAGCACCTTGTACTTGCTAGGCAAGTGCTCTACCACTTGAACTATACCACCAGCATTTTTTATTTTTTAAGACTCACTAGAAGTGAGTCTTACAAAAAAGAAAAAAACAATAAAGCAGAAGCACTTCCTAGCTTTTCACTGGTTAATGGGGGATAAGAATTTCCCAGGGACTTTTCTCCCTGGAGTTGGTGTCAAACAATGGTCCTCAGGTCTCAGACTCCTGAGTAGCTAAAATTACATGTGTGAGTCTTGAGTGCCCAATTTTAGAAAGCAATATATTGCAATTGTATAATGCTAGCCATAGTGTCCACTTCAGGTCTCACTTCATCCAGGAGCTCCTATGATGCTCAAGGTTCACTTTTCATCTTTTATTTTGCTTTTTCGTATTCTCCTCATTCATAAGCAAGTTCTCCCCAGGCTGGCAAGAAATTCACTTGGAGACCCAGGCTGATTTCTTCCTGGCTCCAAATTCAGCAGAAATGAAAAATAAACAAACAAACAAAACCCTCTTTTGTTTGGAGTCCCAGACCAAGCCCCAAGATTACATCTTGACCTCTGTTAGATTTTATGCCCATATCCGACCCAGTGTCTGATGCCTGGAAGATGGAAGGCCTTGATTGAACAAGAAGACTGCTATGCCTATCTCTAGAGCTGAAGATTGAGTCAGGAGAGCTCAAAAATCATGGGAAAGGGCTGGGAAGGTGGCTCAGTGGTAGAGTGCTTGCCTTGCATGCATGAGGTCTTGGGTTTGATTCCTCAGTACCACATAAGCAGAAAAAGCCAGACGTGGTGCTATGGTTAGAGTGGTAAAGTGCTAGCCTTGAGCTGAAGAGCTGTGGGACAGCGCCCAGGCCCAGAGTTCAGGCCCCACAACCAACAAAAAAAATCATGGCAAGAAGAAAATGAATGGCTACCAAGAGGAAAACTAGGGTGCTATAAGCATGTAGATGCAGACTTGTAAAACATCAAATAGATATCCATGTAAGTGACATAGGGTAGTTACTTCAAATTTCCACAGCCCTGCTTCCTTGTTCACATGTCAATTGAAAGGCAGAAACAAATGAATTTCCAACTAAGAACAATTCCAAACTGCACTGTCCCAGGATGAGACCTGCTCACACAGGACCTTATGCAATGCCCCTCTGGGTATCTCCAGGAGGCGCCTCCTACACTATCACCAGTAAGTCCCTCGGTGCCGGGTGCCATTGCTGCTCCCAGGCACAGTCACTCCTACCACAGACACAGCTACAGTGCTCCTGAGGTGCCCAAGCTGCGTATGGATCCATCTGCTAGGGAGATTTCTACACTCGAGTCTCTTATAATGACCCCAAGGTTAGTGACAGGTGCCATGGAAACAACTCTTCTAGATTTGTTCAAGTTCAGCCATCGGCCATGGAGCTAGTGGGGTGATAGATGCCATGTGGCCACCCAGTTCTGCCCCTTTGGTAGTCACACAAATTTAAATAGACTTGTGTCTCAGGCTTGTAAAACCCAGCAGGGGTGCCTATCCCTTATCAAACTACACAATCACCCCAGCACTGGAGAGCTGTGAGTGAGCTGAGAATGTTCTTATGGAAGAATTTCTAAGTTCAGAATGCTACTAGGGAAAAGGCTCAGCTCATCGGGGCTTTAGCATAGTATTGTTCATATGGAAGATGTCACCTGACTCATGCAGGGTCGAGGTCAGCCACATGAAATAATCACTCAGGTGGCTTTGACACCAAAAACACAGACAATAAAAGGGAGATGAGGGGAGAATTGATAAATTGGACTTTATCAAAACTTAAAACATTTGTACATATTTATTGAGAGAGCAAAGAGGGTCTTTCACAGAACAAGAAAAAAATATTTTCAAAGTCTAAGATTTGAGCAGAAATTTTTCTAAAACAGACAAAAGTGACCAATAATTAAGCTCACAAAAGATGGTTAACATCAGCACTCATAGAAAAAATAAAGAAATAAAGGCAGCCAGGCACCCGTGGCTAATGCCTGTAATCCTAGCTACTCAGGAGGCTAAGATCTGAGGATCACAGTTCAAGGCAACCTCGGGCAAGGAAAGTCCGTGATACTCATCTCCAGTTAACCACCAGAAAACCAGAAGTGGTGTTGTGGCTCAAGTGTTAGAATGCTGAAGAGCTTAGGGACAGTGGCCAGGCCCAGGCCCAGAGTTCAAGCCCCACCTCTGACAAAAAAAAAAAAAAGGCAAGTCAAAATGACAAGGAAAACCAGGTCAAAAGTGATTCTTGCTTGTAACCCAGCTGCTAAGGAAGCTAAGCTCTGGGAGATCATAGTTCAAATCAAGCCCAGGCAGAAAAGTCTGTGACACTCTATTTCCAATTAACCAGCAAAATGCTAGACTGGAGATGTCACTCTAGGGATAGATCTCCAGCTGCAAGCAAAAAAGCTGAGCAAGAGCACAAGACCCTGAGTTTAAACTACAGCACCACACACGCGTGCACGTGTGCACACACACACACACACACACACACACACAAGGCTTGTTTCATTTAGCATAATATCCTTTTCAGGTTCAACCTCTCCTTGATCTTTTTATACTGTGAAATACTCTTTCATCCAGTGGGAAATTTGGTTTGTTCATTCATCTACAGATAGACACCTGATAGAGGTGTCCATCTATATCTCTGTCTCTGTCTGTCTCTGTCTGTCTCTGTCTGTCTGTCTGTCTCTGTCTGTCTGTCTGTCTCTGTCTGTCTGTCTGTCTGTCTGTCTGTCTGTCTGTCTGTCTCTCTCTCTCTCTCTCTCTGTCTGTCTGTCTGTCTGTCTGTCTGTCTGTCTCTCTCTCTCTCTCTCTCTCTCTCTCTCTCTCTCTCTCTATATATATATATATATATATATATATATATATATGAGTCCCTGCATTCAAAGTTGAAGATATTCCATCAGATATCTTCATATATCATACCTGGCCACTGGTCTCTAAATTATTCCAGAGGGGGCTTGTCACCCCAGATTGAGAACACAAGGTTGATTCCTCAAGGCAACAAACCAGGGGAATAATCTAGAAAATGAGACACTTGCTTTTTCCTCTTTGACCTTTGCTTCAGGCCCCTCCCCCTCTACTTACTCTGGTTCTTAAGAAACCACAGTACTGCCAGCTGAATGTCACAGCCCTTTCTCCCCATGTCACACGTGTTTTGCTCCAATGAGAAACCAGATGTGAAAGAATGGACAACATGCAAATTAACTTAAATAAAATTTTAATCATTAGCAGGGCAAAGAGCGAGCAGTGTGGATGGACTACCCCATCTGTGGGACAAAGTGTGGAGAATGTATTTGCAACTGCCTTACAGAAAATGCTCCCCCCATTAGTGCCAGCATCCAATGTTTCTAAGAGACCTCATAATCCTGTCTCATTCAACCAGTGTGTCTAGACACATACCCCAAACCAACCCTGGTTTAGGCATTTGCTAGGAAAATGAAATATCCCAGGCTCTTTTCTCTTTCTCTCTTCCTTCCTTCCTTCCTTCCTTCCTTCCTTCCTTCTTTCCTTTCTTTCTTTCTTTCTTTCTTTCTTTCTTTCTTTCTTTCTTTCTTTCTTTCTTTCTTTCTTTCTTTCTTTTCTTCCTGTGTATGTGCTGTTACTGGGTCTTGAACTCAGGGCCTTTCATTCTTCCTTGGTTTTTTTACTCAAGGCTGGAGCCTTACCACGTGAGCCATACCTTTACTTCTGGTATTTTGGTGATTACTGGAAATAAGAGTCTCATGGACTCTCCTGCCCCATCTGGCTTCAAATTACAATCCAGATCTCAGCCTCCTGTGTAGCTAGTATTACAAGCATGAGTCACCAGCACCTAACTGGTCCCAGTTCTCTAGTTGCAGACTGGTTAGTGACATGAACACTTGCAGAAAGGGGAAAAGTAGAAGGATATATATTTTAGTGATTGAAGTCTGGATAACCTAGACACTAAAAAAAAATCACTCCTTGCTTCATTATGCACTTGCCTTTCCGTACTCTTCCTTCAAACCAGAGGCCCGAATGGTATAAAATCTGAGAGGGCACCAAAAGTCTGCAGAGTCAAGAGAAAGAAGACTTTAAAGTAATCATTTAAAAATAAAAATGAGTGTTAAAACTAATGCACAAAATACCAGCATTTGGGGTCAGGGCAAAGTCTTTTGCTACTAACTCATCCCAGCCCCGGTGACAATGAAACTTTATTTTTATAAGTGGCCTGTGGACTGTAGTTTATGGGTTTGATTTTCAAAGACTTCATTGCAGCATGATTAACTTTGTTCTATGAGCTTTTCAGAAGTGATTGACTTGTTGTCCTGGTCCCACTGCAAAGAACTCTTAGAAAGAGAGTTGTCAGGTAAAAGACAATGCACAACTGAATTCAATCTCAAAGTATATCCTGTGGGATATACTTGTACAAAAAGATTCCTATTTTTCTGAAATTCATATGTAATTGAGCACCATGTATCTATATTTGCTAAATATGGCTGCCCCACTTAAGAAGAATGGAAACATCATTCCCTCACCCACCCTCTACACACATCTCCAAGATAAGAGTTCCACAGCCTCATACCCCACCCACATACACATACACTTCACACACATGAACTTAGTGCAGTGTTTCTCTGGACTGTTGCTCCCTGCATCTTCCTGCAGCGTCCTCTATAGCTTCAGTCACAGAGCTGGTTCCCATGCACAGCTCAGAATTTCCCATGGGCATGACTTATGGGGATACCTTGGGGCCACCTTCAGCGTGTCCAGCTTCGGCCTACTTTTCAGTACCCATCAGAGGTGCTAAGGAGTAGAATTATTATCAGTGGGGACTGGGGATACAAGGGTTGTATACTTTCAGGGCAGGAGGCTTGGCCCTTAAAGGGCTAATAGAGAGTTATTCCCAGTGAGAAGTATGTAGAACAAATCAGGCTGGTGGAAGCCAAGCTCAGAAAGGCAAATAGATCCAGAAAAAGGAGGAAGGGACCAGTGAGAAGGAGGAGAAGGTCCCTGTGAGCTGGGGCCAACTTTTTGAGAAAGATGGCATTATGACAGTTTAAAAAGTTCTGCTGACCATACAGAGAGAACTGAGACAGAGAGAGAGAGGCAAGACTTACAGGAGAGGAGGGGAAGAGGAGCAGGAAAGTTGGGTCTCCTGGGTGACCTCATGATAATAGTCTGTGTAGGAAGGGCAGGTAGGTCACAGATCTCCCTTAATCCTCCTGGGTAACTCTCTGATTCCCTGCCCAGTGTTCTCCAAGGGAGGGCTTGGCATCAGAATTCCTTGCTCGATAGACATTTCCAGTTCCTGGCCATCAACCCAAAAGAAGTGTCTTAGTATCCCAGAGCTGAGCTTAAGATTCGGCAGTTTTGAAGCTTCCTAAGGGGTTCTTACACACCTTAAATCCAAACTCAGCAGGAACCTATATACCATGATGGGAGGAGGACACATTGATGGACTGTAGTTAATAACAGGCCTTTCATCTTGATGGGACTCCATCCACTTGAATTTAGGGCCCCAGATAACTGGTGGCTATCTGGGAAAAGTGTCAATATGGTGGGGTGGCCAACGCAAGTCGAAGCTGTGAGCATCACACCCAGCCTCATTTTTCCAGAACTGGAAGATTTTGGTGACAGACATCATGTGGAAATGGGCCTGGTGAATGGGAAGAACCCATCCTCCCTTAGCAACTATCCGTTGTTGCTTCTCAGGAGTTCCCAGGCTGGAGAGCCAGAGTGATGAGCTCCCTGCTCTAGATCTCACTCTCTTCCAGAATCTCCTCCATAGTATTGGCCAGGGTGAAATCCCCCTCACTGCTTTCAGACAGACTGCTGCCGCGGGGCCAGGCTGCATGGCCCCTGTGAGGCCGGGGGCCCAGCTCCCCCAGGCCCTGTGCAGCCAGGCAGGAGCTATGGGATGAGGACTGCAGCTTCCTGAGGGTCTCTGCGCCATCTTCCTGGGATAGCTTCTTGGGATATTTCCGTAGGAACTGGAAGTTCTTCCCCAGGACCCAGGCTCTGCAGCCTGAGTGGCGGGCTAACCAGAAGCGGCCCCAGGACTTTCGCAGTTCGGCCTTCACCTACCAGGTGAGACAAAGACATCATTAATAACACCTTTACCTATGTGTCTATTCCAACAGCGTTTAACAAGAAGCTACTCCACGCTCGCCTAAGTCATAGGAGCAAATAAGACGCAAAATAACTTATTTGGCCTTACGAAGAGAGAGAATGGCCAAATTTGCCAGCAGGCCAGTTTCACTGGCTCAGTGAATGAGCCATTTTGCTGTCTTAACCCTTACATGGTAAGGTCACCTAAAGGAGCCTGATGTTAATCCATCAGTTCTCTATCCATCTTTTTTCCTGTCATTTTTTTTCCAGGAAAGTAACTTAAAGCTTTTAGTCATTTATTTCTATTTTCTTAGGTCTCCATAAAATCAAATCCATTGGAATGAAATCTCTACCCAGCCCTTTGGAACAAAATGTTGCCTGATTCTAGAATTGTAAATGAAACCAATATATTTAAGCTTGTCACTGCAGTTTTTTTTTTTTTTTTTTTTTTTTTTTTTTTTTTTTTGGTACTGAGAATTGACATCAGGACTTTGTACTTGCTAGGCAGGTGTTCTAGCACCTAGTCATTTCTAATTGAGGTAGGGTCTTTCTTGTTGCCAAAGCTGGGATGGACTAGGCTACAATCTTCCTACTTGTACTTCCCTGCTTTCTGAGAATCTCAGACAATTGCCAGTATACCCAGGCATTGGTTAAGATGCAATCTTTATGCCAGAGGCTGGCTTTGAACAATGATCCCCTGATCTCTACATCTTAAGTAGCCAGGAATACAGCCTTGAGTCATCGTGACTGACATAATTTTTGTCTTTTGATGGGGAATTAAAAACTTGAGATATGGTGTTCAGGAAAGGATTACATGGTGGCATTTGAGCTAAAATATCTGCCTTTGGGACAGGAAGCCAAAGTACAAAGACAGAAGCAGCAGTGAACAAAACGAAGGGATCTTTGTTGACAAGAACCTTACATCCCCATGGAAGGAGAGAGAAATAAACATTAAAATCTAGAATGGCTGAATGCTGATAGTTCTCACCTATAATCCTAGCTACTCAGAAGGCTGAGGTCTGAGGATTGCGGTTCAAAGCCAACCTGGGCAGAAAAGTCCGTAAGACTCTTATCTCCAATTAACCACCAGAAAACTAGAAGTACCACTGTGGCTCAAGGTGCTAGAGGGCTAGCAAAAAGAGCTCAGGGACAGCATCCCAGGCCCTGAGATCAACCCCCATGACCAAAAAACCAAAAAAACCTTAGAGGGAGGGAAGAATGAAAGAGGGTTGGAAACTGACTCCTAAACTACAAGAAAATGGTTATTATGACCTTTGCCCCTCTACTGCTATTCTTTTCCCAGGTACTAGAGCTTGAAACGGAAGGCTGTCTCCAGACCATTGCACTAGTGGGAAGTGGTGGAACCTTCTGGGGATGAAGCTTATGGATAGAAAGTTAGATCACTCTTAGAGGGGATATTAGGACCCCGACCCTCCCTTCTCTCTGCCATCTGCTCATGAGGTGAGCAGCTCATTCATTCCATAGAACACTGGCCATCATATACTGACCACAGACCCAAAGGCGACTGGATCATGCAGCGATGAACAAAAGCATGATCCAAGATAAACCTTTCCTTATTTTTAAGTTGATAATCTCAGATATTTGTTGCAGTATCAGAAAGCTGACTATACATAGGGAAGCAGAGAGCTGGTTGGAGCCATGCAATTATAGTAATAAAAAGTATTGCTGGGTATCAGTGGCTCATGCCTGTAATCCTAGCTACTCAGGAGACTAAGCTCCTCATCACAGCTCTAAGCCAGCCCAGGCAGGAAAGTCCACTGAGACTCTTATCTCCAATTAACCACCAAAAAAGCCACAATGGAGTTGTAGTTCAAATGGTAGAACCCTAGACTTGAGCCAGAAAACTCAAGGATAGCACCCAGGCTCTGAGTTCTAGCTCCAGGACCCGTTTGTATGCAGCTTTGCAAACTCCAAAATTCCCAATTGTTTCTTCCATCAAACTTTAATCTAGCATGTGTCCAGTGGCTCCAGAGCCGGGTTTGAGCTGCCTCACATCTATCCTGACTCCTTTTCTCATTTGCCTCATTTGCCCTAACCTCTCTTAATCTGGGTGCTCAGTAGACCTTTCAATAAATGCTTGACACTGCTGTACCATTACAAGCAGAAACCTCCAGAGACAGGGAAATTCCAGTCCTGAGCTCACCAGAAGTTGGGGTGGTGGCATGGAAAACTTACCTCTCCATTGGCAAAGCCATACTGCAAGGCCACAAGGAATCCCTGAAAGGAAAGGAAGCTGTAGCATGAACTTTGACTCAGAAGACATTTGATAGTCACCAACAGCCAAGCCCAATGAACACCCCCAGAATACACATGAAAAGCATTGCTTAAACTCCCCAGAGTTAGCCAAACTGGCTGTGTGAACATGGATTTCCATGGAATCACTTCTTTTGACATCTGCCACCTTATCAGTCTAGGTGTTTTCCTACGTGGGCATGGGTTAATGATGATTAAATATGTCAGTCATTCAATGATGCAACAACTGGGTAAGGTCCTAGTCACATTTCTACTGTGCATGGTGGTCATTGGCTAATTTATTTTACCCAACTTGCATTCTTTCCTTTTAGAAA
This sequence comes from Dipodomys merriami, assembly GCF_024711535.1. Taxonomy (NCBI): domain Eukaryota; kingdom Metazoa; phylum Chordata; class Mammalia; order Rodentia; family Heteromyidae; genus Dipodomys; species Dipodomys merriami. The sequence goes on from NW_027203270.1 coordinate 2,814,238, forward strand.
TTGACCCTCCCTTACTTCTAGGCTCATGGACTAGCACTCATTCATGTAATCTCACAGTTTGGGGTGGCCATGACCATAGTTGACTCAAATGGGCCCATGCTCCTCCTAAATAAGGCCAGAGTTCTCATCCCTGGGAAAGGAGAAAGAATATAGTTATAACCTCATAGAGAGAGAGAATATATATCATCTATAGTATATATAAAATGCATATCTAATAATATATAATATATAGTTACAAATATATATACACTATATTCTCAATATATTTTTCTACATATATTCTACATATATATTCTATATATTGTTGTAACTATATATATATACATTCTAGATATATATTCTCTAGAGAATAGAGAGAGAATACATACATATTCTACATATATAAAATATATAATAATATAGAGATTATATATAATATAGAGAAGGTATACTAATATGTAGAATATAGACAGAATATATAAAATATATAGAGAATATATAGAATTCTATATATAGTTAAAAGAATATATATCTATATATATAGATATATATTCTATTACAAACACCTTAAGTCTTAGCCATATAGTGAGAGCCCACTTGAGCATGAAGCCCACATGGGAGACCGGAAGTGGCAAGAGATAGATTACTTATGATGTTGATGGCTTAACTCCAGCTATACCTGTTCCTGAAGTTCTCATTTATTCAGCATAGTAAATACTTTCTTCCTTTGTGAAGATATTTCTTCTGAAAAGATAATTTCCCACCAGTGGTTTCCCATCACACATAGCATAAACTCTCCTAAGAATGGAAGGTCTCAGGTGACTTAGACCCTGGGTCTCTGTTGCTTACTTTGTCTTATGATGTTTGACCAATCATCATCACCCCCACCCCAGGGTGGTCGTGCTCTTCTTCAAGTAAGAGTTTATTACCATGTTCTTTTTGGAGTCAGGCTAGAGATATCCAGGCTGACCATTACATTGACCAAATAAATGCTCAGAATTTGCTCACAAGTGTGGAATTCCCCTTCTCTCCCATACCTAAATATTACATGGGCCTAGGTTACGAACAGAGGTGTGATAGAACAGTCAATCATTTCTACTTAAGAAGCTTATCAGAGGTGCACAGCTGTCCTATGTGTCTGGGTGAAAGAAGAATTGTTTGCTGGATATCATTGGCTCACAAATGTAATCCTAGCTATTCAGGAGGCTGAGCTATGGAGGATCAAGGTTGAAAGCCAGCCTGTACAGAAAAGTCTGTGAGACTCTTATCTCCAAAATAACCAGCAAAAATACTGGGCTGGAGATATGGCTCAAGTGATAGAGCACCAGCACAGCAAGCAAGTCGAGTGAGTGTAAGGCCCAGAGTTTAAACCCTGGTAGTAGCAAAATAAAAATAAATAAATAAGCTGGGCACCAATGACTCACACCTGTAATCCTAGCTACTCAGGAGCTGAGATCTGAGAATCATGATTGGAAGCCAGTCAGGGCAAGGAAGTCCATGAGACTCTTATCTCCAATTAACTACCAAAAAGAAAAGCCAAATTGTGGCTCAAGTGGTAAGAGCCTTGAGAGGGAAAAAAAGGAGGGACAGTGCCCAGGACCATTGAGTTCAAGCCTCAGGACAGGCACCAAAAAACAATAGATAGATAGATAGATAGATAGATAGATAGATAGATAGATAGATAGATAGATAGATAGATAGATAAAGAGCTAGCTTTCAACTTGCCAGAATTCTTCCAAACAGGGTTAGGTAAAATAGTAGTCCACATGCCATATGTGTCTTCTATTCTCCCTTGAGTTCCTGCCACAGTGTTTGGAACATCTGGAGTCTGGCTCTCATTGGTTAAGCAAGTATGGAGGATGGGGTCCCACAGAAAACAGGGCTCTCCCTTCACACAGCACCATCATGTGACAATTTCTCCAAAGCCCATTGGTAATGGGAGGCTAGCAAAGCTTACCTGGCAGTAGAGTAAGAGGCCCTCCAAAGCAGCAAGAAAAGGCAACTGTTAGGGCCAATGTCTGCACTTACTGGTTCCTGTGGGGGCATCACTAAGGTATGGCCCACCCCATCTGCCCAACCACATACTCACTTCTACCTGAGGGGCCAGGGGAGGGTTAGAACATGCAGTGTGGGGGTACTGAGAAAGTGGAGGTCTTTGCTCACACAAGTTTTCTGGCTGTGTTCTGGTCACTTCCTTTCCTCCCATTCTTTAACAACACTAAGTGCTAAGCAGAGCTCCAGCTGAGTGCAGGATTATGATCCATTGTGGTGGCTGATCGCCATAGAGAGCCAGAACAACAGCTAGCATAAAAGTCTATCTATCTGAATGAATGTGCTCGACCGAGCCTTCAGATATTTGAAGTTTCAGCCAAAACTTACATGTGCCAAAAAAAAAAAAAACTAGACTTTGCCAGGCACTAGTGGCTCATGCCTGAAATCCTAGCTACTCAGGAGGCTGAGCTCTGAAGATCAAGATTCAAAGGCAACCCAGGCAGGAAAGTCTATGAAACTCTTATCTCCAAAAAACTACCAAAAAGTCAGAGGTGGAGCTGTGACTCAAGTGACAGAGCACTAGCCTTAAGCAAAAAAAGTTCAGGGACAGTGCCCAGGTTCTGAGTTCAAGCACCAGGACAAGCATACACACACACACACACACACACACACACACACACACAAAGACTATGTAGATATGGTGGAACATATCTATAATTCCAGTCCTCAAAAAGCTGGGGCACAATCTTAAAGCTATCCAGGTTATGTAATGAGACTCTATCTCAAAAGAAAAAAATTTAAAACACTCAACTACATTCCAGTCCAGACATCCTATCCTAAATTATCATTTAAATTTTTTTAAAAAAACAAAATTATTATTACGTTAAGCCATGAAGCTTTAGGGTGGTTTGTTAAGCAGCAATAGATAACCAAAACATTCTCTCATGCCCAGGACTCTGAGAAATGAGGTTTCTCTCTTAGAAATCCATAGGAATGGCTCCATAGGAATATCCAGCCCTAAACTTGCCTTGAATGTATGAGATCAGGTGATCAAGGATTCACACTACTTGATCGTGTGTGTGTATGTGTGTGTGTGTGTGTGTGTGTGTGTGTGTGTGAGAGAGAGAGAGAGAGAGAGAGAGAGAGAGAGAGAGAGAGAGAGAGATTGTGAGAGTAGCCACTCAATAGTATAAATATAACAGCTGTAGGATTTTGCTTTTGCCCTTTTTTGTTTTGTTTTCTAATTTAGGATTAGCTTTTAAAGAAGATTAAGACTAAGCAACATAGAAAACTCAAATTACTAACTCTTAGCATTTGAAATTCTCCCAGATTCAAACAAATTCAGTCATGCTTTCATACTGGGAAAAAAAAGTTACCAATAGGCTTTTTGTCTTAGCTTAAAACCACAAAGAATTCAGCTTCAACAGGAGAGGGGGAAAAACAAAACAAAAACAAAAAACTACCAGACTCTATCTGATGGCATAGGCTTGAAGACTCCATAACTAGGTGTCTACTAGTTATGATTTTCTTCAAGGCATCCAAGAGAGCAGGAAAAGAGCCTGGTTAGGCAATCAGGACAAAGGCCCTTTCCCATAGAAGTTCTGCATCCCTCACCTTGAGCAGTCTGTGTGTAGACTGCTAGCTACCATGGCCTAAGTAGTCACACATGCAGGCCCCTGGGCATCACCATGACCCTGAGCTGTTGAACATGCATCCTGGGCATTAAGTCATGTCCCATTGTCCCTGGAAGACTTGCATATGAACAGCAGATTAATTAAATCCCAGAGATGTGCACCTGAATGCGTACCCAATGAGAGGGTCTAAAGAGTGCATGGTGAGCTTGTACAGGCTGCTGAGAGCCTCTGATTGGGTCTGCAGATGGATGTGGCTCACACTCTGTCCAATGATCTTAAGAGTTACGAGCTCTTTCCTAGAGACACTCTATCCAATGTACCCCAGTGAGTGCCCTCCCTTGAGACGCCTCTTGGGTAGTGGGAGCTCTGCTTGTTTTTTTTTTTGTCAGTAAATCTTGGCCATTTTACTGTGTGTATGGACTCATTCTTTAAGACAAAGGACCTGATCCAGGTGCTATAGGTTTTATTATTATTATTATTATTATTATTATTATTATTATTATTATCACTATGTGATGTGGTAGTCACAGGCAGAAGCTCAACTTCTGCACCCAAGGCACCATCTCAGTTCAGCTTTGCCCTGTCACATATGTAAGTTCTCTGAACCTCGCTTCTTGCATGTAGTTGTGATCATTTCTCCTCTAGAGGAGGAGAAAGACCCAAGAGACTGAAGGAATTCCATATTAACCCAAGTTCACTGTGCCATTTTCATTCATTTTGATGGTACTCTGGTTACATTTCCTAATAATTTTCTTTGTATACATTCCAGGGATGACAACATGAATCTTAACTTGGCATAACCAATTTCATAGTAATATAAACTTAATTCTGGTAAGAAGATCTCCATGTATTCATTCTTCTCTTATGCTATTATTGCCATATAAGTTAAAGCTTTATAGGTTATAAACCAAATAACACAGTTAATCATTGCTATTTTATCACACCATAGCTCTAAAATCAGCTGAGAGAACAAAAAATAAAAACCAATATACTATCCAGGCACTGGTAGTGCACACCTATAATCCTGGCTACTCAGGAGGATGAGATCTGAGGATCATGGTTCAAAGCCAGACTGGGCAGGAAGATCCAATGAGACTCTTATCTCCAATTAACTACCAAAAAGCCAGAAGTGGAGCTATGGCTCAAGTGGTAGAGCACTAAAGCAAAAAAGCTCAGGGATAGCACCCAGACCCTGAGTTCAAGCCCCAGGACTGGCACCAAAAAAAAAAAAAAAAGAATCAATATACCAGTTAGTCTTTCACATTTCTCTGCATGTCTACATTTTACAGTGCTTATTTATTTCTTTGTGTGGATTTTGGTTATTCTATATTGTCATTTTCTTCCAGTCTGAAGGACTTCCTTTGAAACTTCATTTTTTTAAGGGTACAATTACAAATTATGTGCATTCCCTTTATTATCCATGGTGACACATAAAGAAAGAAATATAACTATAATCGCATCTTAAACAGCAATGTCTTCTGTCTTTTTCATCCTACATACCACATTAAGCCTTAAAATTAAGTTTTTAAGCTCTCTACTATAATGGATTTCTTATCACTGAAATGTATAGCCAGGGTTTAGTAGTAGTAGACAGAACAATGACTGCAGAGACAAACAAAGCACTCCAGGACGCCATCTATAGTTAACCTGCTGGTCTCAGGATGAACCTTGTGTCTGTGTTGCTGATTCCTGTAGTGACACCTAACACAGTAGTGGCCTTTGATCCTGAGTCCAATAGAATCATTGATTTCACCTTTTGATCTAACAAGTGACATATAACAACTGTTTCCATCCACAGGAAGCCTCTAGAGCTCTTAAGTTCATTCTGGATGTTGACTTTATAAATTTTTTTTTGCATTTCCAAATTCCTTTAGTGAAGATCAATTATGGTCAATCCCCTTTATCTTCCATGTTGCTTCCCAAGATTTTGGTTATCAGCCTGAGCTATCTGAAGCAACCACCCCACCCTCCCACCCCCGGCCAAAAAAAAAAAATTCTTGTTGAGCAGTGAGCACTATTTCAGAAGACAGCCTTTGCAACTTCTTGTGGGAGCATTTGCCAGCAAATTCTCCCTGCCTGTTTTATTTCAGAATGTATTTTACTTCTTTTTTAATTTTCTTTCTTTAAAAAAATTTTCTTGCTGGTATTGGAGCCTGAATTCAGGGGTTCCCACTTGCTCAGATTGTTCACAGCTGATGCTCTACCACCTGAACCACACTCCCAGCTCTGCTTTTTGCTGTTTAGATGGAAATGGAGTTTTTCCAACTTTTTTTGCCCAGCTGGCTAATGGTAACCTGTTGTATTAGTGATCTTTGTAAATGAGCCATACCTTTCTGTATTCCCCTCCCCCTCATTTTAGGCTGGGCCTCTGACCTACTTGGACACAGAATACAAGAGAAAGCATTAAGATCAAGCTGCAACATTTATTTTGAGGCTCTTGGGAGCCCTGAACTGCCGTATGAGAAGTTTAGTCACCCTATGGAGAGAGCACAGGAGAGGACACATGGAAAGTCAGAGACCCTAAGCAACATACCTGACAGTAAGAAATGATGCCCTCGAAATTGGACCCAAATGAAATGAGCCCCAGCTTAGGCCCCTACATGTGTGGAAAGAAGCCCTGGAAACCCTCAAACCAAGATTTAGTAACAGTTCATGGTTGTCTTAAGCTTCTAAGTCACAGATAGTTTAAGCAATGGATAATCAGAATAGTCAAATAACCTAACCACAGCTGGTCTCTTGTTCCTAGTTCCAGCCCCCACATCTGTCAGGTTCAAGACTCATATCTGGACTCCTCAGTCCTTATCCAGTTGTGTGTGTCTTGTATTCACATCCCTTGAAATACAAAGTTCTCTTTGTACAATGAATGTTCTGCAGAGAATCCAGCAAAAATAGGCCCTTAATAAATGGCTTCACGTTACTACTCAGGGTTGATGGAATCATGAGTCACCCCACCTATTACAGCCCAGGAATGAGAGCATTTTTCCTTTCTGACTCACCAAATCACACTGGCAAGATCAAAGCCATCTGCATGCCTTTCTAATGTCAAGGGTCCTCACCAATAAAGCCAGCTGATGCTAGAAATCTATTTTCAGCCATGGACCTTCTCAATCCCAAGCCTGTTTCCACCATGTGCATTTTGTTTCCTCCACAGCCACGGGGTGCCATGGTCAGATTCTTACTTACATGGAAGGAGCTCAATGTCAACTGAATGAAGAGTCGTATATGTTTTGAATGTCCTTCAACTTGGTCATCAGTAATGAAAGAGAAGAGGATCTCATGGACACCCAGTAAAGGAATGAGGACCAGCGTTGATTTTGCCAATCTGTAAATGATAAATGACAGCCATGAGGGCCACAGTGGGACTAGGCAACACTTCCTACTTTTCTGGGCATGTCTTTTCCAAAGACATGCCCATCCTGATAAGCAGTTGATTTTCCAGTTAGTCATAATCCTCAAATCTCAGTTTCCTGAGTAGCTAGGATTACAGGTAGGAGACCCCCCCCACCCCCCGTGTCCAGCAACATTCGAGTCTTATCACCAATGAATTCCTATACATAGTAGATGCTCAAGAGACATGAATTGGATGGATAAATGAATGAATGAATCCTTCCATGTAGGTTATCATAAGCCTTCAGATATTAACATGTTGCCGGATAGATTTCCATGCAGTGCTTACCACCCTGAGATGCTCCATCCAACCCAGGTCTGACAAGCTCTCCATCCTCTGTTTAGCAGGTGCTTCTATTACTTTCCTGTTCAACAATTCCAACCTCATAGAAGGAAGAGAAAATGAATTGTCCCAGGGTACACAGACACTAAGTGACAAGTCTCAGCCTGGAAATGGAGTCTGTGGCTGGGCTTTGTCCTCAACCCTCAAGCTACCCCTTGGCCTTATGACAGCCAGGGCTGCAGGAAATGGAAAGTTGACTCTCCTCATAAAAGTCCTATGTGGAGATTGACTTTGTACACAATCTACACAAGAAGACAAACATTCCTTTGTACCACCCACGTGTAAAGTGCACAGCTGGAGCCCAAATGCTCCAAACCAGTGGATTACAAATGTGGCAATTAAAAGTCCTAATAGAGCTTTTATGTATTTATGTTTTGGTGCTGGTCCTGGGGTTTGAACTCAGAGCCTTGGTTCTCTGTCCCAGAGCATTTATTTTTTTTTGGGTGGTTCCACCACTTGAGCTACAGCTCCACCTACAGCTTTTTTTTTCTAGTCCTGGGCTTCAACTCTGAGTCTGGGCACTGTCCCTGAACTTCTTTTGCTCAAGGCTAGCACTCTACCACTTGAGCCACAGAGCCAGTTCCTCCTTTTTCAATTTATGTGGTACTGAGGAACCAAACCCAGGCCATCATGCATGCTAGGCAAGCACTCTACCATTAAGCCACGATCTCAGCCCTCACAGAGCTTTTAGATTGCACAGTGGGTCCTGCATATGACTTCTGCCTTGGTGGGACTGCAGATCAAAATATGTGTCTGGTGAGGCAATAGTAGTTCACCTCTATAATCCTAGCCACTCAGGCACCTGAGATCTGAGGATTGTGATTCCAAGCTATCCTGTGCAGAAAAGTCCATGAGACTCTTATCTTCAATTAAGCAGCAAAAGCCAGAAGTGGAGGTGCGATTCAAGTGGCAGAGCACAAGTCTTGAGTGACAAAGCTAAGGGAGAGCATCCTGGCTCTGTGTTCAAGCTGGTATACACACACACACACACACACACACACACACACACACACACACACACACACACACACACGTGTGTCTTTATTGAATACATACACACTGTTCTCTTGTCGTTAGCCTCTAGGTAATACAATATTGCAACTACTGTGATGGCATGTGCATTGCTTTAGGTTTCAGCTGGAGGGCATTGAGTATATGGAACAGATGCATAGGCTATATGCAAATAGCATGTCTGGTGGGTCCTGGAGCCAAGGAACAACTCTATAAAGCTTTCTGGACTCCAGTATGAACTCTTAAATCCAAAGCTCTAGAATATGGATCCTGAGAATATGGATTTTTGGCTTTTTTTTTCCAGAGCCAAGGGCCACACTCAGGGCCTTGCACTTGCCTGGCAAGTGCTCTTCCACTAAGCTAAATCCCCAACCCCAAATGTAGATGTTTAAAGAACTACTGATAAATAGCCAAGTGTGGGGAATGGCAGCTTTTCCCTATTGAGTCATTTTTTTTTAATTTGAAAGTAGCTACATGAGCAAAAGTGACTCATATTTAGGGCACAAGCAAAGCTACTGTCTTAACAGACTTTGTGGGAGGGAAAGGAATTTAAATGTAAGGCATTTGTAAGCCAAGTCTCTTCTTAAAGGGCCAGACTAAGAAGAAGATCCCCCAACCCTCCTGAAAAAGATGTAGAAACTCAGTCCATACATTCTTCAATGAATCAGGTACATAATTACTCTATCCGAGGGAGCTTACAGAATCCTGTGTCTGTGAGACCCCTTGAAACACAACCAGCATTGACAAAACAAACCCCCTTACCTTTGCACCCTAGAAGGAAGTAAAATTGGGGAGAGGAGAACAGGAGGCACTGTACCGGAGGGATTCTACCTGGCTACATGGGCTGCATATCCCAGAGCCTTGATTGCCAGAGGAGCCCAGAGTGGGGACATGGGCTGCAGGCCCTGGATAGATATCTGTCCTGAATCAGGCTGGATCTGCTCCCAACCCACACTCACCTTCCATCCACCCACCCACCCACGTGGAGTCACTTAGTTAGGTACCACTGACTAGCTCCAGAAAGATAAAATTTCAAAAAGTGTTCTTTCTCTTCTCTCTTTTCTTTTTCTTTCCTTTCCTTTCCTTTCTTTCTTCCTTTCCTTCCTTCCTTCTTTCCTTCCTTCTCTCTAAAGTTTTGTGTTTTGTTAAATTTCCAAGAATGCTTTTATTTATTAAGTTATTTAGTTAGTGTTGGCCAGTTCCAAGGTTTGTTCAACTAGCTTGTTTGGCTGATACTCTACCACTTGAGCCATGTTTCCAGTCCAGCACTTTGCTGTTGATTTGGAGATAGAATCTCATGGACTCTGCTACCTAATCTAGCATCAAACCATGATCCTCAGACCTCAGCCTCCTGAGTAGTTAGGATTATCGTCATGAACCACAAGCAGCCAGTTTTCCAAAAGTACTTCTAAATCTGTTTAGCTTAAAGATTGCAAAATTATCATAATGGGTTGGACTACACCTACAGACAGCATTTGCTTAAGGCATATTGTGATGTCTGTTTTTGGAGAAACCTTTAAATAGCGAAGCTATTTCAAGCAAAGATGTCCAATTTTCAGCTTCTTTTGAGATCTGAGAAGATATAATGACATGGGGCTTGAAGTCCTGATTGGTGAGCATCAATACAGCCAGATGATGGTTGTGGCTGTAGAGAGAATCTACCCACTCTGAAGAATTTCCAGGCCCCACCTGGCTTATTCTCCTTATCCACTGGGATGCTTGCTTAGCCCTTGCAGTGTTCAAATCTGTGACTCTTGCTCAAGGATCTTTTTTATCCCTTATTTTTGGTGATACTGGGATTTGAACTCAGGGTTGTGTGCATTGTAGACAGGTCCTTTACCATTGAGCTACCTGCCCAGCCCTTTTTGATTTGAATTGTTTTTCAGATAGGGTTTCAAATTTTTGCCTAAGGCCAACCTCAGACTATAAGCTTCTACATTATCTGGAATGGTAGGCACATGCCAACACATTTAGCTTATTGGTTTAAAGAAGTGTTTGGGCCATTTAGTCCCTTGAGCTCCTCTGGGTGGAAGCAAGAAAAGACTCATGATTCATATTATTCTAACTTCTTAGACAGAAGTACTATTTGTGTCACAGCTCAGATGGAAAGCCATAAATAGCCATGGCCATTTACTCTGATGAGCCGTGTATGCACATACTTTTCATCCATAAAGCATTTGTTTATTTAAATGGTACAGTTTGTTGTAGTCATTTAAGTATTCAACAAACATTTATTGTGAATCTGCTCTGTGTATGAGAGAGAGCAAAATGGGAGAGAAAGACAGTAGGATTGCAAGTTAGCAGTGGGTCTGGGTTCAAATCTTTTTGTGTCTGCTGGTCCTGGGGCCCAAACTCAGGGCCTGGGCACTATCCCTGACTGAGCTTTTGGGCTCAGGGCCAGCATTCTACCACTTGAGCCACAGCATCACTTCTAGCCTTTTAGCGATAACAATATCACAGACTTCGCTGCCCAAGCTGGCTTGGAACTGCAACCCTCAGATCTCAGCCTCCTCAGTAGCTAGGATTATAGGCATGAGCCACAGTGCCCAGCTTGGGTTCAAATCTAAACATCTCTAATTACAAGCAATATGACCTTGGGCAAATTATAGCATCTGCCTGATATGACAGGGTGAACATAAGGATTAAACCAAAAATGTAGGCTGCACTGTCAGAATAGTTTGTGACACATGACAAATGATCAATAAACCTTACTTTTCTTTTTTGTTAAACAGTACTGGGATTTGACCTCAGGGCCTTTTACTTGCTCAACAGATGCTCTTTTACTTGCTCAACAGATGCTTTACCCCCTTGAAACATGTTCTCAGTCTTTCTGCTTTTGTCACTTTTCAAATAGAGTCTTACTTTCTGTTGGGGCCAGTGTGGACCACAGTATTCCTATTTATGCTTTCCATTATAGCTGAGATGACAGGCAAGTGCATTTTATTTGTTGAGATAAAGAATTAGGATGGGAGTGGGGGAAGCTTATCAAGTTTTTTTACCCAGGCTGGCCTCCAACTAGGATCCTCCCAATCTTAGATTCCCAAGTAATACCTGTGTCCAGATTAGTTTTCATTGTTTTTATTTTTTTTTAAGAAGCCTTTCCTGCTTTTAAATTACTGTTTCAATCAGCTTTCCATTGCCGTGACAAATACCTAAGAGAAACAACCAAAAAGAAGAAAATGTTTCTTTGGTTCATGTTTTCAGAAGTTTCCATCCATAGGTGCCTGTCCATATTGCCTTGGGCCTGTGGCAAGACAGCACATCATGGTCTGGTGCATATGAAAAAGCAAAGCTGCTCACCTCCTGGCTGTCAGGAAGCAGAGAGAAAGAGAAAAAGACCACAGTCCCAAAATCCCTCTCAAGGACACACCCACAAGCACCCAACTTCCTCTCACTAAGCTCAACCTCCTAAAGGGTCTACCATCTCCCAGTAGCACCACAAGCTAAGGACCAAGCCATCAACACAGGAGCCTCAGGGAGAGCACTTCAGATCCAAACCCTCACACGTATTATAGCTCCAATTATTCTGATCAATTTTGCTTCTCTTTACAGAGTTGCCATTTTCTTGTTGCTGGTGGGAATTCAGAATATAATACTCCAAAACAAGGTACCTTAAGGTTCCACCCTACACTTCCTAAGTAAAAACTGCAGTAGGCTCACAAGGCTGTGCTTTGGGGCCAGCTATCAGAGGGTGCTTATAAGCTGTCAGGGTGGGAAAAATTGAAGGCATTGCTGAGGGTCTAAACATGGAGGAGGCCCCAGGGGTAATCAAGATGGGGCACAAGGTACCAACAGTAAAGGTTAGTCTCTGAGACTCTCACGACTTATCCACTCCCTGTGTCTGTCTCTTGAGTATATTTGTGTCTGTTCAGTTTCTGGGCGCATCCTGGTTTTCCATCCCTGGGTTGCAAAGAGGACTGCTTTCCTCGCACAGAACTCGCAGCTCTGCTTGGCCTTGGAGCTCTACCCTCTGACACTGGTAAGACAGTCTTGGGAAAAGGAGCAAACAGACTGCTTGGCCACTTGGAAGCCTGACCAGAGGCGCCAGGACAGACAGCAAGATTCCCTTGGGCCTGGGTGAGGCCAGTTCCCCAGGGCTATTAAGAATATCTACAAAATGTTTGGGCCAAAATTCCAACTAGTATTCCAACAGTATTTATTTGCCCATTCCTCAATAGGGTATGTTTACCCTTCTAGGAGGGAGTCTCAAGGAGATGGGGTTTGGGGTCTGGGTACTGTGGGACATCCATATCTCCAACATCCCTGAATTGTCCTAAGATGCAGGAGATGATCTTCCATAACACAGAAGAAAACAGGCCAGGAGAGGACCTAACTACCTGCCCAAGGTTAGTGAGGGAATGTAGGCAGTAGCCAGCCCTCTTCCCTCCTGTTTATGTTCCATGTCAATGTCCAGTCTTTACAAATATAGAATACAGACTCCACTAAGCATTGCATGGGGTCCACATTGTGTCTACCTGTTGTTCTCAAGCATTCCTTAGATGTTTGTCAGGTTAAAAAAAAAACCACCTTCCCAGAACCTAGGAACCCTTAACAAGAGTGAGAAACAAGCCTAGAGTTGCTTTGACTCACACATCTTCCTCTGGCCTCTGTAATAGGCTAAAATTCCCACCTCGGAGCTACACTTTGGTAAAAACACTCCCTCCCCAGCAGTCCTGTTGAAATTCACCTACTATATGGAAAATAAAAAGCAAGTAGGAGTTGAGTGCAGTGGCTCACACTTGTAGTTCCAGATATGTGAGGAGTATAATTAGGAGGTTCATAGTCCAGGCCAGCCCAGAGGGGTAGGGAGACCAAGACTCTATTCACAAAAGCAACAAATCAGGGTGGGGTTGTGGCTCAAGTGTTAGAGTGCCTAACGAGTGCAAGGTTCTGAGTTCAAGCCTCAGTACCAACTAAAAAAGAGTAACTTCCAATAGAGGGAGGAATGTGTCTTTGATTCTGTTGCCTTAAATCCTTTCCCAAGGAAGGTGACACAAACTTCCCTTGGAAGGAAGCTTTCTTTTCCCCATAAACAAGTCCTTCTTCAGAACATTTTAAAGGTCTCCTTCCAGAGGACTGAGAGTATCCTTGATTCTCTGTCACTGGTCACTGTCATGGGGTCAGAAGGTCATCATTGGGCAAGTCCCACCTGCTTCATAAATTGTTTCCCCAGACTTCCTAGCCATAGGAGACAAGTTGCTAACATAACCTGTTCCCCCTCCCCAGGACACTAGGCCACACCACCAGGAGTCTAAAGAACGTTGTACTAAATAACCACCAAGTTGTGATTTCAGGCCACTCACCTGTATTTATAGTCTCTGAAGCACATCTGATGAGCTTTAAGTTTGGAAATGAGAAGTCTGAGGATTTTTAGGAAGATGAAGAAATTGACCTTGGAAACAAAAAGTAGATCTGACTTAAGGAAGATGCCATGCAGCTGTAAATACCAAAGTCTACCCTGAGTTTGGCCATCTGTAAGCCAGGGGTAAGACAGCAGTTAGCTGGTTCCATAGTAAACACTGACTGCAATTCCACTGTCTCACAGCTCTCATAACTTCCTAAGAGTCTGAAATGAAGCCTAGAGCAACATTCAGTTTATGGTTCTGTTTCAGGAAGGCCCAAAAGACAGGTGGATATCATTATTGTTGTTTATTATCAGCATCATCATTCAACATTTGTTCAGTACTTACCATGTTACTTAGAACTTCCCATATAATATTTACTTAATCTTCATAACTACCCCCTGTAAGTTTTCATGACAACCCCCCACACCCAATTATTTTTAATCCTCATAACATAAGGAGGAATAATGGGCACAAGAATGAGTATAAAGCTCAGACTTAATAAATGCCCCTTTCTTTAACAAAACACCAATCTCCCTCTCTTCTGTATGGAAGTCCAGTTCTCTTGGAGGAGGTCCTTCAACCATAAGGGAGGCATGTGTTCTCCATTCCCTACATTATTTCCCACAAGTGTCATGGAATGGGCAAATCTAGCCCTTCATTGTTCAGCCTTGGTAGAAGTTATCAAATATATCTGCAAATTCCTTGACATTCCTCTCAGAGAGCAAAATCTAATCTTAATCCCCTGTCCTGAATGAGCATTACATTTCATTACTTGAATTTAATGAAGGGACTATAGTGGGAATGATATTGTTTCAAGACCTATATTCTACAGGCACCCCCCTTCTCTCTTAGATTGCTCAGTCTGGGGGAAAGTCAACCACTATGCTGCAAGGATGCTCAAGCAGCTTGTGGAGCTCTGAACAGAACCAATGTTGGAGAATCAAGTCATTGTGCTGACAACCAACACTACTTGCCAGCTATGTATGTGTGAGCCACTTTGGGTGTTGATCCCCCAGCTCCAGTCAAGAATCCAGATGGTAACAGCTCTGACTGACATCCTGACTTCTAAGAGATCATGGACATCTGGAAATGTTAGAAAGCCAAGACGTTGAGCATGGACTGACTCCATATGAGCTTATAGAATAAGAACAGGATTTGTGAGGAGACTGGGAAGGGAAGGGAAGGCCACATGACACAAGCCCTTTTGCCATCAAAGGCAATGGAGAGTCAATTAATTTTCAACAGGAAAGTGACTGAATCAGCTTTGTACTCCTGCAGTTAAGAAAGATCATTTTAGTAACAATGTGGAAAGATTAGCCGAGAGCCTGTTTTCAGAGTTCGTAGGGAGGAGGATGGGGAGGTGAACTCAAGAAGCTAGCCTAGACTTTCAGTGATGGAGAACAGTGCATGACTTGACATTATTGAAAAGTTTGCGTCACATAAGCTTTGTTACAAGTTGAATGTGATGTCAAAGATGGCCTCAAGTCTCATTAGTAGATCTCAGATATGTGGTAGTGCTATTCACCAAGTTGGATGGCACATAGAAGAATGTTGACAATGGGAGGGAGAAGGCAAGTCTAGTAGTTTTGAACACAAAAGATATCATAAGGCAGTTGGCAGTTGAACACTTATACCTGGATCTCAGCAGGGCACAAAACCAATAGAATGATGAAGTTACCCAGTGGTATATCATAAGTTGGAGAGAAAGGGTTAAGATTAACCTTGTAAAAGAGAACAGTAAAGTAGCCACAACAAAGGAAATTCCAAAAGAGTACCTGGGAGCCGGGCATGCTGATACACACCTATCATCCCTGCATTTGGAAGGCTGAAACAAGAAGGTTTTGAGTGCAAGGTCAGCTCAGAACAGAATAGCGTGGTCCTGTCTCAAAAATGCAAAAATAACTGGAAGTGTGGTTCAAGAAGTAAAACACCTACTTAGCAAAGCACAAAGCCCTGAGCCCAATCCCCAGGGCCACCAGAAACTAAATAAATGTAGCATAAAAAATAGCTAGGTCACTTGGAGTGAATCACATCATGAGACACCCACCCCTCCCCCCAAGAATCTCATGAAGAGAAGAATTATAAGAAAATTTAAAGGCTACATCAAATTAAAATAATGTAAGATAGCATTTAGCTATAAAGAGCTCCATACAAGAAGCTTCAATGTAAAAAAGGGAGCCCAGGTCAGACTTCAATGCTTTAGACATTTTGGGTTTTTTTTGGTCTTTGCTTGTTTGTTGTTTATTTGTTAATTTTTGTAGTACTGGGGTTGAAATCACAACCTCGTATTTATTTGCTAGACAAGCACTCTACTACTTGAGCTTTTTTGCTTGGGCTATTTTTTCAAAGGGGTCTCACTTTTTAGAGTTAAGCAGCCTGGACTATGGTCCTCCTATGTATGCTCCCTGAGTAACTAGGGTGACAGATATGAAGAACTGCACTAAGTTATTTTATGGTTGGAAAAGGTTGTTGTAGACTTTTGCCTGGGTTGGTCTTTAACTGTATCCTCCTGATCTCAATCTCACAATTAGCTAAGATTACCAGGTGTGTGACCCAGTCTACCTAGCTTGCTTTGTTTCTCAATGAAAGGTGAGGGGAGATGGTGTAAACAGTTCAGGAGGCTTGTCTATAAGAATAGAGATAATGCCACTTCATTTTTATTTGCCAGACTGGAAGAGGTCTTGGTGGCAGTTGCTTTTTAAGAATGCAAAGATTTAAGAATGTCTCCATGGGAAGGGAAAAAGAGCTGGCAGAAAAGGGCAATCAGGTGATAATTAATAGAATAAAGTCTGTACAGGTGTTGATAAAGTCTCTCCATCACAGTAATAGTGTCCCTACCTAGAAATAAAATCCTATAGTTACATATTGAAACACAGTCCATGAGATCCTAGTATGTACTTCATTAGCCTAGATGGAGAAAAAAATCAATGCTCTGTAATAAAAAGCTAGAGTTTTAGGCAAGTGGCTATTTATCTAAAATGTAAGCCAAGAAGAATGATGGAGTTTCCCAGCTAAAGAATATTTAGTAACAGAAAACTTAAATACAAACTAAATGTAAGCAAGTAATTTATCCCCTTTAATGGGATTTCTGTTTTCCATCATAAAGAGAAAAGGCTGTGAGAAGACTTAGTGATTTGTTATTCTTACAAAGTAAGCAGGGGAAAGGTGGCATACTTCACTAAATGCACTTAGATAGGAGCTGTCTCCCAAGAAATGAAGGAGGTGTGAATTCACTGTGTCTTCATGAGACCAGACAAGAGAAAATGAGCATCCACCATCCACCAATGAACTACAGGAGGGAGGGATGGAAGGAAGAAGGGAGAGCTTCCTAGGACCTATTGCTCTGGGATGAAATCTTAGCCCCTGTTGTCCTGGCACCTGGGACAATCCAGAATTTCAGCAAGACAAAAGTCAGCAATTCCATTTGGAAAATGTAGCTCCCTGCCCAGATGTTACACTTATTTGTGTACCCCAGCATCTGTATGCAGATCTGGTACTACAGGTCGCCAAAGTGATGGCTAGCATGGCAGGATCTGGGGTTGGGGGCAGGCTAGCTTCAGGTGGAACTATTCCATCTGTTTGCAAGCCTGGATCCTCTGACCTGCTATATGGATAAAGGGGCCCACATACCTTCCCCAATAGCCCAGGTGAACTATGATGCTCCTCAGGAGGTAAGAAGTGACTGGGAAAGGTAGAAGGAAGCCTTTGGCTCTTGGTATTCACATTCATACACTTTTTCAAAAGAAGGAAAACTTCTGTAATCATCTGTTATCTGATTTTCTTTCCCTGTGGAAAGAAATGATAGGATGCTGCAAATGTATGTGATGTCTGCTATACATCTTCAAGAGAATATGGGGGTGAGGCTATGTCTGGGGAGCCCTGGACCAGCCTGACTTTCTGGTGGGACACAGGAACTGAAGAGGGATCAGGTCAATGAAAACAATACGCTTTTACCAACTTCTCAGTTTTGCTACATTGTTAGAAGGTCAGAGGAGACTCCGTGAGAATAAATGATGGCTTTGACACTAGGACTTCATAAGGTCAACAGAGGGCTCATTCAATTCATTGACTCAAAACAACCATTCAAGTCAGGGACTGGGGGCTCATGACTAGCTAGTCCTCCTAGCTACTCAGGAGGCTTAGAGCTGAGGATCAAGGTTTGAAAACAGCCCAAGCAGTTGGTGAGACTCATATCTCCAGTTAGCCAGCAAAATGTCAGAAGTAGAGGTGTGGTCACATGGTTAGAACACTACCCTTGAGCAAAAAAAAAAAAAACAAGGGAGAGCTCAAGGCCCTGAGTTCAAGCTCCACAGTACTGGCACCATCAAGAAGTCATTCAACCAGAAGTCCAATCTGTTAACTGTGGATCAAAGATCTTGTATAGCTGAATCATTTGGTGAGGTCATCTTTAAGGATTGCACTAATCAAGGCTTTATCAATTTTCTACAGGGATAAAAGAGACTAAGACATAAAAATGTACCATATCCAATATGACTTAATTTACATGTTCACTCAGAAGTGACAGTTAAGTAGTGAAAAAGCATACAAAGAAAGAGGTAGGGGACAGCTGGGCACCAGTGGCTCATGTCTGTAATCCTAGCTACTCAGGAGGCTGAGATCTGAGAATCACTGCTCAAAGCCAGACTGGGCAGGAAAGTCCGTGAGACTCTTATCTCCAATAAACCACTGGAAAACCAGAAGTGGGGCTGTGGCTCAAGCGGTAGAGTACTTGCCTTGAGCTGAAGAGCGCCCAAGCCCAGAGTTCAAGCCTCATGACCAAACAAAAAAAAAAAAAGAAAAAAAAAAAGAAAAAGAAAGAGGTAGGGGAAAAAGGAGGAGGGGGAAAAGGGAGGAGGAAATAAAAAAAGAGGTAGGAAATAATTCTCTGATTTCTTTGTCTAGCCAAAGACCCAAGGAACATGTAGTCTTCAGACTGACACATTCCAGGAGTGTCAGAAACAGAGGAAACATTGTACCAACACAGCAACAGATAATAATAATAATAGTAGCAGCAGCAGCAGCAGCAGCAGTAGTAGTAGTAGTAGTAATATGATGTCCATTTGTCAACTCAGATATTGATCAGATACTGATCAGCCTGCAAGCTCTAGGATTCTAGTATTCTTGGAACTGGTTTTAGGGCTCCCAAAACAGCATGTCCTACCCCCACATGAAGAGGATAGAAGGTGCAAACACAGGAATCACGAGTCTGCACTCCATGCCTGGCTTGTGATATGCTCTTTAGCAGGGTAAGTTGACTTCTATAGTCTTTTATTTCTTTATCTTTCAAGTCAAAGTTGGACTGGACCAATGTTTCTCTACTAGGGAATGGTTCTGCCCATTGGAGGTATGTTGCCTTATCTGACAACATATAATTATCACAAACCAAAAGAAGAGACTGTCTTGAACACTAAAGCATGACAGAGATGGAAAGATAATCAAAAGCTTTTCTCTGTGGTCTACAAGGATATTCTACCAATTCATTCTACCCATTCCATAGGTTATCGGGGCTTGAACTCAGATTCTAGGTGCTGTCCCTGAGCTCCTTTTACTCAAGGTAACACTCTGCTACTTTAAGCCACAGCTCTACTTCTAGTTTTCTGGTGGTTAATTGGAGAAAAGAATCTCACAAACTTTCTTGCTTGGTCTGGCTTTGAGATCCTCAGATCTCAGCCTCCTGTGTAGCTAGGGTTATAAGTATGAACCATCAGCATCCGGCTCATGGTTAAAAATTCCCTTTGACCAAAGGGCAATTTGCCCAGTTAGGAAACATAAGTATCTGGGGACGGCATCCAAACCACAATAATTTTTTAAAACATTCAGATAAGCAACTGGAAACAACTAAGTCTAAGATGTATTGACACACATAGCTTCTGTGAGATTGTGGAGTAAACATTGGAGATACAGTAGAACCTGAACTCATCACAAAGAGAGCTATTCACTTCTCTTCTTTATTCTATCTGGTTACAAAGAATCTACCAGTGATCACAGATCTTCACCAAATTCAACCATATGCTTAGGCTGGCTGCCTGAATGAATAAAATATACATATGTCTTACAATGACAGGGTGGTTTGGGTTTGGGTTTTTTTCTGTTTTTTTTTTTTTCTGGTAGTACTGAGGCTTGAAATTTAGATCTGGACACCATTCCTTGGCTTTTTCATTCAAAGCTGGCACTTGAGCCACAGCTCTACTTCTGCCTTTTTACTCTATTAATTGTATATAAGAGTCCCACAGACTTTCCTGCCCAGGATGGCTTTGAACTTTGATCCTCAGATCTCAGCCTCCTAAGAGGTATGAGCCACCAATGCTAGGCTTCAAACAGGTTGAAAACAACTATTTGGAGCAAAATTCTGTATGTGGTCTGAGAAAATAGTGAGGTGAATGAAGTACCTGTGTGTCCAGGAACAGCAGGTGATACTTGACCCTGAACTTAGAGACAGTGCAATTGTTTCACCACTGGATCAGACTAAGAATTGGGATCCTGGAGGGAACCTGAACCAAAGAACTATTGCCAAAATGTCTGCAGCACTTGGCCTGCCAGTCTCAGGCCTGGGAGAATAGTGTTTGAATGGCAATGCAGTGTTATGGTTATAGGTGCCAATGTCACCCCATTGGGCCCTGTAGGCTGAGATCCAGCACCTACCTACTGCTTCTGTGACTTTTAAGAAAGGAACTTCTCATTTTCCCAATCTTCTTGACAAAAGATAAACAGAATAGCACCTCTGCTTCATAAGGCTGGTTGGGAAGTTTAACTGGGCAGTCGTGAGGGTGCCTCAGAGCACCTCCTAGGTGGGTACTGAAATCTCAGAGAAGAGGATGTGGAGAAGGGAGTGCTAGGCCTCAGCATCATTAATGAGATGTGAGTCACTGGGGGAGGAGGGGCTAGCTTCATTGGATCATTTGCTCCCAGTCTGATCCCTAGTAGGAAGATACCAGCTACAGGTATGCCATCTTCTAGACTTCAGGTGATATAGCCCTGGCAACTAAGGGGCTCTCTGATGCCTTGGTTTGCCTGCCATTTCTATGCACATTTCTCCTTCCAGGTCACCTAGATTTGAGCAGGCAATTTTACTGACAAATATGGACAGTCCGCTGTGAAAAATAGCTGCCTTGTTTTTTTTTTGCTGGTCCTGGGACTTAAAGTCAGGGCCTAGGTGCTGTCCCTGACCTTCTTCTGCTCAAGGCTAGCACTCTACCACTTAATCCACAGTGCCACGTCTGTGAGAGTCTCACAGACTTTCCTGCCTGGGCTAGCTTCAAGCTGCAATCCTCAGATCTCAGCCTCCTAAGTAGCTAGGATTATAGGCATGAGTCACCACCACCCAGCTTAAAACCAACTTTTTTTTTTCATAAAATCACACTATTTACATGGACGTGGCAAAAATGGGTCATCCAGAAACCACTTGGAGGAGTCATGATAGCACCAAACACAATGCCCAGCACCCAGCGGGCACTCAGAGAGGATGGCACTCCAAGAAGACTTTCTGTCTCCCTTGTAGAGCCTGCCAATCCTTCCCACTGCTGGACAACTCCCTATGCTTGTGCTCAAGCTTCTCTGATGGATTCATTCTCATATACTATCCTCTAAAAGGCCTAAGACTCTAGAGCAGTCATCTCTTCCCATCCCAAATATTCTGAGCTACCGTGAGTCAAAATCTTTTCCTCCTCAGAGTAACATCATCTCCTGATTCTACCACTCAGGACAGCTCTGTTTTGATACCAATTGTATGATTTTCATTGGTGTCTTCCTCCTTTCTGCTAATGATATTAAGCTACAAGCTGATAGTTCTGTTGTTGTTGAGTCTTTGCCTAACCAAACCTTCCCAGCACCTTGTTCACATTGCAGCCATTTAGTCAGGGATCACAGAGCTGGGCATAGGTCCTTATATGGCTGTGAAGACCCAAAGAGAATGAGGTTTACAGTATTACTCTGAATCTAGTCCCTAACTAGCTTCTGACTCCTCATTCAGTAACTGCTCATAGTTCAGCTCTGCCTCATGGAAGGAAAGGATATTGAATTAATTTGTGGGGTTAGGAGATAGGGGAGGGAATGTTCCTCAAGCTGGTGAGTTCAGGGAAAAGAGGTGTCAGGATTGAGCTTACTGTGACACAAAGCAGCATGGGTCCACGGATGATCCACCAGATGTTCTTGTTCTTGTTCGCTGCCCAGCACCTAAGGGCAAAGAACAGATAGGAGACAAAGTTGAGACCAAGTTGAAGGTCAACTTCTCATGCCCTGTGGAAAACCTGTGCTTGCTCTTGCTTGTCCTCCAGCCTTGCTTTCTACTAATCATTCTCCCAAGAGGTGAGATAGAGAGAAAAGGACTAAATCCTTTGTCCTGGTACTGCTGACTATTCTTACCATGCAAGAGCTCTTCAGTATTAACAGCTCAGTGCATGAGCCCCTCCACATTTTTCTCCATGTAATGTAAATCTTTAATTGTGGTATCTTATTGCTTCACTAGTTTACTTTTTGTTTGTATACCCATACTCGGGCTTGAATTTGGGGCCTAGGTGCTGGGTAGTGTCCCTTAGCTTTTTCTTTTTCTTTTCCTTTTCCTTCCCATTCTTTTCTTTTTGGTCTGAGATTGAGATTCAAACTCAGTACCTGACACTTTTACTCATTGGCTGGCACTGTACCAACTAAGCCATGCCTCCAACCCCTGACCCTTAACTTTTCGCTCAAGGCTGACACTCAATCACTTGAGCCACAGCTCCACTTCCAGCTTCTCAGTGATACATTATATGTAAGAGTATCACATACTTTCCTGCCTCCACCTCTTTTTTCAGGACTTTTAGTCTCTAAAAGTCAAAAGATAAGAACTAATTTGGAGCCAGGCATAGTGACACATGCTTATAATCCTAGCTACTCAGGAGGCCAAGACAAGAGAATCAAAAGTTGAGTCCAGACCAGGAAAAGTTAGTCTCTCTCTCAAAAACAGAATACAAACAAAAGGCCTGCAGGCATGACTTAGGAGTTAAGAGTGCCTACCGAGTATGTGTGGCCCTGAGTTCAACACCAGTAGCTTTAAAAAAGTTTTTTGTTCTTTTTGTTTTAATAAAATGTTCTCATAATATTTCACAAAACAGGTATGCCACAATTTGAGTAATGATTCTCACACTGATGGGAATTCAGGTTTGTTTTTGTTTTTGCTTTTTTTTCTGTCATGTTGACAGTGTTCTAATAACTATCTCCATGCTTATGATGTCCTTACATACTCAGAATCACAGCTAAAACTTGCAGCATATTTATGGTTATCTGCATGTGTGACTGAATTAGTAAGTGACTACAAGATTTTTGATTACTTATCTACATTCCAAATCATATTCTAGATGGACACAGTCGGAAAGTTGGTTGCTTTCTTTGGGAAAATGGTGTCATTCTTTAAGCATTTCTGGGAATTACTGGCTCATAAAGAGTAAATCCAGATGAATTACTTACCCTTTGTTCTCCAGGTATGCACGAGCAATCCCCCAGGGGACAACAAATAGCATAGGGAATACTGTGAAGAAACAAGCAAGTTTAGTTAAAGACTGGTTGGCCAATGAGAAGATCAAGAATGAAATCAGGAAAACTCCATTTGCAATAACAGAGAACTTTAAAATTAAATCTTCAAAAGAACAATAACCATATTAATCAATGGGCTAATAAGCTAGAGAGTCTTCTCAGAAGAAGTAAAAATGATCAATAGATACGTGAAGAAATGCTCAACATTTATGGCCATAAAGGAAATGCAAATCAAAACAATATTGAGATTCCACCTCACTCCAGTTAGATGGGCTATTATCAAGAAAACAAATGAGCTGGGCTCTGGTGGCTCATGCCTGCAATCCTAGCTACTCAGGAGGCTGAGATCTGAGGATCATGGTTTAAAGCCAGCCTGGGCAGAAAAGTCCATGAGACTCTTTATCTCCAATAAACCACTAGAACACTGGAAGTGGCACTATGGAGCACTCACCTTGAGCTGAAGAACACAGGGATAGTGCCAGTCCCAGAGTTAAAGTCCCACAACCGCCAAAAAAAAAAAAAAATTGATAACAGATATTGGTAAGGATGTGGCCAAACCAAACCAAACCTTAATAACACTGTTGGTGGGAATATAATCTTGTTCAACCACTCTTGAAAACAATGTGGAGGTTTCTCAAAAAGTTAAACATAGAACTACCCTATGGTCAATCCAGCAATAGCTCTCTTGGGCATTTATCCAAAAGATTACAAACCAGGATACATTAGAGCCACCAGCACAATTTTTATTGCAGCACTATTCACCATAGCCAAGTATGGAATCAGCCCAAATCCCCCTCAATGGACAAATGGATATATATTTATGTGTGTGTGTGTGTGTGTGTGTGTGTGTGTGTGTGTGTGTATACACAATGAAAAATTACCCATTAGAAATAATGATATTATATCATTTGTAAAGAAATGGAAAAATTATGTTAAGTGAAGTAAGTCAGGCCCAGAAAAACAAAGTATGCATGTTTTCCCTTATATATGGAAGCTATATTTAGCATACAAACATATAAGTAAATACATTGCATGGTATACAAGTATATAAAAATGTATTGACTAAAATAGTTTCAAGGGAGAACTCAAATAATGTATTTCCTTTAAAAGGCAAAAACAAAACACCATGAACAGAATATTCAACTGGGGTGGAGATTAGGTCAAGGGGAAAAAAATGTGGAAAAATGAAGAGAAGAAGAGGAGGAAAATGCAGTCCAAAATGTAATGTATATCCTACAAAATTAAGAAGAGTTGAGGAGAGGGTTGGGGGGAGGAGGAATGGGTGAGAATGCTTTTATCAAGATGCATTTATCAACATGCATTGCATTCATAAAGAGCCTTGTTAAATGGCATCTCCTTTGTACAACTACTTAAAGATAATAAAAAATAAAAGAGAATTAAGCAGACAACGAAACAAAAACAAACAAACAAAAAAGAACTGGTTGACCCCTTCTGCTTTCCTCCCATTTCATCAACTGGTTAAAACTTATAAAAATGCATATATAAGCTTGTGGCCTGTGAGAGCAGAGCAAGATCTAGGCCTATTCATTGTTGAATCATCAGAGAAACCAGGATCCAGCAAAAAACAAGGGCCTTGTCACCAGTCACAGTTTAGAGAAAAATCTATGGGCATTAGAAAAAGCTCCTGAATCACAGGTTGTTTCCTTGGTATCCTGAAGCATCCAGTTCTCCAGGGGTTTGTAGAGGTGGGGAATCCAGATTTAGAGGCTCTTGGTCAAATTTAACAACAAACAAACAAACAAAACCTCATCTTCAATGCCTAATGTTACATACTGAATGTCTGGGTCCTCCTAAGATTTATATATTGAAAGCCTCCAAGTTTGATGAAGATGAGGGCTTCACAGAAAACCATGTTTAGATAAAGTCATGAGGGTAGGGTCCTCATGATGTCATTAGTGCCCCCAGATGCAGATTAGAGTGCTCACTTACTCTCTTTCTCTCTCTCTCTTGCTCTCTTACGCTTCCAATTTGATCCGGCTGGATCCAGTTCGATCCAGTTTCATCCGGCTCTAACCGATTCAATCCGGCTGGATCCGGTTTGATCCGACTCTTTCCGGATCAATCCAGTTCGATCCGGTTCTAACCGGCTTGATCCAGTTGGATCTGGTTCGATCCGGTTTGATCCTGTTCGATCCGGTTCGATCCGATTCTAACCAGTTTGATCCGGTTCGATTCAGCTGGATCTGATTCGATCCGGATCCCAGTGGGATCTGGGGAGAACCCATGTCAGTGTGTTCAGACTCAGTTTGAGTCGGCTGAAATTCAGCACAACTGAGACAAATGTAAGCCTATTAGTTTGCCTCCATCTCTCTCAAAAAAGAACTTAACAACTTGTTTGTGTTTCCATCTTTTTCTCAATAGGCTGAGAGGTTCTAACCGGATGGATCCAGTTCGATCTGGCTGAATCCAGCTCAAACCGGCTTGATCAGGTTCGAACCCCTAACCAGTTTGAACCGGTTCGAACCAGTTTGTTCCGGTTCTATTTGATCCGGTTTGAACCGGTTTGATCCAGATCTGACCGGTTTGATCTGGTTCTGACCAGTTTGAGCCAGTTTGATCCGGTTCTAACTAAGCGGTTTGATCCGGTTTGAACCGGTTTGATCCGGATCTAACCGGTTTGAATCGGATTGATCCAGTTCTAACAGGTTTGAGCCGGTTTGATCCGGTTCAGACTGGTTTCATCTGGTTCTGACCGGTTAGATCCGGTTCTAACCGGTTCGATCCGGTTCTAGCCGGTTTGAGCCGGTTCTGACCGGTTTGATCCAGTTCTGACTGGTTCTAACCGGTTTGAGCCGGTTTGATCCGGCTCTAAACGGTTTGAGCCGGTTCGATCTAGTTCTAGCCAGTTTGATCCGGTTCTGACCGGTTTGAACTGGTTTGAGCCTGTTTGATCCGGTTCTAACCGGTTCGAGCCAGTTTGATCCAGCTCTAACCGGTTTGAACTGGTTTGATCCGGTTCTGACCGGTTTGATCTGGTTCTGACCAGTTGGAACCGGCTTGATCCGGTTGCACCGGTTTTAGTTGGTTTGATCCGGTTTAAACCGGTTTCCACCGGTTTGAGCCGGTTCGGAACAGTTTGAACCGGTTCTAAATGGTATGAACTGGTTCTAAATGGTTTGATCCGGTCTAACCGGTTTGATCCGGTTCTGACCAGTTTAAACCAGTTTGAAGCAGCTCTAGCTGGTTAGAGCCGGTTTGATCCGGTTCTGACCGGTTTGAACCGGTTCTAACCGGTTTGATCCGGCACTAACCGGTCTGATCCGGTTAGAGCCGGTTCTTAGCGGTTTGAGCCGGTTCTGGTCGGTTTGAGCTGGTTAGATCCGGTTTGAGCCGGTTCGATCCAGTTCTAACCGGTTTGAACCGGTTTGATCCGGTTAGATCCGGTTTGAGTCCGCTTGATCTGGTTTGAACCAGTTTGATCCGGCTCTAACCAGTTTTAGCCGGTTTGATCTGGTTCTAACCGGTTTGAGCCGGTTCGAACTGGTTTGATCCGGTTTTGACCGGATTGAGCTGGTTCTAGCCGGTTTGATCCGGTTTAAACCAGTTTGATCTGGCTCTAACAGGTTTGAGCTGGTTTGATCCGGTTCTGACCAGTTTGAGCCGGTTTGTTCTGGCTCTAGCCGGTTTGATGCGGTTCTGACCGGTTGGAACCGGTTCTGGCCGGTCTGAGCCGGTTTGAGCCTGTTTGATCCGGTTGTAACCGGTTTGCACCGGTTTTACCCAATTTGATCCGGTTCTGACCGGTTAGAACCAGTTTTAGCCGTTTCGATCCGGCTCTATCCGGTTTGATCCGGTTCTGACCGGTTAGATCCGGTTTGAGCCGGTTCTAACCAGTTTGAGCCAGTTCAATCTGGTTCTAACCGATTTGATGCGGTTCTGACCGGTTCGATCAGGTTTGAGCCAGTTTGATCCGGCTCTAACAGGTTTGAGCCGGTTTGATCCGGCTCTAGCCGGTTTGATCCGGTTCTGACCGGTTTGAGCAGGTTTGATCCGGTTCTAGCCGGTTTGAACCCGTTTGAGCCGGTTTGATCCAGTTTTTAACCAGTTTGCGCCGGTTTGATCCGGTTCTAGCCGGTTTGATCCGGCTTTAACCGGTTTGCACGGGTTTGATCCGGCTCTAACCGGTTAGATCCGGTTCTGACAGGTTTGATCCGGTTCTAACCGGTTTGAGCAGGTTTGAGCCGGTTTGATCAGGTTCTAGCCGTTTTGATCCGGTTTGAACTGGTTTGATCCGGTTCTAACCGGTGTGTGTGTGTGTTCTATTCTCTTGCCTCCTCCCACTTCTCTCTTCTTCTCTCCTCAACTCTACTCTGCCCTTCAGAGACACCTTTCAGTTTGATTTCTAAATAACTGAAGGTTCTGTTGGACTCTCATACTCTGATAGATCTCCAAGAGAGGAAGCTAGAGGTCATGTAACTCACCCCAACCCACCACCAGGTATCTGGGCCACATCCGCCTTTCCAGAAGCACCGTGGGCTCCAGTAGTGCATGGAGGTAAAGGCCTTCGACCAACAGCCATAGGTGGTTGGCACCTACAAAGTAGTGCAGAAGGACCTGGACAGAGCGACAGGAGGTAGATATCTACAGAAAGAAGAACATATGATGGTGAGTCCTGGTTGCTTCAGCCCTTGGACCCCAAGTAGGAAAGCAGGGCTTCACCAAGCATATCCCCTACCCCAGGCTCCCCCTTTTCCTGGACCCTTGGTGACCACTTGAGAGAGGTTGGCAATAATATAAAATGTTAATGGAGGCCAATCACAGTGGCTCACACCTATAATCTCAAGTTTTTGAGAGAAGGATCAATTAGATGTCAACCATGAGCAATAAATCAGCAAGACATCATCACAACAAAAGAAAAAGAGGGACTGGGAAGGTGGCTCAGTGGTAGAGTGCTTGCCTTGCATGCCTGAGGCCCTGGGTTCATTTCCTCAGCACCACATAAGCAAAAAGAAAAAAGCCAGAAGTGGCGCTGTGGCTCAAGTGGTAGAGTGCTAGCCTTGAGCTGAAGAGCTGAGGGACAGTGCCCAGGCCCAGAGTTCGGGGCCCACGACCAGACCAAAAAAAATAAAAGAAAAGGAAAGAAAGAAAGAAAGGAAGGAAGGAAGGAAGGAAGGAAGAAAGAAAGAAAGAAAGAAAGAAAGAAAGAAAGAAAGAAAGAAAGAAAGAAAGAGTAGGAGAGAGGGAAGAAGGAAGAAAGGAAGGAAGAAAGAAAGGCAGGCAGGCAGCTAGACATGGTAGCAAACACTTCTCATCTCAAGTATCAATAGGATTGCAATTCAGGACAGATTTGACCAAAATAATTCATGATACTATTTGAAAAATAACTAAAGCAGAAGTGGCTGAGAGTGTGGTTTGAGTGGTAGAGTTCAAACTACAGTTCCAACCAAAAATAAATTTGCCCCAATGGAAACACCAAAGGGTTTGTCTCCAATCTCAATTCACTAGGCTACAAACCAATATCCAAAACCTCTTCATATGATTGGAAATTATGAAACATTTTTTTATGTTTTTTCTTTCTTATTTATTTTTGACAGTACTACTTACTATGTGGGTACTCTACTATCTGAGCCATGTCTTCTGGCCTTTGGAAGCTCTGAGTAAACAAACTTCCAAGGAACCCCATGGATCCAAAAGCAATTATAACAGAAATTAGAAAGCTTTCTTGAACTGAATGTGAAGAAAATAATGAATTCTTGTTATATGTAACTAATACTAGGACTGGTATGAATGGACTAGAATGAAACATTAAAAAAGAAAAATAGAAAAAATAAAAGAAAGAAAAATAGGGGCTGGGAAGGTGGCTCAGTGGTAGAGCACTTGCCTTGCATGCCTGAAGCCCTGGGTTCGATTCCTCAGCACCACATAAGCAAAAAGAAAAAAGCTGGAAGTGGCACTATGGCTCAAGTGGTAGAGCACTAGCCTTGAGCTGAAGAGCTGAGGGACAGCGTCCAGGCCCAGAGTTCAGGCCCCATGACCGGACCCAAAAAAAAAGAAAAGAAAATAGCTGAGAATTAATGATCTTAAAATCATATCAGAGAAGTTAGAAAAGGTGAGAGAAAATTAAATCCAAAGGAAATACATGGAAGGAAATAATAAAAATAAAAGCAAATTAATAAAAATCAGTGGAAAGGAGAGCATAAACAAAAAATTCTCAATTATTGAGAATCTTCTAGGAAGGATAATCCAAGAAAAAAGAAAAGAAAGAGAAATTACAATCAATATCAGGAATATCAATCATCTGGAGAATAAGAGTAGGAACCAGTAGGAGGGAGGATGACTAAGCACATATGAAAATATAATAACAAAAACCATTAAGCCTAATAGAGTGGATTTGACCAAAGTACATATATTCATATATATGAATATATACCACAATAAAATCTTTTTCTATAATTAATAAATGCCAATAAAAAGGAAGAGATGAAAAGAGAGTATCTTAAACAGTATTATGTGAAAGAATTTGAAAAGTTAGATGAAATAGACAATTCCATAGAAAAACTCACTACCATGGATGTAAGATTCATGATTAAGTCATAACTTAAAACTTTCTAAGATAAAGAGCCCTGAGTCCAAAAGGTTCACTGGTATAATATCCCAAAATTTTAAGGAATAAATAATATACATCTTAAATAAATTCTGTGGGGGGAGAAGGAGAGGAAGGGCCACATTCCAATATAAGAGGTCAACAAAACTTGATACAAAAGCTTTTGTATCAAAGCTTTTGATGACAAAAGCTGTATGAGAAGAGAAAACTATAGGCCAGTTCTTCTCATAAATGCCAACAAACTAATGCTATACATAACTCGGTATTGGCAAATAGAATCCAACAATATAGGAGATAAATAATCTGTCAATGCTTAATTTGAACTGTTCCAGGAATGCAAGGTTGGTTTAACAGGTTACCACATTACTAGCAGGATAGGAAAAATTACTTTCACTGTTGCAGATTTCAATGTAGAAGAGCCTTGTTGCTTTAAAAATGTGTAATTGAAAAAAATTGACCTGGTCCAATTCTTTTGCTAATAAATGAAAAAAATTCCCTTCCTGAGAACACACAACAGAAGTTGTGTGCTCATTTGCCTGTGGATTCCTTACCTGGCCCCCTCTTGGGAGGTTGTTCTAAGTCATGGGCTGATTCTCTAACTGAAAACCTTGTACATCCCTTTATCTTTCTGTTCCCCTCCCCAGTCCCACCCACCTTCCCTCTTCTTCCCAGTTCTAACCCATCAGGTGGGAGCCCCTTTTTGCAATGGGGCAGAAGACTACCTCCGACAGGTAGGACATCCATCCATTCTCATTGTCAGGCCTCTTGGAGTAGGAGTTGTAGAAGACCACATCCTTCACCAGCACAGCCACAGCTCTCAGGATGAATGAAGCAAACAGGTTCATGTGGATGTAATTGCGTGTGCAGTGGAGTTTTCTGCATAAAGAGAAAAACAAATGCCTTCCCTCAGGAAAGTGTGGCTGGGACCAGAACTCTGCCTGTCCTGCCTATGGATCCATTACTGAATGAAAACATAGGTACTGTGGTAGGGGTAGGGGTGGGGGTTATTCAAAGCTAGATGACTTGATTATGTGCCTTACTTCTTAGTGCCTCATTTTCCTGACTATAAAGTGGGGGTAACAACAGCTACCATCTATGTAACACACTGACCAATCCACATGAACACAGACTGTGGGTGTCTTTACACTTTGCCACTACAAGAGAAGTAGGACCTCTTGTTACCCTGGTTTTATGCCTAACAGAATTAAAGCAGAAGGCTTAAGCAACTTATCCAAAGTATCATGGAGGTGAGAAGAGCTAAGATTCAGATCAGAAACTCTGAGACTAGAGTATGGCTCTCGGAGGCTCTGCTGTGTCTAAGAATACATTTCATCTCAAAAGGTTGGGGAGACTTCACCTGTGAATTCTGTATGAAGTCCATGTAGTCAATGCCCAGAAAAATGTCAGATATTATTAGGTATCCCCGGAGCCTCCTGCTGACTCTGCTAAACAGGCTGACAAAACACTGAATCTTCAGTCCCTCTAGCTGAAAGATCCTTTTCACCACTGTGAAGCACCTACCTCCACCAATTTGCTTTATAGCTAGTATTACACATTTAATTTCCAAAAAAATTGACTGGCACTGGTGGGGGGAGAAGTCCTGGTATATTATTACATACGCAACCTCCCTGGATAGGCCAGGAATATTTGAGGGGAGGGACTGGGCCTTGCTTTTCCCAAAACTCCAGACAAAACATACACCCAGTTAACCATGCTCAGCTGACATTCCTTTCTGCAGGGCTGAGCAATTATTTTTCCTGGGCTTGGTTCTGAACTTGGGAAGATTATGTGGAGGGAGATGTCAGATATGGACACAAGAGGTGGAAAGTTCCCACCCTTCAAAGATTGCTCTTGTATGATGATATGTGGTCATGACTTTGTTCTTGGAGCTGAAGCAGATCCTGAGATTGGGGAGTCAAATGAAGTGAAACCTGGGACTAGCAAGCCCATGTAGAGATTGATCTGGAACTCACACTCAGATTTCCAGAATTCCCATCCTTGTGTCTTTCCATGCGGACTGCTCATTCTGTATTATATTTTTTTCTGTTCTTGAAAGGACCCAGACTTCGAGGTAGCCTCAGACAGCTCCTTAGTGGATCCAGAAATAATCTCATTTGGATGACTCTTACAAATATGATATAGCAGCTAGATACTGGCACATGCCTGTAATTCTAGCTGCCTAACAGACTGAGATAAGGAGGAACAGGGTTCAAGGCCAGTCTAGACAGAAAAGTCCATAGATTCCATCTCCATGCAATAATCAGCAGAAAATCAGGCTGGAGATATTGCTCAAGTGGTAGAGTGACAGCTGCACAAGCAAGCTGAGCAAGAGCATGAGGCCTTGAGTTTAAATCCCTAGTACCACCACCACCAAAAGAAGTAAAAATGACTCAACAAAATGCACTAGACTTTTGGATTCATAATGAAAACCCTCAGATTCTCTAGCCTGTGTGATTGGGATCCTGGCTCATTACACACCAGCTCTGTGATTATGGACAAGTTCCTTCATCTCTCTATATTCCAGTAAAATTATTTATAAAAATGGAAACAATACTAATATTAATCTCTAAGGGTTAGAATTCATCTTTATTCAAATTAGGAAGAGAGTGAAATGAATTGAGGCATACAAAGCACTAGGAGGAAGTACTTCAGTACTCAATAGTTTCCCAGGAGTTCCAGACCACCTAGGAAATTGTTTCCATGTCTTCTGTAAGAATGACACCTCTGGTGGAGCAGTGGTGAGAGGGAGCTGTGGTGGAATTTGGTTTAATCAGGGGCTAGGTATTTCATCTAAAAGAGGCAAAGGTGGTGTGAGTTCTAGACTCAAGTTCAAGCTCTACATTCATCAGCCTTTATAGACCAGCAACACCTCAACAACTCTCACTGGAACTTAGACTCTCCTCTCTTCTCCTTATTTGCAAACTGGGATGATGGATGCCCTTCAGACTACATCAAGTGGCTTTCAGCTCTAATGTTCCATGCTTTCACCCAGCTCAGGTATATAGTGCTTTCCAGAGGTTGTCACTGAGCAAATTCTATGATCTATGTCTGATCACAGGTGTGCAAAATTTCTACTCACCGAAGGAACAAGAAGAGGGTGAGAGCCAGGAAGAGGGAGATAAGGGACACGGAGTATCCCACGGTGTACATCAGCTGCAAGGTGGACAGCAAGGCATAGTGATCTACCTGAACACAAATAGAGAGTAGATGTGACCACCAAGACATGGCCTGCAACCCCAGCCCCATGCTCAGGGCCACCAGCATTCTAAGCTCCCTATCCCCCAACCTGTTTTGATATCTTTCCTTCCCTACCCTTGTTAATAATCCAGCAGGGCAACAGACTGACCTCTGGCACCTCTCAGAGGACAAGGACCCCAATGAATGAGAAGCCAGAAGTGAGACTCAGCCTATGATTGAACCGAATGCCCAACAATGAATCATATCAAGTACAGAAGGGTACCTTGGGATGGAAGACAGGCTCTTTGCTCCTAGGGTGCTGTCACTAGAGTCAATGAATCCTGTTCTCTAAGGCCCTGATTTCTGTCTAGATGGCTCCCTCCTAAAGCAACTTTATATAGATAACTTGTAGAAGAAGGCCCAATCGCCTGAATATTGCTTATCAGAATGCCTGTGTTGTTAAGTCTAGCAGCAGAGTCCCACCTTCTCATTCAACCCATCTTGCATATCAATGTTAAGATTATGCATTTTGCCAGGCACTGGTAGCTCATGCCTATAATCCTAGCTACTCAGGAGACTGAAATATGAGGATTATGGTGCAATGCTGGCCCAGGCAGGAAAGTTTGCTAGATTCTATCTCCAATTAATCAGCACAAAAAAAAACCTGGACTGAAGGTGTTGCTCAAGTAGGAGAGTGCCAGCTGTGAGTGGAAAAAAAAAACAAGGATCAAATGTGGGAGGCCCTAAGTTCAAGCCCTAGTATTAGCACACATGCAAAAAAAGTAAATATCACAACAAAATAATAAAATTGTGCCTTGAATAGATATGAACTGAAAAATACACAATGATCAAATTCTGTATTTAAGAATAGAAAGGATTCTTTATAAGGGCACCGAAAATCGCCTGAAGTAAGATAAAGTAGCATTTCCATACTGCTACGCATGATTCCATAGCAAGGCATCTAAACATAGTTTATGCTTATGCACGTGGACACACAACCTACAAAGTGCCACTCATCATGCACCAGGGCCTCAGCATGCTGATAGCTGAGAGAACATGACATACTTCACTTGACAAAACTCTGAAGAGCAAAGATTTACAAATAGTGACCTTTAGGGGGCAAAATTTCAACTCACCATAAGAAGCACAGGTAAACATGGATAGAAGATTTTTAAGTGTTTGAATTCTTGGAAATAAGAATATTTGCAGAGGGGAGAAGGCAATATTCTTGTCCCCACTACTTTTTTTCTTTTGGGTTGTTTTGAGACATAGTCTTGCTATATATTCTAGGGTGTCCTCAAACTCACAATCTTCTTTCTTGAGTTTACAAGTGCTGCCATTAGAGGTGTGAGCTACTACAGTCTTCACTGTTCTAGAGTGGAATCCTTACTTCCTGTCTCTGAAAAGTCTTATTCTGCTGTCTCTACTCACTGGCTCAGGGATGGTGCTGCAGCAGACCAAAGCCAAGTTCACATCTGCTGAACTCAGTTTTGCACACTGCCTAGATATAAGAATCGACCAAGGATCTCTAAAGTGAGCATTGACACCCAGACCCCATTACTTACCAGTTGACTCCAAATTTGTGAAATCATCAATTCAGCATTTATTGACAACTGTATGTAACATAATTTTTAATATAATTGTATTGTTATTATTAAGATGTTATACAAAGGGACTACCAGTTTAGGTAGTGAGTGTGATTCTTTTTTGACCATGTCACCCCTTCCTTCACCTTTCCCCCAGTTATATTTTTTTACCCCTGTACTAAGTCAAGGGTTTGGGAGTAGTCTTTACTATGATTATAACCTTATAGTTATAGCTTCCAATAAAGGAGGGAAGATAAGAAAGACACAATGTGCTTTATTTAAGGTATTGAGGGGGGAGCATAACTTGTGTGATGAAAAAAAAGCCAGGCAGATTCTTGAATGCCATCCCAACTACACGTGTCATTTTGATCCCTTTAAGAGGTATGACCTGTCACAGAATAAAACTATAGGGAACACAGAATTCCACCAATCAAATCTAAAGTCTAAAGCTTTAGAAAAAATGGTCTGAGCATGGGGAAGGCCTTTCATCTCTGATAGGAAGAGAGTACATACCACCTACTGGGTAGTAAAGGAACTGAGTCACATCTGGGGTGAGGTATTACAGACCCTGAATGAAACAGAACCAAATGACTAGATAGTGAAATGTCTTGGACCTGGAAAAGATCAAACCCACCCCCCAAAGGACTGAAAAAAAAAGACTGAAAAAAATCACCTTGTGAACCATGCCATGTCCTACTGTCATGTGAGACCAGCTGGACAATTACCGGTTAGCCAGTTGGAAAACACAAGTGCTATTAAAAACTTAACTATGGATAGGTGCCTGTGGCTCATACCTGTAACAGTAGCTACTTAGGAAGCCAAGATCTGAAGATCATAGTTTGAAGCCAGCTGGGGCAGGAAAGTCCATGAGATTCTTATTTCCAATTAACCAGCAAAAAAGCTGGAAGTAGAGCTATGACTCAAGTGGTGGAGTGCCAACCTTAAGTGAAAAAACTAAGAGACAGTACCCAGGCCCTGAATTCTAGTCACAGTACCACCACACACACGTGCATGTGGACACACTCACACACGCGCACATGCACACACACACACACAAATTAAATACTTAACCTTGTAAATTTACAATAAAACCAACTATTTCAAAGATAAATAGCTTTCTAGCTACTTTTCTACATTCAGTACATAATTACTTTCACTGTTCTGTCTACCTAATGGAAACATGTCTACTATTAGCTTCTGCATATCTCTCCCTAGATCTGCATCCTGTAACATCACACTGGCAGCTTGGAACTGGCCTCAGTAGGAGCATTTACACCACAGGACTTAGAAAATGTTACAGATCAGATCATTTCTTTTTTTCTTTTTTCTTTTGTTGGTCTTGGGTCTTGAACTCATGGCCTGGTGCTGACCCTGAGCTCTTTTGCTCAAGGCTAGTGTGCTACCACTTTGAGCCACAGCTCCAACTTCCAGTTTTCTGGTAGTTGATTAGAGACAAGAGTCCCAAGGCCTTTCTGGCCTGGGCAGGCTTTGAACCAAAATCTTCAGATCTCAGCCTCGTAAGTAGCTACAATTACAGGCATGAGCCATCAGTTCCTGGCCAGAGACCTTTTTTCTCCTGGGGTGGAAGGAAATATCTGCTAACACACCCACACTACTGGTGGTGATAACTAGACATAACGACCGTTGGGTCTCATGGTAACCATGTTACCTGAGACAGAAATCCCTACTTTCTTGTGCCAATTTGCTACTGTTATTTTGTATAAAAGTTTCCATTTTTGTCTCAACCAAGCAAGGTTTAACCAAATCATTACATTTCTTCAGATATAAGATTGTGCCTTACCTTAGTATTTATTACAAAAATTTCAAACATTAGCAAGTTTAAAGGAATTT
Organism: Dipodomys merriami; assembly: GCF_024711535.1. NCBI lineage: Eukaryota > Metazoa > Chordata > Mammalia > Rodentia > Heteromyidae > Dipodomys > Dipodomys merriami. Next base: position 2,850,615 of record NW_027203270.1, read on the forward strand.
TATAAAGAACATCTGTAAGCACACTGCTCAGATTTTGCCATTAAACTTGGCGTCAACATAACCTTCTCTCCACCCCTCAAATAGAGAGTGATAAATTACTTGCACTGTCTGACATTAATTAGAATATGGTACATTCAAGGCTGTAATCGATTGCTGTCGTAGTTCCAATATGAATTATATCAACAGGCACTTGATTTTAGACTTTAATTGAAAATAGGATTAACATATTTAAGAAAATGTATTCAGTAAGCTAGAATTATTTAAGAATTAAGAAAGATTTGCTTGTTTAAGGTACATGAAATATTTCAAGCAACTGCTATCTTAATATGTACCCATCTCACTTAAAGTGTTAAGAGGTATTTAAGTAACTAGTGTAGAAATGGCAACAAAAATTAATCAAACATGTCCTTGAAAGAAAAAAGGAAGGAAGGAAAGGAGAAAGCACATGGAGTCAAGTCTGAAGGGTAGATTTATTGATTCATTGGGCATTCTCTGAGCTGCCACGGTGATTTGCTGAGCATTTACTTTGCTGGATCCTGGATCCTGGCAGTAGGGCAATAATTCTACTGACTACATGCTAAGAGCTTGCTGACTACATGCCAGAATTTCTCCTAAGAAATTTACATCTCTTGTCTCCCTGAATCCTCACAATGATTACACACAGTAAATAAGATCCCTGTGGGATGGGTGACAAAGCAAAGGCCCAGAGGGACAAAGTAATACAGCCAGAAAGTGAATAGTCTAAATATATGGCCAGGTTGCCAGGCTGCCAGGCCCCAGACCCTGTGCTGTGTCAAACTGCAGTCCCTGGCTTCTAGTGGATCTATACTCTCTGAGATGATAGATAGACAGACAGATAGATTAGATAGACAGACAGACAGACAGACAGACGATAATTGATAGGTAGAAAGGAGATATGATAGACAGACCATCAGCAAGATAGATGGTAGGTAGCAGGCAAACACCTGAGAATTTCTGAGAGTAACAGGTATAATAAAGGCACTCCATCAAGGGTATAATTAAAAGTAAGCCCAACATCAAGGATATGATAAAAAAAAAAAAAAGTAAGCCCAAGGGCCACTCTGAATTAGATGGCCATGGAAGGGCTCTCTCTGAAGGAAACAGTTGAACTGAAACCCAAGTGGTAGAGGATTTGTAGGAAGGATTCAGGCACAAACACCACACAAAGGCCAGGACAATTCTGGAGGCATTCCTTGCGATGTTATGCTTCACCTTCATAGTGGAAGGAGTTCTGTAACTGCCATCAAGGTTTATGTGATTGTAGACCTCACCTGGCTGAGTATGTGGTGGAGGAGCTGGTAGAGGGCTCTTTGTATGACCCACCCCCACCCCATACCCTGCAGGAAGGTGGTTTGGAGGCTGAAATAACTTATTGCCAAACCAAGCAGACTCACGTTTTTTTTGAAGCTGTGGTTCTCGGAGCATTCGGAGTCATCCTGCCAAATATCTGTGGAGTTCTCTAGTGTCTGCCAAGTTCCCTGCGCCAAGCAGTGTCTGTAGGCCCTTCCTGAGCTCTCTGAAAGTAAACAAAGCACTAGAGGAAAGGTCAGAACATACCGCCCATTCCCTAAGCACACTGGAAGGTCCTCACCCTGGTGGCAAAGCTGTGGAAAATCCCAGGGAAAAGGGATTCTTATTTCCCCCTTTGGGGGCTCATTAACATCCCTATTGTTTATTTAGAATAGAAAGAAAAATGCGGAAGCCTCCAGATTTTGTAACAAACCATGATCTGCTAATGTCTGATGTGTTTATCCGATGTCTCTGGAGTTAGAACAGCACCCGGGTGACTCAGAGATGCTCTAATCCACATCCCCTCCCCCACAAGGTACAGCCCAGCTGGGAGATGCTAACCTGGGCTCCTATGCCTGCTCCATGGAGATTCTCCTCCTGATAACCAAGAAGTGGCACCCATGAAGAGAGAACAGTGGGCATAGGGCAGATAGAACCCAAATGAAGCCTAATGTGTCACCTATTCACAAACTGGTCTTCTGAGACCAGCACTTCCACCCTACAGTCCTGATGACTTTTTTATCAGGAATTTGGAAGACTTCTATGCTTTCAAGGAGGATTAAATAAAATAATATATGTACCAATGATGGGCAAGTCACTCTGCCCATATTGGGTAATGGTGTGACTTAGTCATGCTTACTCCAGAAAACCCTCTCAGAAGTTCCTCCACCTGGAGAATCAATAAGAACTGGAAAGTTGCTGTAACCTCCTCCTCTAGATCATGCATGTCATAGACAATGCATTGGTACACACGTAGTACATCTACCTGCCTAGCTAACACCTTTGCCAAAGTATTGATTTGACATCACAAGCAGTATGCTACAAACGCTCAAGCCATCCTTGCCTTCTATCTGTCTCACATGGCCCTCCCTAACCATCTCCACTTTCCAATATATCCAGATCTGACACCTAGCCTTCTGCTTTCTTCCTGACTGGAGCCATCATCTCTCCTCAGAAAGTCTTGCCTCACTTCTCTGGGTAGCCCAGCTGCCAGTGAGCTAAACAGAATATTAGTGTATATCAAACTTCTGCTCAAGGCTGGGAATGTGTCTTAGGGTACAGTGCTTGCCTAGTATGCATGAAGCCCTGGGTTCTATTCCTCAGTACCACATAAGCAGAAAAGGCCAGAAGAGGTGTTGTGGCTCAAGTGGTAGAGTGCTAACCTTGAACAAAAGAAGCACAGGGATAGTGCCCAGGCCCTGAGCTCAAGCCTCAGGATTGGCAAAAAAAAAAAAAAAAAAAAAAAAACTTCTGCTCAAACTCTCCCAAGACTTGTCTAAGGATAAATCAGAGTCTTTGCATGGCCTTCCACAAAATTTTGTAAGACTGGGTTCTCAGATCTCTGTCTCTTACTTACTACCTATTGATCATTTTTGCTTCAGCCTTATCTCTCTACCTTTCTATTCTTGAAACAGCCCAGGCAGTTCCCAAAATAGTCCTTGGCAGTAAGGTGTATTCTTTTGTAAACATAGCTCCTTTATTGACTAATATTAGCTAAAGCCTTCATCCTCTTTTTGTTGTTGTTGTTGTTGGCCATGGGGCCTAAACTCTGAGCCTGGGCACTGTCCCTCAGCTCTTCAGCTCAAGGCTAGTGCTCTACCACTTGAGCCACAGTGCTACTTCCAGCTTTTTCTGCTTATGTGGTGCTGAGGAATCAAACCCAGGGCCTCATGCATGCAAGGCAAGCACTCTACCACTGAGCCACTTCCAAGCCCACCTTCATTAAAGTGATGGCTAAACATCACCTCATTACTGAAGCTACTAAATGTACAATCAACTCACTCTTTGCACCCCAATCCCTCCAGCCATTCCCCCCATGCTATCTATCTAGAATACATCACATCAGTACTTACAAGTGGGGTTTATTGATTATCAATGACTTTCTTTCTGGAAGGAGAGGAAATTTATTCTGTTTGGGTTACTAATGTACACCAAACACTGAAATATCATGTCTGGTACACAATAGATGCTAGTGAATACTGATTAGATGAGTCAATGACAGCAATGCCACTTGACATTTATGTTCTCCATGTCAGTCTCTATGCTCTAGGCTGAGCATGCTACCCTGAACAAGGCATGACTCAAAGTCTAACTTGGAGAGTACAAACAAAAAGTGGCATAAGTTGTTACCAATGCCACATGGGGACTTCACAGGTAAATGGGAGAAGCTGGAGAATTTTACTTAAAAGATCAAAGATTTAAGTTGTGTTTTGGGGCAGAAATGTGCAGGCAGAACCTTGGGGGAGACATCTTAGACGGAGAGTAAGCAAAGGCACAAAGTAATGGTCAGGTAAAAGGGCCTGGCAGTTGTTCATTTTGCTGGAGTGGAAAGAAAGGGGGAAATGGGAGAGGATGCTGACCAGGGAGCAGAGGCTCATGCATGCCATTTGACTGGCATTTTAGAAGGCCTTGTGGAGGGAGGCTGGAAAGGGCCAGATCGGGGGCTGAGGACAAGCAAGTCAGAGGGCACTGGTGAGCCCTCAGTAAGGCAGGAGCAAAAGGAGATAGAAGGGAGATGAATTGGCAGACCTAGCTGCCAACCAGAGGAGGTAGGAATTTGAATGGAGCCACCTGGACTATGAAGCCATCCCTGAATGGGAAGGGTTTATTTCTTCTTCCCTGTTCTCATTTTCTTCTCTTATCTCCCTATTTCTACTCCTTCTGGTGGGAGTCTTGATCACTTTACCTCCAAGATTATTCTTCATTTTTCCCTTCCCTCCAGTCTCTCAACTCTGCCCAAATCCAAACTCCTAGCAACTGATTCTTTTGGTCACCACAGTCATCTCTAGACTCACCTTCCTGATTCCTCAGTCCAACAGCCGCTTGCAGTCAATGATGTCTTCCCTAACTACAGATCTCCTATGTCTTCTTATGTTTTAACCTCTTCCATGACTCTATGCACCTTCCTATACACAAAAACAATGTGGCACAACTTCCTTCACAGTCAGGCTCCAGCCTCACTGAACAACCATAGACCTCAATACAGCCTATATTTGCCATCTCATTCCCTTCTTGTATCAAAATGTTTATCCCTTTAATTGTATCTCAAAGAATCTGCTGCATCTCTTCACATTTGAAGTTGCTCTCCAAGCCCTCCCTAATGCTTGAATGCAAAAAAAAATGTTGAGGGAAAAGAATCACTTCCCCATTTTGCAAATCATATTTCTATTAGTGTATGCCAGAAACTCCTAAGGTAGAGTGGACATATGCTTTTATATTCTGGGACTGATCTTGGACCCAGCTTCAGCTCTCATTTACAAAGCACCTGTAAGCCAGGCACCAGTGACTCCTGCCTGTAATCCTAGCAACTCAGGAGGTAAGAACTGAGGTTCACGGTTCAAAGCCAACCCCGGGCAGAAAAGTCCATGAGACTCTTATCTCCAATTAACCACCAGAACTGGAAGTGGCACTGTGGCTCAACTGGTAGCATGCATGCCTTGATCTGAGGAGCTCAGGGACAGTGCCCACACCCAGAGTTAAAGCCCTAGGACTGCCACAAAAAAAAAAAAAAAAAAAAAAAAAAAACATCTGCTAGCCAGCCGTTGGTGGCTCACACCTGTAATCATAGCTACTCAGGAGGCTGAGATCTGACTATCACAATTCAAAGCCAATCCCAGGCAGGAAAGTCTGTGAGACTCATCTCTAGTTAACTACCAGAAAACTGGGAATGGCTCAAAGTGACAGAGCACTAACCTTAAGCAAAAAAAGCTTAGGAACAGTGCCCAGGCCTTGAGTTCAAGTACCACAACTGACAAAAAGAAGGGAAAAATAGTACCTGCTAAGTGGCAAACTCTCATGTGTTCCTCTCTCTCATTTATTCCTCAAAATTACCTTAAGAATTTGCTAGTATTCACATCACTGTTCAGACAAGGAAATTACAGATCAGAGGCTCCAAGAACTTAACCCAAGTGCTAAAATATAAAATAGAGGGACTGGACATAACCTTGGAGCTTCTGACTTAAAGTTGAGTGTTCTTTCTGACTTAAAGTTTGAGTGTTGGCCTGAAACATTCAGATCCCTCTGTTCCAGAAAGTTCTCTAGTACCTTTTCTTCTGTCTTCTCCAAGACATCCCACATCTCCATATCTTCTGAGTTGAGACTAATTGAATTACGTCATAGGACAATTCTATATATTATGTCACTAACTCCCAGAAACTCATCTTCATCGAATATATATATATATATATATATATATATATATATATATATATATATATATATATTCTCTCTCCTTCTATCTTCTTCATTCTCTCCCCTGGCAGAGTAAAATGATCAAGAGGTCATGTTTCTGGAGCAAGTGGTGGGGATGAAGAACATTATCCCGAGTTCCTATTATTCACTTCCTTTAAACAGGATCAAGGTAAGCTAAGTGATTAATTCTCTATGCAAACCCCATGGCACTTCACAGCACTTCCTCCCAAAGCTGATGCAAGGGAAAATTTAAAGTCCTTGCCCTAACAAACCACAAGTTGCATGGCTGTGAGTGTCCCAGGCTCCCCCACCCCCTTTCTCTTCTCCATAATTGACTATTCTTAATCCTCACTGCCACCAACTTTCTGTGGTATCCAGGTCTGGACTCTATCACTCTGTCTTCTACCAACCCATGGTATAAATGGAACCACCCTAAGTAGAACTACAGGGAGATACAAGAAGGAAGATGTCATACTGAAATCTGAGAAGATGTATGTGGGGGAAGAGGAGTTGGTGCTCTTCCCCCTAACTGCCCCCTCACTAGCCTCACCAAGAGGAGCTGGTCTTTCAAGAAATTTGAAAACAAAATTACTTATTTCTTGTTGTCAGAAATTGGTAAAAATAATATATTTATTACCTTTATTCCACCAAGGCAAGTAGGAAGGGCAGGGAACAGAGACATTTCCAGGAGAAGAGTGAGGCCAGCACACATATTGATCAAATGTTCCTTTACAAAATATACCTAAAAAGAGAAGAGAAGAGGGGATTGAATGGGCACTGGTGCGGGTTGCCTGATAGAAGCAAAACCCACCGTCCTGCCCTTGAGAGTTGGTCTAGCCTTCATAAAGATTGCTACAGACCTCCCTCTTTTTAGAAGGTTCAAGGATGAGAAATTATTGGAAGAATTACAGAAATGTTGTGTTTAGCCCCAAACATTGTGGCCTGCCGGATTCCCTGACCCATGGGAATTGTAAGGGTCAATCAATGATGATCGCTGTGGTGAGCTACCAAGCTTGGGGCAACTGATAACCAATGTATGTGCTTACCAGAAGTGTCTTTGAGTAAATCTTTCAGGCACTTCTCCTTGTATTGAGCCCACTTCCGTGTTGTCTCCTCTAGAAGAGATCCTGGAACCTGAGCAGACAAGAGCAGTTACCCCTCAAGTAGTAGCAAACTCAGATTTGACCTTGTAGCTGCCCATCAGGCCTCCAGAACTTCCCAGTGAAGTGCCCTGTGGCCTGCACCAAGACACAGAATTTCTCTACTAGCTTATGTCTGTCTTTCTTTTTTTTTTTTTAATTGTGAAAATACTGTACAGAGGGGGTTACAATTACATGGGCAAGATAATGAGTACATTTCTTATCAAGCATTGTAGCCTCTTCCTTTGTTTCCCCTTTCCATCCCTTCCCATCCTTATCTTTCAAAAGTACATATGAAATGTACAGTCATAACTTAATCAGAGTGGCTCAAAATATAATTTTTGTTTCAAAATCTTTAAGGAAGGGTTACATTTCAAGAATTCTAAGCAAGATAGTCATTTCATCCAATACATTTATGCTAAACCTTCACACCCTCCCACAACTGGTTAACTACACCCTCAGACTATTTGGATCCCGAAAGAATCATCACAAAGGACTCAATAATGTGCATGAGAAAGACCTGCATTATGCAGGAGCTGTTTGTATAGAGCCAAACCCACCGAGCAGATAGATGCTGAGTTGCTATACAGAGAGACCCTGAGATGCTTTTCTTTCTGACCTTTGTCTATCTCATTCCATGGATCTTGGGAACATAGCCCTTACATTTAGGCTGTGCAAGCCATGGAGCAAAAACCTTCTCCTTGTGAACTTGTACCATTTCTTTTGATTTGAAGATGGGCCTTTCTTTCTCTTATCCTGTCCAATTGACTGGCAAGAAGGAGGTGAGTGGGCACAAAGATGAGCATGTTTCTAATCCTAAAAAAGAATTTAGACCAGGCCCCAGTGGCTCTGGCCTGTAATCTCGGCTACTTAGGAGGCTGAGATCTGAGGATCAAGGTTCAAAGCCAGCCCTGGCAGGAAAGACTGTGAAGCTCTTCTCTCCAATAAACCACCAGAAAAGCTGTAAGAGTTACTGTGGCTCAAGTGGTAGAGCACTAGCGTTGAGCTGAAGAGCTGAAGGACAGCGCTCAGGCCAAGAGTTTAAGCCCCATGACTGCCAAAAAAAAAAAAAAGATGAGATCTGAGTATCAGGTTTCAAAGCCAGTCTGGGAATGAAAGTCTTTGAGAATCTTATCTCCAATGAATAACTCAGAAAAGAAAAAAAATCCAGAAGCGGTGCTACGGTGTAAGTAGTAGAGTGCTAGTCTTGCACAAGAAGAAGCTCAGGGACAGTGCCCAAGCCCTGAATTCAAGCTGCAGGACTGGTTTAAAAAAATTAGGATCCAGTAATGGTAAGGTAATATATAATCAGCTGGTAAAAATGTCCGGATGAGTTCTTCTCTCTGTGATTCTGCCCTTGACTTGGAAATTTTATCTTTTTTCACAAGACATAACAGACTCAGATGCTGTTTGGCACCAACCAGGTAGATAACCGCAAAAAAAGAAAGCAGATGATATATATCTATATATATACATACACACACATATATATATGCATATAAAACTCGAGAGATGACTCACCTAAAGATACTCAAATTTAATTAAACACACACATAGTCAACCCCTATCCTCAAATAACAGCCTCTCTCTTTGAGCTGTGGAGTGGCCTGCTTTTGCCCCCTGAGTAGCAAATCCAACCTCCCCTCCTCCGACATGCCTTAATGGCAGATCAGTAGGTTCCTGGTTTGCACCTTCCCCAGAGAATGAAACAACCAGCTTTTTCCAGAAGAGCTTGTATTTTTGGTCACTATTAACACAGAGGTTTCCAGATTTTTCTCAGTGCATGTGACCTTACAAGCTTAGTAATTTTCCAAAGTCCTCCTAGACCAAAAGATATATTGAAAGGCCTTTATTAAGTAAATAGGTCCAAACAGTTCATAAATATTTATGTCTTAACAACTTAGTGCCTGTTGGGTATTGCACAACTTCACAAGCTTTAGAACTGGACTGAATATAGCCACCTTTATTTCCTGTTCCACACTGAGTTAGGTTCTGTTCAGTACTTGCTTTTTATCACAACTAGTTTTTCAAAGATACCCTATCATCAAATGCAGGAGAATGATCTCACTTCATAGCTACCATTGCCTTGAGCATAGAGTCTAGTAAATGCCAAGAAGCACCATGGTCCTCACTAAAAATTAAAAAATCTCAGAGTCCTCTGTGAGTTCACTGTGGGGCCGTGGGGTACCTTGGCACACAGCTAGGGAACCACGAATTGGCCTTCAAGGAGTAACAATAACAATACAATCATTGGTATCTGTCCCTTTTCATTTGTCATGAGCTTTAAATCTCTACTAATACCCTTCTTTTGGCTATGGCCCAAGAAGTAATAAGTAAATTGATTAGCATATTATTTTTAAAAAGTAAATATTCCAAAAAAAAAAATAAAAAAAAATAAAAAGTAAATATTCCAATGGGACCATAACTGACTCATGCTATTTCTTTTAACAGATTTAGCAGGTAGTAACTAAATACTAAATTTCCAGAGTCCTCAAAGCCCTCCAAGTCAGACCCTTCCTTGCATAAAATGTTATTTACGTCCTCAGGGCCCTCACTGGGCTCTGCCTAATGAAGAGATAATAAAAATCAGTCCTAATCAGTCATATTCTCCTAGCTCCCTTGCTCTTTCTATAACAAATGACCATGGTCAAAATCCCAGGTACATAGGAGGAGGATATAGAAGGATCGCAGCGTGAAACCAGCCCAGGCAAAAAAAGTTAACAAGACCTTAAGCTCAAAGAATATAGTCGGATACAGTGGCACATGGTTGTAACCCCAGCTACTCAGAGACCTGAGTATAGATAAGATGATCTGGGTCTGAGGCCAGCCCTGAGCAAAAGTGAGACCCTATATTTAAAAAAAAAAAAACAAAAAGCAAAAAGGATTGGGGGTATGGGTCATGTGGTAGAACACTTGCCTAGCAAATGCAAGGCCTAGAGTTCAAATTCTAGTAATATTAGATTTAAAAAAAACAAAACAGGAAAGAAAAACAAGCTAAAGCTAAAAACTGCTGAATTGGTCAGCTTAGGTAAGCTGGACAAAATCAGGCTGTCTTCTAGTACTTGTTCTAAAGGCATAAAAAACATAGGAAGGATATCCAAGTTCATCCACAGTCAAGCTCCCAATGAAACAAGGAAAGGAAATATATAGGTGTATTTTCTTCTAACTGGAAAGGTTCAGCTTGACCCTCCTTTGCTTGCCTAGCCGCCAGTATCCTCTGTGATGAATATGACTGAGAAAGGGATAACAAGAAGAGGGTAAAATTAAACCTTACTGTTGATGTTCTTTAAATCTTTTCCTTTGTTTCAGAATGAATGTCTTTCACTGCAGATAAAACAGAAATTACAGGTTCCCCTAAATGGGAGACCAGAGGAATTTTGTCTCATCACTCAGTAATTTCTATCCAGACTCTTTTCTCTGCACACGTATTTTACTTTCTTCCTTTTCATTTCTCATTGAGTCCTGCTTTTATGGCTTTTCATTTTTCACTTAGAAGATGTATCATAACTATTTCCATTTCAAAAAAAATATCAAGTAAATAAAACACCCTCTGTTGACCACATATTATCCAATAAACAAATGTAATGTAGCTTTGTTTTAAAATACTCCAGTACTTGGGGCTGGGAAGGTGGCTCAGTGGTAGAGCACTTGCCTTGCATGCATGAGGCTCTGGATTCGATTCCTCAGCACCCCATAAGCAAAAAGAAAAAAACTGGAAGTGGCACTGTGGCTCAAGTGGTAGAGCGTTAGCCTTGAGCTAAAGAGCTGAGGGACAGCACCCAGGTCCAGAGTTCAGGCCCCACGACCAGACCAAAAATAAAATAAAATAAAATAAAATACTCCAGTACCAAATAGCAAAACTGTTTTCAGACGGTTTCAAAGATAAAGCATGTTTGATGAAGATTCTCAGTTCACCATTTTATTTTCTTAGGAGAAACTCTGAGTTGGAATCTCTAGGTGACCATTTTTAAAAGTTTTTTGATTATGTCTAACCTCCTTCCCCCTCCCCCACACACATTTTTTTACTTGAAACTCTGTCAACACTTCTGCCAATAATGTATAAAATCACTTCTCTAAGAGCCTTCAGGAGTTTATGATTTTGAGTTGGGTACTGGTGGCTCACATCTGTAATACTAGCTGCTCAAGAGGTTGAGATCTGAGGACTGAGGTTCAAAGCCAGCCCAGGCAGAAAAGTCTCATTTTCAATTAACCAACAAAAATCCTGAAGTGCAGGTATGGCTCAAGTGGTAGAGTACCAGCTTTGAGCAAAAAAGCCAAGTAAGAGCACAAGGCCCTGAGTTCAAGCCCCAATACCAGTATACACACCACACACACACACACACACAGAGTTTATGACTTTTTTAATGCAAGGGACATAACTAAATAATGCAAATGAGTGAGAGGGTGTACACACTCTGCTTGTCTTTAGAAACCAAACTATCTCTGAGAATTTCTCATTAAGTGAATTTTATGAAGACTTCCTGCCTGCAAACATCTCACAGTCCTCTGTGTTCCAGGCAGGGAAAACATATCTGAGCAAACTTCTTCATGGTCGTCCACACCAAGCTTTGGAATATAAACATCTGAAGGAAGAAGATGAGGTTGGAGATAGGGACCAAGGAGAAGGTCATTGGGATCCTAGCCACACATGGGAAGACAGCTTCACAAACAGGGTGACAAGGGGGTAAGGGAACACACACACACACACACACACACACACACACACACACACACAGCACAGCACAGCACAGCACAGCACAGCACACACAGCACATTATTAATTATGGAAATACCAGTGCAAAGGAATGAAGGTGTAGCCTTGTCAGCATCGTAAGCCAGCCTGAGACACTGCAGATGCTGCTTTTATTATATATAAATAGTCATATGTCAGCAGCTCCCAAGAGTGCTAGACATGACAGAACACAAGGCTTCCACCCGCTGGGTAGACACAATGGCTCCACTCACTCACAAGCTACATGAGGAAAGGCAATCGTGCAACTCATCTGTTGCTCACTTTCCCATCTATAAAATGGGTGCAACTAATAATGTTCTTCTCAGAGGCTGGTCGTGAGTATTAAGCAAACACAAATGTCCAGTACGATAGCAGCGCTTGGTATGGGGTAGGCCTTGGATGTGTTTACAGATAGAAAGAGATGACAATGAAGCAGTTAGCTAGACACATCCATTGGGTTTACGGTAAAATATTCAGAAAATAGAAGCACTGATGAAAGTCCTCAGCCATGATCCCACAATACTAACAATGGAAGTCCTGGGGTGGATACAGACGAGAGCATCTCTTCCTTCAGACTAAGCGAGTCATGGTTGTGTACACCTATAGTACCGGATATGCAGGAGGTAGAATCGGGAAAATCAAAGTCTGAAGCTACTTGAGACAAAAGCACAAGACCCTATCTGAAAAAAGAACAAAGCGAAAAGGCCTGGGGCATGGCTCAAGTGGCCTTGTCTGCCTGACAAGCACAGGCCCTGAGTAGGGCACAAAGAAGGAATTCTTCCAGACCTCTGATTGGGCTCACTCTTATTGTCCATGAGGGCTTGAAGGCAGTGGAGAGAATCATGATACAGACAGTGGAGTTTCCTGCCTCCCTAGTCCCCGGTAAAGCCTCTATCTCTGGGGCCAAACAGGAGCAACTAGCCAAGGAGCAACTATTCCCTGGGAATAGTTCCTTTTCTCAACTGAGCAATACTGGGGTTCCTTCACATTATAGCCCCTTTAAAAATGGGACATTGGAAAGAAAGGAGACAAAGACCTGATTTCCTTGGATTAGAATAAAGCAAGCTGCCAGGCCCCAGTGGCTCACATCTGTAATCCTAGCTACTCAGGAAACTATGATCTGAGAATCCCAGTTCAAAGCCAGCCCCAGTAGACAAAGCCAGAACTTAAGGTATGACTCAAGTGTAAAGTATCAGTCTTGAGTAAAATGCTAAGACAGATTGCCCAGGCCCTGAGTTCAAGACCCAGTACTGGCACAAAAGAAAAAAAAAAAGTAAGCCACTAGAAAGCCTAACTATAAGAGATACAATATATTAACATATCCTGGAAACTGTCAGCTTTCTGCCATTGATCTACATTTATTGATGTACAGGAAAAAATCATGATATAGGGAAAAAAAATCCATGGACTCAGTTTCTCCACCCATAAATGGAGTTAAGAAGAGACCCTACCAAACGGGGCTTCGGAAAGCATGAAATCAGAAAGAATTTGTTTTATTACCAAATAACAATTATAATCTGAGCTTACAATACATTTATTGTTTTTAATTGTATATAAATGACTGGTAGAAAAATGTATAGAATAAGCCCCCAGATAAGGAATGAAGGTGATCTCTAGCTGATGGAATTGAAGTGATTTGTGGTTTATGCTTAAACTTTCTTAAATTTTATGCATCTTTTTTTAACATTGAACATTCTAGATTTATACAATAAATTGAAAGGAGGAAAAAAGGGAGGAGAGGAAGGAAGGAAGGAAGGAAGGAAGGAAAGAAGGAAGGAAGGGGGAGGGAGTGAGGAGAGGAGGGAGAGAGGAAGGGAGGGAGGGAAAGGACAGAGGGAAGAATAAAGGAAGGCAAAGGAAAAGAAAGAAGAATAATGAATAGATAACTGCCCATTGAACATAAACAAGCCTGAGAAAAGATCCAGGCAGCAATTTTAAATGCTATGCAGAGTTCCCATAGACATGGGAAAATGCCTATAACATGATGTCAGGGCCAGCATAGAAAATACTTCATGCTTTATCATTTCAGCTGTGTAAACAAACAAACGTATAGAAAAGAATCTAAGGAAAACAGGCCAAAAATATGATTACCTCTGGATGCTAAAGTTGTAGCCAATTGTTATTTTCTTAATACTGATTTCTAGTTCTCAAATTGCCCTTCCCAGGGACTTAAATGGCATTTGTAAATCAGATATGCACAACTAATCACATTAAAAATAGAAGAAAGGAAAAACTGCTCTTACTTGCTTGATGGAAACCAGCAGCAGCAGGGCAAGGAAGAGCCTCCCAGGGCCCCAGAACAATTGCTTTCCTTGAGAGAAGAGATGGCCAGTCCTCTGGGCATCCCTGATGCCCGTGGTCAGAGCCTGCAGCCCAGGCTGGGTCCTCCCATGGCTTTTCCCAGGCATTTCCAAGCTTGGCTGGGACCTCATCCTCCTGGAGTCCTGTCACCAGTGTGGGCACATGCTTCTAGCAGTCCACGATGTACCACAGGCAGCCTCCTCCTGCATTCCTCCTCATCCAGAGTGCCAGAGAGCAAGTGTTTGCACAAGTCCTCTGCACCGTTTGAGCGTCGGAACACATCTAGAGTGACCTACCCAGTCTCCAACTTTCTCATCCCCCGCTGTCCCCTCCCAAAAGCAAGGAGATTTTTTTCCCAGATTTTCTCCACCACAGCTATGCTTCCTGGGATTTCCCCATAAGAAAAAGGCAGGCATTCAGTGGTTTCTACCCAAAATGTGGTTTGCTTTGTGCACAGGGCTCAGGTGAGACTCACTGGGGTTTGAACAGCTCTCTGGCAGAAGAGTTGGGCTGGAACTCATTCCCAGGCAATGTCTCTTTAAGGGTTGCTCTTTTGTGACCCTAAGGCGTTAAGCTCATCTAAGATGAACTAGGTGGGACTGGGAAGGTGGCTGAGTGGTAGAGTGCTTGCCTTGCATGCATGAGGCCCTGGGTTCGATTCCTCAGCACCACAGAAACCGAAAAAGCCGGAAGTGGCGCTGTGGCTCAAGTGGTAGAGTTCTAGCCTTGAGGTGAAGAGCTGAGGGACAGTGCCCAGGCCCCACAGAGTTCAGGCCCCACAACCGACCCCCCCCCCAAAAAAAAAGATGAGCTAGGACCATCCACAGAGGCCTGGCCACCTCTGGACCCTGCTGGTGCTGACAGAACAGGAGCCTGAGTCACTCAGCCCTCCAGAGAGATCTCCTGGCCCAGATCATGAAGCAAAATCCCAAATTAATGACTCAGGTTTGGTCTACACAGTAGCAAAACAAAGTATGGAGAAAAAAATGTTTAGCCTCCACTCCTCTTGAATATCTACTTGTTCTAAATACCACATCGTATTTAAAACAAAAGCAATACCGCTCATCCACCTGGATGCTTTTCATGGAATTTTCACCCACATAAGAGTACCCTCTCCTCCTAGTTCACATTTGCAGTATCTTTTCAACCAATGTCCCATTTCATTTCCTCCCATGAACCTCCACCCTTCATTCTCCATTTGACAGCTGAGAAACATCCAGGTTCAGAGAAGAGAGGGTGCTGGTCCAAAGCCACACAGCCAGTGAAGGATAGAACCAGAATAGACAGGTCTTCTGACCACTCACCTGACTATGGCTACTTGAGAAGATGTCTCTTTTCAGGGTAAGCTTCTGTCATTATAGGCTCCCTTCTGCTAGGCCCTCCCTCCCCCCATCTCTCTCTGGCCAGCTCCCAGAACCTCTTACAACTTTTTCCAGCTTCCCAAACTGGAGACCCAAACTGGAAGAGTCATAAAAGATCAGGTAAGCAAGAGACAAGATCTACTTGTTTTTTTCCTTCCTCCCTCACTTTCTTTTTCTATTTTCTTTACTCCTTTCAGTCTTGTCTTCTTTCTTCTACCTTTCCCTTCTATTTCCTTCCATTTCTTTCCTTTTCATTCCCTTCCCCCATCCTCCCTCTTGCCTCTTCCTTCCCTCCCTCCTTTCCCTTCTTCCTTCTCTTCCTCCTTTCTTCCTTCCTTTTTTTTGTTGCCTTCATTTTTCTCCTTTAAGTCAAATCATAGCTCATCTTGGCTCACTTTTCTGATGAGAGAAATTCTAAATGGCAGGGGGTGGGAGGAAAAGATGAACATCATTTAACAGAACCCTGTAAATCCCCACACAACAAGCTTGTGAACCTCAGTAGTAAAATGCTCTGTCTGAGCCAAAAGCCACAGAATGGACTCGCACGGCGATGTGATCTCTGAAGTCGTGGTAGCCTCTCGTTTGGGACAGCAGATAGTGGCTGAAATGGTGGGAAGGGAGGAATGTCTCCAAGTGATGAGCTCCGGTCCAGGCATATGGCTTTAAAGATGAGCCTCCAAGTTGTATGCTGAGAAAGAAAATACCTGCTTGGTAGGGCTATTCCATCTCATCTCTTTGGATGTTTTCTCAAACACATTGTTCATTTCTAAAAGGACAAGGGTTGGTTCTGAATATGACTTCCCTCCCCGTTGGACGAATGCCATCTAGCGACACAATATGGTAAAGCCTCTTAGTGAGCAGGCAGTCAAAAGCACACACACACACACATACACACACACACACACACACACACACACACACACACACACACACACACACACACACACACACACACACACAGCATGTAAGGCTATTGGGAACACAAAACATAGATCTTTTCTTCAGATTTCACCAGCAGGAAAGCATAGACAAAGTGAGATTAACCCTGAGTCCTTGCTCAGGCAGGTGGCTCTCTGATTAAATCTGGGTTCCTCAGGAACTGTTTAGCATGTGATTAGAGCCTGAAGGAACCCACTGTTTAAAAGGAAAGGAGAGGAATCACCGATCAGAAAGAGTAAAAATGGGGATGCACTTTATCAAAGTACAATATACACATGTCTGGAAATACCACAATGAAATACTTTTGTTTAATTGTTTCTGTAAAAAAAAAAAATTAACTTAAAGACCTCCATGTGTCAAATGCCATGCAGAGTCTCCCTCGTTCCATTCTTTCCTAACTTCAAGCTTATTAATTTCTTGTAGAGTGTTGTATTTTTCTAATTAGTTTTTTATTAGTTTTCTTGCTATCCTCATAGCATTTGCTTTTTTCAGTTCCTGGGGCTGAACTGAAAATTGCACCGGGCTGTACACTTAAGGTGAAGATGGTAAACTCTCACGTTGCATGCATTTTACCACACTTTAATAATAAACCAACGTGCAGCACTGAAGGACCAATCATACTGAGCAGACTATGTCTCAGCCCTGTACCCCTTCAGGACATGACATGCAGGCACACACTCGGCTTCCCCAGGGGAATGCAAGGCCAGCTGTCAGGATGCCAGATGGCAGGGCTGGGGAGTGGGCACCCGTGATGCAGAGGAGAGGAGGGGCTCCCAGCTCATCCTGCCGCTGTCTACCTCATTCAGCCATGGACAGGGCCAGGCAGCAGCAGGCACTGACCCTCCTGCCTGTCTGTCTGGCTCTCACCTTCTCCCTCACTGCTATGGGCAGCAGCCACTGGTGTGAGGGGACCCGGCAGACCACGAAGCCCCTGTGCCAGGACTCGCTGGGAGGGCCCAACTGCATTCACTTCAGCCGGGCCAGAGGCAGTGGTGGCAGCAGTGACAATGCAGACCAGGCTGTGCAGTACATTTGGGAGATGGGGGATGACAAGTTCATCCAGCGCCGGTTCCACGCGGGGCTCTGGCAGTCCTGTGAGGAAAGCCTCAACAGCACAGGTGAGCACAGCCCACAGGTGACCGGTGTGGGGTGGTAGTCACAATAGTGGTGCTAGAGCCCAGTTGCCTGGGTTTGAATCCCAGCTCTGCCATGGAATGTCTGTGTGTCCATGAGTCCCTTTACCTCTGAGCCTCAGCTTTCTCCTCCAGAAAAAGTGAGACCCAAAGCAGAGCTTTTCTCCTAGAGTTAGTGTGCAGGCAAAAGAACTAAGTCACATAACACACCAGGGAGCAGTGCCTGAAGAGTTATGTTTATTAAACATTAGCTTTTGCTATTATATTTTTTCCTGGACTTTTAAGTGATCTTGGGAAGGACGGAAGGAAGGAAGGACAGAAGGAAGGAAGGAAGGAAGGAAGGAAGGAAGGAAGGAAGGAAGGAAGGAAGGAAGGAAGGAAGGAAGGAAGGAAGAGAGAGAGGGAGGGGGAGGGGGGAGGAAGGGAGAGAGAAATAAAAAAGAGAGAAAGAAAAAGAGAGGGAGGGAGGGAAGGAATGAAAGAGAAATAAGAGAGAGAAAGAAAGAGAGAAAGAAGAAAGAGAAAGAAAGAAGAAAGAAAGAGAAAGAAGAAAAGAAAGAAAGAAAGAAAGAAAGAAAGAAAGAAAGAAAGAAAGAAAGAAAGAAAGAAAGAAAGAAAGAAAGAAAGAAAGAAAAAGGAAGGAAGGAAGGAAGAAGGAAGGAAGGAAGGAAAAAGGGAGGGAGGGAGGGAGAGAGGGAGGGAAGGAGAGAGGGAGGGAGGGAGGGAGGAAAGGAGACTTTCATATTACTGGGTCACTTACTACATCTATCATAAGCATGACCTCTAATTAATAAGATCCTTTACTGTTAATACTTGAAATAACTCTACACAGTAAATATTATTTCCTCCTCTCATAAACAGAGCAACTGAGGCACGGAGGTTTTAACTTTTGAAGCTGGTAAGCCCATTTCTTTTCCTACCATATTATTCTACCCCAGTTCATCAACAGTATTAGCCTGGATGTAATCTTACACACTTGTTGCATGCAAAGCAAAAACCCATTGGGAGAGGATTCTATTTCTTTCCACATCTCAAGCCTGTTATATATTTCTTGTGTAACTTTTTACTTTCCCTGAAGTTTTAGTACCATCCGAGGGCTTGAACTCAAGGCTTGGGTGCTGTCACTGAGCTATTTTGCTTTAGTATTCTACCACTTGAGCCACAGCTCCACTTCTAGATTTTTGCTGGTTAACTGAATATAAGGCTGGCTTTGAACCATGATCCTCAGATCTCAGACTGCTGAATAGCTAGGATTACAGGTGTGAACCATCAGCACCCAGCTTCCCCAAAGTTTTTATTTGCCTTTTCTTTTTCCATCCCCATACCCTTTATTTATTACCTTATTCCTGAGGCATAATCAAAATGTAACAAGAATAAGCCCTCAGAGACACTGCACACCCCTGTATGTAACTCCACCCCAAAGGGAGCCACCAAGAAGCAGTCTGGACTTATGTGTCCATTCATCCAGGTCAGTAGTAGTGAGATACAAATGGCACAGCAGTACCTAGAACTAGACTGTGGCAAGGAAGGGCTCCCAATTCTCCTTCTCAAGGAGTGCTGTCTTATCTTTAAATCCCCTTCCTACATTCATAGGAATATGTTGGAAATCCATGATGGTACATCTTCAAGTGTTCTCATGATATGGGGCTGAGAATGTGGCATAGTGGTCGGGTGCTTGCCTAGCATGCATGAAGCCCTGGAGCTCTGGGTTGGATTCCTCAGTACTACATAAACAGAAAAAGCTGGAAGTAGTTTAAGTGGTAGAGGGCTAGCATTGAGAGAAAGAAGCTCTGGGACAGTGCCCAGGCCTTGAGTTCAGCCCCAAGGACTGGCAAAATAATAATAATAATAAAAAATAATTCTCAAGGTAATCCCAGATACTTGAAGACTATAAATACCACTCCTATAGGCAAATTGCTTGGAGACGTCTACTCTCTTTCCAAACTCCCATCTGATAAATACCTACTTTTATTTTCACAGCTGTATACAATGTCACACCAGAATCAGAATCATACAGGGAATTTGTAAATAAAAAAAATTCAGATACACAACCTCAGAAGTTGCAATTCAGTATTTGAGTGAAGTCTAGAAACTTGCATCCTTTTTTGAAATTTTAAGAAGGAAATGATTACACATAAATAAGAAATCAGCTCATTTTGAAAAGAAAAATCAATAGTTCCTGTTCCTTCCTGGTCCATAACTTAGACCTATACTACAGGAGGCACTGCTTCTGATTTATTTGTTGTTTATTTTTCTGGTATTTGTTTCCATCTTTCCAAACAACATAATGATAATACATGGGCTGGGAAGATGGCTCAGTGGTAGAGCGCTTGCCTTGCATGCCTGAGGCCCTGGGTTCGATTCCTCAGCACCACATAAGCAAATAGAAAAAAGCCGGAAATGGTGCTGTGGCTCAAGTGGTAGAGCGCTAGCCTTGAGCTGAAGAGCTGAGGGATAGTGCCCAGGCCCAGAGTTCAGGCCCCACGACCGGACCCCCCCCCCAAAAAAAGAAAAACAAAAAAATAATGATAATACAGTCTTAGTTTTAGACGTTTAGGCTTTCTGATATAATAATGGGATTTAAGGGTCACATTATAACATCCCATATACCATCTGCCATTTTCTTACTAAAGTGATATCATTGTTTTATTTAAAGTAATACATTTTATTTAAATCAATAAACAGGTAATCTTGACTCCGTAACTAATTTTCATGATAGCTCCAGAAAAGGTACTATGAATACATATGTTTATTTTTCTTGGAGTTTCTCATAGCCTTTATTTTCCTATCCTTATAGTGTTTGCATTTTATTCTATTCGACTCTATTCTATCCTGTGGTATCAGTACTTCTAATATACTTCCCCAATAATTATGAATGAAAGGAGTCTGTTCCAGCATACAGAAAGTCCATAGGAAAAAAAGGAATTCAGCACAGCATGGAGCAAATGCACTAACAACCGCTACCATGTCAGGCACCAGATTAGATGAATGGAAGGAGGCAATGGTAAGAGAACTACAGTGCTAATAGCTCGTGATCAGTAGGGGAGACCTAAGATAAAAGTAAAATAAGAAGGAAGGCTCCTCTATGATGCTGTAATGGGAAGGAGTATCCTTAATAACTCTAGGCATGGAAAGGCTTCATAAAGAGGTAGCCACTAGGCCAGGATTTTAATAAATGCATATCAAGAGTGAGACATGCCAGGCAGACAGAGCTGACTGGGCCCACATCTGGGCATCACAGCTTAAGGCACCTGCACCAGAATATAAGCAGGGGAGGGAAGAGGCATTGTTATACATCAACAAAATGCACATGGCCTAACATGTCATCTGAGGCAACTTCTCCTCCCCTGCAGTGTACGGTCAAAGTCTCTCCAGCATAAGAAACTGGACAGGACAATGCTCCCTGGAGAGAAGAATCTAGCTAGAAAAGAATTGACATTGCTGTAAATAATGTCAGGGGGAGTGGGCCTCAGTAGAAGCCAAACTCAAGGAAAGATTTAGAAAATAAAATGGGGCTGTTTCTTTAGTAGCCAGGGAATGGGAAGAAAGTTCATGCTGGACACAGGTAAAGGATGGGACTGGACTTAAAGGAAGACTGGGAGAAGTTGACTGGCCAACTGCATATCCTGCAGTGTGGGTCTTCCATAGTCACAAAAATATTAGGCAAGGGCTGGGAAGGTGGCTCAGTGGTAGAGTGCTTGCCTTGCATGCATGAGGCCCTGGGTTCGATTCCTCAGCACCACATAAGCAGGAAAAAAAGCCAGAAGTGGCGCTGTGGCTCAAATGGTAGAGCACTAGCCTTGAGCTGAAGAGCTGAGGGACAACGCCCAGGCCCAGAATTCAGGCCCACGACCGGACCCCCCCCAAAAAAATACTAGGCAGGTAGAAGAGAGAAACTAGCCCCAAGACTTCTGATAAAAATTGTAACCCAGTTTATGTGTATTGGGAGAGGAGGTCTTTCTGAGTCTAAAAGAAAAAAATGGATCTGGGAGCATAGCTAAGAGGCTGTAAGGTTCTGTCAGGTAGTTCACTCTAGAGGAGCTTTTCACACACACATACACACACACACACACACACACACACACACACACACACACACACCACCTTCACTTAGATCACAGCACCGAAGGCATGGTTGATGGGGGCATGCTCTCAGAGGATTTTTCTCCCCAAGGAGAATTAAAGGTAATTTCTTGACCCCTTCCCAATTTGAGTGCAACTGTGTTCTTGATCCCAGGTTGCAAAAAGCTCTCAACGAGTGTCTTATATATTAAAATTACTCCACAGAGAGGCTCCTTGTAAAAAGTAGATAAAAGAGTTGTGCTGTTTAGGGAATTCACAATGTTCATATTAAACATTTTAAAATCCCACAGTAGACTTGTTTAATATGACATATCCCAGTGTCTCATTGGCCATAGAAGAAATGCGTATATATATATATATAACACATATATTATTGATACATATCCATCCATATATGGAGATAATATATATATGTCTATACATATCCATAAATATCCATTTATAGATATAGATAATATATAGATGTATATTACATAGAGAGAAATTGATTCATATTCTACAAGAGACTAGTGTTTGGTGGTGCACCTGGAAAAGGCTGGCCTAGAACAGAGCCATTTTATAGATGTAAAAACTGAGTTCTGGTACAAGTGTCTCATGGAAGATTGAATAGCTAGATACTAACAGACCTGCACACCAGCTCAAATTTCTTAATTCTTTGCTCTGACTTTTCCTGTTACCCTACAAGGCATAAAAACCTCATACCACTCTAAAATGTGTCCGTGGATAGTTCTGTGTTCATCAATCTTAAAATCATCTGCTCATAGCTGGGTGTCAGTGGCTCACGCCTGTAATCCTAACTACTCAGGAGGCTGAGATGTGAGGATCACAATTCAAAGCCAGTCCAGGTAGAAAAGTCCGTGAGACTCTTATCGCCAATAAACCACCAGTGCTCTCAAGTGGTAGAGCACTGGCCTTGAGCTGAAGAGCACAGGGACAGCTCTCAAGCCCAGAGTTCAAGCCCCATGATGGACAAAAAAAAATCATCTGCTCACATTTTATGTATTTCTTGGTATAATGTTATCTTGGTATAATGTTATCAAGGTCTCTAAAATATCATCACTTTAGTAAGAAGGAAGAAGACAACTTCCCCAGAACATTTTTCTGCCCTCTAAAGAAATATATGTTTCAGGTTTTCACTAAAGCAGTAAATTTTAAAATAAATTCTTAAGCCAGGCACCAGTGGCTCATGCTTGTAATCCTAGCTATTACGGAGGCTGAGATCAGAAGATCATGGTTGAAAGCCAGCCTGAGTAGGAAAGTCCCTAAGACTCTTTTTTCATAAATTATCAAAAATTTCAGGAGTAGAGCTGTGGCTCAAGTGGTAGAGTGCTAGAAGCAAAAGAAGCTCAGGGACAGAGCCCAGGCCCCAAGTTCAAACCCCAGGACCAGCAAATAATAATAATGATTATAATAATAATCTTAATAGCAAATAAATTAAGATATTACAGAATAAGTTTAAAGCTATATATTAGAAGTTACAAACTCTAGTGTCTTATAGGAAGACATAATAAAGGTAGATGAAGCAATAAGCCTAGACAATGACCTTGAACTTCCTGCTTAGGCTAAAGGGGAAAGCTACTCACTCTGCTTAGCTATGTCATCTGCTTAGCTGACTCTGATATGGTCAAGTTCAATGAGCTTTCAATAGAAGTAAGATATATGAATTCTATTTTCTCACTTAACATTTTCCTTAGAATATGATATAAAGAGCCAGGTACCAAAGACTCATGCCTGTAATCCTAGCTACTCAAGAGATCTGAGATCTGAGGCTCACAGTTCAAAGCCACCATGGGAAGGCTCTTATCTTCAATTAGATGGCAAAAAGCTAGAAATGGAGCTGTGGCTCAAGACAGCACTCAGGCCCTGAGTTCAAGCCCCAGGACTGGCACATACACAGAGAGTATTGTATGAGACCAAGAAAGGATTTTTTGGAGGGGTCCAGTCATGGGGCCTGAACTCTGGGCCTGGGCGCTGTCCCTCAGCTCTTCAGCTCAAGGCTAGCGCTCTACCTCTTGAGCCACAGCGCTACTTCCGGCTTTTTTCTTTTTGCTTATGTGGTGCTGAGGAATCGAACCCAGGGCCTCAGGCATGCAAAGCAAGCGCTCTACCACTGAGCCATCTTCCCAGCCCCAGAAAGGATGTTTATAGCAGAGTATAGCCTGGGGTCCCCGCTGGGAAGGGCATCACACTGTAAGGATTGTAGTCTGGAGAGGATAAGCGTGTGCCCAAACCAAGTCCAAGCCAGTGGCTTCCTGGTGTCCTGGTACCCAAGCTCTGCTGCCCCAAAGGCCTCACTGGGAGGTTCCCTTCTGGGTCAGGGACATCTTCCCACCAGCAGGTCCTCCCAAGAAGCTTTATGCAGAGAGCTATTTTGTGACACCTTCCGCACATAACACCTCCCATAGTTCTGATCTGTCCACGCTTTTTTTCCCCCACATTTTGAAAAGAATTTTTGGAATAAAAATTTCTTCAGGGGCTGGGAATGTGGCTTAGTGGCAGAATACTTTCCCAGCATGTGTGAAGCCCTGGGTTCAATTCCTCAGTACCACATAAACAGAAAAAGTGGGAAGCGGTGCTCAAGTGGTTGAGTGCTATCCATAAGCAAATAAAAAGCTCAGGGACAGTGCTCAGGCCCTGAGTTTAAGCCCAGGACTGGCAAAAAGAAAGAAAGAAAGAAAGAAAGAAAGAAAGAAAGAAAGAAAGAAAGAAAGAAAGAAAGAAAGAAAGAAAGAAAGAAAGAAAGAAAGAAAGAAAGAGAGAGAGAGAGAGAGAGAGAGGAAGGAAGGGAGGGAGGGAGGAAGGGAGGGATGGAGGGAAAGGAAAGAAGGAAGGAAGATAGATAGATACATAGATAGATAGAAAGAAAGAAAGAAAGAAAGAAAGAAAGAAAGAAAGAAAGAAAGAAAGAAAGAAAGAAAGAAAGAAGGAAGGAAGGAAGGAAGGAAAAGAGAAAAGAAATAAAAATAAATCCCTGGTCAAAGCAATGGCTTAAATGTTCTCTTCCTTGGGCAAATCCAGAATTCCAGAGGATGTGTTCATTTTAAATTCTAGACTGCTTTTCTAAAATTAAAAATGCCATGGGAGAGGAGGCTGGGCATCCACATAAGGGAGGTGAGGAGGGACAAGCAAGTGGGGATGGCACCCAGGGCTTAGACACCATCTCCCACTTGGCTGCCCAAGTATTGCCAAGCAATGTAACACCCGCCTTTCTGGCTTCATGGGATTTGTAAAGATTTTTCCTTCTAATCCCGCTGGCTTTATTCAAAAGGAGCATCATTTCTGAGGATTCATGTTAATCAAGGGTTCATTATGATCTGACTCTCAGGATCCAAGCTAAATTCACCCTTCTAAGCTATTGTGGATTCTCTTAACTCTGTTAACTCGTCTGTTAACTCCAGTCTCTCCATGCCCTGCCTCTGGCCCTGTTCCTAGCCTCTCATTTACTCTTGTTAGAAAAGCCTGCTCTCCTCAGAAATAAGAGAGACTTTTACTCCGTGCTATGTTTTGGATGCCATTTGAATATCTCCTAAAGGTCCCTGTGCTGGAATCCTAGGCCCCAGTGTGGTAAAGCTGAGGCAGGAGGAGCTCTAAGAAGAGAGACGCATTGAAGCGTGATTTGACTAATAGGACAACCGCAGAAAGCATTGATGTCATCCTGGAACCCTAGTTAGTTTCCAAGAGAGCAGGTTCCTGTGAAAAGAACTGACTCCTGAATCCCTTCTGCTTCCTGTGGATACTTTCTCCAACCATGATACCATCTGCCACGTTGTAATGTTGCCACAGGCTCTCACCAGTTCCAAGAGGAAACTGGCACTATGCTCTTGAATCTCTAGAAACTATGAGCTACAGACATCTCTTTTCTTTATGTAGTATCCATCCTCGGGCACTTCATTATAGCCACGGAAAACATATTAATACACTCTTCCAAACATTAGGTAGAGAGCTAGCAGGTGGTGATGGAGACAGAGGTAGGGAGTCTCCAGCAGGGAAAAAAAATCTCATTTTCAATTCCTAACTCTATTTGAGCTTGCCTTCCAAACCTAGAAAAGAGAGGTTTTTATACTTACCTGTATCAATAATTAAACACAAAAAATGTGTAAAGCCATTAATAAAATACTTCCATAACTTTCTTGGAGAATTGTTAAGATATTCATGTTGCAGATGAAGAAGACCAGGAAAGGCCCTGACTATAGTAGAAGTAGGCCGTTTGTTCCACATGCCCACTGTCTCTCACAGGCTGTGGTTAGGATCTGATGAGGTAAAATGGAAAAAAAATATGTTCCATCAACCCTAAAAAGCCTGCCAGAGAGGAAGGTGTGAGTATTGGGGTTTCCCTGGTACTATGGTCACCCCTATTAGAAGTGAGGGAACTAAGATGAACTTTTCCACTATAAACAAGAGATCTCAGCTACTCTGCCTGTGCCAGAGAATCAATAGAAAAACGTGCAGTTGCATTCATCTAAAGTTGATTCCATTTCAATGCTACAGGGACCATGCTGGCTGCAGGTGGACAAAGGGGGCCCTGAATCTGTTCCTTCTCTCTCCATCAGGCTATCTGAGTGCATAGTTATGTGAAGCACTTATCCCTGATACATGTTTTATTACAAAGGATCCCAGAGAGAAAGTCAACCAAATGTTATACTATAAATCCAGTTTACGTTTCTCTTCTTCCCATGGCACAGCGGAGAAGCAATGCAGAAGTGAAATGAAATGAGGCCCAAGGCACTTTGGTGTGTATATGTGTGTGTGCATGTGTTGTGCATGTAGGTATGCTGGTACTGGGTTGAACCCCTGGCCTCATTCTCTGACTTGGCTTTTTCACTCAAGGCTGGCACTCTACCACTTGAGCCATACCTCCGCTTCTAGATTTTTGCTGGTAATTGGAGATTCGAGTTCCCAATTTTTCTGCCTCGGCTAGCTTCAAACCTTGATTCTCAGATCTCAGCTTCCTGAGTAGCTAACATTACAGGCATCAGCCACTGGAACCCAGCTGTAAGACTTACAAACTTTATGTTTGCACCATCAAAAGCATGTGTCTGCTCAGACCTGTGACCCTTGCCATGTGCTAAGGATGAATGTTGGTGTCCTCCCAGTGGCCATGTGTCGAAGTCTTACAGTGCAGTTAGGTGGTAATTAAGGCCAAGAAGATGGGACCCTCATGAGTTAGATCTGTGGCTCTATATGAACAATCCAGAGAACTACCTAGAAATATAGACATGAATGCAACCTGGAAGATAGCCTGTAACCACAGTCCACTCTGAAGTGAGCTCTGAAGCCAACCTCCAGAACAAAGGAGCAAATTCCTGCCCTGAAAAGCTATCCACTCTGTAATAATCTGTGACACTTTTCCAGAATGACGAAAATATGGTATCAGAGGGGGAAAGGAACTGGGCTGTCCCAAGGAAGCAGAGGTGAGCTATGTTTGGGGGAGGTCCTGAGCAAGAGGGACCCATCTACCTCATTTCTGTCCCCAGTTCACTGGATGTAGACAGTCACATGGACTGAGTGCCATAGACTGTGTGTATCACACTCCACATAGAGGATTGCCCCCTGTCTATGAACACTGAAGGAGCCACCTCATTTCTCACTCAAAATGATTTATGGCTCACTTATGGGCCTAGAAACACCATTTTGCCCCCCAACGTGTCAAGTCTAACCAACTCATGGCTGCATTCTCTTTACTTTTTAGGTGAACAGTGCCGAAGTTTCTGGAGTCTAATCCCAGCTGAAGAACAAGGTAGATGACGTATTCATGCTCTGTCCACTGATCATGTGGATGATTTTTATTATTTTATTGAAAGTGGGGAACAGATGAAATGATTGTATCTGACATTCCCAGGAAGTCGACTCCAAAAGTCAGGATTGTAGGCTGCATCGTGTACCATATAACTTTAGTGTGCTAGAAAACAAACTCTTCAAGGGCTGGAGGGAGCTTTGGTTGGCCATATCTGCCACTTCCCCTGGTGTAACTATGGGACTGGCCAATTTCAAGCTATTCATGTAAGGTAGAGTTTGGAAGACAGCAGCTCTGGAATTCCACTGCCTGTGGCTCATTTTCTTTCCTCTTTTACTCATGAAATGTATAGGTATGTTTTTCATGTCTGTTCTCCAGGTTGGAATGGAGTTCTTGTGAAGGCCTGAGACACGTGTGCCTCGTTCATTGATGGGGCCCATCACCTAACGTGTTTTTTAAGATTCTAAGCTTCCCTTTCCCATATCTTAAACACTCTACCCCCACTCTACTCCATATTTATGAAGTTCCTCAAAGTAAAAGCAGGATCCCAGTGAGAGGGGAGAGCAGCAGCTGACACAGGAACAAATAGGATCATAGCACCAGCCAGCCTCACACAAGGCTCTTCAACTCCCAGACTCTTCTGCCTTTGTATTTATGTTTCTGTGTCTTCTTTTAAAAGGCAGAGATGGTGTCTTCTGTTGGAATCCAATTGATATGTCAACTGTGGGTTGAAGACACGGACATCTCTAACTAGCTCACTTCAGGGTTCTGCTTAGTTTTTAGCCCTGTCAACTATCAACTACAGGCTATCACTTTATGATCATCTACATGAGGCTCTAAGAACCTCCTTCATTTACCAGCTTTCCAAGTTTCAACAGAGGCTTTTTGTAGCTTTGGTTCCAAGTCACTTTTTTTTTCCTTTTATGATTTGCGAGTCATTAAGGGTTGGCTATGGCTTGAAGCCACAGGCGGCTTGGTCCTCTGTATGTTGACGTTGAAGGATGGTGAGGAATCTTTAGACATGGGGACCAGCGGTTAAGGTCATTGAGGGCACTGCCCTCAAAAGAGATTAATGTAGTGTTCATGTGGCCCAGGGTTAGTTCTTGTGAGAGTGTTGTTACAATAAACAGCATGGTGCCATGACTCCATGTTCCATGATGTCATACAACCAAGGGTCATGCTGTTTGGAATTTCAGCATCCACCACTGTGAGCTCCTTAAACCATTTTTTGGTAAAGTACTTAGCAACCAGCATTTCCCTGTAGTAAGAGAAAATGGAACTAAATCAAATGTTTGAATCTCCCAGAGCTTCTGAATTGAATATGCCCAGGATTTCTGTGCTCTCTTCCTTTTGTAGGTGTCTTGTGGCTCTCCATTGGGGCTGAGGTCCTGAATGTATTTCTGATGCTGACAAGTGCCATCCTCTTAGGGACAAAAGTGAGTTGTTGCAGCTCAGGATTCAACTGGCTCAAGGTGGATGCCTCAGTGGCCATTCTCATGGTGCTCGCAGGTACGTTCCAGCAAGCAGATTCTCCACAGCCTGCACTATAGGGACAAAGGCAAGGGCACAGGGAAGATGATCCCCTGGACGCATCTGTGAAATATCCCCATTAGATGGATGCAATGTAATCTTGCCTGGGGAGACTAATGGAAAGAAAGGGGAAAGGCATAGATAATGAAATTTACCTGATGAGCTGGCTCTGAGGACAGAACTGGCCTTCTTTAGTGCAGTGGTCTATGTAGGAATCCTATAAGGTTCAGAGCTCTGCTATTAATGGCTGTGGGACTCTAAGCAAATTACTTACTTTCTCCAAATTAGCCGTCAGGGTTAAGCTATGATGAAGGCTAACTAGGAATGTACAGGGTTCGGTAAATAGTAGCTTTAAAAATTGATGTTTATGCTGGGGAACAGTGGCTTACATCTCTAATCTTAGCTGCCTAGGAGGCGGAGATCTGAGGATCACATTTCAAAGTCAGACTGAGCAAGAAAGTCCACAAAACTCTTATCCTCCTCAATTTATCACCAAAAAGCTGGAAGTGAATATGTAGCTCCAATGGTAGAGTGCCAGTCTTGAGTGAAAAAAAAAAAAAAAAAAAAACAAGGGGCAGGGCCCAGGCTCTGAGTTCAAGCCCCAGTATGGGTATAAAAAAAGTTACTGTTCAAGTTTAGTGTCAATATTCCATAAAGAACTCCTTTATTAGTTCTACCTCCATGTTCTCTAAGCACCTTTAAAGCAACTTAATTTGCTCTCCTAAGGTTCTGTGAATGTCTTTCCTCCACAAAAAGACTCTGAGCACAGACTTCCTCTGGTTGAATATCAGTATATCTGCCCAGTTTGTACATCAAATTGGATGTGCTTAATAATTATAACACGACTTGTCCCAAGTTCTATCATTAGTGAATACAATCCAATTTCTGCATCCTTCTTAGTAAAGAATCAAACCAAGAACCCTGGAGACTCTTGTCCAGGTCCTAGCCTCCACAAAGTTCTTATAGTGATCTAGATGCCTCACAGTTCCAAGTATGGGAAACAATATGGCGGGTGGAAAGTTTCTGAGTGTATACATGGAGATGCGTTCCAGGACTGTGTGTGTACTGAAGGCCTGCTAGCTCCAAACCATATAAGGCAGAAAGCCTCATCCATTGTGCTGCATTCTTCTCTGTGGCTCAGAGTTTTCCTTGTGCAGGGCTCCTGGGCATGGTGGCCCACATGATGTACACAACTATATTTCAAATCACTGTGAACCTTGGACCAGAAGACTGGAAGCCTCAGACATGGGACTATGGCTGGTCATATTGGTAAGTTGCTTCATCATGGCACCCACCTCAACTTTTGTAATTTGGGATTCGTCTTGTAGGTTTCCTGAAGGCCCATCTCTTCATCCACGGTGAGAGTCCCTGCCTCAACACTTTGGGCAGATATTTAAAGAAGTTATGTTCATATGCTTGGCACATAGTAAAGTCCTCAACATTGTTGTAATCATAGTGTGTGTGTGTGTGTGTGTGTGTGTGTGTGTGTGTGTGTGTGTGTGTGTGTGTGTGTGTGTGTGTGTGTGTGTGTGCCTGTCCTAGGGCTTGAACTAAGGGCCTGGATGATTTCTCTGAGCTTGTTTGCTCACAGCTAGTGCACTACCACTTGAGCCACAGCTCCACTTCTAACTTTTTGGAAATGTATTAGAGATAAGAGTCTCACGGACTTTTCCTGCCCAGGCTGGCTCTGAACCATGATCCTTAGATCTCAGTCTCTTGAAAAGCTAAGATTATAGTCGTAAGCCACCAACGCCCAGCGTAATCATAATCTTAAACACAGATTGGAAGGAAGCTTTCTGAGCTAGAATATCTAATAAATACTTCCAAGAAGGGAGACCTGGGATCTGGTCTCTTACCCAGCAGACTAAACCACATTGATGGTCTGTGAAATCTGTGATACCAGATGCTGGTCCTCATTGCTGACAGCACCACTCCCCTCACCATCCCCCACCAGAGGGGAGGAGGCCCTGGAATCCCAGCTACAGCCCTTCCTTCACTGTGCCTTTTCTTGGCAGTCTTGCCTGGAGTTCTTTTGCCATCTGCATGGCTGTGGCGGTCACAGCCACCAGTAGATACACTACAGCCCACCTGGAGTGTCGGGAGAAGCAAAGGGCAAAGCAGAGCAGTCGGCACCTTCAGCACAACAACCCAGGACCTGACAGTAAGAAGACTATCTGGCAAACAAAAACTGCTCCCAGACCTGCTGGACCTGTCTTTGTGAAAGTAGCACGGCCCTTGCCACAAGATGTCCCAGGCAAGGTGTCTGCATGCTAGCTGGTGTTCTGTAGCTGCCAGACCCATACATGCAGACAGACAAGCCAAGCACTTTGTACCCACATTGAACCCCTTCTGGGGTGAGCTCCAGAAGCACGGGGCTATGCAAATGTAAACTATCATGTCAACCTTTACCAGATACTTTTGATTTCTGCCACTCTTTCTGTTGAAATGCCAATATCTTCCAATAAGATAACTTGTAAGATGATATCAACTATTGTCACTCTAGTATCAAGGAGCTTCATAGCTTTCTTTTGATTTGTTTGGTGGTGATACTGGGGTTTGAATTCAGAGTCTTCGATTGCTAGCCTGGCACTCTTCTATTTGGGCCATGCCTCCAGCCTGGCTTTAGCTGATTAATTGGAGAAGGAGTCTATTAAATGTTTCTTCCTAAACTGGCCTCAACTTTGGTCCTCCAGATCTCAGTAATCTTGAGTAACTAGGATTACAGGTATGAAACTCCAGCACCTGGCTCTTGAGTTTTTTGATGGTAAGTCTAAAAACGGTATCAAAGAAGAGAGGGGAAAGAGAAGATGAAGGAAGTGTTTACAATTGGACCCAAAAGGCATTGTCTGTCAGATTTATTGATAGAAAAACCCAAACTGTTCTTCCTCGACACACAAATAGCTTTTGTAGCGAGCTATCTTATACTTTCTGTTGTTATTTTCTAGAAGACAGAAATTACCAGACTACTGGTAGCTCAGGTCTAGTTACTCAAGAGGAGAAGATCTGAGGAGCCAGGTTCAAAGCCAGTGCAGGCAGGAAAATCCATGAGTTTCTTTATCTCCAATCAACCACCAAAAGCTGGAAGCAGCGGTGTGGCAGAGCACCAGCCTCAAGGGATAAAGCTAAGAGACAACACCTAGGCCCTGAGTTCAAGCCCTAGTACTGGCACACACACACACACACACACACACACACACACACACCACACACACACACACACACACACACACCACACCACACACACACCACACACACAGATATTTTTAAATATTTTTTTACTATTTTCTTTGAAATTTCATAACAACGAGATGTACAAGACACTATGTTGAAAAGGAACTTTACAACTTTGTTGGGGGCGGGGGTGGAGGGAGGAGTCGGGGAAGCAGGGAAGAAAGGGATGGTAGGGGAAAAATAAAGAAGAGGGTAACAATGCTCTATAGGAAATGGACTCATTACCTTGCTCATGTAACTGTAACCCCTCTGTACAGTATCTTTACAATAAAAAAAAAATATTAAAAAATCAGAAGGATAGTCAAATGCTACAAATGAAAACACTGGAATCACAGCTCAGTGAAACAGACTGAATGGCTTTAGCTTAACTGAAGTCCCTGGAGCTTTCACGTCTAAAAATAAACAATGCCAAGCATGCAAATCTTGTGTGGGGCAATGCAGGACTGTGAGTTCCCAAATGTGCTTGATTACCATATTGCATGAAACACTTTTGTATTTTGGTCTAACTTGTTTGAGGTCACAAATTGTCAGCCACATAATTTGGGGGAATTTGGTTGTTGTTGTTGCTGTTTTCAGTTGTTGGTTTTGTTTTGCTTTGTTTTGTTTTTGCTACAGGTGCTTGCTTATAACCTGGGCTTTGTTGAAAAAGAAAATGAGTCACCAAATTCTAATAATTTTATGCATGTCATAGTTCATGTTCATTTTTATTTATGTATTTAGTAAGCATATCATAGTTGTCTTTGGTGTTTCCATTTTTTTTTTAATTCTGGATCTATTTGTACTGAATCACCACAGTCAAAAAATAAAGGAAAAAAATCCAACTAACTTCTTTGTGCTTGGGATTCGGTTGAGCTCATGTGTATAATAAATGTCAGTTGCATGGAAATTTGTATTTTGCTCCATGGAGACTATTTAAAAAGATATAAAATGATTTCTGCTGCAATGTGTGCATCTCAAAGCATGTGTGTTCCCTGGGTCCTTTGCTCTCCTGGGAAGATGAGTTCGTACCCACAAGTCTCAGAGGCCCTTGTCTCTAAGCTGGTTCTCTTACACAGCCTGTCTCCTTGCATATTTGTGTAAAGAGATCCTTTCTGCCTGGTTGTGAGGATATTGAGTCAAATTTGATGTTAGAGAAAAGAAAACCCAATTGCAAATGTTCCCAAAAAGACATGTTCTTCTCTCAAAATACACACGTCTCACAAGACTGATGCTGAAAGCATCCAGGAAAGAAATGAATTTTCCGGAGCTGCATGAATGAAACTGGCATCACTGGACAGAGAAAGGAGCCAGGGACCAGTGTGAACAGCAGGACAGGAGTGAAGGCCATTAGTCATAGAGGCTGAAGTCAGAATTGTCTCCTGAGCCCCCAAGGCCCTTTTGTTTCTTTCAAAGTTTAAAGAGGCCAGTTGCGTTGAAATAAAGCACACAAAGAGAAAAGCATACAAATCACACATGCACAGCATGGGGACGCAGCCGGTGAGCACCTCTGCAGATTGCTAAAGACAGAGACAGAGCCAAGGCGTTCCCTGCATATCACATTGTTGGAAGATAGATCCTGCTGGAGATTTTAATGCTTTCAGTGTACCAAAATGATCTGTTTGATATCTGTTCACTCGTAGACTGGAACTTTCTCTATAGAAACTGTTCTTTATATTCCTGGCATCTAGAATGATGAGTGTGTGTGTGTGTGTGTGTGTGTGTGTGTGTGTGTGTGTGTGTGTGTGTGTGTAAGTGCTGATGGCTCACACCTGTAATCTTAGCTACTTAGGAAAGCAGGCAAAGGTAAATCAAGCAGATAACTCTGAGAGAATCTTATCTCTAACCAGCAAAAAGTGAAAGTAGAGGTGTGGCTTATGTGATAGAATACCAGCCTTAAGAAGCTAAAGAAGAGCTGAGCCCTGAGTTGGAGCCCCAGTTCACACACACACACACACACACACACACACACACACACACACACACACACACACACACACACACACCATTTTGCATGAAAATAAGATATGGTTAAAAGAATTAACTCTGGAACCAGACAACTCACCTGTTACAGCTTGGTTATAAAATGGTCCCAAACGCTCACTGACAGCTTAGTCCCTGAGTGTGACCACGATATAACAGTACTAACTTCCTCAATGAACTAATGCAGTGAGGAATGGGCGATTAGAAGGTTGGAAGGTAAGAATGGGTCTGGTTGGAAAAAGTGGGTTATTAGAGATATGCGTTTGAAAATATATCTCTTCCCTAGCCCTTTCCTGTGTTTGGCTCTCTGCTTCCTGGCTGTCAGGAGGGGAGCACTTTCCTCCACCATAACCCTTTCACCATGATGGTCTGCCTCATCACAGGCCAGAAATAGTAAGCTCAGACAATTGTACACTACACAATATACATGTTTTTCAAATCTGAAATTTGGTTGCAGTGACCCAAAAAAATGTAAACCTAAGACACTGCATATATAAATCCCAGATCCAGGCTTGGCACCAGTGGTTCATGCCTATAATCCTAGCTACTCAAGTGGCTGAGCTCTGAGGGTCACAGTTCAAAGCCCAGCCCAGGCAGAAAAGTCCCTATAAGAGTCTCATAGGGACTTTTAACCTATTAACCATTCAAAAACCACAAGTGGGGCTGTGACTCAAAATGGTAGAGCACTAACTTTGAGCACAAAGAGCTCAGAGACAGTGTCCAAGCCCTGAAGGCAAGCCCCACAACCAACAATCATCATCATCATCATCATCATCATCATCATCATCATCATCAAACAAATCCCAGATCCTCCATTTTACTTGGCCACACCACTTCATCTCTCTGTGACTTAGTTTGCTCTTGCAAAAGGAGAATAATCCTATTTCAAAGATGTGGAGACTAAATTCATTAGGAAGTGTGCAGATCTAGGAACAAGGTCTGGCATTTCATAGGCACAATGGAAGGAGCAACTGCTATGATCTGCCAAGCTAATGACACTCTTATCTCCAATTAATCAGCAAACCGCCAGAAGAGGAGGTATGGCTCAAGTGACAGAGTTCCAACCTTGGGTGAAAAAGCCAAGGGGGAGCACAAACAGCAGCGTGTGCATGCACACGCACACACACATGCACACGCACACACACATGCACACGCACGCACACACACACACACACATGCACATGCGTTCGTGCATGTGAGAAAAAATGGGACAAATTCTTAGCATTTTATATAATTTTATTATTATTATGAAGGTGCTGTAGACAGAAGGGTTACCATTTCATAAGTCAAGTGATGAGTACCTTTCAATGTCTCCCTTCCCTTCACTTTCTCCGGGTTTTCCCCACTCATCCCTGCCCACATGTTATATAGTTCATTTTCCACATGTGTACACACTTCCTCCCTCTCTTTCTGCACCCACTCCCTTTTTCTCCTCTAAAATGATAAAGGCAAAAACAAACAACAACAAAACCACCGTGCTTCTTAGCATTTTTCATCCCAAAAGGTAATGGTTATCTTCTTGGGTGTGAAGGTCTATGCCAGATTTATGCTGTGCACTCTTACTTTGTCCATCTGACAGTCCTGTAAGATGAGGCTGTTGCTCCCATTTTACAGTTGAGGACAAAGGTACAGGCTCCAGTAGATAAGCAACACTCTAGAAAAATGCTTTTTCCTTGGCTGCATGTCAATGGTTCCTTCTGCAACAGGCTCCACTCTGCTTAATACCAGTATTTCTGGGCTTTTCACTCCCAATCAGAAGGGGAACTGCCTTCAAACTACCTGAAACAGGAAGTGAGGGCAAGGGTGGCTGTACTGAAAATCCCAGGGCCTGATCCCTAGTGCTCAGCCCCAAGCTGCAGGGAAGCTCTGGTAGCCCAACAGGCCAGGAGAGCTTTAAAAGTCCTGGCAAGACCTTGGAAATCAGATCCAGCCAGCATGTGTCCCTGAATATCAGAGCAGGCACTATATTTACCCTGAAAAGCCTTTTAGTGCAAGTGAGAGCTATAAATAACCATTAAGGCCCAAGCAAGTAGACTTCACACATGGATCTCCTTCCAAGAAATGCAGACCCATTTTAATTAAATTTGTCATTAACCTGTGGGGCAGGCAGCCCCACCCCCAGCCCCCCAGACTCAAATTTGCTTTTGGAGACACAGTAAGTAACTTCTTACTTCTTATTCGATTGCAAGCTCACTTATCTGGGGAGCGGCCTGCAGGCTGCACAGAGCAGAGAGGTCCCTGAAGGATTCTGCAGCCCCAGGCCCCCCTCTCTCTACTCTGAGAGTCACATCTCCACAAAGCCGACCTTTTCCACCTTGTTGTCCCCCATCCAATCCCCAGAACAAGATGGGAATCATGGCTGTGCTGATGCTGCCTCTGCTACTGTTGGGGATCAGCGGTCTCCTCTTCATCTATCAGGAGGTGTCCAGGCTGTGGTCGAAGTCTGCCGTGCAGAACAAAGTAGTGGTCATCACAGATGCCATCTCAGGACTGGGCAAGGGTAAGCTGGCTCCACCCGTGTGTGTGTGTGTGTGTGTGTGTGTGTGTGTGTGTGTGTGTGTGTGTGTGTGCCCATCTCTACCCAAGGGACTGGCAAGAAGCACCTGCCAGGTGGGGAGGGATCACTTTGGAGTTCTTCAGGGTATGTCTCTGTTTCTTTCCTTGGGGGGAAAGCTATGGCTTCCTTGAGGGATACCTGAGAGGACTGGAATGTTTTGGGAGTTGTAAACTCACAGTCTTAAGAGTTCAGAGTGGTGTATCCTGTGACTGGTTGTGCTTTCATGGAGTTTCCAGAAATGGCAAAAGGCAAGGAAAGTCCTTAGCTGCAGCTGCACGCTGGTGGTATACTCAATGGAAACCCAGACTTGGCTCTGGCACTTTTCTAGCTGGTGACTTCACTTCCCTGCTTTGCATTTCTCATCCGTAAAACAAAGATGCTAAGCAACTTGTAGCTCGTGATGTATCTGTGAGCAATGAGTAAATTCAGAGCAGGTCGCACTTAACAGAGCACCTAGAAGTGCCCCCTCCCCAAGCATTAGCAATGATGTTGGTGATGATCACACAGGCACAGTGTGCCCACTTCAGTGGGCCACACACCCCACTACTCCCTACCATAGCCTGGTTCTTCTATAACTACCTCCAAGTTTTGTAGGCATTTATATTAGCATCTTCTGAGTTAGATCATCTCAAGGTCCTTCTGCTAGTGGCTTCTGGGATGAAGGGCCAATAAATGCCCTTTGGTTTTTCAAAATTCTCACTCTCCCATCCCAAACAATGAGTTGAGTTGCAATTTTCACTGTTGTTTTTGTTATTTTTTTTTCAAATCCAGCAGAAAGTCCACACAGCCAAGCATCTATTAGTCATTCAACAAAATGACTATCTGGCCACTGTGTCATGAGCATTGTTCTTTCCAAAGAGTAATTCTGGAAGGCTGGGAGCATTCTACCCTGAGAAACACCTTCTCTGAGATTCCTCTCAAGCCTGCTGCTGCTTCTGTGGAACATCACAGTGAAAGTTAATCTACACGCTTGAGGATGGCTTATAGCTCAATGAGTGACCATCTTGGGTCAGTCATATGTTTATTTTTTAGAAGCATAAATCAGATAGATATGGCTCTCTGTATGTCCCCATAGTGGATCAGAGAAGCAATTCTTGAAGATGTCCTGTCTCATTAGAAGGGGGTAGGGCCAAACCAGGGCACTATATTTACCAATCGGACCAGACAGCAGACAACAGCATTGCCCAGGAAAACTGAAAAGACATGTCCACCTAAGGCCATTCTCAGTTAAAGGCTTTAGGAAAAGCAAAGTCTCCAGATAGAATGTGTGATCTAGAAACAGATCAGGCTGCTGACACATGGACCCTAATGTGGCCTTTACTAGAGAGCTTCCCCTGCCACCTTAACTTCTATCTTATATCCCATGGCTCTTTGCACACGTGCACCCACACTAACATGCTTCTCACACTGTTCCTTCTCTGTGTTCCCTAGTTATTCCCATGGTGAAGCCAGTGTTCTGTGCAGCTGGTATCCCCAGCAACCAAATGCTCAGTCAACAGTGCTCAAACATGCTGATCTAGCCAGGCACTGGTAGCTCATAACTGCAATCTTAGCTTCCCAGGGGGCTGAGATCTGAGGATCACAATTCAAAGCCGATCTGATAGGAAAGTCCATGAGATGATTCTCTCCAACTGACTATCGAAAAGCCAGAAGTGGAACTCTGGCTCAAATGGTAGAATACTAGCCTTGAGCACAAAAAGCTAAGGGATAGGGTCCAGGCCCTGTGTTCAAGCCCAATAACAACAATAAAGGGGAAAATCTATCTAATAAACAGTCTAATGATTTTATTAGTCCAACCATTTGACTGAGGGAGGCACTCATTTAGATAAGTAGTATGTTCTTTAATGTTTATCAATGATCAATTATCTTGTAATGTTTATCAGTTTCCAGTTTGGTTCCAATATGGTCATAGGATTCACTACATGATTTCAATTCTGAATTTCTTGAGGGTTTTAAAATGGGCTAGATGTGTCAATCTTGGTATATGCCCCTTGCCAGCTTGATAAGAATTGTCTAGAGTTGCTGTTGGGGTAAGAAGGGTCTATATATATTATCTTTGTCCTGTTGTTTGAAGATACATCGCAACTCTCTTGTGTCGCCATTGGTGTGTATTACTACGTAGCTGCTCTCTCTACTGCTGTGTGATGTACATGGTTTGATAATCTGCTTCCTATGTTAAATTTCATTCAGTTATGGTTACTGGTTGTATAAATCAGGACCCCAGGAGTCACATCTCCAGAGCAAAACTCACATTGACAGAGAAACATGACTGAGTCTGTCATGACCACTAACTTCTTACTACATCTCATTGGCCCACTCTGGAAAGAGATACAAGGCAGAAAGAAATATGCTCACGCATTTAAAGGCAACTTTAGAAGCTGGGTGTATGTGAACTTAAATTAGGGCCTGCCCTCCATGTGTGGCTGATGACAGTGATTCCAGACTCCAACTGCTCCTCTGTCAAGCCCAAGACAAGCAAAAAGTAAGAGCTTACACACACACACACACACACACACACACACACACACACACACACACACACACACACACACACAGAATCCAAAGCACTCCTGGATACCACTAAACCAGAATCGCCCTACAAGTAAAATGACCTTGTTGGGGTTCACAATAGCAAGCTATGGAAATCAAACAAATGGATTACATCCACTCCTGACCTTGCCCTAATCCTCCACAATTCAGCCAAGTGGGATGCTGTGTCACCTTGTATTCATAGAGTTTGCAGCAAGAGTGACAACCCAGCCTTTCTCAGAGAGCAGCCACCAAATCTCAGCCCTGCCTGTGACCACCCACCAATGCCCAGATCTTCTCCTTTAAATGTTGCTGAAATCAATTCTTGCCCTCTTTCAGTCCCTGCAGGTTCTCCTCTACCATTCTGTTACCTCTGATTTTGTTACCCTCTTCCTGATGCACATGCTATAAAATGGTCCCCCCGGGTTAGCACAGTTCTGGATTGGGGTTTCTACTACTACTGAGTTGTCCTTGGGTTAGCCAAAGCTAGACTTTGTCTGTCACCACCTTCTTGTCTGACGCTGGCTCCATGTCCTCACTCCCTGATGAGTTTTTTCTGAAGGGAAATCCCTCAAGAACCCTGGACTCTTATACCTCTGGCTCTGATTTTGCCCCTATGGGACCTAAGGTAATATACACCGCCTCTTAAAATTATGAAAAGAATTGTAATTCATCTCTCCACAACTGACAATATGCAAAGATTTCTTTTAATAGTTCATGGAATGAACAAGCTGTCCACATATGTCACTGTTATTTTTAAGCATCAAGATTAGTTCTCCAACCACACTCCAAAGAAAACTCTTTTGGATTTCTCTTTGGGGCCCCTCTCTGGATGGACAGTCTCTCAATCCTTTCTTTCACTGTTTTCAAATAAACTTACTCTGTTTTCCTTTAAAAAAAAAAAAACAAGTATTACTCCATAAGAATACTATATGTCTACCAACAATAACAGTCAGAAGGTCCTATCTGGGGTAAATCAGGAATTAGCCCAGAGATAAATTAATTAGATAGGAAATAGGTTCATGTTTTTAAGAAGAAGAGCCCTGGCTGGGGAGACCTATCACAGAGAAAGTGCAGCAGGAAAAATGGCAGTTGGATATCACAAACATGGCGGCTCTCTCAATCTTTAGATGGAGATAGGTTAGTATAGTGGTCTTAAAGGCTCTAGATGAGCTGGAATAACTCAGTGGTAGAGTGCTTGCTCAACTTGTGAAAGGCCTTGAGTTCAGTCTCGGGCACCCCTCCCCAAAAAGTATTTCTAGCCTTGGAAGAGAGTTGGAAGAACATCATGACGCAACTATGAATTCTTTTGACTTTTTGAGTTCTTAAGAGAAGGGGCTCAACCACCATTGGCTTCATCCATCAAGTATACCTTGCTTTTCTTCTTTTCCACAGAATGCGCTCGAGTGTTCCATACAGGTGGGGCAAGACTGGTGCTGTGTGGGAAGAACTGGGAGAGGCTGGAAAGCCTCTATGATGCCTTGATCAGCGTGGCTGACCCCAGCAAGGTAATGCCTTCCCAGCAGGCCTTGGGAACTCATAGGTATCCTTAGCTTACATCCGTTATTCAGGAACAGTTCTTGGGCTGAGTGGAGGAAGTTTGGTATTACTTGAGGTGAATGTGGTGTGATTAGCCCACTGGCCTTGATTTAGGTCTATCCGCCAGTCAACAGGGATTCATTTATTTTGACCATTCACCACACCAATAATTTGACACTGACCCTAGCCCTGATTTTGTGTAAGAATGCAGAAGATCAAGGATGTCTCATGGGACCCTAACCACCCAATGGGAGCCTGCTCAGCCAGGTACCTGTGGCTCAGGCCTGTAATCCTAGCTACTCAGGAGGCCGAGATCTGAGGATCATAATTCAAAGCCAGCCCAGGTAGGAAAGTCTGTGATCCTGAAATCCTAGCTACTCAGGAGGCCGAGATCTGAGGATCATAATTCAAAGCCAGCCCAGGTAGGAAAGTCTGTGAGACTCTTATCTCCAATTAACCACCAGAAAATAGGAAGTGGTGCTGTGGATCTAAGTGGTAGAGTGCTAACCTTAAGCAAAAGTGCTCAGGGGCAGCACTCAGGCCCTGGGTTCAAGCCCCATGACCAACAAAAATAAAAAATAGGGAACCTACTCTTCAAGGGCATAGCTCCGAACTACTGTTTATCAAACACTAGGAATGAACCACCTCATGGTATCACCAATTTTTCCAACTGTTCCTAACCTTAGACCCAATAGTCCTGATAGCAGCAAATGTCTAGAGCCAAACACAGCACCTACCTCATAGGTGCTGTTCCAATATGGATCTAATGTATGCTGAGAAGGATTTTCTTATGGCCCGTCATCCAGTTTGGAAAGCAATTTCCAAAATGGAGCTCAGAAATGCTCAAAGTACTGATGTCACCACTGGGACCAGGGCATGGCCTCCAAAGTGGACCATTATCAAAAGCAATATTCATTTGGATTTATTGGTTTGGGAACCCTGGCCAGAATTACATGTTTACAACTTCCTTTAGTTTTGTCTCTTGATAGGAATCCCGTGCACTTTGAATTTCTAGAGCAGTGGAAGACTGTTGGATTGAGAGCCCCTCAGGTTTATAAGGGGAAAGTGGTCCCACACAAGCCATGATTCTCGCATTGGTTCAACAGACATTCACTCCAAAGTTGGTCCTCCTGGATCTCTCAGACATCAGCTGTGTCCAAGATGTGGCAAAAGAAGTCCTGGATTGTTATGGCTGTGTGGACATCCTCATCAACAATGCCAGTGTGAAGATGAAGGGGCCTGCCCACAAGATTTCCCTGGAGTTGGACAAGAAGATCATGGACGCCAATTACTTTGGACCCATCACTCTGACCAAAGGTCTCGTGAGTTTCTCCATTTCCCCCTGGGTTTCTAGGCCACCACACACCAAGAAAGGACCTGTGACATAGCCAGATAGCCATGTCACTCAATCTATCAGAGGCTCCCAACTTCAGTAAGAGGAGCCTTAAACACAATCACTGAGAAGGCTGATAGAAAAGGGCTGTTGGAAATATGCTACCACTACGTTTCCAATCTCTCTGTCCATGACACTCTTCCCCCAGCTCCGCTCTCTATGATTCTTTGTGCTTCCATATCCATGGTCCTCTTCTCATTCAACCTGTCTGGAGATGTCTTTTTATCTTCGACCTATTTTTTTCTACATCAGTTTTACAGTTGGTTAATGTTCCTGTCCTCAAAAATAAAAAGGAAAATGGATTTATCACCAAACTACAAGAAGCCCAGTGTCTTTTTTTGTGATAATGGGGCTTGAACTCAGGTCCTCATGCTCTTGCTTGGCTGGCTCTCGATGGCTGGAGCCACAGCTCCACTTCTGGCTTTTTCCTGGTTAATTAGAGATAATATTTTCTGTCCAGGCTGGTTTCCAACTGTGATCCTTGGATCTCAGCTTCATAAGGAACAAAGATTACAGGCACGAACCACCAGTGCCTGGCCCAGTATTCTTTTCTTTAATATTATTTATTATTATTGAGTAATTGTACCACATTCTCTTTTTATTCTCCCCTCCAATCCCTACTCTCCACCAGTGTTCTTTAAACATATGTGGGTGTTATTCTGTATTATTTACTTCTCTGTTACACAGATGCTGTTTATTGACTGTTTTTGTCCATTTGTTTGTGATACTGGGGTTTGAACTCAGAGCTTCACGCTTGCTGGGGATGCATTCTTTCAGTCCTTGCACTGAAACAGGGAAGGCAGACGATGTCTACCTTTAGAGGGGAAGTGGTGGCTTCTTCATGGACCTAACTGAGGGGCTTGGAAGACTTTGTGGGTATAGCCTTCTCACCTCAAAACTCAAGGCTCCAAGCTGCAGCCTATGGAGTTACAGCTGGAGGTATCCACTGAACAGAATCTGATTAAGCAGAAGCCCCAGGGACACATACACATGCATTGGGTACATGGCAGAGGCTGAGAAGGCCTGGTCTCCAGTCATAGTCTCACCAGCCAGCTCCATTCCAGGAGCCTCTGGAGATGGAGGATCAATGAGGGAAAAGAAGCCTTTGGAACAGAGAGATGACTTTCTAGACCTTCTAGAAAGTATACCAGAGAAAAGTTTCCCCCAAGTCCAACACTGATCAGATACCAAGAGAGCCAGCAAAGGCACCTCTGTCCATCAAGCCCCAACAGCAACTTCTCAGTGGCAACAGCTCACAGAGCAAAAGCAGCAGAGTAGGAAAGGCCAGGCCAGGTTGCCCCGATGGGTGGGCCTCTCCCTATTCAGGGACCTGAGTCTGGCCACAGCTCTGAGTGTCTATTTGCTCATCTCTACCAAGAAGGTGCTAAATTTCATTGACCACTCTGGAAATTGAGTCTCTAAACAACCTTTGAGGTTTTTTTTTTTTTTTCATTTTTGGTTTTGTCCATATTTCACTTGTATTCTTAGTTTATAGCATTTCTTTCCCCTACATTTCATTTTAAATGAAATCCAAAGCAGAGTATGATGGTACTTGACCATAACCCTGGTTATTCAGAGGTAGAAACAGGAAGATCATTGTTTAAGGGCAGCCAGAAAAATAAAGAAAGAAAGAAATAGTGAGACCCTGTCTATTCAAAAGAGAAAAGACAAGAAAATGAAAAGATCCACACTAGGGAATGAATTGTGGAATTGTGTAACCGTGTGTGTATGTGTGTGTGTGTGTGTGTGTGTGTGTGTGTGTGTGTGTGTGTGTGTGCATGTGTGCACAGCAAAGAAATTGTAAAGAATGCTCTACTCATCTACTTCC
The DNA here is from genome assembly GCF_024711535.1 of Dipodomys merriami. Classification (NCBI taxonomy): domain Eukaryota; kingdom Metazoa; phylum Chordata; class Mammalia; order Rodentia; family Heteromyidae; genus Dipodomys; species Dipodomys merriami. Next base: position 2,894,324 of record NW_027203270.1, read on the forward strand.
TCTCCAAGATTCCTTACAGTTATGCCTTATGTTTTCCAGTCCTACTTCCCAACATGATCTCCCGGAGAACAGGCCAGATCGTATTAGTAAACAACATCCAAGGGAAGTTTGGAGTCCCCTTCCGTACAGCTTGTAAGTTGCAGAGGCGAAGATGATGAATCTGTATGTTGTACACCTTAAGTGACAGAGGTATTGTCCGCGTAAGACCAGGCACATAACTACACAGGGGGAGGGATGTCTCACCCCCAGAGATGAGCTGAGCTGGCTCTCTGCTGGGTCTTATTCCTTCAGTTCCTTTTATTTTTCCTTTTTTGGTGGTGGTAATGGTGGTACTGGAGTTTGAACTCAGGGCCTCTTGTTTGCTAGGCAGGCACTCTTACCACTGAGCCACATCTCCAGCCCTATTTTTCACTGCTTACTTTTAGGATAGGATATCACTTCCCACCTGAGCATGTCCCTGAGCTGCCATGTGCCAGCTGTAGGCTTCTGATTGTTGCTGGCGTAACAGGCTCATGCACCACATCTGGATTCCCTTTTGTGGAGCTGGAGTCTCATAGACTTTTCTGCCCTGACAGGCTTGGTACCTCGATCCTCCCAGTCAGTCTCCCCTCTATCTTGGGATGACAGGTATGCACCACAGGTTCAGAAAGGGTCTCGCAAACTTTTCTACCTGGAACTAAGATCCTCCTATTCTCAGTGTTCCAAATAGCTAGAATTACAAGTGTGAACCACCAGCAACCAGCAAAGTTCTTACATTTTGAGCACTTGGAGTATGCAAGTCTTCTCAGAAGATGCTGAGGTGTAAAATATAAGGTTTTTCTTCTCCTGAAGCTTAGTCAGTTAGAAGCCAGTCTGGGCAGAAAAAAAAAAAAAATCCATGAGATTCTTTTTTTTTTTTTTTTGGGTCCAGTCGTGGGGCCTGAACTCTGGGCCTGGGCGCTATCCTTCAGCTCTTCAGCTCAAGGCTAGCGCTCTACCACTTGAGCCACAACACCACTTCCGGCTTTTTTCTTTTTGCTTATGTGGTGCTGAGGAATTGAACCCAGGGCCTCAGGCATACAAGGCGAGCGCTCTACCACTGAGCACTCTACCACTGAGCCACCTTCCCAGCCCCTTCATGAGATTCTTATCTCTAATTAGGCACCAAAGAGCTGGAAGCGGAGCTATGGCCAAGTGGGAAAGTGCTTGCCTTGAGCACACAAGCTCAGGGACAGCACCCATACCCTGAGTATAAAGTCCCAGGATTGGCACTAAATAAATAAACAATGCACAAAGGTGATAGAAGTGTGGCTCGGCTATAAAATGGCTGCCTTGAATGCACCTGACTCTAAATTCAAATCTCAGTACCACACCAAAAGAACAAACAAACAAAAAAAAAAACCCCACATGATTAACCATAGTCATATAGCAGCCAAGTTGCTAATCAGAGTTCAATTTTAACTCTGACTTTTGCTCTTTTTCTCTAAGCAAGGGTTTTATTGTTGTTCTTCTTGTTGTTGTTGTCATCATTTTTGTTGTTTCAGTTTGTGTGTGTGTGTGTGTGTGTGTGTGTGTGTGTGTGTGTGTGTGTGTGTGTGTGTACTAGAGCTTGAACTCAGGGCCAGCTCAAGGCTGGCACTCTACTGTTTGAGTCACACTTCTACTCCACTTCTAGCTTTTTGCTAGTTCATTGAAGATAAGAATCTCACTAACTTTCCAGACCTGGTAGCTTCAAGTTGTGATCCTCAGATCTCAGCCTCCTGAGTAGCAAGGATTACAGGTATGAGCCACCAGTGCCTGGGTCTGAGGTGGATTTGTGAGGCTCCTTTCAGCCCTGAGCTTTGAGGAACATCTAGGTCAGCTGTTGTGTCTCTAATGCATCTCTGGGGAAGCAGGGATGGCCCTTTCCCACACCAACACCCACCTCTGGCTGATGTTTCTTCCAGATGCGGCCTCTAAGCACGCTGCCCTGGGCTTCTTTGACTGCCTTCGGGCTGAAGTAGAGGAATATGACGTGGTGGTTAGCACTGTGAGCCCAACTTTCATCCGGTCCTACCATGTGTATCCAGAGCAAGGACACTGGGAGCCCTCCATCTGGAAATGTGAGCTTTTCAGAGGGAAGCTGGGAGCTGGGGGGTGGGGGATTGGGAGAGGTCATTGTGTGGCTGGGCCCAAGGTGGGTGTTCCTGAAACATGAGTCTAGGGTGGGGTACACACCTTCAGACCTGAGGCCTCTTGATAAAGAAGCTCAACCTCCAGACAACAGACCCAGGCCAAGCTGAACTTATACACTAAACCTGCCCTCTGGGCCTGTTCCTTATGAGAACCTGGCCTGTAAGCACCTGCCCTGTCCAAGGAGGGGGCGCTAGGTAGAAGTGGTGTCCAGCCAGAGAACAGCTAGAAGTTTGTCTCTGCCACACATAAAATGGATGAACATAGATTCAATTCTTAAAATGAGTCTCTGAAGCTGAGTGTGGGTGGCTCACGCTTGTAACCCTAGCTAAGGGTTACAAGCTGAGATCTGAAGATCATAGTTCAAAGCTAGCCCAGGCAGAAAAGTTTGTGAGACTCATCTTCTCTCAAAAAAAAAAAAAAACTACCAAAAAAATAGAACTAAAAGCCAGAAGAAGAGTTCTGACTCAAATGGTAGAGCACTAGCCTTGAGCAAAAGCAGCTCAGCAGACAGTACCCAGGTCCTGAGTTCAAGCCCGGAACTGGCACCCAAATAAGAATCTCTTAATAACTCTGTACCTCAGTTTCCCCTCTGGAAAATGAGGGCTAATAGAAATTCCTACCCTCATGGAGTTGTAAGAAAGATGAAGTTTCCAGCTCACCGGCCTACAAGGAATGCTCTACAAATACATGATGTCATATTCTCGAACATTCTACACATAGAAACACTTCATCTTTGCCAAAGGCTTCAGGTCTACCTTGAGGAAGGCTCCAAGCTGAGGACAAGTATGTGGTTCCAACAGGCACTGAACAAACTCAATTCCATAACACTGCAGCTTGACAGGCCCATAATTCATTTGGCACCCCGGTATTCTCTAAGCTCTGCCCCAGCCCTCCTACCTTCTCATCAGGTGAAAGCACTGAGGCAGCAAAAGGGAAGTCTGCAGGATTGAAAGGTCACCCCACCCCACCACCACCCACCCCTGGGGTAGTGGCAAGCAGATAGCAGCGTGGCCTGGCAGCCTGGTCTGTGCGGGTGCACGCATTTCCCGTCCCTTTGGGTGGGCAGAGGGTTCACCCCAGGCTGCTCCTGGCCCAGGCCTCAGACCCCCCCTCCCCGATCCCCATCTTGGGGCTTTCAGTCTTTTCCAGGAAGCTGGGCTACGGCGTGCACCCCGTAGAGGTGGCCGAGGAGGTGATGCGCACGGTGCGGAGGAAGAAGCAAGAGGTGTTCATGGCCAACCCTGTCCCCAAGGTCGCGGTCTACATCCGTACCTTCTTCCCCGAGTTCTTTTTCGCCGTGGTGGCCTGTGGGGTGAAGGAGAAGCTCAATGTCCCCGAGGAGGGTTGACTGCGGGATGCCAGATGTGGTACCCCATGGGAATAAAGGCTGTTCCTGGCAAGTGCTGGCCCTGCCTGGCTTGGGACCCCTCCTCACCTATAAGGAGCTCCCTGAAGGGTCGCACACCCTCCTCAGGAGAGAACTGTGGGCCCCCTGAGGATGTGCCACTAGCATCCCCGGGGCAACTTCCAGAAGCTTCTCTGTTCTGTGAAGTGACACCTGAGCAGGGACACAGGAGCCAAAATGTGTCATACCAGCCTTATGCACACAGTCTGTGACCACCAGCCACACAACGGCTCACCTGAGGTTCACCCCCAAAACCACATGCATCCTATTATACCATAGAAACCTGTTGGGTGGCTCACACCTGTCATCCTAGCTACTCACATTGCTGAGATCTGAGATGGCCGTTCCAAGCCAGCCCAGGCAAGAAAGTCCGTGACACTCTGATCTCCAGTTAAGCACCAAAGAGACATAAGTGGAGATGTAGTTCCAATTATAGAGCACAGCCTTAACAGAAAAAGTGAAGGGACAGTTTCCCAGGCCCTGAGTTCAAATCCCAGTATGGGATGGTGGGGGCATGACACCAGCGTGAGGGAGAGAAGGACAAGGCATCTGTCCACGTCAACCTCCAGCAACCCGATGAGACTCGGGAACCCTTTAGGACAGAACTGCCCCATGATACCTTCTGTTAGAATGTCATCTAATATGGTAGTCATCAAACACATGTGAGCTACCTAGCACTTGAGAAACTCCCAAGTTCTGGACAGTCTAATGTCCTGTGGGCCTTGGTCTCCCTCTGGATGCTCCTTATGACCTTCAGATGTCCCTGGCTCCCTATGTCCACTCAGAATGAGCTGTCACATACGCCTAGTAATGAAAAACACCAACTCATGAGTTGAAACCCAGAGTAAAACAACATCTTTATAGGAGAGTGAGGCCTAAGCTGGGTACTGGGTGCTGAGAGCAATGTGTCATGTAGTGTTAGGAATGGCCACAAGATGTTGCTGTTGCTTCAGACATCACCATTGGAATACCCCAAAGCAGCCATGTTCCCCTGTGCATTCAGTCTTTGATGAAACTTCCTTTTCAAGGTCCCATTTAGCCCTTCTATCAGCCTCAACTCATTAGAAGGGCTGACAACCCATTTCACAGATAAGAAAACAGGATGTCGTGGAGTAGCAGTTACTACTCACAACAAGGAGAGCCCCAGATACACAAAAGGACTGCATGGTAGAAGGGCCAGGTAGTTGGTGATTGTCCCAGACCACAGAGTTGCCATCCAAACACACTACAGAGCTTGAAGCAGCCCTCATATTCCACACTGGGGTGGGGGTCGGGGAAGGAGCTGTGGAAATTTCCACAGGGAAATCAGCTGATTTTCCCCATTCAAAATATCTATAAAATTTTTAATTAAGTAGAACACCTACTGAAACAGAAAAAAGGAAGAAAAAAAGATCACATTCCCGAGTAATCACATTTAGCATCTTGGCCTTCACAGAAAGACCAGAGTCCTTACAGAGGCTTGACAGGACAGGGCACTTTAACACCAATAGGAATAAGAGTTTATTTTGATCTGTATTTGAGTCACTACGGCCTGGGAGCACTGATTTAGCTTACTGTGGAAGAGAGATTCCATTGTGGAAGAGGTGACATAAATAAACACTTATAGTCACCGAAAGTGATAAAACAATGCACTTACTGGATCCATTGTTTGGACATGAGGAAGGCAGGTTACAACAGAACAGGGGAAGTTTTCTTGTGCAGGCTTCAGAAATTATAATCATCATATAGTTTTAGGGCTGGTGGGAGCTGCCAGCCTGCTAAGTTTAACAGTATATTCCAAAAAAAACTTACCTAATAGTCACAAAGATGGTAAGTTCAGACACAGAGACTGGTCATAAATGACTAATACAAGAACTAGAGCTAGCCTGAAATAATATTGGCTCTCAACTGGCAACATTCCGTCATTCCACAATCAGGAAGTTGTGGTGAGTCAGTCTACAGGATCTTCAACACATCCGTGGCTTCTTCAGATAAACTCTCTTGTTTATGTGTGTGTGCCAGTACTGAGGCTTGAACTCGGGGCCTGGGGACTGTCCCTGAGCATTTTTCACTCACAGCTAGCATTCACCCTTAAGCCATAGCTCCATTTCCAGCTTTTTGCTGGTTAATTGGAGATAAGAATCTCTTGACTTTCCTGCCTGGGCTGGCTTTGAACTATGATCCTCAGGTCTCAGCCTCTTTAGTAGCTAGGATTACAGGTGTCCAGTTTCTCTTTCAGACAACTTAGTTCACCTACCCAGTAGCTGAGGATGCGACCTGATTTGGAATAGTCTTTGCACATGCTGTCATACTAAAATTAGGGAGAGCTCCTTATCCAACATACCTAATGTCCTTACAAGAAGGCAACTATGTGAAGATAGATACACAGAGAGACCCACAGTTCATGTGGAGCTGAAGGCAGAAGCCAGCATTCTACTGCTGCAGGCCAAAGCACACCCATTGCCAGCCACAGCTAACTTGCTTCTGGTGAAGCAATTATTCTTTCCTTCTTCTTTCCAAGGGGCCAGGGTCTCCCACTAACAGCTTGAATTCACACTTTCTGTTTCAAATCACACAAGGTGTGACCATTTGTTATAGCAGCTCTCAAAAACTAATACAGTCCATTTGTTTCCAGCCTGGATCTTAATTGACCCAAATAATACCCAAAAGAAATCCATGGGAGCCAGGCACTGGTGGCTCATGCCTGTAATCTTAGCTACTCAGGAGGCTGAGATCTGAGGATTGCAGTTCAAAGCCAGCCCGGGCAGGAAAGTCCATGATATTCTTATCTCCAATAAACCACCAGAAAACCAAAAGTGGCACTGTGGCTCAAGTAGTAGAGCACTTGCCTTGAGCTGAAGAGCTGAGGGACACGCCCAAGCCCATGACCAACCAAAAAAAGAAAGGAAGGAAGGAAGGAAGGAAGGAAGGAAGGAAGGAAGGAAGGAAGGAAGGAAGGAAGGAAGGAAAAAAAGAAATCCATGGGAATCATTCAGGGGAAACTCAAGAACCAGAGGAAACAGGTTCTTCCTTTACAGAGACATGAGTCCTTCCAAATGGCCTCACTCTGCCCAAAGAAACAACTAGCTCCATAAGCCATTGGGGAACTAAACAGCTTTCTAACTGGAGGGACTATTTAGTCCCAAGTGACTTGTGGGAAATTCACACACCAAAATGGAACACACACACGTACACACATACACACACACACCATACACACACACACACACACACACACACACACACACACACGCACACACACACACACACACACACACACACACACACACACCGCCCACCCCAGCATAAAACTATTACCTTTCCAGGGTAAAATTCTTACCTTTAGAATAAACTAAACAAGTCTGATCAGTGATAGGTGTCTGAGTGGAAGAGAGCAGGGTTCACAGGACAGCAGATAGACGGCCAGAAGGCGTGTCCTGGAAAAAAAAAAAAAAAAAAAAAAAGATGGCCTAAACAGCATGGTGGGCCAGCCCTGTGCAGAAGAATGCCAAGGTCTGGAATCCTCAGCTAAGATAGGCTCTGTGAGTTCCTGGCCCTGCCCCATGTCCTTTCCTGGAAGTGGATGGTTTTCTCTGACTCGGGATTTCCCACAAGTGTGGAGATGCACCACGAGCCCACCCAGGCAGAAAAATGGGCCAACTTGGTTCTCCCCATCTCCCCCGACTCATGGCCACTCCCTTCCCCATGACTGACCACTAGAAAGTTAAATGAATCAGTGATGACTTTGAGAGGTGAAAGCAACTGCTCACACATTTATTCACCCAAGTGCCTGTAAAGTTTTATTTCATTACCTTCAGGGTCAGGTGGCCAAATGGTGCCTCCAGGATTTTTTTATTATTTACTTTATTGTTATTAGAAAGGTGATGTACAGAAGGGTCACAACTACATAAGTCAGGTACAGTGTCTCTCCCTAACCAGGCGAGAGTAAGGAAACAGAAGAACTCCAGGATTCATTTTGGGGCCATGTCTCAACAACATATTTACCTGTGTGGGCTTCACCTTGAGCAGCTCTGCCCATGGTCATGAGGAGATGGATACTCATGGTTCCAGGTGTCCTCAATGCCTAGCAGCTGAGTAGAAAGAGATATCTCATTCGTGGATTGACTTTTCTCTTAGCCTGACTCATTCTCCCTGCCACTGGGGCTCTGACTTCCTGGGAGGGTCACCTTCCCCATAGCTGCCTCCCCCAGTCCTTGCCTCAGGCTCTGGCAAAGGAACTCAGGGTTCTTAGAGGGCACCTCTCCATTCCTCTTCTTTCTCCTTTTCTCACTCCTCCTGACATCTTGTCTGGTCCTCTGTGCGTGTCAGTCTCATTTTTCTCTTCTCCTGCGGGCTGTGTTTTTCTGTTTCCTTGGGATTTCTGGTCCCACCCAGCTCTGGCATACGCACAGTCTTGATTTGCAGAGCTGTCAAATGCAACCTTAACTGTCTGGCATCTCACAGCTTGATTGTCTAGGGCAAGCCGGCTCTGACTCTTTAATGCCTCTCCCCTTCCAAATGGCTGAGAGAGTGCTGGCTTACCCTGACTCAGGGGTCCACTCCAGTTAGTCCTCTTCCAACTTATGTGACTGGATCTGGATCTCCAAGAGAGAAGCCAGGGGACAGCAGGCATTGACTTCCCCATCTTACTGACTCTTGGGTTTTAAAAAGCCAGCACAAGACAAGCACTGGTGACATATCTGTTACACTAGCTGCTCAGGAGGCTGAGATCTGAGGATCAAGGTTCAAAGCCAGCCCAAGCAGAAAAGTCAAGAGATTCTTATCTCTAAATAACCAGCAAAAGCCACAAGTGGAAGTATAGCTCAAGTGGTAGAGCTTCAGTCTTGAGGGAGAAAAAAGCCAAGCAAGAGGTACAGAGAATACTGGTAAATAAAATAGTCACTCAGTGGAATTCTTGAAATCTTGCAATTCTGACTACTAGCACCTAAATCTTTGTAATTGAAGGAATAAAAAGAGATTTCAGATTTGAGCTGACACTTAACCTCTCTTAGATTGTGGCCCATCAAACAACCCCACGGTCTTCCCAGTGGTTCCTGGAGGAGCAGCCATTATACTCTGAGGAGAGTGAACACAGCAGCTGCATGTGCATCTGGAAACAAGAATGTTGTCCTTTTATTCACTTATAAAAATCATAAAGTGGGGCTGGGAAGGTGGCTCAGTGGTAGAGCGCTTGCCTTGCATGCCTGAGGCCCTGGGTTCGATTCCTCAGCCCCACATAAGCAAAAAGAAAGATGACTACAGCTACAGCACCGGAAGTGGTGCTGTAGCTCAAGTGGTAGAGAGCTAGCCCTGAGCTGAAGAGCTGAGGGACAGCACCCAGACCCAGAGTTCAGGCCCCACGACCGGACCCCCCCAAAAAAAACCCAAAAAATCATAAAGTAAAAAAAATCATAAGATAGACCATTAAGATAAAAATGCAAATCATGCATGCAAATCATTTAAAGACAATGACAAAAATCTTAGTAACTCATCATTACCTTTGAGAAGGACCAGATCCCCAGCACATTGTAAGCCACCACACCTCTCTCCAAAGGTCATAAGCCTCCCTCCCAAGGTCATATCTCTACTTGTCACCATTCTGAATGCTGCTGATCCTTCCTTTGCTTTTTTTGTAGTCTCATCACATATATGTCTATGCCTAAATAGTACATTGATTCAGCTTGCTTATTTCTGAACTTTAAACACTTCAAATCTGTTCTCTTCTGCCTGTAAGTTTTCATTTAAGTCCATTGAGTCTAGAATCATCCACTTGTCCTTTCTTCTAGGAATGGCTATAATTTTCTACTTGACTAAATTACCTTTTGTCATGATTATAGTCTATTGTTCACATTTTGTTTCACTTCTGCAAAGTCTTTGATGGTGAGGCAAATTTGGGCATGAAATCCAATTCCCAAACAACCAGTGTCATGCTATAAAAGCACCCACAGCTCATTATGGGGAACAAAAGAGTACCCAGATATTTACCACCGGAGATTGATATATTTGATTCAGATGAACATAGCTCACTTCTGCCTCTCCTCTCTTACTTTCTCCTCTCTCTCTCTCTCTCTCTCTCTCTCTCTCTCTCTCTCTCTCTCTCTCTCTCTCTCTCTCTCTCTCTCTCTCTCTCTCTCTCTCTCTGTCTCTCTCTCTCTCTCTCTGTCTCTCTCTCTCTCTCTCTCTCACTCTGTCTTTGTCTCTCTCTCTCTCCTCAGATTGGAACTTAAACTCAGGTGCTTTCCTTTAGCTTTTTCACTCAAGGATGGTCTTCTACCACTTGAGCCACAGCTCCACTTCTGGTGAATTGGAGATAAAGAGTTTCAGGGACAGGCTTTTTTATGTCCATGGGTATGTGTGTACCAGTCCTGAGTCATAGCTTTGTCCTTGAGCTTTTACCTCAAGGCTGGTACTCTAACACTTGACCCAAAGCTCCACTTTCAGCTTTTTGGTTTAACTGGAGATAAGGGTCTCTCTGACTTTTCTGCCTGGGCTGACTTTGAACCATCATCCTCAGATAGCAGCCTCCTGAGTAGCTAGGATTACAAACATAATCCCAGGCCCTGAGTTCAAGCCCCAAGACTGGTGTACTACACACACACACACACACACACAAACACACACACACACACACACACTCACACACACACACACACACACACACACACACACACACACACACACACACACACATGGGAAACAAGCAAAAAAAATCTGAGGGATAGCACCCAGCCCTAAGTTCAAGCCTCAGTACCCATACTAAATAATTATATATAAATAAATTTGAAAGGAATAGATGGAAGATGGAGGAGTTGGAGGTGAGGCTCAGTTGGTAGAGTGTGGCCTATGAGCAACGCGTCAGGTACCAAGTTTGAGTCCCAGTGTTGCAACCAACAAAAAGTGGTGGGGGCAAGATGGAGGGAGAAGGGAAGCTATCCAGGTCCAACAACTATGACAGAGACATGAAGAGCAAGATTGTTACTCAAAAATTACCCACCTTGCCTCCTGGCACCAACTCTAGTCCTGGATTCAAACCTGACAATGTATGTGTGAGCAATCATTTCTCCTCAATCCAGCAACAAACCATCTGTGTGGAGCAATGTTACATTCCCAAAAAAAGCCTGGAGTCTTTTGCTTTCTTTACAGATAACATGTGTGTTGGATAAATAGTCACTGAGTTATGTGGAAAAAGCTATAAAGTAAATTCCATTTCTTGACTCCCCTTCTGGAATTCCACACACTTCTCTTTATCTCCAAGGGATTCTTTCCTGTGTAATTCTCCATAAACAAGTTGACGCCAACTGCCCAGGGCAAGAATTTTATGTCACATCCATCTGGGTTATGGTACTCTGTGACTCCCCATAGTCATCTTATATGTCTTCAGTGTCTATCATTACTGTAAGTGGATTTGAAGATCATACCTGCCAAAGGCACAAATACGTGTGTGCCAAAAAATTATCACCTGGTGTGACAATTGCTATATTGGACATGTGGCTTCTTCCAAAGCAGGGCCACTACTGAGCTTACATCAAGATCCAAGGAGAGAAACATAAGAGAATAAACTTTAGGGGATGAGTAAATATGCTCACCAGGGAGCCAAATAATAAAATAACCAATTGCTCTGCTCCATGTTAAATTATTTCTGCTCTTGGATTCTATTCAGGTGTTGTGAAGAGAGATTCAGTCTTGTTGAAAAGTTGCCTCAAAGCCTAACCTGTTTTTAAGGAATGAGGATATGAAGAGTCGGGGAAAATAATTTGTTCTGTTGTACAGAGTTGATATGGTCAACCAAACTCACATTTGCCTGGGTGCCAGTGGCTCATACCTATAATCCTTGCTGCTCAGGAGACTAAGACCTGAGAATTGTGGTTCAAAGCCAGACTGAGCAGGAAAGTCCATGAGATCCTTATCTCTTAATTAATTAACCATCAGAAAGCTAGCAGTGTAACTGTAACCCTTCTGTTTTTGGCATTTCCAAATAAATAAATAAATTAGCTAGAAGTGAAGGTCCTGAGTTCAAGTCCCATGACTGCCAAAAAAAGTGAACTTGCTCATAAACATCTATAAAGTCCCTCTCTGTAAACCCCTAGACATATTTCTATACTGTGTATAGAAATTTTCAGATTGTGAGAACTACTAGAATTTGGTGAGTTTCACTGGTGTCATTTTTGGACCCCCAGGTCAGTAAGGCCTTCAGAAACAAAGTAAACTAACAATTTATTTTGCTTCTATTTCAATGGGGTCCCATCATCCATGCATTTAACATATTGCATATAATATTTGAAAATCAATTATAGTAGACTGGCAAATACATAATAGAAGGATAAAACAGCATGTGGATTCAGATAAAGTCTGTGAGTTACTGGTATTAGTGAAGAATAGGGCTAGGGCAAACAGGATGAATGAGGACGAATATGGTGAAATATTTACTTGCATATAAGAAAATAGAGCAATAAAACTTGCTGAAATTTCACAATGAAACTTTTCCTTATACAAACTAATGCATGCTAATTCAAAAAGAAAGAATTAGCTGGGTACTGTGGCTCACACATCCTAGCCAAGGATTGGGAGATAGCAGTTTGAGGCCAACCCAGGCAAAAAGTTAGTAAGATCTGATCTCTATTTAAAAAGATATGCTAAGTCTGATGGCCTGGGTTTGCCATTACACTGACATGGGAAACAAAAATAAGATCACAGTCATGCTAGCCTAAAGTCAAGACTTTACTTATTAAAGCTGAAGACAGAGGCTAAAGTGGTCGAGCATCTACTGAGCAAGTCCCAGGCCCTAAGTACAAACCTCGGCACTGTGGAAGAATAAAGGAATGAGAGAGGAGAGGAGAGGAAGAGAGAAACTAAGAAAAGAATCCATCAAAGCATCTGTGGGATTATATAGCTACAGAAAATGGATGTCCTGCATTTTTGTGTGAGCCAATGGGCATCTGGGCCAATTCTGATAGACTTTCCAAGAGAATCTTCATATCAGATGCAATCCCATTGACAATCACTAAGGAAATAAAGCCTTCTGGAATTCTATACACTTCTTTTCAATTGGGAGACCATTTGGAATATTCCATTGTAATAAAAAAAAAACATAAGCAACAGCACAATTTCTTTTTTCTTTTTTTTTTTTTTTTGTTGGTCATGGGGCTTGAACTCTGGGCCTGGGCACTGTCCCTCAGCTCTTCAGCTCAAGGCAAGCGCTCTACCACTTGAGCTACAGCACCACTTCCGGTTTTCTGGTGGTTTATTGGAGATAGGAGTTTCACGGTCTCTCCTGCCCGGGCTGGCTTTGAACCGCGATCCTCAGATCTCAGCCTCCTGAGTAGCTAGGATTACAGGCGTGAGCCACCAGCGCCCGGCTTACACAGCACAATTTCTTACTGGAGAAGAAAAAGTAGAGACAGATAAATCTGTCAAGAACTTTCTTGAACCAAGGTTCACAACATCCATTGCCCTTGACTCTGCAGCTATTTTGGAGAAAATGAACAACTAAGTCCATTCTTCACATCAAATCTTCATTTCTAGCTCCATCTTTATACTTGGCACATCTGAATACAAGGGCTTCTCCCAGGAAGCAAGTATTTGCTGCACTCATTTTCCCTCACTGCTATACTAAGCTATACAGCTGAAGAGATAGAAACTTGACATTTAAGAAGCACTTAAGAATGAGTGTTGTTGTTTTAAGGCTGGCTGAAATCTAGGAATGTAAGACCTATCTGGTTCTCTCCTGAATAGTTGGAGAATGTGATATTGTCAAAGCTAAAACTACTGTAGCCAAACAAGAAAGCTATAGATTCTATGGTAACACATTCACTCAATCAAACGTATTTCCTGAGTGCATATTATGCACTGGAGGCTCAGAGACCTCCTTTCACTGAACTTACAGTAATCACAGAAGCAAGTGATGAAGAGAAATACTATAGTGATGAATATATTCAGGGGTTCCACATCCACAGAGTCAGCCAACAATGGCTGGAGCAGATCTGTAACAGAAATTGTCCCCGATCAATACCATAGGACAACCACTTACAAAGCCTTTACACTGGATTGGATATCACAAGGAATCTAGATATGACTCAAAATACATAGAATAATGTGTGAAGGTTATTTATAAATAACAAACTTATTTGTAAATATACGGACTTGAGCATCTGTATACTTGGGTATTCAGTGAAGATTCTGGAAACAACCCTGAACAATACTGAAGGACAACTGTGAGATTAAGCAAATAAACAAAATGAATGCAACTTTAGAGCAGGATCTCAGCAAGGACTTCATGAACATGGTGATATTTGACCTTCCTGGATGATGAGAAAAAATGCTATGAAAGGAAGGGGTGATTCAAGCATGGGGGAAAAAAAGCCAGTGTGGTCAGAGCCCAAAGAAGGGAGATGTGGTACACGGGGGTTGTCCATCTGTCCTTACCAGTGGAAGTTTGAGGCAAGGGAGATTTATGAGCCACCCATTTTCTGCATCTAAAAGCTTACTCTGAACATATGTACTGGGTATGTGGGGGTGGGGGTGGTAATTAAAGCATAACAGTGGAGAAGATGAGAAGTAGGACAAAAGGCTACTAAAATGATCCAGGACCATTTGGTGATGTACACAGTAGGACAAAAAATCAGATCTGTGAGCTCTGACTGCATTTCAGTTCCCAATTGTGTCCTGCACTTGAAAGGATGCTCATTATGACTTTATGACTCTGTTATGCTCAGCATGTCACATTTTGATGGGACTTCCCACTGGAAAAAGGTATGTGGATCGGTTTTCCTAGTGGATTCTCATAGCATCTCTGGGAAGCAGAGAAGTCAAATATTAAATTCCAACCTAGAGTTAAAAGTCACAAAATTAGAAAAGTAGCTCACTTAGAATATCTTAAAGCTATTCTAGGCTCCCCGTAGCCTAAAAATTGAATAAACTTATTTTTTCACAGAACTGTGAGAATTTAGCCCATGTTGATGAGGAACTTACAGCCCAAGATTAAAATCAAGTTAAGACAGGCATTTATGGTTTACACCTGTAATCCAAGCAACTCAAGGGACCCAGGTAGGAAAATCAGTGAGACTCTTAATCTCTAATTAATCACCAAAAAGCCAAAGGTGGAGCTGCAATTCAAGAGATAGAATGTCAATCTTGAGTGAAAAAGCTAAGGGATAGCACACAGGTCCTGAGAGCAAGTCCCAGGACCAGCACAAAATAATAATAATAATAATAATAATAATAATAATAATAACAATAATAATAAATTTTTACTTCAAGATATACACAGTTAATGGTGAATGTACACATATGCAAATAAATGGAAATGTATAAAAGTCTATGGGCTTTCACCAAATGGGGGAGGTGAATACAGAGGACTTGTTTAGGATTAGAGAGAGGAATAGAGAAATTCGAAGATATGGAGAACATCAGGACTGGAAGAGAGTGTAGCACAAAGCAATAGTGTTTTAGAGCTGGAAAGTTGAAGGTCCAAAGGGGGCAAAATGATATGCTAAGATACATCTGTTGAGTGGATGAAAAGGGAGGTGGTTGGATTGAAAGCAAGCAGGTTGAAAGTCATCAGAGGCGTAGGAAACAGGGAAACTAGAGAAAATGTGTATCTAGCACTGAGTCAAGAGGAAGGAGAGCAAGACAGAGACATGGAAGACACTGGGAGTAACTGTCTCCATGCTGATACCCATGGCAGGCCAATGCCACCTTTGTGTCCACCTTTGGTTATCACCCAATAGGACCAGAATCTTCTACCCTCTGCTCTCTACTAGTCCCTAGTCTCTGCTTCTAGATGCTTCATCAAAATGAAGCTATTTTTATACTGACCCATATCAGCATATCCTGTCTCTCATTGTTTGTCTTTCTCTGCTGCTTAATAATTTTGGAAGTGTAGAAATGCACACTGGATATTTGAATTAGGGACTCACCATTGGTTGGCAAGTAAGATCTCAGGACCTTTGCTCAGTATTTGGCCATTAACTGACCAAAGATACCAGGACTTTATTCCAGTCCAGTGCTCAGTACTTCTACATCCTTGTGAGAAACTTGGGTGCTTTAAGGTTTGGAGAAAGGAGACCTCCACATGCTTGTTCAGGCAAGAGAGAGTTTATCAGCAGAACTGAACCACCAGCCCATACAAGATGGAGAGGTACAGAGGGGGATCTTATGGAAAGGAGAAAGGTTATGTAAGGAGAGGGCTGGAGGAGATGTGGCCACAGCAGATAAGGAAGTGACCTCAGAGCCTGATGGACCTCTGACTGTCCCCAGATGCACCAGTTACCTGGGTTATAGGTGTTGTTGCAGGGACTTCTAGAGAGGGCCACATGTGCTTAGAGGAGAACAAAGGGAAGGGGCCAGTTTTCCCAGGTGGACCTAACATTCCAGCCTTTGATAGTTATAAAGGGGTGCTGACTCTGGCTACTTTCTGCTGGCAAGGGACATCAACATTAGGGGTAGATGATAGAGATGTTGTCCGGTCCAGGAGAAGGCAGCAGTAAGAGGTCCTTGGTGGTGAACACATGTACAGGTCTTTGGATGAAATCTGAAAGAAGTCTAATGAGGCAGGGGCTGAACAGTTAGAAAAGAAAAACATTAGAGGGCTTACAAATGGTAGAAGGAAGGGCAGCCATCCATTCAGATTGGATTACTTGGCTAGTTCCTGTCTCATGCATTCCAGGTAGTCCTGTAGTTGGTGGATCATATCCTTCACATCTGGTGACTAGGTAGAGAAGAGCATGATGGACTGGTTAAGAATAACTAGTCAGAAGCTGGGGCTGGATTGGCATGGGTAAGGGACCAGTGGGAGAACTTAATCATTGCTGTAACTGGACTATGGATGTCTGGACTTTAGAGATGGGAGACCCAAGGCAAACTATCTTGAATCTAAGACACACTATACATAGAAATAGCAGGTAATAAAGGCAAGAATGTAGGTTCCTGTCCATTTAGAAGAAGGACTGGTATGAACATCAGATACGCAAGTTTATTTTTTTATTGTAAAGATATTGTACAGAGGGGTTACAGTTACACAAGTAAGGTAATGAGTACATATTGATAGGCATGTTTATTAACTATTTTCTTTTGATCTCCCAGCTCTGGTTAGTTTTGAAAATGCAAGCAGAAAGTGACTCCATTTAGGGTCTGACACCATATCCTTAAACGCATAGTTTTTTCCAACTGCTTCTGGATGGTCCCTTAACACTGTCCAGGTAGGTCTCTTTTCCTTGATGGGAGGATACCCTAGTGGCATTTTTGCTAGTTGCTGAGATGGCATGTCCCATTTGACTGATGGTATGTCCCACGTTGGAGGTAGTGTGACTGACAGATTAAATGAGAGTTTTTGCCATAGACCCTTTTATTTGCAATTGAAGCAACAAGGAGTTCAACAGAAATACTTTTAAAGTAGAGCTTACCTGAAACTTAAGAATGGAACTTAAGTTTGCCCAATAAATACTTGCAAGAGTTCTTTATCCCCCTGTGGAACTGACAATGCTGCAGAGGTTCAAATCTGTAATGACAAAACTCAATAGTGGTCATGATCAGACTTTTTTTTTTTTTTTTTTTTTGGGTCCGGTTATGGGGTCTGAACTCTGGGCCTGGGCACTGTCCCTCAACTCTTCAGCTCAAGGCTAGCGCTCTACCACTTGAGCCATAGCACCATTTCCGGCTTTTTTTTCTTTTTGCTTATATGGTGCTGAGGAATCGAACCCAGGGCCTCTGGCATGCAAGGCATGCACTCTACCACTGAGCCACCTTCCCAGCCCATGATCAGACTTTTGAAACAGCAACTGATTAAACAACTTTAGAATATTAATTGATATTGAAACCATTGCCAGCTCTGTAACCAAAGCCTTTGGAAAGACATATTAGACACATTTGTTCACACCCAAATCTGTTGAGTTTTTTGTGGTCTGAGTTTAAAATTGCCCATTTTTCTTTTGGCCTGGGGAGTCAGTTAAGCCTTGATTACCATAGAATTGCACAATGACCCTCCTTAAGGCAATTTACTGTTATTCTGCCACAGCCAGGATGCCCAAGCAGAGAAGAGGGCTATCCCCTAATTTTTGTCACAAGCAACACAGCTAATAGTTATGATTGAAGTCAAAAAGCAAATAATTTCAGGAACTATCAGTACCAAAAATATTAATATTTAAGTCAAAAACACTTGAGTTTAATAGAAAAGACTTTTTCTCACACCATGCTGACAGATTTTATGCATCACAACATGTTTTGAACATGTTCACACACACACACTTGTGCACAAAAGTTTTAAGGTGCACGTAGGTTTTAAAAATAAAAGTCAGCTGTAAGTTTTCTGGAATTCCAATGGGAAGAGATACTTTTGCCCATAGCACTATAGAACCACTTGGCCAATGCTAGAAAAACAGGCAACAAAAACAAAACAAAACAAAAACACAAGACAAAACTCAAGATGCAAATACATTAGCTGACAGAATTAAACAGAATCTCTGTGCTTAAACATTTATTTGGTAAAGCTTGGTGTTAGAGTGGGGAGGGGTCACATGAAAACCCACCACGTGGTCAAGATGGTGAATTTCTGGACAAGTCACAATCATAAGGAAAGTTGGCAGAGCTTTATTGAGTAGGTAAGCAAGCAGGCAAGCAGACAAACAAACAGAAAGGAAGAAGCACACTCAAGGAGAGTGTGGGTACTCTTGAACGGAGAGAGACAGAGACAGAGAGACAGAGAGAGATCGAAACAGAGAACAGAGAGGGGGGAAAGGAGAGAGAGAGAGAGAGAGAGAGAGAGAGAGAGAGAGAGAGAGAGAGAGAGAGAGATTAAATGGCTACAAAACAAGGAGGTGGCTAGGAGGCTTATATCCATACCTATCCTGTGTCAACCACACAGGCCTGGCAGGCACAGGGGGTAAAGGTTGACAGAGGAAGACAGGGGAGAGAAGGACAAGCAAGGAAAGCAAAGAAAGTCTGAACATATAGAACCCATCACCATTTACCATTGCCTTGGCAGAAACTGTCCCAATAAAAATAAAGCATTTTGGCTTTATAGAGTCCTTTAGAGGAGTCTGGTGAAGACTCAGAAAGGCCAAAAGGTGTAGAGGATCACTCTGGCATGGCAAGAAAGGCAGAGGGGTGAGCAGAGGGACCCGTAGACAGGAGTCACTCACTAGATGCAGACAGACAGAAGACAGGAGACTGTGTAGCGAATGTGTGGCCAGCGATGGTAAAGGCAAGAGATCGGGCGTGGGGCTCCTTTGGCAGTTTGTATCTATGGAGGAGGCTCAGTAGGACAACTGACACTCAGAAAGAGAGAGAGAGGTGGGGATCCAGCAACTCCTGACACTATGCCCTACTGGGTTTGAGCAGCATCATGTAAGGTTTGGAGAAAGGAGACCTCCACATGGTTGTTCAAGCAGGAGAAAGTTTATTAGCAGAACCAAACCACCAGCCTGCACAAAATGGAGGTGTGCAGAATGCAGACTTATGGTAGGGAGAAAGATTATATAGGGAGAGGGGAGAGAGGAGGTGTGGCCACAGTGGAGGGTGAGAGGAGGTATGGCTGCTGGGGAAGCAGAAGTGGCCTCTGAGTCTGGAGGACCTCCCACTGTGCCCAGGTGCTTAGAGGGTAACAAATGCTCAAAGGGAGAACAAAGGGAAGGGGCCATTCCCCCCACCTCCTCTTCCCACTCTCCCCCTCTCCCCTCCAGACCTAACAAGAGTCACTATATCTATCCCCCCAATTACTAAAACCACACTTATAAATAACCCATGAGTCAAAGAAGAAACCCAAAGGTTTTCTGACAGGAATGACAATGAAACTATAACCTAAAGAATTTATGGACCAACTCTGCAGCAGGCCATGGGGGACATTTAGAATAGTAAATGCCTATCATAGACAAGAAAAAGAACCTCCCAGCAATGACTTGGGAACACATGTTAATAAACTAGAGGAAGTGGTGCTGTGGCCCAAAGTGGTAGGGTGCTACCTTGAGCAGAAAAGCTCAGAGGCAGTGCCTGGGCCCTGAATTCAAGCCCAATGACTGGCAAAAGAAAGAAAGAGAGGGGGGGGAGGGAAGGGGAGAGAGAGAGAGAGAGAGAGAGAGAGAGAGAGAGAGAGAGAGAGAGAGAGAGAGAGAGAGAGAGAGAGAGAGAGAGAGAGGGAGGGAGGGAGGGAGGGAAGGAAGGAAGCAAGGAAGGAAGGAAGCAAGGAAGGAAGGAAGGAAGGGAAGGAGGAAGGGAAGGAGGAAGGGAAGGAGGAAGGGAAGGAGGAAGGGAAGGAGGAAGGGAGGGAAAGAAAAGAGGAAAAGAGGAAATTAGAGAAAGACTTCCTTATTTCCGAAAGGCCTCATTTTTGGTAGGCCTCATTTCCGGTAGGCCTTATTGCCAGTATGCCTCACTTCCGGCATGGATCATTTCTGGAAGGCCTCCCTTCCTGCAGGCCTCAGTCCCCACAGGTGAGGAGAATGCGGGTTCTCCATGAAGCAGGCAGCTAGCTGGCAAAGTCCGGAGCTGAGTCCCCAGCTATGGCCGCTCAGGGCGGGCCATGGCTTCCTTGCCGGGTATTGCCCTGCTGATGCTCCTGGTGTCCCAAATCACCATCCTGGCAAAGAGCTGTGGAGAGGACGACGCCCCCAGCAGGCCCCAGTGGCTGCTTGTTGTAGAGTCCTGCAGATGTGAGCCTGTGGGGCGATGATGACTTGGACACGTCCCACAGCCACCTGTGGCCTGGAGGTGGTCTCCATTCCTCAGCACTTCCAGCAGCCCGGGGGCATCGAGGTTCACGGACAACCATCTCAATGGGACAGCCACTCAGAGATGAAGGTGGGCCACAATGGGACCGAGCACCAGCACCCCTCTGATGGCACCAGTGCCTATCAGAAGCACGCCTATCTATGCGGTGGTGTTGCCAACACTGGAGTCCCTCCTCTGTAAGATATTAGCGTTTTGAAACTGATACTGGAAATTCTTCTCTGGTGCCACACAGGTATTCGGGAGGATGATGACTGCTATTTACTGAGAACCTTGCTGCTTTTTGGCCTGGTTAAAATGTTGGCTGCATTTTCCACACACATGCTCACACAGGAAAAGCAGCAAGCACAGAATTTGCTTTCTTTGAAAAGTCCAAATTCCTATCCAAGGAATAAGCTCAATAAAATGCTGAAAATTCAGGTTGCTTAGTTTGTCAAGGGACTAAAACAATGATGGCTGTAACTTTAGTCATCTAAACCAAAAACAGAGCAAGCTTTCATGCTGTTGTAGATCAGATTAAAAAGCTGATAACTTTGAAATTTTACTCTATAGACATTCTAAACGAAGTTCAACATGTTATATTTTCAAGAATTACCAAAAATCAAGCCAGAAATGTAATGTTATTCGAACTTCCCCTGAGCATGGATTTCAAACCTATATACCCCTACAAAAGGTCTTTTATCCAAGCAGGATTTTCTGGCAGGCAAGTATTGCAAGTGTTTTGTTCCTGTGCTAATGACAGAGTTAAGACCACCTTCACCCCACTGTAGGTCATTTGCCACTTTTATCAACTTGGGTTTCCTATTAATTAAAATTCCTTTCATTAAGTAATTTATAGTCCTTACAGAAGGCCAAAAACACCGCCACAGATTAGAATATGCAATAGAAACTTTTCACACTCCTGGAGGAATAAAATATTTCAAATTAAGGTGTTTAACTCTACTGAATTTTTGGAGAAAACCAAAATACTATGAGATTAAAAAATCTGTTGAAAGATGCAAACCATTTCTCTACTTTTACTTATGCATTTTTAAAAGGTAAAAATAGCTTATAAATAAATCAACTTGCAGATTTTAAGTTCATGTTAATTTAAAAAACTTCTATGCTTGGGGCTGGGAGTGTGGCTCAGTGGTAGAGTGCTTGCCTAGCACGCATGAAACCCTGGGTTTGATTCCTCAGTACCACATACACAGAAAAAGCCGGAAGTGGCGCTGTGGTTCTAGTGGTAGAGCGCTAGCCTTGAGCAAAAAGAAGCTCATGGACAGTGCCCAGGCCCTGAGTTCAAGCCCTAGGACTGGCAAAAAAAAAAAAAAAAAACTGCTATGAAAATGAAAATGTTGAAAATAAATTGTCAGTATTTCACAGTATACATGCAACATTAGGGCCAAAAAAAGTATTTTACCCTCGTTGCTGTTTTTTCCTCTTCTGCCCACTTTCCTAGGTGTTAGAGGAAGGGAAAGACTAATTAACAATAGTCACAAATCCAGTCATGTAGGAGCAAGATTATTAGTTAATACGTAGAGTAATTTGTCTTTTAATTTTTATTGTAAAAGTGTGGAGAGTATTTTTTTTTTATTTTTTGCCAGTCCTGGAGCTTGAACTCAGGGCCTGGAACACTGACTTTGAGCCTCTCTGTGCTCAAGGCTAGTGTTCTACCACTTGAGCCACAGCACCACTTCCGGCTTTTTCTGCTTATGTGGTACTGAGGAATCAAACCCAGGGCTTCATGCATGCTAGGCGAGCACTCTACCACTAAGCCACATGCTCAGCCCAGTAATTTTTATGAAATATTTTTATTTTTATAGAGGTGTACAGAGGGTTATAGTTTTATAAGCCAAGTAATGAGTGTTTTTTAATTTTTAAAAAAAATTTGTCAGTCTTGGGGCTTGAACTCAGGGCCTGCACACTGTCCCTGAGCTTTTTCACTCAAGGCTAGTGCTCTGCCACTTTGAGCCACAGCCCTACTTCCAGTTTTCCAGAATAGTTTCTAGACTTTCCTGCCAGGGTTGCTTTGAACTGTGATCCTCACATCTCCTCCTGAGTAGCTAAGATGTCACTTCTTCCTTTGCTCTTTCCCAGCTTTATCCTGATATCGCTACCCACAAGTGTATAGTTCATGTTTCAGCATTGTCTCTACCAAGTACCACTGCTGTATTTTGCTTCACCTTTGGCCTGGAGGGGAATTTTTATCTGTCAAATCTCAGAGCCTTGTACCTGCCATCTATCACTGAGCCATTCTGCTAGACCTTTTTGCATTGCTCTTTTTTGAGAAAGGGTCTTGTTTTATACCTAGGCTGGCCTGGACTTCAGTTCTCCTCTATTTGTGCTTCCCTGAATAGTTAGGATAACAAAAATTGCATCACCATACCTAGCCATTAGTCAAGATGGAGTTTTTCCCCCCAAGCTGATCTCAAAATGCCATCTCCTAATCTCCACCTCCCAAGTACCTAAGATTACAGACTTGAGCCTCCATGCCCAATTTGTGGGATTTTCTTTTTACAGGACAATCAAACCATCTAAACTATTGTTTAGATGCTAAGAGAGGTAGTACATGCCTCTGATACCAGCACTCAGGAGGCTGAATCAGGAGGATTAGTTTATGCTAACCTGGATTACATAATGCAGACCCTGAGTCAAAAAAAAAAAAAAATACATGTAGAGATGTGACTCAAGAGTTAGTGCACAAGCCTTGATTGGAAAGAGCTAAGGGACAGCACCTAAACCCTGAGTTCAAGCCCCACTAACCCAGCAACATCTCTCCCCCATCCCACACCACCGCCCCCCCCAGAAAAAAAGAAAACACTTAGTGGCTATATGAAACAGGACTGCTGTTCAAAGGAGGATATCATTTGATGGAAACAGACGCAGCACCAAGTGGCAAAGCCTAGGGAACAGCAGTTAAATATCAGAGGTCAGTTACATGGAGCCCTGTAACCAAATCTGTCTGATACATGGTGCAGAGAATGCTATCTTAGGTTTGTGTTCCAGATATCGTCAGGTAGCTATTCAGATGTCAATTACTTGGTATCACCAAAAATTCTTAGGAAGGGGAAGAGGACTCTGACTTGGATAAAGGGATCTTAACTTTTTTTATCCCGATCTGAGTTGATACACAAATCCAGAATCCCTAAAATGACAGGAAGGCTAGATATAAATGTCCCCATCCACACACCACGTCTGCCATAAACTCCTCTCCCAAACCTTACTAGGAAAACCTACTGTGACATTTGTCTGAGTTGACACTGATTCTCAGGAACACAGACCCCTGAGTGGGCACTTTTGGTAACCAAGTGATAAACAGAGTTTGAACACAAGTTTGCATCTTGGCTGACCCAGTGGAAATGGGATACTTTATGAGGATATTTCAATACTCTATGTTTAATTTGCTGGTCTCAGCAAATAGCAGATTGCTACATTGGTTTCCTTTAGCCAAGTCTCATGTGACCAATATACTTGTGGTATCTGAAATTTATATCTATTTATCTGAAATTACCTTAGTCTACTAGGTCTTTGTGTCTTTTCCAAGAACCATGTAGGCAAGAGCTTGTCTATTTTATTTCCTATTACCCTGCCAGAGCCTGAAATAGTGTTTACTATCTAATGGATCCTCAGATGTTTGTAGAGTCAATTACAGTAGGGTCAGGCAAATGTCACTGTAGCAATCCTTTCCCAATAAATAGCCTGAATCAAAAGCAGAATTGCATCCCTGCAAGAATCAGAAATTAAAGCCACAGAGACTTGAAACCAACCTGCTGTGTATCCTAATTTATTCCTGTCACACTCAGTTCCCCAATTCGGTGTAAAAAGTTAATATTTGAAGAATATCAATGATCCAAACAAGAAGTGATTGCCAGGCACTGATGGTTCACATCTGTAATCCTAGCTACTCCAGGGGCTCAGATCTGACAATGACAGTTCAAAGCCAGCCTGGCCAAGAAAGTCCATGAGACTTATCTCCAATACCAAAAAGGTAGAAGTAGAGCTGTGGCTCAAGTGGTAAAGCACTAGCCTTGAGTAAAACTAAGGGACAATGCCTAGGCCCTCAGTTCAAGCCCCAGTACTGGTACATAAAATTACATTAAAGTAGACATATAACCAAAAGTAGTTCCTTGCTAGAATAAATACAACTGTTGGCACCTGAGAACAAGCTATCAAAATGACAAACACATTTTTTTCTCTATTTTGATAAGAAAAAAAATCAGGAATCAAATTTTTCCTCCATTTTGATGTCAGAAGTATTCTAGCTTTAGCAATAGGTTCTAAGGATTCAGGAAAATAACTCCAGAGCAAGGATTATCTGTGTTCAAATCCCAGCTCTGTTGTTTACTAGATGTTCAACTTAGACAACTTCTCTGTGCTTCAGATTCCTCACCTGTAGAAGAGATAACCATATTTATGCCAAAGGGTTGCTATAAATTAACTAATAATGTGAAGTGCTTAGAACATCTCTTACACTCAGCCAAGCTTTGTGTATTAAATACTAGTCAGCTGTCATTGTTAGCTTTTATCTGGGCAGCTTCAAGATGTAACCTAGCCTGTCCCTCAGCATGCCATACGGCTGGTGCAGGTGGTATACAGCTGGTAGGATGTAGCTAACATCTACCCCTTCAGCTATTCCCACACCAATCATCCTTCTCTAAGCCCTTCGACCATGTGGGTCCTTGGAGCTTCTGGTATCATCAGTATGGCTGACATCTAGCCCAAGACTTGGGAGCCCTTCCTGTCATCACCAGATCATGTCCTCCCTCAAACAGCACAAAGAGGGAGGAGGAATGCCTGTCTGTACACAGAGCTAGCTTCTATCTGACTTCAAGCTTCCAACCTTTCCCTAACCGGGTCTCAAAGGGACCATTTCTGTGACGGAAAAGCACCCATGTTCCTCTGCCACACTTCCTAAACTCACTCCCATCTATCACCTGCCCAGATGCCCATGGCCTACAAGCATGCTTCCCAGGCTGGCACCACAGGCCTGATGCCTCCAATCTGGGCAGAAACCTGGCTCGGCATTTCCCAGGCTGTTTTACAAACTGCACAAGCAGTACTTTCTGGGGGAAAGGCAGCCTCAGGAAAGAGGATATAAAGGAAAATTGGGCATCCTTGGAGACCTGAGATAACACATAGACCCACCAAGGCCCAAATGTCCTTTGCCCTATCTATCTATCTATCTATCTATCTATCTATCTATCTATCTATCTGTCTGTCTGTCTGTCTGTCTGTCTGTCTGTCTGTCTGTCTGTCTGTCTGTCTGTCTGTCTGTCTGTCTGTCTGTCTATCTGTCTATCTATCCATCCATTCATCCTGTCTTTGCCTCATCTATTTTTCGATCTACCTATTAGTACTGGGATTTGAATTCAGGGCCTTGTATCTGTTATTAGGTAGGTGCTCTACCACTCCAGCCTAGCTCCCAGTGCTTTTATCTTAGTTTATTTTTTAGGTGCAGTCTTAAACTTTTGTTCAGGCTAGGTTCCAACCACATTCCTCCTACCTTCACCTCCCACAGGTGTGCATCACCATGCCCAGCCCATCATTGCCTCTTTCTGTTGCTCCAAAATTGGACAAAGTATGTGGTGATACCTGCAATCCCAGTATTCAGGAGGCTGAAACAAAAGGATAGAATTCAAGGCCAGCCACTGTTGAGCCCCATGCCTAGGATCTAGCTTAGCATTTTCTTAGTAAGAAATGATAGATTGTACAAAGCAATGTAAGAAACATGTGGTATGAGACAGGCTCAGAATCCCAGGTTCTCAGGCCTAAGACCTCTAGAGACAGAACACCGCCCAAGATGTCTATTTCATTAGATAACAGCAGTCATTTCAACAAACAGCACTTTTAAATATCAGAAAGAATTCACGTGATGACAGGAATGCACACTCTACTCAGTATGAAAGACACAAGGTCATTTTGAATCATTCAGATATTTTTCAGGTTTCACCAACATAACTTTATTAAAATTGTACATAGATCTCATACTTCCATTTTTTTATTTAAAAAAAGGTCATTTTTCTGGTATCAAAATAGCTATCTTTTTAAAATAACTTGACAAACTTTAAAACAATTAGTTTGTTATATATTAAATACTCTCCTAAAATATCAGCACTTTCTCTTCCAACTCTCCTAGACTCTTGCTTTATTGTTACTACCATTTCTTTCTTTCTCTTTTTCTTTTCTTGACATCTTTGATGCTTATGCCAGAAAAGCATCTCATGGAAAAAAATGTATAAGTCCACTATTAAATCTTTTTTGAAGAGGAAAAAAAAAAGGAGAAGCCAGTAATAGTACTTGAAATGACATTGAAGACTCTTTTTAATACTCAGGTTCTGGAATTAGTTTAGCAAAATATCAGTTCTTGAAATGGTTATATTGACCCGATATCATCCTCTAGTGGCCAGGATGTATCAAAGCACCCAACAATACAGTAGGTTATTTGGACACAGGACTACTGGGACATTAGACGCTGGAAGTTCAGCTGTGGAGTTTTTCTTTTACTTTCAGGGCTCACAAGAAAACTTGTGAGAAAAGCCATGCTGAACCCAGGCTTCCCACAGCTGCCAAGTGCCCAGTTCCAGTTTCACATAGTTCCCAAATGTTTCTCAGAAGCTGGACTCTGGTAAGGTTTTCTTTCGACCTAAGGAAAGAGTGTGGTATTTCACCCTTTGCAAGGTACCATAAGAAGTCTGCTCTCCTGGAACACTCCTCTGGGGGGCACCAGTAGCACTGGCTCTGGGGGGTCTGCCAGCTTTGCGAGGGAGGTGGAGAGAGCTGGGTGCAGATCGGACGTCCCTCTCCAGGTGGCTACCAGAGCCCCTGATCAGGCTCTCTCGTATCCTGAGAGCAGGAGATGAGCCTTGAGCCTGCCCATCCAAAGCAGGGCTCAGCCTGCCACTTGCCAGGGACACTGGGGGTACTGGTGGCAAGCCCTCAGCCCTGTCAACCTTCCTATGCTCTTTCTTCCAAAACATGGACCTCAGAAGAGTGAGTGTCCCCTGAGGGAGCCTGTCTTTCTCACAGACCCTTTCCTCTGTAGCAGCCTTCATCTTGGGCAAGGTCCCTCGGCCAGTGTCCTTAATATTTCTAGACAAAGCCACAGAGGGGGATGATGGGCTGCTCTGGCTTCCCACTGGGCCACTTCCTTTCCAGTTGGCACTCTTCTGGCCCTCCGCGCGGGCTGGCTTCTCATTCCCCACCGAGGGCATCACACTGAGGGGCAGGTCAAACTTTTTGGGAAGCCGGATATCCTGGCTTACGTTTTCCTTCAGCGTCCTGGCTGCGTTCAGACCATCTAAGGATCCAGGGGCCAGGTGGTGGTTTGGGTACCTTGAAGGACAAGGGAACCCCGCTGCTCCTCTCCCATTGGCTTGGCTGCTGTCATCGCCATTAGCAGAAAGGGTGACATCGAAGCCTGGCAATGTTGACTTCTCGTTCCCACCAGCAGCACTCATCAGCAGAGGCACAATGGACTGGCTGGTAGAGCGTGGTCTCCGTCGAGACTCCAAGTACTCTACCAACTCCACAGATGCACCAGGTCGTTTCTCCTTGGGCCCAAAGGACCAGCGGAGGGGCATGGTTTTGAAGGGCCCATGCTTGACTCGGGAAGAGGTGGGTGCCTTCATACTGATGCTTCGACCATGCAAGCCCCGAACCAGAGGTCTGGACTCCAGCCCACCTGAAAGAGACCACGAGCATCTAAATCACTCTCAAGTCACTGCCGAGGGCAATGTCATCCACTTTGCAATGACACCCAAGAGGACCCCAGTGGCTTCACCTACTTCTCCAGAGAAGAATGCATTTATACAGGGAAAGCCAGAGTCAAGGAAGGGACAGCTGTCCTTTGATACGTACTGAGGGACTAGTTGCAGGAGCCCCTCAGATACAACTGCAGACATCCCCTGAGGTAAAACAGCTGAGTATCTACACCAAACCCAGGCACACCCTTCCACAGGCTTTCAGTCATCATGCCTACCTAGTACAATGTAAATGTTGCACAATGTGAGTGCTTGTCCTATTGTATCACACAGGGAATCACAAGAAATAGGATCGTCTGTACCTGCTTCGTACAGATGCATTTAATTACTTCCTGCTACGAGGATTTGAATTCAAGTTCTCAGATATAGTCAGCTTGCCTGCTTACAGCTGGAGCTCTATCACTTGTGCCATCCCAGCCATTTTTCTGGTTATTTTGGAGGTAGAGTCTCAGGGACCTTCTTCCCAGGCTATCACAACAGCCCAAATGGAATATGACACAGAGGAACTCTGAAAAGGAAAAAGTACCACTACCCCTAAAAAGACCACAGGAAGTACAGGAAAGGGAAGACCTGAGCAGGTGCACAGGTGCAAGCTTAGGTAGAGCAAGACCCCAGAGAACTCTGCTGAATGAAGCCATCTGCCTATCACTTTCTTGTCATTTCCCAAGAAAGGACCATGGGGGGAGAAAGATGCTCGAGACTCACCACAGGAAGAATCTAGAAGCAGCTCAGAGGTTTGCAAGGACTTGACCTTTCATGTTTTTTACAGATAACTTCAGATACTTTCTTTTTCCTTTACAGTGCTTCTTTAGATTTACCAAGAATAGACACAATTTTACCCAAAATACTTTGTTGTCGCAGTCTGCCTTGACCTTCCTTCTTTTCCATCATTAAATTCCCCTGCCTCAGGAAAGGTGCAAGCTGCTCTGGAGTCAGAGAGACCTGTGAAGTTTTCTCTTCCCCTCTCCCACAGCCCTGGCAAGTGCAGAAAGGGCAGCTTTGTATTAGGAGGACAAAGCCCTTTTCATCATGGGAGAGCATGGCTAAAGCCCTGGCAGGGGGCTAGAGGACTTGGCCACTGTCCTACATAGCTGGGTTTTGTTGTTTAGTTATTCCCAGTAACTAACTAAGGTTTGAACCCAAAGCCTTATAGTTGCTAGGCAGATGCTCTACCACTTGAACCAGGCCTCCAGTCCTTTTTGGATTTTTAGTAGATCTTGCATATTTTTCCGGGCCAACCTAAATGGCAATTCTATTTATGCCTCCTGGAGGAGTGGAATGATAGGCATGTATCTCTGCATCCAGTATGTTTGTTAAAAGGGGGGCTTGCTCACTTTTTGCCCAGATGGACTCAAATTGCAATCTTCCTAATCACTGCCTCCCAGGTAGCTTGGTCCCAGGCCAAGACCCACAGCAGCATCTACCACATTGCATAGGAAGCAGAAACCCAGAGAGCTGGGTTCTCGTCTTTCTCCTGGCTGTCCTGAAAAGCAACCTTTCTTCATTTTTCTTCCATTCTATTTACTGCTCTGCTGTAAGAAGATCTCCAAGGGAGAAGGAAGATGTAGATGGAATGGAGAAGAAAGAATGGAATGGAATGAGTAAGCACATACACACGGTGAGGTAATTGCTCACCAGCTTCTCAACATCCCATATCTTATGCAAGGGGGATGCAAGTCCTAAAATCTCTCTCCTGGGAGACAGATTTGCTGGGATTCTGGGAGCAAGATGTCTTTCATTGTTAAAGACCATTATAGAACCTCTCCACCCTTACATTATTTTTCTTTTTTGTGCTTTTTGTTGGGGTTTGTGTGTGTGTGTGTGTGTGTGTGTGTGTGTGTGTGTGTGTGTGTGTGTGTGTGTGTGTGTGTGTGTGTGTGTGTGTGTGTGTGTGTGTGTGTGTGTGTGTGTGTGTGTGTGTGTGTGTGTGTGTGTGTGTGTGTGTGTGTGTGTGTATGCATGTGCATGCACGTGCACGTCAGCCCTAGGGCTTGAACTCTGTCCCTGAGCTTCTTTTTGCTCAAGGCAAGCACTCTACCACTTGAGCCACAACACCACTCTGGCTTTTTTTGTGTATGTGGTACTGAGGAATTGAACCCAGGGCTTCATGCATGCTAGGCAAGCACTCTACCACTAAGCCACATTTCCATCCCTTGTGGTTTGTTTGTGTGTGTGTGTGTATGCTGGTCCTGGGGCTTGAACTCAGGGTCTAGGCACTGTCCCTGAACATTTTTGCTCAAGGCTACCACTCTACCACTTGAGCTACAGCTCCATTTCTGGCTTTTCTGGTAGTTAATTGGAGATAATAAGAGTCTCATGGATTTTCCTGCCCAAGCTGGCTTTGAACCACTATTCTCAGATCTTACCCTCCTGAGTTGCTTGGATTACAGGTGTGAGGATTAAAGGTATGAACCACTGGCTGTATCTTGTGTTTTTTGCAATTTCCTTTGAGCCTGGTAATCATTTCTTTATGGAAATCAGCGTGACATCCAGGTCCAACCAGACATCCAGATGTCTTCTCCTTTACCCTCTACTGACAAAAGTAAGACAGAGCCACAAAGATGAACTGAGATCTGCCCACCTCCCAGTCTGAGCCAGTACCATGAGGCTGGGCAAGAGAAATTCTGGCTGTCACACTACCAACCTAGGATCCAAACTCACGGTCCTTTCCAGAATCTTAAAAATATCTCCCCTTTGGAGAGGGTAGAACAGAACTCTATGGGCAGAAATACATTTAAAGGGGTCCTGCAGTCAGACAGTAAGAAAAATAGGAAGAATGAAAGCCAGCCACTAAAGAAACAGCTACTGGAGAAAACAAATGCCAACGTAACCAATTAACTTGAATCTCCAAGAGACACATGTACTGAACACTGGATACTGAAAAGTGTGACTTCTAGGATTTAAAATTCAATAAATGACTCCAGATGTGGTGCCGTACTCCTGTAATTCCATCTACTTGGGAGCTGGAGATCAGAAGAATCACAGAGGGCAGCCCAGACAAAAACTTAGTGAGACCTCATCACAATCAACAGCCAGGCATAGTGCTTTCTTCTATGAAGGAGACCGTAGGTAGGAAATCTGAAGCCACCCCAAGCAAAAACTTGAGACTCTACCTTAAACATAACTATAGCAAAAGGAGCTCAGGACACTGTTCAAGTGGTAAAGCCCCTGTCTAGCAAGCACACGGTCCTGAGTTCAAACCCCAGCATGCCAAATAAAAGAATAAAGTTCAATAAAGAGTGGGAAGGGGGCTAGGAAGGTGGCTCAGTGGTAGAGCGCTTGCCTTGCGTGCATGAGGCCCTGGGTTCGATTCCTCAGCACCACATAAGCAATAAAAAAAAAAAGCCAGAAGTGTTGCTGTGGCTCAAGTGGTAGAGCGCTATCCTTAAGCTGAAGAGCTGAGGGACAGTGCCCAGGCCCAGAGTTCAGGCCCCACGACAGGACCAAAAAAAAAAAGAGTGGGCAGGGTAAATTTGATCAAAGTACATTATACTTATTCCATGTATGTAAATACTGTAATGAAATCTCTTTGTGCAACCAATTTATGCTAATGTACTGGTCTCTCTCATATCTGAGAGAGACACCTGTCTCAGGAGTCTGAGATCTGAGGATCAAGGTCCAAAGCCAGCCTGAGCAGAAAGTCCATGAGACTTTTATCTCCAACAAACAAAAAGCCAGAAATGGAGTAGCTGAGCACCAGCCTTGAGCAAAAAAAAAGCCAAGCAAGGGCATGAGGCCCTGAATTCCCCAGTACCAGCACGAAAAACAAATGAATGAATTAAAGACTTTTAGGATCACTACTGAGACCCACATGAGTGAGATAAAGAAAAGAACAATGAAAGATAAAATGCAAGAAATATCTCAAGTTAAAGCAAAATGATAAAGAAAGAGTAACCACAGAGAGAAGAAAGAAGACTGACAGAGCCAGCAGACCCAACGGGCAAATCAAAGGAATCTGAAGAGCAGGAGAGGCAACAACAATTAGCCAAAATGAAAGAATATTTCTCCAGAGAAAGTCCTGAGTCCATAGAAGGAAAGGTATCCCCAAGGTCTGACGCACAAAATTATCCCAGGCAGAGCTGGTAGAATTTCTAGACTCCAAGGTCAGAAGAGAGAATCTCAAATGCTTCCAGCCAGAAAGAACAAGTGACACTCATGTGAACAAGTTCAGCCTAGGCTTCTCACCTGCCACCCCGGGTCTGGGAGACCATGGGAAAACAGCTACAAACACTTCAAAGCCAAGGACTGTGACTCAAGGATTGTGCGGCCAGCCAGGCTGCTGACCACTCCATGCCCAGGTAACTCTGCAGAGATTTAATGAAGGCAGTGGGAGAAGAGGAGGCAGGGGGTATGAAGAGCAGAAAGCCAGGGTAGACCATGGGCTCCACCATCTGGGAGCTGTCCATGCAGTTCAAGGTCACCTCAAGTCAAATTGGAGTGTACAGGCAGGAATTCTAACAGCAGTTTGCATCAGAGACTTCTAGACTGGCTCAGCAAAATCTGAGTTGAAGGCAATCAGGCAAAATCCTAAAATGCAAAATATTTTGAAGTGCTCCTTTGGGGAAAGGATAGGGAAAAGGTGTATTTCTCACTTAGTTGGGGGAAAGAAGAGAAGGCAATGTTAAAATAGAATACCCAACTGAAACCCCTTTGTGTAACTACTTAAAATAAAAATTAAAAAAAAAAAAAGTAGAACGCCTCCCAGGGCATTAGCTTCTTTCAGCAATGTACTAGCAGGAAATGTGGTGGATGATAAATGCTGAGAAAGGAAAGATTCACAAAGCAAAAGAAGCAAGTAAAAACAGAAAGAAGGGAGGGTCAAATTCTTATGCTGGAACAAAGTAGAATTTAATGTTAAAAACAGTCAGGCACTGATGGCTCAAGCCTGTAATCCTAGCTACTCAGGAGGCTGAGATCTGAGGATCATGGTTTGAAGCCAGCATAGGCAGGAAAGGCTATGGGACTCTTCTCTCCAATAAACTACTCAGAGAAAAATGAGAAGTGGCACTGTGGCTCAAGTGGTAGAGCACTAGTCTGAGCAAAAAAGCTCAGGATCAGTGCCCAGGCCCTGAGTTCAAGCTCCACAACTGACAAAATAAAACTAAAGTTTAAAAACAGAAAGCAAGATAAAGAGCAATATTATAATGATTAAAATACCATATATAAGATCTAAGCATGTATCAGCAAAACAGTTAACAATATATGACAGAAACTATTAAAACTCAAAGAATAAAGGAATGCTTGCTTAAAAACACTGGTCTAGCCAGGTGCCAGTGGCTCACACCCATAATCCTACCTACTCAGAAGGCTGAGATCTGGAAGCCTGAGGTTCAAAGCCAGCCCCGGAAAAAAAAATCCATGAGATTCCATTTCCAATTAAAAAGTGGAGCCAGGGGGTAGGAGGGATAAACAGGAGTAAAATGAGGGAAGGGGTAACAAGTTCGACAAGAAATGTATTTACTACCTTATATATGTAACTCTAACTCCTCTGTACATCACCTTGACAATAAAATTAAATTTTAAAAAGTGGGGCTGAAGGCATGACTCAAATAGTTGAACGCCAGCCGATTAAGAATCCCTATCCCTTGAGTTCAAACCTGGACACACACACACACAAATTCAAAGACTCACTTTCTTTAGTACTTATGATAAAACATATCCTTCAAATAGATAACACGTTATTTTTATGTCACTAGATCATTTATAAAATAATAATGATGGACTTGATCACAAAATGGAATAGCTTAGAGATATGCTCAATCAAATTAGGTAGGGGAGGGGGAAAGAACAAAAAAGGTAGCCAAATAACCTTACTACTTGAAACTTGTAGATTCCAGGTAGATCAAAACAAGAAATGAAAACTGAAAGGAAACTATCTGGTGAGAGCTGAAAAAGAGAAAAACAAAGTATCTGCTGCGCATTAGAACCACAGAGGAAATCTGTCAACAGAGTACCTGGAGATGCCCTTGTCCCAGGACATGGTCCTAGGAGAGAGATCCCTAACAATTTTTTTAAGATGGTTGTTTCCCTAATAACTGCAAAAGTAAGGGGTTCTTACATCTGCCCAATTCTGTAAGGTACAATCCCCTTGAAACCCAAATTCATTCATTTCCTTGCTATAGTGTCCCATGGTACTTGCCAAGACATGCTAGGTACTTAGAGACAATGGTGACGTAAGTTTAAGTTAACAAGTAACTAATGAATCATATTCTGTAATCCAGCAATTCCATGCTAAGTATCCCCAACAGAAGTGCAGACATATGTACACCAAAAGATAGGAACAAAAATATTATAGCAGTACAGGCTGTATATCCCTTATACAAAATACTTGGGACCAGAAGTGTGCAGGGTTTTGGAATATTTGCATATACATAATGAGATATCGGAAGGATGGGATCCAAGTTTAAATATAAAAGTATTCTGTTTCATATATACCTTATGCACATAGCCTGAAGATAATTTTACTTCTTTAAAAAAAATAAATTTTGTGCCTAAGACAAAGTTTCATGGTGAGGATATTTTCCACATGTGGTACCATGGTGATATATTTCAGATTTTGGAGGTTTTTGGATTTTGGATTTCCAGATTCAAGATGCTCTGGCAATAGCTCCAAATCTTACTACAACTGGATAAATAAATAAAATATGACCCCCCCTTTTTTTACAATGGGGAATATTTTTTTGTAGTGGGGGGGAAGTACTACGTTTTGAACTCAGGGCCTAAAACTTCTAAACAGATGCTTTATTGCTAAAAGTCATGATTCCAGCTCTGTTTTTCACTGTGTTTTGGCTTTCTGTTGTCATCATACATCCTCCCACATACTTGAAATCAGCTCTAGATTGCCATACTACCTAATACAGTGGAAATGTGATGTAAATAGTTGTTATACCACATTGAATTGGAAATAATGATAACAAAAAAGTCTATGTGTTTGGCACTGGTACAATTCCCCCCCCCAGATATTTAATCTGTAGCTGGTTGACTTTACCAATGAACAACCCCAGGTTATGGATGGGAAAGCAAGACGAGAGAAGGGAGACAGGTAAGGGCAGGTCATTGCAAAACCCTCTCAAAATGATCGACTCTAGCTAGACTCAAGCCTATGAAGTACCAAATTTTCAGAAAGCAGAGGAATGATTGTGATAGACAGATGATGAAATGAAAATCAGGAAACTGAACCAACATACCCTTGTCCTGGTTGCCAAGACTGTTTGTGAAGACAGGAGAGTCAGGCACCCGGGCCAGGGAAGGGCAGGGGGCAGAGCTCCAGGAGAGCAGGCTGCCTGCCGTGCTATTCCCATTGTTGCTGCTGAGCCTCATGAGCCAGTGGTCAGACAAGGAGGAGCTGGTGGAGCCTGCACAGGAAGCACAGAGAGGGAGAGGCTAGACCCAGCCCATCCCCACAGGGCTCTAGGGGGAGCATCTTACAACCAGACCCTCAAGCTCACCTTCTGTCCAGGACTATAGCACTGAAGGAACCATGAAGAATGGCCACCCAGGTGATCAGCATGCAAATTCATAGAGACATTGGGGCACCAAATTTTTCATACTCACTAATGAGTACAAAAATGCCTTCTATGAAATGGCTTGCCACCAACTCTGGCTTCCTAACTAGTTTTTCCTATTTGTTTTTACACAGTCAAAGGACTTTATCATTTACCACAGAATCAGATTAACAGCATTGGGTCTTCAGTTCCCATATATCAACATACAAATGAGCTAGGTAGACTTAGAGGGGCATACCCAGAGATCAGTGCTTCAGCATAGCACACCTACTCTTATCTGGAGGAACAGGTCTTTATTGGGCTGGACAATAAGAAAACCAGCCTTTCTGTCACATACTAAGTATCTTATTGTTCTTTCAATGTCTACATTTTAAAAATAGAAGGCAGACTTGAATTAGGTTTGATTTAGACGTGCTGAGAAATCTTGGTTTCATCTGGCCATTCTCCCCCGCCCCCCCCCCCAGAAATAACTAGGAGAAAATCTGTTTTTGTTGTGTTTTGTTTCACCAGTACTAGGGTATGAACTCAAGGCCTGGGCACTGACTGTCCTTTAGCTTTATCTGCTCAAGGCTAGCTCTCTACCACTTGAGCCATAGCTCCACTCTGGGCTTTTGGGTGGTTAACTGGAGATAAGAATCTCACTGGCTTTTCTGCCTGAGCTGGTTTCAAACCATGATCCCTAGCTCTCAGTCTCT
The DNA here is from genome assembly GCF_024711535.1 of Dipodomys merriami. Classification (NCBI taxonomy): domain Eukaryota; kingdom Metazoa; phylum Chordata; class Mammalia; order Rodentia; family Heteromyidae; genus Dipodomys; species Dipodomys merriami. The sequence continues at coordinate 2,930,520 of NW_027203270.1, forward strand.
TGAGTAGCTAGGATTACAGGTATAGGCCATCAGTACACAGCTGATTTTTTTTAAATACTCTTTCATCCCAAAGACTAAAATGGCTGGTTTGCGGGTCACATAAAAGGGTTAGCTATGGCACTGTTTTAATCATCTAGATTTCCAAGCAAGTTTGAGGCTAATAAAGAAATGACTGGCATGCTTTTAAGTAACAACATTTGCTAAAAAGGTCTTGTAGTTTTTATAACAGCCCTTCCCTTTCAAACAGCAATCACTTGGGTATATGTGGCACACATTAATTAAATCTAGCACCATATGAGACTGGGAAAAGGGAACCCCACACTCCCAAACTCACCTGCCAAAGATACCCAAAAATGATTCTTCTCCCCTTTCTTGGTTTACAATATTATCCTTCCCACAGCCTGATGGATGGGCTTCTAGTCTAAGGGGTCTAGGGTTTCTTTATAGCAGCATCCAGGACTTCTTCTTTTCCATCCCTGCCAACCTTCCTGGTCCTGGATGTTCAATTAAGCATCCTTCTCTTCCCTACCCATCTCCAAAAAGCAGGCGTGCCCACCTCTCATGGAGCTGCTGGCTGACCAGGGTGGGATGCTGTTCCGCTTCTGATAAAACAGTATGTATGCCCCTCTGGTGTTGACCTCATCTTCTCCAAGTGGTTCCACTGTGCTGTCATCGTAGCTGTACCACTGGCCATCCAGAGAGTTCCGGCAATAGGCTGCAAAGGGCCAAACCCCAAGTCTCAGTGATTCCAGCTCCCAAGGAAGAGCTGACTGAAAATTGGGCATGCTTCAAGTAGAATAAGGGGAAAAAAAAGAAGTCCATCTGGGGCCAAAAATGAATTTGTAGACTCTGCAATGATTCATAAGTTATACTCGCAATTCTTACTGCTACAGTAGGTTGATTTAAGATGAATCTTCATACTGTAGCCTTTATTCAGCAAATCTCCCATAAAAGTGAGTCACACATTATACATCCAGACAATGTCAACTTTCAACCCATTGCTTTCTAGATTTAAAATATCTCTGCCCAGGTATACAATAAAGTATTAACTAGGCTGACCATCAGAGGCTTACACCTGTATTCCTACTCAAAAGGCCAAGATCTGAGGATCACTGTTTGAAGTCAGTACGGGCAGGAAACTCTTACCTCCAATTAATCACCAAAAGCCCAGACATGGAGTTGTGGCCCAAATGTTAGAACACCAGCCTTGAGTTAAAAAAAAAAAAAGCCCTGATTCAAGCCCCAACACACACACACACACACACACACACACACACACACACACACACACACACACACACACACACACACACACACACACACACACACACACACACACACACACACACACACACACGAGAAGAGAAACTAGGATTTTTGGAATCCCTCTTTTCTCAAACATTGAAGGAAAGATAATGAACATGATTTTGGGAGAGTCATGACAAAATAACTTTTCCTTGCTTAGGGAGCACCACCAAAACCCACTGATTTGGAAGTTAGTAAACTATTCTTATAATAAGCCAGATAAGCAAATACTTCAGGCTTTACAGATTACATTGGGCCACACACACACTCTGCCACATGTCCTTCATGCTCCTTTTGTTTTTTTTCCTTATCACCTTTAGAGAACTATTTTAAACGTCTGTGATACACAGGCCCTAGACTGGGCCACAGTGTGCTGACCCTTGCACAAATCTGAGCCAGGCACCACGAGTCCATCTTTGCTCTTCTTCTCCCTTCCTACCATACCGCATCCAAAGGCGATTCTTACTGATTCTCCTTCCAAAGCATGAATACTTTGCTAATACCAACTCTCACTTGCAGCCCAGAAACATCTCCCAAGCTGGAAGGCCAGCTCCCATTCTTGACCCCTCCTGCTAGAGGGGTCATCCTCTCCCAGAGTGAACATTTCAATCTGTGTATTAAAATTATGCTTATACTCCTCTACTTAAAAATCTTCATATGGCTTCTGTAATACTGTGAAATGCTTCCTAACCTCGGAATCAACAAAGCAAGGATTTCTTTCTCTATGTTAATGAGTTGAATAATGTCTGACAGCCCCTGCATAAGCTTAAGGCTAGGAGCCAATGACCAGAAAGACCAAGGTAAAACTCATAGGCTGGAACTTTCAGTCAATGGGACAAAAAATAAATAATAATAATAAAAAAGCCAAAGTCCACAAATGTACCCAAACACAAACATAGATATTCAGTATGGCAGATGTCATCTTAAGGAAGGAACTAAGTGAACTCAGTGAGTGGTGGTTGGGACAAAGAGGTATCTTCTAGGGGGAAATGACCAGAACCCTATGAGAGGTAGAACACTGGCCTCACATGCAAATAGCCCTGAGTTTGATCCCCTGTATTGCCAACACACACACACACACACACACACACACACACACACACACACACACACACACACACACACACACACACACACACACACACACACACACACACACACACACACACACACACACACAAAGCTATCCCAATCCTGAGATTTCACCCTACCTATCAACGTGGACATATAGGTAATGACACATGTAATGGGTTGAGAGTAATATCTGTAACAGCAAAAGAATGAACCAGCCGAATGTCCACCTGCAGGGCACTGACTTAATAAATTGACATAGCTGTCCAGTGCATTTATAGATGAAGATGGAGAAGCTTTTTATATATCTATAAAGGCTTCCAAGGTAGATTTTAGGGGGGAAAAAAGAGAAAAATGCCAAATGTATCTAAAAAAGGCAATACCTTTATTGGAAATACATGAAATAAGTAATAGAATGGATAGGAAAATACACTCCTAATTGCTTGGTATTTACAGAAAGAATGGAACAGATGAGAGGTAATTACAAGTGGTTGAATGCTGGGGGTGGTGGCAGGTGGGATCACCTTTGAATATGGGGTACAGATGAGAGTTACTCATGAATGGAGGCGAGGTATGGTCACCTTTGTAGCGGGGGGTGGGGGGGGAGAGAGTCTTGGGGGTCACCCTTGAACATAGGAGGGAAAAGAAAGGTACATACATGGGATAAACTTTTCACAATCTATCTTTTTTTAGGCTGTGTGTGTTCTGAAATGAGGGATTCAGCACATATTCAACATATTTAAGATGAAACAGAAGGCATTTGAGATTTCTAAAAACAGACATTTCTGAAATGTAACGACCAGGTTTCCGGTATGTAGAAAGAAATAAACCCCCAGCGTCAAAATGACAATGAGAGAGAAAGCAGCTGCTCAGATTTGGAGAGCCTAGCAAGCAGAGGCAGCAGTGGTACTCCAGGAGCCAAGGTGATGGAGTTCAAGTCCAAGTGTCCACTTGGAGGAGGTGGAGGAGGATAGGTATGGAAGGGAGCCATTCACCAGGATGTGCCCCCAAGAAGCTCAGAACTGAATCAGTCAGGTACCACAAAAGGCCCGGCCAGGTTAGTCAAGAACCAAACCAGAGTGCTCTGACAAAGACCTAAGAGAAGGAAGGAGTGCTTCCCAGCCACAGTGGGACCCTGCAGTGACACAGTGACAAGATGAAATTGAGCCTATCTCCCAGAGAAAAGACAAGGCAATGCAAAGATGGGAAAGGTGATGAAAATGAGAGACTATCAGGAAGTTTCCTAGTGCTGCTGCTACTTAGAACAACACAAAGGTATTCTTGTAGAGGCCAGGAAGTAAAACAGAAAAACAAATCCAAGCAGGGCCTCATTGGTATAAAATCAAGATGTGAACAAGGCTGCATTCTGACCTTAAGATAAAGAGATGCCACTGGGCTGTTCTCAGAGTGTCTGTCTTCTCAGCTTTTCCCGAGTTCAAGTACCAGTACCAGCACAAAAAAACGGAAGGAAGGAAGGGAAGGTGGGAAGGAGGAAGAGAGGAAGGGAGAGAGAGAAGGGAGGAAGGGAGGAAGGGAGGAAGGGAGGAAGGGAGGAAGGAAGGAAGGAAGGAAGGAAGGAAGGAAGGAAGGAAGGAAGGAAGGAAGGAAGGAAGGAAGGAAGGAAAAGAAAAAACAACAAAAAAGCACCCCACAGGGAAAAAAACAGATACCAAATCTGATAAGTAAGATTCGCATAAATATTACTGTTGGTTCTAATAATTGCCCTCCGACATCTGATATGTCTGAAAAATTTGGGCAGTATTTGACTTTATATTGTATCCTCTAACTTGCCTAAGCAGGATGTCAGCTCTTCAGCTGGAACCAGGGGTGAAGTCGATGTCCCTTGTGCACACTCTCTAGGGAGCAGTCAGCCAGCAGAGAGCCAACAGGGCTCAGCATTCTGAGGATGGGGGAGCGGGGGTCGGGGGGGGGGGGGAGCAGAGGCTCAGGCCACAGCAGAGCCATGTGGCCATGGCGACCCCATGCAGAGAGGCAAGGCAAGGCTCACCTGTGTAATGCCCACCTTGCAGACTGCCGTGGTGGTTGCAGACGGCATACAGGTCGTACAAGAAGTCCAGCGGATAGGCAGTAGGGAGGTGGGTCGGCTGCTGCCAGGAGGGCCAGGGGCCAGGCACCGGCTTGGAGCTAGTGCTCCTCTGTGCCACGTGCGGGGCCATGTCCAGGCCAGACAGTGGAAACTTCACCAGTGTGGAGAGCTTGTTCCTTTTCTCCCCCACCTGACAGAACCTTTTCAGGTGGATGATGAGGATGTCAGGCAGAGTCCACAAGCTCAGCTTCACCATGCCTTGCTGGAGGACCTTGCAGTGTGGACATTTCCAAGCGTCATCCTGGGCCAGCTGTAAAAGAAGCCCCAGGATCATGAGGCACGAGGCCTCCCTCACAGCCTTCAGTCAACTTACTAATGAGGCAGCCAGCCTCCACTACTACCGCTACCACCACCACCCACCAGGGAGAGGACCCCAGGACAGGACCTGCTCCTCCTTGGTGTAGGACTGAAAACATTCGTCCAGGGTACAGCTGGGCTGCTGGTGCGCCGCCTGCTGCCGCCACACACTGTCCGCATCCTGGACCCGCTCCTCCTGGAGGCTTCCGAATAGCCTGAACAGAGACAGGACACCGTGGCATTCAGGGGTTCCCCCTCCAAGAGGGGTCTCCTCTGTCTTCTCCTCACAGCAAACCTGGTGGAGGGCATTAAGCAATGCAAAGCTGTACCTTCCCTATAGGAACCAATGTGGTTCCTGGAACTCTCCTATATGCTCTTTTTCTTTCCCTTTTTCTCTCTTCTGTTTCTCTTTTTCTTACTTTCTTCCTCCCTCCCTTCCTAACTTCTCTTTCTAAACCAGTAATGGGACTTGAACTCGAGTTTTTGTGCTCAAGACTGGCACTCTACTATCTGAACCACAGCTGCACTTTTAGCTTTACTAGTTATTTGGAAATAAGAGTTTCATGGACTTTCCTGCCCAGGATGGCTTCAAACCACCATCCTCAGATCGGTGCAGGCTTGAGCCATGAGCACCAGCTCTGCTCACTTTCTGTTATGGGAATCACCTGTCTTCCTCTAGCAAGTCTGGAAGGACAAGGTGTTGGGGCTTATTCATGCTTTTCACAGCCCAGTATAAGGCCTGCATACTGATGAGAGATTAATAAATCGCTATTGGACCGAAATTTCTGTTCACAAATAAAGCTGGATATGATCAGTGATATAAAGGGAGTCAAGAAGCATGATAAAGGGCTGGGAAGGTGGCTCAGTGGTAGAGCGTTTGCCTTGCATGCCTGAGGCCCTGGGTTCGATTCCTCAGCACCACATAAGCAAAAAAAAAAAAAAAAAAAAGCTGGAAGTGGCGCTGTGGCTCAAGTGGTAGAGCGCTAGCCTTGAGCTGAAGAGCTGAGGGACAGTGCCCAGGCCCAGAGTTCAGGCCCAACAACTGGACCCCACCCCCCAAAAAAAGAAACATGATAAAGAGCTGGACTCAAGTCAGATGTCCTGGGTTCAAATCCCAGCTCTGCATATACGAGCTGTGTGACTTAAGCAACTGCTTACCCTCCTGTGTACCTCAGTCTCCACTGCAGAGAAGTATGGAGCAGAATAGTATCTACCTTATGGTACCCACCCATAGGCTATGATGAATAGTAAAGGGCAAATAAAGTGCCCAGAGCATGAGCATCCCAGGGGGAGGGCTATGTAAGCAATGGATGCCCAGGGCCCCCCCCCCATCATCACAATTACCAGGAGCATCCTGGCTTTCTCCATCAGATGGTACTCACTAAGGTCTGCAGGGGGGATGGGTCAAGTATTTGCTCACACACTGCCTTCCAGTCATTCCAGAGAAACTGAGTCCAGGGAAGGTTTGTGGGCCCAGGGAGGTCACCAGGAGGCAGATTCCATGAACTCACCTCTCCTTGATAGAACTATCCCACTCCACAGCCAGCTTGACATGGGGGGGACCACCTGGCTTCCTGATGTGCAAAGCCCTGAGGAGAAAAATAGGGGAGCCCATCAGAAAACACCGAGCCTCCTTTCCACAGCTTAGTGAGGCTCAGCAGTCGGCTTCCTGCCTGTGATTGAGGTTCCAAAGTGAAATGCCCCAACCTAAGCAGAAAGTTAAGGCTTAGCACCACCAAACCTATCCATGTTTTCTCTTCTCTTCCTCAGTAAAAGGTGGCAGCTCTAAGGCTTTTTGGTGACTTCAAGAACACAGATGAACTGTCCCAATATAGTCCAACTACCTTCTCAGTGTCTCTAGCATCATTGTGTAGGAATAGGTGGGTGTCACACAAACATCCAGTTCTGATAAAGCCCAAGGAGAGCCACTAACTTCCCCACTACCACTACAGTGCAGGAGCACCCACAAGCCACCTCACCACCTAAAACACCGCCTCCTTCCCCACCCTCCAATACATAGACATCTCCATGTGAGCCAACCTATGATTCTTCTCAACTGCTGGGGCTCAGCACCTTTCAGGAGAGATTGGTCAGCCTTAAACAGAAGGGGTGGGGCAGGGAGGAAAGGGAGGGCTGGATATTTCACACTGAATCAATAGGGCAGATAGAGATGGTGACCAAGTCCACACCTAGAACCGGTCAGAATTTATAGCAAGAGAAAAGGGAGCCAGGCATTGGTGGCTTATGCCTCAAATCCTGGCTGCTCAGGAGGCTGACATGTGAATATCACAGTTCAATACCAGCCAGGGCAGAAAAGTCCGTGAGACTTGTATGAGAGAGGGAGAAAGGAGGAGGGAAGCTGGGGAGAGGCGGGGGGGGGGGGGGGGCATGTGCCAGGGGAAGCCAGGATCCAGGTGTGGTTGGGGTCCCTGCTGATTACAGGCAAACGCTGCCTCATCTCTCTGTAGATCAGAGAGAGCTAAGCCTTGAGCAGACTGCCATTCCCTCTTTCCTTCTCACTCCCTTCAAAGAGGAGAAGTGCATTTGCTGTGGTAGGAATGGAAGATACCACCACACCCCAGACCCCCCCTCCCCCCCCATCCTTGGCCCATCAGGCCGTCCTCTCTCTCTGCCTCGAACCCCTTCAAAGCAGCTCAGCCCTGAAAATACTGGAAAGTTCATTTCTCAAGAGACACACTAGGGGCCCTGTATCTAAGCCTCTTTCTTCAGGACTCTCAAATTCCCCATTTCCACTGTAAAGGAGGCCTGCAAGGTGGGAGCTGTAGGAGTTCTGCTTGGATAGGGGAAGCATGGCGATTTAAATCTGGGGAGTCTAGGACAATGAATGTACATGCCTTCTCTTCCTTACCTGTCAACTGCCCAGTGGCAGAGGGGACAGCTGTCCTGTGGGGATAAGTAGCTGCAGGCCAGGGAAAGTCCGACAACACGGATGGAGAACAGAGATCCCAGGTTCTGCCAAGGCAAAGCAGCCATCATGTGGTCGTTGTGTGATCTAAATTAAACTCTTCAATTAAACTCTTTTGAATTTATCAAAAAGTACAATCACTTTTTCCATAATTGGATTTTGAACATTCTCTGAACAATTGTTTTTTTTTAATCAAGATATACAGAGTCTTCACTTCTTTTATTGAGATTTATACTATTGTGTGTATGTGTGCGCATGCGTGCACGTACATATGTGCACATATGTGTCTAACTACTCAGGAAGCTGAGATCTGAGATTCGAGGTTCAAAGCCAGACTAGACAGAAAAGTCTGTGAGACTCTTATCTCCAATTAACTACCAAAAAAAATCTAGAACTGGAGGTGTGACTTAAGTTTTAGAGCACCAACCATAAGGAAAATAAAAACAAAAATAAAAATAAAACAACCTAGTCCTGGATTTCCATAGTACCATGAAATAATAATAATAATAATAATAATAATAATAATAATAATAATAATAGACAAACAACTAATAAACAACGACTACTTATGTGTTAGTAATTCACTAATTAATTAGTATCTTCAGCCTGAACTTTTAGGGCTGAGGATATAGCTCAGGGGTAGAGTACTTGTCTAATGAAAGGTCCCGATTTGATCCCCAACACCACAAAGAAAGAAATCCTGCCAAATTCTTTGGGCAGAATAAGCGGATTCATCAGTCAGGTGCCTTAGGACTTTCCTGTAGTAATGTGAAGTAAAAGGAGCTGGTGCATCTACCAGGACTATAATCACACAGTGGCCTATGTTTTCAACAAAGAACAAAGTATTGGCTTTGACTCAAGGCTGACCACAGGAGCATGTACTTCTTAAGAAGAACACCCTCAGAGGAGAACACTTTCTCCTGTCCCCTCTATTTGACCCATGCTGTTTACATTGCACGACCATCTATCAACAAAGTTAACATCTTCTTGAAGGCAGCTGATCCTGCCAGCATTGGCCACACACATACACACACACACACACACACACACACACACACACACACACACACGAGTAGTGCATGCACTTGCACACACGCATACACATACACACAAACACATTTACCCTGAGACCACAAAAAACATCTCTGAAATGATATTTCTTCATTGTTCATGCAAATTAATCCCCTCTAGCTAATCAAGTTTTTTGTTAAGAAACATTTTTCTCTCCCTTATTCTGGCTAAGCAAATTCATTTTAAGTACTTTCAATATACACTCATGATCCTTAATTTCTTCGGCTCCATGTTGAAAAATTTGAATATATTCTTTCTAAATGATTAGCAGATTGAGCCAATATTTAATACAGTATTAAAAAGAACCCTGTCGGGCTGGGAAGGGGGCTCAGTGGTAGAGCGCTTGCCTTGCATGCCTGAGGCCCTGGGTTTGATTCCTCAGCACCACATAAGCAAAAAGAAAAAATGCCGGAAGTGGCGCTGTGGCTCAAGTGGTAGAGCGCTAGCTTTGAGCTGAAGAGCTGAGGGATAGCGCTCAGGCCCAGAGTTCAGGCCCCACGACTGGACCCAAAAAAATAAATAAATAAAATAAAATAAAAAGAACCCTGTGTTAACTAGGTGAGCTAGCCAGAGAGCCTCCTAACCAACCACACAGAACACAGGGTTGACCAACAGATCTATTGAAAAAGCATCACGAGGGGCTGGGAAGGTGGCTCAGTGGTAGAGCGCTTGCCTTGTATGCCTGAGGCCCTGGGTTCAATTCCTCAGCACCACATAAGCAAAAAGAAAAAAGCTGGAAGTGGCGCTGTGGCTCAAGTTGTAGAGCGCCTTGAGCTGAAGAGCTGAGGGACAGTGTCCAGGCCCAGAGTTCATGCCCCACGACCTGACCACCCCCCCAAAAAAAGAAAGAAAAAGCATCACGACCAAGCTCAAGATTTTCTGTAGTTGAATCCTGCTGGTCCTACCAAATGCTTGACTAGTTTCTAAAATTGAAATGAGAAACTCTATAGAAGCAAAAGTGCATGTATGTGACAGGCAAAGGACAAGGATAGTCCAGATGAATGCTCACACAAAAGTCACTTCATCCTCTTTCAACCATCAGTAGCCCACAGATCCTGACCTACTTGTAGACAAGTTGGTTTCTAATTTGGGGCCTGGGTCAGATCTGTTCTATATTCCAATGAACAAAATCCTTTAGAGATAAAGTTGGTACAAATGCAAGCAAAGATCTTTAACAGAGTGGTATTTTGGTGTCCATCTTAAATCAATATGGATTTTTCTGAGCAGGAAAGAAATGTCAGTTATGAGAAAGTAGCACTGAAGAAACCCTGGAATATCTCCCAAAGAAAAGGTTCTCATGAAGAGGATAGTGAGAGAGAAACAAGATTCTGGTGCTACTAACCTATCCCTAAAAAATTCAACACATTCTTTGCTAGGCAGCCATAAGAATTGTTTCTGATACTGTAGAAGCTCAAAAACAATAACTTGAAAGGTGTTATAAGAGGGGTGTGTGTGTGTGTGTGTGTGTGTGTGTGTGTGTGTTGGGGCATGTGTGTGTGTATGTGTGTGTGTTGGGGCTTGAACTCAGGACCGAGGTGCTGTCCCTTAGCTTTTTCACTCAAAGCTGAACTCAACCACTTGAGATTCAGCTTTTTGATGATTAATTGGAGATGAGTCTCATGGATTTTCCCATCCAACCTGACTTTTAACTGAAATCCTCAAATCTCAGCTTCTTGAACAAGTATGACAGCTTTGATCCACAAGTGCTCTGCTAAATATATGTGTGTGTGTGTGTGTGTGTGTGTGTATACATATATACACACACACACACATATATATTAATTTGGAGATGAACCATAAGAGAGTAAGTAAATAAACAAGACAAAAAAATGTTTTCCTTGAATTTTTATTCTCTAGTTCTAAAAAAATAGTTTTTTTAATATTTAGATTTTTACATACAGACACAAACATCCACCTAAATTTTCTACACAAATTGTAAGTCAAGTCCTTTTAAATTTTCTGCCCAAATGTGTAAGTTACAATTAATTACAATAGGCTACTCTGGGGGAACCATGGAAAGCCATTAAAATAAAAGGAGCGGGGCACCAGTGGCTCATACCTGTAATCTTAGCTACTCAGGAGGCTAAGATCTGAGGATCCCCTTCAAAACCAGCCTGGGCAGGAAAGTCCTTGAGACTCTTATCTCCAATTAACCATCAAAAAACTGAAAGTAGAGCTGTGGCTCAAGTGGTAAAGCATTAGCCTTGAACCCAAAAGCTCAGGGGTGGTGCCCAGACCCTGAGTTCAAGCCCTAAGACTGGCATGTATACACACACACACACACACACACACACACACACACACACACACACACATAGGAAAGAGTTGAGAATACTATACACACTGCTATTCCAACGATATTTGGAATGATTCAACAAAAAATAAAGGCTTCATCCTTCTAGGTATTTGGTAAAACCACAAAGATTAAAAAGGAGCCAGGCACCAGTAAGTCACAGCTGTAATCCTAGCTACTCAGGAGGTTGAGAGCTGAGGACTGCAGTTCAAAGCCAACCCCGGCAGAAAAGTCCATATGAGACTGTTATCTTCAATTAACCACTCAAAAACCGGAAGTGGCATGTGGCTCAAGTGGTACAACACTAGCCTTGAGCACAGAGCTCAGGGACCGCCCATGCCCTGAGTTCAAGCCCCAAAATGGACCAAAACAACAACAACAAAAAAAGATTAAAAGGTCACTGGCCACAAAATAGCTACCTCTGTGCACATATATCAACATGGCAAAATAACATGACCATTACCCTCATGAAGGGCAAATTGTTCTCTCTCCCTAGATTCATCTTCCCAACACCCGCATGCACTCAGTCATGCGCACACACATGCACACACACGCATACCTGTGCAGAACCCTCAGTCCTCATGAGACAGCAGACTTTACTGAGGATACACTGTTGGAGCTGAGCCCAGGAAATGGTTCTGTCCTCCCTTATCAAGAATGGTGGGCCAAACCTGAAGATTAAAAAGAAATGTAAAAACCCACAGTATTTCACAAATAAAACTTCATTCTGTTTTACTAGAATAATCCCTCTTTCTCCTTTTCCCTCACCCCAGGAGTTACTGGCTGTTCTTTGCAGTTTATTATTCCAGATTTTATTTTAGAAATCCCTTATCAATCTAAGCTCACTTTATTGAATTCTGCATCTTGATGGTGCTAGGGATGGACCCTTGGCCCTTGCATTTGCTGAGCATACACTGAACCAGCGGACTATACCTCCAGCCCAGAATTCTATCCTTCTGTGTGTGTCTGCGTGTGTGGAGGTCAGAAGGAGTGTTCGGGGCCTCAAGCTCTCATTCAGTTTTTGTTTCTGTTTTTGCTCATGTCTGGCACTCTGAGCCATGCTTCCACTTCTAGCTTGTTGCTAGTTAATTAGAAATAACAGTCTCTCCCATTTGTCCTCCTGGGCTGACAAACCACACTCCTCAGATGTCAGTCTCCTGAGTAACTACGATTATAGGCATGAGTCATCAGCACCTGGCAGAATTCTATCTTTTTAATACTTCATTCTTAAGTGTTATGTTATTTTCAGCTGACTAATAATAATTATATGTTACTTGTGAGATGTAATGGTTTAATATATTGTGGAATTATCAAATCAGGTTAATTAGCATATCTATCTATCACTTCCAACACTTTTATCATTTCTTGGTAAACACCTTACTCAAGCTTGTCTTTCAAATTCAAGGGCCTGCCTTGCGACTGGGGGTGGGGAAGAGATTTTGCCAGTAAAAACTGGACTATATAAGAAAGCTGTCTTTTTGTTAGTTTGTTTGTTTTGGGGGGTCCGGTCGTGGGGCCTGAACTCTGGGCCTGGGCACTGTCCCTCAGTTCTTCAGCTCAAGGCTAGCGCTCTACCACTTGAGCCACAGCGCCACTTCCGGCTTTTTTTTCTTTTTTTGTTTATGTGGTGCTGAGGAATCGAACCTAGGGCCTCAGGCATGCAAGGCTAGCGCTCTACCACTGAGCCACCTTCCCAACCCCAGAAAGCTGTCTTTTGCAAAGTTGTACTGTCACTTTTCTGCACTTTTCATTAATGCTTATCATTTTCTAGATTATAGGGTCTATTTGTTGGTTTGCTTGTTGTCGGTACTGGAGTTCAGCTTCATGCTGTAAGTAATCTATCACAGAGCCATGCCTCCAACCCATAGTTTATCAGAGTTTTGGGGGCATAATGTTGCACTACAAATAGTAAAACTGTTTTATCTAAAATAATCTATTTCATCTAAAAAAAATTAAATGGATTTGTTTTTTTTTTTCCCCTCTTCCTCTTCTTTTTCCTTTCCTTTTCTCCTAAACAAATATCACTCTATAGCCCTGGCTGGTCTTACCTTCCTGATCCTTCTGCCTCTGCTTCCTGAGTAGCCTGAATTATAGGCATGTGTCACCATTCCCTGCTTCTCTTTCTTTCTACAGCCAGTTTTCTTTGCCCTGAGCTGACTGCACTGCTAGCCTTTCTTTATTACATAAAATAATAATTGTGAAGACAATAATCATTGTTCCTACAATTAATGGGAAAGCTCTGATGTTTAATTAAAGATGATGGGAGCCATCTGCTGAAGGCAATTAGTTCTGAGCCTCTTGATCAAAAAGTACCTTTACTCTCCTCTCCTAGTTTATTAGCCTTGGGAATAGATATGTACACGTACCAAGTTAGAACTATTCTAGTCAGAATATCAAGTACAATTTCTACACATCCCAGACATCCCATGGAAACAAGATGAAGGTAAACATACCTGCTGGCCTGCTGCCCTGACCCTACCAGGTTACAGAAGAGGATGAGCACTTTGTTCTCACTGTGATGAGACAGAGATAATCGCTGACCCTCACGGGCCACCAAGCGGGGGGACACTGAGAGACCAGATGGATGAGCTAGAGGAGAGAGAATGACATTTGTATTCTTTTTTTTTTTTTTTTTTTTTTGGGTCCAGTCGTGGGGCCTGAACTCTGGGCCTGGGCGCTGTCCCTCAGCTCTTCAGCTCAAGGCTAGCGCTCTACCACTTGAGTCACAGCGCCACTTCCGGCTTTTTTTTCTTTTTGCTTATGTGGTGCTGAGGAATCGAACCCAGGGCCTCAGGCATGCAAGGCAAGCGCTCTACCACTGAGCCACCTTCCCAGCCCGACATTTGTATTCTTAAAGGAGTTCCTGTGCTGGGTCAGAGCCTTGGCTGTGCCTGCCCCCTTTCTCTCTGAGCATCTTTCACCCCCAGGAGAAGAGGACACCTAGGAAATGATAAGGGTTTCTGGCACTTGTGCCACCTGACACTCAATGATTGCATACTTGGGATTGAATCTGCTATTATTTCAGCCATTTTAAAAGAAGGAACTGACGTGAATTAGCAGTTTCCAAATCAACCTGAAAAAGATTCCAAAATGATTGTGGGTGCTTTTATGACTTGATTCAAGAGCCTTCTGAGTACCTAATGTCTCACAAAGCCAACACAAGAAACAATACAGAGAAGAGAGGTTTTTTTTTCCCATTTCCAATCAGCTCTGAAATTCTGCCCTTCAGCTCAAGTGTGTCACTTGGTGATCAGTCTGAAACAAGGACTCATTTCACTAGCTTGTAATATAGTGAAGGCAGTCAAACTGGAAATTTGTTCCAGATTCCAACCCAGAGTCTCTCTGTAGCCTCAGGAACATCAAAAATCTAGTGCCACAGCCAGACACTTAGGCTGGCTTAAGAAATGGAGCCAAGGGTTGGGAAGGTGGCGTAGTGGTAGTGTGCTTGCCTAGCATGCATGAAGCCCTGGGTTTGATTCCTCAGTACCACATAAACAGAAAGAGCCAGAAGTGGCACTGTGGCTCAAGTGGTAGAGTGCTAGCCTTGAGCAAATCAAGTTCAGGGACAGTGCCCAGGCTCTGAGTTCAAGCCCCAGGAGCCAAAATGTATGGTGTGAAATGATAGTTAGAAACTGATGTGGGAAGTTGGTCAGCTTGCAAAGTGATAAACATTTGACTACTTGTATTTCAAAATATTCACCAAAGAGAAAGACTCTTACAGATTTGTTCCTTATGGCCTTATTTATTGTAATCTGACATTGGAATTGACCCAGAGGTCCATTAACAGGTGAAAATGATGGTAAGTTACAACATACAAGAAAATGATGCATCATATAATTTTTTTAAAAAAGAATACAATTTTCATACATGCAAAAGCAATATGGATGAATCTTCAAATAATGATGCAATGGGTGAGTAGGAATATAAAAAGAAATATACATCATCTGATGCCATGTATATGAAATCTACAAAAGGCAAACAAGTTTATGGCAAAAACACATGATAAGTAAAAGGCAATAACTGGCAGTTAACTCATAAAGCTAAATGGCCAGGGAGAGATTACAAAGGGGGACACAGTAACTTTGTAGGTGATGTATATATGCAGTATCATGACTACTGTAGTTTCATAGGTTTATACATGTTAAGACATACCTTATTCTTTAAGTTTATATAGTTCATATCAATTTTATCACAACAAGCCACCAGAAAAACAAAAACAAATGGAACATGTTAGCCAGTCAGGTTGATCCTGGTGGCTCACACCTGTAACCCTAGCTACTCAGGAAGCTGAGATCTGAGGTTTGAGGTTCAAAGCCAGCTGGGCAGACAAATTTGAGAGACTCCTATCTCCAATTAACCAACAAAAAGCTAGAAGTAGAGGTGTGGCTCAAGTGGTACAGCACTAGTCTGGAGTGAAAAAGCTAAGGGACAGTACCCAAACAAACATAGATTGTGAACCACAGAATTCCTGAAGAAAAGATTACCCCAGAACTTCACTGGATAGTTCTCAAATAGTGTCTCTAGACCAACTGTTGGCTACACAAATTCACAGGCCCCATCTATTTACTGAACAAAACGTCTAGGGGCAGAGCTGGGAAATCTGCTTTAACAAGTCTTCTGGGTAATTCTAGCAATCACTAAGGTTTTGAGAATAATTCCTACCTACCTGTACACCAAATGTCAGGGAAAAGAAGCCTTATTTTTCTGAATACAAAAACTAAATGATTTCTACCTTTTTACCTAGAGAACCTCCTCAATCCCAAATCTCCTAATACCTAAGTAAAATTATGCACATCACTATAGTACCTGAGAGTGTCCCAAGGCCAGGAGATGGAGGTGCTTGGAAAGCATACACATTATCTCCCTCTGCAATGCTATTCAGGTCCTCTTCATCAAAGAAAGACCGCTGGAATCCACTGGGATACAGTTCAACCAAAATCACCTAGAATAAGAAAGATCATTTAAAAAAAAAAAAAAAGAAAGAAAGAAAGAAAGAAAGAAAGATCATTTCCCTCTTGAATTCTCTAAGGAAGCCTAACAGATAAGAAATCAAAAAGTGACTGGGAGCCTTAAAATTCCTTTTTACCCTTCCTTTCTTTAGGACTAAGTAGCTATGTATTTTAAGCAAAAACATACTACCTCTTTTTCCCCTTCCCCTCCACAAATTTTACCGACATCAAATACAGTGAAAGCACAGGTTACACTGTGGGGAAGGGACATACAAAGCAACAAAGTAATTATCTTATAAATGCGTTAGAAACAATGGCATGAAAGAAAAAAAACATTTGAATACATATCTTAGGGTTCGTTTCCCTAACATCACCTTATCTGACCTTTTCTGCTTGACTCAGACATATACTAGATATTGCAAACAATAAAAAATAATAATAAATAAATAAAAATGTTCACCAAATTAAAAAAAAACATACTACCTGTAACAATAAGATTGTCCACAGACATCTCAACTGCAATAACAACAACAAAAAGTGAGAATCCTAAAGCTTTATATCCAGCTAAACTATCATGGAAGAAATTTGAAAAAGCCCTCCTTCAATAAGCAGAAAATATTTATCATGTTTTTTCATTGAGAAAATTTCTAAAATTGTGTTACTATCTCTAAATGGTGTTACTAACCTTTTTCATATTATGTCATACATTTAAAAAAAACATGGTGATGAAAAAAGGAAAATAGACAAATACTTTTATAGCACAGGAAAAAGGAGCTCTTGGCTGCCTCAGACCCAACTCAATATCTGAGTACACATAATTCACATAACCTATTCAAGGTACAAAAACTAGTAGGTTCTCTTATAAAAGACAGTTCAAGATTTCTAAAATTAACAATAAGAAGTCAAGTGTAATGACATATGCCTATAATATTATTCAGGAGACAGGCAAGAAGATTGTGGATTCAAGATCAGCCTGGGCTATGTAGAGCAAGACCCTATCTAAATTAAATTAATTAATTGAATCATAAATAAATGGATCAGAAAGAAAATTCAGGTTATAAGAAGAAATAATGAATCAAAGGAAATGGTAAACATTGATAACTATAAGTATACACTAACTGTAAAACTAAAATACTATCACCATTTCTACAAGTAGGAGGAGAGGAAATACAGTACAGAACAACAATAATTACTATCCACAATATTGAAATCAAAAAGGCATATAGGAGATCAGCATTGGTGCTCACCCCATAGTTCTAGCTACTCAGGAGTCTGAAGACTCAGTCAGAAAAGTTCTCAGGGTTCATTTCCAAAATAACCAGCAAAAGCAAAGAAACTGGACTAGATATGTTGCTCAAGTGGTAAAGTGCCAGCTGTGGGAGGAAGGAGTGAAGCCAAGTGAGATCACAAGGCCCTAAGTTCAAGCCTCCACTATTTAAGATCCTCATAAACACCATGAGAGAGGTCAAGGGGTTGCTCGGATGGTGGTAGAAAGGAAACCACTGCCATGAAGGCAAAGGCCGGTAACCATGGTTGTTCAGATGTATACATACATAAACCTCAACTAACTAGTCTTAAGACATGTTTTCTTTGTTCTATGTCTATTATACCTTTACAAACACATTAAAAATATGTTTTATTTGCAATGATCCCATCATATGGTCAGGGTAGCACATGGTCCCATGTCAGAGAGCTAGAGAGTAACTAAGTCACAATTAGAACTACATTCAGAGCCTGTCTATCCTGCTGGTCACCAACATGACCACCTTTCCCACCATGTCCTCAGCCACAGGGACTCCATCCTTCACCAAGACTCCTTAAAAAAAAACCATAACAAAGCTGAGTGTTCATGGCTCATGCCTGTAATCCTAGCTACCAAGGAGAAGATGAGGATCACAGTATGAAGCCAGTCCAGGCAGGAAAGTCTGTGAGACTCTTAGTTTTCATTAACCAGGAAAAAAGCTTAAAGTGGAGCTGTGGTTCAAGTGGTAAAGTGCCAGCCTTGAGCAAAAATGCTAAGCAAAAACACAAGAGCCTGAAATTCAAGCCCCAGTACTGGCACACATACACGAGAAGAGGAGAGGAGAGGAGAGGAGAGGAGAGAGAAGAGAGACACAGGAAGGAAGGAAGGAAGGAAGGAAGGAAGGAAGGAAGGAAGGAAGGAAGGAAGGAAGGAAGGAAGGAAGGAAGGAAGGAAGGAAGGAAGGGAGGGAGGAGGGGAGGAGAGGAGGAGAGGAGGGAGGGAGGGAGGACCCAGCCTTAAATGTCAAATGTCCTCATGTCACAGATCATCTGTCCCACAACATGCACTGGTCATGTACTTGATTGTACTGTTCCTTCAAGTTCCCTGATGGATCATCTCAGGAGCAAACACACAGAACAGCACCCCCAGCTCTGAAATCAAACCACTGTGTTCAAACCCTGCCTCTACCACTTCCTAGCTGTGACCTTGGGCAAATCACTTAATTCCTCCAGGACTTTTTTTCTTATCACTAGCAAAATGAAAACCGCTATACCATCTACATTACAGAGTCCTCGACATTAAATCAGCTCTAAATGCAAGTGAAGCACAACAGAGGCAGGCTACTGTTGGAATTATTCTGATCATCATTACAGCCTTCTTAGAAGGTAAAGTGTCCTGTGGTGACCCTGAGTAATGCAGGGAGAAGTTCCAGGCCTTGTCACCACTGACACCAGACTATTAATCAAACAGAAGCAGAGAATCAGGCTGGAATCACCTGGGAAGCACACACTAGCTTAAGCAGCCAGTCCAGTCAGCATTCTGCCACCCAGTAACCAACCAGTCACCCCTACACCATTATCATACCTCATCTGTAGAGATCCCTCCTTCCTCAGCCACCATCTTCCTCAGGGTGGCCACTGTGCCAAGGATGGGCACAGCCAAGCCAATCCGCAGGAAACGTTGGCTCTTAGAGGGGAAGACCAAGGTAACACTCAAGAACCTGGAAAACAGGAAAGAGTCACATCCTTAAAGGACTGATGCCCTGAGCATTAATGCTCAGGAACCCCACGATAATGAAGTTGTCAGTTGGCTTGGTCCCTGCACTTTAGGTAAACTGCCACTAGGTGGCAGTGGGAGAGCCAGAATTTCCTAACCTGCTTTTCCAGAGTTGAAAAGGTATTTAAGAATCACCACACGTTGGGAACCCAGGGTGAAATCTCAGCATCCAGGGGACTGAGACTGGAGAGGCCAGTTCCCAGACACACACATACCTGCCTCTCTCTCTCTCTCTCTCTCTCTCTCTCTCTCTCTCTCTCTCTCTCTCTCTCTCTCTCTCTCTCTCTCTCTCTCTCTCTCTCACACACACACACACACACACACATCATGATGCATATCTCCCAAGACTAATTATTCAATACATAATATTAAGAAAAAAAGCTTGACAATTTTTTTTAAGTTTGAAAAAGCAAAACTGCTTTTATCACCAGTACAACACATCCTATTGGTGCATGCATATATATATATAGCTATGCTGTTGTTTGAACTCAGGGCGACACACCTGCTAGGCAGGAGCTCAACCATTTGAGCCATGCCCCCATCCCAATTTACTCCATTTTTTAAAATGAAACTTTCCTTTGCAACTCTTGTTTCTACTTCTCATCCTTGCCAAACCCAAGGCCCTCTCTTTGGGGAGGGTGGACCGTTATTTCTGTTATACAGTACACAACGATAATTGTACAGCTGAGATGTGAATTGCGGAGTCTGCCCTACAGTCTGCAATCTTAACAACTGTGCTTCAAGAATCAGGCCAAGTAACCCCAGTTACTTGGGAGACAGAGTTGAGAAGAATCATGGTTTGAGGCCAGCCAAAGCAAACAGGGGGGAAAAAAAAAAGGTGGAAATGGTGGTACACACCTGATTTCCCATTTACAGCAAGATGTAAAAATAGGGGAATCATGGTCCAGGTCAGTCCAGGCAAAAAGCAATATCCTATCTAAAAGAAATAACCAGTGTATTAAAAGACTGGCTTAAGTGGTAGACCTTGAGGGCCTGAGTTTAAACTCCTAGTACTGAAAAAGAAAAAAGGGAAGGGGGAGAGGGTAGAGGATGTTTGTGGGGTTAATTCAGAGAAGGCTTTATGAGACTATTGTAGCTTCCACTACATCCTAAACACAGAGGATGTCAAAAGGGGAGTGTGGGAGAAATGGTACTAAAGGAAGTGGGGATACAATAAAGAAATACCTCCATGTCAATCCAGTGACACTACCCATTGCAAATGCATTAATGTTCCAAGCTTCTGACTGACATTGGGCAATTCCTTGATGGCTACTACTAAGCTGAGCCTCCTGCTTCTTATATAACCCAGACCACCGATCTCCACAGAGCCTATATCTCCATCTCTTTGCTCCTTCAATAAATCATTTTCCCATACTTTCGCAATGGAAAAGAACATTTCTCTAGTGACACTCATGTACCTTGTCTGGCGCAAGGGGATGGGAAGAGAAACACACAAGAAGGGATCGAAGGTATTGCTCTGTTTCAGGCAGTGAGGACAAGTCAGGGAAGATCTGTGGAGACAAAGCAGAGAAGATGTAATTACACAAAGCCCCCTGGAAAGTGAAAGCTAAATATAGAAATACCCTTGTGTTTCCCTTCCCCACAACTCTGCTCTTAGGTATACTCTGGTAAGAATTAAAAACAAGTGTTCAGCTGTAATCCAAGCCTCTAAGGATGCTGAGATCTGAGGATCATGTTTTGGTTTTTGTTTGTTTGGTTTTTGTCCGTCATGGGGCTTGAACTCTGGGCCTGGGCACTGTCCCTGCCCTCGTCAGCTCAAAGCAAGCCTCTACTGCTTGAGCCACAGCGCCACTTCTGCTTTTCTAGTGGTTTTATTGGAGATAAGAGTCTCCAGGACTTTCCTTCCCCAGCTGGCTTTGAACCATGATCCTTAGATCTCAGCCTCCTGAGTAGCTAGGATTACAGGCGTAAGCCACTAGCGCCTGGCTTAAGGATCATGTATTTTTTTAAACTCCAGTTAATCACCAAAAAGCCAAAGTGAAGCTATGACTCAAGTGGTAGAGCACTAACCTTGAGCACAAAAGCTCAGGGAGAGTGCCCAGGCTCTGAGTTCAAGCTCTAGGACCAAATAAATAACATTTTTTTTTAAAAAAGCAGGTGTTCAACTGATACTTATAGCAACCTGTTCACAAGACTGAAAAGGTAGAATAAATTCAAATGTCCATCAACAACTAGTATTGTTCCCATTTTATAAAAGAGAGGCCTGAAGCTCAGAGAAGTAACTTGTGGCCAGGGCTCTTAAGTGACAGAGTGAGGTATTTCCCGAGTCCCTGGTTACCATTCCTGTGTCCTTCAGTACAAGTGCAGCACAGCCTTTTCCCGGGTAGATGTAAGTTCTGTCTATCTTAGTCTTTCTTTCCAACAGAACATTCCTTTGCTTTATCTGGGAGCTCTAAAAGTGCAGACTGTACGTTCCACGTGAGTGCTCTGATTATGTTTCCTTAATTACATATTCATCCAATATAAAAGGGATTTTTGAATACGATGTTACTGTTCCAAAAAATGTGTATTCACTTCCTCAAAGACAAGAGCCCAAGCTTGGTAACAGGCTCTTCCTGTAACCCAGGTGGCCTGACTAGGTTTGAGCAGCAGGAAAGAAGAGGAGGCGTCAGGACCAGGGCTGAGTCCCTGCACCGGGGAGAAGACAGCCCGGCAGGCCTTCGGTATGCGAGAACACTGCTGTGAGTGTGGAGGCGCTGGAGCATCCCTTCCCATCTTCACGCACCTGAGCTGCTTCTCCACTTTCCACTGAGCAGACAAAACAAGAAACACCAGAAAGGGATGCTAAATCCCAATGGTCTGCTCCTGGCTACTAAACTCTGGGACACAAATTCTCCAAAGCAATGTAATTCATCAGAGTTCATCAGCGCCTGTAATGCTAGCTATTTGGGAGGCTGAGATATGAGGATCATGGTTCAAAGCCAGCCCAGGGAGGAAAGTCCAATTAACCACCAGAAAGCCACAAATGGATCTGTGGCTCAAAGTACTAGCCCTGAGCGAAAGAACTTAGGGATAGGGCTGGGAAGGTAGCTCAGCGGTAGAGTGCATGCCTTGCATGCATGAGTCCCTGGGTTCGATTCCTCAGCACTACATAAACAGAAAAAGCCGGAAGTGGCACTGTGGCTCCAGTGGTAGAGCGCTAGCCTTGAGCTGGAGAGCTGAGGGACAGCGCCCAGACCCAGAGTTCAGGCCCCATGACCGGCAAAAAAAACAAAAAACAAAAAAAAAAAAAAACTTAGGGATAGCATCCAGGCCTTGAGTTCAAGCCCCATGACTGACCAGAAATTTTAAAAAAAGAAATCAATGGTGAGCTTAGGCCTTGTGCCCACTAGGCAAGCAGCCTCCACTGAGTTTTACCTCCAGTCACCAAGAGCTTTATGTTCAAAGTGCCCTCTGGTAGACTTACCCTAGGAACAATCACGGTGATGCTTTGGTAAAAGCAGCATATCAAGATGCAGCATTTGTGTTAGACCCCCACAAATATTTCCCCTCTACTACCTCACTGCCTACCTAGGCATAAAAATGGCTTTAAAGATACATTTTTGTCTTTGGAAAATTTCCAAATCTCCATTTCACATTTATGCAGACAAATGATAGAGAATTTTTTTTGTTGACTTCTTCATTTTTTCTAGCCTATGAAGACTAAGCCAGATTGCTTTTTTTTTTTTCTCATGAGTTAGTCCAAGGATATGACCTTTAAGTTAACCCCTAACCAGAGTCAAGTAGCAAAATATGTTTGGTCAAAGAAGAAGTAGGGGAACATAAAGAATGAGCTATGCTGGGCACTAGTGGCTCACACCTGTAATCCTAGCTACTCAGGAGGCTGAGATATGAGGATCATGGTTCAAAGCCAGCCCAGGAAGGAAAGTCCCTGAGACTTTTATCTCCACTTAACTACCAGAAAACCGGAAGTGGTACTGTGGCTCAAAGTAGTAGAACACTAGCCTTGAGCAAAAGAACTCAGGGACAGAGCCCAGACCCATAATAATAACCAGCACAAAAGTGGCTGACAGAATAGCTCAATGGCAGAATGCCTGCTTAGCAAACATGCAGCCCTGAGTTCAAATCCCAGAAATAAGGGGGGGAAAAAAAGAAAAAGAAAACCTAGTTTTTCTCCAAATAAATATCAAAACAACTTCTGTTTCTCAAAGATTGAAAAATGAAGATGAGTGTGACCAACAGATCCAAAAGAGGGTAGAGAGGCAACTTTGCTTTTGCGTAAATCTCTGACATGGAGAGGCCCTGGGCTTAGTCCTCAACACCCAGGGGAGTTGGGGCAAAGCTTAAAGGGAGACAGAGGAAGGAGAAGCTCAGAGCACAGGTGCTAAGCTACCATTACCCATCCATCCCCACTTCCATGAGGAAGGTTAATCTGATCCCTGGTGAGCCTCCTGCACGGAAATGGGCAGGGGCAGCAGGGACCACCACTCAAGGGCACCAGCTTAGAGTGGCCACCACCAAGGCTGAAGGAAACCTCAAACACCTGGGATCATAATGACACTTGCACTTTGCCGTGGACTTCCAGCTCAAAGCAATATTTTTAGCCATCTCCAGTCCATTCTGAGCACGAACACCTCGCCTCTTTCTCAGCTTCCTGCAGGAGAGAAATCTCCCTCAAGGGCACAGCTCACCCTTCACACATGATTAGGGGACCCCATCCCAAGTCAGGTACCTGCAATATGGACTTCAAAGCATCTCTAATTTTCCCTCCAAAGCCCTTCATCAATAACATTTTTTTTTTTTGGAAGGGGTGGGAGAATCTAGTTTCGAATTCAAAGCCTTCAGTTTATGAGGCAGGGCTTCTACTGCCCCAACCCTGTTTTGCTTTAGTTAGTTTCCTAATGGAGGTGAGGAAGACAGTTCAAACCAAGATCTTACTACCTAGGCCTCCTGCCGGGACCACACACATGCACCACCACATTTGGCATATTGGTCGAGATGAAGTTTCCCAGGCTGGCTGTGAGCCTCCCAGAACTCCACCTCTTAAGGAGCTGGGATTACAGGTACTTTCCACCACATGTGGTTAATCAATAATATTTTCATTAAAACCTTGGGGTCCATGGGGCACTGGTGGCTCACACCTATATTCCTAGCTACTCAGGAGACTGAGACCTGAGGGTCACAGTTCAAAGCCTTCCCAGACAGAAAAGTCCCCCCGAGACTTTTATGTCCAATTAACCACTCAAAAACCGGAAGTAGCACTTTGGCCCAAAGTGGTAGAGTGCTAGCCTTGAGCAAAAGAGCCCAGGGACAGTGCCCAGGCCCTGAATTCAAGCCTCATGACTGACAAAACACACACACACACACACACACACACAAACCCCAAGGTCTCCCCAAGGTTCTCATTTTTCTCAACTCTTCTACCTCATACCTCTCGCAACTCTTAGTGACTCCACCTCCAAATCACACTCCAAGTTTTCAGCCACCATCATCCCTACATCCTCATTATTTCCCTCCATCCCCCATAATAACCAGAGTCCTCTATATTGATGAACCACACCATACCCTGCTTTACCCTCTGTAATCCCCTTCCTGGGCCCTTTCCCCTGGAACTCCACCTTTAGCTTCTGATTTGTACTGGTTCAATATATTCCCACCCACTGGGTCCTATTCACCCTCTAGAACCCATCCAAAAGCACACCTCCTCCAAGAAGCCCACAAAAGAAATTTTCTCTTCTTTGCCCTCTCATGCTTTCACTGAACACTACACATTGTAGTTCTTGAAACTATTCTGCTTTGTGTGAGTACTTCCGCAGATGAACAATGACTCAGGAGACACATAGAAGGGCCATATTTCAAAGCACAAAAAAATGATCAAGATCCTAGCTCAAAAGCAAGCTGGACAGGGTGGTGTATGTCTATAGTCCCAGCAACTTGAGAGAAAGAGGTGGGAAAATTACAGTCCAAGGCTAGTGTAGAAGAGATAGCTAAAAAAAAAAGGGGGGGGCCTCAAAATGATAGAGTAGTTGCCTAGCAAGCATGAGGCCCTGAGTTCAATCAATCTCTAGTATCAGAATGAAAGAAAAGAAGGCTAGAAGGTCTCATAAAACCATATTTTAATTTTAATTTTTGTATCCTCATAGTATAGGAACTCAAACTCAGAATGACTAGTTCCACTGAGCTGCCTGGCCACACAGGACACATCTATCCAGCCCCAAAGTAGTCATTCTTTGTGGATTCTTTGTGAATGTGACCTCCACATTCTTGTTCTATAGGGATTACCTTCCACCACTCCCCCTTCGTGGAGGGGGAGGGAGGATAAGGAGGAGGAGGGAGAGGTAGAAGGCTCCAAAAACCGAGAAGAAACATTAAAAGTCATAGCCAACCAGAGTGGATGACTGGGTTTGTGATGGGAGAGAGGAGGGTGCTCATAGGCCTTGCTGCTTCATCATCAGAGGGTAAATGTTGAAGCGAGACAGAGAGAAGAACAGCAGCAAGCTGGTGGAATCCTTGGGTGCCACATTCCAGGCCTATCCCCTCACCTGTACTGGGCCTGGAAATGACTCTGCACAAAGCTGGGGCCTAGAGAAAGCTGGGCAGGTGGGGACAGGAGGCTCTCGGAGGCTCTGCGACCTTCAGGAGGTACCTGCAAAGGAAACAAGGACAAGAAGCAAATGAGACCCAGCCACATTACCTCTGGTCACTCAGCTGCCTCTCCTTGCCAGTTTCTGTGGAGCCTTGTCCTTGAAATGCTTCCTTCCTACACCCTTTGTGCCAGAACCACCCAGAAAGAGTATGCCCATGCAAGGCACCAATGGCTCACTCCTCAGGAAGTAGAGATCTGAGGATTATGGTTCAAAGCCCGTCCAGGCAGGAAAATTCACAAAACTATATTTCCAATGAATTGCCCAAAAGCTGGAAGTGGAGCTGTGGCTCAAATGGTAGAACACTAGCTTTGAGCACAAAAGCTCAGGGATAGCACCCAAGCCCTAAGTTCAAGCCCCTCCAGGACGGGCAAAAAACAAATAAATAAAAAATAGCATCCCTTCCACATGGAAGGTATGTGCCTTCTGCCTAGCACATAGTAGGTGCTTCGTGCATGTTTATTTGCTGGTCTTTGCCCCAGCTCCATCTCTTTCTTTCTTCTGAAAAGTGGCATTTTCTGGAAAACAAACTGCCGAAAAGATTGCTTTATGTGTTGGTGTTTACAGGGTAGTAAAAATATACCTTTTGGTAGGATGAAAACATTCAAGGATCGTTAAAGTAATGGAAAAGAAAGTGGTCCTCGTGTTTTCTCTCCGGGTTACAAATAAATCTAGCTATATGGCTTTCCTCTGTCCTCAAAACAGAAATAACTTCAAAAAGAAAAATCTCTCAGAGTGACGCTGAGGGCAGTCGCTTTTCCTTCTCAGAAAGGGAAAAGGAAGTTTCATGCCAAGTGATCCAAAGAGCTCTGCTCTCTACCTGCAAATACACACCACCAGGCCTCCAGAACCAGTCCAATTTCCTGAGACCAAATTTCACCACAGGCTTCATCCCATGACAGAAAATGTTTTCTGGTTTTATAAGGTACAAGGAAGAGCTGAGTAAGCTCTTCTTTTGCCAACAGATAATTCCTGGAACAGCCTATGGGGTGCCCTATTTCTAACCCCTTGCCCCAACTCTGGCACAGAAAGTAGCTGGTTTGGTGAGCACGAAGATGAGGAATGTGGAATCGGGCTGACTGGTTGCCAGGCCCAGTCAGTTTGGCCTTTGTCTGCCACATAAGAGTCTAGATTTTGTTCTGTGTGCAATAAGAAACAACTGGAGGGCTGGGAGTGTAGTTTAGTGGTAGAGTGCTTGCCTAGCACACGTGAAGCCTAGGTTCAACTCCTCAGTACCACATAAACAGAAAAAGCCAGAAGTGGTGCTGTGGCATAGAGTATTAGCCTTGAGCAAAAAAAGCTCAGGTATACTGCCCAGGCCTTGAGTTCAAGCCCCAGCACTGGCAAAAAATAAAAAAAGAAGCAACTGGAGGGGTTGAAGGTTTAGCATAGTGGAAGAACTGAGTTCATTCCTCAGCACTGAAAAGAAGCTGACACTGGAGCAATATAAGCAAGAGTGACCTAATCTTACTTCCTTTGTGAAGACATCTCACTGCACTATGGAGAATATTATGGCTGTGTCAATTGGATGAAGCTCCATAGGAATGGAACTCAGTGATAGAGCATTCACCTAGACTATGTGTGAAGCACTGGGAGGAAGACCTAGCTACTTGGAAGCCTGAGATGGAGAAGATCCTGCCCAGTCATGTAAGACAGACTTATCTGTCAACCAATAACTAGAAATGGTGATGTGAACTTGTCATTCTACCCTCAGTGGGAAGCAAAAAATAGAAGGATCAAAGTCCAGGCCCTTACTGGACAGGAAGTAAGACTCTATCTCAAAAATGATCCATGCAAAAGAAGACTGGATATGTGGCTCAGCCATAGAGCACTTACCTAACAAGTACAAGGCCCTGAGTTTGAATTTAGGCATTGCTGGGAGGAGAAAATTCAGTAAACACTATGTGTGTGTGTATATGTGTGTGTGTGTGTGTGTGTGTGTGTCTGTTTATGTGTGTGTATTTATATATATGTATGGATATATATACATGTATATATATATATATATATATATACACACACACACACACATGTATATAGTGCGAGACATTGTGGCACATACCTGTAATCCAAGCACATGCAAGATGATGTGTTCAAGATTAGTCTGGATTATATGGCAAATTCCTAGGCTATAAAGCAAGTTCTCAGCCTGGCCTATGAGACTGTCTTCTAAGAAAATGTATGTATTCACACACACACACACACATACACATACAAACACACACACACATATATATACACACACATACACATATATAATTCCAATTCAGAATGTGTTCACTTAAATTTATAGAGGATACAGCATAAAAGGCATGCATTTATCTGCTTAGGATTGCAGTCTTTGGGTAAGCAAATAATTCTAATGCTATAAAAACCCCCTAGAGCCAGGCACCAGTGGCTCACGCCTATAATCCTAGTTACTCAGCAGGTTCAACGCCAGCCCAGCTAGGAAAACCTGTGAGACTCTTAACCACCAGAAAAATCAGAAGTGGTGCTGTGACTCAAAGTAGTAGAGCACTAGCCTTGAGCAAAAGAGCTCAGAGATAGCACCTAGGACCTGAGTTCAAGCCCCATGACTGACCAAAACAAAAGCCCCCTTAGCCTATAATCACCACCAAAAAGACCTGTAACCCAGGTGGGCCCACTCAGAATATTTCATTCTCTCAAGTCATGTGTCCAGGAACTAACACACAAACCAAGCTAGGATAATCAGGCTTTTCCCTGGGCCTTTTCTGGAAATTCAAGGCTCTAAAAATGAGATAAAAAATTGCAGAAGGAACTTCTTGCTGCCATGTAGGCAGTCAGGGTGAGAATGGCACCAGAGACAAGTACTAAAGACTCAGCGACATGACCAGAGTCGCTTCATCCAAACCTACCTGAAGCTGCTTCAACCACTGGCCTCCACAGATTATGAAAGCCAACTGATGATGTCTTTTCCTTCAGTTGGATCAGTTAAATTTCTGCCACTAGCAACTAAAAAGGCCTGAATAAGATCAATAGAGAATTCACCTACAACCCACAACCCACAACCCTCATCTGATGATGACCTTTCCAGATTTAGTTAGGTTTAACCACTGGTTTTTTTGTTTGCATTACTGTATGTGCCAGTAAACACACACACAAAAAGATACAACATCCTTAGTTTTTTTGTTTTTTTTTTTTTTACATCCTTAAGCAGGAGATAAAGTGATCACATTCAAGCATTAAGTCATTATGGGTCCTTATGTAGCAAAGTTGAAAAAGAACATAGCTAATATATGGATTAACTATGGTAGTGACAAAGACTAATGCTTTTCTCATTCTGAAGGTCAGGGATTGAATCAAAACCAGAAATGCTTGCCATTCCAGCTTATTTATATCTTTTTCAATGTATTGTCCCAAATGTCGTTAAAAAAAAAAAAAAGGAAAAAGGAAATACTAGTACACACATGCAAAAGACATCCTACATCTTGGAGAAAATAGTTTAGAATTGCTGCTGGGGGAGGGGACACGATCACTAAGAAAACAATGGTGAGTTAGATGATCGGGACTATCTAAAAAGAATAAAAAATTGGCCCTCATGGCCTCGGATGGCCAGACTAATACATGGAAGATACAAGGGGTAAAGCAAGAAAGAAGAGTTTTGAAATTATGAACCGAAACAAAACCCTTTTCACTATTTGGGGTTATGGAAGAGGAGAAATACAAGAAGAGGAAATGCCTCACCTAAAACAAACAAGAGCTAAAAGAAGGAAGCGGTATAATAGCACTGTGCATCCAGTAGCAAGCAGATACAGGAATCCAGGAGTTCAGTAAATATCCAAAGAAGAAGAAATGCGATACAATGTGTTGCTTTGCGAGTGACCAACCTTCTCAGTCCCCAGACCACCACGAGATGAGCCTTCCAGGTCCTCATGGACACGATCCAGCAGCCAGAGCAGGAATTCCAGGGCGTCATGTTGGGAGTTGCCTTGGAACTGAGAGCCATACTTGGAAACAGCATTCTGTAAGGGAAGAAATGAACCCTGGGATCACCTTGGCATGGAGACTCCCTAATGAATGTCCATATGTACTACACTACCCAGGGTCATCCATCATTCAGCAGCAGTCTGGGATGACACCCAGCTAGAAATGCTCTTTTTGACTGACTCTTGCCCCCCATCTGCTATAAAGTTCCTCAGTATTAGATTCTAGCCCTTGAAAGCTAAGGGATTATCTCTGTGGAATTTATTTGTATGGGGGGTGGGGCTGGAAGCATGCACTAGTAGTATGACTTGAATTCAGAGCCTGTGCACTGTCCTTGAGTATTTCCTGCTCAAGGCTAGCACTCTACCACTTGAAACACAGCTCAACTTCCAGCTTTTTGGTGGTTAATTGGAGATAAGAGTTCCATGGACTTTCCTGCAGTCTGACTTTGAACCATGATCCTCAGATTTCAGCTTTCTAAGTAGCCAGGATAATAGGCATGAGTGACCAACACCAGACCTCTGTTAAATATTTTGAATTTACTGACCATCTATCTTCCCTAAAGCTTGTGTTCTTTGATGGCTGGTATTTTATGGCCATTGGTCCTCCCTCCAATACTCTATCCCCATGCTGGTATCTATCTACTCTCCCTATCTCCCTCTCTTGTTTCTTTCATTTCCAGAGCATCCACTCTTTCTTCTTTGAGAGTGGCTCATACTTGTAGCAAAGTTGACTTCCTAAAATACATATATAAGTGGCTCCATTCCAGTCATTTCACTTATGAAACTGTAAGAATACTACTGAGAAACAGTGACTCACATCTTTAATCCTAGGTATTCAGGAGGCTGAGATCTGAGGATCAAGGGGCAAAGCCAGCCCTGAGACTCTTATCTTCAATTAACCACCAAAATGAAACTGAACAAAAAGTAGAGCTGTAGTTCAAGGGCAGAGTGAGTGCCCCCACCCCCTTGAGAAAAAAAAAAAAGATAAGGACCACACACAGGTTCAAAAGTTACAATACAAACTTTGCTTTCTGTGGTTAGATAATGAAAAGGTTGAGCCAGTCCTTCATTTCCCCCACCCCTGCCCCTACCCCAGGCCCTACAAAAGTAAACAAAACAAGACTTCCTAGCTCCCTTTGTCTTGGCCTTTGCTAAATTGTGCAACAACTTTGTCATTTTTCTGTGCCAATGCCTATTTCTGCTTTTGAAAGTTTATTCTAAAGGTTAGCATTGCAATACTATATAAGAGTCTCTCATCCCTTCTCTGGGGGCACCTTCCAAAAACGTAGGATTCTCAGCAGCTCCATGAGCACCTTTCTAGAGACTTTATTTTTCCCCTGAGTATACAAGGTCCCTATGTCTGCATACACACAGACATGTGTTCACAGTCCATTATGGCCAAACGTCCACTGGTAGATGGCAGTATCAAGCCTCTACCCTTAGACTGCAGAGCCAGGTCCCCACCCTCAGATGGTGGAGCCAGCCAGGCTTCCAGCCTCATCCCAAGCAGGTCTGTTCTTTGCTCATACAAGGCCAGACACCAGGATAATTCACATCACTATCAATCCAACAAAACAGCCTGAATTTTAATCTTCCCTGGAAATAGGAAATTTTAGGATGAGTTGAAGCAAAATTTCAAATCTAATCAATTGAAATGCTGTTTCTGCATCTTCATGCCAATCATCTTTCTTGGGATTTCCACCCTAAACTTCTTTGCACTTTGATTCCCACATAGGAATTAAGGAAACACAGGAGTAAGCATGTAGCTCAATGGCAGAATTCTTGGCTTACGATATACAAGGTCCTGGGTTTCATCCCTAGCACTGCCCACTTTACCCCATCTCCAAGACACAGAACAAGCCAGGTGTTGCAGGCTCACGCCTGTAATCCCAACTATTCAGGAGGCTAAGATCGGAGGACTGACGTAAGAAGCCAACCTGGGTAGAAAAGTCTACAAGACACTTATCTCCAATTAACCAACAAAAAGACAGCAGTGGAGTTGTGGCTCAAGTGGTAGAGTACTAGCCTTTAGCAGAAAGCAAAAGGACAGATAAGCAAGACAACAAATAAGTACATAACAGTTTAAAAAAGCAAAGGGGCAGTATTCATGCCTGGAATTCAAGCCTCAGGTACTAACATAAAAAAGTTAAAAAAACAAAAGAGCACATCCAGTTGTTTCAATTTCAAATAAGCAATGATTGTTTTAAAAGAAATATGCCCTTATGCAATTTTTGGAGCATATTTATACTCAAAGCATATTCATTATTTATCTGCCTACAATGGTGTGTAGCTGGCCTTTCATCAAACAAATACAAACAAGGTATTATTCTTTTTTGTTCAATAAACTAACAATTTACTGAGATCTATTACACAGCATGGCTACTATAATTAATAATAGTGTATTATACACTTGAAAATGGTAAAATTCAAAATCAACTGAGACCTGCATTTTATCTGACAATCCTACCAGCAAACCACCCTCAAACCTATATCTCCTAGTACAGACATTCTCATCTGGATGAACAGCCAGTGTCCCTCTAACTTAGAAGCTCTAAAACCAGCCCTTTTTCTTAATGTATCTCTCCCAATCTCCCTCCCATCAGCAGCTGCCAAATCAGTTGTTAAGCAGACTGGATTCTGGCCCCCAAAAGGCCTCTGCTCCTCCTCTAGAGTTCATTCTAACTCTTACTGTTCAGTTCTAACTAAACCTGACCCAGAGAACCTGTACCTAAGGAGGAGCTTGCCCAGCGCATCTCTCTCTCAGGGCCCAGTGTGCATGGTAGACCAACCCAGCAGTTGCTCTGAATCCATCCTTACTCTCCAAATCATCTCCCAACAGTCCAAACTCCTTCTCCATTCTGGCCCTAATCCACATCTTCTATCTGTTTGCTTACAGATTTCGAAGCTTCTGCCTGTTTCAGTGGTCTATACCTGCACCTCCCTCCTTCCCTGCCTGTGAAATCCAGTACCCTCCAGCTGATCGTGATAATTCTCTAAGACTGGTTCTCTTCCTGATAGCCTGGCTACAAGACAATACCTTAAAAATGTCCCTCCTGGTGGGGTGTTAGTGGCTCATGACTATAAACCTAGCTACTTAGGAGGCAGAGATCTGAGGATCACAGTTTGAAGCCAGCCAAGGCAGGCCAATCAGTGAGACTCTTATCTCTAATGAACCACCCAAAAACCAGAAGCCGATCTGTGGCTCAAAATGGTAGAACACTATATTAGAGGGGAGGTGGGGGGTGGGGGGAAGAGCTCAGGGACAGCACCCAAGTCCTGAGTTCAAGTCCCAGGACCAACCAAAAGAAAAAAAAGTCCCTCCTAGGACAATTGTTCTTCCTATATTCCTAACCACTCAGGAGGCTTAAGAGCAGAGGATTGCAGTTCAAAACCAGCTTAGACAGAAAAGTATATGAGACTCTTATCTCCCATTAATTACCAAAAAAGCCAGAAATGGAGCTTTGGTTCAAGTGATAGAGCACTAGCATTGAGTAAAAAACTCAGGAACAGCTCCAATCTCTAAATTCAAGCATGCGCACGTACACACACACACACACACACACACACACACACACACACACACACACACACATGTACACACACACACACACAAGGGTCATTCTATAAAAACATTTTCTAGGCTGGGCTTATGGAAACTTACACACAAGCAAAAATACTTCAGCGTATCAAAATTATCAGGGGAAAATGGCATCTTATTAAATGCATTGATACAAGATGATGTTAAACATTGTAGTTTAAGGACAGGGGACATAGCTCAGATGCCTAGTAAGCACAAGTCCTGAGTTCAAATCTCATACCACATCCAACTCTCAATTGACAAGATAACTCAAAAACTTTTCTTCCAGCCAGGTGCCCATAGCTCATGCCTGTAATCCTACTTACTCAGGAGGCTGAAGTCTGAGGACTGTGGTTTACAACCAGCCCAGGCAGGAAAATCTGTGAGACTCTTTTTTTTTTTTTTTTTTTTTTTTTGTCGGTCATAGGGCTTGAACTCTGGGCTTGGGCGCTGTCCCTCAGCTCTTCAGCTCAAAGTGAGTGCTCTACCACTTGCACTACAGCACCACTTCCGGTTTTCTAGTGGTTTATTGGAGATAGGAATCTCACAGTCTTTCCTGCCTGGGCTGGCTTTTGAACTGTGATCCTCAGATCTCAGCCTCCTGAGTAGCTAGGATTACAGGCGTGAGCCACCGGTGCTCAGCTTCTGTGAGACTCTTATCTCCAATTAACCCCCAGAAAATCAGATGTGGCAATGTGGCTCAAAGTGGTAGAGATCTAGACTTGAGCAATAAAAACTTTTATTCCCTATGATAGGTGCTGGTGGCTAAACGCCTGTAATCCTAGCTACTCAGGAGGCTGAGCTCTGAGGATCAAGAGTCAAAGCTTGCTGAGGCAGAAAAGTCCTTGAGACACATCTCCAATTAACCACGAGAAAACCATAAGTAGGGCTGTGATAAAGTTCTAGCCTTGGGCAAAGGAGCTCAGGAACAGTGTCTAGGCCCTGAGTTCAAGGACCACAACTGACAAAAAAAAAAATATTATTCCCTAGGCTGAACTATGATCTACTCAACCTCAGCCTTCCATGCAGCTGGGATGAGCCATCAGTGTTCACCCAATATTTGATATTTCTATCCTACAATATGACTTGGTTCTATTTGTGCACATATGTTGTTTTTTCCTCTCTCAAATATTAATAATTTTAGCATATTTCATATTTCCAGATTTTATAAATGAATTTGTTTGTATGTTTGTTTGTTCATTTGGTTGGTTGGTTGGTTGGTTGATTTGCTTGTACCACTGAGCCACATCTTCCACCTAGTATTTTGCTGGTTGATTGAAGATGGAGTCTCTCAGACTTTTCTACCAAGGCTGACTTCAAACTTTGATCCTCCATGTCTCAGTCTCTTGTGTAGCATGGATTACAGGTGTAAGCCACAAGCACCCATGAAACCTAACTTTTAATATGCTCTAAATGGTTGTTGCTTTTAACTTTCTACATTGTATCTAACCTCATGAATGACAGCAATAATTCTAAAATACAGATTCCTAGAACCATTTTGCATTTTTCCCTGTTCCATGTTTTTTGCTCCATTTTTTGTTTTGTTTGAGCTACTAAAACACAAGACAAATGAAGAAGGAATCCTTGTTTTTTTTAAAAGCAATGCCTCTAGCACGTCACTGTAGATCTAAATTTGATTTTATGCACATAAGCTAAGATAAATTCCAGATGGCTGAAACCCTTAATATAACCATAGAAAACTATAGAAAGGACATAAAATAGAATATTTATCAAAAGATCTGACATAAATAAATCCAAAGCTTCCAGAACTGAGGAAAAGAAGGAGATGATCTGGAGAAAATGTTTGTAGCAATTATGGCAAAGGCTGAGAAATGTAAGAGAAGAAAAAATCAAAGGAATATTAAGACAAAAGCAGATCTACATTTGGGAGGCTGGGGCTGAAGGACCTTAAATTCAAGGTTAGCCTGGCCTACACAGAGAAACGGGAAGGAAAGTAGGAAGGAAAGAAGTAAGGAAGGCGGGGAGA
The DNA here is from genome assembly GCF_024711535.1 of Dipodomys merriami. Classification (NCBI taxonomy): domain Eukaryota; kingdom Metazoa; phylum Chordata; class Mammalia; order Rodentia; family Heteromyidae; genus Dipodomys; species Dipodomys merriami. The sequence goes on from NW_027203270.1 coordinate 2,965,674, forward strand.
GAAAGAAGAGAAACAATAGATAAATAATAGAATGGACACACAAACATGGACAGTTCTAAGAGCAAACTAGACAAAAAGGCAAAAAGAAATCTTTCTCCTTGCTCCTAATCAAAGAAATCAAAAGAAAAAAAAGGTGAGATTTCTTTTTGTTCAATAAGTCACAGAAATCTATTACACAGCATGGTGACTATAATGAATAATGTATTATATATTTGGAAAATGAAAGGAAAATAGGCCTTAAGTGTTCTCATTACATACACAAAAAATGTTAAGTATGAAAGTTTGGTGGATGTTAACTAGCTTGAATTAATCATTTCATCATGGATACATATATCAAAACTCATGCTGTTCAGTGTAAATATACACTTTGGGGTGGGGCCTGGGGTTTGAATTCAGTGTCTCACACTTGCTAGTCTGCTAGGCAGGCCCTCTACTGCTGAGCCACATCTGCTAACCCTGGTTTGTTGGGTTTTTTAAAGTGTACATGAGCTATACAAGAAGGAAATTCATTGTGACATTTCCACACATGTATACAATGTATTTTAATCAACCTCTCTCCAGCCCCAAGCCCTGTTGCTGCTTACTATTAAAAAAATAATAAAATAGGATGTGGCTTCCTGGCCTAGACCACAATCCAATTATTGTGAGTTTTCTGTTGTAGTTGAGACAACAGGCTCCAGGCACCATATCCAGCTTTCCTCCCCTAGAATGGTGTCTCATGAATTTTTCTGCCAAGGCTCACCTGAACCTCGGACCAAACCTCCCATATAGTTTAAGATTACAGATGCATGCCACCGGACGCAGCCATGGATTGGGAAGGGAGTTTCATGAATTTATCTGCCTAAACTGGCCTAGTACCACAATCCTCAGATCTCAACCTCCCAAGTATCTAGGATTACAGACCTGAGCCACTAGTGTCCAGCTAATTCAACTTTTCCTTATCAAGAATAAGTACTTCCATTAAAGTACTTGGTAGGCCTCTCAGCCCCACCCAACCTCTGTGATTGGCACTTTCCATTCCCAGGACCTGGAGAGCACTTTCCCATCTCCCATGTCCTGAGTTGACACATTTTTCTTCAAAACTCAATTGTTGGATGCCTCCCAGGAAAGCCAGCTTCGGCTCAATCATCAACTGTCAAAACACCTTGTATTTTTTTGTTTCTCTAGCATGTCACAAGTTCTAGTCCTGTGTCTGTAAGAATCCTTTTCATGAGCATACTCCCTTCTCCCTGGACATAGGAAGTTCTGAGATAGCCTCAGGATCTGGATTTGTAGTTGTCTTACACCCCACATTCCCAACAGTAGTCTCCAAGGTCTATAAGAATGTGTGGTATGGATGAATGTTTAAACACAGGTAAAATAGGATGATCTCAATCAGATCTCAATCCCTAACGCTTAAAGACCCAGAGTGAGGACTCTTCCTCCTAACCATTCAATCTGGTCAAAATCCCAGGAAACCCCAGATGCTATCTACTTCATTAACATATTAAAAACAACTCAATTACCCATCAATTCCCTAGGGCTAACCAAGGAGCTCCCAAACTCTAGGGATTTGACAGCTGGTTAGGAAATCCTGGTGAGTCACTCAATGACTGATTACTAATTTGAGGGTTTTTTTTTTCTTTTCTTTTCTCTCAACTACTCAGCTCTCTCCAGGCTATAGTAACTGGGTGGGAGTGCATTTGGCAAGAAAAAACTCAGGAATTACCTTCCTCCCTCCTCTATGTCCCCGCAGGTGAGGAGGTCTAACCTAAAACAGGGACCAGGCACTGTCCTCCAGACTGCACATCCAACTTATAGGCAACAACCCAATAATAAAAGACTGTCCAGTAAGTTCCCATTCTCCAGATGAACACAGTTGAGGCACAGCAAAATTTAGTAACTGGCTCAAAAATCACAAAGCCCTCAGAGACCTTGCTCTTAACCACTACACTACACTGCCTCCCCTGCTTAAAAAGAGAACAGTGGCCAAGAGAGACCTTCATGACACCCACTGAATCTCTGCTAGTCAGTGCTACCTCCCTGAGGAAGGGGGTGGGGGGTGGAGAGGGTGGTTTGGCATCCTTGCAGGTCACGTGACAAAGACTGCTTTCTCGGGCTGAAATTCAAGAGCAGTGATGCTTGTGGAATGAGCACTGACAGGTTCCCTTCCCCCACACACACCCCCACCCTCAACCCAGAACAATTCCACATAGATGGGGGAGCCTCAACTCCAGGTCCAAAGCTGCGGTTTTTCAGCACGCCCTATATGCATCAAGAACCAGGAACACTTTCATCCACCTAGGCCTCTGAAAGAACAAACACGAACACACACACACACAACCACTTTCACACATTATTTTAACCTGAGATAAAATGATAATACCCAATTTTACCAAGTCTGGAGACTCTGTAGGGACCTCAGCACGGAGAAAGTGACCCAACCCATAACAAACGCAGTCCCTCGTTCCTACACTGTAGATTTAATGTGCATTCAACTAAATAAAGAACGTACCTCTAAAATAGCACACCCACTGCCCCTCCCACCCCCCTCACCCCCCCCCCACACACACTCCACACAGTGCCTGGCCCACGAGTTCTCACGCGGATTTAGAATCCAACCCAAGGCCGTCCGATCTGACGACCCTCGCCAAGACTCCCAAGACCCAGCGACACCAGTGTTGTGTTTGGTGTTTTTTTTTTCTTTTTCCTTTCCACGCCTCCCGCACGCAGCTCCTCGGGGCCCTCTGTGGCCTTTGTCTGGATCGTTTTCTAGAACTAAGCCGGCCGCGTCCGAGTTCTCGGTCAGTTCTCCTCGCCAGCATCACTTCCTCCACGGGAGGCCTCGGCCTTCCAAGCCCCTAAGTGGAAAAGCTTGAACCCTGGAGTTCGAACCCAGCCTGCCTACAATACTTCCACGAATGTGGGTTGAACGCACGCGCGCGCGCGCGCACACACACACACACACACACAGCCGAATACACTGAAGCCTGCCAGCTTTCTCCACCCCCGCTCCACATACCTGGGCGAAATTAATTCGTGGGGAAAACATGCGTACCGCGTCACCCCCAAAAGACAAAGGCGGCAACCCCAAGCAGAGCTGGGTTACATGGCACCTAACGCAACAAGGTCCCAAGGAAACCCTTTCCCAACACTTCTTCTTAGGGCGATGTCTGCGGCGCGCTTCCTACCTTGAACTCGGCGGAAAGTTGGGGCGTGTACTCGCGGGTCCAGAGCGCGCGCACCAGCGCCGCCAGCTGCTCGGTGACCTCGGCGCGGCCCGGCGCCGCCCGGTAGCGTCCCAGCGCCAGGAACTCGGCCAGCAGGTCGGTGTTGCTGAGACACTGCACCACGGCGTTCATAAAACAGGTGTTGCCGTGGTTCTTCAAGCCCTGCGCGCCGGGCGGCCGCACCCCATTGCCCGCGGGGAGCTGGGATGGGGGTCCGAGCAGGCGCTCCGCTACGGGGCTCCCGGGGGCTGCTACAGCCGGACTTGGGGCGCAGGCAAAGCCCCCCTCGCCGTCGCCATCGCAGTGTCCGGGTTGGGGTTGGGGTTGGGAACGGGGTGGCGAGTCCCGGGGCCGGGAGCGGCTGCCCAGCGCCAGCAGGAAGCGGCTGAACAGGCGGCGCAGGGAGCGGCGGCGGCGGGGCCGGGGCGCGGCTGGCCGCTCTCCTGCCGGGTCCCCAGGGCCCGGGTCCATGACTCCCCGCCCGATCGATTCCCGGAGCCTACCGGCCCAAGGCGCACTGGCAACCCCCAGGCCCTGATAGCTTCGGAAAGGCGCCCGGCGCCGGCTACCTGCGGACCAGGTGTGCGGGGCCAGGGCGGAGGTGGAGCCGAGGGCGGAGCCTCTCGTTCCGCCCCGCCCCGCGCGGGAATCCAGCCGCTGGGCCGGCCCTCCCGGGGCAGTGCGGGCCACCCCAGGGCCCTCCGGATCCCTGCCCTGCCGCTCTGCGGGGAGGCGGGGGGGACGAGGAGCTCCCGGAGTCAACGTGGTCCAATTCCCCCACCCTTCCTTCCCTTTTCTAAACCCGCAGACCTGCAGTTCACCTCTGCTCCCGTTCCCCGCCCATCTTTCCAATCCGGTAGGTAGACGACCAATGGAAAATTCGGAAGCGCCCAGGAAATTGTAAAGCCTTTGGCTATCGCAAAATGTCTTGCAATTCGCAGCCAGGTGAAGACGGGGGTGGGGCGGGGGGGGGGGACAGAGAAGGAAGAGTCTCCCCAGGGTGTGGCGAAGGGATGGGGGGTGGGAGGGGTGCTTTTGTGCAAGGCTGAGCCCTCTGCAGGCTAGGTGTACGCGGTCGGGTGGCGCCACCTCTCTGCAGCCCGCTGCTCCTTGGGGGCCCAGGGCGAGCACTCGCCACCCCGGGGCCTGAACCCGGAGCCGCCCGCCTGTCACCCTTAGAGGAAACACCCAGAGTGGTTGAGGATTTTGTTGGGTTTTTGTTGTTTTTGTTTTTGTTTTTTAAACTAAGTAGTAGATTAGAGTCATGTTCCAAAACTTGTGAGACTGGATCATCATCGTTGTCTCGGAGAAATGGGCTCAGATTGATCAATGCCAGGTAAGGAGAGAAACCGGAACTGGACCCGGCTGGGGAGTCCCAGCATTGTGTTCCTGCCCTTTCCAGGCTCCGGGTTTGCTCAGCAGGAAGTTTTCAGCCTCTCTGGCGCGCCCCCTATGTGGTGGCCTGTTCCCTAGTTAGCGCAAAATCCTCGACGAGTTGTTGCCCAATGAGAATTGGTCTGGCCTTGCCCCGCCCTAGATTCCCTAGGTAACCCTGCTTGCTTTTATCCTGTAACTGTAAGGTTTATAATTAATCAGGGAAAGTCTTGTAAAATGAATTTCTCATCAGTTGCTAGCTCGAAGAAGGATGGGTGAGCAGCATGCAGAAGTCAGTATTATACCAAGACACTGAAATAAATGTCTGTTATTGAGTAGATGGCCATCATTTATTTAAATATCCTCCTTGAGATTTCAAATCAGATTGCAGAAGTTATTTGATGCAAAAAGAAAAAAAATTCATTCTACGTGCTGGTGGCTCATGCCTGTAAGCCTAACTACCCACTGAGATCTGAGGATTTCAGTTCAAAGCCAGCCTGGGCAGGAAAGGCCCTGAGACTCCAAATAATCACCAAAAGGCTAGATGGGAAGCTGTGGCTCAAGTGGTAGACTTCCAGCCCTGAGCAACACACACCACACCACACACACACACACACACACACACTAGTATTAAAGGATATGGATATGCTTCAAAGCTAGGCACTGGTGGCTCACACGTAAACTTAACTACTCAAGAGGTTGGGATCTGAGGACAATGGTTCAAAACCAGACTGGCAGGAAAATTATGAGACTCTTATCTCCAATTAACAACCAAAAAGCCAAAAGTAGAGCTGTGATTCAAGTGGTAGGGTGCCAGCCTTGAACAAAAAAGCTAGAGGACAAAGCCTAGACCCTGAGTTCAAGTCCCAGTACTATACACATGCACACACAAAAAAAAAAACAAGATACATACATACATACATACATACATACATACATACATCGGAAAACTGTACTATGACCTAAAGTCTTAAGGTGTATCTGGAAAATGCCACCATTCATCCTAGTTGGATGATCCATTTCCTCACTTTTCTGGTAGTAAGCACTGAAGAAACAGTTCAGGAACAGGTCTGATACAATATCTCTGAAATTTTATCTTTAGGATGAAATTTCAAGCCCCCAACAACATAGTGTCTTTAAGAAAACATTCAAATTTACTTCTGCATTGGGAATTCTGCTCATGTGTTATCACATTGTTTTACTCAATTCTCACAACAACAATTTTAAGCATGATATGTGCAGTCACTTGACAAAAGTAAAAAACTAAACCTGAGAGTTTTTTAAAAGACTACCCTAGATGATCTTGGTTCAAACTTGTCTTGCAGCTTGTTCAATGAAGATAATTTCAGCCAGGCACTCATGGCTCATATCTACCATCCTAGCCACTCAGGAAGATCTGGAGGATCATAGTTCAAAGTCAATCCAGACAGAAAAGTCCTCCAGTCTTCCTTTCCAATTAACTAGCAAAAGGCCACTTCTATCTGGGAACAGAACATGAGGGATATGTGTGGGGTCTGCAGTGTCATTGAAGAGATTGTACAGGAAGTGATAACTTGGAACTTACTTGTGTGTCTTTTTTTAAAAAAAATTATAGTCTGGCTGAAGTATTCCTGAACAAACTTCAACTTTTTAATATATAATTTAAGAATGAAATGTATTCTACAAAAGAAAGACATTTTTAGGGATCAAGTATTTTGACTGGGGAATAAAACCTGAGATGTGAGAAAGTCAAGACTTGGGCTGGAGTTATCCAAACTTGGTGGTGGATGAGAGCATGTGCACCAGGGTGCAAGGCAGGGAGGTGGTTCCAGGCTTCAAGAAGCAAAAGGGAACTTCCACCGCAGAATGGCTCCGTCTGCGCTCACGCTGATGATGTACTTATTCCCTGGGCTTATCCGTATGCGAGTGATGTTGCCACTGTGTCCTACTCCAACATGCGTCACTTCACCCTCATTATAATCCCACACTTTGATCAGATGGTCATTTCCACCTAAAGAAAAACAAAAAAGGCAAACAACATTGCTTCAATAGAAGAGAAATAGCTCTGATTTCCAAGAACTCATTTTCAATACATTCTCCATGTGCCAAATTTTTGTGGGGTCTGCGGACTTAAACTCAGGGCCTGGGCACTGTCCCTGAATTTTTGTGCTCACAGCTGGTGTTTCTAACACTTTGAGCCACAGCTCCGCTTCCAGTTTTCTGGTGGATTAATTGGAGATAAGAGTCTGCTGGACTTTCCTGCCTAGGCTGGCTGGCTTTAAACCTTGATCCTCAGATCTCAGCCTCCAGAGATTTATAATCTGTATAATCTGAGAGCTGTAATCCTAGTGAGGATTAGGATTACAATGAGTCATCAGTTCCCAGCTGTAGGCTTTTTTTTTTTTAAACCATGCTGACTGTTATATTCAAGGTGAATTAAATCAACTTGTCCTTCCTTGAGATACTTCTACCATTTCTTCAATTGCCTCCTGTCTGGAATTCCTCATTCTCTAAATAATCTAAGTTTGGGTGTTTTTTCTTATCCCAGGACTAACCTGTGACAAAATGCAGTCCTTCCTGTGAGATGTCCATACCATTAATGGCCCCAGACAAGGAACCTTCCAACTCTCTGATTACTGACCCATCAAATATTTCCCAGTAAGCAATCTGGAATTCAAGAAAAAGAGGCATTAGGTGGGGCTCAGCTCAGTGGTATTGTCCACACACATGCTAACACAGATGATTTCACTTTATATAAAAGATAGCAGAAACTACTATACTCTGGGATGGTTTGGGCTGAAATTAGAAATAGGCTACAGCAGGGGTGGAGAAACCATTTTTAATATTTTTAGTATTGGCTTTTTTAATTTGCAGGCTATTTAAAGAGATGTTGATATGCTGATAAACCTGGATTTCCACAGAAAGCTTTTGATGAGACTAAGCAGATTGAGCCTGTAACAAAATATAAAATAAAGAAGTGTAAAATAAGCACTTTCTGTGCTTGAGGAGAGCAAAGCTGCAAGCCTGGTGGGAGGGAAAGCTCCTTGCTTCCAGATGGGGTTCTGGAAAGAGGAACGAGCATTCTGGAGAGTTCTGAAAACTTGATCCTACACAGCCACCTGCCTACTGTGACTGGACCTTCTTTTGTCCTTACTTCTCTCCTTTCCCAAAGCAACAAAATACAGGATAAGACTTGAAGACAAATTTATACCCTGGTCCCCTCCTAGAAGGGAAACTTTTATGTATTTATTTTTGTGCCAGTAATGGGGCTTGAATTCAGGGCCTTGTACTCTGGCTTGGCTTTTCTGTTCAAGGCTAGTACTCTACCACTTGAGCCAAACCTGGCCTTCTGGATTTTTGCTGATTAATTGGAGATGAGAGTCCCACAGTCTTTCCTGCCTAGGTTAGCTTTGAACCATGATCTTCTCATATCTCAACCCCCTGAGTAGCTAGGGCTACAGACCTGAGCCATCCATGCCTCATTAGAAGGGAGACTTTTAAGTAAAATTATTTTAGTGAATTAGGAACACACACACAAAGGGAGATTTTTTTTTTTTGGGGGGTCCGGTTGTGGGGCCTGAACTCTGGGCCTGGGCACTGTCCCTCAGCTCTTCAGCTCAAGGCTAGTGCTCTACCACTTGAGCCACAGTGCCACTTCCGGCTTTTTGCTTATGTGGTGCTGAGGAATCGAACCCAGGGTCTCATGCATGCAAGGCAAGCACTCTACCACTGGGCCACCTTCCCAGCCCCACAAAGGGAGATTTTAGTGATTATAGTTTATAATAATCTTTGAGCATCTGCCAGGGGGATTGGTTCCAGAACCTACTCCCAGGAAGACCAAAACCTACACGTTCAAGGCTGTTATATAACTTTTGCCTACCCTCCTATACATTTTAACCACACTTAATGCAACCAATAGAAATGTGATAGTGATTGTTGTGATGCTGTTTTATTTAGGGAATAGTAATAAAGGAAGGAGCTGGGAAGGTGGCTCAGTGGTAGAGCGCTTGCCTTGCATGCATGAGGCCCTGGGTTCAATTCCTCAGCACCACATAAGAAAAAAGAAAAAAGCCGGAAGTGGCACTGTGGCTCAAGTGGTAGAGGGCTAGCCTTGAGCTGAGGGACAGCGCCCAGGCCCAGAGTTCAGGCCCCACGACTGGACCCAAATAATAATAATAATAATAAGGAAAAGTCTACATGTTCAGTCTAGATCCAATTTCCCCCCAATCATTTTCAATCCTCCATAGTTGGTTGAATTCATAGACTTGGATAAGGAAGACCAACTACTCACCTTTCTGTCTGTCCCACTGGTGATAATCTGGAACTCCTCAGGGTGATAACACACACACTGGAATAGAGTATTGGCCAGAATCATCTGATTCCTCCTAAGACGCCTGAAATGTAGATTCAATAACTGCAAAACTATACTTGTTCTTCCCAAGAAAAATGTGTGTTCTATTCCAATTATACATGGTACTAGCTTGGATTTGGGTTGGCCTGTGTATCTTCAAGTTTTCACAGCACCCAGCACATTAGCATATGGATATCTTTTTTTTAAAAAATCAGACTTCTGGCACAGTGGGCACTGATGGCCCATGCCTGTAATCCTAGCTATACTTAGGGAGCTGAGATCTGAGAACATGGTTCTAAGCCAGCCCAGGCAGGAAAGTCCATCCAAAAAATCAGAAGTAGAATTATGGCTCAAGTGTAGATCACTGTCCTTGAGTCAAATAGCTCAGGGACAACACTCAGGCCCTGATTTCAAGACCCTAGACCAGCAGACAAAGGAAGGAAGGAAGGAAGGAAGGAAGGAAGGAAGGAAGGAAGGAAGGAAGGAAGGAAGGAAGAAAAGAAGGAAGGAAGGAAGGAAAGAAGGAAGGAAGGAAAAACAGACCTCTCAGTGCTCTGCCCTGTCTACCTATATATCCTCACACCTTATCTGTCAGAGGCAGTCAGAAAACAAGAGGGGTTGGGGGACCCTTTCTAAACATAAGAGTGCAAACTCAATGTGAAACCTGGAGTTTGAAGAGACTGAACTCAGAGCCCACCTGCTACCTCCCATATAAGGTGTTTTATTCTGGAGGCCACCATTTGTCCAAATGGAGCTGAGTGAATTTCACTTTTTTTTTTAAATGGATGCTTTTGGAACCCACCTGTAGGGATTTGGATTCCATGGGTTTAAATGAGGCCCAAAGATTTGCATTTGAAACCAACTGTGCTGTGCTCAGGAGTTTTGAGAACCCCTGACTTAGATGCTGTATAAGTTGAATATCCCATATCCAAAATGCTTTGGACCAGAAATGTCTTGAGTTTTTGAGTTTAGGCAATGTAGTGATCTTGCTTAGACTTTATAGGTAGAACATTTCTAATCTGAACTCTAAAATACTTCCAATCAGCCAGCTATAGTCCTAGCTATTCACAAGGCTAAGATCTGAGGATCCTGTTTCAAAATCAGCTTGAGCACAGAAATCTATAGACCCTTATTTCCAATTTACTAGCAAAAAGCTGGAATTGGAGGTATGGCTCAGTAGTAGAGCACCAGCCTTGGGGAAAAAAGCCAAGCAATAGCATGAAACACTGGGGTAAGCCCCAGTATCAGCGCAATAAATACACACACACACATACTCCAGAATCTGAAATGGTTGAGTGCTGATACGATGCTAAAAATGTTTACATTTTCAGAGCATTCAGATGTTGGATTTTTAGATTAAGAATGTTTATCCCATACCAAGAAAAATGTAAGTATCACTTTCTTCCATAGATTATGTATAGTGTTTAATGGATGGGTGGGAGGAGGAGTTGGGAACATAGGGATCTGATTCCAAAATAAAAACATACAGCAAAGGGGCTGGGAAGGTGGCTTAGTGGTAGAACGCTTGCCTTTCTTGCCTGAGACCCTGGGTTCGATTCCTCAGCACCACATAAGCAAAAAGAAAAAAAAAAAGCCAGAAGTGGCACAGTGGCTCAAGTGCTAGCCTTGAGCTGAAGAGCTGAGGGACAGTGCTCAGACCCACAGTTCAGGCCCCACGACTGGACCCCCCCGCCCAAAAAAAAAAAAAAACATACAGCAAAAAAATGCTTCTAGCCAGGTGCTGGTGGCTTACGCCTGTAATCCTAGCTACTGGGGAGGCTGAGATCTGAGGAGCTCCAAAGCCAGCCTGGCAGGAAAGTCTGTGAGATTCTTATCTCCAATAGACTACTCAGAAAACCAGAAGTGGTGCTGTGGCTCCAGTGGTAGAGCGCTAGCCTTGGGCACCAAGTGGCTCAGGAACAGAGTCTAAGCCCTGAGTTCAAGCCCTGAGCACAGAGAGGCTCAGGAACAGAGTCCTAGCCCTGAGTTCAAGCCCCAGGACTGGCAAAAAGAAAAAAAAAAGAAAAAAAAGCTTCTAACCAAAAATCAGAAATCACCTTTGCAAATTTTCTGAATTATTCCTCCAGTGAAGTTGCCATGCTCTGGTCTACTTAGTTTGGAGTCAACTCACTCGGAGTGGTGTAAGAGGTCTCTGGACACATGGCCAATTGAGGGGAAGGGAAATCTATACCCCCAGAATTCCCCTGTCCCAAGCCTTCCAGGATTCTTGTGACTGAGGGGCAAGAAGGAACTGTCCACACTAACTTCCCCAGCTTCCTTTTCTTTACAACAGTTCCAGTTAAATTAATGCAAATCAAATAATGCAAGCTTTCCCCAGAAACTTCCCACTTCTCCCAGAGGCTCCACCCTTCCCATCTGTGTCAGTAAACCCCAGCTGCCAAGCAGACCCAGGACTTTATCACTGTTGCCTTACATAAGATGGAAGTCCACCCTCCTTGGGAGTTCAACCAGGTATCCTGTCCTCCTACTTTGTCATCCCAGGTACCTACACAAGGTCCCAAATGATGCAAGTGCCATCAGTGCTGGCAGTGACACATTCCTCGTTGTTTTTCTTCACCCGGATGCAGGACACAGAGGACTTGTGCTCCTTCAAGGCCTCCTCTAGCTTCTGGGTGTGGCCACAAATCTGCCACACCCTCACCTGAAAGTCCCAAACCACAAGCTTTAACACAAACTGGAGACTTCTGAAGGGACCAGAAAAGATCCAAGAGCAGATTCACACTTGCTGAGCATGGCTTGGTTTTCTTTTTTTTTTTTTTTTTTAACGTTTCCATGCTTATCATAAGTGGGAATGGTACCCTGAAGGGCAGGGATATTCGTGGACAAGATGCTGTCATCTATGGAGCTTGGGAAATGCCACGGATGATCTGGTACCTGCATCTGCTTTCAGCAGACACACACTATGAAAATCGATCATGCCAAGGCCTCTGCTAAATTAAGTGAAATAATCTGCCTTCTCATGTCTGCTGAGCACTGTTCTCAAATTTCTGGTGCCATCAGGAAACTTCTTGGGTACCCAGAGCCATATTTAAACTTTCACATCAGCTGTTCAGTTTTAAAAGCAATGGCTGTCAAGCCCAGGAAACCCAGTACCCATTCTCCATTGCAAATATTTTCTAATACCTGCTTATTCTCCTGACATGAAATTCATAGATGATACAACCACACACCAAATTCTAAAACAATCAATATGATGCTCTCATTATAAGTAAAAAGGAATGGATAAAGGGAAAGCTGGTTATTGTAAGATGTTATTTAATGGATAAAGGCCGTGTTACAACCATGCCAGGAAACCTAGTAATGTGATCTGATGCATATACCATTTTTAAATGAATATGTTAGACTTAAAAAATAAAAATAAGAGCAGAAACTGTTCTGTGTGAGGCCTCCAGCCAGTGAGAAAATAGAGGTCTAGGGGATTAAAAACTAGAATTAAGATAAATCAGAAGAGGTTGGACATCTCTATACCTGGTAGGAGGGAAATAAGGTTACATGAAGTCAGAAAAGCATTTGAATGGTCTACATTGTCAGAGTAAAGACAATGGCAGTTTAAGATTATCCCCCAAGAGGTAGGCCAGATTCATTTTTATGCTGTTTAAGTAATTATCTTATGACATGGGTAGAGTAATGACTAGTATTAAAGAGAACAAATTTCCTTTTTTTTGTCAGTCCTGGGGTTTGGACTCAGGGCCTAGGTACTGTCCCTGAGTTTTTTTGTTCAAGACTAGTACTCTACCACTTGAGTCACAGCTCCACTTCTAGGTTTTTTGTGATTAATTTGAGATAAGAATCTCACAGAGACTTTCCTACCCAGGCTGACTTCAAATCCTGATCCTCAGATTTCAGCCTCCTTAGTAGTTAGGATTATAGGCATAAGCCACCAGTACCCAGCCTCATTCTGGTCCTCTGATCCTCATGCCAGTAATTCCTGAGTAGCTGGTATTATAAGCATGCACCACCACACCTTTTTAGGTTAGGGTGTTTTAAAGAGGGGCACTTGAATGTGGAAGTACCTGAGCGCTTTAGCCATTACTACATTTCCTCAGTGCATTCCCCCAAGCAGCTAGGTCTCTAGTACTTACAAAGCCCTGGAAGATTGTCTTTAGGAAGAGACCTACAATCGCCCAGAAGGGAAGAAAGGAGTAGATGACACGGAACTGTGACTATCACCGAGCAAGCCAAGAGCACAACTTCTGTAAACGTGATTTTCTGATCAGGCCCAGTGGCTCACACCTGAAATCCCAGCAACGTGAGAACTGGAGATCAGAAGCATTATAGTTCCAGGCCAGCCAGGGCAGAAAAGTACATGACACTCCATCTCAACAGAAAAAGCTGGGTGTTAGGTATAGTGAAGCGTGTCTGCCATCTCAATCATGGCAAGAAGTGTAAATAAGAAGATCATGGTCTAGGCTGGCCCGGGCAAAAAAAGCAAGACCTTATCTCCAAAACAGCCAGAGCAAAAAGAACTGGAGGTATGGCTTAATGGTAGAGAGCCAGTCTAGCAAGTGCAATGTTCTGAGTTCAAACTCCAGTACTGTCATAAATAAATAAATAAATAAATAAAATATAAATAAGCAAACAAACAATAGGTTGGACACTGGTGACTCACACCTATAATCCTAGCCATCAGGAGACTGAGATCTGAGGACTGAGGTTTGAAGCTAGCCTTGGCAAGAAAGACTATGAACTCATATATCCAATTAACTACTCAAAAAAAGCCAGAAATGGAGCTGTAGCCCAAGTGGCAGAGCACTAACCTTGAGCAAAAAAGCTCAGGGACAGTGCCCAGGCCTGAGTTCAAGCTCCAAGACATGCCTCCCCTCCCCCAATAAAATAAATAAGCAAATAATGAATGTATTAAGATAAATAAGTATTGATGTTTTTTTTTTTTTTTTTTTGTCGGTCGTGGGGCTTGAACTCTGGGCCTGGGCGCTGTCCCTCAGCTCTTCAGCTCAAGGCGAGCGCTCTACCGCTTGAGCTACAGCACCACTTCCGGTTTTCTGGTGTTTTATTTGAGATAGGAGTCTCACGGTCTCTCCTGCCCGGGCTGGCTTTGAACCGCGATCCTCACATCTCAGCCTCCTGAGTAGCTAGGATTACAGGTGTGAGCCACCAGCGCCCGGCTTGATGTATTTTTAAATGTGCACATATCTGCACATATACAACAATGGAGAAAAAAAACAAACATGTCACAACTCTGGCAAAACACCAACTTGGATTCACAGGTTGTTTCCATACCTGGTGTTTTCAAGTCTGTATCTCAAGTGTCTTTCTGTGAACAAATGTATTTAGATGTATGTTTTTCAATTTGTAATAAACTTTAGGGTATCATCAAAAATCTTTAACCTGACCCTCCTTGACAGTACTTGAGACTTAGTACATCTTCAAATGGATGGTGTTCTATTCATTGATTGCTCTAAATGGAGCTTTTTTGTTTTGTTTTGTTTTGAAGAAATGCATTTTTAAGAGCAGTACCTCGCCTTCCCCGCCACCACTGATGATTCTTTTACAGTCACTGGTGGTAGCAATGGCGGTCACTCCGATTCTATGAGCATTGCTAATGACATACATCAGTCGTCCGGACTCAGGGGCAAAGGCTCGAATTTTGCCATCGTCCCAAGCTGGCATGAAAGGAAGACAAAAGGCAAGCAAGGTTGGCATACTCACACTCACTCTCTGCAGACTGCCCATCCTCTAAATCATAAATGAGAATCCAGATTTAGAGAAACACCAGTAATGAACCAGGTGACAACACTCTCACCCTCTTTTCCTGCTCCTCCAAACTGCTCCCACCCGGAGCTACTCCCACAAGAAGGAAAGGTGAGCTTTGGTTGACTCTGTCTGCAGGTGTGTCTTATGTCAGGTAAGGGAGGATTCAGGGGGAGGGGGAGGGAAGGAAAGAGGGAGGCCAGTTCCCAGCTTCCCGTGAGCTATAGACCTATACATTCAACTAGTAACTTGATATCATATCTGGAATGTATCATTTAACAATTCCAAGTAATTATTGGCTTTCCTCCTCTGCTACTACAGCTTTACAATGGATGCTCCTTTCCCCATTCTCAGCTTCTTGCCCATCTCAATAAATATTGTTACCATCTATCAATCTATTCTTCTACCTGTCTATCCATCCATTCATCCATCCATCCCATTTATCCATCCATCTATTCATCCATCCATCCATCCAGTTGCTTAAATTCCTCAGAGTATCTCTATTCTACCCATCCAACCCAACTCAGCATCCAATCCATCAGCAAGTCACATCTGCCTTTACTGTAAAAATATCCAGAATCTATACACCTTTCTCCCTTTCCACTGGTACCATCCTATCCAAGCTTTAATAGTTTGATTAGTTATTTCCCACCTCAGGGCCTTAACACTTGCTACTCCTTCTACCTGAAATGCTTCTCCCCCAGGTCTCCACATGACTGGTGCTTTCTCATTAGATTTAGTGTTACCTCTTGGTAATTTTAAGTAGGATGCTCAAGGTAAATCCCATTTTAGCAAAGACTTGAGGTAGTGAGAAGAGATGGGAAGAATCTGTGGGATAATCAGGGGGAGGAGCAGCAGGCAGACAGAACAGCTAGGGCAAAAGCCCCAAGGCCAGTATGTTTGAGGAACTACCAAGAAGCTAGTGTGGTTGGAGAGGGTGAGCAGTAGGGGTAGATGTCCCAGGTGAGTAGGGGAAAGGGAGGGTGGGAGAAGGTCATGCAGGGTCTAGCAGGTTATCACCTGGACTTTATTAACAGGAGATAAAAGACTTTTGAGCCTGGCTGGATTCCACATTTTAAAACAGATTTCTGGTCTCTTGGTTGTAAGTAGATGTGGAGAGAGAGGTGGGAAGGAAGCTACTGTGGTGTCTTAGGAGGAGATGGTGGTGGCTAAGAAAAAAGAGGACAAGGTGACAAATAATGGAACCTTGACTATATCTGGAACTGGGAATCCATCAGGACACATGGACATGAGTTTATGACAAAAGCAAAGGTAAAAATGTTGGCCATTTCTGACCTGAGGATTTTTCAGCCTAAGTGCAATGCAAGCCCTGGTGACCACACTGGGTTGAAGACAGGAGAAAGCAGAGCCAAGGAAAGAAGGAATGAGGCAGGTTCTTAATGGTACCATGTTAATAAGCTGTCCCTAAAGATTTGCTTGACCTTTCATTGATGTCAAAAGTAAACTTACTTTGTGACACCCAGGGAAAATTGATGTAGATCACATATAGATGATATTAAGAAATACTTTTATAAGAAAATGTTTTTAGAAGTGAAATATTTAAAGGTAGACTATCATATCTATAATTTAGGCATAAGCCTAGCATAGGTGGCTCTTGCTCATAATCCTAGCTCTCAGAAGGCTGAGGCTTGGAGGATGAAGGTTCCAAGCCATCCCAGACAGAAAAGTCTGTGAGACTCTATCTCCACTGAACCAGAAAAATGCCAGACTGGAGACATGGCTACAGTGGTAGAGCACCAGCCAAGAGAGCAAGCAAACTGAATCCAAGGCCGAGTTCAAGCCTCAATACTGGTTAATAATAATAATACTTTGGCATAAATTGAGTTTTTAAAATTTTCCCTTTTGGAGAATAACCTAGCTTGAGTAGCATATCTTTCTCCCATACAACAAAAATGGTCTGAATACAAGTATCCTTATGCTATTCATTAAGACCTCAAGTCCTTCTCAAAATTGAATTAGTAAATTTCCCTACTGAGAGAAACAGAAAAGTGACAGGTAGCAATTGGGGAGAAAAGAAACTGCTTACTTGGTCCTTTCTAGATCAGAAAAATCCCCCACCTGGAAGGGAATGATGAGGAGAGGAGAGGCTAGACAAACCCCAAAGCCAGTGGCCCTTAATAGGCTGACTCAGGTTATCCTTCTACAGGTCAAGACTGGTGGAGAGTGAGAAGGACAAAAGGTCAAAGCCACAGTCGGAGCCCAATGCTAAATCCTGACCAGTAGCCCTTACCTGAAATGATGCTCTTGCCGTCTTTCATGAAATCAATGCCGTGGCAGGTCATGTTAGGCACGGTGATCCGAAGCAGCTCCCTGTTGGACATTGTGTGCCACACTCTAATGTCCCTCTTAGCACATGTGGCAAATAGCTCAGCGGTACCACTGCAAAGAAGCCATCCAGGAATAAGAGATGGTGCCACAAATGATATGTGGTGTTAGGCACGCCTTTGGCACCCAAATGTGTCTCACAAGGATCTAGGGCTGGATGCCTTTTCTGTGATGATTCCCCAAATCTCAGAGATTTCTCATGCTAAGTGGCTTCCCATGCCCTCAAATCCCCCATGGGAAATCTTTTCTAGTGTTTTCCCTTTAGGAAAGGTTGGGACAAAGTTGCTTTAAAAAAACAAAAACAAAAACAAAAAAGGCAGGGCACCCATGGCTCATGCCTGTAATCCTAGCCACTCAGGAGGCTAAAATCTGAGGATCTCAGTATCCAGTCAGCCCAGGCAGAAAAATCCATGAGATGCTTTTTTTTCCAGTTAATTACCAAAATGTCAGAAGTGGAGCTGTGGCTCAAGTGGTTGAATGCTATCCTTGAGCAAAAAAAGCAAAGCTCAGGGACAGTGCTCAGGCCCTGAATTCAAGCTCCAGGACCAGCACAACATTTTTTAGAAAGTCAATTTGAAGTCTGTTTCAACTGGTATAATAGTCACATTCCTTTTCAAAAAGCACTTTATTGAGGTATGACTGACACAAAGTTACATAGTTGATATATGTAACTGGATAAATTTGAAAGCAAGTATATGCTTGATAAACAACGTCTCTTGAGATAAATATTTGCATGGAAATTTTACATTAAAGGAAGAAACCCTTTCCTAAAGCATAGAAGATCTTATTAAAATTTCAAAGTGCCAGGCATTGGTACCTCACACCTGAAATCCTGCTACTCAGCAGGTTGAGATCTGAGGATTAAAGTTTGGAGCCATCCCAGGTAGATAAGTCCACAAGACTCTCATCTCCAATTAACCAGTAAAAAGCTGGAAGTGAAGGTGTAGCCAGCTCAAGTGGTAGAGCATTAGCTTTGAGCATAAAAACTAAGCAAGAGTGCAAGGTCCTGAGTTCAAGCCCCACTACTAGTAAAGTTCATGTAACTAATGGTGAATACAATAGAAAGTCTGTTAAAATAATTCACTTCATTAAAAAAATTAAGGAGAAAATTCCCTTGCATGCTGCATCAAATCCATACCATACAATATTCTGTTTCTACTTACAATGGAAAGACAATGTCCTGTACAGCTTCAAAGTGGCAAGTCGCAATGAGAGTCTCTTGGAACTCCGTAAAGCTGATGCGATAAATGTGCGATTCTTCTGTCCCTACGAAAAACTGGTGTCCTTCTCCTCGAAGTGTGATAGAAGTGACACCACCTTGTAACTGAATCTTCCTTTGAAGAGAAGCAAAAAGATAAAGTAAACTCACTCCATCAGCAGATATGTGCTGCCCATACCAAGCATTCAAGAGGGTACCAATCAGCCTTGAGATAAGCGACGAGCCTTCAAGGAAGTGGCATGCTTGGAAAGATGTGGCTTATTCATGATGCTTTCCAGCCATGGTCAGCATATGTTAAAAGGGTCATGAAGGATGTGACCCATCAGTGGGATATGTTCTAAACTGGGCTGGACAAGACAGGCAGGATTTAGTTAGAAGAGAATGGCCATGCAAGCTTATGGGTACAATGGCCTTATGTCAACTAACCCCTTTATTAATTCCATTTCTGAAAAATAACCCTAAAATCAGGCTGGGGGGGGTGGGGAACCTTTCTTTTGAAATTTTTTTTGTCCAAGCCTGGGCACTGTCCCTGAGCTCTTTTGCTCAAGGCTAGAGCTCTACCACTTTGAGCCACAGCACCACTTCTGATTTTTGTGGTGGTTAATTGGAGATAAAAGTCTGACAGACTAAAAAAAAAAAAAAAAAAAAAAAAGTCTGACAGACTTTCCTGCCCAGGCTGGCTTTAAACTACAATTCTCAGATCTCAGCCCTCCTGAGTGGCTAGGATTACAGGCGTGAGCCCCTAGTGCCTGGCTCATGGGGGAAAATCTTTAATATCAAATGATGCTCACCTTATCTAAAAGAGGGAAGAGTTAGAAACAACTTAAATAACCAATGATAATGGAGCAATTAAATGATCTATGGGATGCAACTTCATAGGTATATTTGCCTAGCCACTAAAGTGATAATCATGGAGTATGTAGTTTATGTGTATCTGTAGTATATGCTTCTATGTAGTTTATGTATTGTGTAATATATGTATATATTATCATTACAACATAAATTAGCATGTAGTAATATTATGATGCATATGGTGTTTGAAGAAAGTAAAAAAAATCAGTATGTGGGCTGGGAAGGTGGCTCAGTAGTAGAGCACTTGCCTTGCATGCATGAGGCCCTGGGTTCGATTCCTCAGCACCACATAAGAAAAAAGAAAAAAGCCGGAAGTGGCGCTGTGGCTCAAGTGGTAGAGCACTAGCCTTGAGCTGAAGAGCTGAGGGACCGTGCCCAGGTTGAGTTCAGGCCCCACAACAGGACCCCCCCCAAAAAAATCAGTATGTAAAATTTTGTACATTATTTTAAAAATTGAATAACTGGCAAAAAAAAACAGAGAGAAATAACAAAATGTTGGGATCAACAATAGAATGCTTGCCTAGAATATGTGAAACTCTGGGTTCAGTCTCCAGCATTGGAAAGAAAAACCTTGATAGCAATTGTGTATGTGAGAACCTTTAGTGATTACTTTTTCATCTTGCAATTTCCGATTTCTCCTCCCCCTCCAACACTGTTTAAAAAGTACAAACTTTAATATATATAAACATATATATATATATATGTATGTATATATTCACACACACACACACACACACACACTAACATAGCCCTGGGATCCTTGTTGTCCATATCAGTAATCTTAGCAACTTGGGTGGTGGAGACAGGAGGACTACAAGTTGAAAGCCAGGTTAGTGAGACCCTATCTTTGAACAAAATACAAAAATACAAAAGGGCTGGGCATGGCTCAAGTGGTAGAGTGCTTACCTAGCATACATGAGACTTTGGGTTCAATCCCAGTAACCCACTGTCACAAACAATTCCATGGCTGGGGGCTGTCATGTAAGGAGCCAGTATAGGAAGTGCGGTGTCTTAGAAAGTCCAGTTTATTGGTGGGACTTGGTTGTTAGCTCTTTCACTAACTAGAGGTTAGTGAAACCCCATTTCCTGGGCTTAACCCCACTCTCTCACTTGGCTTATTTATTCACTGCTAGTGCTTTACTACTTGAGCCAGGCCAGATTTTTGCTAGCTGTTCTGCAGATGGAGTCTTGTGGACATTAATGCTTGGGCTGGCTTTGAAGTAGGAGTTTCTGCATTTTAGCCTCCTGGATAGTTAGAATTACAGTCATGAGCCACCAGTGCCTGTCTCCAGGATATATTTTTACTTTACCTGGATGATAAGGTTAGCACTTATAGATTATCTGGTCTTTTTTTTTTGGCCATAAAGTTTTTTTTAATGTTTTTTATTGTAAAAATAGTGTACAGAGGGGTTACAGTTACATGCGTAAGGTAATGAGTACATTTCCTATCGAGCATTGCTACCTCCTCCTTTGTTTTTCCCCTACTATCCCTTTCCTCCCCACCTCTCCAACTCCCCTCTCCGCCCCCAAGTTGTAAAGTTCATTTTCAACATAGTGTCTTGTACATCTCATTGTTACAATGGTCAACCTGTATCCCTATTTAAACATTTTCGTTTTTCCCTTCCCCTCCCCAAATTAGAAAAATGTATATACAAGATGCAGGGCACTGAAATCAAATACACTGAAAACAGGGGTTATACTGTGGGGGAGGAACATACAAAGAAACAAAAAAAATCACATAGTACATTATAAATACATTAAAAACAATAGCAGGAAAGAAAAAAAAACATTTGTGTCCCTATCTTGGGGTTCATTTTGCTTAACATCATCTTATATGGTCATATGTACATAGCTTTTTGGCCTTTTCTGCTTGTCTCAGACAAATACTAGTTGTTGCAAATAAGAGAAACCATGGGACCTATGTTTCTTTGGGCCTGGCTTACTTCATTTAATATAATTTTTTCCAAGTCTTTCCATTTTCTAACAAATGGGGCAATGCCATTCTTTCTCATGGAGGCATAAAATTCCATTGTGTGTGTGTGTGTGTGTGTGTGTGTGTGTGTGTGTGTGTGTGTGTGTGTGTGTGTGTGTACACCACATTTTCTTGATCCATTCATCTACTGAGGGGCATCTGGCTTGGTTCCATATCTTAGCTATGGTATATAATGCTGTGATAAATATAGTTGTGCTGGTAGCTTTAGTATGGTCTTGTTTGTGATCATTTGGGTAAATGCCCCAAAGTGGGATTGCTGGGTCATTGGGGAGCTCTATTTGGAGTCTTCTGAGGAACCTCCATACTGCTTTCCAAAGTGGTTGAACAAGTTTATATTCCCACCAACAATGCAGTAGGGTTCCCTTTTGGCCACATCCCCTCCAGCATCTGTTGTTATTAGAGTTCTTGATTATGGCCATTCTAACTGGGGTGAGATAGAATGTTAATGTTGTTTTGATTAGATTGTCTGGTCTTATAGTGACATTTTTTCATGCATGAATTACTCTCAAACCAGAATATTAGTTCTGGGAGGACAAAGACCGTATCTTATTTTTTAATAGTATCTAGCACATTGGTTTGGATGGCAGTGTATAAAATTTTATTTATGTTTATCTCAATTAAATTAGTCATGGAAACTATACAGCCTGGTATCTGGCACAAGAAAATAGCTGGTGAATATTGGCTATTTGTATTTAAAAGTATTCACTATTTGCAAGTAATAAGTACTCACTGTGTAATCAATTTCATTGGATAATACAATTTTTATTGTTATTATTAAGGGGTTGTACAAAGGGTTTACAATTCCATAAGTCAGGGTATGAGTACAATGCTTCTTGGACAATCTTACCCCTTCCTTTATTCTCCCTCATTTTCCTCCTCCTATCCCTACCCACAACTTATATCATTCTTTTTTTTTTTTTTTTACATAGTGAGAATACGCTAATTTTGGAAGTTTAAAATTTGAGAGTTGTGGGAGGTGATGAATTTGTAATGTATTTCCTTTGTTGTGTCTCCATATGTGGTGTAAAAATGTAAATATTTGTTAAATGGTGGTGCCTGTCTAGGTTATAGTGGATGACTTTGATTTGAGTCAACACAAACTATTTCACTGGCAAAGAAACCATTCTTTATTGTGATTGCAACTACTCATTTTAATAGCAAGGTGAACTTCTTTAACCAAATATGACTCTGCCAATACATTTTAGTTGGTGGCCTTAGGTAAACCTCCCTGTAGCGGGTCTTTTACTCTCCCAACCCTGTCGGGCCCAGAACTTACCTGATGGGTTTATAGCTGGGGCTTTTACAAAAGACCAGCAATCCAGCTCCGGAGCCCAGCAACAAACCACCCATCTTCAGGCATCTGATAACGGTCACTCCCTAAGCAGGGAAAACAGTACTATGAGAAAGGCCAAATGGTCTCATCATTAAGAATCAATGTAGTATTACATACCTGTAATTCCAGCTATACAGGAGTTATAGGTAGGAGCACTATAGCTTGAAACCAGCCCTAGGCATAAGTTAAAAAAAAAAAAGCAGAAAAGGCCTGCGGGCATGGCTGAAGTGGTAGAGCACGCTACCTAGTACGCATAAGGCCCTGAATTCTAATCCCAGTATCACATACAAACACACATTCACACAAAAAGAATGAATACAATGCATGACACAGTGAACATGGCTGAGGCCATATGACTGTTACACATGATGGAGTTTATGAAGGTATTGGCTATGGTAGAACTTGGACATTGAATGCTAACATGGGAGTATATGTTATGAAGTAGCCTTCCTAGTCCTGCAAAAAGCAGACATGCCTCATCATCCTTCTTCCTATCACCTGCAATATTTTGCTGTTTTATTTTGTTGTAGTTGTTCTCAATTTTGCAGTACTGGGGTATGAGATCAGGGTCTTCTACATGCTAGCTCTTTTTGCTTTTTTAGACAAGGTCTTGCACTTTTTATTTTGTTGGCTCTTCTGCTCAAGGCTAGCGCTCTATCATTGGATCCACAGTGCCACTTGTAGTTTTCTGGTGGTTAATTGGAGTCTCACTTTGGACTTTCTGCCTGAGCTGGCTTTGAACTTTGATCCTCAGATCTCAGCTCCCTGAGTAGCTAGGCATGAGCCACTAGCACCTGGCTTGGTTCTTGCACTTTTTGCTTGGGCTGACCTTATTCTTTTACCTATACCTTCCTCACAGCTAAGATACAAGTATGTGGCACACACACTCAGCTTGTCTGTTAAATTGAGGCATTGTTAACATTTTGCCCCATGGTTTTGAATCACAATCCTTTCGATCTCCATCTTTCAAGTACCTGGGATTAACAGATGTGCGTTACTATACCCAACCACCTGTACATTTTGAATATGTTAAATGTTAACACTTTCACATTCAGTGGAATTGAGTTAAAGTAGGAAGTATAAATGTAGCCTTAGCAATACCAGTCTTTGAGTTATTCACAAAGTTTCTACCAAGATGCAATTCTTGTAAATGCAGATAGGCCAGATTTGCCATCTGAAGACATCACAGAAAGCTCCTTACTAACAATATTTCCTGAACTAAAGCAGTAGATACATCATCTTATCAGAAGTTAGAAACACATGGAAAATTCAAGCAATCTTCAAAGTTTAGGGATGTGTAATGACCTGCATATAGTAACTCTAAAGTTCTAATGCATGATAGTTAGAGTTTGAATATGTCTCAAAGTCACCCCGTCCCCAATGCAACAGTACTGGGAGGTGACTAGGTCATGTACCCAGACATGAATCTGCCCTCCTGGAAGGAATAATGTCATCAAAGGAGGGGGTTGTTTTCAAGAGAGTGGGGTGTACCAAGACATAGGGCTTGTTGCAAAAAGTGAGCTTGGGAAGTGATGCTGTAGCTCAAAGTGGTAGAGTGCTAGCCTTAACTGAAAAAACTCATGGATAGTGCCCAGGCCCTGAGTCCAAGTCCAATGATGGACACACACACACACACACACACACACACACACACACACACACACACACACACACACACACACACACACACACCACAAAACCACTTTTTCTGGCACGGGTAGCTTCTACCTGTAATCCTAGCTACTCAGGAGGTTGAGATCTGAGGATCACGGTTTGAAGTCAGCCCAGGCAGAAAACTCCCTGTGAGACTCTTATCTCCAATTAACCACTCAAAACCTAGAAGTGGCACTGTAGTTCAAAGTGATAGAGTGCTAGCCTTTAGCAAAAAAGCTCAGGGAGTACCCTGTTTAAAAAAAAAAAATCCTGGGTATTAGCTTTGCTCATCTGACAAAGCTCAGGGGGGTATCATTATACAGATTTATGAACTTAGAGCCTTACATTTGGTAGGGCTCTACCACTGAGCTACTCCTCCAACCCTTTTTGCAAGGTTATTTGTGTATGTGTGTGTGTGTGTGTATCTGTGTGTGTCTGTGTGCTGGTAGCAGGAATTGAACTCAGTACTCTTACTCATTCTCATTCACCTTTCTTGCCCAAGGCTTGAATTCGTACCATTTGAATCACAACTCCAGTCTGGGGTTGTGCTAGTTAGTTAGAGATAGAGTTGCTCAGTTTTCCACCTGTACTGGCTTCAAACCCCAATCCTCTAGATTTCAGCCTCCCAAGTAGCTAGGATTCTAGGCATGAGCTACCAATGTCTAGGTGTACTGGTTATCTTTGAGCTACAGTTTGGATCCCCACCCCCTATCCCCTAGGCACACAGATGGACCACAAGCCTCCTATATAATGCTTCCTGATATAGCTGGGATGACAGATAAACACCACCACACCATTGTGATGGAATCTCATGGACATCCCCCCGCCCCCCAGGAATGCCTGTAACCACTATTCTGCAGACCTCATGAATAGCTAAAATTACAGGCTTGAACTGCCACACCCCGTTATTTATTCTTCTTTTATTTCTTTCATTAGAGTTTTGTAGTTTCTCCGTACAGATCTTGTATTCAAGCTAAAAGCATGAATATTAAATAATCATATGATTAGGAAAATTCTGACATTTCCCCAAGAGCGCAGTACTACATTTCAAAGTTTCTTGAGAATATCTGTTAAGGAGATAGAACCATCTGCTCTGTTATCCGAAGTGAAATAGACAGCAGCAGAGCCTAGCACAAACTTTCAAATTCAAAGTTTAGTAGAAACAGCTCTTGAGATGTTCTGGGGTGCAGGGAATAATAGCACTTATTATATAAAATCATTATTTGATGGTGAATATTTTATTTTGGTTTTAATTCAACATTATTAACTGGATTTTTTTTTCTTGGTCATGGGGCTTGAACTCTGGGCCTAGGTGCTATCCTTCAGCTCTTCAGCTCAAGACTAGTGCCCTACCACTTGAGCCATAGCACCACTCTTGATTTTCTGAGTGGTTTATTGGAGATAAAGAGTCTCATGGCCTTTCCTGCCTGGGCTGGTTTTGAATCATGATCCTCAGATCTCAGCCTCCTGAGTAGCTAGGATTATAGGCATGAGCCACCATGCCCGGCTATTAACTGGATTTTTAACCAGAGTTGTTAGAAATTTTGCAAATATGAAGAATTGACTATTTTTAGGTCTCATTCATGACTTATCTGTTGAGGCTAAAACCCAAGATCTTATTATTACAGTACAAGAAAGGTATATCTCCAATTAACCACCAGAAAACCAGAAGTGGTGCTGTGGCTCAAGTGGTAGAATGCTCACCTTGAGCTGAAGAGCTCAGGGACAGTGCCCAGGCCCAGAGTTCAAGCCCCATGGCCACCACCAACAAAATGTATATGTATATGTATGATCTATTAGATAAAAGGGCGCCCCTCAACTGGGCTGAGACAAATGACAAATGACAAATGACAAATAAGGATCCAAATCCTAAAGCAACAGCTCTTGTGCTTTGAAAAAGTAAAAGTAGTTCAGGTGCTGAGTCCATATCTAAGGATACCTAGCAATGGTATTGCCTTAGAAGGAACCAGAGAAGCCAGCTTGAAGAACTAGCCAGAACCCTTTGCAAATACAGATGGAACTTTGGGAATATCACTAATTTGTGAGCATTTTTTTCTGTAGTGTGTGTAAGTGTGTGTGTGTGTGTGTGTGTGTGTGTGTGTGTGTGTGTGTGTGTGTGTGTGTATGTGTCTGTGTCTGTGTCTGTGTCTGTGTCTGTGTCCTGGGGCTTAAACTCAGGGCCTGGGTGCTATCCCTGAGCTTTTGTGCCCAAGGCTAGCACTGTACCACTTGAGCCTCAGCTCTACTCGTCTGGCTCTTTTGGGGTGATTAATTGGAGATAAGAGGCTCACAGATTTTCCTACCCAGGCTGTCTTCCAACTGTGTTCCTCAGATCTCAGTTCCCTGAGTAGCTAGGATTACAGGCCTGAGCCACTGACACCTCACTTCTATACTCTTTTTTTGTTTTAATTTTTTTATGCCAGTTCTAGGGCAGCCTGACACGTTTGTCCCACCTTTTTACTCAAGGCTGGTTCTCTATCACTTGAGCCACCATTTCATTTCCAGATTTTTCGTGGTTAATTAGAGTTAAGAGTCTCACAATTCATCTTCCTGGCCTGGCTTTTAAACCTCAGGCCTCAGATTTTAACCTCCTGAATAGTTAAGATTACAGGTGTGAGCCTCCAGCACTCGGCAACTCTACTTTTTCTGAATGAAAGTCTGTGCTACTTGTGGAGGGCAAAGGCTATTGTGAGGGTCTCCACTCACCAAACTGTACTTGTCCTTCTTAGGCCCAGTGTCTGCCATCAATTTGGTCTTGGGATTCACTTTTAGAACATCTCCAGTTGTGGTACCAATGTAGAAAAAGCTGTCATCATCTGCCATCTGGGAATAGAGAAACAGAAACCTGGAAACATGATCAGAGAGAGGATAAGAGTCCTTTGAAATCCTGTGAGGACTAACAAGATGCTCATAGTGAGGTCTATCTCCCCAGAATCAAAGACAGTTAAGAACTGCTCTGGAAGGAGCAGTATCCTTGCCAAATATAAACCTAGAAGAAATATTAGTCTCCAGTTGACCTGTGCATTTCACTTGACATCTATTTTGGTCTGATAATAGCATGTACAATCTGCCTCGTGTCTACCCCTGAGACACCTAGGATGAAGGTGTACTCCTTCAAAGAGGCTATAGCCAGGCGCTGGTGGCTCATGCCCATAATCATGGCTCAAACCAACCCTGGCAGGAAATTCCATGACACTCTGATCTCCAACTAACCACCAAAAGGAAGTAGAGATGTGGTTCAAGTGATAGCCTTGAGCAAAAAAGTTCAAGGACAGTGCCCAGGCCTTGAATTCAAGTCCTAGAATTGGTGTGCTCATACACACACAGACACACACAGACGCACACACACACAGACACATACACACAGCTATAATTTGCTTCACTTCATAAGTTTCCAAAGTCTAATTCATAAAAAGACTATGAATTAAGCCAGGCACCAGTGGCTCACACCTATAATCCTAGCTACTCAGGAGGCTGAGATCTGAGGATCACAGTTCAAAGACATCACGGGCAGGAAAGTCCAATTAACCACAAGAAAACCAGAAGTTGTGCTGTGGCTCAAGTTGTAGAGCTCTTGAGCTGAAGAGCTCAGGGACAGTGCCCAGGCCCAGAGTTCAAGCCCCACAACTGACAAAAAAAAATGCTGACTTAAATAAGAGGAATAGATCCATGGAGAATGAAGTCACAAGATATGAATCCACATTCAAAACATAAGAACAATTTCTCTTTATGGGAGAAACATATTTAAACAATGAATTTTACTATCAGAACCTTATTTCCAGTACTGTAATCAACATTGGTGGCATAGAGATGTGTCACTGTGTCTGAATGCCACCTGTCTACATCACTTCCTCTGGGGGAGGCAGGGTTTGGGTGTCTGGTGACAGCTCAGGTCCCAGTTGATACAGGACCTGAAGCAGTTTCTCCTCCTCCCCTGAAGACAGTCCCAGAAATGAAGTCCCTCCCATCTGGATCTTGTCATCCACATTTGTACACCCACACATGCATACACACACACACACCTCCATCAGAACTGTTAACAAGAGCTAATAGTTACTTCACATGATCCTTAAAGGGACACTTACGGAAATACTCATAACTATTCTTTTCAACTGTCCTGTCTGGCACTCTGTAGGCCGGATTTTTCTATTTGGGAGATCCAGTTCCCACACTCGAATTGTTCCACTATAAAGAAAAATCATAATTAGGTGGATATTTATTTAATGATCACTTCACATCTGTTTTATATTTTTCTGTATTCTCTCCAAGGAGAAGCTAGAAGAAAAAGAATCAAATCTCTCTTTTTTTTAGGGTATTTTTACGGCCTACTCTCTACTTAGGATCTTCTATTAAGTCTGCATGACAGCTGTGAGACAGGTTTTTATGATCCTCATTCTCCAAATGAGATGAAGCAAACCAGGAATTCGCACTTAGCTATCTACCTTGAGGTTGTACTGTGTAGAATCAAGGAAACAAATACAGAGCAAACCAGAGTTCATTCTTGTTCTCCTCCTTTCTGGCAAGTACATGTGTGTGTGTGTGTGTGTGTGTGTGTGTGTGTGTGTGTGTGTGTGTGTGTGTTGTGTGTGTGTGTATGCATATATATACATATATGTATATATATGTATATGTATATATATATATGTATATATATATATGTATATATAGATATTTGCCAGAAATACCATATATAATATATATATATATGGTATATTTTTGATAGTTGTTGACATTGTGAAAAAGCTAAGGTCCAGATGCTAAACATATACATTACCATATATACTTCTCTTTTGGTTTTAAGAATGCCTATTAATTTGCAATGTACTATTACATATATTATATATTATATATATGACGCCTATGTTAACTGTAGTCATCACATCACACAATATATACAGTCTGAGTGTCCATCAGTAGATAAATAGATAAAGAAAATGTGGTATAGCTGCCGGCCAGTGGCTCAGGCCTGTAAGCCTACCTACTGGGAAATCTGAGAACCGAGAATCAAGCTTGGTAGACAGCCCAGGCAGGAACATTCATGAGATTCTTAGTTCCAATTAACCACCAAAAAAACAGAAGTGGGGCTGTGGCTCAAGTGGTAGAGCTCCAGCCTTCAGCAAAATACTAGAGGATAGCACCGAGGCTCTGAGTTCAAGCCTTAATATCAGCGCGCGTGCGCACACACACACACACACACACACAAATGTGATAGATAGATAGATATGGTACATATACATATATATATATATATATATATATATATATATATATATATATATCTGCAAAGGAATACTCTTCATCCTTAAGAAGGAAGTAAATCATGTCATTGGTGACAATATGGATGAACTCAGAGGACTTAGGCTAAGTGAGACAAGCCTGGTATGGAAATACAAACAGTGAATGATCTCATTCTTGTGGAATCTAAAGGGCCATACTTACAGGAACAGAGTTCCTGGAGGCTGGGAAAGGGGGGAGTAAGGAAAACTTGTTTTGAGGACAAAGTTAAGATATTGAGTTATATAGAAAACTTTTAAAGGAAAATATCTTGTACAGAGAGACCTGTCTTAAAGGAAGGAAAAAGGAAGACAAAGTAGTTCAAAGTTAAATGAAGCACTTCACACAGGACTAAATGTCTGGTTGGTATTTAATAATTATATGTTGAGTTAATCTGACTTAGTAGTTGTATAAAAAATATCAAAATAGGGCTGGGAATGTGGCTTAGTGGTAGAGTGCTTGCCTAGCATGCATGAAGCCCTGGGTCGGATTCCTCAGTACTACATACACAGAAAAAGCCAGAAGCGGCACTGTGACTTAAGTGGTTAAACAAAAGAAGCTCAGAGACAGTGCCCAGGCCCCGAGTTCAAGCCCAGGACTGGCCAAAAACAAAAAATCACAATAAACATCACCAGGATTTCTTGCCAGGTGCTGGTGGCTCATGCCTGTAATCCTAGCTACTCAGGAGGCTGAGATCTAAGGATCTCTGTTCCAAGCAGCCCCAGCAGAAAAGTTCATGAGACTCTTATTTCCAATTAACCAGCAAAAAGTGAAAGTAGAGGTATGGTAGAACACCAGTTTTAAGCAGAAATAGCCAAGCAAGAATGAGAGGTTCTAGATCCAAGCCCTAGAACCAACACCAAAAAAAAAAAAGCATGTACTTTGACCTTATATTTTCAAAGCTGTTATATTTGAACCTGTATGTGACATGAAACAAAGATGCTCTTATGCCTTTTAGCAGTAGTGGGGTTTGAACTCAGGACTTTGGGATTGCAAGGCAAGTGCTCTACCACTGAGCCACTTTCCCAGCCCCAAGGACCTCAGGTTTGCTAGGAAAGTGCTCTACCACTTGAGCTGCACTAGGCATCCCAAGAATGTAGAACAAGGAGTTCAATCTGTAACTGACTGTAAACAATCAATTGTGATAACTCATTACCTTTGACCAGCCGCTTTTATGTCTTTTATGTGTGTGTAACCTTTTCCTCAAATGCCAATCAGGGAGCTATCTAATTGACAGTTATTTATTTTGTTAGTTGGATATAGGCCTCTGTTCTGAGGTTCAGCTTGATCACCATGAGCTGGTTGAAGCCGATCCTACTAGAAATGATGTCATATGGTTAATCATTTAAATATTTGAACTTCCTGGCACAGTTCATTTGCAAAATAGTGAGGAGCTGGGAAGGTAGCTTAGCGGTAGAGTGCATGCCTTACAAGCATGAGGCCCTGGGTTTGATTCCTCAGCACCACATAAATAGAAAAAGCCAGAAGTTGCGCTGTGGCTCCAGTGGTAGAGCGCTAGAGCTCCCAGACCCAGAGTTCAGGCCCCATGACCGGCAAAAAAAAAAAGAGCAGGTAGTGAGAAATTCCAAGTAGTCAGTGAATCTTCGCAAACTATACAAATTCCTTGAAAAGCCCAAACTAGAAATCACATGTTTTCAGTAACAAAAAAAGGAACCTGAATTCAGTGAATCTACAGAAACTGTGCAGTAGGAACCATAGCATTTTCCAAGAACCTTAGTGAAAAATGCCTAAACATTTGTTTGTTGACAGCCCTGGGGCTTGAACTCAGGGCCTACGCACTGTTCCTGAGCTTCTTTTGCTCAAGGCTAGCACTCAACCAATTGAGCCACAGCGCCACCTCAGATTTTTCTATTTATGTGGTACTGAGGAATTGAACCCAGAGCTTCATGCATGCTAGGCAAGCACTCTTCCACTAAACCACATTCCCAGTCCCCTAAACATTTGAATGACTGCAAACATTCTGAAAATTATGATGTAAAGTATTGGTCCAGGACTACAGGCATGCGTCCCCAAACTGGTATGACCGTGTTTTCTGGGCAAACAGCTAGATTATCTGTGATTTCTGACTGATGATTGTGACGTACTCTCCAGCAGTAACAAACATTTCATCCCGGCACCTGGAGAAGACCATGGTGGTGGCATTCCCAACGTTGAGGCCAGCTGCTGGACTGCCGCAGATGGCATCTTTCTTGGCTATGCTCCACACCACCACACTGCCAAGACAAGAAGAAAAACAAATGGAACAAAACAAAACAAAAAATGCAGGCTTTCAAAATAATCAGCAAGGACATCAGTGACTCCAGAAAAGAAAAACAACAAACAACGAAACAAAATAAGTTACCAACAAGGGAACAAAAATTACACTGGTTAGCTGGATGCTAGTGGCTCATATCTGTAATCCTAGCTACTCAGAAGACTGAGATCTGAGGATCATGGTTCAAAGCTAGCCCAGGCAGGAAAGTTCATGAGACTCTTATCTCCAATAAACTATCAGAAACTGGAAGTGGCACTATAGCAGAGTGGTAGACTGTTTGCCTTCAAGTGAAGAGCCCAGGGACAGTGCCCAGGCCCAGAGTCAAGCTCCACGACTGAACAACAACAAAAAAAAAATTACACTGGTGCTCCCCCAACATCCATCTTTTCAAGCACAATGGTACTGGAAGTAAAATGTTTTAAAAGCTTCCAAGGAAAACAAGAGGCTAAACATCAATGAACCTGTCAGTCAAGTTGGATGCTAAAATAAAGACATCTACAATATGTAAACATGGAAGTTTAACATCCATTCATCTCTTGTAAGAGTTTTCCTTGGTGATGTGTTGCGGGGAGCGGAGATTGTAATAGAGGTACAAAAATCCAGCCTAGAGGCCTGGCTGGATAAGAGGCAGAGTGCCAGTTAAGTGAGCAAGCTAAGCCAGCATGAGACCCAGAGTTCAAACCCTAGTATTAACAAAAATTAATGGCAATAATTTTAAAATACTACACAAACCTCATACACTATTTTTCTTCAATAGACTGTGTCTTTAACATCTATATTAGAAATATGTACTGAACTGTAGTGTTGCATTTTTCCCCCAAATAGAGTGCTTTTATTATTTGCTTATTCATTTTGAGATACGGTCTCACTAGTTCACAATCCATGCTCCTAATTTCTGAGAGTACAACAGTGCACCATCATATAACTGTCATTTTGGGGGTTTTGTTTTGTTTTGTTTTTGGCATGGAGGAGATGTGGGTACTGGATCTTGAATTCAGGGCCTCTCACTCTTACTCTGCTTTTTCTTTCTCTCTCTCTCTCTCTCTCTTTTTTGGTCGGTCATGGGGTTTGAACTCTGGGCATGGGTGCTGTTCCTGCGCTCTTCAGCTCAAGGTGAGTGCTCCACCACTTGAGCCATGGTGCCACATCTGGTTTTCTGGTGGTTAATTAGAGATAAGAGTCTCATGGACTTCCCTGCCTGGGCTAGCTTTGAACAGTGATCCTCAGATTTCAGCCTCCTAAGTAGCTAGGATTATAGGTGTGACCCACCAATGCCCAGCTGACTGTGCTTTTTCATTCAAAGCTAGTGTTACTCTACTACATGATCCATGCCTCTAGTCTAGCTGTTCTTTGCTAGTTATTTGGAGATAAAGGTCATGTGGACTTTTCTGAGCACACTGGCTTTGAACTGTCATTTTCAGAAATCAGCCTCTGTCCTGAGCAGCTAGGTATGAACTAATAGCAACCAGCTTCTACAATGCTTTCAATATACTTTTCTTCTTTCAATTCATTAGTTTGTGTTCTTAGCTTACCAAACTTGACTGAGTCCCTCAAGGTCAACATTCATGTCTTGACAAGGCAAGTGTAAAAATGTGGAATTACACTGCCAAGGTTTATCACCAAGCTCTGTCACCAGCTGGTGAATTTAGCTTCTCAATCACCTTTAGATATCAACATCTTCCTCCTGAAGGAGAAGCTGTGTGGCTTAAAGGACATGACATGCGATCATGCTCAGTTCAATTGCTATCCCATAGCAAGTGCTCTAGCAATGCTAGAAAATGACCACCATTGGCTTCATCATCCTGTCTTCTTTTAGAACAACAGTTCTTGAATTTAGCTATAGGTTAGAATTACCTGGGAAGCTTTTATAAGTCCAAGAGTCCAAGCCAATCAAATCAGACACTGAAGGTGGCTCCAGGCATCAATAGTAGCTTAGAAGATTGCCAGGCTGACACTCACTTTTTTTTTTTTTTTTTTTTTTTGGGTCCGGTCGTGGAGCCTGAACTCTGGGCATGGGCACTGTCCCTCAGCTCTTCAGCTTAAGGCTAGCACTCTACCACTTGAGCCACAGCGCCACTTCCTGCTTTTTTTTTTTCTTATGTGGTGCTGAGGAATCGAACCCAGGGCCTTGAGCATGCAAGGCAAGCGCTCTACCACTGAGCCACCTTCCCAGCCCGACACTCACTTTTTTTGTGGTACTTTTCTCATAGGCATTTCATGAACTGCACACTCAAATACAGCCACACCAAAAGAGGGCATTAGAGGGACCAGAATATCTGACACTTCTGGAAATACGCTAAACAGATTTAATTTCTTACCTTCCATCATCTGGGCCTCCAAGTGATACCAAGTACAGTTCATTAGGTGAAAAGGCGAGAGCTTCAATTTTGCCCTTGTGAAGGGACAGCCGAGCTAGCAGTTCGTTCTTCTTATAATCCCACAGGATAATATCTGCCTGGGAACAAGAATCTACTGTCAGATGAGGTGCTGCTGTTTACACCTAGAATCCTAACTATTCAGGAGGCTGGGATCTAAGGATCACTGTTCCAAGCCAGTCCAGAAAGGAAAGTCCATAAGACTCTTATCTTTTAACCAGCAAAAAAGCCAGAAATGGAGGTGTGGCTCAAGTAGTACAATACTAACCTTGAGTAAAAATGCTAAGAGACAGCACCTAGACCCTGAGTTCAAGTCTCAGGTGTGCACGCGCGCGCGCACACACACACACACAACACATGGTCAGATGACTGATAAGCTTTCGTATAAGCAGAATAATAGCTCCAAAAATAGTAGCTCTCCTATGTACTACAAACATGACAAACAGCAACAAAGACAGTCTTTTATTCTTAGATATTATCAGTCCCAAGCTTCAATGTAGTATAAAACACAGCAGATTCCTCACCAGCAGCCAATAGAAGTAGAAATGACTTGGAAATCAAAGGGTGAGGAGGAAGGGTAAAACACAATAGCCTACAAGCTAAGATCCTGGGGTGCCACTGGTCTTCTGGGAAAGCATCTAAAAAGAAACTTAACAATGAACTATGTTCACTCCATTTACCTTGAAGCCCATGAAAGTGACTTGGCCTGAAGCAATGTAATTTCCACTCTTGGAGATGGTCATACAAGAAACATTGTTGCCATGGCCATGGAGGAACTTCTGCTCATTAGTATTTATGGCCTGGATAAGGACAGTGCAGCCCAAGGGGTAAATCAGATGTTCCTGATCAGGATGGCATTTGAGACCTGCGGGAACATGTCCTAAAAGAGAAATTTAAAAAAGAAAAAATTATAAACCATGCTCTGGTGACTCACAGCCTGTACTCCTATCTACTCAGGTGGCCAAGATCTGAAGATCACAGCCCAAAGCCACCCTGGGGCAGGAAAGTCCATAAGATTCTTTTTTTTGGGGGGGTCCAGTCGTGGGGCCTGAGTTCTGGGCCTGGGTGCTGTCCCTCAGCTCTTCAGCTCAAAGCTAGTGCTCTAGCACTTGAGCCACCGTGCCACTTCCGGCTTTTTTCTTTTTGCTTATGTGGTGCTGAGGAATTGAACCCAGGGCCTCGGGCATGCAAGGCAAGCACTCTACCACTGAGCCACCTTCCCAGCCCCTCCATAAGATTCTTATTCCCCAGAAAAGCCAGAAGTGGAGTTGTGGCTCAAGGGGTACGAGTGTCAGCCTTAAGCAAAAAAAAAGCTAAGGCCCTAAATTCAAGCCCCAGTTCAGGTTACACACACACATACACAACACCAACCATTATAATCAGGTACAGAAATGGCTGGTAATTTTTTAATGAGAGTGCAAAAGACAATACCTGCAATACACCTTGGTTCAATTAAAATAAGTACAGGGCAACAGGTAATCTTATTTTTTATTTCCTGGACAAGAAGCCTGGCACTGTACATCACTTGTCCATCTTGGCTGTGTATCAATCCCAAGGGATCCTGGTCAAGTCCAGATTCTGGTCTGAGGTCTGGGGTAGTGTTCAGATTCTGTGCTTCCCGCAAGCTCCGAGGGATGTTGATGCTGGTTCTAGAGGCCCGATTTAGACAAGATTATTCTAAGGGCTAATTTTCCTAATCCTCAAAAGTGTGAGAGCTCTAGCACAGGCAGCTTGTTTGGGAGAGAAAACAGGCAGAAGGGGAGATAGAGCCCATTGGCAGCTCAGTGGTCATCCTGTGAACATAAAATCTGGCTTCTGGGGGCTGGGAAGGTGGCTCAGTGGTAGAGCGCTTGCCTTGCATGCATGAGGCCCTGGGTTCAATTCCCCAGCACCACATAAGCAAAAAAAAAAAAAAGCTGGAATTGGCGCTGTGGCCCAAATGGTAGAGTGCTAGTCTTGAGCTGAAGAGCTGAGGGATAGCGTCCAGGCCCAGAGTTCAGGCCCCACGACCGGACCAAATTAAAAAAAAAAAAAGAAATCTGGCTTCTGTTACTTAGCACAATCTCCTCCAAGCTCACTCTTCTTTTTGTTGTTGTTGCTTTGTTTTGCTTTTAATTATTATTATTAATATAATATAATACATTATAATTATAAAATAATTAATATTACTAATATTAATTATTATTTATCATTAATATTAATTATTATTACAGGGGCTTGTACTCAGGGCTTCCAGCTCTCCTTTGGCTTTTTCTTCTCAAGGCTAGTGCTCTACCACTTGAGCCACATCTCCATTTCAGGTTTTTTTGTTTGCTTGTTTGCTTTGGTTTGCTGGTTAATTGGATATAAGAGCCTCATAGCCTTTCTACCATGGTAGGCTTCGAACCAGGATTCTTAGATCCCAGCCTACTGAGTAGCTACGCTTCTGTTTTTAAGGCTGAACATTATTACTTTTGTGTGTGTGTGTGTGTGTGTGTGTGTGTGTGTAAGAGAGAGAGAGTTTAGTTTTATAAACCCATTTCTTTGTTCTTGTAATACTTAGGCTGTTTCTGTTTGTGAATGACATTGCAATGAACATGAGAGTGTAATCAGTTTCTCTTCAAGGTGCTGCTTTTATTTCCTTTGGATCTATATGCAGATACGGGGTTTCTTGATCATATGGGGGTTGTATTTTAATTTTTAAAATTATTTTCTGTAATGCTTTCTATAATGGCTATAACAACTCATTCCCACCAACAGCAGGGATTCTGATCACATCACATTTCCACATTCTCATCAACAACTTGCTATCTTTTGTATGGTGATAGCCATTCTAACAGATGGTAGGTGATAGCTCATTGTGGTTTTGATTTGCATTTCGCTAATGATCAGTGATGTTGTGCACTTTTTAAAAAGCATATATACCTGTTAGCCATTTGTATGTCTCTTTTAGAAATACCTTTTTAGGGTCTTTAGCTGCTACTATTTCTATTTTCCTCCTGTTCCTGCTCCTGCTCCTGCTCCTGCTCCTCCTCCTCCTCCCCCCTCCTTCTCTTCCTCTCCTTCCTTTGCCAGTCTTGAGGCTTGAATTCCAGCCTGGGTGCTGTCCTTGAAGTTTTTGCTCTAGGCTGATGCTCTACCACTTTAGCCATAGTACCACATTCAGTTTTTATTCTGGTCAGTCATAGGGCTTGAACTCAGGGCTTAGGTCTGTCCCTGAGCTCTTTTTTTTAATCAGTTGTGAGTCTTGAACTATGGGTCTGGGTGCTATCCCTCAGCTCTTCAGCTCAAGGCAAATGCTCTTTCACTTGAGCCACAGTACCACTTCTGGTTTTCTGGTGGTTAATTGAAGATAAGGATCTCACAGACTTTCCTGCCTGGGCTGGCTTTGAACCATGATCCTCAGATCTCAGCCTCCTGAGTAGCTAGAATTCCAAGTGTGAGCCACTAGTACCCAGCTCCCTGAGCTCTTTTGCTCAAGGATAGCACTCTACCACTTTGAGCCATAGCATCACTTCTGGTTTTCTCATGGTTACTTGGAGATAAGAGTCTCATGGACTTAACTGCCCTAGCTGGCTTTGAACCACAATCCTCAGATCTCAGCTTCTTGAGTAGCTAGGATTACAGGCTTGAGCCACCGGCACCTGTCCACATTCAGCTTTTTTGGTAGTTAATTGGAGATAAGAGTCTTGTGAACTTTCCTTCCCAGGCTGGCTTCAAACCATGATTATCAGATTTGAGCCTCCTAAATAGCTAAAGGCTAAAGGTTAGCTATAAAGCTAGCCTGGCATCCTTAGCCTGTTTTTTAAATGACCCTTTAGAAGATGAGAAATGAGTCAGGCACAAGAAGACAATACTGCACAATCTCCCTCCTGTAGGAACTAAAAAAAATCCTACATTCATAGAAGCAGAGTAGAATGGTGATCGTCAGGGTTTGCAGGTGGGGAGAATCAGAGATGATGGTGAACGGATTACAAAGTTAGGTATCCAAGATGCTAAGTCTTGGACACCTACTGTACAGATACAGCTACAATTAATTATATTTGCATTATTCACTTGCTAAGAGAATTGATCTTTGGCATTCCTATCATATATACAAAATCAATAACTTCATAAGGTGGGCATGTTCATTATTTTGATGGTGGGAATAATTTCACACTGTACACATATATCAAAATATGAAGTTGTATATTTTATATACCTTTTTGGGGGGTGGTCATGGGGCTTGAACTCTGGGCCTGGGAGCTGCCACTGAGCTCTTCAGCTCAAGGAGAGTGCTCTACCACTTGAGTCATAGCACCACTTCTGGTTTTCTGGTTGTTAATTGGAGATTAGAGTCCCATGAACTTTCCTGCCCAGGCTGGCTTTGAATGGTAATCCTCAGATGTCAGCCTCCTGAGTAGCTGATTATAGGTGTGAGCTACTGGTGCCCAGCTTTATACACTTTCTGTGGTTCAAGCCTTTTGAATTCACGGCCTTATGCTTAACTAGACAGGAGCAAAACTCCACTTCAGCCACACCTCCTGCCCCTTTTTAGCCTTAGTTATTTTTGGATAGGGTCTATCCTGGAGCTAGCATTGGACCACAATCCTCCTACCTGAGTCTTCCATGTAGTAGAAATTGTAGATATGCCACAACCCTTAGCTTGTTGATTTAGGAGTTTCAACTTTTTGCCTGGATTGACCTTTTTTTTTAAATATATTTTTATTGTGAAAATACTGTACAGAGGGGTTACAATTACGTGGGTAAGATAATGAGCACATTTCTTATCAACATTGTAGCCTCCTGCTTTGTTTCCCCTTCCTGTCCCTTCGTATCTTCCCCCCCCAACCCCCCGTCCTCCCCCACCAAAATTGTAAAGTTCGTTTTTCGACATAACGACTTGTACATCTCATTGTTGCAATGGGTCCTCCTGTATCCCTGTTTTTACAATTTGTTTTTTCCCTTCCCCTCCACATATACCAACATCATATATAGTGAAAGCAGGGGTTGTACCATGGGGGAGGGACATACAAGGCAACAAAGATATAATCTTATAAATATGTTAGAAACAATCGCATAAAAGATCTCTCTCTCCCTCTTTATTTGGTCAGTTGTGGGGCTTGAGCTCTAGGCCTGGGAGCTGTCCCTGAACAATTCAGCTCAAGGCTCATGCTCTACCACATGAGCCATCGTGCCACTTCTAGTTTTCTGATGCTTTTTTAAAACATTGTGATTAAGTGATTACATAAATTCCCAAATTTCACAGTATTGTGGAATAATGATGCTCATTTAAAGCCATAAGCTCATTCTAACTTTCCTGGAGCAAATTGTCTATCACGGTCTATAACATATAACGGTGTACACATATACACCATACATGTGACCAGCAGCATGGGGATATTTAGTAGTGGTTCAACCAGATGAGTGGAAGTTCTTTGTTTCTTAAGTCCTGTTAATTTTGTCATAGCACCTAACATTTTGGATTTAACATCCACTTATCAGGGAGACCATGTACCTTTTGTTTCTTTGCTCTTGGCTTACCTCGCTCAACATGATTTCTTCTAGCTCCATCCATTTCCCTGCAAATGCCATTATTTTGTCATTTCTAATGGCTGCATAATATTCCATTGTGTATAGATACCACAATTTTTGGATCCATTCATCTGTGGTGGGGCATCTGGGTTGTTTCCATATCCTAGCTATTGTGAACAGTGCTGCAATAAACATGGAGGTGCATATGTCCTTGTATATTGGTTCCTGTTGTTCAGGGTAGATGCCTAGATCTTAAACCACAATTCTCCTAATTTCTCCTTTGTATCTAGGATTACAGTTATGTGTCACCATGCCTGGATTCTACAATCTTTTACTAGTCAAGTCTATGTCAATAAGACTTGAAACACATTTTTCTTTGGTTATCGGGTTCTGAGCCAACACTCCAGACCTTCATCACACTGGGTATTTTGAGATAGGATCTTCACTCTCTGCCCAGGCCCATGCCTGGATTACTACTATCCTCCTACCTGGGACAGCAGACATGCACCACTGCATTCTTCTTCCATTGACATAGAGCTTCACAAATTTTCATTGCCTGGGCTGGCCTGGAACTCCAGTCCTCCTGAGCTCAGCCTCCTGCATACTTGGGATGATAGACTCATACCAACATGTCCAGCTATTGGTTGAGAGAGGGTCTTGTGAACTTTTTTTTGCCTGGTTTGGTTTGGGCTATGCTCTTCCTGATTTGAGCCTCCTGAGAGCTAGGATTATAGGTGTGAGACACTGTGCTCATTTTGGATGGGAATTTTTAATTGTTTCAGTTTTAAGTGACCACTAGGTGACCTGGAAGAGCTTAGAAGCATTCACAGTGGGATCTCTTTCCTTATGTCCATCCTCCAAATTTGTGCCAAGAATCAGCCCTATGGCAAAATTTTGTGAACATGAAATCACTATTAACTATTATCTATAGTTACTCATCTTAGATTAGAAAAATTGTGGTTACTCCTCATGTTTAATCTGCAATATAAACTTTAAAGCCAGATTGACTCCTTTAAGCAGTCATGATTGTATTTTTAGTGACATGGCATTAATCATACAATATAATTTCAGGAGCAATAACTTCATAATAATATATTATCCCTCCATTCTGAAAACAAGGAATGCTTGTCAATGAAGTCCTCTTTTATGACCCCCCCCCATAGCAGTATATCCAACTTTTCTTCATGAACATCTTACACATTTCTTATATTATAACTGGGTATTTTAAATGTGTGTTGCTATTTCCTTCTCTATGTCACAGTACAGCATGACATTTTGATACATATATGCAACGTATAGTGATCAGATTAGTGTAACATTAGACATGTATCATTTCTTTCTACATTCAAAAGCCTGACATAGTGACTGATACCTGTAATCCTAGCTACTCAGGAGGTAGATCTCAGAAGAATCACAGTTAGAGGCCAGTCCACCACCTGAATGGAAACATCTGGGTGTAGTATCTCAACTATGGTGGGAAGCATAAATAGGAAGATAGTAGTCCAAGCTGCCCCAAGGAAAAAGGGAGAGACTGTTTCAAAAATAACCAAAGCGGAAAAGGTCTGGGGACATAGTTCAAGTAGCAGAGTGCTTACCTAGCAAGCACAATGCCCTGAGTTCAAACTCCAGTACAAGTGAAATAAAATTCAGCGTTGTTGTCAACCATATCTAGACCCCTATACTTCAGAGCATTAAAAGTTACTCCTCCTATTTTGGTGCATTCCTGTATCTGTTAATCACTCCCCATTCTTTTCTTCTCCACACCCTTCAAGAGCGTGGAGAAGAAAGATCAAAAGTTGATCCCAAAAGCTCTACTTTTCTCTCCCACATATTAGAACACATGCCTTTGTTGCATGGATGTGCGTGTGTGTGTTTGTGTATTTCACTTCACATTATGTCCACCAGTACTCTAGTACTTAACTGACTTTTTTTTTGCCAGCCCTGGGGCTTGAACTCAGGGCCTGGGCACTGTCCCTGAGCTTCTTTTACTCAAGACTAGCACTTGAACACTTGAACCATAGTGCTACTTCTGGCTTTTTCTGTTTATGTGGCATTGAGGAATCGAACCCAGGGTGCATGCATGCTAGACAAACATTCTGCCACTAAGCCATATTTCTAGCCATTAAGTGACTTTTTCTTCCATATTTCACTTCCTCTGGAAATGTCTTGGACATTTCCATATCTAAACACATTCTTTTGTTCATATAGCTGAACACAGTTATTGAAGAAATGCTTCCTTTCATTGAAATTGTGGGCATTCCTTTTATATGAAGTAACTTCTTACAAGAATAAAGTATATTGCTTTTAGAAAATCCTACTCTTACTAAATATA
This sequence comes from Dipodomys merriami, assembly GCF_024711535.1. Classification (NCBI taxonomy): domain Eukaryota; kingdom Metazoa; phylum Chordata; class Mammalia; order Rodentia; family Heteromyidae; genus Dipodomys; species Dipodomys merriami. Next base: position 3,007,462 of record NW_027203270.1, read on the forward strand.
TATTTTCTTAGTTGCAAGACCCTTATAAAAATTCATATGGTTATCCATATGGAAAAAATAAAATTAGGTCTCTATTTCACATCACACACAAAGAATGTTCCAAGTGTATAAAAGGCCTAAATGTGAAAAAAAAAACCCTCAAGACTTAACTATTTACACAGATATAGGAAATGACTTTTTTCACAACCATGTACAAAACCTCTATTAAATTTTAATGAAAAGCCAGCTGCTTGTAATCTTACCTACTCAAGAGGATGAGACCTCAGGATTGAAGTTTGAAGCCAGCAAAGCCAGGAAAGTCCATAAGACTCTTATCTCCAATTAACAACAACAACAACAATAAAGCCAGAAGTGGAGCTGTGGCTTATGTGGTAGAGAACAAGCCTTCAGCTAAGGGACAATGCCCAGGCCCTGAGTTCAAGACCTACTACTGGCACACAACACACACACACACACACACACACACACACACACACACACACACACACACATTAAAATTTAATTACAGAAGACAAAGTGAAAAGAAAAACAACCCAGAAAAAGCTATCTGTAATAGCCATAACACAAAAGAGTACCATTTAGCCAGGCACTGGTGGCTTATGCCTGGAATCCTAGCTACTCAGGAGTCTGAGATCTGAGGATCAAGGTTGGAAGCCACCTTGAACAGGAAAGTCCATGAGACTCTTATTTCCTATTAATCACAGAAAAAAGCCAGAAGTAGTGCTATAGCTCTAGTAGAGTGCTAGCTTTGAGCAAAAGGAGCTTAGGAACAGTGCCCAGGACCAGAATTCAAGGCCCAGGACTGGAAAAAAAAAAGAGTACACTTAATATACAAAGAACTTCCACAGAGCAATTTAAAAAACCAACAAAAAGCCGGGTGCTAGTGGTTCATACCTGTAATCCTAGCTACTCAGGAGGCTGAGATCTGAGGATCGAGGTTCAAAGCCAGACCAGGCAGGAAAGGCCATGAAACTCTTATCTCCAACAAACCACCAGAAAACCAGAAGTGGCACTGTGGCTCAAGTGGTAGAGTGCTAGCCTTGAGCTGAAGAGCTGAGGGACGGCACTCAGGCCCAGAGGTCAAGCCCCACAACCGACAACAAACAAACAAACAAACAAAACAACAACATGAACTTACTAACAGGAAAAAAATGGGCAAAGGAATAGAAATGGGCAATTTATGATGAAGAAAATTGGAAACCCAGTTAAAACATGATGTTCTTGACAAGTAATGAGTGAGATACATGTTTTGTTTTTCCTAGAATCTCATCCCCATCATAATGGCTAAAATTAGACATTTGTGATAATATTGAATGAAGGAACTGCTTGCTGGGAGAGTGAATAGCTTTGGAAGACAGTGTTCTATACTAATGATAGCTTGAATATGTAAGTACATACTGTATGTTTCATATACACAGAAGTGCCTGGGTTCCCTGGGAGCCACTAGCCCACTCCAAGTTCTATAACCTGCCCAATGTAAACGTCAGCATGCAGGTGTACATGTCTTCAGAGTTATAGTCTTTGTATTTAATAGTTAGAATTGTTAATTACAAAAAAGAAAAGTCAACTCTGGTAGACAAAAGGAAAAAGAAAAAGGAAAAGAAAGAAGGAAAAGAAAAAAGAAAGAAAGAGGAAGGAAGGAAGAAAAGAAAGAATAAAAAGAATGAAGGAGGAAGAGGAGGAGGAGAAGAGAAAGATGAAGAAGAAGAAAACAAGTTATGTCATGGAAGGAATACAGGTAGCTCATAGAAGTTCAGAAAAGCATACTTGAAAAGTGGGTGGGCTTAATAAGCTGAACTAAGAAACTTTTTTTCTTCATCTTTCTCTTGCTTTTTTTCTCTCTTCTTTCTATCTTTCTCTTTCTCCCTTTCTTTCTCTTCTTTCTTTCCTCTCTTCCTTCCCTCCCTCCTTCCTTCCTTCCTTCTCTCTCTCTCTCTCCTCTCCTTTTCTCTTTTCTTTTTTCTTTCTTTTGCCAGTCCTGGGGCTTGAACTGTGAACTCTGGGCCTGGGATCTCACCCTTTTTTTTTTTTTTTTTTGGGTCCAGTCCTGGGGCCTGAACTCTGGACCTGGGCACTGCCCCCTCAGCTTTTCAGCTCAAGGCTAGCACTCTACCACTTGGGCCACAACGCCACTTCCGGCTTTTTTTCTGCTTATGTGGTGCTGAGGAATCGAACCCAGGGCCTCATGCATGCAAGGCGAGCGCTCTACCACTGAGCCACCTTCCTAGCCCAGATCTCACCCTTTTTGCTCAAGGCTAGCACTCTACCACTTGAGCTGTGATTAATTGGAGATAAGAGTCTCACGGACTTTCCTGCCCCCACTGGCTTCCATGATCCCCAGATCTCAACGTCCTGAGTAGCTAGGTGTGAGCCACCAGCTTAAGGATCTCTTCTTGTTTGGCTGGCAAGGCAGCATTTGATTTCCAGGGTTCTCTGCACCTCTGCACCCCTCCCTGCACAGAGAAGTTCTGAGTGGGACCCTCTACCTGAGCATATTAGGTTCCATTTTTCCCAAACTGGGACCACAGAACTGGCTCTTAACCGGTGTTGTGTACTCAAACAGAAGGGTATTCTGACAGGCAGTACATATCCATTGATCTCCATATGTTCTCACTGTTGCTCAGTCTCTCCCTCTCCCCCCCTCACACTTTATAGACAAACCATACCCAGTTTGACATTGTATTTTACACTTACGTTTAAGCATCCTTTCCTGTTGTTCCACTTAGATCTATCTCGTTTTTCTTTAGGATTATATAGTTATTAATTGTACAAAAGACTAATAAAAATTTATGGAGGGAAATTTTGCCCAGGGTGGCCAACACAGACAGCATCTGGTGATTACCCAGGCTGAGGAACTCCAGGGCAGTGTGAGGCTCAAAGCTAAGGAGAGTTGTCTAAGGGAGAGGGTCACAGCCACTCTTGCTCATTGGAACGGAAGACTCTACAAGACCCTAAGGCAGGGAGGCTTCTGCTGCCCCAGGGTTCGTCCCTGCTCAAGGCTCCTGCCTCCATCCCGCCGTGACTTTCAGGGGCCATCCGGTTGTGTATCACTTGTCCCAGTAGGTACAACCGGTCCATGGGAGTCCTAAATCACCCCGCCCATTGGGCACGAGAGGTCTCACCATTGAATCCGATCACAGCATCAAGTTCCAGCTCAGCCAAATCGGTCTCAGGGGGAGTTTGATGATCCATTTAGGTGAGAGTCAAGTCTTTCTCTTTCAGGCAGCCAGGGCAGCGTCTCCTGGTCGTTATGACAACTGGCGCTCGCGCATGCGTGCCGGGTTCTCGCCTGCCAAGGCAGGTGCTGTGTTTTTCTTTCTTTCTTTCTCTCGCTCTGTCTTTCCCTTTTTCTTTCTCTTTTCTCTTGTCTCTTTCTTCTTTCATCCTTTCCCTTCTCTGTCTCAAAGTGTGTGGTTCTCCTTGATTTCTATTATTCTATAAGCATGTTTGAGGGGTCGGACATTATATGCACAGAACATGTTTGCCTCTCCCCAGTGTAAATTCTGGAGTTTTAAACTATATAATTAAGCAACTAATGAGATTTAAAAAAATAAAACAAAGAGATTGCTTTTGTTGGGTAGACATCTGTATGAAATAGTATATACTGGAATTGATTGAAGACGAGTAAAACAATTTAAAAAGTTTTTCTTAGCTTTATTGAGATATAATTTACATATTGTAAAATTCATTTAAAGTTTCCGTAAGTTTATACTATGTGCAACTATCGCCACGGTCCAGCGTTGTTTTGGGAAGCAGAGTAAAATGTAAGGAGCTGAAATAGAAAAGTTTTGAAGCGTGCCCAACAGAGAGGTTTTGGAGCTTAGATCCTGTTCAACCATTTTGCTTTCCACGAGCCCAGCAAATTCGTGTCTTGGAAATGGATTGTTTCAACCTACTGTACTCTAGAGGAGAGCTATTTTTGATTATTTTATGATTTGTCGGTTCCCCATGCACAGGTCAAGGTGCACACACACCAATGCCGGACTCAGGCTTGCGCGGAGCGCGAACGGCGGGGATTGAGCCCCGCGGGCCGCCGTAGTCAGCTGCTGCGAGCAGGAAGTGTCCGGGCCGCGGGCGGGCGGACGGAGGCTGCGGGATGGCACCGGACCCCTGGTGAGCTGTGGGCGAGGGCGGCGGTGTGCTGAGGGGCGAACGCGGGAGGGTCTGACCGTGTAGGACGGGCAGCGGTAGAAGCGCTGAGCGTTTGGAGGCGTGGAGAGGGGCGGAGGGAGGACCCCGCCGCGTCCGGCCGCCCTGACTGGAAGCGGAGCGGAGCGCCGCCGCCGGCGCGTGTGCCTCAGGGGTCGGGGCCGGGGGGCGTTTCCCCGACCCCCCGACGTGTGGGGCCGGCGGGTACGGGCCGCTGTGGACTCCGGCCGAGCTCGAGGTGAACGGCTCAGGGTCCGTAGCCGGACGTCCATCCCGTGGGCCTGTGCGCACACCTGGGGACCCCGGGAGGGAGATGAGGGGACTTGGCCGCCAGCGGGTTTAACCCTGTCCCGCGTCGGGTCTGTCCCGCCGAAGATCGCCGCCTCTGCGGGGAGCAAACAACAGCCGAGGAGGGTACTTGGATTCAGGTTCCCGACCTAACAGACTTTGACTCCCTTGTGTAATCGTTGAGAACCGTGTCCCCTCTCCGGAAAGTTCTCCTTGGAGTTTCTGTCTTAGGTGGTGGTTGGTGGTGGTGGTTTTTCCTAATGCAGTTTATCATTGTGTAAAGTTGCAGACAACCTGGGTGTGAGGAGAGTGGGATCTTCAGAGCCAAGTGAAGAGTTACTCTGGGATCTAAGCAATCTGTAGCTCGAACTTCGTGTTCCTCCTTCCACCCCTGGTTTTGGCATTTGTGTACACTGCGATAGACGAGTCAATCTATTGAGTATCAGCGGAGAAGAAAAATCAGGAGCATTTTTATTATTTGTAAATAACTCTGTGTGCGTGTGTGCGCGTGTGTGCCCTAGGGTTTAAACTCTAGGCTTTTTTTTTTTTTTTCCTGCTCAAGGCTAGTGCTCTGCCATTTGATCTACAGCTCCACACTCCAGGATTACAGGTGTGAGCCACTGACACCTGGCTGGTATGATGATTTTTTTTTTTTTTTTTTGGTCGGTCGTGGAGCCTGAACTCTGGGCCTGGGCACTGTCCCTCAGCTCTTCAGCTCAAGGCTAGCGCCCAACCACTTGAGCCACAGCACCGCTTCCGGCTTTTTTTCTGCTTATCTGGTGCTGAGGAATTGATCCTAGGGCCTCATGCATGTGAGGCAAGCACTTTACCACTGAGCCAACTTCCCAGCCCTATGATGATTTTTTTTTTAAAAGGCCTTTGGTACAGTTTGTTTCGTTGCTATCCACTTCCTGGAAGCTAACTCCCTCAGTTTACCCATAAAGTAGAACATAAAGCTCTTTTCCACCGCTAACATTGAAAAAGCACCATTTTCTGTTACTTTCAATTGTTGGACTAAGTGCTTTCTATGTGACAGTTAAAAAGCAACATAGTGGATTAGGAAGGTAGAATTTTTACTGTCAAAATGGTTGCTTAAGCAGTGCTATCTTACAAGAAGCATAGTTAAGCCACATTGTGTTAGAATAGTTTTTCAAGGTGCTGAATGTATGGCTCAGGTGATAGAGCACCAGTTGAATAAGAATTGTTTTTCTGACAAATTTTGGCCATGTGTCCTAGTTTTAGTTGATTGCTCACATAAACTCTTAACCCCTTTCAAGCCAGCCAATTACACAGGATTGTGAATCTAAGTTCTGACCATAGCCAATCATGCAAGAGTGTGAATCTAAGTTCTGGCCAATCAGAACAAAGAGCAGCAATTCATTAGGGATAAAACCTGGATGAAATGCCCACCAAGCTTTCTTGCTTACTTGGTTTCCTGTTAGTATCATGCCTTTTTTTTTTTTTTTCATATGTAACCCACTTTTATTTTTACTTTCCCAAGCTTTTTGAATCTTTTGTTTTGGTAGTTCATTTGCTTACATCAGATAATAGAGAAATATACAGGTAACAGACAACCCAGAATCCAATCAATCAGCATTGGTTTTGTTCATTTTGATGGAGGTATAACATGCTGCATCATGCTGCGTCATGCTATGTCTGATTCTCCATAATGGAAAATTTTCACATGCATGCAACATACTTTCTTCAGTTTTTAATTCAAACGTTGAAAGTATCTCTTTCTTCTTTAAATAACTCACAGAAATATAGCTGTCCAACTTTTTTTGGGGGGGGGGTGCTGTCAGTCATGGGGCTTGAACTCTGGGCCTGGGTGCTGTCCCTCAGCTCTTCAGCTCAATGCTAGCACTCTACCACTTGAGCAACAGTGCCACTTCCAGTTTTCAGAGTGGTTTATTGGAGATAAGAGTCTCACGGATTTTCCTGCCTGGGCTGGCTTTGAACCACGATCCTCAGATCTCAGCCTCCTGAGTAGCTAGAATTATAGGCGTGAGCTACGGGCAGTATCATGCCTTTTGAGTTGATGTCTTTATTCCTATGTGATACTTCTGTGAGACATTGCCACAAAAAGGAATGTAGACTGAGACTTAAAGAGCATAAGAAACAGTTTCTTATAGCTTTGACTTTTTGCTGCTGAAAATGAGATTGATGATGCCTCCTTGCTTTGGATCCTAACATTTACAAATGGAGTGGAGCAGTTGCTGCTCTGTCAATGCAATTGGTAAGCCTACTGATTAAAAGAAGTAGCAGCTGTGTACCCATCTGTGAACTTCACTCTTGGATAAAGTTAGCTTTGTTTGGGGAGTACCTTTATTTGTTGATGTTATGATATTTCCAGAAAATAATGTGCTAAACCTCAATAATTTTATATTCTGGTTGGATTTAAAAAATACGTTAGTAGGGGCTGGGAAGGTGGCTCAGTGGTAGAGTGCTTGCCTTGCATGCTCAAGGCCCTGGGTTCGATTCCTCAGCACCACGTAAGCAAAAAGAAAAAGCCGGAAGTGGCGCTGTGGCTCAAGTGGTAGAGCGCTAGCCTTGAGCTGAAGAGCTCAGGGACAGCGCCCAGGCCCAGAGTTCAAGGCCCCACGACCGGACCCAAAAAAAAAAAAAAATACGTTAGTAGCATTTTTTTCTTTTTTGTTTATTGGCTGTACTAGAGTTTCAACTCAAAGCCTCATGTTAGGTATGTGCTCTATCACTTGAGCCACACTGCCAGTGGTCTGTTTAATTTTTTAAATCATAGGTGAAAGATCTATGAAGTAGAATACTAAAATGAGCCCTTTATACTCATCACCCAGTTTCTGTAATTATTGAGATTCTGCCCTTATTTTGCCTCTTGCCTTCCACCCCACTTTTGCAGGTACATTCTTCTTATGAGTAAATCTTACACATATATTGATTTAACTGTGCATTCAATGTTTTTCTAGGAGAACAGAGCCCCAGCACATGTTCTGGAAACTTGTCTCTTATCTAGTTCCTCTGTCTGTGCATGTGAGGCATCACCATTGTCTTAGTCACTTGGGTCTAAAAATGAATCAATTGCTTTTTCTTTACCCCTTATTCCAAATTATTTCTTAATTTCTATTGTTTTTTTGGAATATTACATCTCTGCCATTTCTTTTTTGCTATTTCTACTTTTTAGGCCAGGACTTTTAGTTTAATGCCTCGCAGATGGTAAGTATTGGTGAGTGTGTGTGGAATTAAGTAGCCTGAGAAAAATCTGTTGGCTGTCTGCTTCTACTCTGTTGACTTCTCCCATTGCTATTTATATTTGTTTTTCCTAAAACCAGTACTTTAGACACTTGTATACTAGATACCTTGATAACATTGCCTGTAATCTCTAGGCAGTGATTCCCAAATTTTGTTATAGATTGCAGGTAGCATAAACCCTGACCAGGTTAAACCCCTTATTAATTTACTTTGTGTACTTGGGGCTGGCCAGAGAGTTGTGTGTGTGTGTATATGTGTTTGTGAGAATGACCTGGGGCTTGAATTTAGGGCCTGGGTGCTGTCCCTGAGCTTTTTTGTTCAAGGCTAACACTCTACCACTTTAGTCACAGCTCCACTTCTGGCTTTTTTTGTATGTGTGTGGGGAAGCCTTTTTAGACCTTTGTGTGGTTAGTTGAAGATAAGAATCTTCCTACCCAGGCTGGCTTCAAACTATAATCCTCATATCACAGCCTTCTGAGTAGCTAGGATTACAAGTGTGTGAGCCACTGGTGCCCAGTGAGCCAGTTTTTTGTCTTTTGTTTTAGATCTAAAATGAGAAATGGATTGGGGCAAGACAGGAATTTGTCCCAGCCATGTGACCTTCAATATTTCACATGACCTCTTCAAGGTCTTTCTGTGTTGCAAGTGTCTTCTTCAGCAAACAACAAAAACCCCAACAGATGGATCTCAAATTCTCCCATAAGTCTAACTTCCTGAGAGTGTTGTTCCAGGCTGTGTGGAAAGAGTAACTTCTACTTACCTCTCCTGTATGGGCTGCCCTCTCCTGCCAAGGTCTCTTGTTGGGACAGTGGGCCACACAGGTTGTTCTTTCTTTTTGTTCTCCAGTGTTTTCTGAGCCTTCTGCTGTAACCTGGTGCTCAGTCCAAGATTGGCCCCCTCTGGCCCACTTCCTCTAAATTCTTTGGTCAATGTTAATTTTTGCCATCTCTTAACTCCAGAAATCCTTAACTTAGGCACAGACTTTGCAGACTTTGTATGTGCATATTTGGATAGTGCTTAATAAAGTTCTGGCCTCTGGGGATGGGGGGGTGGTTCTGAGGTTTTGCAAAGGAACAAATGCTTTGTCAGGCATAGGTGGTTTAGAACCCAAGCTGTGGGCCAACCCATTTGGTTTCTTAGGCAAGTGCTGCCTCTTTGTGCCAGGTTTGCTTATGTCTAAATAGAGGTGGTAGTGATGCCCAACTTAAGGCATTGTCATGTGGATTAAGTGACTTGTCAGAAATTATGTTTTCTGAATTGTGCCTGGTACACAGGAAGTACTATTTAATGTGTAGTGTGATTATGCTTCTCTTTATTTTTCTCCCTGCCTTTTTGAACTTGTCACTAGAATTAAAAACTTGGGCCATTCAGAAATTCTTTTAAAGAATCTCAAACATTTTCTCTCTGCATGATTCTGATGCAGGTTCTCCACATATGATGCCACTTGTCAAATCGCCCAAGAAATTGCTGAGAAAATTCAACAACGAAATCAGTATGAAAGAAGAGGTGAAAAGGTTCCCAAGGTAATAGTGCTTACAATGATTGATGACAACTTCAAAGTGGGGAAACCTGAGCAATGTACCAAAATCTTTGCTGTTTATTTTGATACGTTGCAGATGTTGTTTTATCCCCTGTTTGCTAAATTACGATGTCTCCCAAGGTAGGGGTATTCTTATTCACTGGATGTTTATAAAGCTACAGTCCAATAAGACTTTGTGTGTGTGTGGATGTGGGTGGGTGTTGGGGGGGGTCTGGGGGGATTAGGGGGCTTGACCTCAGGGCCTAGGTGCTGTCCTTTAGCTTTTTTTCTCAACCAACCTGAGTTCAAGCCCCAGTACTGCCCCTCAAAAACCCAGAATTCCAAGGAGGATTTGAATTGATATGTAGTATATTTACACATTTAAGTTGGGGGAAATGCAAACGCTTTCATAATGCCAAATTTCTTTTTATTGCTTCAGCCATATTTATTGCATTGTTAGGTGCCAGGCATCATGGTGTTTTTGTTTTTGTTTTTGTTTTGGCCAGTACTGGGGCTTGAACTCAGATCCTGGGCACTGTCCCTTAGCTTCTTTTGCTCAAGGATAGCACTCTACTACTTGAGCCACAGCGCTACTTCTGGCCTTTTCTGTTTATCTGGTATTAAGGAATTGAACCCAGGACTTCATGCATGTTAGGCAAACACTCTACCATTAAGCCACATTCCCAGCCCAGGCATCATGGTTTTTTTTTTTTTTTTTTTTTTGTCATGAGGCTTGAACTCTGGGCTTGGGTGCTGTCCCTCCATTCTTCAGCTCAAGGCGAGAGCTCTACTATTTGAGCCACAATGCCACTTCCAGTTTACTAGTGGTTTATTGGAGATAAGAGTCTCATGGACTTTCCTTCCTGGGCTGGCTTTGAACCATGATCCTCAGATCTCAGCTTCCTGAGTAGCTAGACTTACAGGTGTGAGCCACCAGTACCCGGCTGGCACCATGTTTTTTTAAAAAAGTTTTATTAATAAACTTTAGCTGGATTCCAGTGGCTCTTGCCTATAATCCTAGCTACTCGCAAGGCTGAGATCTGACGGTTAAAGTTTGAAGTCATCTCAGACAGGAAAGTCCAAGAGATTCTTATCTCCATTTAACAAAATACCAGAAGTGGAGGTGTGGCTTGAATGGTAGAACACTAGCCTTGAGCTAAAAAAGCTAAGGCCTGAGTTAAAGCCTTATTACATACAACAATCTTAAAAGTAATTTTAAAAATTCTTTGAGGGCAGGGCATGTGATGCTGTATTCTCAGCTGTGCAGGAGATATAGGTATGAGTATAGTCTGTAGCCTGCCTGGACAAAAGTGCAACACCCTGTCAAAAAAATAACCTGTGAAACAGGCTGGAGTTATGGCTCAAGTGGTGGAGCACTTGCTGAGGCACTAAGTTCAAAACCCCAGTCCCACAAAAAAAAAAAAAAAAAATTCAAACTCTTAAGGGATGTTCTTGATATCTTTTTATTTTGTGATTGGTCACTGTACTAAATTCTTTTACTCAAGTATTTTTTTAAATTAGATACACAAGAAAACAGTCTTCACAAACATTTTCATTTAGAACTTGACTGGAATTAAAGCAAAATTGTGGCAGATTGCCTGACTTGTAGAAATGGGATAAGCAGTGAAAAAAGATTCAAGAAAAGTATCCTCTAAAATTGAGTAAGGAAGATAAAAGTTTGGAGTTCAAGTTTTTTTTTTTTTTTGCGGGGGGGGGGGTGGGTTCTGGTCGTGGGGCTTGAACTCTGGGCCTGGGCACTGTCCCTCAGCTCTTCAGTTCAAGGCTAGCTCTCTACCACTTGAGCCACAGTGCCACTTCTGGCTTTTCTCTTTTTGCTTATGTGGTGCTGAGGAATCGAGCCCAGGGCCTCATGCATGCAAGGCAAGCGCTCTGCCACTGAGCCACCTTCCCAGGCTTGGAGCTCAAGTTCTGCTACCCAATTTTAACTTTTCTATTGTAATCTGTAACCCAGAAATGAATAAAAACCAGGAACCTTTTGTAATATAGATGACTAGGTTCTAGTTTCAGGATTTTGATCAATAGGTATGGATGAGATTCAGAAACCTAATTTTTTTTTTTTTTTTTGCTGGTACTAGGGCTTGAACTCAGGGACTGGGTACTGTCCATACCTTCACTTTTTTTTTTTTGAACTTTGTTATTTTATATGGAGGGATTACAATTAACATGAGTCAGGTAACGAACACATGTGTCTTTTCTTCCCTTACTCTCTCCCTGTCCCTTCCTCCTGTCTCCATCCAGGAGTTGTATAGTTTATTTTCATCAGTGCCAAGTAAGCTCCACTGCTGCACTTTTTCACTGTTTTTCCCTTAAGTTCTGTACCCTTGAGTTCAAGTATTCTTCCAGCTGATTTTAATAACTTTCCCAAATAAATTATTTTCAATTTGCAAATAATGGTTCTTCCCTTTCTAGTCCTTACATATTTCTATAATTTGTCTTATTCTGTTGGCTAGAGGGTCTTCTCCAAAGTTAAATGATATTGTACTTTAGGCAGTACTCTATTCTTAGTTTTCCTTTTTTTGTTGATCGTGAGGATTGAACTCTGGGCCTGGGCATTGTCCCTCAGCTCTTAAGCTCAAGGCTAGTGCTGTACCACTTGAGCCACAGTGCCACTTCCTCTTAGTTTTTGTTTTTTTATTTTATTTTTAATTTTCTCTTTACTATATTAATCATGTTTATTTTTAATCAACATGATGGGATATATTTTTAGGCTTTCTTATTATCTTTTTTTACTAAAAATAAGTGCTATTTGCTGATTATAGACTGTCCTTTTTATGTAATAACTACATTTGTTTTGCTAATGTTTTAGGCATTTTAAACATTTAATTATTTAAAAAATGTTTTACATTTCTGTTCCTTAAGTGGGATTGATGTGGGGATTCCTTCTATTTTTTGGTTATCTTGGCTAGTATGAACAAGGTTATGTTATCTTAAAACATGAGTGAGGTTTTTTATCTGCGCTCCAGAAGCTTCTAATTGTGATAATGGAATTTTTTTATTATTATAAGGTAATTTTCTTTTCCTTCCTTCCTTCCTTCCTTCCTTCCTTCCTTCCTTCCTTCCTTCCTTCCTTCCTTCCTTCTTCCTTCCTTCCTTCCTTCCTTCTCTGTCTGTCTGTCTGTCTGTCATAGGGTTTGAACTCAAGGCCTGGGTGCTGTCTCTGAGCTCTTTGCTCAAGGCTAGCACTCTTATTACATAGCATCACTTTTTATTTTTGAGTGGTTTATTGGAGATAAGAATCTTATGGACTTTCCTGCCTGGGCTGGTTTTGAACTGTAATCCTTAGATCTCAGCCTCCTAAATAGCTAGGATTACAGGCATAAGACACTGGCACCTTGCTGGCAATTTTCTTATATTAAGAAATAAAATATTGCTGGGCACTGGTGGCTCACGCCTGTAATCCTAGCTACTCAGGAGGCTGAGATCTGAGGATCGTGGTTCAAAGCCAGCCCAGGCAGGAGGGACCGTGAGACTCCTATCTCCAATAAACCACCAGAAAACCGGAAGTGGCACTGTGGCTCAAGTGGTAGAGCGCTTGCCTTGAGTTGAAGAGCTGAGGGACAGCACCCAGGCCCAGAGTTCAAGCCCCACGATCGACCAAAAAAAAAAAAAATAAATAAAATAAAATATTGCTGGGCACTGGGTGGCTCACGCCTGTAATCCTAGTTACTCAGTAGGCTGAGATTTGAGGATCACAGTTCAAAACCAGCCCAGGCAGGAAGTCTGTGAGACTCTTATCTTCAGTTAACTATGAGAAAACTGGAAGTAGTGCTATGACTCAAGTGGTAGAATGCTCACCTTGAGCTGAAGAGCTGAGAAACAGCACCCAGGCCCAGAGTTCAAGCCCCACAACAGACCAAAAAAAAAAAAAAAAAAAGAAAGAAAGAAAGAAAGAAAGAAAGAAAAATATTAATAGCATTAACTAAAAACAATCCTTTTAATTTGTTTACTTTTTGGATTTTTTTCTTTCTCATCAGGTGACATTTCATTTAATGATTGAATTTTATTTTTTTGTAGTTCTTGAACTCAAGGCCTTTGCACTATGTGAGGCAGGTGCTTTACCACTTCAACCACACCATTAGCCCTTTTGCCCTTTTGGTTTCTTTATTTTTCTTCTTCTTTTTTTTTTTTGTTCCATCATGGGACTTGAACTCTGGCTCTGAGTGCTGTCCCTTAGCTCTTCAGCTCAAGGCTAGCGCTCTACCATTTGAGCCACAGTGCCACTTCCGGTTTTCTGGTGGTTTATTGTATAAGAGTCTCATGAACTTTCCTGCCTGGGCTGGCTTTGAACCATGATCCTTAGATCTCAGCCTCCTGAGTAGCTAGTATTATAGGAGTGAGCCACCAGTGCCTGGCTGTGCTGCTGCTCACTCCTTCCTTCCTTCCTTCCTTCCTTCCTTCCTTCCTTCCTTCCTTCCTTCCTTCCTTCCTTCCTTCCTTCCTTCCTTCCTTCCTTCCCTCCCTCCCTCCCTCCTCCCTTCCTTCTTCTTCTTCCTTCCTTCCTCCTTCTTCTTCCTTCCTTCCTTCCTCCTTCTTCTTCCTTCCTTCTGCTTCTGCTTCTGCTTCTTATTCTTTTTGTTCTGGTCCTGGGGCTTGAACTTGAGGCCTGGACACTGTTCCTGAGCTTTTTTGCTCAAGGCTGGTACTCTGCTCCTTGAGCCTCAGCTCCCCTGTGGCTTTTTGGTGGTTAATTGGAGATAAGACTCTCATGCACTTCTCTGCCTCAGGTTGGTTTCAAACTGTGATCCTCAGATCTCAGCCTCTTGAGTAGGTAGGATTACAGGTGTGAGATACCAGTGCCAGGCTACTTTCATTATTTTTTTTAATACATTTTTGATAGTGCTCAGGTTGGACCTCGATCCACCCCATGTAGTGGAGTAACGAACATGTACCATCATACCCAGCTTTTACTGGTAGGGTCTTGATAACTTTTTGCCCAGGCTGGCCTCAGACTGCCACCCTCCTGATCTCTGCCTCCCCAGAAACAATGATTATAAGTGTGAGTCACCATTCCCAAGTTTGATATTTTTTTTTTCTTTGCTAACAAATTGATATTGAAGTCATTATTTTGGTCTTATATAGGCTGTTCATAGGTCTGATAAGTGGGTTGTAGTTTTTTTTTTTTTATTTATGGGCTTTCACTAGATTGCATAGGCCTACCTCTTAATTCCTGAGCTCAGGTGATCTTTCTGCTTCAGCATCCCAAGTAGACTACCTGTAAAAGCTGCAGCCCTTGGCTTGTTGTGCTTTTATGTTCACTTAGTTTGCTGTTTACCTGCTTTCCTTGATGATTTTCCCATAAACTCTGTGGGTGAGTCTCCATTGGCTTCTAAAAATACTAGAACACAGTCTTTTTCTGGCTACTGACATCCTAGACAGGTGCTTAATATGTGTGATCTCCTACAGGAGAGGCACCTGCTTCCACCTACATTACATAATAGTTCCTGTTAACATGGCATCACATGGATTGTTCTACCTTTTTACTAGATCTCTGATTTCTTCCTTGTTTGAATGTTTTCATATATGTATGTTATATATATATGTGTATATATATATATATATATATATATATATATATATATATGTATTTAAATTTTTGAACCGATACTGGGGCTTGAAATCAGGGCCTGGGCATTATCCTGGCACTCTACCACTTGAGCCACATTTTCACTTCTGGTGTTTTGGTGGTTAATTGGAGATGAGTCTCACAGACTTCTCTGCCTGGGATGGCTTTGAACAGCAATCCTCAGATCTCAGCCTCCTGAGTGATTGGAATTATAGCTGTGAATTACCAGTGTCCAGCAAAATGTTTTCATTTAAAGGGGAAGTTCTATTCTTCCTATTTCCATATTCTAGAGAGGCTCTCTCCCCACCTCTCTTCCATGCTTTAATTCAGCACTTCAGAGTCACAAATGAAAATTGAGAATGATTAGAAAAAATTCATCCAGTCCCAGAAAGAGTTATGTGTGGTTACCATTCCTCTTGGATAAAAAGAATGCATTGCTCTAAAATGTTCAAATGGGTTATAAATATAGCAGTGTGTTCGGAGACCGGGCAAGATGGTAATGGGACTCGACACCCTGTCATTTGAAGCATGGTTGAGGGAACAGTGAGGGGTGCTGCCGTTTAATAAAATGGGAACACAGTTCCCTGTGTGGCTCCAGGGTACATAAATAGCATCAGTGAGTAGAAACACAGGGCAGAGAATTGAACCAGGCATAAAGGCAAACCAACAGTCTGCAGTTAGTGTCCCTATTCAGGTATAGACCAACTGCTGGGCTGTTGATGAGTACAAGTATGTGGTGGTGATTGGGTCAGGAGGTGCTGAGCCTGGTCTGTATTGGTCATAGGAAGGCTTAGTGCTCTTCCAGCACTTCCTTGATCGTGCCATAGTCTGTAAGGCCTCTTCAGTGGTTTAATGTGGTAGAAGCTCCACATCTGGGCTCCAATACTTAGGATGTGTTTTTCTTTTCGCAGCTTACAGTGACAATCAGAACTTTGTTGCAGAATCTGAAGGAAAAGATCGCCCTTTTGAAGGACTTATTGCTAAGAGCTGTGTCAACACATCAGATGTATCCATGTAAACATTTCCACCTCTTTTCTGGAGTGGGAGGAAAAACAATCTTATTTTAAGAAAGGAAGGAATCTGGGCCACCCAGGTTTTTCCACAGCTTGAGGAAGTCCTGTCCTCCACACCCTGGCCTATAATCTTGATCTGTCTTTTGAGTGTCTGTTACATGTTTTACAGTGAATGTGCCTACCAGGCAAGGCCTCTGTTGAGAATTAACTTGTGAGTGTGACCTTTTTAAGGCAGGAAGCTAGGGCTTTCAGGATTGTAGTTACCAGTACACAGCTCTGTCTGTCCACAGCCTTGAGGATTAGCAGTCACTGCTCTGGCCTCAAAGCTGCCATCACATCTTGACTCAGGTCTGCTTCTGCATCTGGGCCTTCCCTCCCCCACGCCCCCCACCCAAATCCTTAATATTATCAACCCACTGCTTTCCAAAAAGGTCAGAACCAGTAGAAACTAGCTCTGCTATGATTACTGAAATATGACTTGTTTGCCCTATTACCCCAGCTCAAATACTGCCCTTGGTTTGGGAGTTTGAGGGATAGAGAGTGGGCAGGACTTCCTTAAAGCACGTTGAGCCATTGTTTAATCTCTTGACAGTTGACAAGTATTAAAATGTTTTGTTTTTAGATATTTCTAATCTGATCAATGTGACCTATAACTGCATCCTTTAAGGTCAGTTTATATTGGTTTGAAAGCCAATCTTAGTCTTTATGTTTATTTTTCAAAGTTGTCAGTAGTTCATGCCAAACACTCATTGAGTAGCAGAGGAAGTGGTTCTGTATGACTCAGCTTTATATATGGGAATATGGAGTAATGTAGGAATAGTCTTTTAGGTAGAGCAACTGAAGGTGTTTTTTAAAAAAAAATACTTTCTCCCATGTGCAACTCTTCTATATCCTGGCTTATATTAGTTGTGTTATTTTTTATTTAGCCCATTCAGGTCTCTAATAAGAAGTTTAATTTTAGTAAATAACTGGGGTCTATGTTTCAGCACAATTGGAATACCTAATAATAGTTTGTAACTGTACTCTCCCTCATATAAGTAGAGTATCGGTTATATCTCATTAACTTATTATGTAATGAGCTTTTACATAGCTTCATACATAGACCATAGATGGTGTCTGATGGATGAGGCCATTTCCTGTACTGTCAGTACCAAGGCTGGGAAGTGTATCCAAGGGAAGGTGACAAGGTGTGTGCTCATGTTAGTTACGTAAAGCACCTACATTACAAAGCAACCAAGTATTGTTTCATGGCATAATGTTCTGGTATAATTACTGTATTTGTTAACTTCCATTAAAGCAATCATTATTTTATTTATATGCTAAATCTAATAAGAGAAAATTTTAAATTTGGAACTGTTGGCTGGAGGTATGGCTTAGTGATAGAATACTTGCTTTGCAAATGTGACATCTGGAGTTCAAACTTCAGTATCACCAAAACTTTTTTCCTACTAATTCTGCTAGTTATTAATGAACTCATTAGGCATGCCACAGTAACAATTGACTGTGTTCTCCTAAGTTCTTAGAATCTAATTATTTGCTGAAATCTAGACTTGGTTTGCAGTGATCTCAATTACCTCCCACTAAGCATTCAAAACACTGAACAGAGCTAAATAAAACATTAAAAATATATTTAGGGGGCTGGGAAGGTGGCTCAGTGGTAGAGCACTTGCCTTGCATGCTCAAGGCCCTGGGTTCGATTCCTCAGCACCACATAAACCAAAAAGAAAAAAGCCGGAAGTGGCGCTGTGACTCAAGTGGTAGAGCGCTAGCCTTGAGCTGAAGAGCTGAGGGACAGCGCCTAGGCCCAGAGTTCAGGCCCCACAACCGGACCCCAAAAAAACAAAACAAAACAAAACAAATATATTTTGGGACGTAAATGTGGATCATCCATAATTTCCTAGAAAAATCAAGAGCTTTAACTAGAATAAAAGTTTCTTTTTTAAAAAATTAAAAAATCCTGTTTTCAAATTATTCAGAATCTACTGTAACAGCCTCCAGTATTGCAGAGGTGTTATTCAGACAACCTACCACATGGGGGTGCTCCTAGACTTCTGTTTTTTAGGGAGGCCATTTTTCTTTCCATGGAATGAAAAAAGGGAGATCACTTCTATATTGTGACAACCATGTGTTGTCTAAGCCCAAGGCCTTAGGCATGCGAAGCATGCACTCTACCCCTCATCTGCACCCTTTCTATCTCCAGCTGAGACAGCTTTTTTGGTAATTCTTCTCCATCTTTTCTTCTTCTGACTTCCTGCTGCTTCCCAAACACGTTAAATAACTCTGTCAGCCTTCTTACAGTTTTAAGCTACATCAGAGAGTAACTTGTCACTTTTAGTCACTTTGTTTTACTGGTTTTCTTTAGTAATAAAGCTGGGTCAAACTTTATACTTCAAGTAAGCTAGTGATGCAGTTATAGAATCCAACATTCCAGCACAGAAGTTTCCACACCACAGAAAGCAATATTTGAAAGCTTTATTAACTTACCCAGGACTCCACAGCTAGGAAGTGGAAGATCCAAATTCAAATCCAAGCCTTTCTGGCTCCATGTCTATTTAAACTGAATTGTACTTCAGTAAAAATAATAGTCACCTGACACCTGACATTGTTTTTGAGTAGCATTCTCTATTAATTGGCATGTTGCTATAGTGCCAAGATAAAGCCTGTTCATAATGTAAATCCTTAGGAGCCTTCTTAATTATCAGAAAGATTAAAGAGTATTCACTATGGTCTACTAGGCATATTTTAGGATGTAATGCTTAGAAAACATTTCAGCCATTGTCAGTAGAGTGTCTTTTTGATCCTTTTCTTGGGGAGTAATGTTGGGTGACTTTTTTTTTTTTTTTTGGGTTGGTTGTGAGTCCTGAACTCTGGGCCTGAGCACTGTCCCTCAGCTCCTCAGCTCAAGGCTAGCACTCTACCACTTTAGCCACAGTGCCGTTTTCGGCTTTTTCTGCTTATGTGGTTCTGAGGCATCAAACCCAGGGCCTCATGCATGCAAGGCGTGCACTACTACTAAGCCACCTTTCCAACCCATTGGGTGACTTTTTAAAGTGACTTATTTCAATACCACATTTCCTTAGTGTGCTGGGAGTTGAGAATTTATGGTACCTTACTTAATAAATTTATGCCTTTCTGCACTTATGGAGTTTTCTGAGGGATAGTAGGATTTGCCAGAAAGATAAGTCCTATGAAGAAGAACCTAAATGATTAAATTCATGGAATTCAGCAGGAGATTTTTATGCTCTTTCCTGAACAAGTAGTTTTCTCTGGCAAGAGTAAATGTGAAACTAAAATGAAGGTTCTGTGCTTTTGAATCCATGAGTTTGCAATTAATAAGCCAGAGTCCTAAAGCCACAAAGTTTGAAATTGTTGGAAAATATAGGCTTAGTTTCACAGAGTTTCTTTGACACAGAAATTATAATTGCCTCACCAGCTGAGAGAAGATGTGTCTATTGGAGGCTGCATGTGAAATTTCAGGTAGTACTAAAAATATTCCTAGAATTGGCTTCATACAGAGCTTGTCTTTTTGTTAGCTTTTCTAAGGCAGTGCCTTTACCTTTTTTGAAAGTATAAAAATAATTTCTTTACAAAGGTATTCAATATCAAAAGGTATTTTTGGTGCCTTGGTAGAAGGCCTGGGGGGGTGGGGGGAACTTGAGTAGGTATGCTGGTGCATGCCTCTAAATCCCAGCTATTCAGAAGGCAAATTGGGAAGATGACAGAGGCTACCTGAGGTAAAAGGTTAGATTCCACCCTCCCCCAACCCAGTTCCCCAACAGCTTATCAGAAAGACTGTGGTCTAGTCTGATCCATGTGAAAATGTGAGACCTACAAACTAAAGTTAAAAAAGGCTGAGTCATGTCTCAAATGACAAGTACAAAATTACGGAGCCCTGAGTTCAAGGCCCAGGACTGCCAAAAAGAAAAGAAAAGTTAACTTTTCCTCAACACACTATTTTGGGAGGAAATTTTAGGAAGATAACTTGTGATAATCACAATTTAATTAATGTGAGTGACTAGTTGTAGAGAGGCTGAGTAGATTCTAGAAATCTCTCTGGTAGCTTCAGTGAAGGTAACATGGTTCTCCCACACTGTACCTTACCATGAAAGTTGTCACCAGTGTCCAGGAACATTACAGAAATAAAGAGAAGGCAGTATTTATGTCTATAGAGATTTCCTGATTTACAGTCTAGCACATAGGTCTTTTCCAGGCTTTGGTATAAATTCTTTTTTAATCCATCATAAAAAGTAGGTAGTTTTGTTCTTTGGGGTTTTTTGTTTGTTTGGTTTTTTCTTTTGCAGGGAGGAAGGCAGTATGAGACTTGAGCTTGACCTTCTAGCTAGGCAGGCAATCTACCACTTAAGCCACGGCTTCACTTCCATCTTGTTGCTATTTAGTTGTCACTTCCATCTTGTTGCTATTTAATTGGAGATAAGAGTCTTACTGTAATCGAACCATGATCCCTAGATCTCAGCCTCTGAGTAGAGTTATAAGCATGAGCCACCATCACCTGGCTGTTCTTTATTGTATCACTATTGTAAGAATTGCTGTCACCATTGAGAACTCATTGTAGTCCTCCCATGAAAGAACTTACAATCAAGTAAGGTGTTTCTATTAAGCATGCAAGTAATGGGATTAAGAAGGCATTTGTAAGCCAGACACCCGTGGCTCATGCCTGTAATCCTAACTATTCAAGCTGAGATCTGAGGATCTCAATTCAAAGCTAGCCTGGGCAGAAAAGTCGGTGAGACTTTTATCTCCAATTAACTACCAGAAAACCAGAGATGGTGCTGTGGCTCAAGTGGTAGAGTGTTAGCCTTGAGTGAAAGAGCTCAGGGGCAAGCACTGAGTTCAAGCCCCATGACAGGCAAAAACAAAAGGTACTTACAAAATGTGATGGGCACTTGGAGGAAGATGTGGACTTTGCCTAGTACATAGTAGACATTTAGTGGAGTTTGCTGATACTGGAAGCTCTGTGCTGTAGTGTGGACAAGCCTTCTCCAGAACAGTTCATTCACAAAGTAAGACAATCTCAATTCTTAACCCTACTAAGGATGGAACTCGGAGCTGAGATGGATCTGCATTTGCCGTTTTTCAAAGAATCTAAAAATTATTTCTGACTCCACTCTTTCTGCATTTTTGTTGGCACAAAGAATCCCAGTAGTTTAAAGTGCTGACAAGGTTACAGTGGAAAAGGTGGATCCAATCATCCCAGTATTAAGATTGGGAAATAGGAAATCAGGATCTCGTGTCATATACTACTTGACATTTCCATGAATTGGCTAGGATTACATGTAAAGGTAGCTTACCCAAATGACAACATACTATACCAGTTACAAATTTTCCTTATTTGTCTATTCTCTGGCCTTTGATTATTTGCTTAGTAGGGGAGGAGATGCCTAGCACCAGCCATCTACCTTACTACCACCAGGTACATCTTGTCCACATTCTACTCTGCCCAGCTATCACAGATGCACAAATCCACGCAGTGGTGGACATCACTATCTGGATGCTACAAAGTATTTCACTGCATAGACACACTAGTTCCTTATTGATGACATTTGGGATGTTTCCAGAGTCTGGCCATTGTCAGCATTGCTATGGCAAACATCTTTGATTCAAAGGCCTATACGGATGTGAGTGTGGCTGCAGGAGAGATACCTGGTGAAGCAATATGCTTGTTAGAGCTCTTAGCTACATCAAGGGCAGCTTGGCAGCTTGGTACACCTGTCTGCATCTTCACCATTTATGTGGGAGAGGGCTGGCATTCACCTCAAGTCTGCTTTCTCCCATTTGTAATGGGAAGGTGAATGTGGTGTGACTACTTGTCTTTTCACTTGATTAAAATACCCTGTGCTCTGTTAGGTCCTTTGCCTTCTTTTTATTTGCCATTCTTAATTTGCTAAATCAACCCTCTTGTGGATACCTTGCTGTTGTAAGTAGGACTAGGTAGTTGTGGCCATGGCTACTTGGAATCACCAGCCTTTCAGAGCTAAGAAAAGTTCATTTGATTAAGAAAAAAACTAGATGGAATTTGAGTTGAGTGGCTTATTTTTGTGCTTTTTGGGTCTGGTTTAAATATCCTTTCAAAAGAGTTCCTAGCTTTCTCTACTCTTTACCTTATATCAGGTTTTCTTTAACATTTCCTTGACTTTAGCCTTTTAAATGCATATACCCCATATTCAGTCTAGAAGAACTGGTATAGTTTGCTTCAAGAAAGCATGTCTATAAAACTGGGTTTCAGGTTGAGAGGGTGAGGTGGTGCTCAGTGTGGGAGCACATGGCCTTGAGCTCAGTCTCCTGCACCGAAAGACAACCATGAACCTTTGAATTAAGTTCTAATTTATATGTTGTTAACCATTTATGAGTTATTCTGCAAAAGGTGTAGCACGTGATTTGATGTCACATATAAAGAAACAGCCCCCAAGTGGTGAAGGGAGTGGTAAAGAAAGTGGGACTCCTAGTCTAGCACACTTACTAGATTGTTACATTAAATGATCACTGCTTGACCATTTTCCTTAAAGATAATGAACCAGCTGGGCACTGGTGGCTCACGCCTATAATACTAGCTACTCAGGAGGCTGAGATCTGAGGATCATGATTCAAAGCCAGCCCAGGCAGGAAAGTCCATTGAGGCTCTTTATCTCCAATAAACCACTCAGCAAACCGGAAGTGGTGCTGTGGCTCAAGTGGTAGAGCACTCGCCTTGAGCTGAAGAGCTGAGGACAGTGCCTAGGCCCAGAGTTCAAGCCCCACAACTGGAAAAAAAAAAAACACCAAAAGCCAATGATAACTATTTTTACAGAAGATGTTGCATAAAGTAGCACTTTTGCAAATTATATTCTTATCTGTTAATGGGTATTCACAGGAAGAAAACAGACAATTTAGAAAGCCTCATGCATGCCAGGCAAGCCAAGTCCTGGGCCCTATCTTAGGGTAGTTGTGGGTAAGGAAGTAACTCTTGAATACTAACTCCTGTAACTCAAGGAACCCCTGGTCCAGACTGCCCCATTAACTGGGAAGAAAATAATCCCTACTGTATTTCTCAGTGTAGCAACTTATGATCTATATCATTGATTATACCTGCCTTTGCAATGGCAGGTCATTTATCTGGAATATCAAGTTGAAGGTCAGGGCAGAAAAAGCTAGAGTATAGTTCTGTTCCAGATAGTGGTAACTAGAGAATCTATAAGAGCTAATGAGTAAACTTAATCATACACTAGGTAAAATGAGGTAATTCATACGCTATTAGACCTTAACTAAATGTTTGCAGCACACAGCTGGAAGGGGATCGAAGACAGAACCTCCTGGATGACCTTGTAACTCGAGAGAGACTACTTCTGGCTTCCTTTAAGAATGAGGGTGCAGAGCCAGATCTCATCAGGTATGATGTTTCCATTTACAGACATTGCTTGGTGGGTAAAGGTTTATGGGAAGTTAGTACAGCTGTTTCCTGAGAACAGCTCTTTATAAAAATCCCTACTATTTCTTCACAGTGTTTCATGATAGTCTCTGGTGTGCCATCTTGGGTGTGGCATACTTAGGTAGAACACCAGATCAGAAAATTTCTTTTCCATTTTGTTTTGGTTGAGATTTCTTTTCTTTTTTTGGCCGGTCGTGGAGCTTGAACTCTGGGCCTGGATGCTGTCCCTCAGCTCTTCAGCTCAAGGCTACCACCCTATCACTTGAGCCACAGACCACTTCCAGCTTTTTCTACTTATGTGGTGCTGGGGAATCGAACCCAGGGCCTCATGCATGCAAGGCAAGGTTTCTCAGTGGTAGAAACCTTCCTAGCCCTTTGATTGAGATTTAGCTGCCTTATAAAATCATTATGTGTGTAGGAAGATGGGTTTTGCTTTTTAGGTGGCACATTAAAAATGTGGTAAGACACAGAAATGGAGGGACAAAGGATGAACAAAGGCAGCAGTAATACTCACTAGACATTACGTTGAAAATGAAATATACAATTTAGGGGTGGAAATGGGAGGAAAAAACTGGTAGAGAGTGAGGGAAAGGGTGATAATGTCCAAATGGAAATGTACTCATTACCTGACTTGTGTAACTGTAACCTCTATGTACATCTCCTTTATAATAACAATAACAAAATGTGCTAAGAATGTGAGCCTGGGGCTCACAGAGGCAGAGAAATCTGCACTTGGATTCTGCCTGTGTTTTGTTAGTGATTTGCACTCCACAGAGCTTACAGCTTCTCTGAACCCAGCCCTGTATGAAAACCTAAACACCTAAAGAGGCTTGACTTTCCAGGGTTGAGGTTAGTGAACCATAAGCTATACCATCTTTAAAATTGGCTTCTAGAGAGCCAGGGGCCAGTGGTTCATGCCTGTAATCATAGCTACTCAGGAGACTGCAATCTGAGGATCATGGTTTGAAGCCAGCCTTGGGAAGGAAAGTTTGTGAGACTCTTAATCTCCAGTTAACCTCCCAAAAGCTGGAAGTGGAGCTGTGGCTCAAATGGTAGAGTGATAGCCTGAGCAAAATGCTCAAGGACAGTGCTCAGGCCCTGAATTCAAAGCCCAGGACTAGTGCATGCGCTCTCTCTGTCTCTCTGTCTGTGTCTGTCTCTCTCTCTGTGTCTCTGTGTCTCTCTCTGTCTCTGTCCATTGCACACACACACTCGCGCACGTGGCTTCTAGAACTTTCTTCATTGTGAGGACCATGGACAGGACATGGGTTTAGGAGGGAAAACAGCCTCTGCCCCCCTCTCCACTAGGGATGGTGCATGCATGGTGGAGAAGCAGCTTGTTTCTGCTCAGTTCCCAGGTAGGAATAATGCGGCCCTACAAGGACGGTGGTGGGTTTTAAGCCAGCCATTCACTATCAGACTCAATCTCAGATTGTTCTGTCTGGATGAGAGTGGGGGTCCTAGATGGTTCTCACAAATAACCAGCATTCCAGACTACTGTCTAAGGACCAGCTAAAGAGGATAATTTCTTTTTTGTGGGTTCTAGTCTTCCCAGAAGGGGACAGTGTTTTCAAAAAATAATTACAGTCAGTCATTGGTGGCTCACACCTGCAATCCTAGCTATTCAGGAGGCTGAGATCTGAAGATTGCAGTTCAAAGCCAGCCCAAGCAGGAAGGTTTGTGAGATTTTTTTTTAATCTCCAATTAAACACAAAAAAAGTGGAAGTGGAGCTGTGGCTAAAGTGGTAGAGTACTAATCTTGAGTACAAATCTCAGGGACAGCACCCAGGCCTTGAGTTCAGGCGCGCACGCACGCACGCACGCACGTGCGCGCGCGCACACACACACACACTCACACACTCTCTCTCTCTCTCTCTCTGTCTCTCTCTCTAAGAAGTTGTGAAGTAAGTTTTTAAGTCTTCGCACAGAAATGAGATCTGAGGCATATAAGAGAGGAATTTTGCATGAGTGGACACATTTATTATGGCTCCTCGTAACTCTGCCAGTGTTGAGTTCCATGGATACAGGGCTGAAGTAAGTGTATAACTGTTGGTAAAGTAGAGCACCCAGGATTCTGGAAAGTGCTTCAAATCTTGGGTGGCAGCTGTTTGCTGTCTTTTTTTTCCGTAAGTCAGGCACTATGCTATGCACAGGTCTTCCTGTGCATTTGCTCAGGAGCTCTTTTACAGAAGAGAAACTGAGGCACAGAGGGATCAGTTCTAAAGCTAATCAATCTCATCCAAATTTGGATTTAACCATCCAAGCATACAAAGAGCTGTATCAGGCTTGGCACAGTTAGTCTCTTAGTCCCCTAGTCATCTGGGCTTTAGTTCAACATCCTTGTCCTGAAACTGGCCTGTATGTTCTGCTGTTTTTTTTGTGTGTTGTTGTTTTTGTTTTTTTGGTGGGTCGTGGGGCTTGAACTCTGGGCCTGGGAGCTGTCCTTGCACTCTTCAGCTCAAGGCGAGTGCTCTACTACTTAAGCCACAGCACCACTTCCAGTTTTCTGGTGGTTAATTGGAGATGAGTTTCATGGACTTTCCTGCCAAGACTGGCTTTAAACTGCTATCCTCAGATCTCAGCCTCCTGACTAGCTATGATTACAGGCATGAGCTACTGGCGCTAAGCTTCTGTCCAGTTTTCATTGTTGTTCGGACCCAACAAGGAATCACTAAGTGAAGGGCTTTGTAAACACCAGCACCATTACAAGTACAAGTTGTTACCACTGCAGAGTAGCTTGGGGCTCCTCTTGCATCCTTGCTCCCCAGGTTCTGGGTCCTACTTACCATACTCCTTGATGATTTAGGGGGCCTTGGCCTCATGCACTGTCTTGTTCCATGTTCTGCTTTTCTGTGTTCTCTCCTTCCAAATTTCATTCTGTCATGTTTGGTCAGAACCTGGCTTGTTGCCTCTTGTCTTCTTAGCGGACTGACTCATGTTAAGTCTAGTGATGGAAGCAAGTCTGGCAGTGACTTGTCTTCTGGTCATATTTTAATCATAGCTTCTTTGCATCCTAGAATTTCTGCCATTTGAGCCACTTCTCTAGTTCTTTTTGCTCTTATTTTATTTACTTATTTTGGTGGCTCTGGGGACAGAACTCAGGGCTTTGCACTCGCAAAACAGGCAATACTTTACCACTTGTTTGCTCTTATTTTTATTTTTTTGCTGGTGTGAGCGCTTGAACTCAGGGCCTGGGTGCTACTCCTTAGCCCTTTTTGCTCAAACCTAGTGCTCTACCTTAGGCTCAAGCTTCACTTCTGGCTTTTTGGTGGTTAGTTGGAGATAAGTCTTTTTTTTTTTTTTTTTGTCGGTCGTGGGGCTTGAACTCTGGGCCTGAGCGCTGTCCCTCAGCTCTTCAGCTCAAGGCGAGCACTCTACCACTTGAGCCACAGCGCCACTTCCGGTTTTCTAGTGGTTTATTGGAGATAGGAGTCTCACGGTCTTTCCTGCTGGGGCTGGCTTTGAACTGTGATTCTCAGATCTCAGCCTCCTGAATAGCTAAGATTACAGGCATGAGCCACCGGGTGCCCAGCATAAGTCTTATGGACTTTCCCTCTTGAGCTGGTTTTGAATTGAGATCTTCCTATCTCAGCCTCCTGAGCAGATAGGATTACAGGTGCAAATCACTGGCACCCAGCTGCTCTTGATCTTTTTAAGATTAGCCCTTGCTTTTTACCTGGAACAGTCTGGACTGTTAATCTCCTATGCTTCCCACTATGTCTGGTCCCACTATGTCTGGGTCACAGACATGTACCATCATCCCATTTTTTTCTGCTGAGATCAGACTTCATGAATTTTCTGCCCAGGATAGCCTGGAACCATGATCCTCCTGATCTCAACTTCCTGAGTAGTGGGGATCGCAAGTGTGATCTACTATGCTTCTTTCTGTGTGTGTGTAGGGTTGGGGGGGCTTTTTTTTTTTTTCTTAAGGCTGGTCACTCTATTACTTGAGCCACACCTCTACTTCTAGTTTATTGCTGGCTAATGGACTTCCTAGCTGGCTTCAAACTGCCATCCTCAGGTCTCAGGCTCTTGAGGAGCTAGGAATACAAGGCATGAACCACAGGTTCTTGGCTCTATTTCTGTAATTCTTCATGTCAGGTCAGTTAGGTTACCTTGTCACTTTGGAGTGTGTGTGTATGTGTGATGGTAGATACATGTCTTTCCTTTAGGCCATGGCAACAAAAACATGTTGGGCAGAAAGCCTTGTGAGAACTTTACAGTGTTCGAAGCCCTCTTTGGCACATGTCCTTAGTGCTAGATTGTCACACAATGCATTCATTCATTGTTAGAGGACTGGGGTTAATCAATATTTCAGGGCCCCATAGCTACTAACAGCAATATCTCCTGATCAAGACTTGCTTGGAACTCTGTGAACCTATTGTACCCCCTACTCAGTGTTTTTCCTGTTTACTTTGTGTAACCCCTTTTTCCTTTCCATCCCTCTCATTTCTGGGAGTCCTGTTACCAGATTCTCTTCCTATTTTTTTCCCCTTCTAGTATGGCCTTATTAGGAGAGAAGAGTATTGTCAAGCGTCAGTTTGGATTAGCATTTCCTTTAAACAGACATTAATGTGCCAGTCACAGGACAGAATGTGCAGCCACCGTGTGAGGAGCCCTTTTTTTTTAAATTTTTTTTTTAACCTCACAGGATTACTGATCATTATTCTAGAGCAGTAGCCTTGCTCTAAGTAGGCAATGGTTGACTAATTTCGGGTATTTGGGAACTTGTTAAAAAAGTCTCCATGCAACAGTGTCTCTTAGAAGAAGATAAGCCCTCACTTAGAAAGCCCTGACACAGCCTCTAACTTAAAAGCCCACAGTCTTTTATAGCCAAGAGCATGGCTCAGTCTTACAATTAATCAAATCTTTGTCTTCAAAGAGAAAGTTAAGTCACTGCACACTCTACTGCCCTGTGACCAACTCAGATTGCGATGACCTGGGCTGTGGTGGGTGGCTAATTGGCTCAGCTTTAATCTTCACACCGACAACTACGTAAAGGCTTATAGGGAATAGGAAATTACTTAGGATGTGAATTACTTAGCATGGGCATACTGACCAGAAGACCAACTGCTAAAATAAAAAGAGATAAAGAAATGCTCACATTTTCTTAAAGTACAAATTTTTAATTTTAACTAGATCCTTTCCTGTTGAGCTGCTGGAAAAAAATATAGTATAGCTAGTCTATTTTATATCAGTACTAATGGGTAGCCCAGATAGACAAAAGAAAAAAATTTAATTAAATCCTACATTAAAAATCTCTTCTGCCTTGTTTTAGGCCACTGAATGTTTTATTATAGCACAAGGTTTGTGAGAAGGGGGAATTGTACCTGCTGGTATTAATTTCCTGTAGAAGCACTGATTTATACTTCATGTAACCCAGGACCAACACTTAGCACATGTGAGCCAGTAGGTAAGCTACAAGTATTTTCCTTTAGCTTTTCTGATATGGAAAAAAGGACCAAAATCAGTTAAATTTTGTTTTTTCCTCTTTAAGTAAAACACAAGGGTATCCCAGAACCAGTGTCTCACACAGGTAATACTAGCTACTTGGGGCTGAGATTTTAGGATTGCATCTTGAAGCAGCTCATGCAGGTAAGTCCATGAGACTCTTATCTCCAATTAATCACCAAAAACCAGGAAGTGGAGCTGCGGTAGAAGAAGTGGAGCTCTATTAATAGAGAGCAAAAAAGCTCAGGGACTATGCTCAGGCCCTGAGTTCAAGCTCCAGTATCTATATATTGTGTGTGGGTGCACATGCACACGTGCCTATGTGTGTTTGTGATAACAAGACATCATTCAAGTAAAACTCAGCAGAAAAGTAGGTTGTGCTTTGAGACAGTATCCATGGGGAGCTGATAGTGAAATACCACACAGTTTAATACTGAATCTTTCTTTCTTTCTTTTGTTTTTTTTCTGGTCCTGGAGATTGAATTCAAAGCCTGGGTGCTGTCCCCCTTTTTTTTTTCTCAAGGCTAAATAACACTCTACCACTTAAGCCACAGCACCACTTCTGGGTTTTTCTGAGTAGTTTTTTGGAGATAAGAATCTCACAGACCTTCTGGCCTAGGCTGGCTTTGAACTGTGAACCTCAGATCTCAGCCTCCTGACTAGGATTCCAGGCATGAGCCACCAGCGCCTGGCTTGAATACTTGTTTTATGAAGTGTGTTCTTTTTTTAAGTTATTAAGGAGTTGTACAAAGGTGTTATAATTCCATAAATCAGGTAATAAGCACAATGCTTCTTGAACAGTGTCACCTCTTCCTTTGTTTTCTTCTATTTTTCTTCTCCTGTCTCTGCCCTCAAGTTGCATAGTTAATTTTTTACTGAATTTTGTCTCTTGATCAAGATTTAAAGTACCTTGATGACAAAGACCAAAGCCTACACAATACCTTATGAGTTTTTTTTAAATGAATGCACATTTTTCAATTTTTTTCAGTCTTGCAATAGCAACTTGGGTATATAGCAGGAAGGTTTACCTTACTTGGGATATGATAGGTTGTGCTTCTATAATGACCATACCTGGGAATGCCAGGTGTTTGAAACATGAAAGCTTTCTTGCTTGAATGGTAACTCTTGAGTTCTAGAACATCTCCATCTTATGGATGTTGTGTCATGACATAAAACCTCTGTGTTTCCCATGGATGGAGCAGAGATGGAGAGAATGCACACATTCCTAGATGCTTTGGCCCACAAGTTTTTTTACATTCAACATCTTGGCCATAACCAACAACCTTATTGGCTGTTAGTCAACAAGGATTAGAATTAGAAGTTAATAGAGGTATCACAATGCAAGACTTCAGATATTACTACAAAGCCAAATAGCATTGCACTGGCACAAAACCAGTAAAATTAAGGACCCAGGAAGAGGCCCAAATAAATGCAGCCATTTGATTCTTGAGAAAGGTGCCAAAAACACACCCTGGAGAAAATATGACCTCTTCAACAAAGAATGCTGGGAAAACTGAATTTCTATCTGCAGAAGACTGAAATTAGCTTCTGTCTCTTACCTATAAAAAATCAATTCTGAGTTGATTGAAGACCTTATTGTAAGACCTGAAACTTTGAAATTTACTAGAGGAAAACTCAGGAGAAATACTGCAAGATCTAGGCAATGACTTTCTGAATAGGGCTATTATAGCCTAAGAAACAATAGCAACAGTTGACAAGTGGGGTTGCATCAAATTGCCTCTGCACAGCAAAGCAAGCAAGTAACAGATCAAGACAGCCTGCCAACTAGGAGGAAATGAAGGATATACAAAGAACTCAGAAAACCAACAAAACAATCCTATCCATCAGTGGTCAAAGGAAAGCCAAAGAGACATTTCAAAGGAAAGTACAATGGCCAATAAACACATGAAAAAATGCTCAACATCTTTATCAGGAAAGTTTAAACCTAAACTACATTGAGATTCCATCTTACCCCATTCAAAGTGGCTGTTGTCAAGAATATATATATATATATATATATATTGGTGAGGATGTGAGGGGGGAAACCTTGTATATTGCTGGTAGGAATGTAAAATCCAGCCAGTATGGAAATTAATTTGGAGGTTCCTCCAAAAGCTAAAAGTAGAACTATGCGATGGTCCAGCTGTACTACTCCTGGGTATGTACCCAAAGGAATACATCAACAAGTAAAAGATACCTGTGTACTGTGTTTATTGTAACACCATTCACAGTAGACAAATTAGTCTCCTTCAGCACCTATCAGTTGATGAATAGATAAAGAAAATGTGGTATGTATACACAGTGGAGTATTCTTCAGCCATAAAGAATAAAATCATGTTTATAGGAAAGTGGAGCTGAACATCATTATGTTAAGCAAAATAAGTGAGACTCAGAAAAGTGTCATGTATTTTCTTTCATGGAATCTAGGGGTAAAAGGTGTGAAAGTAGAAGGAGGATCTCCAGGGAAGAGGAGAGAGGTCAGGGGGAGGGGAAGGAGGATAAACGTGGGCAATGTGAGCAAATTGAATCATATTATGTATACATACATGGTACAGTGAAAGCTATTTTGTACAACTGATAAACACTAATAAGTTATTGCAGACTCAGGAAGTGAATGGAGAGAAGTGACTGTGTTGGGATTTATCATAATGACCAGTTTTTTTTTGTTTTTGGTACTGAGATTTGAACTCAGGGACTTAATGTTGTCTAATAAGCACTCTTACCCCTTGAGCCATGCCTCCAGATCTTTTTTGCTTTAGGTTATGTTTTAGATAGGGTATTGTGCTTTTTGCTTATAGCTGGGATTAGGCATATACCATCACACCCTGTTTGTTTGTTGAAGTTGGTGTTGCCCCAACTCTTTGCCCTGGCTTACCCGAAGCCATACTCCTCCTAGCCTTTACCTCCTGAGTAGCTGGGATTACAGCTGTGAGCTACTTTGCCCATCTATAATGCTCAGTTTTTGAGTTCTACCAGTAAAGGAAACTTAAAAAACACAATACCGTGAAATTAGTACAAATGGTTATATAGGTTCACTGTATGGATTTAGAAGAGAAGTCTGTTGCCACAGCAGTTGTAAGAAGACTAAGTTCTGGTGTGGCTAAAGATGGTGCTTATTCTTTTTGCTCACTCTAGCTGTAATTTGACAAGTGGCTGCCTGGGTTTATTAGCTCACTAATGCCCAAAATGGCCTAAAGAAATCCTGTGCAATAAGTTTCAGGTCAGAGAGGTGAGAGAGTTTTTAAATTCATCAGCCTATGGTGTTACTCAGGATCCAGGTTCTGCTGCCTCTTCATTTTCCTCAGAGTGCTGGCTTTTCTTTTCCACCTAAATCCTTGCATGGTGTCAGAATAGCTTTAGAAGCTTCCTGCCACAGTCCTTACATAACAAGAGATGGAGATATTTTGTGTAAGAAACATGTGGATGAGAAATCTTAAAACCTTTGAACAGGATTCAGTGAAGAGCCTCTTGCTATGTACCTTCCCCTTCAACAGAGTATGATTAATAATTTAATTTTAATTATTAATCATAATTTGGGGGCACATCCCTTCAGGGCTCTTAAGAAAATAACTACAAAAAAGATTGTCTTCCTTCCATCATCCCTCAGTGGTAGCATACTGTCCATACCATCCTATCCTGTTCTCTGTACCTGATCAAATGTCTTGGAGGTTTTTGTTTCATCAGGTCGTAAGGATTTTGATTGGCAGCTGTAGAATGCTTTATTGTGTGCCTATACTTTAAATCATTTAGCCTCCTGTGATTGGATGTGTGTTGTCCTCATTTTTCCATTATAAGATGCATAGCATGAGCAGCCTGACCTGGAAGGGATTTTGCATAATGAAAGTTTGTCTCTAAGTCTTTCACAAGAGATGGGTCTGTAGATGTGTTCCTTGGTCATTTTGATAGCAGTTGGCACATTGCCACCAGAGGGCACCAGAGAGTTTTGACTTGTTTATACTATTCTAAAGTGACATTGTTTCATTATGTTTATATTTTTGTATGTGTGTGTGTGTGTATGGGTACTGGGGCTTGAACTTGGACCTGGGCACTGTCTCTGAGTTTTTCACTCAAGGCTGGTGCTATACTACTTTAGCCACAGCTCTACTCCCATCTTTTTTTTTTGTGGTTTATTGGAGGTAAGAGTCTCATGGACTTTCCTGCATGGACTGGCTTTGAACCTTGATCCTCATATCTCAGTCTCCTGAGTAGCTAGGATTGTAGGTGTGACACACTGCTCATTGTGGTTATATCTTATTTGTTTTATGTAATTACTACATATAATTATAGTGAATGAAGACTACAAGGAATTTTTCCTGCATTTTTCCTCTACTGCTTTTGTTTATAATCACCTGTTAGATCATTTGGAATTTAATTGGTGAAAAGTACAAATCAGCTGGCTCCCCTGCTTTTGTTACTGGGTAGGTAATCTCTTCATTTCAGATTTGAGATGCTGACTTTGTTATAGAAGACATGTCAATGACTATTTTTGGACTTTGTGGTATGTTCTGCTCATGAGCATATTCACCTTGTTCTAAATGTCTAAACTTCCAGTTTCAATATAGGCTAGAGCTGGTCTCCTACCTATCATCAAACAAACTTTTTGTGTGTGTGCTGGTCCTGGGGCTTGAACTCAGGTTCTGGGTGTTGTCCTTGAGCTTTTTTTATTTATAGTCTAGTGCTCTGCCCCTTGAGCCTCAGCTCTTATTTCTGGCTTTTGGGTGGTTAATCAGAGATAAGAGTCACATGGACTTAACAGCTTGGGCTGGGTTGGACCTGTAATACTTGGATCTCAGCCTCCTGAGTAGCTAGGTTTACAGAGCTGTGAGCTACTAGCACTCAGCTTATTAAACTTTTTTTAAAAAGAAGTTTGTCTTTTGTTTATTTTTGCATAAACTATAATCAGGTAAGGGGGAAACAAAAGGACTGGAGAAGTGGCTCATTAATAAGAGCACCCAGTACTCTTGGCTTTCTTGCTTATAGCTAGTGCCCCACTACTTGAGCCATACCTACAGCTTGGTATTTTATTGGTTAAATAGAGATAAGAGTCTCACAGACTTTTTTGTCTAGACTAGCTTCAAGTAGCTATTCTCTAGATCTCAGCCTCCTGAGTAGTTAGGATTACAAATGTGAGTTATGAGCACACAGCTTTCCAGTTTGATTTTTAAGAAGCTGAGATAGCTGTGCCTACCACTTGTCTTAATGAAGAGGTGGCAGAAAAGTACTTGTAAAGCAGAACCCAATTTAAACAATGTGTACAGTTTGACTTGGTTTCTTCTGCAGATATCCTCTTATGTATTTTATATTCTTCTAAATTTTTTGCTTCTATTTAAAAAAGTAATAGCTTTTCACTTTGTCTCTACCTTATAGAGAAATGTCACACAGGCTGATGTGGTACCTTGACTGGTAGTGTGACAAGTGTTTGGGATAGTATTTGACTGACCTGAAAAATATTTCATACAAACCCTGTGCTCATGTCTATAATCCTGGCTATTTGAGAGGCAGTAGTTTGAGACCAGCCAGCCCTTCTCCACCCTCCCCCCACCAAAAAAAAAAGAGTTTCTGAGATTTCATTTCAACCAGTTAAGAAAAACCTGGGCCTGTTGGTACACACCCATTATCCCAGCTAAGCAAGGAGCATAAATAGGAAGATCGTGGTCCAGGCCATACTGGTCAAAAAGTGAGACAAGATTTTAAAATGTCTGAGGGTGTGGCTCAAGTGCTAGAGCATCTGTGCAGTAAGCTCAGGGCCCTGTGGTTCACTAGTATCACAAAACAAAAGCAAAATCTATCACATATATTGTCTTTGCAGAATTTTTTCTCCTTTTACATCAACAGTGTCCTGATACTCATCATATGGCCTGTATACTGTGAACATAGTTGGTGTTTTGTTTGTTTTGTGCTTTTTGGTGGTACTAGGGATTGACTCCAGTGTCTTGCACATGCTAGGCAAGTGTTCTGTCCTTGAGCTGCATATCTGGCCAGTAACTATGTCATATGACAAAGTACCCCTGCCCCTTAGGAGCCAACAACTAACTTTTTTCTTTTTCTTTTTTTTGCCAGTCTTGGGGCTTGAACTCAGGGCCTGGCCACTGTCCCAGAGTTTGTTTTGCTCAAGGCTAGCATTCTGCCACTTGAGCCACAGCACCACTTCTGGCATTTTCTGTGGTACTAAGGAATCGAACTCAGGGCTTCATGCATGCTAGACAAGCACTCTACCACTAAGCTACATACCTAGCCCAGCTAACATTTTTTGTTTTGCTACATACTGGATAGTAGATGACATTAGGCCAAGACTATTCTGCCCAATGAAAGCCAGCCCAAAATACAGCATACAGAGGAAAGGTAGCAAAAAGATGCCACCTACACCCTTCTGAGTTAGGATTAGATTAACATGGCTGAACCCTCCATCTCTCTACCCTTGCTTGCCTCCTAACACACAAAGTTTTTTTTTGACTCTCACTACTTTTTTGACTCTTACATTGCTTTTGTTTTCTCTTCTCCTCTCCTCTCCTCCAATTCTGGGACTTAAACCCAGGCCACATGCTAGATAAGCACTCTGCACTGAGCTACATTCCCAGCACTGTGACTCTTCTTGGTGGAAGAAAAGTTTGATATTGTTAGGCCAAAAGATTGACACTTTGGATATGCCAGTGGTTTATGGGAACTCATAGATTGTTTTTGAAGAGTATTTTTAAATATATGATATGTAAAATTTTACATATTCTGTAATATAAATTTTAGAGTAGTATATGTGGTTAAAAAAAAAGTCAAACCATACAAGTGAGTTATGAATGCACAGTGAGGCTCTCTGCCATTCTTGTATGCAAATTTTCTATTTCTTCCCTGTGGTACTTTTTATAGTTTTTGTGTTCTTCCAGAGAGATTCTAGACATATACAGACACATTCAATCTTTTGCTCACCTTTTTTATTTTTTGACTTGAATTGTAATGTATGATTTATGCACTTCTTACTGTACAAATCCATTTTTGTTTAAAATATTATGAAGATTAAGTAGATTGTTTAAAGTAGTTATTTTAAATATCTTACAACGGTCTCAGAACTTCTTAGAGACTGTCTCAAGTTTTAGGCTATGTTTGCACTTAGAGACTGGTTATCACTTGAAGATGTCTCTCTTTTTTTTTTTCCTTAAATTTTTTTTTTTTTTTTTTTTTTTTTTTTGTCAGTTGTAGGGCCTGAACTCTAGGCCTGGGCGCTATCCCCTTAGCTTTTCAGCTCAAGGCTAGCATTCTACCAGTTGAGCCATTTCTGGCTTTTTCTGCTTATGTGGTGCTGAGAAATTGAACCCAGGGCCTCATGCATGCAAGGCAAGCACTCTACCACTGAGCCACCTCCCCAGCCCTCTGTAGTCATTTATTCTACTTGATTCCTTTTCTCCATGGACTAAAAGAGTTTATTACAGGCTGAGTTTTAAATAGAGACAATAAAGAGAGATTATTTATGAGGATTATTGATAGGGCAAGTGAAAGCAAAGACTTAGAGCTCTGCACAGCTATTAGTTGTTGAAAATCCATGTTATTGATCAAGTGAACAGAGGTATCCAACTATTACCATGGGAAATGCGAGAGAGCAGTCTGTAAGTGATGGAAAGTTATAATCTGAAGGTTTCTTTATTTCAAAAGGGCTGTATGCATGGTGCATGCATGTGTGCTGGTAGTGGACCTTGAACTCAGGCTCTGATACTACGACCTTTTTCACTCAAGGCTGATCTTTACCACTTGAGCCACAGCTCTCCTTCTAGCTTGTTGGTGGTTAATTGGAGATAAGAGTCTTAGGGACTTTCCTGTCCAGGCTGCCTTTGAACTGTGATCCTCAGATCTTAGCCTCTTGAGTAGCTATGGTTACAGGTATTAGCCACTGGCACATGCTCTGAAATGCATCTGTCTTTTCAGTAAGTGGCATTAAGTCAACTAGATGTCCATAAGCAAAACAAAGAATCCTGACCTCTGCTGTTTCCTACAGAAGGTCAGACAGGCGAGCATTTAGAGCATAGGAATTTGGAAATGGTGCACATTTCCTTATTTATTACATATGTGCACATATATGTCTTTATATATATGCATTTATATGTCTTAATGTCTGGCTATAGACACGTAACTATACTTCTGTACAAGTATACTTACACATATGCTATATGCACACATTTTAAGAGCTATGTTGGAACACTCCACAAGGTGGAGATGTAAGTCAATAATAGAAGATACTATTCTCCAGCAACAGCGAATCCATTTGCTGTATTTGTATGTCCTCCTATGATGTTCTATAGATTTTTGTCCTATCCTCAGTTTCTGCAATATAAATGCACCATCATTTTCTTTCAACCTCTGTCCATTTGATAGATGGTTGACTTGTTCTGTGTTTTACAGTTACATATAATGCTGAGGTCAATATCCATATAGAGTGTGGCCTCCGTTTATATAGGACAGAGACCTCAGGGAGCTTCCCAGGACAACAGGCTCAGGTGTTCAGGGTTTGGCAGGAGCCACTGAGCCTGTTTCTCTGCCTTCCTGGAGCTGTATCTGTCCCAATACTTAACAGCTGCGAGTGTTGCAAAGCTTGGTGGATTTGGTTAATCATTATGGATAAAAGTGGTACCCATTTTGAATTTTAATCCTAACTCATATAGTTTTATTTAATAAAGATATTCCCTGCCATTGCATGCATTAATTTTAAATTTCAAAAGTCATTTGAAGGGCTAGGAAGGTGGCTCAGCAGTAGAGTGCTTGCTTCACATGCATGAGGCCCTGGGTTCAAGTCCTTAACACCACATAAACAGAAAAAGCTGGAAGTGGCGCTGTTGCTCAAGTGTTAGAGTGTTAGCCTTGAGCTGATGAGCTGAGGGACAGCAAGCACCCAGGCCTAGAGTTCAAGCCCCATGACTGACCAAAAAAAAAAAAAAAGTCACTTGGAAATTAAAAAAGGTGTGTGTGGGGGGGGGGAGGGGGGCGGTTCAGCCCATTACTAATAGAGAAGGAAAAAATAAATTGACTACACATACTATATTTAGGTCATTATGTTGGTTATTTTAATAATCTGTGTAATACTTTCCAACTTGTGTTTTTTATACATCAAAACAATGCATTGAAATTGATTTTCTTATTTTTTAAACAAGAAGGGGGTGTATTTAGCTCTCTTATCTGTCCACCAAGCACTTCATGTATATTGTTTGATTTTCATAACTGAAACCAAGATGAAAGTTATCATTGTATACAAGTTGAATTAATGGCAGAATGAGAACTGGAATTGTATTCTACTTGTCCTTTGCCCGGCTTTGTCTCTCCACCCTATTTCTTCTGATTTTGATTTCCTACTGCAATTCCCTTTTAGGGCCCCTCATATGTCCATTTCTCCCAGGCTTTGAGTACTTGCCCTTTTTCCTGTCTATCAAACCTGTGGGCAGTGTTAGCCTTCATGAGGCATCTAATAGTGCACTGCTAACTGTTTCACTTGGTGGAAGGAACTAAGGACTTAGTATTAGACTTCCTGGGTTTGGGTTTTGATTCCATTTCAGGAAGACAATCATAAAACTCTTTAAAATAACATGAAGTTGAGTGAGATGAGTATATGTGAAGGCCTTTTGTGAACTGGTAAGTGCTCTGAAAGATCACTGTCAGTGATCTCAGCAGAAGGGAAGACAGATTGTATGCCATTTGGAGCAGTCTTTCCATCTTGTGCAAAACAATGAGGACGGTACAGGCCAAAAGCCATCAAAGAGATTAGAAAATGGAGAAAATAGTATGCGAGGAAGAAGCTGAGGAGACTGGAATGAATGGTACATGAACAGCCCTGACAGAGTGAGTAGAACTTATGCACTGCATATCTCTTCCTCCTACTCATAAACATTCTCAAGTCCTACTTATTTTAGTGCACCAGCTTCCCCATCAGTCTTCACAATGATATCCAGCTGGTTGCATGAATGTCATCTCAGAGAGTTTATAGTTTCTTATAGATTCTTGGGCTTCGTCTCCAGAGGGATAAGGTGCCATGGTTAAAAGTATGTGTTGGAGCTGGGTGCCAGTGGCTCACAGCTTTGATCCTAGCTACTCAGTAAGGCCAAAATCTGAGGATTGAGATTCAAAGCCAGCCTAGGCAGGAAAGTCCATGAGACTTATCTCAAATTAACCTCCACAAAGCAGAAGTGGGGCCATGGCTCAAGTGGCAGAGCACTAGCTTTGTAAAAAGCTAAGGGATAGTGTCTAGATCCTGAGTTCAAGCCTTAGTACACCTCCCCTCCCAAAGTGTGAATGTCCATCTCAAGAGAATACATTGTTAGGCATGAATTAGGTGAGTTGATATAATAAAAGCAAGTAATTGAGGATATAATGGTGGATATCTAAGCAGCCTTTGGCTTTGGGCTTCTCAAAGGAATATACATTATTCATAAGCAGCCTTAGTCTTTTAATGCCAAATTGAGATTCCTGTCCATCAGTATCCAAACACAATTTTTTCTACTATTGATGCACTGCCTGCCAGCCAGGAGTTTTGTGTCACTACACTTGTATCTTTGTCCCTAGAGCAGTGAGTATACAATTGATTGAATATTTTTATAATGATAACATTTATCATTATTAAATGACTCAAAATAGAAAAAAATATGCTAAAGAAAAATCAGTATCGTAGCATCGAGACAAAGTTGAAAGTCATTATACCTAAATGCAAATTGTTCATCTCAATTGGACACTCATTGTATGTCATTTAGTGTGTTTCGGGGAGAAGAACAAAGTGAAGAAGAGCAGAGCTGTTATTGAGAATGGTGTTCAGAGGGCCTGTATCTTGGAAGAGAAGCTTCATCACATCACACTAACTGAACATAGTGTAGACTTTTACATACTGTATTTCTAAGCATGTTTGCAACCATGTATCGTGCAATAATTAAGTATTGAACTGCTTGCTGTAAACATTGGCCATGTGTTGCTGGAGTTGAGCTTTGACTACTAACCAGCAGATGGCTCTCCACCTCCATGGGGCTGACAGCAGTCAACTGGACTCACACTTGGAATTCTTAGAGATTTTGTATATCACTCCTGGCTCCTTTGCTACTTTTAAGATACAAATGATAAGCAAACGCTTCAGGTAAATGCTTCACATGCTTTTGCTTTTGATTTTAGAGTGGCTGGATGACTCTCCTCAGAATACTACTCTAGGATTTCTGAAGTTTAAGTTGGAGGACAAACTAATGACCTCAATGGCCTTTCCTGCCCTGCATATCTATTCTTCTTTAAAATATTTTGAGACTTTCATCAATATAAGCAATTTTTATTAATATTAAGAAGATGAATAGGATGCAAAAAAGGATGGAATACTGGACTGAAAAATACCTGTGTAAATTCAACTACTGGTATCCAAACATCCACATGATTTGTGGATCATGAAGCAGTGCTGTTCTGGACTGTTATTAGACACTGTGCTGAAGTTTGAAAGGTAATGAGAAATTTACCTTAATCGTGTTAACTGCCAACTAAACTAATTTGGACATCTTTATCCTTTATATCCAGTCTATTCACCAGAACTTGTGTAATTTCCTTTGTGTGTGTGTGTGTGTGTGTGTGTGTGTGTGTGTGTGTGTGTGTGTGAGAGAGAGAGAGAGAGAGAGAGAGAGAGAGAGAGAGAGAGAGAGAGAGGGAGAGAGAATATATGCATGAATGTGTGTGTGCATGCCTATACTGGGGCTTGAACTCAGGGCCTAGAGTTCTTACCTGGTGTTTTCACTCTAAGATAGCACTCTATTACTTAAGTTAGAACTCCACTTCTAGCTTTTTGATGGTTAATTGGAGATAAGAGTCTTATGGACTTTTCTGCCTTGGCTGGCTTCAAACCATGATCCTCACATCCCAGCCTCCTAAATAGCTATGATTACAGGCATGAGCCACTGGCACCCAGCAGAATTTACCTTTTTATTTATTTTTTATTTTTTGGGTCCGGTCATGGGGCCTGAACTCTGGGCCTGAGCACTGTCCCTTAGCTCTTCAGCTCAAGGCTAGCGCTCTACCACTTGAGCCATAGCGCCACTTCCGGCTTTTTTCTTTTTGCTTATGTGGTGCTGAGGAATCGAACCCAGGGCCTCAGGCATGCAAGGCAAGTGCTCTACCACTGAACCACCTTCCCAGCCCAGAATTTACCTTTTTAATCAGTATGTTAATTGTCCCTTTCTCTCTCTTTGCCCTGTTGTCATTTCCCTTCCTCATTTAGACCTCCATTATGGTCCACTAAAATTACTGCAACAGCATTTTGGCTGTTTTTTTTTTTGCCTCTTCTCAGTGTAAGGTGGTCTGCATTTTGTTGCCAGACTGTCTCTGTTTTTAAAGAATTGATGTGAATCTATTTCTGATTGAAACTTGAGCATATGTACATCTGTATATTCACAAAGTAAAACTACACAAAAGGTTCTGAAAGAAGAAATACCTTTTCTTCCCAGAGTAGCATTTTCACACTCTGGACTGTTCTAATATGACTCAGTTTACTAGCTCCCTAGAATGAACTTTGCTAGTCCTTTCTGTAAACTAACCTGTGCTTGGTGAATATTCAAACACTGACATTTTTCTTCCCCAGACAAAACTACATTTTATATAGTTACTTTTATAAAGCTCCTTCTTGGAATTCACTGCCTTTTCAGTTTCCCATTCAGTTGATAAGAATGTTCTCCTGTGAACCAGCTCCAACTACATTTATCAGCAGAGAGATAGACTATTTGTGCCCTCAATATTATTACAATCTAATAAGGCACACTATTTTCTTTGGGGGATGAAAATGAAATTATTTTATGACCTTACAAGAGACTATTTTGGTTTGAAAAATCTATGTAAGATAAATAGTATTTAATAATATGTCATTTATTTGATAAGCTCCATTAGGTCAAGTTCCATCTTGAAACATGGATGAAAATGACCAGTTATTTTAAATAAAAGTATGCGCTGGGTATGGTAGGGCAGACCTGTAGTCCCAGCCAAAGGAATCTGAGGCAATATGATTGTTTAAGCCAAGGAGTCTGAAGCTAGCTTGGTAATGTCAGCAATTTTTTTTCTCAAAGGAGAGAGGTAGGCTGGTACTATAATCCTGTCTACTTAGGAGGCTGAAATCCGAGGCTTGAGGTTCAAAGCCAGCCTGGGCAGGAATGTCTCTGAGACTCTTATCACCAATAACCCATCAAAAAGCTGGAAGTGGAGCTGTGGCTCAAGTGGTAGAGTGCAGAGATTGAGTTCAAGCCCCAGTACCATCATAAAAATGAATAAAAAGAAGTGGGGGCATAGACCAGTAATACATCGCTAGTTTAGGCTGTTCAAGGACCTGTGTTTCATACCCAGCACAGAAATAATGTAAGGGCTGGGAAGGTGGCTCAGTGGTAGAGCGCATGCCTTGCATGCCAGAGGCCCTGGGTTCGATTCCTCAGCACCACATAAGCAAAAAGCAAAAAGCCGGAAGTGGCGCTGTGGCTCAAGTGGTAGAGCGCTAGCCTTGAGCTGAAGAGCTGAGGGACAGCGCCCAGGCCCAGAGTTCAGGCCCCATGACCGGACACCCCCACACTCCCAAAAAAAGAAATAATGTAAGTATTCTAAACTCAGAGGCATAATAATAAGCATTTCTTGTATTTAACATTGTCATTCCAGAAGTGAGGATGAACTAGAAGTTCACATGCTAACACAATTCCCTTTCAAGTAATTCTCTCCATCTACATGAACAATATCAGCCTTTGCTGCTGAAGTGTTGAAGGCAGGTAGCAGTTAAGGTTTTTGTTTTTTGTTTTTTGTTTTTTTTTTAATCTCACAAGATAAAAATGTTAAATGCTTCACTTATTTTGGCTTTCTCTAGCTTGAAACCCTTAGTGGGTTTTCCCAGTTCTGTTTCATAAACATTTATAGACAGTGCTTTTCCAGCATATTTCCAGTCTGTTTTTTGTTTTGTTTTTTTGTCTTCTTTTTTCTGGTGCTGGAGATATAAACCTGGCTGTCATATGGCCTCCTTCCTCACAGAGCTCATCATTTAGGAAGGGAGACAGATGCGTAAATAACTAACTACAATCCTGCTTGATAAATGCCACGTTGGAGGCTGTGAACAAGGTGCCCTGGGAGCAGCAGTGAGTGATTGATTCTTGGGAAGGGGGATGGGGTGGGGATCAGGAAGGACTAAGAAGCACAAGTGACATTTAAGTTGAGCCTTAGGGGATGAATAGAATTTTGCCAGATGGACAAAGGGGTGGGGGTGGAGACACTCCAGACTCATACAAAAACATGAGAGTGTGAAATTTTGTGCCTTTGTCTGAGTTGTGGTGAGCAGTGTGTGTGGCTAAAGGAGAAGCAGGATGTGGGGAGGTGACATCAGAAAGGTCACTGGGGCCATCTTGTAAGGCTTACACTTGAGTTGTGGATTCTGGGGGGGGGGGGACAGTCCACAGAGGTTTTAAACTAAGGAAATGATCATGACAAGATCTTTGTTTTAGATAACTCTAGCAGCAGTGTGTAAGAAGATTGGGATGAGGGTGACTGGAAGAAAGGAAACCAATCCAGAAGGCCATAGGCATGGTCTCCATGCACGCAAAATGATAAAGGTCTGAACCAGTGCTGTACCAAGGGGATAGTAATGAGGATAGAGACTTGGGAAACATCTCTGAGGAGGGCCTTAGTCATTCATGGGGTATGGGAGAGAGGGACAGAGGGGGGAAAATAGATTTGGATGACCTGCTAAGAGCCAAAATAGAGAGTGTATAGGAGAAGAAAAGATTGTGGGGTATGGAAGTAACATATTTGATTTTGGATTGTTGAGTTTGGGTTGAATTCTAGTTGGAGATAGAATGCAAAGGAAGTATCATGAGTGGACTTAAGCTGCATAGTCTTTAACACAGTAATTTTCAACTAGGATAAGATATAGGTTTTCTATGTGGGACTTCTTTTGAAGTATTTGTATAGCGTCTCCCTAACCCCAATGGCTGATACAGTTCTTCTATGATTTGAACAGAAAGTAGCAATAGGCATTACCCCAAATGTTTAACATAAATCTAATGAAAAGAAAATCAAGTGCTCTGTATATAGGAATGCCTGTGATCTTACATCTTAAGATGCCCTTCCTAGTAAAATCCATTGCTGGATTTTGGATAGCAAAATAGAAACACCAAAGCAGACATGTGGAAGACAAGGAAGACAATTCAGTTTTTGGAATTAAATAACCTGGAAAGTCATCCCTGTATATCTGCATGAGATGAGTGTTTCGTTTTGTTTTGGGTCCTGGGGCTTGAACTCTGGGCCTAGGCACTGTCCCTCAGCTCTTGAGCTCAAGGTGAGCACTCTACCACTTGAGATTCAGTACCACTTCTGGTTTTCTGGTGGTTTATTGTAGATGAGAGTCTCACAGACTTTCCTGCTTGGGCTGGCTTTGAACCGTGATCCTCCAATCTCAGCCTCCTGAGAGG
Source organism: Dipodomys merriami (assembly GCF_024711535.1). Lineage (NCBI taxonomy): Eukaryota > Metazoa > Chordata > Mammalia > Rodentia > Heteromyidae > Dipodomys > Dipodomys merriami. The sequence continues at coordinate 3,051,533 of NW_027203270.1, forward strand.
CTAGGATTATAGGCGTGAGCCACCGGCACTTGGCTTAAAGATGAATGTTTTATATTGAATTATGCACAGGCATTTAAAATACATAGTTATAATCCTGATTGGCCATTTTTGAGATTTCTGAAAGTTCACATTTGTTGTTTCCCCCTTTTAGAGTGTGTGTGTGTGTGTGTGTGTGTGTGTGTGTGTGTGTGTGTGTGTGTGTGTGTGTGTGTGTGTGTGTGTGTGTGTGTGTGTGTGTGTGTGTGTGTGTGTGTGTGTGTGTGTGTGTGTGTGTGTGTGTGTGTGTGTGTGTGTGTGTGTCTAGGAATCTGCTCACAGCCTTAATCATGCAAAGCATGGACTCTACCACTGAGCTATACCTCTAGCCTTTAATACTAAAATTTCAAAGTATGCTGTAGGTCTTACAAGAGCCGACAGTGAACTATTCCAACACTAACTTCAGAGAATCAATGTCAACCACTTGCAGTATTTGAATGGATAATCAAAGCTGGTTACCAGTGACTTTTGGTATCTTGAACCTGTACTTTGGCAGTGAACCTTATTCAGAGTCCCATGTGAATCCTGTTATAACAAAAGCTGGCACTGGAAAAATTGTTGTAAAGAGTATATTTTGATTGCAAATTTCTTCCTTTGCTTCTTTTGTTGTTGTTGTTGTTGCTTACTTCCTAACTTCAAAGATAGATGATGTTGAGTGGTTATTATATGCAGTAAGTTTGAGACCTTGACATCTTGAATTGTTAGGACGAGTCATGTAAAAGACACCTGTCTTTGAGAGAGTATAAGAAAAGCATACTTCTATTTGGCATGTTAATCAGCATATTTGAATAAGAGACAAGATCTGTGCTAAATATCTTAGTACAAAGAATAAAAGAATTTCTTTTAATTTGGTCTGGGTTTGTTCTTTGATACATATTATAGCCTTCTATCAGTTGATGCATATATCCTATCAGTTTTAAAGAGCTAAAAAGATGAAACCAATGCCACTTTTAGGGTGTGCTTATTTATTAATTTCAGGAAATGGTTATGTGGCTCAAAGTGGTAGAGCATTAGCCTTGAATGAAAGAACTCAGGGACAGTGCCCAGGCTCTGAGTTCAAGCCCCATGACCAACAAAAAAATAAAAAATAATTTTCAGAGCCTCTTAATGTATATAGTACAATAGTGTGTGATAATTTATTGAATATTATTTTTCAACATATCAAGGACTTTACATGTGTGCACATTGTCCCCAGGCCCCCTTCTCTGCCCCCTCATCCCAGAATGAGGATAGTGCCTACAGTGAGAATTTGCTTTATTTTGTTGACAATTTATTTTTCTTTACTCCTACTATAATAAATTCTGTGTAAGTTTTGGATAAGTGAATTCTATTACTCAACCCACCCAGGAATCCCCTGTGCCCTGTCTGTGCCACTATGCACTGTGTAAGAAGCTTCTCACTTTCTATGGGGAACAAGGTGCAGGCCAATAAAGATGATTTTTAGTTACTGCCTTCTAAGTTCACACAAGACCTATGTATATAAAAGCCTAAACAACAGGGGAGCAGTTATTTCTAGACAATCCACAAGATGCTATCAGGGCTAGAAGACTGATAAATAATGGAAAAATGAGTGAATACATGTAAATCCCCTGGGGCTTGGCTTGCACATAGCAACTGCTTTATATGCTTTTACTAGTTTGCTGTCACTGATACTCCTATGACATCATCATTATCATTCTTCTGAATCTGATGAGAGCTGTAATGAGACTATTCATTTCCGTGCTGAAGTGGTCAGAGACCTGAGCATAATGATCCCAACAGCTTGCAAAGATTGTGTACTGGTGGGACTCAGGATAAAAAGAAGCCTATGTAAGGTGGGGCAGAGTCGTTCTTTGGACAGTGAAATGGCCTGTCTGGTGCAAAAAGGCCTGTGGGTAACTGCAGGTAATAAACCATAGGATCAATAATGCATATGGAGTTTGGTCATGTTATGATTGCTGCACAATATTTAGAGAATTGAATTTGAAACTCTGCTTGTATTTCTGTGTGCAGAGCAAGCAAGTATTCTTTAATGCTGAGTTATACAGTTGTTTTTGTGCTCTAATCTGTAATTACAACATTGGTAACTGCTGGAGAAATAACATTTGGGGTTGGGATGTATCTCAGTGGCAAAGAAATGTCCTGGGTTTGATCCCCAGTACCAAAAAAGAAAAGGCAAAAAAAAAATTGTACCTTTGATGTCACATAGCTGATAAGACACACTGTTGCAATGCAAAGTCCACTTCCAATTGACCTTGTGTTTTCAAAATATAAGACAATTACCAACCTCTTCTGCAAATATTGGGTCAAATTGTCTCCCATATCTTTTAAACAGTTGTTCTCTGGGGACCAAGTCTGTGCCTTATTCATCCTTCTGTCCCTGACAAGCACTGAACAAGTTCCTGGCATAAATGAATGATGCAATGAATTGTGCAATTTTCAAAGCATGTAATATTGGCCACTTCTGCATTTATATACATAATTTGTTACTGGGCTGTATTCTTTTGAGATAAGTAATGACTGCACTTAATATTTCTTGTAGGTCCAGCCTGATGAGTGAAGAGGCTAAGCGAGGAACACCCAATCCTTGGCTCTTTGAGGAGCCAGAGGAAACGAGAGGCTTGGGCTTTGATGAAATTCGACAACAGCAGCAGAAAATTATCCAAGGTATTTGAAATCTGAAGGAGCATGGGCCTAGAAACTTTGCTAGATTTTGATTGTAGTCTTGACTATTCCTTCTCTCCTGGAAAACTAGGGTGAAAGTTATTGATCTTTTAAAACTCTTAACATATTTGTGCCTCAGAATACCTGAAGAATAGACAATGCTGCCCCCTCCCTTGGTATTGCTTAGTAGAGATTTTTCTCCTGGGTGATTGCAGAGAGCAGATCTGACTTTAAGTCTAGGTAAGGATGATACATTTGTCCTTTGTTTTTTTCAACAAACAAGATTCCATCTTTCTCTTCTATGAAATAGTAAGTTAGTGTGACTTTTACTTTCGAGTTCATTTTGTCCCTTAGCTTTAAACCTAATTACTTTTGAACTTTCTCTTTGTTGTTGTTGTTTGTTGTGGGGCTTGAACTCAGGTCCTGGGTGCTGTCGCTTAGAGCTTTTTGCTCAAGGTTAGTGCTCTACCACTTTGAGCCACAGCTCCACTTCTGGTTTTTGAATGGCTAAATGGAGTTAGGAGTCTTACTGCCTAGGCTGGCTTTGAACTGTGATCCTCAGATTTCAGCCTCCTTAGTAGCTAGGATTATAGGCTGAGCCACTGGCACCTGGCTGAACTTACTGTTTTGTTGTTGTTGTTGTTTTTTAATTTCAGAGGTAATACATGCTTGCTGTACAAAGGTTAGGCAATATAGAGACAGATAAGATGAAAAAGCTTCCTTTATTGCTTCTCCAATATCAAAACTATAAATGATCATTATGTGTTTCCTTAGACTTCTTGTATAGATGTATAAACATATATTCAGTATGAACACAAATGCATTTATGTAAGTGGGACTATGAGGTATCTCGCTATCAGTCTACATATGTATCATTCCATGGGATTTTCATTTAATATGTGCATTTTAATATTAATAGCATTTTTTTCATGTCAGTGTTTATGTTATTCTTTGATTCTTTCTCAAAGCAGCGTCATTGGGGCATAGTCAGTACCATAACTAGCACATGTTTCAAGTGTATGATCTGATTAGCTTTGACATATCTATGCACTGGTGAAAGCATCAAAAAATCAAAGTAAGGAACATAATCATTACTCCCAGAAGTCTTCATGTCTCTTTGTAATTCTTCCTATTGTCTTTGTCCTATCTCTAGATAACTGTTGATCTGCTTTCCATCACTATAAGTTAGATTCTTATTTTCTGTAATTTTACATAAGTAGAATTATACAGTATTTACTGTTGGCAGGGGTGGGGGAGGAAGGAGATCTGGCTTCTCTCTCTAGTATAATTTTTAAATGTATCTGTGTTATTGTAGGTATCAGGATTTCCTTCTCTCATCTTGTGGAATAGTCTTCCATTTCTTGAATTTACTACAGTCTTTGTATCCATTCACTTTATAGATATTTGGCTTTTCAGTTTGAGTTATTATAGATGAAGCTGCTATGTCCATTTGTTAAATATATGTATTTTCATGGACATAAACTTTTCCTAAATACCTACAAAGTAGAGTGGCTAATTCATGTAGCAGATTTTTTTTTTTTGTACTGGGAATTGAACCCAGGACCTAGTGAATACTAGATGAGTATTCTTCTGCTGAGCTATTTTCCTGGGACCTTAAGTTGTTTTTTTGTTTTCCTTCTGGTACTGGGGCTTGAACTCAGCTTCTTACTTGGTTGTCTGGCTTGCTCAGCTTCCTCTACTACTTAAGCCATACCTCCAACCCAGCTTTTTACTGGTTAGAGGGGAAGAGGGCTCTCTCACACTCTTCTTTTCTGATTCTCCAGATCTTAGTCTCCTGAGTGGTTAAACTTCCAGGGCCTGACTCTCCTGAAGTGTTTTTATTAAAATGTTTTCAAATTATAATTAGTAAATTAAAATGTATGTATTTCTGGTATATAACATGGTATTTGTATACCATGCGAGATGGTTAAGTCAAAGTAGTATATACATTAGCTCATATATTGTGGTGAGAAAGTTTAAAATCTAGGGCTGGGAAGGTGGCTCAGTGGTAGAGCGCTTGCCTTGCATGCCTGAGGCCCTAGGTTCGATTCCTCAGCACCACATAAGCAAAAAGAAAAAAGCCGGAAGTGGCGCTGTGGCTCAAGTGGTAGAGCGCTAGCCTTGAGCTGAAGAGCAGAGGGACAACGCTCAGGCCCAGAGTTCAGGCCCCATGACAGGACCCAAAAAAAAAAAAAAAAAAGAAAGTTTAAAATCTATTCTCAATTTTCAGTTGTATTAGACACTGCAGTATATAATAGAGCTCCTAAACATCTTTCTACCTCACTGAAATTTTGAATCTTTGACTAACATCTGGTAACCATATCCTATGCTCAGCTTCTGTGAGTTTGAGGATTTTAGATTCCACATATTAGTGAGATCATGCAGTCTTTGTCTTCCTGTGTCTGGCTTATTTCACATCATGTAATGTGCGCCAAGTCCTCCATGTTGTTGCAAATGACAGAATTGCTCTCTTTTATGATTGAATAGTATTCCATTGTGTATACATAGCATATACATTCATCCATTAGTGGACGTTTATAAGTATTTTCTCTTGGCTGTTAGAAGTAATGTTTTAATGAACATGGGAGTACAGATGTCTCTTTGTCATATTATCTCAGTCTCTTTGGAGAAACACTTAGTAGTGGGTCTGATAGGTCAAATAAGGTGTGTGTGTGTGTGTGTGTGTGTGTGTGTGTGTGTGTGTGTCCATGAGTGTGTGTGTGTGTGTGTCCATGTGTGTGTGCGTGTGTGTGTCCATGAGTGTGTGCATGTGATGCTAATATTGGGACCTTGAAGTCTTGGCCTCTTGATTTCACTCAGCTTTTTCACTGAAGGCTGGTACTCTACTGCATAAGCCACACTTGCACTTCTGGCTTTTATCTGGATAAGTGGAGATAAGAATCTCATAGATATGTCTACTGGCTTTGAATCACAATCAGTGCCTGGCTCTTTATTTTTTTAGATTTTAATTTTATTTTAAAGGTAATGTATAGAGGGGTTACAGTTACATAAGGTAATAAATGCATTTCTTTTTGAACAGTGTTATCCTTTTCTCATTATCTCTCATGTTTTTATTTTTGAAGAACTTTCATACTCATCTCCATTATAACTGTGTTAATTTACATTGCCATCATCAATGTGTAAGAGTTTCCTGTCTCTTTGCCAATGTTTGTAACCTTCTGTTGTTTTTTGTTGTTGTTATTGTTTACTTTTGTTAAATCATTTTCATTGGAATGAGGTGATAGGATATCTTGTGGTTGTTTTAATTTGTTCTTCCTGGAAAATTAGTGATTTTGAATACTTTTCATATACTTGGCCATTTGTCTTCTTTGAAGAAGTATCAATTTAGATATCTGACCATTTATAATTACTGTTATTTGGCATTTTGCTGTTGCATAGTTTGAAGTGTCTAACTTTTAAAGAATCTGCCAAGTAGTTTGAAAAAGTGACTTCCATTTATACCCCTCCCAGAGCATCTTAGGGTTCTAACAGGTTTTTTCATTTTTACCCATCTTACTAAGAATTACAATACATTTCTCTGTGGTTCTGCCATGTATTTTTCTCCTGGATAGTGAATATTTGCATGCACTTGCATTTTTACATCTGTGTGTTGTCTTTGGTGAAATGTCTTTTCTTCAAATCATTTACTTTTTTGTTAAATTGAGTTTTTTATTTAACTTAGAAGAATTTTTTATGTAATCTTTTCTATGTCAGGCATATATTTTATAAACATTTTTTCTCAATCTCCTTTCTCTTTTTCATCTCTTAACAATGTCACTCACAGAGAAGTTCCTAACTTGGAAGTCGAGTTAATCAGTTTTTTGTAGCACCATTAAAAAAGTAACTTGTATTGTTACTACTGAATGTCTCTGCCTTTGTTAGGAAAAAAAGTCAGCCATATTTGTATGGTTCTATTTCTGTACTCTTTATTCTTTTCTCTTAGTCTATTTGTTTATCTTTACTTCCATGTTACACACACTGTCTTGATTATTGAGTCTTTCTGACAGATCTTTAAGTCACATAATATAAATCACCCAACTTTGTTCTTTTTCACAATTTTTTGGGGGGTATTTCTAGGTCTTTTTACACTTCCACATGAATTTTAGAATCTGTTTTCAATTTCTACAAAAAGAAAGTATCCTGGAATTTTGATTGAGATCACATTGAATCTTTAGAAGAATCTGGAGATAATTGATGTCTTAACTGAGTCTCCTAATCCATGAATATGGATTTATTAGTTCTAAATAAATCTATTTAGTTTAGTTTTTCTTTTCATTTTTTTGGTTGGTCATGGGGCTTGAACTCAGGGCTAGGTGCTGTCCCTAAGCGATTTTTTGCTAAAGGGTATCACTTTACCACTTGAGCTACGATACCACTTCTAGCTTTTTCTGTGATTAATTAGAGATAAAAGTCTCATGGACTTTCCTGCCTGGGCTAGTTTTAAACCACAATCCTCAGATCTCAGCCTTCTGAGTAGCTAGGATTGTAGGCGTGAGCCACCAACGCCTGGCTTAGTTCAGTTTTTCTCAGTATTACTTTTTAGTTTTCACAGTACACATATTAGATTTTTAAAAATTTATTATTATTTTTTATTGGCCACAGGACTTGAACTCAGAGCCTGGGTGCTGTCCCTGGGCTCTTTTTGCTCAAAGCTAGTGCTCTACCACTTTGAGGCACAGCACCAGTTCTGGTTCTCTGCTGGTTAATTGGAGGTAAGAGTCTCACAGACTTTCCTGCCTGGGCTGGCTTTGAACCATCATCTTTAGAGCTCAGCTTCCTGAGTAGCTAGGAGTACTGGCATGATCCACCAGCACCTAGCATATTAGATATTTTTATCAGCTTTATTCCTAAGTATTTCATATTTTATTATAAACATTTTAAAACTTCATTATTAAAATTATTAGTATTTAAATAAGTTTACTGTTTATAATATATGAATGTATACACACACATACTCTCTTGATTTTTGTATGTAATTTATGGATTGTATGATCTTGCAACATTTATTGACTCTAGTTGCTTATTTGTAGGGTTTTCTTCATAAATGGTCATGGTGTCTGCGAATAGTTTTGCTTCTTCATTTCTATCTGAATGCCTTATTTATTTTTCTTCTTACATTTGCTGCAACCTTTAGCACAATGTTGCATGAGAATGGTGAGAACAGACATTCCTGTTTCTAATATTAGTAAGGTAAATGTTTATTTGAATATCAGTTAATCTGTTTATTTCATCAGTACTAGATGTGTTTGAATTTCTAGAAATACTCTTGAAAATTGTTGTTGGATGCTGTTGTTACTTGGGTTTTATTTCTAAAATAGACCAAAGAGTTTTTTATTTTAGAGCAGAGATCAGCAAACCCTGACCTGTGGGCCAAATCTGGCCTACTATCTTGTTTTTGTATGATGTACAAGTTAAAAATGGCTTTCAACTTTCTTAATGTGAAACATGATCAAAAGAAAAATATTTTGTGTGTAAAAATTATATAAACTTAGTTAAGGCTCATAAGTAGTATTATGGGAACACAGTCATGCTCCTTCATTTACACATTATCCATAGATGCTTTCCTATTTACAATAACAGAGTCCAGTGGTAGTTTTAGGGACCATGTGAACCACATAGTCTAAAATGCTTCCTATATGATACCCTTTACAGAAAATGTTTACTGATGCCAGTCTAGAGGTAATTTACTGCACTAGTGAGCCAAAACCATTCTAAGTATTCTTCGTGATGCTTCATAAATAATGAGGTAACCTTATTGTTGGGAATAGGAACTGTGTCTGACCCTGATTGAGATCAGAGGATCCTTTCCTTGGCTCTGTGAAGTGGTTCTTTCCTCAGCCGTGGTTCCTTTCCTCATTTATGGGAACCCCAACAACATTTGGCTGAAAACTGTAGATGCACTGCAGGTCTATAGACTTTTTTGTACAGCTCTTCTCTTGAGTACTGTTCCCATATATCCAAGTTACCTTGACTTATTTTATATTCTTCTGGTGCTGGGTATGGTGGTACATACCTATAGTTCCAACATTTGGTAGGTGGAACAGGAGGATCATAAGTTTAAGGCCAGGCTGGGCTACACAACAGGACCCTGTCTGAGAAAAACAAAAACAGGAGTCTGCCAGGCTCCATCTGGGCTGGGAGTTCTCTTAAGCCAGCAATCTGGAGCAGTCTTAGAGCTCATCTCATTTGTTTTCCCCTCTCAGGGATCACTGCCCTTCATTTCCTGACGTATGTTTCTTGAAACTGTTGTTTTGAATATTTTGTCTTCTCCCCCATCCTCTGCCTAGTTGTTTTAGGCCAAAGGGAAATCTGGTCCCTGTCAATCTATCTTGGCCAGAAGTAGAAGTCTAATTTGATTTTGCACTCCCTTTTCACAATGAAATTATCTAGTAAATGAAACACTGACTCTGTGCCTTTAGTTTTATATGCCTCACCTATTACTGTATTTGAAGGGAAGTAAGAAAATAAAAAGCAACACAGCTTTATACATAGTGCAATGTCTGGAGAGTCTCACCCTTTGAATGACTTCTGTGTCTTTAGGGGTGGATGGTGAGGAAGGGAAAAGTGCAGTAGTTACTTTTCATGTTTTGAAGTGCTGTATCCTTTGTTGCTTTTCTATCAAGCTGTTTTCCAAGGATAAACACAAATATGGAAGTAATCTTTACACAAAACCCTTATTAGCCTTTTCTTTGCCACTGGAATCTTAGGATGTGCTGAGGTTACTTTGGTTCTGCTTCAGTGCCATGTCTTCCATTAGATAAAGAACTTGGAAAGGTCATTTCTGACTATTTTGTCCATAGACTCTGTTTACCTTTCTATACACTCGTGGATCCTTAGAAACACTTTGGAAATCACCCAGAAAATAATTTAGACTTAAGGGTGTGGATGCCTCCCTTGCCTAACCCAGTAGCCTAACCCAGAAACTAGATCCTATCACAACCAGCTAGCCAGGTAGTTTGAGGCATAAATGGACATTAGGCCAAATATGGCCATGATAATGATACCACCAAAGGTTGGGAACTGTGTTGAGTGTAGATTCTTGTCCCAGAGTTAGACAGCTGGCCTCAGTTGTGAAGTATTGTTCCATTTTTAATCAGGAGATACCTGGATAGAGCTTCTAAATCAACACAATCTAGTTATTATTTTAAAGGTATTCCTTCTAGATTTGTGCAGGAATTTTTACATTGGTTCTAGATTTCTGTGTTCTTAGGTTTCTAAATACTTCCCTGTGAAATAGGAGTGGGGAAGATGGCAAGCCAGACTTCCAGTTTATATGGGAATCCCAATAGTTGATCTTTAGACCATTGTAATCACAACTTCACTGACAACATTCTTTAAAGATATCCTTCTTGTAGCTTTCATAGAAACTAGGAAGATTCCTAAAATCTTAAGGAAGTGGCACTGTGGCTTAAATGGTAGAGTGCTCATCTTGAGCTGAAGAGCTCAGGGACAGTGTCCAGGCCCAGAGTTCAAGCCCCATGGCCAACCCCCTCCCCCACTCAAAAAAAGGTTCTAAAATATTAAAATAAGATTAAAAATATCTGCTCTTGGCTGGATGCCAGTGGCTCACGTCTGTAATCCTAGTTACTTCATAGGCTGAGATCTGAGGATCATGTTTCGAAGCCAGTCAGGGCAGGAAGGTCTGTGAGACTCTTATCTCCATTAACCACCAGAAAACAGGAAGCAGAGCTATTGCTCAAAGTGGTAGAGCCACAAAGTGGTAGAGCCTTGAGCAAAAAGCTTAGGAATAGTGAGCAGACCCATAATTCAAACCCCATGACCAACAGCAACAACAACAAAAATCTACTCTTGCTGGGTGCTGGTGGCTCATAACTGTAATGCCAGCTATTCAGGAGGCTGCCATCTGAGGATGACAATTTGAAGCCAGCCCAGGCAAGAAAGTCCATGAGACTCTTATTTCCAATTAACCACTCAAAAAGCCAGAAGTGGAGTGGTGGTTTAAGTGGCAGAGTGCTAGCTTTGAGCAAAAAAACAAAAAACAAAACAAAACTCAGGGACAGCATCCAGGTCCTGAGTTTAAGCCCTAGAACAGCACAAACAAACAAATCCTACATCTACTCTTAGCCAGACATAATGGCTAAAACCTATAATTCTAGCTACCTTGGAGGAAGATACCAGGGGTAACTCAATCAAGACCAGCTGGACATAAAAGTTCATGAGACTTCATTTTATTTTTTTGTTGGTTGAGGGGCTTGAACTCAGTGTCTGGGCACTGTCTTTGAGCTTCTTTTACTCAAGATGAGCACTCTACTACTTTGATCCACAGCTTCACTTATGTTTTTTGGATGGTTAATTGGAGATAAGAGTCTCATTAACTTTCCTTCATAGGCTGGCTTCAAACTGTGATCCTCCAGTCTCAGCCTCCTGAGAAGCTAGGATTACGTGTGTGAGTCATCATCGCCCAGCTGGCATGATGTCATATGCCTGCCATTCCAGGCTGACAGTGGCTGGGTGTGGTGACCAGCCCCTGTCATTCTAGAGAAGCATGAATAAGAGGATCAAAATTCAGACCTGGCTAGACATAAAGTGAGTCCTCTATCCCCAAAATAACTAATACCAAAAGGGGCTGGTAGAATGGATCATGTGGTAGAGCACCTTTCTAAGCATGAGGTCCTGAATTCAAACCCCAGTATCATCCCCCAAAATAATCTCTTCTTCCCCCACCAAAAAAAAACAAAAAAAACCCATCTACCTTTAGAACTTGATCTAATAGTCTTCATAACCATGATTAACTTCTTTAGCTAGACACAACTGGTTCCTCATTCTTCTCTCCTTTACCCTGGGAGAGCTCCTTCTATGTGTTAAGTGTAAGAAATCCTAATTGCTTCTCCCTGGGTTCTGGACAACTCAACAGCAACTGCCTTTTCTACTACCTAAACTAGACAGCATTGACCGGAACCTTTTGACCTAACAGTGACTGTATTTTCTTCAGTACGTGTGGAAGGCCTTCTGGGGGTCATGAATTGATTTTTAATAACAAGTGCTACGTATGTACATCCTTGGATAAACATGGAGGTATCTGTACCACCCAATGGCAAACACTAGGGAAGAAGACACATCCTTAGCCCTCAGGGAACTGTGGTTGTAGCTCTTATGACTGTCCCTCCATTTTATTTACACATTACAATATTGATAACTTTTTGCTATGAAAAACTTCAACAGTGAGAGACAGAATAAAGTGATGACTCCATTTCCCTCCCTCATTCTGCTTCTATAGTTAGCACTCCATAGCCAGCCTGCTTTCCTCTCAGTGTCTACCCACCTGCCTATCCCCTGGATTATTTTTGAAGTGAGTTCCAGGCATTGTCATTTCATTGGTGAATATTTCAGAACAGATCTCTAAATCATATTTGTAAAAGGTAGGGATGGGTTTTTTTGTTTTGTTCTGTTTTTTTAAGTTGTTTATGGCCTGGTGCGGGTGGCTCACACCTGCAATCCTTGCTACTAAGGAAGCTGAGATCTGAGGATCCTGGTTCAGTCTGAAGTCAGCTCAGGCAGATAAATCCCAGAGACTCATTTCTCCAGTTAACCAGAAAGCCAGAGTGGAGGTGTGGAAGAACACCAACCTTAAACAAAAAAGCTAAGGGACAGATTGAGGCCCAGAGTTCAGCCGCAGAGCGTGTGCGTGTGCACACACATGTGTGCCCACGTGTGCACGTGCACACACACACACACATTACAAAAAGAAATAATAATAAATGGTCATGATCAATGATAGTCCCTACCAGATTAACAATTCATATACAAATATCCAGTCGGTGTTCAAATTTCCCTAGTTACTCTTTGTTTATTTTTAGACTGAATAAAGTGGATGCATTACAATGAACTGGTACATTAAGAAACTTCTTAACAATATATGAGATTTTTTTTCAAACTTTTTTTTTCTCTGCAGTTTCTTTGTTGCAGAAAGTGAATCATATATCCTATAGTTTCCCATTGTTTAGCTTTTGCAATTTGTAGCCCGTGTTGTTCAGAGTATTCTTCTCTCCTAAATTGTTTTTTTGTGGTTTTTTTTTTTTCGATCTAGTCGTGGGGCCTGAACTCTGGGCCTGGGCGCTGTCCCTCAGGTCTTCAGCTCAAGGCTAGCACTCTACCACTTGAGCCACAGTGCCACTTCCGGCTTTTTTTCTTTTTGCTTATGTGGTGCTGAGGAATCGAACCCAGGGCCTCATGCATGCAAGGCAAGCGCTCTACCACTGAGCCCTCTCCTAAATTGTTCTATGAATTGGTAGTTAGATTTTATGGCTTGATCAGAATCAGATCTGTTATCTTTGGCAAAAAATATATTCATGTGATCCTCTGTTTTATCTGCAGCTATCAGATTGTCTTACACAGTTCCATATTTACTTAGATGATGATTTTTCTGAATATATAAAGATAGGAAGTATCTATATACCTGATTGTTCCAAAGGGATCTTAAAAAAAAAGTTATATTAGCTGGGCACTGGTGGCTCATGCCTGTAATCCCAGCTACTAAGGGAGCTGAGATCTGAGGATTGCAATTCGAAGCCAACCCAGGCAGAAAAGTCCATGAGACTATTATCTCCAATAAACCACTTAGAAAAGGCCAAAAGTGGCACTGTGGCTCAAGTGATAGAGTACTAACCTTGAGCAAAAAAAGCTTTGGAACAGTGTCCAGGCCCTGAGTTCAAGCCCCAGGATAGGCAAAAAGAAAAATTATATTAGTTTTAAAATTAGCATATATAATGGGAGAATCATATTAGTTTACAGCTTGAAACACTTATTGTGTACTTTTTTTTTTGGTCAGAAGTTCAGCCCAGGTCTCTCAGGGTTTAGATCAAGCTGTCAGCTTTCCTTTCTGAAAGACCTGTTGAGAACCCATTCTATTGCCTCTTCCATTTTCTAAGACAAACCACATCCCTTGGCTTATGGCCCCTTCTCCAACTTCAAAGCCAGCAACTGCATCTCTCTGACCCTTCCTTAATATCTGCCTCTAACCACAGCTGGAAAGGGTCTCAGCTTTTTAGCACTCAGAAGATTATGTTGGCTCTACCTAGATAATATAGACTAATCTCTCATCTGAAATTCCTTAATTTTAATCAAATCTGCAAAGTAACTTTGGCTATGACTACATATTCACAGGTTCCAGGAATTGGGACATGGACATCTTTTGGTAAGGGGTTAGGAGCTTGTGTATGTACATGTGTACGTGGATGCACATACTACGCTTCCTATTACAGTGATCTTCCATGTTTTAAAATTCTCACCACTGTAACGTTTGATAGGTGTGAAACTTGGATGTAGTATTTGCAATTGCCCTGTTGTGATATTATAATGCCTTGGGCTATGTGATAGTTGGGCAGAGCTATCATTATGATGCAGTAGTTTTGCTGGTAATGATAGACTATATGGGTCTTGGTTGCTTTTATTTTTTTCAGGTAGCAAACAGCATTCTATTTTGATAATTATCTTTTTTTTTTGGTCCTGGGGCTTGAACTCAGGGCCTGGGCAGTGTTTGAGCTTGTTGCTCAAAGCTAGTGCTCTATCACTTTGAGCCATAGCTCCACTTCCTTGATAATTATCTTTAAGTCACCAAACCACCTCTCCTTGAAAACAATGCTTATTGCCTGTCTATAGTGTCTTGATTATCAGAATCTTCTGTGTCTTTGATTTGTAGGATGAAAACTTATTGCAACAAGAGGTGCTAGTGTCTTAAAGAAATTAGAATGGAACAGAATCTTTCATCCTCTTTCTTTTGTGCAGGAGAGAGATGACCTTTACACAGTTAAGTCAGACAGTAATTTAGAGAGAAAACTACATTGTGTTTTTTAATGCTTTTTTGTTGTTGTTGTTGTTGGTTGTGGGGCCTGAACTCTGGGTCTGGGCACTGTCCCTCAGCTCTTCAGCTCAAGGCTAGCGCTCTACCACTTGAGCCACAGTGCCATTTCCAGCTTTTTCTGCTTATGTGGTGCTGAGGAATGGAACCCAGGGCCTCATGCATGCAAGGCAATACTCTACCACTGAGCCACCTTCCCAGCCCCTATTTTTTTAATTCTTAATCTAGGTCCCTACTAGATACAACAGCTTCAGTCCTTTCAGCAACTCTTTTCCTAAGTAAAACCCCTAGAGAAAGCTGCTTTCCTCTTGAACTTGTCTTACTTTTGAATTCACACTGTCACCCACAGTGCCATGTACAGATTATTCTCTAGTGCTTTTAGGACTTTCCTATAGCATTGGACATCCTTAGCAGTGCTCAGTTGAAGATAGATTTGTCTTGGAGGCCATCCAGGAGGTTGTTAGTAAAGACCAAAAGGGTCTCATTATAAAGTAATTTTGCCATAAAATGGTCTCTTGGAATGATCCCTAGAGACAGCAGGTCATTTATAGTTCTAAAAAGTACATAGTGTCAAAAAATGTCACTAAGGGGTTCTTACCTCACACCTTTACGTTAAATAAATTCCAGATGAATCAAGGAGCTAAGTATAATGGTTTAATACCATAGAAAGACTGGGGGTCTGGGGGTAAGGGACTGGGGATGTGGCTTAGTGGTAGAGAGCTTGTCTAGCATGCGTGAACCTGTGGGTTTGATTCCTCAGTACCACATAAACAGAAAAGGCCAGAAGTGGTGCTGTGGCTCAAGTAATAGAGCTCTAGCCTTGAGCACAGAGAGGCTCAGGGACAGTGCCCAGGCCCTGAGTTCAAGCCCCAGGACTGCCAAAAAAAACCCCAAAACACTGGGCGGGGGTGGATATATACATAGTAAGGAATCAAACCCAAAGCCTTGGGTATGTTGATTCCCTAGCTGGTCCTTGGGTTTGAACTCAGGGCCTGAGCACTGTCCTTAATATTGAGCCATAACTCCACTTCTGGACTCCACGGAGTGGTTTTTATTAGCGATAATAGTCTCACAGACTTTCCTGCTGAGGCTGGTTTCGAACTGCAATCCTCAGATCTCAGCATCTTGAGTAGCTAGGACATAGGCATGAGCCACTGGCTTGAGCCACCAGCCCTTTTATTGTATATTATGTGTTTTTGTGGTTTATGATGTTGTGGATATTCCTTTATATGGAATTTAAAAATCCATAAAAAAGCCATCACTGGTACCTGTAATACTAGCTACTCAGGAGGCTGAGATCTGAAGATCTGGGTTCAAAGCCAATATAGACAGGAGAGTCTATGAGATTCTTCCCCAAAATACCACACACACACACACATACCACACCACACACACACACCACGCACACACACACCATACACAAGCCAATACAGACAGGAGAGTCTGAGATTCTTCCAAAAAACACCACACACACACACACACACACACACACACACACCACACCACACCACACCACACCACACCACACCACACACACACACACCCTCCTCACTCACCCAGAAATGGACCTGTGGCTCAAGTGATAAAGCCTTAAGTGAAAAAGCTAAGAGACAGTGCCCAGGCCCTAGTACTGGCACAGAAGTGTGAGTATACAAAACATGGACGTAAATGATGGTACAGGTGGCATTATGCTTCCCTTATTGCTTGGGTAAAGAGGGTCAGTACAGTCAGTCTTAAAGTACTCTTCCCAGTGAGGCCAAGGGAAAGAATCTTACACAGAGCTCACTAGGCCTGCCTACTGTGTGTGTGTTTGTGTGTGTATGTGTATGAATACCTTGATTTCACTTTTTCTTTAAATTTTCAAAAATGAGAAAGGGGAGAGGGGAAGAACAGAGAGAGGGAGAGGGAAAGAGAGCAAGTGTATGTGTGTGTGTGTGTGTGTGTGTGTGTGTGAGAGAGAGAGAGAGAGAGAGAGAGAGAGAGGGAGGGAGAGAGAGAGAACAAGGAGGAGGATGGAAACTTTTAAGCCAAAACCCTGGCAAAGAAAAACATATTTAAAAGTCTTATCTTGAATATTTTCTTGTATAGATTTTTAGAATTGCTAAAAGGGGAGCAGTCACATCTTGAGAAACACTTTGATGAGTAAATTGAACTTTTCCTCTTTTTTATACCTAGCACTTGGAGTTTGTAGTTCTTCACAATTTAGTTAGCCTTAGGTGTCATTGTTCTTTTAAATATTGACAAATCTGATAGGTCAAAAAAGTCTCATCATTTTTTTAAAAATCAGTGGTGTCAGAGCTTTTATGTATTTGTTTTTCTTTTTTAAAATTCCTTCATTTCCTGTCTATGACCATTATTTGTTAAAAAAAAATTGGAACTCACAAAAGCTAAGAAAACTTAAAAGTTTACATAGACAAATCTTACTTTTTTATTTAAAAATTTAATTGTTGGGGGAGAATGATGGGAAGGATAACAATGAGCAAGATACATTGTGTTCATAAATTGATATGTTCAATTGAAACTCCTTTGTCTACTTAAAAAATAATAAAAATAAAAAAGTTGTGAAGCTAATAAATTATGAAGTTGAACATTTAAGAAATATTGATTAAAGGAACACTAATAAAATAGATAATGGTGTTCTGTATGCAAAAATAAAGTAGAAATTTAATCTGGAAATTACGTCATACTCGTATAAGGTGTGAGGTCATATATTTGATTTTTTTTGTCCACTAATGTTAATTATTCTATCCTGTGTCACATAGTGGGTATATGTAGGGTCTATGCATTGACTTTAAGTTGTTTGTGTTTTTTTTTCTTTTTTCTAGAACAGGATGCAGGCCTTGATGCCCTTTCCTCTATCATAAGTCGTCAAAAGCAAATGGGGCAGGAAATTGGAAATGAATTGGATGAACAAAATGGTAAGAGCAAGTTCTGAGATGAATCACATTTATCATTTGGTAATCGAACATTTGTTGAATAGTTTTCATGTTGTGTAGCAGGTAAAGTAGCTTAGTGTCAGTTGATTGTTGTGGCATAATGCAATTAAAGGTGATTTGTAACCCTCTCAAATTATAGTTACAAAATACTGTGTAAAAATCTGATAAAAATATCTCGTTCTCAGCAACTATCCTTTAAAAATGCTTTGTTCATCCATCTGTCCCAAGAACTTTTTTTTTTTTTTTTTTAATGTGATGGTGATGTGAAATTGCAGTACTTGGTATCCTTTGATGTGAAGCTTGAGCATGTGGGCCTTGTATCCTCTATATATCTAGTGGAGTTTGCTCTTTATCACAAGTATGAGTCTGCAGGGACAAAAAGTGTTTGGAGATGCTTGTTCAGACTTCATGTGACAGGTCTGGCTTGAGGAAAACTGACTTGTAAACTATAATGGTTTGGATTACAAGAGATGTTGCTTTCAGACATGAAGGCCACCAGGAAGACTTTTGTGGTCAAACTGAGTACTATGAGAAGGAGAGAGTATGGGGAAGAAAGGAAAGGGACAAGGAATTGGTGGTGCTTTCACAGTTACAGATGCAGGGAAATTGAGAAGGCTCACTGATTTGTTAGTGAAGACTGTAAGGCCAGATTAGATGTGTCCAATCAAAGAAGCCACTGAGTGGTCCAGATGGAAGTGCTAAGTTAAATAGAGGGTACTAGAGATCAGTGAGAGAAAAGGGCAAAGAGGTAAAAAGATAGAAGAAGCTTCAGCACACAATGATATATGAAAGCTTAGGGTAGGTGAGTTGCGGTGAAGTTGCATATACCAAAGCCCCTGCTATGTGCAAATCATTTTCATGGGTTTAAACTTGGGGATTGGGCATTGGCCTTAGCTATTTTTGTTCAAGACTAGCATTCTACAACTTGAGTCGCAGTTCCATTTCTGGCTTTTTGCTGGTCAATTGGAGATAAAGTCTAACAAACTTTCCTGCTTTGGCTGGCTTCAAACCACAATCGTCAGATATTGAGTAGCTAGGATTACAGGTATGAGCCTTCAGTGCCTGGCTCTATTATCCTCATTTATTAGAGACAAAACTCAGAGCAGTTGAGAAACCTTCTAATGTCACATCATTTGTTAGAGACAAGGCTGAAATTCATAATCAAGTCTTTAACATGACTGCTTTCTCTGTTTTACTAGCTTTCTGTCCAGCGAAGCTGAAGTAGAGAGAGAAAAGTATAAGTACGAGGTTCTGAGATTTTAGCTTTTGTGGGAGTACCACAATGACATGGGCTTCAGGAAAAGTCAGCAGCATGAGCAAGCAATGAAATCCTGATAAGCAGATGAAGGCATCCTCTGCAGGGAGGGCTGTACTTTGCCAAAATCACACAACAGGCACTTCTTTTCTTGGTCCCTAGGAAGAATGAGTTCATTTGTTCCCATGGTAGTCTTCCTTTTGTCTATCATAAATAAACAAATTCCATCTGTTGATCATCTATCACTCATAAGATGATTTCTAAGCAAGTGGAGAAACTGTATAATCCTAACAGTGGTTTTCGATAGTTTCAGTAGAGAAGACAGTTTACTCCTTTTCCCAATGGGGCTCCTGTGAACAGGCCAGTTTATATACTTGAATATAATTCAGCTATTAGTTCTTGCCTTGAAAGACAGTATTATAAGAAAAAAGACTTTATAAAAAATGTGGGGCCAAGCATGGTAGGACGCATACATAATCCAAGCTACTTAGAAGGCAGAGGTCAGAGGCTTTGGGTCCAGTACAGGACCCTATTGAAAAACAAAAGGACTAGAAGCATGGCTCACATGTTATAGAGGAATGCCTAGCAAGGCTCTGAGTATAATCTTCAATACCATAAAAAATTTTGCTTCTCTGGCATCTAAATATTCTTTTTTTTTTTTGGTAGTGGGGCTTGAACTCAGGGTTTGGGTTCTGTGCCTGCACTCTTCAGCTCAAGGCGAGCACTCTACCTCTTGAACCACAGCGCCACTTCCGGTTTTCTAGTGGTTTATTGGAGATAAGAGTCTCACAGACTTTCCTGCCTGGGCTGGCTTTGAACCGCAATCCTCAGATTTTAGCCTTCTGAGTAGCTAGGGTTATAGGCACCCGACTAAATATTCTTTTTTAAAAAAAACTAATTATATAAATAGATTTATTGAATAACTTCTTCAAAGAAAGCAGTACTAATGGCTGCTTCAACTGTGACTTATAAATATTCTTTATCACAGTGAAATGTAGTTGGTTCAGTGTGTCACATTAGAAAGAACTCTGGCCCTAAACTGGTGAACAAGCTTATCCTGTGATGTATATATAGTCCACAGTGTCTATGGGTAGAAGACTAAGGACTGAAGATAATTTAGTGGGAAACTTGCTGCCTTCCCAGGTGAAAGGAAATCACTGTTATTTCTCAGCCTAAGCAGTCATTAGTTTAGTGATTATCAAACTTTGCCACTTGTTAGAACTACTGGGGGCAGGTGTTTGGAAGTTTGAAAACTTTCATAGCTCAGGCTCTTCCCATGTTAGGTTTCTATCACTGCTGTAGCATTAACTAACTACACTAACACTAATATTTCCACAATGCAGTGATTTAAAACAACACAGACTTGTATCTTACAGTTCTATTTGACATTGGACACTGGAGTAAAAACCCAAGATGTTGACAAAACCACATTGCCCTTCTGGAGACTGTAGCAAGCAAATTCATTTCCTTGTCTTTTGTAGTTTCCAGAGGCCACCCACATTTATTGACTCATGACCCTGTCCTCTGTCTTCAAAGCCAACAATAGTAGGTTGAGTCCTTAAATTGTATCACTTCTGCTAATGCTGCCCCTCTCTTCCACTTTTAAGAACCTTGTGATTGCATTAACCCACCTAAATAATCCAGGATACTCTTATTTTAAGGTCAACTGACTAGCATCCTTAATTCTGTCTTCAACCTTGATGCCCTTTTCCTGTGTAATCTCACATACTCACAGGTTCCAGAGACATGGCATCTTTGGGAAGCCATAATTCTGACTATCACAGAACCTTCAGGGGTGGGTTTTAAACATCAGTATTTTGTGTGTATATGGTACTGGGACTTGAGTTTAGGGTCAAGGTTCTGTCCTTTAGCTTTTTTTGTTCTTCCACTCAAGCCACACTCCACTTCTGGCTTTCTGATGGTTAATTGTAGAAAACATTTTCATGGTCTTTTCTGCCAGGTCTGCCTTTGACTGATCCTCAGACCTCAGCTTCCTGAGTGGCTGGGATTACAGGCATGAGCCACTAGAGCCTGGCAAACATAAATATTTTTAAGCTTCCCTGGTTGATTTCCATGTGTAATAAGTTGGAGCACATGTACAGGACATTGTATGGTTATAAGTGCTTACTTGGAGCCTCATCCCAGCTGGAGTCCTTGCTCTTCTCACACATGTTCCTCCTGCTCTCTGCATCTTCCTCCATGTCTTCCCAGTCCTTGTCTCTGTTATGGACCAGATGGATCCATGTGCACATAGACAAACATGAGGTATTTTTCCATTAACTGCCAACATAAGCTGGTTTTCTCTGTGGTGGCCTCCCAGGGAGAGAGCAGTTAAACTCGTGGTTTTTCTAATGTGCACATTTTCTCCCTGGAGATAAGGCAGACTCAGCCATTTTCTCTCATAGGAACTGAGACTCTCAGAGGATAAAAATTACATCCCTGCTGGGACTACAATCAGCCTGTCTTCCTTCTGCTAAAGTGAACAAAGGCTGTTTTAACTACATGTGGTAAGGATAGAATCGCAGCCCCATCTGGATTATTATTGTGATCTAACTGTGTCATAAGAAGTCAGGGGCACTGGAAAAGGATACTGCCTGTGTTGTAAATGTCTCCATATGACTTACTGAGCTACTGAATTATTCTTTTGGTTTTCATTAAATGAGAGAAACAATAGGCTGAGAGAATAATGGCCAACCAGACCATTTTGGAATCAAGTATCAAAACCGTACTAATGAAATTCATTGTACTTAGAACTTAACCACAAAACCAAAAGGTTGAATTATCTTCAATTTAGGAATTCACTTTCCAGTCATCTCATAGAGATTTAAAGAGGGCCTGGCTAACACCGGTCATTATCCTGTTCATATGTCTTGGGTTAAAACCAAGATGTTAGCAGTGACCAAGCCTGAGGAGGAAAAGGATTGTCAGTGAGGATGGCTAGGCAGAAGCAGTGCAACAAGTCTCCCAGAGGCAGTTACAAAATTGAGTAATGATCCTGATTTACTGAAAAATTATTAGTAACTCACACAAAAAAATAAGTTAGCTAGGCACCAGTGGTTCACACCTGTAATCCTAGCTGCTTAGAAGGCTGAGATCTGAGGATTGAAGCCGGCCAGGGAGGAGAAGTCTGTGAGATACCTATTTCCAGTTAACCAACAAAGAGCTAGAAGTGGAGTTGTGGTTACAGTAATAGAGGACTAGCCTTGAGCAAAGAATGCTCAGGGATAGTGTCTAGTGTCTAGGCCCTAACTTCAAGTCCTAGGACTTGAAGCACCAAAAAAAAAAAAAAAAAAAAGGTAATGGAGTTAACTTGATTTGACCAAAGCAGATATCAAGACTGAATTTTAGCATTGGCCAGGCCTTAATCTCAGCACTCCAATTGCAATGAACTAAGTGATACCAAAAACAGATCTCTGCCTCTATAAGTGGGGTTCATCATTCTTTCTGATGTGAGCACTTTCTTGCTTTCTAATAAGATGTTAAAACTCACCCTTTTCGGGCTTAAGAGATCCTCCTCATATCATTTTATAAGGAGCTGGGACTATAGATATGTGTCATGGTGCCAGGCTACTATTATGTTTCTTGATTTTTTAATAGGTGACCTTTTTCACCTCAAACATTTTAGGATTTTTTTTTTTTTTTTGGGTCCGGTCATGGGGCCTGAACTCTGGGCCTGGGCGCTGTCCCTCAGCTCTTCAGCTCAAGGCTAGCGCTCTACCACTTGAGCCAGAGCGCCACTTCCGGCTTTTTTCTTTTTTTTTTTTGCTTATGTGGTGCTGAGGAATCGAACCCAGGGCCTTGATCATGCAAGTCAAGCGCTCTACCACTGAGCCACCTTCCCAGCCCCGCATTTTAGGATTTTTTATTATTTATTTTGGGTCCGGACGTAAGGCCTGAACTCGGCCTGGGCGCTGTCCCTCAGCTCTTCAGCTCAAGGCTAGCGCTCTACCACTTGAGCCACAGCGCCACTTCCAGCTTTTTTCTTTTATACTTTTTTTTTTTTTTTTTTGGGTCCAGTTGTGGGTCCTGAACTCTGGGCTTGGGCGCTGTCCCTCAGCTCTTCAGCTCAAGGCTAGTGCTCTACCACTCAAGCCACAGCTCCACTTCCGGCTTTTTTCTTTTTGCTTATGTGGTGCTAAGGAATTGAACCCAGGGCTTCATGGGTGCAAGGCAAGCGCTCTACCACTGAGCCACCTTCCCAGCCTCCAGCTTTTTTCTTTTTGCTTATGTGATCTGAGGAATCAAACCCAGGGTCTCAGGCATGCAAGGCAAGCGCTCTACCACTGAACCATCTTCCCAGACCCATTTTAGGATTTTTTAAAATGTATATATGTATGTTTTTGGTACTGGTGCTTGAACTCATGCTTGGATTGTTTGTTTGGCTGGAGTTCTACCATTCACGCCATGCCTTCAGCCCTGCTTTTTTGTTGATTATTTTGGGGACTGAATTTCATGGGCTTTTATATCTAGGCTAGTTTGGAACCTTGATTCTGGATCTCAGCTTCTTGAGTAACTAGAATTATAGACATGAACTACTGGCATCCAGATCCAGCAAGATCTTGTGTTTATTACTGATGTCTTGAAACTCTATCAGCATGTCTCAATGTAGATATATTTTCACTCATTATGTTGAGTGCTTGAAGTCTCTTATAATCTATAATTCCATTGTGGAAAATTCTCTTGTAATTTCCTTCATGTTATTTTTCTCTTTCTACAACACTTACTGGTCAGATTGAGACTCCTTGAATCAATCCTCTTAAGTTTCTTCAAAGTCTTTCCTTTTTTCTTTCCAAGTTGTAACTTTACTTATTATTTTCTGATTTTAATGGGAAAAATATAGCAGATACCTTCCCACCTCTCTTTCTCTTACCACTGAGCTATAGTTAGACATAACACACAATATAGATCAGGCTATGTGTTCTCCTATTACATCATTTGTACAATTACTCTTTCAGCCATGGTAAGTCACCAAATTCTGTGAGCTGAGTATCCAAGAGATCACTAGAATTTGTCTACTTCTGTCCATTTGCACTACCATATTCTGGGTCACTTTCACCTTTTGCTGAATTACTGCAGTAGCGTGATAGCTTGTTTAAATCTTACTTCCCTCTCAGCCTCCCTTCACTGTGTCATGAGTAATCTTTTTAGAATATAGGTCTGATCACATTAAAGTATCAGTTTTTTTTCTAGTACTGGAGTTTAAACTCGGGACCTCATGATTCCTAGACTGGTGCTATGCCACTTGATTCACACCCTTACCCTCTTTTTTGGTGCGGGTCCTGGAGCTTGAACTGGCCAGGGTGCTGTTCCTAAGTTTTTTTGCTCAAGTCAGGGCTAGCACTCTGGGGCTCTACCACTTGAGCCACAGCTTCATTTCCAACTTTTTGGTGCTGAATTAGAGATAAGAGTCTCATGGACTTTTTTGCCCCAGCTGGCTTTGAACTGCAATCTTAGATCTCAGCCTCCTAAATAGCTAGGATTACAGGTGGCACCCAGCTCCTCAGCCCTTTTTTTATTTTATTATTTGGGGGAATAAAATCTCATTTATGCCTGGGCCAGCCTGGACTGTTATTCTCTTATTAATGCTTCTCATATAGCTGGGATAATAGACATTTACCACCACACAGATTGTTTTGTAAAGACATGCGGGTGTGCGTGTGCGTGTGCGTGTGCGTGTGTGTGTGTTTGGCTATCCTTGAATTATGATCTTTCTGATCTCTCCCTC
This sequence comes from Dipodomys merriami, assembly GCF_024711535.1. Taxonomy (NCBI): domain Eukaryota; kingdom Metazoa; phylum Chordata; class Mammalia; order Rodentia; family Heteromyidae; genus Dipodomys; species Dipodomys merriami. Next base: position 3,075,946 of record NW_027203270.1, read on the forward strand.
CTGAATAGCTTGGATTACACACATGACCACCTTACCAATTTTGAGTGGCCCCTCATTGACTCCCTGAGAAAGTCCAAACTTATTCACCAATTGACATTACACTTTTTTTTGGGGGGGGGGTCCGGTCATGGGGCCTGAACTCTGGGCCTGGGCGCTGTCCCTCAGCTCTTCAGCTCAAGGCTAGCGCTCTACCACTTGAGCCACAATGCCACTTCTGGCTTTTTTCTTTTTGCTTATGTGGTGCTGAGGAATTGAACCCAGGGCCCCAGGCATGCAAGGCAAGTGCTCTACCACTGAGCCACCTTCCCAGCCCCGACAGTACACTTCTTATTGTAAGAATTATACATCCATGTTGACCACTCAAGTTCCTCAGGTGTCCCAGTGTGATGAGCCTAACCCTTGGTACTTGTTTTTCAGTAACTGGCACCCCCACCTTTCTTCTCCTTACCACTCTCTGCTCAACACACTCATGCCTTGATGCCATTGACTCCTTCTTACAGTTTCAGATCAGGTTGGGATATGATTTTCTCTCAGGACACCTACCCTCCTCCATATTCCCCCTGGAACTCAGTATTTTCCTAGTTATGGAAAATATATTCAATAGTTGTTTCTTCTCTATATTCTCCATTACTGGAAGCTCCTCGAGGAACAGATATTTCTGTTCTTTGTTATATTCTCAGGCCTTAGCTCACATGCAAGTAGTGACTGTCAGTAGTTGTTAAATTAGTGACTACAAATAATACTTCAGAAACTGATATTTAACATGCTTTACCAGAAATCAGTATCTAAGTGTAATGGAAATAAAATGCTTTTTACTTATTTGTTGAATTGAATTAGAAAACTTTAGTTAGACATAGAGACAAGGCTACTTCCCATGAGACAGCTATTCGGCTCCACTATAGTAGCAGGCAGGTATATGATGCCTTACCAAAAGAGGTTGGTAGTAATTCCTTTAATTTTGCCTAAAGAACTTCAGATTCCTACTCTGCCTGTGCCCAATATGCTGGATGATCAAAATTTTGCTCTCCAGGTTTTCCTAACAGGGAAAGATAGTATAAGGTATAATGAGCCAGGGAGTCTTGGTACACTCTGCCTCGGGCCTGGGTGGGAAATAATGATTTGGAGAGGGAGAGGATCTGATGTGCATACCCTAAGAAGTTTAGGCAGTGGGGAGCTTAGGCAGGGTGAGGTACAGTGGTCAGTGTCTCTGCCCTCTCTGACGAGAGCAAATCTGTAGAAATTTCCGTAGAAACAGCACTAAGCCCTTGGTTGGCAGAGTATTTAGCCTCTAAGAGCTGTAGATGAGTGCTGTGGGTATTTGCTGTCAGGTAGAGTTGAGTGTTCTGAGCACAGGACCTAGGGATCACATTGTCTCCTCCCTTCTACAGAATGATGAACTGCAGGATGAGATCTGAAAGCACTGACACCTGTATTCAGAATGCCTGAGTCCTTCAGTTACCTACCATTACCACTGAGAAGCTCGATGTTATTTTCTCTGCTACTATGTAATACATTTGTGAGATTTCTCTAGGCTTGTATCCTTACTGCTTTTGCTGGCACAAACTGGGGACTGGGAAACTTCCTGGCCCAGACTGCAAGTACTGTGCAGCTAGCACTGGCTTCCAGTATACACACTAGAAAAGTTAAAGTGAAAACCACATATTAAAACTACAGGTAACTGCCAGGTGCCGATGGCTCACACCTGTAATCCTAGCTACTCAGGAGGCTGAGATCTGAGAATCATGGTTCAAAGCTTGCCTGGGCAAGAAAGTCCATGAGACTCTTATCTCCAGTTAACCACCAGAAAACCAGAAGTGATGCTGTGGCTCAAGTGGTAGAGTGCTAGCCTTGAGCTGAAGAGCTCAGGGACAGCATCCAGGCCCAGAGTTCAAGCCCTATGAAAAAAAGTAACCAAAAAAAAAAAAAACCTACAGGTAACTGACCCTTGATTTACCCCACTCATAACCTATATATAGCATCAATACATACATAAATACTCTAGGAACTAATAGGGGAAACAGGAAAACTAGTATTCCTGTATATAAGTTGTGCTGGGGATCAGGTTTGGTGTCCTGAACATATGGCCAAAGGTTTGAATACTGAGCTACTCCCCAGTCCAGTTGTGAAAAACTATATACTCTGCTACTACACAATTGTATCTGACTATTGAGAACACTTCAATAGAAAGTCTACAGTTTATTAAAACTTTCAACCAGGCTGGGAATGTGGCTTAGTGGTAGAGTGCTTGCCTAGCATGCATAATGCCTTGGGTTCGATTCCTTGGTACCACATAAACATGAAAAGCTGGAAGTAGCAATGTGGCTTAAGTGGTAGAGGGCTAGCCTTGAGCAAAAGAAGCTCAGGGACAGTACCCAGGCCCTGAGTTCAAGCCTCAAGATTGGCAAAACAAAACCAAACAAATGCAACAATAACAACAAAAATTTCAACCAATCACTGCCCAGATGCATAAGTCCCAATGCAAAAAACAAATATGAAAAAAGATATATAAATCCTATAAAAGTCAGTAACCTCACAGTAATAGGTAGAAAGGATAGTGAAGTGAGGGCAATCACAAAGAACTCAAGAATGACTGTAAGAATGAGCAATAAAATTAAACAAGACATGTAAATATTTGAGTTCAAAGAGCACAAATGAATAGCTGAAATAAGGAAGACAAGGATATGAAATAATTCAATCAATAGTAACTGTAAAAAATTGAATTGTAATTCTGAAAATGAAGAGTTCTGTAAGTCAAAAACTCAGTTTAAAGACCTTAAGTATTGGATCAAGTTGAATATAGAATGTCAGAGCTTGAAGACAAAGCAGATGACTAGAACATTCAGAAAAAATAACAAATATAAAGGTATGGGCTGAATATGCACAAACTTTAGACACCACTAAAAGACTAAACCAAAAATCATGAACATAGAAGAAAGAGAGGTCCCATATTATAGTTAAAATAGTATAAAATATAGTATAAACTATTCTAAATTGGATGAGGACAAAACAAGAAAATTTATAAAAGTTTCTTTGATGAATAACAAACCAATATACTTGATGAACTCAAGTGTAAAAATTCTTCTCAATTCTTTTTATGTGACTTACATTTATTCATTTATATATATATTGAACTATCCTTGCATTCAAGGGATGAAAACATCTTGAAGATGAAATGTGATCTTTTGTTTGTTTTTGTGCTTGACCTGGGGCTTGACCTCAAGGTCTGGGCATTGTTAATGAGCTTCTTTTGCTCAAGGCTAGCACTGTACCACTTGAGCTACAGTTCTACTTGCAGCTTTTTTAATAGTTTATTTGAGATAAGAGTCTCACAAACTTGCCTGCCGTACTGGCTTTGAACCATGATCCTCAAATCTCAGCCTCCTAAGTGCTAGGATTACAGACATGAGTTACTGGCACCTGGCTGAACTGTGATCTTTTTAATTTGTGGTTACATTCTGTTTGCAAGCATTTTATTGTGAATTTATCCATCAGTGTTTGTCAGAGATTGATCTAAAATTTTGCTGTGGATGTTTCTCTCTGGTTTTGGAACGAGAATGATATTTTTTCATATAATGAATTTAGTAGAATTCCTCCCCTTTTTCTTTCTTTCTTTTTTTTTTTTTTTTGTCGGTCCTGGGTCTTGAACTCTGGGCTTGGGCACTATCCCTCAGCTCTTCAGCTCAAGACGCACATTCTACCTTTGAGCTACAGCGCCACTTCCGGTTTTCTAGTGGTTTATTGGTGATAAGAGTCTCACAACTTTCCTGCCCAGGCTGGCTTTCAACCGTGATCCTCAGATCTCAGCCTCCTGAGTAGCTAGGATTACAGGCATGAGCCACCGGCATCTGGCTTCCCCTTTTTGTTTCATGGAAGAGTATGAAGAATTTGATGCTCATTCTTCTTTGAATGTCTGGTAGAATTTGGACCTGAATCTATCTGACCCAGGGCTTTCTTTGGAAACTTTTCATTATTGCTTCAATGTCAATGTTTGTTATGAATCTATTTGAGTGGTTTATATCCAATTTTAGTAGGTCATCTGTATCTAAGCTTTTATTTCTTCTAGATTTTATAGTGTTAGGTTTTCCCTCATGTCTTTGGATTTCACTGGTATTTATTGTGATACTGTCTTTTTCATTAATAATTTCATTAATTAGAATCTATTCTCTATAGAGGGATTAGATTGGGGCTTATCAGTCTAATTTTTTCAAAAAATATTTTGTTTCATTTATTCTTTGTATAGCTCTGTTAGTCTGCATTTCATTGATTTCTTCCCTAATCTCAGTTGATTTCATGTTTGACTTGTTTTCATTTTTCTAGAAGTTTGTACAGAGGAGTTATACCATTGAACTCCTCCCTTGAGTATGCTATCCTTTATTCAATTTGTGTGTATATGCATATAACCCTGTATATTTTATCAGGTATATTTATATTTTAGACCTAACTTCTATGTATGAGAGAAAACATTCACTGTCTGTCTCTCTGAACCTGTCTTATTGCACTTAGCATAGTTTTTTCCTCCCTAGGTCTATCCATTCTTTGGCAAATGGCATAATATTCCTTTGGATAGATAAGTACAATTTCACTTATGTATGTACCACATTTTCTTGATACACTCATCTGTTGAAGGGCAATCTAGGCTGTTTCTATAACTTGACTATTGTGAATAGTACAACAATGAGCATGGGTATGCAAGTGTCTTTACTTTATCCTGATTTGTAATATTCTGAGTAGATGCCCAAAAGTGGTATCACTGGATAATGCTATGTTTAGTTTTTTGAGGAATCTTAAAACTACCTTCCAGAGTGGTTGCACTAGTTTTCATTCCCACCAACAGTGTAATAAGATTCCTTCACACACACACATCCCCACCATCCCTGCGCTCCTCCCCCACCCCCGCATCCCAGCCAGCATTTGTTATTGTTTGAATTCTTGATTCTTATTGGGGTGAAATAGAATCTCAATGTTGTTTTGATTTTCAGAATATTTGGCCCCTTGTTGAATGTATAAAAGGTAAAGATTTCCTCCCATTCTATAGGCTGTCTTTTTAGCTTAGTAACTGGCCTTTGCAGAAACTTTTTAGTTTGATGCAATCCTATTTGTCAATTAGGAAGAGAAAAATATTTCAATAATTAATATCAAAGGATTAATATCCAGAATATTTGAAAAGCTCAAAAATTAAACAGAAAAAGACAATCCAATTAGTAAATGGGCACAGGAATTGAACAGTTCTTAGAAATAGTATAAATGGCCAATAAATACATGAAGAATGTTCAACATCCTTAGCCAAAAGGAAATGCAAATCAAATGACACTGAAATTCTATCGAATCTGCAGTCAGAATAGCAATCCAGAAGAATGCTGGTGAGGGTGAAGAAGAGGAACCCTTATATATTGTTAGAAGAAATGTAAATTAGTGCAGCCAATATGGAAACCACTATTGATATTATTCAGAAAGCCAAAATATAACTACAATAGGATTTTAGTATATCAGCATTGGGTGTATATATCCAAAGGAGTGTAAGATATCAGACACTCATTTACTTCAGCACTATTCACAATAGCCAACCTATGGAGTTAGCTTAGGTGCCAAGAATCAATGAATAAAGGAAGTAAAGTGTATATACATAATAGTATACTATTTAGCAGAAAAGGAGAGTGAAGTTTTGTCATTTTCAGGAAAACAGATGGAACTAGAGATACGTTAAGTGACAAAAGTCAGGCTCAGAAAAACAAATACTGCATGGTTTTCCTCAGGTGCAGAAGGAGCGAGGCAAATAGAAACTACTTTTCTAGCATGGATGAGGAACTTTATTTTCTGGCAAGGGCCCTTTGAAGTTTTTTGTTTTCTGTTTTTTCTTTCTGGTACCAGGCCTTGAACTGGGCTCTGCACTTGCTTGGCTGGCTTGCTCAGCTGGCCCATACCACTTGAGCCACACCTTCAGCTGGCTTTTTGCTGGCTATTTTGGAAAGGAGTCTTGAACTGTTCTGCCCAGACAGGCTTCAGAGTTCAATCCTCTAAGATCTCAGCCTCCTGAGTATCTAGAATTACAGACATGAGCCACTGGCACCCAGCCTTTTTGGATATTTATAACATTTTTATGGGCTATACAGGCAGATAATCACTGGCAGCTGATGAAAAGCATTATATGTTTGTCTCATCTTGTACCAAATGATTTCAAGGGCCTTATGTGGTCTGCAGGCTGCACGTTCCCTGACCCTGTGAGTTTAAAGGAACTGTGAGCTGATTTGAGGTATATGGAGTTCCTGTTTCTTCTTGGCAGGTAGGATGTAAACTCTAGAATCCATCCACTGTTCAGAGCTTAGACTATCCCACTCCTGTTCACTGAATTTGGGATATTGGCAGACATCACTGTTAGGTGAGGAAAACAGTTTTCTGTAAAACTGTTTATCTGATTCCAGCTTTCCTTTAGTGAGATTTCATTCAAAGATCTTTCACTACTTTGGGATTGTGGTGTGACTTCCCAAGTATGGGCTTCATTCATATATAAATTTGCTAGTTTCTTGGTCTCTGAGAATCTTGGGTTGACAATGAAGTTACTCTGCTTCACCCCTGCTGTCTTATCTTTTAGAAGAACTTCCACTCATTGATCTCTGACCTATGTCATCTGCTCCTGCTTCTAAGACCCTCTTGGAAGGCATCCTAGTTCTCTTGATGTACAGAGTCAGCAGCTACAGTGTTAGCTCATGCTTCTGTCTGCATGAGGATATGTGTTTGACTGTTTTACTATATTAACCTTTCTCTAGTAAGTAAACCTTTGCCTAGTAAGAAAAGACCTTATTACATCTAGTAAGGTCTTTTTTTTTCTAAATGAAAGTGACATTTTTTTGCTTTCTTATCACATCCTCCAAGCAGTTTATTTGTGAAACAGCTACTGAACACTTGTCATGTGCTAAGGACTGGGCCAGAGTCTGCATTTATAGCCATGATAAAGGTGAAACCCCTTCCCTCATAGGGCTTTAAGCCTCCTCAGGGAGGTGGTTTGGGACACAGATATTGCTCAGATACACAGCTGGTGGCTGGAGGTATATTGCTATCCATAAGTTTGGTTGAAGGAAGAACAGACTAAAAACATTTGAGTGATATGAATACCACAGTAGTGGTATTTCCTTTTTGAGAGCCAAATTGTCTCTGATGCTTAATAGCTTATTTGAGCAACTTGTTTCTATATCCTTTCTTTTCTGCAGAGTAAGGATTTATAAAAAGGTGTTTCATAGTGTTAGAAACATGAAAAGATTAGTCTCTGTGATACTCACCTGTAAGCACTCTGTAGTAGTTCTCTATCACTTACTATATTCATAACATTAAAATAGCAGAGTTAATTGGTGAGCATTCATACTCTTTGTAAAAACAACTACCAAAACACAAAATTAAAACAAATTTCATTTTAAAATATAAGCTTTAATTCTAAAAAGCACTTCTAACTAAACTAGGTTGAAAGAACTGGGGTTATACTGTGGTCAAGCCATAGCTGTGAGCAGAACATTAGGAATGCAGTACAGAGCTTACTTGGCTTGCCTTATGTGAATCAGTTGGCTACCTAGGAATGAGTAACACTCAGATGCTGTTGCTGATACTTGTTATATAAGTATTCTCCTAAGTTTCATTTGGTATACAAATACCATATTGATAAAACCTGTTGGACCCAATAAAGGTGCCTAGTCCAAATCAATGACAACCCACAAAATTTTATTTAACACATAGAAATGTTAGAATAAAACACTTTTTAAAGTGTTTCAGAATTCTTTGTGGAGCTTAGAAGCAACACCAGAGTAGGAGAGAGGTTAGAGTTTCGGGGGCTTGTGAGCAACTAGAAGTGGGCTTTCTAGATAAAGCTAGACACTGTGAAATGGTAGTTCTATTGAAAATGTCTTTCCTCCTTACTCACCCAATGGGATACTCAGGCAACCCATCATAGGCCACAGTTTTTTGTTTTTTGTTTTTTTACAGTTTTGAAACCATGTTAAGCAAAGCCAGTAAGGCTTTAAAGTTCATTATTGTCTTATTTCACAGAAATGTGTTTCTAAAACCTTTCCACTTTTTGAATGCTATTAGAGCCTTAAAATGTTTCCTTCTGGAATTATTTCTGCTTTCTTTTGGTAAAGTTTAGTTTGCTCATCTTAGGCATTCTCTTTTACTTCGTTATGGACTGAATTATGTCTCCCTGCCCTGCCTCCCCACAAAAAAATCTTATTTTAGTGTTCTAACTCTTCTGCACCCCACACCCCCTCAGTATTTGAGATACGTCTAGATTTGGGAAGTTGTTCTTTAAAGAGAAAATTTAAAAGAGGTCTTTTGGGCAGACTCTGATCCATTATGATTACTGTCCTTTAGAAGAAAACACTTAGAGCTCAGGCACAGTGAGAAACAAGTAGGGAAGACAAGAAGAGACAACCCAAGGAAAGAGGCCTCTAAAGAAACCAATTTCTCTAAAATTACGGGAAAATAAATAACTATTGAGGCTACTCCATCTGTAACATTTATAATGGCAACCTTGCAAACAGTACACATCCATGGGCTGATTCCTAGACTCTTCATGTTGGTGAATGAAGGGCTGTGTTGATTAGTAGAGGTAGCTGTCATTGGCAGGCGCTCTGTGTATTTGGAGCAGCTTTATATAACCAAGAAGCTTCTGTCTTGACTGGAAGGATTCACCATGTGTTCTATATGTGGACAGGGTATACAATTGGTAGATTTCTTTATAGGATGTGTGGTTAGGTAGAAGAAAACCCAAGCAGAGTAAGGACCTTTTTCTGTGACTTTCCCCAAAATTAATAAGAGAAGAACTTTATCTGGGCGTGACATGACTTCAATGTTTCATCTCTTTTCACACTTGCATGTATCCTGAAATCTCTTTTTTTTTTTTTTTTTTTTTTTTTTTTTTTGTAGATCATGGGGCTTGCACTCAGTGCTTGGATTCTGTCCCTGAGAATTTTTGCTCAAGGGTAGCATTCTGCCACGGAGTCACAGCTCCATTTCTGGCTTTCTGATTGTTAATTGTAGACAAGAGTCTCACAGACTCTTGATAGCTTTGAACTGCAACCCACAGATCTCAGCCTCCTGAATAGTTAGGATTACAGGTGTGAGCTACAAGTGCCCTGCTCTGAAATCTCTTTGATTCATTTCCTATTCTGGATACCAAAATGAGGGGCAATCCCTGAGTAGGCTCCTTTTTGGAGTGTTGCACAAGGGCTCCAGTTAGAGGCAAAGACTGACGACTGTAGCATACATAGGGTATTGTTTTTAGGTGCAGGGCAGATAGGCCCAGCTGTTCCATAGACAACTCTGCCCAAAGGCCCTAAATCCTGCTTTACAGCCACTTCTTTGTTGACCATTCTTTGGCTGCCAATAGTCATTGACTTGAAGCTTCTCTTCTTTCTAGGGCTCTATGAGAAAGAAAGAGCTCCCTCTATTTGTGTGCATTTCAAGTTGCACCTCACCCCCTGAAGTTTTACTTATTCATACAGTTCCAAGTCTCTTCTTTAAGCAACTGAATCTTCAAAATGATAGTGCTCCTGGCCAGGTGCTGGTGGCTCACACCTGTAATCTTAGTTACTCAGGAGGCTAAGATCTGAGGATCATGGTTCAAAGCCAGCCCAGGCAGGAAAGTCCATCAGACTCTTATTGCCAATTAACCACCAGAAAACCGGAAGTGGTGCTGTGGCTCAAGTGGTAGAGCTGAAGAGCTCAGGGACAGTGCCCAGGCCCAGAGTTCAAGCCCCATGACAAAAACAAAAAAATGTTCCTGTGTTTTCAATGCCACCATGGACCCATGCATAAAAAAATACCTAGGTCATTGTGTTCTTGGGAAGGAAAGAGGACACTACATAGGCTTTGTCTACTGTCATGAATGTAGTCTCTCTTTTACACTTTTTTCTAAGGTTGCAGGAGCCATTGAAGTTATTTTTACTTTAGCAGCTGGTGTTTTGGAGCTCTGGTAGAATAAGTGTTTGATATGGTCTGTGAAAGTTGTTTTCTAGGACTCTGTGAGTTGAGTGGTACATCTGATTTGCTCATAAATGAATGTCTCTGAATTTAATACAGTTTGAGATTCAGAAGAGGGTATTTTCCTTGTGCTCATGGCATAAAATACCTGGAAAGTGTACCATCAAGATTTGTTTTCTTTTGTTTGTTTTTTATCAGAATATTGGCTAATCATCTGTAGGAAAGTACAAGTTTATACTCAAGAGGATGGATTGAAGAGCAAGAAAGAGTTTATGATTTCAACAGTTGTCTGACACCAGCAATTTCTAACCAGTTGTTAGTATCAGGCTCCACAGGGTTAACGAATTCACTCACATGAATGCAGGAAAGTAGTGTAGGATTTATTATGATACAATTTGAGTACGGTTTTGTTACAGTGTTAAACCTCGAGAACAGCCAAATGGAAGCATGGTGTGGTGGTATGAGATGGGTGTGCCAGAGCCCCCATACATTTCCAGGTGTACCATCACAGCACATCAATTGCTTACTGACACGTAAGTTCCTCAAACCTCAGTATTTAAAGAGTTTTTGTGGGGACTTCATTACATAGGCATGATCAATTACATCACTTGCCACTTCATTGAGTTCAATCTCCTGCCCTCCCTGGAAGGTGGTTAGCCTTTCCCTGAGGGAAGGCTAACCCTTCCCTCAGAATAATCTAGGGGTTATCTCTGTAGTGTGTAAGTCCAAAATGACTTACTACAGATAAAAGAAGTCACTTCTATCACTCAGGAAATAGCAAGAATTTTTAAAGCTCTTGCTAGGAATCAGGGTTTTATTTCTTTATTATATCTTTTTATTATACCACAGTAGGGAACCCAGAGCCTATGAATCTATTGATGATACAAGAAAGATTCTGAGACACATGTATTAGTGCTCATCACACAGCTTTGTCACAAGCTCTAGGTCTGATGATGAGTCAGGTTTGGCCTACTTTGAGTCACAAGAACTTCTTTTGCATCTTCTGGACTAGTGTTTCCTTTACCACTTTCCTCTGGACCCATATGTTGGACTTGACCTGGGCCTTGGTCTTGGAGGCTAAGAGAGGAAAGTGGAAAAGCTGCAGGAGCACTTGTAAAGGAAAAGGACAATTGTGCCCAGATTCTGGGACAGCTGGCATAGATGAGTCATCAGACTTCTTTTATCCTGGGTTTTACTACAGTTCCTATTTGATCTTCCAGACCCATCCAACTGTAACATTTGAATTGGAGAATGCACTTCAACATAGTAAGTCAAAAGAGAGGCCAAAGAGAAATCTCAGGAGTAGCCAGAGTGAGCACAGATACACTGGATGTCCTTTCTCCTACTCAATGCTTTTGCAGGAACAAGAGGCTTGGAATTCTCCTTGTAGGTTTGTGACTAGGGTCTACCAGGCCATCCCCCACATCTGATAATTTATGAGAATTCAGGATTCAGCGTCTGCTCACTCCTCACTAAAATGTACTTGTAATCTCCAAATCAGTACTCTTGGTGCTTTTTCAATTATTCACGGGCATGTATAAGGTGATGGAAAATTTGAGTCATTTTGTAAGTTTGTTCCCAGCTGAGATCGACCAGGGCAAGGCTCTGTTTCTGTTTCAGTTGTCCCACAGAAGTGTGCAGAGGATGGAGAGTCTGGCCCTAGGGTCACTTGTCTGGGTTTGAGTCCTAACTCTGGCTTCTCTTAGTGCCCCAGCTTTAAGCAAGTCACTAAACACTACAGAATTTTTTTTCTTTTGAAATATAAAGAAAATATCAGGATTATTTGCTTTTAGTTTAAGATTATAATCTATACTAAAATTATAATTTATGTGAGATAAGTATATATAGATGTGCTTATTTCCTTTAAGATCAGTAGTTCAGTATCCACTAATTCAATGCTTGCAAATACTTGATAGAAGCACAAATAATAAGAAACAACTCTTGTACTCATTGTTTAGGTTTAACAAGGCAGAAGGATACAGAACAGAATCAGCAAAGGGGCTCCTTAGTGAATGAAATCTAGGAGAAACAAGACACAGTCATGCAGGAGGAGCTGAATTCCACTTAGAATGAGTTGTATCAGTAAATATGAAATACTGCCAATGATGGAGTCTCAGTAGAGACTCGGCTCAAGACTTCGATTGCCTTGGTCATGTTGGTGGGTCCTCTTTCCCTGGCCAGTTCCCAAATTCCAGGGACTCCCAGAAGAAATGCAGGTGTTTAGCACAAACCTAATGTTTATGCAGTCCAAGCACAGTGAACTACTCTTATCAGTTAATGGTGGAATACTCCCTACATCCAAGTTCCCAAATATCATCAAGGACAAACCTTACAAGCAAGCTTTCTACAAAGAACATGTGAGGCTACTGTATAAATTCTCTTCTGCAAAGAGGTCTACAGCTAACATGAGTCTTTCTGGGGGATGTTATTAGTGTTTTAAGTTAAGGCTTCATTCTTACTAGACAGGCTTTTTACCACTTAAACCACACATCCAGCCCTATTTTTTTTTAACTGGTCAATTTTAGGATAGAATCTTTTTCTTTTTTCTTTTTTTTTTTTTTTTTTTTTTTTTTTTGCTTTAGCTGGATCAGACTACAATCCTATTTACACTTTTTACTGTAGCCAGTGTCACAGATATCCAACACCACATCAAACTTTTTCTGTTGAAATGGAGTCTCACAACAGATCCTCTTAATTTCAGTCTCCTGATTATCCCTATGGCTGGTACATGCCACCATGACTAGGAATTGGTTGAGACAGGATCTTTCAAAATTTTCTGCCAAGGATGGCCTCCAGTTGCAATTCTCTTGAATAGTTTAGGATTTCAGTTATGAACAACTGGCACTGTGGCCAACCTTGTTTCTTGAAACAGTCTCTCAGGTTGGCCTTCAACTTGTCATCTTCATGCCTTAGCCTTCCAAGTGCTGGGGTTACATGTGTGCACCATACACCCAGCCCAAATATGACTAGTTGTATTTACTGTGTTGGAATATCCATAAATGAGAGAGCTTGATTCCTGAGGAAAGTAGAACTATGCTCTTCACAAGGAAAGGATTACAAAAAGGTAGAAACTACTGAAGACAAATTTTAGCCCTTCACAGTACTATCTAGAATATATGAAACATTTCTATTATTGAAACTGATGACCTGACCTTTGGTTGAGATTGGCTGCTCTGTACGGTTCTCAGAGAATGTGCTGCTTCTAAAAGGAGAAGTTGTTTAGCATATGGGGTGATGAAAACAGCTGAAGAACTTGGTAATAAAAACCAAAGCAGCAGGAAGGAAGTGGTCTGATTAGAACCAAGTGCTTATGCTTGGGAAGACAGTGTAAGAAAAGAAGTTGCTGAGTAATTGACTTAGCTCCTTAAAGGAGCCTGGGCTGGGAGGTAATGTGCCCTTGATAGTTTGGGGAAGGTGTGATATTCTCTTCCATCTGGACAGTTCTGCCAATATAGTGGAATTTTAGAGAAAATATTTGAATGCAGTGATAAGGATTTTGTTTGGAAACTGGATTGCATCAAGGGTGAATAGTTCTGTTAACCAATTTGTTCAGTTTGAAATACATAAACACAAAATTTTAAAGTGTTTTACTATATATTAAAGAGACAACAACTAGTCATTTAGAGCTCATATATAACCAGCTGATATGCTTTATGATAAGTGTATGTATCTATGAATAAATGATCTCAAAGAGCTTCTATGTCCTAGGGATCATTTGGATGGATAAATAGGTGAATAGGGTATGGGCCTCACTTCTGCTTCTGGACCTACCTCTGACTCAATTAGGTTCATGCTGTGAAACTCATCACAAGCATGGCCACCTCTGGGGTGGAAGTAAAGGACAATATTCATTTTATCATTTTGGTTTATCTGACCAAAAAACCTTTGGTAGCAATTTTTTATTTTGGTTTGTTCTAAAACTACTTTCTCTGATACTTTTGTTTTTGTCATGGATGAAGCATGTAAGAAGACCTAATTCTGCTTATGGGAGATATTTAGGGTGAGCCCAGTGGGAGTTTGGTCTTGATGGAATAGATTGAAAAGTAAATGAAGGAGGTAATTATATATCTTCTTTGTCTTCAGACACTTATGTGCAAGTGATAGACTGGTACCACAGAACTGTAGCTGAACTTCAGCTTTTCATATGACCGATGAAGGAGAAAGATGTGACATTTTTCAGGGTGTGTGTGTGTACGCACGTGTGTGTGCATGCACACATGCATGCATGTACATGCATGTACATGCATGTACATGTGTGATAGACTGACAGATGTGGACTTCAACTGAGATTTGAATGGAATGTATCTGATCATCTAGGCATTTCTGATCCATTAAAGTAGGTGAGATTTCTACACTTTCAGTAGGGGAAATGGAAGGCTGACTTGGTATTTCAGCTGGGCTCACTCAGTTCAGTGAGAAGAACAGAGCAGACCAACCCAGCCCCACTCCTGGGTTGAGTTTTAAAGACCACTGGAGTGCATGTTGTTTAAAGGAGGAGAGCAGCCATGAAGCCAACAGGAACTGTCATGGGAACAAGAGGCAGACAGGTTCTCTAGCACCTAATTCATACTGTACTCTGAAAGTAAAAAGTGCATCTCTTTCTTCCCTTGTAAGCAACGTATGGAATGTGCCCTTCCTTATCTTTCTGCCCTTACACAAGGATGAAAACTTACCAGGTACAGGACAATGCCATGGTATCTCCAAAAATAATCTGGCTGATCTTTATCTTCCACGAGACCAAGCTTCTTAAAACATGAAATGGCCATGCTCCTGACTAGTGGAAAATTACTAGCTCTGGACAGTTCCAAAACCCTGATAAAGAGGCAGTTCCTTCTTACTGGGTCAGACTAATCTCTCTCTGTCAATGCTTCTACTTCCTTACTCCCCTTCTTCTCCTCCCTTGAGAAAAAGCTTCTATTAAGGCTTTTGCCTGAAAGTTCTCTCTATATTTCAGTTTTTACTTCTATTATTGTTGGGACAGAAATTTCTTGGTGTCCTGAACCAGGAAGGTAATGATGGAAGCTTTTATTCAGCCATCTCGCCAATATGCACTATTTACTTTGAATATTGCCTTTTTTTTCTCTTACCTAACAGGCATAAGAGGCAGGTTGGATTCTCCATGGAGCTGAATGGAGGAGTTGGATGTTCAGGGTGTTTGTAAGGGAATACCTGCAGGCTCAGCACCTGGGAAGGAGACCAGGCAGCAGCATGGAGGGAGAGGCTGAGCTTGAAGACAGTCTCCACCAACTCCATGGAGAGCTCATTGTCCTCTGTTGAATACACAGGCTAGGCCATTATAGCCCCACTTTGATCTCTTATTGAATATGTAATGCCTAGGAAAGGACACGTGTTTTGGACAAGGTAGCTCTGCCCTTGAGATCACCCTTTTAAGGGCTGGGAGTTGAGGATTCTCTATCAACATTACTCCAGTAATGGAGTAATGGTACCAGAAAGCATTCCTGGAAACCAGGCATGGGTGGCACATCTGTGCCCACGACATGTGGGATATTTGTCTGTTTAAATGTTTTAAACATTTAATTGTCTAATAAGAAGTAAGAAATCAGCTAGGTATTGTGGTATATACCTATAATCCCAACACCTGGGAAATAGAGGCAGGAGGTTGTTTGAGGCCATACTAAGCTATATAGAATGACTCTGTCTCAAAAATAAAAGGATTGGGATAAAGCTCAGTGGTAGAGTACTTGCCTAACTTGCCCCCAGTGTTATGTTTCCAAATCTTTGAAATAAAACCAGTATATTATTTCTACCCTATCTCAAATCATAGCTTTATTATGCAAAAATTATGGAACTTTTTGTGTTTCCCCTTAGGGTTAAGTGTGTAATATTATGAGAACCATGTATTTCAGGGCCTTTTACATTTAAAAATTGTTTCTTAGTTACAGTTCTTCTCAGCTCAATTGGAATCAATCTGTGAGCCAAAAAATTTTCTTCAGTAACATGAAATAAGAATAAAAACCCAGTAGAAGCCCAGTAAAAATCACTATTGTTATATTTTATATACTAACCAAAGCTTTAGCATCTCATACCTGAAATTTTAAAAAGGAAAATCAGGGTGAGGAATAGTGGCTCATACCTGTAATCTCAGCTACCCAGATGTAGAGATCAGGAGAATCTAGGTTCGAGGGCAGCCCTAGGTGAAAGGTTAATGAAGCCTTCATCTCTACTCCTAAACTGGGAATGGTGGTACACACTTGTTTTTCCAGCTTTTCAGGATATGTAAACAGGAGGGTCACAGCTCAGGCTGGCCTTGGCAGTAATGAAAGATTTTATTTGAAAAATAACACAAAATGCTAGGGCCATAGCTCAACCAAGAGTAACTGATTAGCAAGTATATGCCCCTGAGTTCAAACTCCCATACCACCAAAACAAATAGAAATAGCAATAAGAATAAGAAAAAGAAGGAAAGGAGAAAAAGGAGGAGATCAGTGAGACAATAGTTTTTCTATTGTGGTGGTAGTTTGGGGCAGGGGTTGTGACATAGGAGATGGAACCCAGGCCTTGTGCATGCTACCCAGGTAGCTTTACCATTGAACTCCCCATCCTCAGGCCCCAGACTTTATAGGGTTTATTTTTAAATTCATTTTTCATTATTAACTTTTGAGGAGAATGATGAAATGGATAGATTTTTAGTTAGAGACTGGTACACTTGTCCACAGAAAATACAGAACCCATTCCCTCAGTTAGTTGGAAATAAAATGGTTTCCCTTAGGGACTTGCAGACTTCTGGAGCTAGTCCCTGTATGTATGTATGTATGTATGTATGTATGTATGTATGTATGTATGTATGTATGTATGTATACACACACACACATATACATACATACATACCCCCCCCCCCCACGAGCCATAGTGAGCAAGAGTAAGGACAGGTAAATCACCTAACTTCTATCTGTTTTTAGTTTTTAATTTATAAAGTGGGGGAGGTAATAGTATCTATCACAGTAGGGGTTTAATGAGATGGAGTTTAGCACAATCTCTAGCATATCATAAGTACTCATGTACCACAGATAGTGGTATTCTGATGCCTCCTGCTTTGTGGGTGGTCAGTGACTGTTTAGTTGAAATTCTACTGGTTTTCATGGAACCACAGGGCTTCTCTACTATTCTGCTTGACCCCGAGTGTATAGGTTTTGAATATCACTGTGCTTTTGAGGATGAAACTACTCAGAAAATTGTGATTTCTTCCTTGAATTTTGGTTATTTATGATGAGTCTAAGCTTAAAAATGTCTCTCCAGTGCTTATTTCCAGTGCTTGCTTTGTGTTGACATTTTATACTTGTCTCAGGAACCCAAATGATTTTCATCTTGGAAATAAAATTTGAGGTTTCCTTATCTGAAATGTTTGTGTCCAGAAGTGTTTTATAGATCTAGGAATATTGGCATATACATAATAAGCTGTTATAGGGATGGGACCCAAATGTAAATACCATTAACATACTAAATGTACATCTTACACATCTAGCTTAAAGGTCATTTTTAGTGTACCTGTGTTTGACTGTAACCTGTCATATGAGGTCAGGTATGGAATTTTCTACTTGTGACATGTTTGCATTCAGAAAGTTTTGGATTTTTGGCCCATTTCAGAATTAGGAGTTTAAGATAGGGAATGCTTGACCCCGTACTTATCTCCTAAGAAACTAACCCAGCCCACTGTTTAGAATTAGGTGCCCTATATTTTCAAAGACTATTCTACACAGCCAAAATATTTAAATGTTTGAAAAATTTATGTTTGAACATTTCTTTCTTTTATTTTGGGTGGAGGTGGTACTACAGCTTGGACTCAGGGGTTGGGCACTGTCCCTTAGCTTTTTCTGCTCAATGTTAGTACTCTACCACTTGAGCCATTCCTCTCCTTCTGGCTTTTTGGTGGCTAATTGGACCATGATCCTCAAAGCTCAGCCTTTTGAGTAGCTAGTATTGCAGGCATGTACCACCAGTGCCCAGCCTGAGTGTTTATTTGTTCTAATTTTTAACCTTTTTTTATGAATATCAGGGCACAAGAAAGGGGGAAAGATTGTCAAATGTATAGTGATAAAGTACGAAGTTGTGGAATCATAGAGAACCCCCTTCCATTTCCTGGTGGTTGGCAAACTTATGCTCGTCTCTGTTGGAGACCCTGACACCTTCCTTATGGACGATAAGAATTCCACTAAATGTATTCATAGAGGTGCAGGGCTCAGATCAGCAACCACCCCAGGTCCAATGCTATGGCCCTCCCTTATGAGCAGCCATCGCTGCTGCTGTTGTTGGAGGGATCTGATACTGCACAGCACTGCTAGATTTCTCATACTTAGTGATGACAGGCATGCTCCTTGAAGTAATGTTTGAACTTGCCTTTTTTTTTTTTTTTAAAGTTCAATCTCTCCAGGTGATCCTGCACACCTGTGATATGGCTGAACTCAGGGTATAAATTTCCCCAGTACACAAAATTTCCTTTTCACCACGCACAATTCATTCCTGATATTAGTCACTGAACTTGGAACCTTCTGGTTTTGATTGGCTAGTCAGGGTTCACTGAGGCAAATTCTTTCCTGAGATTGCTCCATATGTTCAGGAAAGGGAGTGTTTGTGAACTGCACAGGCAGTAATGTGGACTTGAGGCCAGGAGACAGCAGCGGGTTGCTGTGTGCAGCTACTCCCAATGGGCAGCTGGGCAGGATGATTAATATTTTAGCATCTTTGTTCTTTCTGTTTAGTTATAACACCAGAGCTGTGTAAATCACTTTGGAAATAACATGTTTGACATTCCTCTGGTTTAGAAAAAAAACTCAAAGTCAAAATCCTCTGCTTTTTACTGAGGAAGTTGTTTGTTTTTTTGTGTTTGTTTTTTTTTGTGAGAAACTGGGAAAAAGTGGACGAGTTACTTAGAGAAGAGCTTTGTGGTGGTGAATACATACAAACTTAAAACACTCCAAGACATGTCCTGAAGTGTGTGTGAAAGAGGATGAGATTGAGCCAGGCACCAGTGGCTCATGCCTGTGATCTCATTGAGTCAGGAGGCTGAGATCTAAGGATTGAGGTTTGAAGCCAGACTAGGCAGAAAAGTCCATGAGACTTTTCAACTTATGAGCAAAAAGCAGGAAGTGGAGGTATGGCTCAAGTGGTAGAATGCCAGCCTTGAATGAAAAAGCTAAGGGACATCACTGGGACATCAAGCCCTGGTATCGGCACAAGAAAAAATAAAAAACCTAAAGCACTCACAGGTTTATCCCAAAGTGTGTATGTAAGAGGATGAGATTGTCACCAAAGGGCACTTTCTGCTCTGTGGCTGGTCCCTACATCTAGTTCCTGCACTTGTTTTAAACATTTATTATGTGGCTACTTCTGACACTATCCATATAAGATCAGCCCTCAGGGAATCTCTGTGCTGATTTAAGTCTCAAATTGTCAATTATTTGTTCATCCTACTGTCTGTGAAGTGTGAAGATAAGTTTGAGACTTTAAGGACTATACCTTACCTAACAGGAGATTTATAATATGGATGTAAGCATTTGTCTTGAATTGTAGCTTTATTCTGATATAATTTCATGTCATAATTGAAAGAATGTAGTTGCGCATTATAGATTGAATTCCCTAACACACTTTTTTATTTATAAGAACACATGAGCTCTAGGTGCTAGTGGATCATGCCTGTAATCCTAGCTTTGCAGGAGGCTGAGATCTGAAAAACAACATTTGAAGCCAGCCTGGGCAGGAAAGTCCATGAGACTATTATCTCCAATTAACCAGCAAAATTCCAGAAGTGGAATTGTGGCTCAATTAGTAGAGCACCAACCCTGAGGAAAAAATGCTAAAGGATAGTGCACAGGTCCTGAGTTCAAGCCTTAGTACTAGCACAAAACAAAAAAGAATACCTGAGAAAATGTTTTTTTTTAAGTAGCTATGCTTTGATAATTATCTCTTGCAGTTTGCTGATTTTTAAGAACTAGATTTAAGAAATAGAACACATATGGTAACTGTCTCAAAGAGAATGCTTTAATCCTGGGATAAATAAAATGACTTTGAATTGGCTAGGGAGACTTGTTTTGGAAGAAGGAACTTAATACTAACAAAAGGAGTCTGTATGAAATAAATTGTCATAAAACTTTCTATTATCAGTCAGCCTGTGGTAGGAACACAAGTATGTGTCTGCATATCAGATGCCTGCTCTATTCCAAAGACTCTTCTTCCTGCTTTAAAGGAAGGATTGATATTTAATCCTCACAGCAACCTGTGAATGGCAATGCAGTTCTCATTTTACAGATGCAAAAACTGAGACATGGAAAACAATACCTTTCCACAATCATACAGCCGATAGCATGGCATAGTATACTAGATTTCAGGTTTTACCCTAGTTGGGACAGAAATGTTCTGGAATGGAGACTCTTTCTAACTAGAAGGCTAGATCACTACTTTTAGGGCCAAGGTCAAGTGACTATTTCTTCTTTAGGTTTAAATGGCCCCATATTCTGGGAAGTATGACTGGGTCCTTGCTGGTGCCTTTCTCTGGCTAGTTCTCTTAACTCTTCAGCTAATCTTGTCTAGAGAAGTCCAGGAAGTACCCCCAACTAATCCTCACTCCTCAGATTCAGAATCTGGAAACAAAAATTTCTCCTAAACAATTATTACAGTATGTTTTATCACCACATGTACCTTTTTTCCTGATGAGAATTTTTGAAAGAGAACTT
The DNA here is from genome assembly GCF_024711535.1 of Dipodomys merriami. NCBI lineage: Eukaryota > Metazoa > Chordata > Mammalia > Rodentia > Heteromyidae > Dipodomys > Dipodomys merriami. The sequence continues at coordinate 3,096,597 of NW_027203270.1, forward strand.
GGATTAAAATGAGGTTTTGTGCTTAGCTCAGATGCAGATTATCTATGCCTGGTATGTTAATCTGCATCCTGTCACTATAACATAATACTGGAGATAATAATCTTATAAATCGGATTTATTTTGTCTTTTAGTTGTAGAGGTTCCAGCCCATGATTGATTGGCTGTGGCAGGACAGTACATCATGATGTGAGCATATGACAGCAAAATCACTCACATCACAAACTAGGGAGCAATGAGCCAGAGACAGAGTAAGGGAAAAAGAAAAGAATCATCTCCTTCAAAGGCCTACCTCTATTGTAGGCTCCTAGTAGGCTCTATTTTCTAAAGACTCCACCTCCTTAGTGCCATCTTGGGGAGCAAGCCCCTTTAATGTATGAAACTTGGGAGAATCTTTTTCAAACCACAGCACTTGGTTAGCTTTAAACTTACTAAGTTGCTACGTTAGTTTGTCTTTATTAGTTTACTCTAGGTGCTCCTCCTTCTGCTTCTTTCTCATTAACAAGTTTCCTAATTGCAAGCTTAACTCCTAGGTTCTTGCTGGGTAACTGAGTAAGACACCTGTCTGTGCCTCTCCCCTATTAGAACCTGCCCCCTGATCATCTGTAAATTCACTCTTTTTCCTTGCATTTGAGCCTAGAGAGCTTGGCTACCATTTAAGCTTATTGGAAACATTCACTTACTGGGAAAGCAAGGCTATGTATTTTTTTACTTGTCTTGACTTCTGTACCTAGCCCCCAATGGGGGTTGCTCTAGACTCTAGGAGTGGTGATAGCATCTAGGTCTAGGAGGGGATATGCCCTTGGAAAATGTTCTGGGTGATTGTGGTGCACACACCCACTGAAAATCACCTTTCCCCATTCTGACCAGAAATTTCACCTTGCTTTCATTCCCTCAGTGGACCCTACAGGATGTGTAGGTTTTTATACATCTGCTTTTGGTTTGGGTTGGGTCATTGTTTAGGTCTGTCAAGAAAACTAACATATTTTTCAGAAGCTGTGTTTGTGGTGAAAAATATACAATTGAATGTTTAAATCATTCTCATTATGGCTGGAAAGATTATTTAAAAAATAATCATTACACATTGAGAGCAGTGTTGTAATCAAGGTAGAACTGCTGTGGCAAGGCTACAAACAAGCCAGGTATGGTGGCCTAAACCTGCCATCCCAGCTACCCCAGTAGGTGGAGGCAGGAGGATCTTGAATTTGAGGCTAGGTTGGGCAAAGGTAGGGATACTGTCTCAAAAACAAAACACAAAATTACTGAAGGCTGCCTGACGGGGTAGATTGCTTACCTAGAATGCATGAAGCCCTGTGTTCAATCCTTAGCACTGAAAATGAAAGAAGGAAAAGAAAAACTGCAAATATTTTTTTCTTAAAAGCAAAAATGGGAAATGTTTTTCCTTTCTAGGATGTTGACTCACAGAATAAAATTTAAAAAAATACAGTTGGTGGTCAACATAAAGATTTTTATGGTAGTAAATTAATCTTCACATAATCTTGACCTTATGAAGTAAGTACTGTTATTTATCCCCATACAACACTTGGAGAAGGAAGGCTAAGGCAGATTAAGTCAATTACTTATATAGTTATGTTAAGACAATAGTTTATAGTTACTGTTAATTCAGTAGTTAAGTCAGTTACATATATAATTATGTAGTCATGTGTATAAAAATCTGAACTTTCAGAGACAAAGTATGTTCATTTAACTACCATATATACTTACTGCCTCTCCACCTATTAAAAAATAACTTACTGCAAAAGTAGCAAATCTTATGGTACTTAAAAAAATATAATTATGTTCCTGTCCATTTCTCCCAACCATGAGTAACAATAATATTTAAGAATTATTGGTGAGGGGCTGGAAAGGTGGCTCAGTGGTAGAGCGCTTGCCTTGCATGCATGAGGCCCTGGGTTCGATTCCCCAGCACACATAAGCAAAAAGAAAAAAAAGCCGGAATTGGTGCTGTGGCTTAAGTGGTAGAGCACTAGCCTTGAGCTGAAGAGCTGAGGGACAGTGCCCAGGCCCAGAGTTCAGGCCCCACGACCGGACCCCCCCCCCAAAAAAAAAAAAGAATTATTGGTGAATATTGTGATTGTAGCAAGAAGGAAAAATTAAAGCTCACAAGCTTAATAAGCAGTTCCAATGTATAAAAGCCTTTTTAGCTGGGCAGTTGGCACTCATACCTAACCACTCAGAAGGCTGGGATTTGAGGATTGAGGTTTGAAGCCAACCCAGACAGGAAAGTCCATGAGACTCCATTTACCCAGTAAAAAGTCAAAAGTGGAGTTGTGGAAGGGGAGAAGTGCCAGCCTTGAACAAAAAAGTAAGGGACAACACCAGGCTCAGTTCAAGCCCTAGTACCAGCACACACATACACAAATACAAATAAATAAGCAATTCCCACATAAAAGCTTAAAAAAAAATAACCCCAAAGCCCTTCTACTCCCGAGTCTCATCTATCTCATACTATGATTCAGCAGGCACCATAGTATAGTTGTCAGTTCTCCCTTTTGTTCTGTTGTTGATGTTCAACTCCAAACACACCATCTCCACTCTCTTTTGTGATGTGGAGGTAGGACTCTTCAAGCCACACTTCTGCCTTGTCTACTTTATTAAGCTTAGCTAGTGGGATGCTGCAAAGTTAGACGAAGGAGCAATACATCCTTCGCCTTGCTTTCTGAGGATTTCCTGCCTTCATTTCACTGCACAGCAGTGCCACTCCACAGTGGGGCAGCTGAGTTTAGTTCTCAGTCTTCTCAGCACTTGCAGAATTGGCCCTTCCAGCACCCTACAGAGACATCCCAGCCAGGCAGCACCTCCACTTTAGAAGGTTACAGGGAACTCTCTTAATAATCCTAATCCTCTCTTTGTTACCTGTTCTGTTCCCATCATATCCGAGTTCTGTTTTTATGTTCCCTGTTTTGTTACTCAGTTAATGACTTTATGTGTGGTTAACAATTCCCTATATTCTCTTTGATAAAATAACTGGTATGATGCCTACAGATTGGACTCTGATTGATAAAAAATATACTGTTCACACTTGGGTTTAGCGTCATTTTCATGGTACCATATGTCTCTGTTTTCATCTGGGAGAACACACTGTCCTCAAACATGTTTGTTCTGCATTGGGATGCTGACATTTTTTTTAAAGTTTTTTTCACATTTATTTTCTGTACATTCCTTTGCCTATAAACACATTACATTTGGTTTCCATGCCTTACAATTCTTTTCACTAATATGGACTGTCTAACATCTTTCATTAACTCAGTTTTCATTCTTTTTCAAGTTAAACACATTCATTTGTCAATGAAACTTAGTTAACAAGATTTTGGATTAAAATTAAATAATATAAATGCATATTTTATCACATAAGTAATATTGCTACTTGGACGTGAAAGAGCCCACTAGACTGAGAGATAGAGCATTACTTAGAATGAGAATGCTGACCTTTTGACAACCTTGGAGAACAAGAGCATGGCAACAACCTCAACCTTAGAATTTGTAGTATGCTTTCTAAGAAATTATGATGTTAGCTTCTTAAAATTGTGATTCCTTCTGACAGTACTGCCATGGTATTGAAGAGGTCTGCTTTTAAGAGAAAACAATGGATTCCAGTTCAGCCTCTCTTGTTCTTAATAGTTTGCATGTCTACATCTCCATATATAGTATATAGTTATGTAGTCATCCTTCACTATCCCTGAGGCATGGGTTCTAGGATCCCCACAGACCAAAGTCTGCAGATGCTCAAGCCCCTTTATATAAAATAATGACGTTATTCACATGTAACCCCTGTATATTTATCTCTAGATTATTTATAGTACCAAATACATGAAAGCTATGATAATAGTTATTTCTGTCATTTACAGAATAGTAACAAGAAAGAAGAGGTCTATAATATTCTTTTCCTGTCATTCTCAAAGTGGGGTTAGTTGAATCTGTGGGTACAGAACCTACAGCTGTATGGGATCAATGTAATATGTATACAACGTATCTAAGTAGAATGTACAGTGAAATTCAAACTGAAGCCCAGAGCTAGTGTTTTACACTTATAATCCTAGCTGCTCAAGAGAGATTGAGATCTAAGAGTCACAGTTCAAAGCCAACCTGGGCTGGAAAGTCTGTGAGACTATTATCTCCGGGTAACCACCAAAAAGCCAGAAGTTGAGCTGTGGCTCAAATGGCAGAGTGCTAGCTTTGAACAAAAAAAACCCTAAGGGATAGTGACTTGAATTTAAACCCCAGTACCAGCATGAAAAAAAAAAATCAAACTGAGCTTTAGTATTCTTAGTAAAATTGAGTTAATTTCTTCCTTACAGGGTTGATGTGAGATAAATGAAATTAAATGTAAAGCATCTAGCATGTAGCGTGGTTTTAGACCATTAGTAATAAGGATACTGTAAATAGTGACTGTTTTCCCTTTGTGACATTTGCTAGATGAGAGCACACAGGATAGCTAACTCTAACATCTATCTCTGATTATTAATCTACATCAAGTATAATGACTCTATTCTGCTTGTTAAAAATTGGATTAATAGGGCAGTAATACGTTGTATGTAATTGGATTCCAAGCAATTAGATATCAGGGAAATTTTCTCAAAGGCCTCTGGCAAAGGGTTCTTTCCTTCTAAGAAAGCAGTGCAAGAAAACTGTGGCTTGCCTTTCTCTGTTCTCTTTGGAAGGTATGTGGTAGAGACTTGAAATTATTCTTATGAATACAAGAGGAATCAGTCTGAATACAGAGCCCTTACTGAGGCTGGAGGTCACAGGGATTGTGCTAGGTGGAATTATGTGCCCTAAGGTGTCTATATCATTACCCCTGTAACCTGTAGATATATTACTTCACATGACAAATGGGAAGTCATGTGCAGATGTGACTTAAAGGGACTGGAGATGGGGAGATTATTTGGTGTTTTTCTGTAGGCCTATTGTAATCACAAGGGTCCTTAAATGAGATCTGTGAAAAGTCACAGGAGTCATTGTGGGAGTAATACTGTGTGTAAGAAACACATCCAGTCATTGCTGGTTTGAAGATGAAGGGGATACAAGCCATAGCATGCTGGCTCTAGAAGCTGTGCCAGCTTCGGAAACGGATTGTCTCTAAAGCCCTCAGAAAGAAATGGGTTCCTCTTGATTTTCATCCAGAAAGACCCACAATCAGACTTGATGTCCAGAACTGGAATATGGTAAATCTCTATTGTTATAGGCCACTAAATCTGGGTGATGATAGCAACAGAGGACAAAACTAATGGAGAAATGAACTAGGAACTTGGTGTTTTTGCTCACCCCCTGAGCCAGTCACTTCTCTCCCTATCCCTGTGTTTCTTATTATCCTAGACAAATTTCTCTGTTGTTTAATCCCCTTTAAATCAGATCTTCAGCTGTCTACAGCTAATGTTGTTTTGAGCATGATCTATATGTGTTTAGCCAAGTGCTGTACGTAGGTAGACCATAAGTATTTATTGAATAGTGAATAAAATACTCAGGAAAAAACTGTAGAATCCCTACCTAAGGAAATAGGGCTGTTTTCTGATTTAGACTAAGTGTAATAAGTTAGAGCTTTTTTTTTCTCTCAAATAAAAGACACAAAAGATGTTTGGAAGGATGGATAAATTACTTGAATGCTGAGATGACTGGAACTTCAGCAGGTGCACTTTCAAATTGCCAAATTCATTTCCTATTGTGACCTCCAGGCATCCAAATTCTCTTTTCCGAAATAACATTTCAGCAGACCCTATGAACATGCCAAGAAGTGATTATTTTTACAAATCCAGATGATTTCCTAATTTAGGACTGTACAGGCAGAGGTAGAAATAAAGGGAAACATAGCTTGTTTTTCCATCTCCACAGAGTAGGAACAGCCTCGTACTGGCTTTAAACAAATGTTGCTGACAACTGTGAACATGGTTATCATCAGACAGCTGTTCAGTGGCCTTTGTGAACTCAGCTGGAGGCTCAGCCCAGTTTCAGATCAGAGAGGCCAAAGATCAAATGCTATTTCAGTTGGTTTCCAAGGCTTTTCTCCACCTCTTCTGAGTTTCAAATTAATTTTTGTAGTGTTTCCAAAAACCATTGTGAGATTCAAAACCACCATTTGCACTTGATCAGTCTGCCACTTGCCCCAGGTACCCTTGGTTATTAGCCTTACCTCCTTCTTCTTCTCCCCTTCACCACTAAACTATTTTTCTGAAATGAAGATCATGTCTATAGAGAACTAGAAATTCTCTTATTTGGTGTGCAGCTGCTGCCTAAATAGTGAGGTCTTCCCTGATATTTGTATGTTTCCGTGTTTAGCCTAATCATGCTTGCTAGGATCTGTGTTGGTGTTCATCTCAGTTGTATTGTTAAGGTAGAGGGGAGAGGTTAACTGGAAATAGCAAAATGTGTCACCAATACCAGATTGGGGAGGTATGAGTTAGTTCATTTGTTTTTTTTTCATGGAAGAAATGGTTAAACTTACTGGTTGCAGTCTAATAAGTTATGAAGTTTTGTAAATAATTTTGAGAGTTTTGGATGGAGGACTGTGTATACAGTTAGCCCTCTTGTGAATGCTATTGTAAATACTGTTAATCTATAATGATTGTATTGCTAGGGTTTTTGTATTCTTTTCCCAGTTTTGAATTCCTCCTTCTTCTCCCTCACTTCCTGATGCCATAGTCAAAATCTTATTCATTTTTATTTTATTTTATTTTTATTTTTTGGTCCGGTTGTGGGGTCTGAACTCTGGGCCTGGGCTCTGTCCCTCAGCTCTTCAGGTCAAGGCTAGCGCTCTACCACTTGAGCCACAGCACCACTTCTGGCTTTTTTTTTTCTGCTTATGTGGTGCTGAGGGATCGAACCCAGGGCCTCATGCATGCAAGGCAAGAGCTCTACCACTGAGCCAACTTCCCAGCCCCTCATTTTTATTTTTTTAACTGCTGTTTTAGTTTGGTTTTGTTGGTATTGGTGCTTGCACTCAGGATCTGGGTACTGTCCCTTTGTTTTAACATCAAGGATAGCTCTCTTATCACTTGAGCCACAGCTCCACTTCCAGCTTTTGAGTGATTAATTAGAGATTAATCTCAAGAATTTTCTTGCCCAGGCTGGCTTTGAACCTTGATCCTCAGTTCTTAGAATGTAGGCTCCTGGGTAGTTAGGATTACAGGTATGTGTCATTGGTGCTGAGCTTTTCACACTGAATTTTATTATTTTGGGGGAGGGGGCAGGTCACACTGATTTTTAATGAAAGTTGAGCCTAGAGATGAGAAAAAACTAAAAGAGGACTATTTTCTAAGAGATCTTAATAAATTTTTTACTATTCAGACACAGGGACTTTGCTTTTGAAGGGTAACAAATAATATTAATGAGCTGGGCGCCAGTGGCTCATGCCTGTAATCCTACCTACTCAGGAGGGTGAAATCAGAGGATTGCAGTTCAAAGCCAGCATGGGCAGGAAAGTCTGTGAGACTCTTATCTCCAATTAACCAACAGAAAACAGGAAAGTAATGCTGTGGCTCGAGGTAGAGCACTTGCCTTGAGCTGAACTGCTCAGGGACAGCACCCAGGCCCAGAGTTCAGACCCCACAACAGTCCCTCCCCCCCAAAAAAAAGTATTGAGACTAATTAATGGCAATAGAGACAGTAATAAAGGCTAAAATTTGTTTAATGACAATATCAAATGCCAACAAGAATGAGGGGCAACTGAAACTCTCATATACTGCTGATGGGAATGTGAGTGATCCAGCCTTTGTCGGCTTCTTAGAAACTATACATATGCTTACTATATAAACTGGCAATCCTACTCCTAGTTGTTTGCCCAAGAGAAATGAAAACATCTGTTTATACAAACACCCAAACAGAAATTTATGCAGCTGATGTGGTGGAAATTGTTCAAACTGGAAACAACTCCCTGTCTCTTCAACTGGTAAATGGAGAAACAGATTGTGGCATGACCACAATGGAACATTCCTCAGTAATAAGGAGCAAACTACCGAACCATGCAGCAACATGGATGACCCTCCAATGCATTTTGCTTAGAGAAAGCACCAGATACCAAGAAACCAACTATGTTGGGCTCCTGCATATAAGAGAGAAGACCTAAAAGATGTACAATGTTCAGTTATACAAGGAAAGTTCTCAATTAACAGTCTTCAACTGTTAATGGCCTCAAGGTCAAAGTCCAATTAGCTTTGAATACAGTCCTCATAATTCAGCCTCCTGAGTAGCTAGGATTACTGATGTGAGCCACTGGCACCTGGCTGTGCCATTGTGTTTAAAGGACATACAAGATTAGGTTCATAAAGCTCACAATATTTTGGTTAGCTAGTTAACATATAATCTTCATTGTGTTTCTGTATAAACAAATTTGTTTAATGTAGAATGTTGATTCATTAACACTGAATAGCTTGAAAGAAATTAATATGTATTTTCTCTATAAGAGAAAACATCACCACCTTTTTGTGCTTAGCCACACCAGCACTTCAGTATTATACCTGAAAGGTATAACAAGCAAAACCACTGACAAAAAGCACAAAACTGTGGGAAATACGACAATAAGCAGAAGGATCAAGGACACTTGTTTACAGTATGAGAACTGGAAAAAGAAGTCAGAGCATTATCTTGTGTCACCTCAGTTGGGAACATACGGGTTAGTAACTTAGATTCTGCACAGCTCCATAACAGTTCTGAGGGTGTATCTGGTATTAGTTTGTTTCTTGGAACGGCTGTGTGGGAAACATACCTCCAACCCCCTTTTGATTACTTTTGAGGTAGGGTCGTGCTTTATGCCCAGGCTGGCCTTGACTGCTATCCTTGTACCCATGCTTCCCCATGCTGGCTGAGGATGCCATGCATATGCCAGTGCAAAATTCGGCTATTGATTGAGATGGAGTCTCTTGAACTTCTTTTTGCCTGGACTGGTCTCAAACCTTGGCCCAGCAGCTAGAATAATAGACTCTGGTATTGTTTTGAGGCTACAAATTTTAGCAAGCAGGGAAATTCATAAAGTTGGAATCTGCAAATAAGGAAGGACTGTATTTTTGTATTTCAGAAAGTGCTTAAATTTAGTTTAAATGATTAGTAGTGATTTGATACCAATGTCAAACATACATAATTCTAATAAATTGATGAGAAAATTAATTTGCCAAACCAAGACCATTTGCTGTGAGGGTTACTTTAAAAATATTCCATAACCTTCCTAAAATTCCTTAGGTTAGTGCACGTATATGTTTTTACCTTCATATTGGAAGATCTTGTTTAGCATTTAAAATATATTAATAAGCATACACTCCAAACATACACTCTGAACTCTGAAGTTTGTCCTAGTAATAGCTACAGGGTGTGTGTTTAAATTCAGAGACAGATTAATGCACTTACCAAACCTCTATTGCCTAAAAGTAATTGTACATTTTCTAGATTGACTGCCAATATAATATAGGCCCCAAAGAAATCAACCCTTTTTACCGAGACAGAACAATAAATTGGTTTTCCTGGATACGGTGGGTAAAGAATCCAAGTTCTTGACCTTGAATATTTCACTGGTAGTGTTCTGTGCAGTGGGGAACAATCAGGATGACATTTGCTGAAATGTTTGAGATTTATAACATAATAGCTTGAGCATATGTGCCAAAAAATAAAAAATCTTAAGCCCTATCAAATCTAGATTAATTACCTATTAAAATGCTAGTGAATAATATGGCATAAGAGGTGGGATAAGCCATCTCTCTTCATACATTGTTACAAAACAAACTACATGGCTGCAACATGAAACATCATGTATATTCTATCTCACTCTCAGTGGGAAAGGGAAAGAAAGTGCTAGTCAGTCATTCTTCATGTGGATTTTGGCATTTCATTAGGAAGTGCTATCACTGAAGTGCTTTTCACTGAAAAGCACATGCAACTCTCTGGAAACTCCAAAGTTCCTGGCTTTGTACTCCTGCCAAAAACCTGTTGCTTCTCTCCATCATTAACTACTACATATTTATTCCTTTCTATCTTAGTGGACAGCAACCCACACAGCCCTCTTGTGAAAAGGAAAACAGTAGTTTGCTTCCTTCTCCTCCTCACTGGCCTTGAAGAAATTAATCCCAGGGGCTAAATTTCTTCTTGCTATTCAGGTTTCATTTACATTAATAGTTTCAACTGTTGACCAGGTGGCAACAGCAGAAATGGCACAATTATTATTGCAGCCCTTCATTAAAATTGTTTTTGAACATTGTGGGAAGATTGCTCATGAAATTTTATCATTAAACCTTTTAGACTAGAAAAATAAGCCATGGTGTTGTTAAGTGGGCTTCCAATGAATAGTCAGCAAATATTTAGTGAGGATCTATTACGGGCCAAACCTTCTTCTAACCCCATGCCACAATTCTGTTTTCCTATGCTAAATGTCTTTGATTAAAATGTCCTAATTACAACATAATGGAAAAGAAGTATGAAAAACAACCATTGAAATAACTTAAGCATCAAGGTTTAAAAAGAAAGTAATGGTTTTGGACAGATGTTTTGTTAAAAAAAATTAAATAAATGGTTTTGAAACTTTAATAGCTCAAATTTATACAACATAAAACACCTCACCATGCCAATCAGTTTTTCAGGTTTGTACCTTACACACTAGTTTTCTTAAACTAAATAGATCTTGTCTGTTTGCATGGTGTTTCCAAAGTGTCTTCATTTTGTGAGTCATCACCCTGCTCTGCATTCTAAAAGAAACCCAGCAACATGTTCTTCTAAGACTCTGGTCTATCTAGCTACAAGCAATGTAACAAGCTGGACCTCTTCATTTGTTCTTACAAAACAAACTCTGTTGTGGTGACATGAAATATCATGTCTCTTCTTTCTCACTCTCAGTGGGAAAAGGAAAAAAAACTGCTCCTTGGTCATTTGCTTTGTGGATTTTGGCATTCATTGGAAAGTGCCAATAGGTATTCATTTTTAATGTTGTTTTGGAAAGCTGTAAGCAGCCTTCTAAGTCACAAAGCAAAGTCAGTCCCTTATGGTTCTCCAAATGCAGGTCAGAAAGGTGGGAAGCCTTATTTTTTTAGGCAAGGAGTGTGTGAATAATACACTTGCAACCTGCTTAGCTCCCCTAAGGTCTCCTCTTTAGCCAGCTTCTCCATTCAAAGAACTGCACATCAATCTGTCACTGATGGTCAGCAGTGCAGCAAAGAGCCAATGTTATTGTGAACCTACAGTGGAATTACTTGCTTCCCAGCTGGTGATCAATCTGTGTTAGACAGCAACATGTTTGCCTCTACAAATGAGCTGGACCCCTCTGCCACATATCTCTGCCAACTTTTGAAAGAAAGAGTCTGTTTCAATTCTTTTGGAGGGTTAAAACAAAAGATCTGTCTCCTTTTATACAACCAGCTATTGAACAATCCATGCAGAGATTCACAACCAGTACCCTAAGGAAATTATTTTTTGAGCCGTCAGGAAGTTACACTAAAAAAGAAGATATATGTCATATATATAAATGCATACATCCATACAAGGTAAATAGCTTTCGTTTTCTTTCAGTAAAGATGATGTGCTCATGATCCTAGTTGCACCATCTCTGAGACTTCTCACTTAACTATTTAAAAATCCTGGGGTTTGGGATTAATTGACTTTTCCAAGCTCAAGATAGAGCCAGCATGGTAATGATGCTATGAAAAAAGTACTGCAGACTTGAGGTTCCTCTCATAGCCAGTTACATGACCAATTATGGGTCTGTGCAGTAAGTGACTACACTGAACCAGTGCTAACCACACATGATAAGGATTGCCATTTGTGAACTTCTTAGGGAGACCTTTCTTAAGGTTCACTGTGACATAATCCAGAAGCTCCAGCCTAGCAGACAGACTTTGATTTGGTCGAGCTTGGGAAGAATGTGTGAAAAACAATGTGAATGAAAAGCAGAGAGAGTACTGGTAGATGGAAAGCCGAAGTGTGACGAAGCTGTCTTTGTGTAAGATTAGCTGTGATGCAGTGCTGGGGGTACATTCAGGGTAGATATGGATGACTGATAGCACAAATGAGAGGATTGTTCATAGGCAAAAGCAAAGGGAGAAACTTTGAAGAAGGTCTAACAAAAGATGTAGATTTGGTAGAGATACAGTGACAAGAACTATTGGTCTTTCTTGTCCATGATCATGTTAACCCTCTGGATAAATGGATTCTGTTTAGTTGTTATTTAGTAGAGAAGTATAAAGGAGAAATGGAAGTTTCTGCATCTTAGGCAAGGTGGGGCTTTTCATTTCTCCTAGAGAATAGAGATCTCCAGACCCAAGAGGAAGCCAGTAGAAAGAATATGCATGAGTTTGAAAGATGGAAATCCTGAAAAGAGAGGCATATTCATTTGGCCTCAAGCTGGGCCACTCCCCTTTATCCATGGAAGGGATTTCTGGATTACTAAACTTAATGTACCTTCCCAAATCATACCATATGAAACTGTGGTAGACTGTACCATGTTGTTGAATTTAAAGTACTTTCAGGATAGGGACTGTGTGTGATCTACTTTTGTGTGCCCAGTTACACATAGTAGGCTGCAGTACATGCTTGATAGATGACTGACTCAGTAGTTTTTATGACAGCATCACACATGAATAACCCCAATTCACAAGAATCATGATGTTGCCCTCTTGGGTTGGCTGTATCAGACTGATAGTCCCCAAGCCTACCACTATTACTAATAATCTTCTCAAATACCTGAGCAATTCTTCACAGCCTCCTTTAGTTTTTTAACCTTTGAAATTAAGTAATTCAGTCGCAATCCAGCAAGTCTCCAGAGTTCATCAGCTTTTGACTATAAATTAATTCCCATTAACATTATGCCCAACGAGGCCCTATTGATGTTAATGTGCACATCTTCCAGACTCCCTTTTTTAAATGTTTTACTGGTTGTCAAGAGGATATCTCTCATCCACAGAGATCTGAGTTGCTAATAATCCATCACTGGTGCTCTGCTACCATGTGAATATAATGCTTGCCTCTCAATGTCATGTGCCACTGTCACTGACCCTTTTTTGCTCCAAGAAAACAGCTTACCTTTACATAAAGTAAATAATGACTTGAAAGTGATATGGATAGTGGATGGGTGGGGATTGGGATAAAATGCAGGGAAATTAATGAGAACATTGTCTGAATAAGTTCAGTCATGAGATGATGCTGGCCTAGATTGGAGTGAGAAGATATGAAGAAAAGTGGACAGATATGAAAAGAGGTAAAATTGGTAGGAATAAGTGGCTAATTGCATTCTGACCTGTGCAGTAGCATAGGTGATAATGTCATTCACTGATTCAGGATACCAGGAAAAGGATCTAATACAAGAAGATAAAATAAGAAGACATTTAGTTCAGAGATGTCTGAAATCCTCTCAGTCTAGTGTGCTGCTTTGGAGGCCAGAGTTCAAGGAAGAGCTACACCTGGAAATTTAGACCTGAGAGAACATGCGTGGTAATCACAGTCACAGAACTAAACAGAGAAGAAGTCTAGGGTAGAGCATTGAGGGACCTTATCTATAGGCACAATAATGCCAACTAACATCCAGAGAAGTATGAGGAAAATTACAATTGTGTGATTAACAATGTCAAAGTGATACTTTGACTAAATGTTTAAGGATCTCATTTTAATCTACTTTATTCACCCCATTTTAGCATTTATCCTTCCATAAGCAGCATTGGATTATCATTTAAGAGTATCATTACAGGGGCTGGGAAGGTGGCTCAGTGGTAGAGCACTTGCCTTGCATGCTCGAGGCCCTGGGTTCGATTCCTCAGCACCACATAAGCAAAAAGAAAAAAGCCGGAAGCGGCACTTTAGCTCAAGTGGTAGAGTGCTAGCCTTGAGCTGAAGAGCTGAGGGACAATGCCCAAGCCCAGAGTTCAGGCCCCACAACCGGACCCCCCCCCAAAAAAAAAGTATCATTATGCCTCCCTTTTGGCTGGAAGTGGAAATGTTGAGCTCCAGCATAGAGGTGGGAAAAAGTAGGGGAGAAGGGTTGAGACACAAGAGTGAAATCAACCCTGAGTGCTGAAGACTGAGAGGAGGCTAGTCATAGCAGAGGGAAGGAATGGGTGATAGTGTTGGGAAGACCCATCTAGGCTAATATTTTAATTATTAGGAAACTGCCAGAGATTGTTTAGAATGTCATTTACTATGAATTTGGCAGTGATGGGAAATATCACAGATGCCAGTGACTACTTGGAGATAACTGTAGTAAGTTTCAGATGAAGCATAATAGGATGATGGCAGTAATAATGGAAAGAAGGATACCTTTGAATGATTCTAAAGGAAGAATTGGCAAACTTTGTGAGATCTGTGGGGAAGTCTGAGAGGAAACAAGGAGTAAGAAATGATTTTCAACCTTGGAGCCCATATGTTGAGATAAAAATAATGGTACCAATGACGAATCTTCAAATTTAGAATTAGAAAAATACCTTTAGACTGGGTGCTGGTGGCTCATACCTGTAAGTTAAACTACTCATGCCAATAATCCTAGCTACTGAGATCTAGAAATCATGGTTGGAGACAACCTGGGCAGACAAGTCAAACAGATTCTAAACTCTTAACCAGTAAAAAGCTAGAAGTGGAGATATATCATAAGTGGTAGAGCACCTGCTGTGAACCAAAAGATGAGGGTATGTAGCTTTGAATTCAAGTCCCAGTACTAAGTGAAGTAAGCCAGGCCCAAAGAAACATAGGTCCCATGGTTTCCCTTATTTGCAATAACTAGCATATGTCTAGGACAAGCCGAAAAGGTCAAAAGCTATGTACATATGACTATATAAGATGATGCTAAGTGAAATGAACCCCAAGTTAGGGACACAAGAGGTTTTTAATCTTTCTTGCTGTTGTTTTTAATGTATTTGTAATGTATTATGTAACTTTTTTTGTTTCTTTTGTGTGTTCTTCCCCCATGGTATAACCCTTGTTATCACTGTATTTGATTCTGGTGCCCTGCATCTTGTTTATACATTTTTCTAATTTGGGGAGGGGAAGGGAAATAGCAATGCTGAAATAAGGATACAGGTTGACCCATTGTAACAATGAGATGTACAAGACACTATGTTAAAAATGAACGTTACAACTTTGGGGATGGGGGAAGGAGGAGTTGGGGAGGTGGGAAGGGAAGGGATGGTAGGGTAAAAACAAAGGAGGAGGTAACAATGCTCTGTAGGAAATGTACTCATTACTTTACTCATGTAACTGTAACCCCTCTGTACAGTATCTTTATAATAAATATATGGAAGTATTTTTTGTTTCCTGGATATGCTTTGAAGGGTAACTATTTGGAAGCCATTAAGTTGTAAGAGTAATTACCTCCTCTTTCTTTCTGCCCTGCCGTGTTTGTTTATTTTCCATGTATATGTTGGAGCATGTGGGTGAATGTAAAAAGAAACAAAATGATAGTGTAGGAGTGCATTCCACACTTCCTCTTCACTCCCCGCCCCATACCCAGGAAGGGTGATGATTGTATTTTCTCAGTGAAATTTGTATAGATAGTTATAACAGTAATGGCAATAACTATCAACTACTGCAGTATAGAGAAGACATGGTTATGAAGGATAGAGGTTAGTTTTACAAAATGACATCAACTTTTTTTGGGGGGGGTGGTACTGGGATTTGAATTCTGGGCCTATGCTTGCTAGGCAGAAACTCTACTGCTAATTTACACCTCCAGTTCTTTTATGCACTGTTTTTTTTAAATATATTACTTCCTGCTTAGGCATTTGCTTGGATTATGATTTACCTATTTTATGCTTCCTATTATAACTGGAATGACAGGTGCATGCCACCACACTCAGCTTTTTTTCTGTTGAGATGGAGTCTCATCTACTTTATTGCCAGGGCTGGTCTGGAATTTTGATCCTCCTGATCCCAGCCTCCCTTGGAGCTCAGATGACAGGCATGTCCGATGTAGGTATTGGTTGAGAATGGGTTTCACAGATACGCCTAGGCTAGCTTCAAACTGTGATCCTCCTGATCTCAACTTCCTGAGTAGCTAGGATTACAGGTGATAAGCTGACATCAACTTTTTAATTGCTCATAAGTAGTGAGCCTGTGGAATCTGTAGGTATATGGTTCCAAGGAGACCTCTAATGAGGAAATCTAAGACTGCTCAGGATATATAGAGTTAAAACACAACTGACAATAACTCAGGACTTACTGAGGGCTTTTGTATCAATTGAGCTGTGTAATATGCATGTGGGATTTTTTTTGCCACACTTTGTCCAAACCACATGTAATAAATCTGTGAAGCAGGTGGGCTTAATATATATATCATTCAGTTGTGTTGTATACTACTACACTAATATAAGTAAAGAAACACTGTTTTAGAATCCTGAGAACAATGGTCTCACCTACTCAGTACCACTAAAAAAATCATCTGTGTCATCCATCATGGTGTATGTGTGTGTGTGTTGTGTGTGTTGTGTGTGTGTGTGTGTGTGTGTGTGTGTGTGTGTGTTGTGTGTGTTGCAGGGTACTAAACCCAGGGCCTTACACTTACTCAGTATGCACTGAGTTGTATACTTCCAGCCACATTCATTTTATCTGATTCAGTTGTATATGCCACTAAAGAGCCAGAGTATGTTATCTAAAGCTGGGGAACAAGTCTAGGTGGAATAGGCAAATAATGTCATGCTTAGTACTATAGAACAGAGCTGGGGTCAGCAAACTACAACTTGTTACCTATTTGTATACAACCTGGGAGCTGATAATTTTTAACAGATCAGAAAACTTGAAAGAAAAATATTATTTTGTAACATGAAAATTATGTGAAATTCAAACTTTGGTGTCCAGAAAGCGTATTTTCTTAAAGCACAACCACGCTTGTTTGACTCCATATTCTCCATGGTTGCTTTTGTTTGCAACAGCAGGATTGATGGCTGCAACAGAAACATGTGGCCTGCAAAGCCTAAAATATTTACCATCTGGCCCCTTGCAGAAAATGTTCAACAACCCTTGGTGGAAAGCTATGTCACCCCAACTTTCATGTGTTTATGAATTTTCTGGGTGTCTCACTAAAATACAGATTCTGACTCAGGTTGGACCTGAAAATCTCAATTTCTTAGGAGCTTCCGGATGATACCAAAGCTGCTGATTCCAGGATCTCATCTGTTTTGCAAGGGTATTTAAAAGGGGGGGGGGCGGGGGAGAACAAGCTGGAGCATAGCTCAGTGGTAGAGCACATGTTAGTTAGTGTGTGCATGGCCCTTTGTAAAAGAGAGATTATCAAATGTTTTCAAGCAGCTCTACATTATTATATAGTACACATATTATGCACTACATTGTTGTTCTATTATTCCAAAGGCTAGAATAAGGCCCATGGGTGGATTTCAGCTTTACCTTAGAAAGAACTCTGTAATGGTTTAAGATAATTAATTGTAGAAGCATTGGGATGGTTGCAAGCAGAAGCTAAGCTAAAAAGCATTCAAAAGGAGATTTCTAAATTAGAAAAGTGGTTGGACTGGTAGACTAGTGTCTTCTTTGGGGCAGGGATGGGGAAATTGAAACAGGATCTCATTTCATAGTCCAGGCTGGCCTCAGACCCATAATCTCCCTGACTCGACCTCCTGAGTGTTAGGATTACATGAGTGAGCCACAACACCTGGTCATCTTAGTTTCTTTGGTTGATAATGGGAAGGCAATGAGAGGAAGTAAGACAAAAAGAGCAGCACTGAATGGCACAGGAAAAGGAGGCCTCACTTAACAGCCATGGTATTAATTAATCTCTCTGAGGTGGCCCGATAGCTGCTTTACCTTTGTAAAAGAAATAAAACTACTGAGGCCAACATTACATAAAATCATAGAGTAAATGTTGAGCTGTGAATTTTGTAATTTAGTTTGTGCTTGATCTCCCTAGTGGGTACTGTAAAAGCTACACTTGTCAGTCTTACACAATTTCACTTGCTCAATTATGAACTAGTTAAAAGCGAATCCCTGCTGTTCTTCTTTTCCCCTTGGGTTCATTTCTTCCACATCCTTTCCCCGAAGTCTGTTTTATCAGCCTTATGAATAGATGTACATTTGTACTCAGATCTACCAGCTGCAAGTCATTGTGAGTCCTGATGAGTGAATCTTCTTGTTAATGGCTCCTTTAAGAAGTGCTTGGTGGAGGAGAGGGAAAGAACCCAGCTATTTTGAGAACATTTATAAATGTTGGAGGCTGTAGCCATATTAGACAGATGTGTGAGTCAGGGAGGATTTAAGCAACCTGATATTTAGCTATTGATGAATTTCCAAACCATAAAACTTGATAAGTTAATAGTTCAGCTATCAAAATCTGGTGAGGGCCTATGGTAGTGGGCTCATTGTATTTTTCTACTTTGAATGCTTTTCATTTGAGCTTGTCATGGGCCTTTACAGACATGATTTATGCTTCCTAATCCCCCCAGGAAGTTAAGTATTTTCATATTTATTGCAAGGAAGAGCATTGTGTGATTGCTTGACTGTCCTAAAATCAGTTTGGCTGGAAAAGAACAGGAGAATTCTGACCTCAGCTCTGTATCCAAACCAGAAGTCAGCACTTGAAAAATGTGAGTCAAATATCTTGCCCAGAGGGTTTGTTTCTCCACCAACCTGATAGAAGAACAGATGGAGGGAGGCAGCAGACACAATGCTGCTTTTTCTTCATAAATTGCTTGGGTTTCTCATCCCAGAACTCAGCCATGCTGATCAGCCAAATAATTTTCAGTTCCTTCGGACTTTTGAGACAGTTCTTCAGCCTCCTCCCTATTACGTTGGTCACTACCATAATGGTTATCCTGACTGGAAGTCTGAGCAATTCAAAGAACATAGGTTCTATCCCAGGCAAGTTAATGATCTTATGCGTGTATGTGTGTGTGTATGTGTGTGTGTGTGTGTGTGTGTGTGTGTGCTTGCTGTGTGTGTGTGTGCGCTTGCTGTGTGTATGTGTGTGCTTGCTGTGTGTGTGTGTGTGTGTGTGTGTGTGTGTGTGTTATTTTTCAAAACTAGAATCATTTAAATGTATGTGTGCATATGGGGAGGGAGAGGGGGCAAGGGCCAGTACTGGGGCTTGAACTCAGTGCCTGGGTGCTGTCCCTGACCTTTTTTGCTTAAGGCTAGAGCTCTACCACTTGAGTCATACTAGCTTTTTGGTGGCGAATTGGAGATAGGGCATAAGAGTCTCATGGACGTTCTGCCAGGGTTGGCTTTAAATCCAGATCCTCCTGAGTAGCTAGGATTACAAGTGCAAGCCACCAGTGCCCAGCACTGTATAACCCAGCTAGAATCATTTTAGATACCCAGAGACCCTTGTCTACCTTTCCCAGTCCACCTGCCCTCTTTTCGCTCACTTTTTGTGCAGTCTTTGGGTTTATTGTGATTACTTATCTCTTAAGTCAGAGATGGGGAACACATTTTAATACAAATATTTTTGGGTAAACAATAATCCATTGCAGAGGCTGGAAGTGTAGCTCAGTGGTAGAACACTTACCTAGCATATGTGAGCACCTGTGATGGATCCTGTCCCTGCAAACAGCAGCAACAACCACAACCACAACAACAACTAATAACTATTCCTTATCTCCAAATATTTAAAAGAGGGAACTTTTTTAATGTACTAAACATTAAGAAATGAAAAAAGTTTGAGGTGATGAGTATGTTACTTACTCTGAACTGGTCATTGCAGAAGTCAGAGCATCACGCTACACCTCATAAATGTGTACAAATAGTGGTTATTAATTTTAAAAAGTTGAATGACCATCTACAAAACTATTGTAGGTTCATTTGAGTTGTTCAGCTCACTTAAGGATGGGTTATACCACACACCAAAATCAAAGAGTCTAATGGACTTTCCTGCCCAGGTGGCTATGAACCGTGATCCTCAGATTTCAGCCTCCTGAGTAGCTAGGATTATAGGCGTGAGCCTTCTGTGCCTGGCTTCATTTATAATTTTGACACAGGTCTCACTCTGAAGTCCAGGTTATCTTGGAACTCACTGTGTGTCGGTCTCAACCTCCTAAGTGCTGCGATTTTAAGCATGTACCAGCACACTCAGCTTATTAGTTTTTAATCAACAAAGGCTATATGTATTTATGATATACAATGAATTTTTGTGTTTGTGCTAGTACTAGGGCTTGAACTCAGGGCCTGGGTGCTGTCCCTCAGCTCTTCAGCTCAAGGCTAGCACTCTACCACTTGAACCACTATGCCATTTCTGGTTCTCTGAGTGATTACTTGGAGATAAGAGTTTCACGGACTTTTCCTGCCCGGGCTGGATTTAAACCATGATCCTCAAATCTCAGCCTCTTGAGTAGCTGGAATTACAGGTGTGAGCCACCGGTGCTCAGCTCCCTTAGCATTTTTTCTCAAGGCTGTTGCTCTACCACTTGAGCCACAGCTCCACTTCCAGCTTTTTGGTAGTTAATTGGCTATGAGTCTCACCTATTTTCCCTGCCATGGCTGGCTTTAAACTATAATCTTCAGCTAGGCGCTGGAAGCTTATGCTTGAAATCCTACCTTCAGGAAGCTGAGATCTGAGGAATGCAGTTTGAAGCCAGCCCAGGCAGGAAAGTCTGTGAGACTCTTATTCTCTACTAAACTACAAAAAAGCCAGCAGTGGAGTTGTGGCTTAAGTGGTAGAACCTTGAGCAAAAAGAAGCTCAGGGACAGTTTCCAGGCTCTGAGTTCAAGCCCCAGAACTGGCACCAAAAAACAAGACAAAACCAACAACCAAAACCTGTAATCCTCAAATCTCAGCCTCCTTAATAGCTAAGTACATGCGTGAGCCACCAGCACCTGGTGATTTCCAACACATTTTGAAATATGTACCCATTGTATAATGGTTAAATTGAGTTAATTAACATATGCATTACTTTATATACATAAACCTTTACATACATAAACATGAAATCATGTTGCATGATTTCCAGCTCAGTAAATCCCTTGGTTGTTTTCTTATTATCTGAAGGATGAAGTTAAAATCCCTTAGGCCGTATCTAAACTCCTTTAAATCCAACCCTAATTCTCTTCAATTGCATGTAAGCTTCTTCTATTTCAATTCTGACTATGTCTTTCACTTGGCTATTACTCTTCTAGGTACGCTTTAAGCAGAGGAATAAAGTCTTTTCTTTGGGGAAATCGGGATAGTCATTCAATTAAGTTGAGGTCTCTCCCATCTTTCATTGCTGTCCCACTCCTGCTGCAATGTTGACCTGAGACTTTTGCTGCTCTCTTTGGAGTCCTTGTGCCCAGCAATTTTTCCAGCCACCAGCCTTCCAGTGCTCCTGTCTATCTCTCCTTCTCCTGACAGAAGTAGCTTCTGGAAAATGAATCTAATTTTGTTTCATGCTAAAACTCTGGGGTGGTTTTTGTTTTTGTTTTTGTTTTTGTTTTTTTTTTTTGTCACATCTAAGGTAAAATATCCACTCTCAGAAGCTGGTATCCTGTGGCTAGTCTCAGGCCCCAGGCAGCCTCGTCTGTGGTGTGGCCACAAGTCACACTTACTACCGCAAGATATTGCACAATTCTTTACTCTTTTTATTGACTGTCAACTCTATTTAGGACATTCTTCCCCACTTTTCTTCTCTAAAAGATGAGGCCATAGTGCAGTTGCCATCTTCTTCCCGAAGCTTTTCCATACTTTTATAGGAAAAGTTGACCTCTTTCTTTCTTGGGGAACCCTACAATGCATCATACAGCTGCTGAAGTATTATTCACTATTTTGTATCACCCCCTTTTAATATCTATAATCCTAGGAAGTACTTTCATGTTCTTCAGGAGAAGGGACTAATTTTTAAATTCATCTTTAAAATAGTTACACTTTAAAGGGTTTCAATTCAGCATGTCAGTTTATGGGCACAGAAGAGACTTAATTATTTAATCATTCTTTTTTTCCACATACAAAAATTTGTGGTGTATGTGTGCACGTGCATGTGCATGTATGCTCTGGTATAAGGACACTGGTATAAGGACTTGAACTCAGTACTTTGTGTTGTCACTTGGCTTTCTTGTTCATACTTGGCATTGTACCACTTGAGCCAGCCTTCAGCCTGGCTTTGTTTTTTTTTTTTTTCTTCTGGTTCATTGGAGGTAGAATATTGAGGACTTTTCTTGCTCAAGTTGACTTTGATCTGTGAGCTGGGATCTTCCAGATCACAGCCTTTGAATAGCTAGGGTTATATGTGTGAACCACTGGTACCCAGGTAAGCAACCTAAGAGAGTGTGTGTGTGTGTGTGTGTGTGTGTGTGTGTGTGTGTGTGTGTGTGTGTGTGTGTGTGTGTGTGTGTGTGTGTGTGTGTGTGTGTGTGTGTGTGTGTGTGTGTGTGTGTGTGTGTTGTGTGCATGTGCATGCACACTGGACCCAGGGACTTTTTCTTTCTTACAGTTATCCCTCTACTACTTGAGTCACACCTCAAGTGTGACTTTTTGGTGATTAATTGGAGATAAGAATCTCATGGACTTCCTGCCCAAGCTGGCTTTGAACCACAGTCCTCAGACCTCAGCCTTCTGAGTAGCTAGGATTACAGGCATGAGCCATTGGCACCCAGCACGGCTATGATTCTTTTTTTTTTTTTTTTTTTGGGGGGGGGTCCGGTCGTGGGGCCTGAACTCTGGGCCTGGGTGCTGTCCCTCAGCTCTTCAGCTCAAGGCTAGCGCTCTACCACTTGAGCCACAGCGCCACTTCCGGCTTTTTTCTTTTTGCTTGTGTGGTGCTGAGGAATCGAACCCAGGGCCTCAGGCATGCAAGGCAAGCACTCTACCACTGAGCCACCTTCCCAGCCCCTTAGCTATGATTCTCAATGCATACAATTGGACACATTTGGAGATAATTAGATAGCTGTGAACATATCAGTTTATTAAGAAGAAATTAAGTTGAGTCATCTTTTTTTTCTTCAGTAGAGGCAACAAACAATTTTTGATTGAGTGAAAGAATGAATATTTACTGAATGGCATTAAGAGCAGAAGATATTGAGAAAAGCTTAGTGAAAGAGATCTGTGACTTCATCCACTAATTGAGCATCTGTACAGTGCAAATGCTCACAATAAGTTGTGAATGATCATCTTCATTTTGTATTTCTTTTTTTTCTTTTCTATTCTTTTTGTCATTTTGTATTTCGAACTCATTTCAGACCATAAATAAAGAAGGCATGATCTGAACCCAAATTGGTCTGAAGTCCACACTTATACCCCTCCCTCATGTTAAAAGGCTAGTGTCAAAGAATGTATGATTAGCATGTATTGCACAGATAGTGCTTTGATGACTGTGAAACACATGGAAATCCACAAAGATGCCTGAGGTTGTGTACAAGACCAGGATGAATTTCACAACTGGTTTCTCTGACTTCATATCTCTGTGGCCTTAATATTGTTTGATTCACAAAGGCAAACTGTTGATCTGCAGTGAACTGACTCAACTTTCTTCTCCTCAGTTTCAAGGGTATTCCATCGAGGAAGATGTTTGAAACCACACCTGAGCTATAAACAATTTATTCCGAAGGTAACAGTGTTAGAATTGCAGTATGTAAACCTTTAGCTAATAAAAATCAAAGTAGCCTAATTTGGAAAGCACACAGAAGGTTAGAGGGAAAGCTTGTAAATGTTTTCAAAGACTCTGTACTTAATTCTATCACCAGCTAGCAAAATAAATAGTCCAGCTGCTAGCTCTGAAACAGACACGTGTTCGAAATGAAATGTTAATAGTTTAAATGCATTGCTCATTAGAAATCAAAAGGAATGTGAAGTGCACTTTCTAGTTTATGAGAAACAAGGTGAAAGTTCCCCAAACACATTTGTGGTTAACTGCATTTAAAATTGCTTCCTCATCCCTTCTTTTAGTAGCTAATACTTGGTATGGGCTCTGTGGTGTGTGTGCGTGTGCGTGTATGTGTGCATGTATGTGTGTAACTGTAGCTGTGTGGGGAACTCACTTTCTTACTGTTTAGATGTGAGTTTGAAAATGCAGAGTGCCGATTAGGAGATGCTAAATTCCACTTTTCCATGTGTGTTAGCTGTTTGCCGCAGACTGCAAGCAGCTTGCCAGACTTTTTTTTTCCTGAAGAATGGGAGGTTACTTTCAATCATGTGTTGAGATTGACCTGAGATGTTTAGCCATCACATCTGCTAGCAAGCACTGGCCTTGTGTGAGGAAGTTACACTGGAATTAATTAACTAGGTTTGGTACTTTGAAATGTTTCTTCCACATCTTGTTTGCCGTAATAAAACTTACAAAATGAATTGGACCTTTTTTATTTTTCTTTGGGAACTTTAAAAAAAGTAGATGTTGCGGAGCAGTGTTTTCTTGCTTCAAGGGAATGTTAAATAGAATTAGAATTTATTTCTTCAAATATTTTTAATTTAAAATTATGATGATAAAGGCTGGGCACCAGTGACACACAACTATAATCCTAGTGCTCATGAAACTGAGTTCTGAGGATTGAGGTTTAAACCCAGCCCAGGTGGAAAAGGTGGTGAGACTCTTATCTCGAATTAACCACCAAAACCTCAGAAGTGGAGTTGTTGTGGCTCAAGTGGTGGAGCAGTAGTCTTGGTTGTAAAAGTTAAGGGGCAGTGACCAGGCTTTAAGTTCGAGTCCCAACACCAGCATACGCACAAAAATTATGATATAAAGTTGCATATCTTTCATCCATTACAGCAGAACCATTTAAAACCATTTGCCTTTAGTTGGAGGTAAGGAAAGTGAGTAGAGAGGGGTATGCTATATGCTGATGTAATCACTACAGAACATTTTCTGAAGCAAAATGTTATCCTGGAACAGTCCAGCTGCAGAAAGGAGAAGCAAAGGAAGTCTCTGGAACTAACTTGTGTAGACATAGCCTCCACCAGTATTCAGAGAAAGTACAGTACTTATGCCCCAACACTGTGATGCAAGTTGCAGGACTTTTGCTATCTAGTCAACTTTACCATTTTTCTTAGTTAATGAATTTGGAAGGAAGCTATCTTCTATGACTATCACAGTATCAGCTTCATGATTATTTTCTCTCCTCCTTAAAGTCTGATAGGTAATGAAATAATCAGCAACTTTATTAAAACAAAATCTACTAAGTTCAAGTGTCCATCAACCGAATGTGTATATATGCAATGAAATATTATTCAGCTATTGAAAGGAAGGTAGTTCCCCATATATATTACAGTATGTTGCAATATCAACCCTGAAGATATGCTGAGATATACCAGTAACAAAAGAACAAATACTATGAGATTCTGCTCGTATGGAATTATCTAGAAGATCAAATTTATAGAGAAAGTAGATTAGAGATTACTGAAGGCTAAGAGTCAGAATGTGTGTGTTAGGGGGATTATGGTGTAAGTGGCTAGTGTTTCTGTCTGAAGGGATGAAAATATTTCAGAAATAGTGATTAATTGTTAACACAATGTTGTGAATTTAATTAACGTCACTGAATTTTTCCGTAAAGCTGTTTAAAATGACAACTTTGGTTTATACTTTTGCCACAATTAAAAGAATTGATGTATAATACATCAAAGCCACTTAATTATACATTTTAAATAGGAAAGCTTACAGCGTGTTGGATTATATCTCGATAAAGCTCTAACTAAAGTATAGTTGAATGTTCTGGGTAATTAAAGATTGCTAGGTTTGTGCTGAAAGTCACCAAGTCAAAAATACCCTTCTAGCTGGGTGCTAGTAGCTCATTTATGTAATCCTAACTTCTCAGAGACTGCGAGCCAGAGGATTATAATTTGAAACCAGCCTAGGCAAGAAAGTTCACTAGACTCCATTTCCAAAATAGCCAACAAAAAGCTGGCTCAAACAGTAGATCATGAGGCTCTGAGTTCAACTCCAGTACTGCCAGAAAGAAAAAGTACTCTTTCAAGGGAACTTAAGACTGAGCTTGAGCCAGGCTAGGTGGCTCCTACCTGTAATCCAAGCTACTCAGGAATGGGCCAGAGTAGACAAATTCACAAGACCTCATCTCAACCAATAAAAGCTGGATGTTGTAGCATGCCATCCCAGGTATGTGGGAAACATAAATAGGTTTGTGGTCTAAGCTCTGGACCGGACATCACTATGAGAATCTGTCTGAAAAATAACAAAGACAAAAAGGACTGGATCAAGTGGTAGAACACTTGACTAGCAAGCACAAGGCCCTAAGTTCAATCCCCAGTGTTGCAAGAACAGCCACCCTCCCAAAAGAAAGGAATATGAACTTGAAAAACTTATTTTGTGCTTCACTGAGTTGTGCATTCTTTATGAAATCTTCAGATTATGACCCAGAGCTCCTGGGTGTGACTTGCTGTCTACCGGTAGTCCCTGGCCACTCAGTGGCTATCAAGTGTTTGGAATATGGCTGGTGAATTGAGATGTGCTCTATTTACAAAATAATAGTAGACTTGGAAGGCTTTGTACACAAGCCTACAAAAGAGTAATAATTTCCATACTGATGGGTTGGATAACAGTGGTAGAGCATACGCTTAGTCTGCACAAAGCTTGGGTTCATCCTCAGCACCAAAAAATTATGCTTGCGTGTGTTGTAAGGAAACTCAGTTGTAAGAAACAGAGAAGCCACCACTTAAAAGGCCATATTATGAGTCTTTACTGAAGAGCTGGAGGACTACTAGTAGATTCATGTCTCAGAGACCAGCAGCCCAGAATGCAGCTAGCACAAGCTTATATATAGGTCAAAACCACACAAAGTGTGTGGAATCAAACCCAAAGGTGTTATACATGAGCAAAACAAACCAGATGAGGACACCTAAACTTAATAGAAAAGCAAACATGCAGGGAAACAATCAGGGGAAATCAGTTATGTCGGGGAAGCATAGACCCAGTCTCCTTCTTCACATGTTGAAATGATAATATTTTAAATACGTCTTTGGTCAAATAAAGTGTGTGTGTGTGTGTGTGTGTGTGTGTGTGTGTGTGTGTGTGTGTGTGTGTGTACACTTTTAAACATGGCTGCTAAAATATTTAAAATTCCTTTTGTTACCTTCTATTGGAGGGGACTCACTAGGAGTCAGGTTCACCAAGATTAACTAGTGTTCAGAGAGATTAAGAATCATTTCTGATAACTAAATAGATAATAAAGAATTTCATAGAGAATTTCCTGGGTTGATAATGGATATTGAAAGCATTTCCTCTCTAAGAATGGCTACCCATCTTGTTGAACTTAGGAAAGACAGGCTTAGCAAACAGCCTTCTCTAGCAAGGGGGAAGCACCAAGGAGGCATCAAGCCTCTGGTCTTGGGAGGACATCTTCATCTGCCACTGAGCTTTGTTCCACAATACAAATTAGCTCAGCTGCAAAGCAAGGGGGTGATGTCTCCTGGAGGCTGGATTGGTTTAGAGGCAGTTTCCTCTTTGGCAAGAGAGCAGGAATAGCAGTAGAGATTTTAGACTTGAGCAAGAGAAAAGAGAGCCCTCTCAGGCAACAGATGCCCTTGCAGCTTGATCTGTAGATAATTAAAAATGAATGCTGTATCCAGGGCTCCTCCGCCAGAGTGGGGCCCCCAGCTGTTGTAGGACTTGGGGTTCCTGGCAGGGGACCCACTCTGTTTCCACCTTCACACTAGCCCCCTGGCTGAGAACTGAACTGGGTCTATGATGAGCCAGTGTTGCCAGTCTGTTGTCCCTTGCATGTTTCCTGTTCTTTGTGTCAGCCACAGCAAAGTTGCTTCCCTGGAATGGCGAAGTCATTTCTCTGGGTATTAATTATCCTCTGGTTAGTCCTCTAGTTACAGAGTTACATGGAGTTTGAGCAGTTCACCCCAATAGTATTTTCTACCAGAAACCCTGTTACTTTGTAGAGTGTAATTTTGCAGGATGTCAGTTTTTGTTTTTGTTTTTGTTTTTTCAGGTACTTGTGTATTACATTAGAGCAGCAATGCTACTTGAATTTTGTCCAGCACTTTTAGTAAATAAGTCTCAGGCTACCAAAGATGACAACCTGCCACATTGGGAAGATGTGTTTCCAGCATGGCACAATAGACTTAGGCTCAGACTGGTGTGTGTAGTTATGCATTATGGCCAGATTGTTATTCTTAAAATGTGTTATAAACTGTTCACTGAAGGCTCACATCTGTATCCTAGCTCACACCTGTAATCCCAGCCACTCAATAGGCTGAGATTTGAGAATTGAGGTTTTAAACCAGCCTGAGCAGGAAAGTCTATCAGACTTTGAGCTCCAATTAACCACCAAAAAGCAGGAAGTGGAGCTGTGGCTCAAGTGGTTGAGCACTCGTCTTGAGTGAAAAAGTACACAAAACATAGTGTAATGAGCCTTGGAAAATCCATGTAGTCAGCTCTTCATATACATGGGCTCCATTTCTGTGAACTCAGCCACTTTGGACTGAAATGTAGTTAGGCTAAAAGTTTGAATCTGTGCTGAACATGAGCAGACTACTTCGTTAGTACTTCCTAAACAGTGTAGAGTAACATCTATTTACATAGCATTTATATTGTAGTAGGGGTTATGGATAATCTGCAGATGATTTAAAATATATAGGAGGCTCTGCATTGGTTATATACACTGAAGTCTTGCGAATTTCACTCAGTTTTTTTTTTTTTTTTTGGTCGGTCGTGGGGCTTGAACTCTGGGCCTGGGCGCTGTCCCTCAGTGTTTCAGCTCAAGGCGAGCGCTCTACCACTTGAGCTACAGTGCCACTTCTGGTTTTCTGGTGGTTTATTGGAGATAGGAGTCTCAGGGTCTCTCCTGCCCGGGCTGGCTTTGAACCGAGATCCTCAGATCTCAGCCTACTGAGTAGCTAGGATTATAGGCGTGAGCTACCAGCACCCGGCTTTCACTCAGTTTTTTTTGCTCAGACTAGTGCTCTACCACTTGAGCCATGCCTCCTCTACTGGCTTTTTGCTGGTTAGTTGGACAAATCTCACAAATTTGTCTGTCTCAGCTGGCTCCAAACCTCAATCCTCACACCTCAACCTCCTGAGTAGGATTACAGGTGTGAGCCACCGGTGTCCAGCACTATTGCATTTTTTTTTATTTTTTTATTTTTTTATTTTTTTTTATTTTTTTTAATTTTTTTTATTGTAGAGATACTATACAGAGGGTTACAGCTACATGAGTGAGGTAATGAGTACACTTCCACTTCCTCTTGAACATTGTTACCCCCTCCATTGTTTTCCCCCTACCATCCCCTCCCTCCCTCCCTTCCCCAAGGATGCATTTTTTTTTATAAGGGACTTGAGTATCCATCCTTTGGGTTTTGGTGTTTATGGAGGTCCTGGAAGCAGTTTTTTATTGTTTCTGTGAGAAGATGTTTTTGGCATTCTTGAATTCTAAACAAGTTAACAAATCCATGTTTACAATCCATTCTCTTTGGAAATTGGTGAATGCCTATAAACCCCTAATTATCTCATTTCTGCCATCCCTTAGTAAAGAGGAAATAGGAACTTTGGAAAGTTAGAAGTAATTGAAAAAACCATATAAAATCAAAAGTAATTAGAAGTAAAACTGATGAATAATCTAATTGTAATTTACATGAGATTATTTTATTTTCTCTGTTAAAATTTGCAGATACTGAGAGAATATGTTTTAATGCCCCAGTTTCCCCCCCCCCTGCCCCCCTCTTGCCAGGGGATTAATTTTAGCCTCTCTAGGACTTGAGCTGCATCCTTGCCCTTTTGCTTGTTCTTTTTCACATAGGTTCTCACACTAATTTTGTGTGGACCATCCTCAGAATGTTCTCCTTCTAACTCCACATCTCTAGTAGCTGGAACCACAGGTGTGTGCCACCACTCTTGGCTCATTCTGCTTTTATATTGATGTAGAAGGAAATACCCAGAATATTGAAATTCAGGATTTTCAGACTTCTTAAGCACTGTATCAAACTAACAAAACAGATTGTGTTAGTTCTCATGAACACCCTGGGTGCCTTTCAGTGACTGGCTGATGTTGCTTAAGGAGGAATCAGTTGTTCCAGCATAAGGATGTGACCTTAAGGCCATGTTTCATCTGTGTGTGTATGCATCTATATACATGTATACATGCATAAGAGAATTGGGGGAGAAAGTAAGATCCACTCATCTACAGAAGTTCAGTCCTTTAGGTCTATGTATTGAACATTTTTTGTTGGTAGTGGTGGTACTGACTGAGCAAAACTCCATAAACACAGCAAATCTGAGATCAGAAGGACATTGGCCAGCTCAGAGGGATTCCATGCTTATAATGCTTATGTGGCTGCATAGTTTTCCTGCCGTTTATTACTTAAGTATTACTTTAAGATAACATCTTAGTAAATTGATTTAGTGGATTGTGAGGAAAGATTTTCTTTGGGGGTCGGTCATGGGGCTTGAACTCTGGGCCTGGGTGCTGTCCCTCAGCTCTTCAGCTCAAAGCGAGTACTCTACCACTTGAGCCACAGTGCCACTTTGCTTTTTTCTGGTGGTTTATTGGAGACAAGAGTTTCATGGATTTTTCCTGCCCGGGCTGGCTTTGAACCACGATTCTCAGATCTCAACCTTTTGAATAGCCAGTATTACAGGCATAAGCTACCAGCACCCGGTGGAAAGATTTTTTTTTTTTTTCAGTACTGGTGTTTTGATCTCAAGACTTCATGTTTGCTAGGCTGATACTGCTAAACCATGCTTCCAGTCCTGTTTTCATGGGCTATTATTAGGATACGGTTTTGCTTCCTGCTCTGGCATGCAATCGAATACACTTTCCTTTAGGCTTCTGGTTATTTCTTGAATTGCAGGAATGCATCACTATCTCCATGCTTCCCTACAAGACAGAGTCTTGTAGTCTTTTCCACCTGTGCTGGCTTTAAATTTAAGTTTTCTGATTCTCAGCCTCACAAGTACCTTGGTGTGAGCCACTGGCATTCCACAACAAAGATTTTTAAATGGTTTGCTTTTCACTGTGAAAAACCTTTGAAGAGTAATGCTTAAAATTCACATGGTATTTGGTTACCTGAATAGCTAATAGTTATTATTTTTTTGAGTTTGTGTTTTATTTCTTTTTTTTTTTATTGTGAAAATACCATATAGGGGGGTTACAATTACATGAGCAAGGTATTGAGTACATTTCTTATCAAGCATTGTTGCCTCCTCCTTTGTTTCCCTTTACCATTACCATCCCTTCCCATCTCTTCCCCCCTCTTCCCCTAGTTATTGCAAATAAGGGAAACCATGGGACCTATGTTTCTTTAAGCCTGGCTTACTTCACTTAATATAATTTTTTCCAAGTCTTTCCATTTCCTAACAACTGGGGCAATGTCATTCTTTCTGATGGAAGCATAGAATTCCATTGTGTATATATATATATATATATATATATATATATATATATATATATATATATATATATATATATATATATATACCACATTTTCCTGATCCATTCATCTACTGAAGGGTATCTGGGTTGGTTCCATATCTTAGCTATGGTAAATAATGCTGCAATAAACATAGTTGCGCTGGTAGCTTTAGTATGGTCTTGTTTGTGATCATTCGGGTAAATGCCCAAAAGTGGGATTGCTAGGACATAGGGGAGCTGTATGTGGAGTCTTTTGAGGAACCTCCATACTACTTTCCAAAGTGGCTGAACAAGTTTACACTCCCACCAACAATGCAGTAAGGTTCCCTTCTGTCCGCATCCCCTCCAGCATCTGTTGTTATTAGAGTTCTTGATTATAGCCATTCTAACTGGGGTGAGGTGGTATCTCAGTGTTGTTTTGATTTGCATTTCTTTTATGGCTAGAGAGGTTGAGCATTTCTTCATGTGTCTATTGGCCATTCTTCTTTCCTCTTCAGAGAAGTTTCTCTTTAAGTCTTTAGCCCATTTATTTATCGGGCAGTTGTTTCTTTGAGGATTTGTTGTTGGGGGATTTAATTTTTTGAGTTCCAGGTATATTTTAGATATGAGACCCTTATCTGTTGTATGGCTAGTGAAGATCTTCTCCCAATCCGTGGGCTTTCTTTTGATCTTGCTAGCTATGTCCTTTGCCATGCAGAAGCACTCCAATTTCATGCAATCCCATTTGTCCAACCTTTCTTTGATTTGTTGTGTTTCTGGGTGTCTTAAGAAAATTTCAGCCTGTGCCAAGGAGACCTAGGGTTTCTCCTATTCCGTCCTGTGCTAATAGTTATTATTAAGTACAGTTACTAACTGGGGTACCCCCACTTCATTTTGGGTGCACATCTTTAATGACCCTCAGAGGAACCATGTGACTTATCATACAGATGTTAATAGTGTACAGAATATTTGAATGGAATGAGTATATGAATCATGTGGTTAATGAGACCATTGAAAAGAATGAACCTTTTCAAGATTTTATAAAGGGTTGAGTGATGACTCTAAGAGATATCTTTTTTCTTCACAATGTTGGGTGATATAGTGTAGTGTTTCAGAGAGTCAGCTCATTAGAAAGAACACATTGACAAGAGGCCAAACTTGCTCATTATTTAATACGTAGGACTTGAAAAATATCCTTTTTCCTACTGAGAAACTATGGCCTGCATCCCACCCCATTAGAACCTGTGGTCATTCATCTGTATTAATGCAGCTGCTTCTTCATTCATGCATCCTTTCCTGTGTGCTCCCAATTGGACTTGATCTCTTCATCCTTTACACTCTGGGGTATTCTGAACCCCTCTGTGACATACAGTATCCTTCCTTTGGATGATTTGTAGTTATTTCCGAATTTCCTTTTCTCAACTAAATCTCAGACTCCTTAAGAGAAGGGGACTGGCATTTCTTTATACCCTTGGATGATAAACAATGTGGTTTGTATAAAGCAACAGAAAAAAAAAAGGCATTTGCAACTTTGAAGAAACTGTATCACCCAGGCCCAGCAACCTGTGTAGAATGCATCTACTATAACTAATAGGCCAGGGTTGGCCCAGAAGGAGGAGCCAAGAATCTGGAAACCAAGCCAGGCACTGGTGGCTCACACCTGTAATCCTAGCTACTCAAGAAACTTGGATTTGAGAATAACAATTTGCCAGCCCAGGCAGGAAAGTCCATGAGACTCTTATCTCTAATTAACCACTAAAAGCTGGAAGTAGAACTGTAACTCAAGTGGTACAGTGCCAGGCTTGAGTGGAAAAACTAAGGGGCAGCACCTAGTGTAAGCCCTGGTATTCACAACACTAGCCCCAGGCAGAGACCCTGGGAGGTAGGGAGACACCAGTCTTGATGCCTGTACATCATGGGTTCATCATCAGTCTTGCTATGGACAGGAAGTTGCAATGACAAGTTATAGGGACTCAGGTAGCAGCACAGAGGGTTGAGAAAATAGGAAGGGCCCCATATTGCAGGAATACAGAACAAAGCAGAGACTTAAACCTCAGGACACAAGGGTATTGGGGTAGAGGCACAAAAGATGAGTGATGGCCAAGGCAGATTGAAAATGTCCTGCTCCTGAGATACTTCACTGTTATTTTTCTCATCTAAGCTCAGGTCTGGTGCCCAACCCAGCTTTAAAGCATAGCAGGCTGCTTAGCCCAGGAGCCCCGAGTGTCGCTAGAGTTCAGGAGGGGGAAAAATCCAGACTTGGAGCAATTTGTTCACAACCTGTGGGAGGTGGCAGTTTTATGAGGTCAAATACATCTGGAAAATGTTTAGGGGCCATCAGGATGCATAGATAAACCCTACAAACCAGCCTGTCATGGCTGACTTGACTGTCATTGCCATACCACGTCCTGTGGCAGAAGATTTGCAGTGTCCTGTGTCTGACAGATGTGCTATGCTTTTCAATAATCAGCGGAAAACTAGGACTGAAACCTGGACTGGCATGGACTGCATCTTCAAAGAACATCTGGTGTAGCATGTAGCTTTCTGGCAGAGAAAACTTTAACCTGTGGTAGGAAGCTTCTTTCTTTGGAAGGTTCTTTGGAGGATCACTGACTGTAAGGATAAAAATTTTTAAAATGTAAAAAGTGGTAGCACATTAACATTCATAACTCATGGGAGGATTTAACATTAAATGTTTTCTCTTTAATTTCCTTGGTAAAAGAATTTGAATGCCCATCCTACTATTTCTACAAACAAATTTACTAAGAAGAAAACTAAATTGAACTATACCCCAGAGGCTTACAACTATTTAGCTATTTAGGAAGCTGAGATCTAGAGGATCATGGTTCAAGGCCAGCAGGTCAGAAAAGTTTGCTAGACACCACCTCCAAAGTAATCAGCAAAAAGTGGGGCTAGAAGCAGGGTTCAGGTGGTACAGTACTATTCTAGAAAACACAGGACCCTGAGTTCATACCTCAGTAGTGCCAAAAAAAAGATGACTATCCTGATTTGATCATTATTATGCACTGTATATGTGCATGGAATTATACCACACTCCGTAAATTGGAAAAATTAAAATAAATAATAAAAATTATTAAAACAAAGGCTGCTGGGCCCCACTTTTAAAGTGTCTGACTCAGGAAGTCTGGGGTGGGGCCTGAGATTTTGTTTCTTATGTTTTAGGTGATTCAAATGCTGCTGCTATGTGGATCACACTTTAGAAGCACTACATTAGGGTAACATTACCTGTTTTTTTGTGGGGGGGACAGTCACACAACCTAATCCCACACTGAATTATGCTTAGATAAGAGTATCAAAAATTAACCAGGACCTTGGTGGCCTATCTTTGCAATCCTAGCTACCAAGGAGGCTAAGACCTGGAGGATTACAGTTTGAGGCTAGCTCAGGCAGCAAAGTTTGCAAGATCCCATCTCAGTAGCTGGACATCATGGCATACACATGTCATCCTAGCTATACGAGAAGCATAAATAGGATGGTTGAAATCCAGGCCAGCCCAAGCATAAATTGAGACCTATCTCAAAAATAACAAGAGCAATCTGATGCCAGTGGCTCACACTTACACTATATCTAGCTATTCAGGTGGCTGAGATCTGAGGACCGTGGTTTTAAACCAGTCAAGGCAGGAAAGCCCATGGGATTCTTCTCTCCAGTAGATCACCAAAGTGCTGGAAGTGGAGCTGTGGCTCAAGTGTAAAATGCTAACCTTCAGCACAAAAGCTCAGGGACAGCATCCAGGCTCTGAGTTCAAGCTCCAGGACTGACACAAAAAAGAGAGGGGAGAGGGAGAGACTGAGAGACAGAGACAGAAAGAAAGTACTCAAAAAGGTCTGGAGGCATTACTTAGGTAGCATATCTGCTTAGCAATTTCATGGACCCTGAGATGAATCTCCAGTACCACCAAAGAAAAGGAATCATATTGTGTCTTATAAATATATACAAATATATCTCAGCCAAAAGGTGTGAACAACTATTTTTTTTAAATTTATACAGTCCAGGATGTCCAGAATGAAAAGTAAAAAGTCTTGAGATTCTAGGAGTAAATATATGCTTATTTATGGTGGTTTTTTGTTTTTAATAAAAAGAGTATAGTTATTAAAAAGAATGGTATGTCATTACAGGGAAACGAATGGGCCTAGAAAAAAATTACATTAAGTGAAATGTCAGGCTCAGAGAGACAAACAGCACATGTTTTCTCTCATATGTGGAAGCTAGATATAAAGAACAAACATGTATGATAACACAGGGTTCTACACATATACAAAGTGATTAAAGGATGGTATACTTAGGGGAAGAGTCCAAACATGTAACTCTTCTGAACAACTAATGAATTATCAAAATGAATACCAGGGAGTGGAAACATATTGGGTAGGGCACTAAGGGGCAAGACCATGAATGGAGGGAAAAAGGGTGAGCAAATGGAGTGATCCTATTCAATGTACATTATATAAAAATTGAACTTTGGGGCTGGTAAGGTGGCTCAGTGGTGGAGTGCTTGCCTTGCATGCATGAGGCCCTTGGTTTGATACCTCAGTACCACATAAGCAAAAAAAGCCAGAAGTGGTGCTGTGGCTCAAGTGGTAGAGTGCTAGTCTTGAGCTGAAGAGCTGAGGGACAGCGCCCAGTCCCAGAGTTCAAGTCCCACAACCGACAAAAAGAAAATTGAACTTTGTTGCTTGAGAGAGTTGGAGGGAGAAATAAGTAGGAAGAATGATGGAAGAGGTGACATCAATCAAGATGCATTGTACTCATAACCTGAATTAGAGAATTGTAATCTCTTTGTACAACTCAATAATTTTTTAAAAGGAAAGGAGTATAGATTGTATACGTTTTGTATCCCTTTGCTTTTTTTTTTAACCTAGTCAGCCCCTTCTATGTGAATCACATGGTATTGCATAATATGTGTTTACCATAGTTTAATCAATCTACAATAATAGACATTTTATTTCTAGCACTTTTCTGTCCCAAACATGACTGTTAATATAATCTGTTCTTAAAACACTGTTTCTGAAGATAGGGGTATGGTGTAATCCATGGGTTGGCAAGGTTTTTGGGTTTTTTGTTATTGTTTGTTATTGTTCGTTTGTTTGTTGCAAAGAGCCAGATAGTAAACCTGTGTTGTGCCTATTCACCATTGCAGTTGTAGTACAAAGTAGCCATACTTGTACAAACAGAATGCAGTCTCTCCATACATGGAAATTATTCAGCTATACAAAGGAAAGAATATTGATATATTCTACAAAATAGATGAACATAATGAGAAAGTAATAATAAATGATTGAGAAACCAGACACAAAAGGTAACATATAATTTTATTGCATGAAATATCTGGAATAGGTGTAATCACAGACTAGAAGTGCAACTGCTTAATGAATGATATATGGGTTTCTTTTGGAGGTAAGGAAAAGGAAACTAGATAGAGGTGGTGATTGTTCAGCATTGTAAATGCTGATTTGATGTTACATGAATTTTACCTCAGTAAAAGAAAAGGGAATTCATTCACATTGCGTAAAATAGTTGTAGTCAATTTGTAAACAGTTGATCACAGCTGGATTCCAATACATCCTCTGTAAACTTTATTTATAGTAAGAGAAGGCAGGCTTCAGTTGGCCGCTAGACAGTAGTTTACCAATATCTTGTATCGTCTGAAAAATAAGATCAATAGTAGGTTGAGTCATGCAGAGATAAGGATTGAGGAGAGGTGAGGGCTTGAGGGAGGGAAATAGCTAGGGGACTGCTTGGCAGTCCAGTCATGTCTTACATGAGAGCTACAGTACCATTTCAGAGTTGGCTTCCACTCTGCTTTAATGCAAATAATTTTCAAATTTTCTTGTGATAATTACAGGTAGCTTTTGTTTATTTGAAGCTAACTTGAGATTTTTAGAAAAGTTGTAAAAATGCAAAAAATCTCATATCTCTTCATTTCCTTTAGTATTTACATCTTAACCTTGGAGTAGGTATTTGTGTGCTTTTTAATGTTTCTCCACCCCGGGTTGACTGAACACTTGTTGCTGTTAGGACTTTAATATTTTCTTGAATAATGACAGATACTTAACTTTAGACACCTGGGAGATATATATATATATATATATATATATATATATATATATATATATATATATATATATATATGTGCTTACATTCTGTTATAGATAAACTTCACCACTCTCTATGCCATGGCCCCCAACTATCTTCCTTTCTTCATTTTCTATTCTTTTTCTCTACCCCATCCCCCCCCCCCCCACACCAGGTCCTTCCATATGTTAGGCAAGCATCCTACCACTGAACTGTGCATTCCCAACCTTGTCCAATATTTTTATATCATGTATGACATTAATTAAAATATGAATTATGGCCAGGGTACAGCTCAGTGATCAAATGTACACTTCACACACACCAAATCCCTGAATTTAATCCTCAGCACCAAAAAAAAAAAGCAAATACAAAATTATGGTCAGACTTCTGAATATTCTTCTAATTGATTTTATAGGACTTCATATACTGCTGTTCTGTTGCTTCTAAGAAGAGACATTAAAAGAAGTTGGGGTTAAGATATAAATACAGCATGTTAATAGAAGTGTTAGTATTTTCTTTTCACTCCAGTGAATCATCTTATACATTCTGTTTTGTAGATTCTTGGTATAAATTATCATCTTGCTTTAAATTTCTCCTTCCTTTCCCAGCAGAAATGAACCTAGTAAGGAAATGATAGAGCCATGTGTATTATTTTAACATCCTGGACTCTACTGTAGGAATTTTTTGATGTGCAATGCAGAAGCAGCTGAATTGCTTCTGAGAATCTTACCAACCAAGTTAACTTGAAACTTGGTGATTAACAAGGTAAAACTATTTCTCTTAAGACAGAGCTATGGATGAGGTTTTTCTTGGGGTTAAAAGAACATTAGTTATGAGGCTGGGAAGGTGGCTCAGTGGTAGAGCGCTTGCCTTGCATGCAGGAGGCCCTGGGTTCCATTCCTCAGCACCACATAAATAGAAAAAGCCAGAAGTGGTGTTGTGGCTCAAGTGGTAGAGCACTAGCCTTGAACTGAAGAGCTGAGGGACAGCACCCAGGCCCAGAGTTCAGACCCCACAACCAACACACACACACAAATGCACACACACACAAGTGCACACACACACAAGTGCACGCGCACACACACACACACACACACACACACACACACACACAATTAGTCATATAACCAGGGATTTCATTGTCTTTACACTAGAACAAATGTCTTTTTCAGATCTAATCCCAGTATGAAAAATAAGGCTCTTTACAATGTACTTGGGAAAATTCTAAGTAGCTCCCAAGTGGAGAGGTCTTTGTTCTAGAGGAAGAGGCCCAACTTCAAGGGTTAATCGGAGGGACATTGGAACCATCAGTCACTGTAGTGTAAGTCAGAGAGAAAAGTTCACATCTGGGTGTTACTGCTGACCACCAAGCCCTTTCTTGTGGTGCTTTCTAAAGTGATAGATTATTAGGCATCCCTGGAGTGTAAACCTCAGGGTAGATTTATTGGAGCAAAATGCTCTTTGTCCATAAGATAAAGTTATATATTTATTTGCTTTGAAACTCAGGCAACAGGACTTTGTAAGGAGTGTTATCAGAGCAAACATCTTGACAAATACTTGCCAAAGGTCCATATGGGTACCTAATACACTCCCTGGCATATGGTCAGTGTTTATTAATTAGTAAGTGAGTGAGTTTGTATTATTACAGGGATGATTAGTCCAGTACTACACTACCAAGTTGAGCAAACACTGTGTTAGTTACACAGCATTTGCTTTATGTAACTATTACACTGTATCTATAAATCTTTTGCTTTTTCTCTTGTTGCATTCCATGATTTTTTTTAAAATGTTTTGAAACATTTTAGGGGAAACTAATGAAGTAAATTCTATACATGGCGCTTGTTTCCTTTAGAGGCCTAAGACTTATAATGCTTAAATTTCCTTTGTCAACTTGAAACATAAACAGAGGGTTTACTTGTCAACACATGGAATTTGGTAATTAATTTATATTTGGAAAACCTGTTCCAATTTCGACAATTTTAGGGAACAAGGTTTCCAAGTGTATCTTGCTAGCAGCCAAGAACAGCTGCATTGCACATAGTTTTTTCAGATGGTCTCTCTGTGACATCTGTGAAAATAGACAACCTCAGTAACTGAGTGTGCCTGAGTGCATGGCATGCCATGGAATCTCCACTTAACAGAGTGGCCTGCTGCTTTGTATAAAAATTCTTACTTGATTTAAATTGTGTTTCTGTGAGATAATAAACAGTTAAGGGCAAAAACTTACAATGTGAGCAAAGAAGGTATGGTACATTATGTAATTTTTTTAATTTATAGGCTTAAATTCAAGAATAAAAAGATTATTCCTTGTTAATGGGTTGAATTTGGAGTGGGTGTTCTAAATCAAAAGTAAACAATGATTTCCCTGGCAGTTAATTGTATGATGACCATTATCAGTTACAAATGGATGGGAAATTCAGACTCTGTGGCATTCACATAAGCATGAAATGGAATTGAAGGTATTTGGGTAGGGTAGAGTGGGGGAGGGGGACACCTGCACACTCACCACTTTTGTCTGTTCTCTTGCCAAAGTGGGGTTTGGTTCTTCCCACTTGAATTGCATTTCTCCTTCCAACCTTAGTCCTTTCATAGGAAGACAAGATCGGGCTTTTTAAAAGTCATCTTATTAATTAGAGGCGACTGTGGCACAGTTTTTAAGTTTATAGATCTTCGAATGATTAACTGTGTGGCAAAGAGAGCGCTTTTACTCTTGTAAAGCCTGTTTTGTTTTTACTAATAAAAGCATTCACAAGGGAGGAGCC
This sequence comes from Dipodomys merriami, assembly GCF_024711535.1. Taxonomy (NCBI): domain Eukaryota; kingdom Metazoa; phylum Chordata; class Mammalia; order Rodentia; family Heteromyidae; genus Dipodomys; species Dipodomys merriami. The sequence goes on from NW_027203270.1 coordinate 3,136,607, forward strand.
ACTGACCTGGCTCCCCCTGCCCCCTGTGCTTCCAATTAGGGGTCTATTATCTCATTCCAGATAATTGGAAAAGGATATTCAAAATACGACTTCATGTAAATATGCTCTTGCCTGCATTATATTACTAGGAGTTCCACACACATCTGGAGGGAAGGCAGTCCCAGGGACATTGAAGCACGCTGTTTGGGTTGGCACAGTGACATTAGAATATATGCCAATTTGTAATGGCTTTTGGAAACAGGCAATTTTAAACTCTCCCTGAACTATTCCCCCGAGAAATTATTCAATTAAGTACAACTAAAATTAATGTTTAGCATTTTTTTCTTTAAATAAAATAGGCAGCTATAAAGAGAAGCCTGTAATTTATGCTTGTGTTCCTATTTTACTCAAAAAGCAAGCTCCTATTAAATAATCTGGGTGTCCTGGAATCATTTTGTAGAAGATACATAGTTGCCAGATTCTCCTTAACACTTTCATAATGTACAAAGGACTCTGTTACTGTCTAGGAAGCTTTAGTCAATCATCTGGGGGCTTCCTTCTTATACCTAAAGGGTGCAATGAAAGAAGGCAAAGGCCAGAGGACTCCTGTGTCTCTATCTCCAAAGATAATGCTTTTCAAACCACAATGGGCAGAGGTATCACCTGGGGATCTTATTAAAATGAAGAATTTGATTTATTAGACTGGAGGTGGGGCCTGGGATTCTGCAGGTCTAACAAGTTCCCAGGGGCTGTGCTGCTGGCTGAGGACCACACTTGGAGCAGAGAGGTTCTAAAAGCTGAATGGGGATAAGAATGAGAATAGGGATGACACCTGGAGTAGACCTTGATTTCCAGTTTGTGGCTTGGTCCTGACTGTATTTGTGTAGTTATAACTTCTTTCCATTCTAGTATCTGTCTTTTCTGGGAAACTTCAGTTCTTTTGAATCTTCATTGGGCCCACAGTAGAGTTCTGGAAGAGGGTACATTTCCAATTGATCATAGGATCTTTTGATAGATGGTTTTCTGGAATTCAGATACACTGTCTACCTCATTGACTCATCTTTCTGTAGCCAGATGATGACATTGTATGTCATGATATTCTTTAGTCTATGTTCCTGGACATAGACTCCTTGGTGAGTGGGAGGATGCACAAGTAAGTGTGGCTTTGTGGTTTCTGTTCCATGTTTGGCTGCCCAGCTTGTAGATCCAAGACTTTGATGGTCAGTTTGTTCAAGGGTGGTCTGACTGGGACATGGTTAAAATCCACACTTGGTGTAATCTCTTGAAAGACTGATTCATAACCCAGGTAGTTCTTTGTCGACAGAACGCAGAACGTTCATCTACAAGAAACTATGTTTACTGACTGGCATGTATTAGACACTAACTTACAGCTAAATAATGCTGGGAAGATGAAGATTAAAGACATGCCACTTACCCTTTTCTGATAGTCCTGTCACAAATGGAGTCCAGGGCTGGGATATAGCTCAGTAGAGTGATCTATATTTCCGTCAATTGCCAGCCTTGGAGGGGCAGGAGGAGATACAGTTGAGAGTGTTCTTTCCTCAGTTCTGTATAGTATTTGCTAGAAATTTCTTGATTTTAAACAATATGTATTAGTTTTACCTTCCAGCTTTCTCTCTTTAGGTCTATCCAATTTTTTTTCCAATCCTGGGGCACTGTCCCTGAGCTTTTTTTTTTTTTAAATGGTTATGGGGCTTGAACTGTGGGCCCGGGTGCTATCCTTCAGCTTTTCAGCTCAAGGTGAGCACACTACCACTTGAGCCTCAGTGCCACTTCCGGTTTTATGGTGGTTTATTGGAGATAAGTTTCACGGACTTTCTCGCCCAGGCTGGCTTTGAATCACAATCCTCAGCTCTCAGCCTCCTGAGTAGCTAGGATTACAGGCATGAGCCACAGTGCCACTTCTGGCTTTTTCTGTTTATGTGGTACTGGGAAATCAAACCCAGGGTTACATGCATGCTAGGCAAGCACTCTACCACTAAGCCATATTCTCAGCCCTATCCAATTTTTGTTTCATTTTTGCTTTTCCAATTGCAATAAAATAATGTAGCCCCAATCACATCATTTGCTAAAACATTCAGTAGTTATTCATTACCTATGCGGTGCATCTAAGACCCATAGAGTTATTTGTTTCATTTATTTGATGTTCTTCTTTTGGACTTCATCATTGTTATCAAATAATACCTTTGCATAGTTTAGAAATCAGAAGTTAGCAGCTTAGGCTAAGCGTAAGTTCACCCCATCAGTCCTTCTTATGGTTTATATGTTAGTGTCTAATATAATGTTTAATGTTCAAAATAATGTGCTGCTGTTTCTTCATGTTTCCCATCTTAGACATTGTTGATTTCTTCCTGAGGAAGATTATTTAATTTAACTTACAGTAAATACCTAACAAACACACTTCCTTCTCCCCTATCCCACACACATTTGCCACTACATCAATGTTCATGGTATCATGACTATGGAAGTGTAAGTTATGTCTGAGCCACAGTGTATACTGTGGTTTTTTTCATCATTCCATCCTTTGCCTCTAATTGCTTATGACTTTTTAATTTGCTTGGCTGTCTTTGTTGACAGAGTCCTTCATCTAACTGGTCCAGTCTAGACTCAGTCTCCTGTTAGGATGGTTCTGAGCAATACTTTTTATATGTTTTCCCTTTCCTGTGGGCCTCAATTGTTGTTCTTCTGTTCTCATTTTTGGTGGGCTGTATTTGCTAGGAGCTTCTAAATAAAGGAAACATGGAAAGTAAACACTACAAGATTTTCTATGTCTGAAAATCACTGTTCTCTCCCTTCATGTTTAATCAGCAGTGACTGCATTCTAGGCTAGAAGGTGTTTGCCTGTTTTGTCAGGATTACAAGTTTATTGCATTATTATATTTCAGTGTAGTTTTAGGAAAGCCTGCCATTTGGATCTTAATTGTATGTGAGCTATTTTTTCCCTTTATCTGAAAGATTGAAAAATCTTTTCTTATCATTAGTGCTCTGAAATTTCATCATGACAGGGACGTGACTTTTCTTCTTGTTTTATTTTCATTCATTTCTCTGAACAGTTCATACTCCCTTTTAGTCTAGGAACTTACGTCCTTAAATTCTGGGAACTGGTTTGTATTACTTTACAGTTAATTTCCTCCACATGATTTTTGTCTTTTCTTGCTCTGTAGCTCCACTTGCTATTTGGGACCTCCGAAAAAAATAAATTGATAACTAGTATAGAAGAATATGATGTGAAAAAAAGAATATGATGTGATATAAGGTATACATACTGGGACCTTTTCAGTTCTGTTTTTAATTAATAGAGTATCCCTACTCTTTTTTTTTTTCCAGCACCATATTCCATGTAGTACTTTGCATTGCTTAGAGAAAAATTCAGGGATCAGTATTGGAACAAAATGGATTATTGTGTGAGTTGTGGTGTTGTATATGTGTGTATATGGGTCAGCTGTTGCTCTGGGAGACCAGGTGTAAATACTTAGTTCAGAAAAATGCTGGCATAAATATCTAGTATATGTATGAGGCAAGCGGAAAAGGTCAGATAATGTGATGTCAGGAAAATGAACCCTTAGATATGTATTTTAATGTTTTTTTTTCCTTCATGCATGTGTTTCTAACGCATTTATAAGATTATCTCTTTGTTGCTTTGTATGTCCCTCCCCCACAGTATAACCCCTGCTTTCACTATATTTGATGTCAGTATAACTTGTGGAGGAGATGGGGAAAAACCAGTTGTTTAAGGATACAGGCGGACCTGTTGCAACAATGAGAAGTACAAGTTGTCATGTCCAAAATGAGCTTTACAACGTCAGTGTGTGGGGGGGGGAGAAGGGGGGGAAGGAGAAGGATTGGGATTGGGGGGGGAGGGGGGAGGCTGGGAAGGGATGTGAAGGGTAAACCAAAGGAGGAGGCTGCAATGCTTGGTAAGAAATGTACGCATTATCCTGCCCATGTAATTGTAACCCCTTTGTACAGTATGTTCACAAATAAAATAAAATTTAAAAAACAAAAGAAAAATGCTGGCATAGACTTCTTCCTTTACACTCCTGTTTAAAATAGAAAAGCACACCTGAAAATATGTCTGAAGAATGCTGACTAGGTGGGGGACTAGGAAGGGGAGGTAACTTTTCTACAAAGGAGAAATGTTTTTCCAAGATACTTCCTTCTTTAATGTTTTCACTCTCTGTGTAGGGAGTATGTGCTAGAGATCAAACCAAAGGTCTTGTTCCTGCTAAGCACATGCTCTGCCACTGAGCTATACTCCAGCCCAAGTTATTTTTTTTTTTTATAAAATTGAGTACATGGTTAACTTCAGCTTTCTGACTGACAGATGTCATGCTGCTAAACCCCTCAGTACTGAAATTTTGCCCAACTACTTGAACTTTCTTGATAGCTGTAAGAATGGGAAATACAGGGACACCAAGGTGATGTTCCTATGGAATGAGAAAAATGCAGACACTGTTTAGTCTGAAGTTAGACATAGACCTGAAATTTGAGAGCTGAGCAGCATGGGCTCCTGAGTGAGCATTTGCATTGAAATCCAGAGACCCTATCTTCTCCCTCTCTACCACATGTTAGTGCGTAGCATGGACAGGAACACAGTCTGTGTGGGCCTGTTTGACATCTGTGAAATACTATTTCCCTTCTACTTTTTGGCATTAATAGGAGGACTAGATGAGGTAACGTGTAGTTAAAATGCTTTAAAACTAAGTATCATGTGTTTTTTAAAAAAATTCTTAAACAAAATCAAATAAAAACAGGAAGTATGAACTCTAACTTAAAACAAATAGTTTTATGAATTCCATAAAAAGCTAGACTGTTTGGTTGAGATTTAAAAAGAACTCAGAATTTGGCTCCCATTTTCTGCTATTCATTTCCTTAATTGTTCAATTCTAGTACACACATGTGTATAACCCACACTCCTGTGGTAGAATTGGTATTCATATTCAGTCCTGCCTGTTTTAGTCTTAGAGAGGGCACCTCTTTCCAAACATACTTAGGTCAGCACCTTTTCTCCTCAGCCTCTTCTAGTAATGCATCTCATACATTGTAAGACAGATGTTCTTTTCACAGTCTGCATTGCTTCCTGAACCTACACAATATCCTTTGTAATTTTTTTTTTTTTTTTTACAAAAAATGCATTAAGGTTCACTCTGTAGTGGAATGTTCTGACATTTGACAAATGCAAAATGTCACCTATCTACTATGACAGTATCATACAGAGTATTTTTACTGCCCTAAAAATTCCTGCACGTCACCTCTTCATCTCTCTTCTCCTCCCAAACTCCTGGCAACCATGGATTGTTTTACTCTCTTTGTAACTTTGTCTTTTCCAGGATGTCATATAATTGGAATCATACAGTGTACTGTAGGCTTTTTATGTATGCAGGTTGCTAAGAAACACATGTTGGTTATCTGTAAATCATTTCAGTCAGAGCTTGAGCACATTATCATCAGGATTCCAATCTTCTCAAATATAATAGGAGAGGTTCCTCCCCTTTTTTCTGTTCTTTTTTCTATTATTACTATATTTAGTAAAGGCTCTGATATGCTTACATTTTTAAGTAAACTTTTTATTGAAGTGCTAGCCAAACTGGTCTTTCTTACTGTACCTGTCTTAGGGCTTTTTAATGCCTAATAAGATAATATATGCAAGCCATTTAGCACTGTGTCTTTGAACTAGGCTAATGGTATCTCCTCTGAGTATTTTTTAAATATTTTAAAATTTTTTGTGCTGGGCTGGGAAGGTGGCTCAGTGGTAGAGCGCTTGCCTTGCATGCTCAAGGCCCTGGGTTCGATTCCTCAGCACCACATAAGCAAAAAGAAAAAAGCCAGAAGTGGTGCTGTGGCTCAAGTGGTAGAGCACTAGCCTTGAGCTGAAGAGCTGAGGGACAGTGCCCAGGCCCAGAGTTCAGGCCCCACGACCGGACCCAAAAAAAAAAAAAAAAAAAAAAAAAAATTTTTTTTTGTGCTTCCATGTTGATCTTTAAAAATAATATTCTGGATCTTCTGAAGATGATTATGTTGTGTCTTGCTCTACAATTCCAGCTCAGATTTGCATTTGTGTGTATAATTGTCTTGGATCCCAGTAGTTCTTGGCTGATGAGAGAAGGTACATTAATATGTAATAATTTTCTTCCAAGCAAAGGCCAAAGATTGTCACTAGGCAGTGTATGAAGGATGTCTCCAGAGCTGAAATGAAGAACAGCAGGACAACTTTAAAGGATCTATTGAAAGGATAACAGATATGGGTTGGATACTTACCTGTGATAATACGTGTATCCATATGTAACCATTATATCTAAATTATTTTGTATTTTGTGGGGTTTTTTTTCACATGGCGCTTGAACTCAGGACCTGCTTACTATCCCTAAGTGTTTTTGCTGACAGCTAGCACACACCCTTTGAGCTATAGCTCCACTTCTGGCTATTTGTTGTTTAATTGGAGATAACAGTCTCATGGACTTCCCTTCCTGCCCTGACTTTGAACCATAATTCTAAGAGTTCATCCTCCTGCGTAACTAGGATTACAGGTGTGAGACATTGGTGCCCATGTAATCTTTTAAGCATTTTGTACTCATACTCTGTGAACATTAAATTATTGTTATTTATTTTTTAACTGATTGATTTCCATGTTAGGGTCAGGGCCTACCACTGAACTACTATGTAGTTTTTACTTTTAATATGAATATTTTAGCACTATATTAAACATAGAATCACATATTTGCATCTGCTTTATATTTAATTAAATAATTTAAATATAAAACACCAACACTGAGGGTTGTGAAAGAGTATGTTTTAGCTTTAACTGAACACAGCTTATAATTGGGAAGCTGTGGCTTAGAGCATGGCAAGTTTTCAGTAAATATTAGTAGTTGTTGTTATGGTTTTAAATACTGTGAGCTTTTAGTAATGCACTAGTCTGGTCTGGCCCTCTTCCCTTCCCCATATTTTGGCATGCATTCATTGCTGCAAGTCAGGCAAATTTCTGTTTCCCTTCCCTTTCCTCCTACACTCAAAGCAGCTCTTAGCTGTAGATATGTGACATATCCACATTGTCTTTTTTGTAGTATGGCCCCTGTCCTCTTGGGGTTTTATTTCATTTAATTTTACCTCCATGTTTGTTTCCCTTCAGTGAGCTCATTATCTCCATTCATATTTCTCTTTGTTTATTATATATTTTAATTAATACATAACATACTTGAGCCTGTGCATATGTGTTTGTCATTCTAAGAATTTTTACACATATATAAATTCTGTCAGCATTACCACAAACATAATACAGAACAATTTCTCCTGATACTATTCCTAAGTCCTAAGTCCTGGAAGCCAAGGATGACCAGTACTCCATCTCTATGAAGTTTTGACTTTTGGTGAGCGTCCTGTAATCATTTGGTGAATGTCCTATATGTCATTCATTCAAACATCTTTTAGTATTTCATTTTAATTTTTCTATGTATATTTTACTATGTGTCTTTACAGAGATTGTTTTTATTATTATTAGAAATGACAATGCATATTTTATGTATACATAAAATATTACAATCTACTTAGTATTTAACCTCTTCAAATGAGGTGCAGAACCTTACCAGCTTATGCCCCCTTCACGTTTGTAGAGGTCTTACCTGTTATACTTACGTGCATAAAAAAAACCAGATGTAAGTTTTGCTTTCCGTTGTCAAACATATAATAAAGAAGTCAATTGAAAAGTATAATTATTCAGGTATTCATCATTTTTTTATTTTGTCATTTCTGATGTTTTATTTCCTATTGATACAGATTCTTTTCTGTCTGAAAAATTTCTTCAGTGTTTGTTATGGCATCGATCTGTTGACAATATATTTTTTTTAGCATATTCTCATTCTGAAAAATATTTTGCTACTTATAGCTTCAGTATTAATTGCTCTTTCAGCATTTCAAAATGCCGTTACACTTTCTCCTGGGTTCTGATTTCTATTAAGAAGCCCACAGTCTTTGAGACCTTTGTCCTCTATGCAAATAATATGTCCTTTTCTTTGGTTATTTTCAATATTTTTTTCATCTTTAGTGTTTACAGTTGGGTTATGATATGATGAATTTCTTTGTGCTTATTTTGTTGGGAGTTTTCTGAGCTCCAATATGCAAGTTAATATTTTTAGCCTAATGTAGGAAATATTCATCTAATCTTCAAGGGTTTTTACTGCCTTACACTTTTTCTCTCCCTTATAGAGCTTTAATACATAAATATTTGACCTTTTCTCATTGTCTCATAGGACTTTGAGGCTCTATTCATTTTTATTTTCCTTGTCCCTTTTCTCTGTTTGTATTGGAGATGTATATATGGATATAACTATTCATAAAAGAATGTGTATTTTGTATGGTTACTTGAACTATACATGCTGTTTTATACTTGCCTGTGTGTGTTGCCTTTCACAACAAAAATTTAAGATTTTAGCATTAATTTTCACAATAGTATTATATTTAGATTGATGTTTAATGAGTTTATTGCTTACTGTGATTTGTAGTTTGTATTATTACACAGTGATTCAACCATTCCTTATTTCCTTTTTTTCTATTCATTTCTTCTTAGTCATTTGAAAATGCTTCTGTCTTTTTTCCCCCTCTGTCGGTTGTGAGGCCTGAACTGTGGGCCAGGGCACTGTCCCTGGGCTCTTCAGCTCAAGGTTAGTGCTCTACCACTTGAGCCACAGCGCCACTTCCGGCTTTTTCCATTACGTGGTGCCGAGGAATGGAACCCAGGGCCTCATGCATGCAAGGCAAGCACTCTACCACTGAGCCACCTTCACAGCCCCTTGAAAATGCTCCTTTAGTGCTTTTTTTTTTTTTTTTTTTTTTTTTTTTTTTTTTGTCAGTTGTGGGGCTTGAACTCTGGGCTCAAGGTGAGCAAGCGTTCTACCACTTGAACTACAGTGCCACTTTTGGTTTCCTGATGGTTTATTGGAGATAAGAGTCTCACTTACTTTCCTGCTGCGGCTGGCTTTGAACCTGGCTCCTCAGATCTTAGCCTCCTGAGTAGCTAAGATTACAGGAATGAGTCACCAGCGCCTGGCTGCTTCTTTAGTTCTTTAATTCAGAAACAATTCTTGAATGGCATACACATATACCTTGGGGTGATACTGTAATAGTATTTTCTCTGATATATTTTTATGACATGTATGTGTATGTCAGAAAAATACGGTATAAAGTATGTCATCAAATACATATATATACTTGATATATACATATATATAGAAAGATGTAGAATTGTTTTGTATCTATCTACACATGTGAACATCTAACAGTTTTGGCATGTTGTTATTTTATATTATTCTCTAGCTTTGAATATTTACCTGTGCTTTATGAAAATGGGAAGCCAGCAGCGAACTATAATCTCATTGCAGTCTGGGACAAATGCTTTTAGCCATTTCTCCCTCTTAAACTCAATGTGTTGCAGGTGTTATTCACTCACCTTTGGAGCTCTAATGGCTGACAAAAAGTGTACAAGTCATATTGCTCTATCTGACATAAAACAATATAGGAAGGTGATTTTGCTAGATTTTTTTAACTATGCATATTGATGGCAGCTCCAGGTGATTGCAAGTACATGAAGTTAAAGGTGGGCAGGTAGTTAGGGAGATGAGCAAGGCTTTGTTGCTATGAAGGACATCACAATCTCACTGTGTTGGAAATGTCTTGGGATATTGGGGTATTGCAAAGGAATAAGGACATGAATTCAAAAGGAACTCTGCAAGGCAAGATTTTACTTCTGGAGAAGAGCAGGCTGACAGAAAGCTAAGTAAACAAGTGTGCTGGGAGGGCAGTTCACCTAGATTTTATGCCTAGCATAATATTGCTCTTAATTGACCTAAACTTAGGTTTACAAACTGGTTCAATTGGCTACAGGATATTGCTTAATTTAAATATAACAGGAAAGCTGGGTGCTGGTGGCTCATGCTTGTAATCCTATCTACTCAGGAGGCTGAGATCTGAGTATTGAGGTTCAAAGCCAGCCCAGGCAGGAAAGTCTGTGAGACTCTTCTCTCCAATTAACCACCAGAAAACTGGAAGTGGTGCTGTGGCTCAAGTGGTAAAGTACCCACCTTGAGCTAAAGAGCTGAGAGACAGTGCCCAGGCCTGGAGCTCAAAGCCTACAACTTACAAAATACATACATACATACATACATACATACATACATACATACATACATACATACATACATACATACATAACATAAGTAAGTAAGTAAGGAAAAAGTTCATCCAAGCAATCAATCTAAACCAGAATACCTGGCTAACACTTGTCAGAAAAACAATTCTTACTCTCTGGCCATGCTTCCAGCCCCTAGAAAAGCAGTTATTATAGCAGGATGTGTGTGGCTGAAATAAAATAGCTTCTTATAAGATGGCAGCTACCCTTAAAACGGCAGTGCTTATTATGGTCAAGCAACTACTTTGTGTATGTGAGTGCATGTGGGGGTGAGGGGATGCGCATGTGTGCACCAATCCTAGGGCTTGAACTCATTCAGGGCCTGGGTGCTGTCCCTGAGGTTTTTTGTTGTTGTTTTGTTTTTTTACTAGTACTATACTACTTGAACCATAGCTCCACTTCCAGCTTTTCAGTGATTAAAGATAGGAAGGAGACTCATGGACTTTGCTGCCCAGCCTGGCTTAAACCTCAATCCTCATTACCAGCATGAGCCACTAGTCGCTGGCTCAAGCAACTACTTCAGCAGAAATATTCTAAGTCCTATAACTGCATCATGGAAAGATCCAACCAAAAAACAACTGGATGTTAGCATGAGAAGACTGTGGTCAGTGTTTGTCCACCATGGTCTCAGGGGCCACACACAAGGATGTGAGTGACTATCACCTTCTGATAGCTCTTAAGCAGTCTATGGTATTATTTAATTCTCTACTTCTATGACCTCATTCCCTGAATCGATGAGTCTTTGCAAATTATGTCTTTCTCTTACCTGTGAACATCCACCATATCCTGGCTAGATTTTTTATTTCCAGATGAGTTCACTGCATTGCTCAGGCTAACCTCTGAGTATCTGGAACTACAGCTTCTGGCTCAGAGTGGCGTTAGGTCCTTGAATCCTTAGCTCAGTCTTTGGCTTCACACTTTCATTCTGGTTTGGGGGTGGGTTTTTTGTTTGTTTTGTTTTTTCCTCTAGTATTTACTATTTCTCTGTTTGATGCCCTGTTTTCCTCCTTGGTGAACTTCTCTTGCCTACCATTTGAATGCTTACAGAATTGTTTCTTTATTCTGAAAACAAGACCTTTCATGATCACTCTTTACATTAATGTTGTGCAAAACTTGGGGTTTCTGTTCTTAAGAAGACTCAAATGTCTTACCACCTCAAAAGAAAAAAATTTATTATTTACTTGATACTGTTTCTCTTCTGTTCCTGGATCATTCATGACTCATCATTTTCCCTTTAGTATTTTGTTTTCTCTAAATCTTTTTCCTATGTTTCTGGGACTTGCTTATTTCCAAATCTCCTTCATAGGTTGCCACCTTCATGGTATGTTTGTTTTATTCAATGCTGTAGTCATAACTGTTCCTCCTTGTGGTCCTATTATCGCTGCACAGATGCACTTTCCCCTTGAATGTTATTTTTTGTTTTGCTTTCAAAAAGAAACCACACAGTTTTTCAAGGCTTCTCCTTTCCTTCAAGGAATTCTGTTTCCCAGGACCAGAGGGGATAGGCAGAGAAAATGTTCTTTTGAATGTTCCTTGGGTGTTTCTTTATTTCATGCTTTTATTAATTATATCTGTTGTCTTAATTTTATTAATTAATTTTATTAATTACATTTGTCCATGTCTTCCCACTTGAGAAGATTGGAAAGGTTCTGTCTCAGGCTAGGTCTCTGTTACACCTATCAGGCCCGCTGAGATGCCTTAGTTTGTGGTTGAGAGGAAGTAGAAAAGGAGCCTGAGCTTTCTTCCTTGTTTGGCTCTCCTGGCTATGTTTAAGTTGTGAGCAGATATGGAAAGAGGGGACTTCCTCCTATGTAAGGAGTATTTCTCATGGGCTCCAAACTGTAGTGATCCCAAGCTCTCCCTGGGGTGGAGTTCCAGCGGAACTACCTGGCCATAGGTGATTTATTACTATCTCTTTACTAAGACACAAGATGATTTTTCTTCTGTCCCTGTTTTGACATCTCTCAATTTTAGAGGTCGCCCTTTTCCTTCCCTATTTTGAGTCTCCACTGATGATTTCAATTATGGATTTGTTGTAGGAAATATAGGAAGTTAAATTTGTTCAAGAAAAAATTCTTTATACCAGTGTTCATTGAAAATCACCCCCAGCTTCAGCCATGGAGACTCGGCACCCACAGTGTCTAGGGCCTTATACTCACTGCCCACTGCTGGTGTCGAACCATGAAACCCAGGCCCCAACAGGCATGGGGAAAAAAAGTTCTTTGTTCATTTAAAAAATATTTGTCTTCAAACATTATGAGCAATATTAGAGAAAGAATAATCCCTAATGACTTTATAAACTTGAGAATAGTATGGAGGCACCAAATTCATCTGAAAATAGGTAGCACATGCTTTGCTTTTATGTTTAATTTATTGAGGCTGTACCTGAGAGTGAAAAAAGATTATGAAGTATAATTGAAGTTAGATATTTATTCATATAATTCTTATAGCTCTTTTTTATTTTCTGTGCTAGTACTGGGGCTTGAACTCAGGCCTGAGCACTGTCCCTTAGCTTTTCACTCAGAGCTGGCACTCTTAACCACTTTAACAAAGCTCCACTTCTGAGTTTGTTGTTTAATTGGAGATAAGATTCTCCTGAACTTCCCTGCCCTTGCTGGCTTTGAACCAAAGAACCTCACATCTGAGCCTTCTGAGAAGCTTACAGGCATGAATACGTTCTTACTCCTTTTGATTGTGGATTTTGTGTTATCTTTACATTGTCTGTTTTTCCATTTCTTTATCTTTACCATGATATCCTATGCTAGAATAGCATTTGAGGTCTCAAATCAACACATGATAGAAATGAAAGTTACTTCTTAGTCCCAAATGTAAATACCAGGAAGCCAGATATCAGTTTCCTTTTGGAGGCTCAACTGTCAGGTATTTGAAAGGATCAGCTGGTTGTTTTTGAAACTTATACTCTGAAACCTGCATTTAATTTTCTCTTAATAGATTGTGGTTAGGGGAATTCTCACCTTAGTAGCTGTGGTCTGTAGGATGGGAATTCCCCTAGGGTCCTTGGCTTGGGAATTCTTCTGAGATCATTGTAACTGACAAGTAGAATAAATTCTAGCCATCCAACCAGCAGTGACAGTATAATCCTTTAAAAAAAATAATTTGGCAGTTTGTTTTAAAGTCCATAAAGCAGTTATAATCACACTTCATTAACTTAAAAAATTATAGAAAAGAATGAAAATGATAATAGAGGAAAGAATTCATTTAGAAATAAAGTACCCTATGTATTCAACAATGGGCTATTAGCTAATGGATGATTGTTTAATGGAATGAATATTTGTTAACCTTTAGAAATTATAATTATGGGGGTATAGTTATATAAAAGTTGCATGAAAGAATACAGATCATACTGTGTTGCAGAAGGTTTAATACTGGAGTTATATGAAAGAATATATGTTGATGCAGTTCTTAGAATTGTCTTAGTTCATTTGGCTACTGCTATAACAGTACTAGGGTCTGAGTAATTTATAAAGGAAATGCTTTTTTTGTGGTTTTGAAGAGTGGAATGTCCAAGACCTGGTAAAGGCCTTTTTTGCTGTGTCATAACATGGCAGAGTGTATCACATGGTAATATAGAGCACATGTGCAAACTTCCTTTTATAAAGTCACTGATCTCATAAGGGGCCCCACTCTTATGACATCATTTAACCTTAACTACTCCCAAGGTCCCACCTCCAACTACTATCAATGTATGTGTTTGGGAATTAAGTTTCTAACACATGAACTCCTAGGGGACACATTCAAACAATAACATTCTGTTCTCCAAATTAATGTCTTTTATTACATGCAAAATAAATTCATTCTATCCCAATAGCCCCTAAATTTTAGCATCAAGCTAAACTTCCAGAGTCTTACCTGAGTAGAGGGAGATGCAGCAGGCACAGTTCATCAAAAGGCAGAGTCTTTGCAGTTGTAAGCCTATTACATATTAAACACGTTCTTCTACTCTGAAATACAATGGTGAGACAGGCAGAGGATAGACATTCATATTCCAGAAGGGATCAGTAGTCAAGAAGAGAGGGTTTACTGACCTCAAATAAATTGAAACAGAGAAAATAACATTACATCTTAAATCTGGACAACAGTTTTCTTTGATTCCAAATACCATATCCTGATCCCTCTAGGATAGAAGCGTCATCTTCTTAGCTTGTGTGCCTCTAACCCACCCATGGCTTTGTTGGGCTCAAACCAGGCAGCAGGCCTTCTAGATTGGTCTTGCACATTGTACAGCACCTCCAGTTTGAGGTCTCAAGGAGGTCTTACTTTCATAGGCATAGCTCCAATTCTGAGGCTCTCTATGCTGAGTATCAGCTAGTCTGCAACATCTTTTAAAGTCTTGGTGGAGGTAGCATGCCCCATAGGTTTTGCAGCCCTGCAGACACCTTGTGGACACTGCCAGGGCATACTGCTTGTAAATACAAGAGTGATGGGACCAGTTATATCTCAGTGTGCTTGAGCCATGGCTGAGGTGGTAGATGAACAGTGTAGGAATGCAAGGAGCCTGGGTAGCAGCCACACACCTGCACATCCTAACCTCTAGGCCAGTGAGCAGCTTAAAGATTTTTGAAACTGCTGTTCTCCCATCTTGATGACTAGCATGTGGTTCCCTTCAAAGCCTATGAATCTCGACCCTCTTCTCCCCAATACATTTTCTTATTCTTTGGGTGACCAGGTTGAAATTTTTCCAAATAGTTTTGCTTTGCTTTTAATTATAATCTTAAATCCTGTCTTTATTATCTCTTCTTACTCTATGTGGTGGAAACTAAGCCATGCAGCAGCCTGAATGCATGGATACTTAGCTAATGTCTTCAGCCAGATAATCCTAGGCCCTCTTTCTTTAGCCCTGCATACCATAAAACCTCAGGCAGGATGAAATACCATTTGTCTATGTTACAGCTTAACAAGGATGGTCTTGACTTCACTCTGTAGCACAGCCTTTCTCAGTGCTATCTGACATCTAAAAATGGTCTTTAGTGTCTCCAGCTCAACCAATCACAACCATATGAATAATCACTGAGAAAACTCACTCTACAGCTCTTTTCTTCTGCTCTCTCCCTCAGAGTTGCTCTCCATGTTATATTTACAGTTTAGACTCTTTCTAGTGTCTTCTCTGTCCTAGTTCTTCCCATTGCTCACTTTCAGAGCTCCTCCCACATTTACAGGTATTTATAAACTGTTACTAAACAATTTTTAACTTAAAATTCAGTGTTGTTTAAAAAACATGACCACTTGTTGTGTACATCTGTGATCCTAAGCTGCTCAGGGGACTGAGATCTGAAGATTGTGGTTTTAAGCCAACCCAAGCAGAAAACTTCACCAGACTCCATTTCCAAAAAACCAGCAAAAAAACTATTTGAGGTGTGGCTCAAATAGCCAAACATATATGAGGCCCCTGAGTTCAAACCTTAGTACCAGAAAAAAAAAAACCTATTATGAAATCTTGAGTGCAGCAGTTATGTGATAACAGTGTACACATTAACCATACAAAGCATGACAGTGCAGAATGTCTTGTTAGAGCATGAACCATGAGAAATATTTTGTGGTTTAGATTTTTTTTTTGGCGGGGGGGTGGGGTGGGGGGTGGGGTGGGGTAGGGGGAATGGGGGAGGGATGGTGGTGGTGGTATTTGTGGGGGTTTGTTGTTGTTTTGGATTGTTTGTTTTAGATTTATTTTTCCCCCAGAGACAGGTTCTCTCAACATAGACCTTGAACTTATAATCCTCCTACCTTAGCCTTTCAGGTGCTGAGATTATAGGCATGTGTCATAAGTATATTTATGCTTATAAACTGAACATTCTAGCCAGGTATTGGTGGCTCATGCTTGTAATCCTGGCCACTCAGGTGGTTGAGATCTGAGGATCACAGTTCAAAGCCAGCCCAGGCTGGAAAGATTTTTATCTTCAATGAACCATCAGAAAACCAGAAGTGGACCTGTGACTCAAAGTGGTAGAGCACTAGCCTTGAGCACAAAAGCTCAAGAACAATGTTCAGGCCCTGAGTTCAAGCCCCGTGACCAACAACAAAACAAACATTCTCTGTTGACTACATAAAAACGGAAACAATATCCAAGTCCTCTCGTCACCTTGTAGGAAGAACACTGTGCCCAAAGCATCAGAATTTCACAGTGCCTTTTTAAGTCTTGGGGCTATCCTTAAATGAAGAGAAAAGCAATGTGGCAGGAGAACATGAAAAAACAGACCACTGCTATTTTATTGGTCTGGAAATAACTAAGGTCAAAGTTGAAAGCAGACAAATTTTCAGTTCTGTATAAAAATCTTTGTGATAATTAGAGTCACCCTGTAGCTCAGCCATGGAACTGATTTTCTCCCCAGACTTCCATGTTAGCAGTCATTGGAGTATTAAGGGAAAGATTAGCTGTCCCCTGCTGAGGATTTCACAAAAGGGCTACAAAGTCCTGGTGTGACTTCTTACATACAGGTCTAAAATTTTGTTATTCTAAAGCATTTCTTCCTTCCTCCTTTTTTCTTTATTGGAAAATCTTAAAACATCATAATAATGTAAACTGATTTTTTCTGATTTACATTTGCAATTTGGCATAATCTAAAACAAAATGCACAGATGTATAGTATTCAGTTCTACATGCTTTTGACAGCCATATACATTTGCACAACCATTTAGAGAATTTCTACCTCCCTGGTGAGTTCCCAATTGTCCATTTCTAGTCACTCCTCACCACCCCAGAGGTAACCACTGTTGAATTTCATCCTGTAAGCAAGATCTGTCCTTACATTTCATGTCAGTGATATCATTAAGTATGTTGATTTTCTTATCCACCAATCTTTTTGAGATTCATGCAATTACATTCATATTATAAATAGCTTGGTTTTTGTTTTGTTTTACATTTTTATATGCTGTATATATATATATGTATTTGTATATTGTGTGTATATATATTGAAGTCAGGGTCTGGGCACTGTACTTGATTTCTGCTCAGTTAGCGTTCTATCACTTTGAGCCACAGCACCACTTCCAGTTTTCTGATGGTTAATTGAAGATAAGAGTCTCACAAACTTTTCCCTTCTGGCTGGCTTTGAACTGCAATACTCAGATCTCAGCCTCCTGAGTAACTAGAATTACAAGTGTGAGCCATAGCACCTGACTATTTATTTATTTTTTGTTCTGGTACTGGGCTTGAACTCAGGGTTTGGGTGCTGTCTCTTGAATGCTGCTCAAGGCTGGGGCTCTACCACTTGAACCACAGCTCCACTTTTGGCCTTTTGGTTGCTAATTGGGGATAAGAGTCACAGACTTTCCTGCTCTGGCAGGCTTCAAACTGCAGTCCTCAGATCTCTCCTGAGTAGCTAGGATTATAGGCATGAATCACCAGCAACCAGCTTGTTTTATTTTTAATTTTTTGGTAACGGTGAGGATCCAACCTATGGCTTGGAGCATGTTAGGCAAATGCTCTGCACTTAAGCTACCTTCCAGTTCAGTAACTCTTCTTTCAGCCTCCTACAAGAAGGTTTGTAGATGAGGTTGCAAGAGACTAGAAGAATGTCATACTACTCTTGCAGGGGTGGGGAACGTCCAGCCTCTATTTTATCAGTTGCCCATAGCCCCTCAGCCTGTGTTGATAATTTTGTATGGCCCATGAAATGAGATTATAAATATCCAAGTGTCCGGTCCTTGTTTCCTCTACCGTGCCTTTCACATACTATTCTCACTGTTAGACTGCCCTTTTTTCCTACCTTGCACCACATAGCCTTTTTTTTTTTTTTTTTTAATTTTTTTTTATTGTAAAGATTCTATACAGAGGGTTACAGTTACATGAGTGAGGTAATGAGTACACTTCCTCTTGAACATTGTTACCCCCTCCATACCACATAGCCTTTTAAACTCAACCCAGAGATCATTCTGGAGAATTTCTTTGGCTTCCTCATTTGCTTTACTTAATACTGAAAGAAAAATGGTAACTGTCATTGGATAATGCATTTCTAAAGCAGTCACTAGAAATAGGAGAGGGAGAATAGAGAATCAAAACTTAAGAAATAATGTGTGCTCAATGTAAAAAATTTAAGCAATATAGAAAAATATAAGGAAGAACACAATCACAGAGGATCCTACCACCTAGGAATAATCATTAACATTAGATTACCACCATCTGCATAAATCCCTCTGGGTATGTAAATGTAAAAGGATAGATAGAAATAATTTCACATAATTAGGATCATAATATATATGCCATTCTAAATGTTGCCATTTAAAATAAATTTAAATGTGCTTAATTTCACTTTTAATGCATTAGCATAAAAAAGATGAACTTTACAGAAAGGATCATTACAAGAAGCAGTAATTACTAAAAGATAGGAATTACTGAAAGTTCATACACAAAAAAGATATAAACCATTGACGTTTTGGTAATACCAAAAACTGTAAGTTTCCGTATGTTTAAATTTTCAGCAGCTTGCTATGACCTGCTGTACAAAATGAAGAAATTGTGTTTTCAACTTTTCCCATTCTTCCTTTCCCCACTGCTCCCTAATTGCAGTTATGTTGTTACATGTTGTTTGGGACATTTTTACATATTTCTGTTATCTATATATTTGCTTATTCTCAGATCAGTATTTCGACGGATTCAGTTCTAGCCACCAACTCTTATGTTACAGTCTGTAGATTCTTCACTAAGGTTTGTTTTTTTGTGGTACTGGGGTTTGAAATCAGGACCTTGCATTTGTTTTGCAGAAGCTCTACCACTTGAACCACACCTTTTTTTTTTCTTTTTTCTTTATGCCAGTCTGGGGCTTGAACTTACAAAGCTTGAGAGCTGTCCCTGAGCTGTTTTGCTCAAGTTAGCATTCTATTGCTTGAGCCTCAGCTCCACTTTCAGCTTTTTGGTACTTAATTGGACATAATTCTCACAAACTTTCTAGGCTGGCCTGGCTTTGAACCTTGATCCTCAGTTCTCAGCCTCCTCAGCCTTCTGAGAATTGCAGGCATGATCTGCACCCTTTTACTTTAATTTTCTACTAGGGTCTCACTTTTTGCTTGAAAAAAACAAACCAATATTCTGACTGTAGAACCACAATCCTATTCATGCTTCCCTCATACCTCCAAATGACAGATGTGCACCAATATATTTGGCTTTTTTTGTTAAAATGAGGCCTTGAGCTCATGTGATTCTTCTAGTCTCAGCCTCTGGAATGGCCAAGATAACAGGTATGAGCCACCAGAATTTTTAATTTTCATTCAGCTCTTTATTGGCTAGTTTTATCATCGGATAATGTTCTCAAGAAGGGCTGAGACTATTCCTGAAGTCTTCTGTGCTGTGTCACCTGTATACTTGAGAGAGAACTTGGATGGGCACAAACTTGTGGGCCCATGACTTATTTTCCCCAAACTTGCTTTTCTTTCTGTTGCCTAAAATGGTTTTCTGCCAGTTTTATTACCTTACTTTTTTTTTTTTTTTCAATTTGGTGCTAGTACTGGGGCTTGAACTCAGGGTCTCTTGCTTGGCTTTTGTGCTCAAGGCTGGAGCTCTACCACTTGAACCACAGCTCTATTTTTGGCCTTTGGCTTTTAACCTCCATTCTTAGATCTCAGTTTCCTGAATAACTTGGATTTCAGGCAGGAGCCACTAGCCCAAGCTTGTTTTTGCCTTTTTAAGTCAATTTCACTTCTTAAAGCAAGTATCTGAGTGCTATACCTTTTCATTGGCTACACTTGGGAGACCATTACTACCCAGAATTACCACAGCTGTGGGGATGTGATGCTGGATATTGGGGAGTGTTAATCCTGCATCTCTGTTCTTCCTTCTAGAGATCATTGATGACCTTGCCAATCTTGTGGAGAACACAGATGAGAAACTTCGCACCGAAACCAGACGTGTGAACCTGGTGGAGAGAAAGTCAACATCCTGTGGTAAGAGATCTTGCTTTCAATTTACTCAGCTGTGAGATTCCCATGTTTGTCTACTTTCTTTCTTCTAATACAGGCAGTATCACTTAGTAAAGTATTGAAATTGCTAAAAGATGTTTTTTTCTTTTTTAATGACATGAATTTTTCAGGGTTCAGAGGGAATATCATTCATTGTTTTAATTTAAAATCAGAAAGTTTGTTAAGTATATAGAGATAAATGGTTTGGAAGTTGGGCAGTATTAGGGAGTTTAGTGGCCATTGATATCTTGTGAATTTGTTCAAGGTGAGCTTGTCTGTTTTTGTGCCTTTTCTAGCCAGAATCTTTATTAGTACACCTGCAATAGAGCAGGTTAGAATTGCTCAGCTTTGGAAGTCTGACCAAGCTAAAATGCTATGTTTTGTCACGTTATCCATCAAGTCACTTACATCATCTATTTGAAGTAGGGGTTTGTGTATCAAGAGAAGGATCACTGGGAGTACCTGCAGTACTGTTTCTTGGTCCCTGGGATAGGGGGTTCTCATTGAAGCAGTCTAGGAGGAGTGCAAAAGTGCTCCTTATTTTTTAAGAATGCCTGGAAGCTCCATGCATCCACCTGTTCTTCTGTCATCCTGATTCTGGTTTTATGAGGTTTCAGTTTATATGGCCTGTGTATAAAGGTGAGTGGTGACACAGAGTGGTGACGTTGAGAGCAGCCACCATGATTACTTACTGCTTCAGCTCATAAAGGTGCACTAACCTTATAAAGTTAGTATGTTTATTAACAATAGAGGAACAATAGTAGTTAGAAAGAAGTATAGTTATCTGAGTTTTGACTCATAGCCTTCTCAATATGAAAAGCATAATGAATGCCCCTGAGGGATCCAGCTATAGAAGGATCCCCTAGATGTGCAGCTGGAGAAGTGTTACTGTCCTCACCTTTGTTTTCTAATGGAGAGTCTATAACCAGCTGAAAGAGAGTAAGGCCCATATGTCTTTTGACCCCACAGGAAGTAGAGCCCTCTGGGGGGATTTCAATTCCATTGTCACCATTGGTGACATAGCATAGCAGTTCTTGCCAGTCAGATGCCAACCCAGCCTGTGCTTCTGCTCCTCTAGATGCCTGCTTTCTGCTCTCTTTCAAAGGCAAAGCCCTCATGGGTTTGCTTTACTGATCTCCTGTGATTTTTTTGTCCACTTGGACTTTGTCCTTCTTAAGCCATCCAGAAGCTTTGAGGTTGCAAGATAGGGGTTTACTTTCCATCTCCACCCCATATTAAATTTGATTTTATATAAACTTCATCGTAAAAGAGCATACAGCTTAGCTGTCAGAATTCAGCCACATAGAATAAGTATCCAGCACTGGCCATCTTCCTGGTTTACCATAATCACATGCTGACAGAGATGCTAACTATAGCATGAAGGCTGAGGACTCTGGTACCTGAATGCACACCATGTGCTGGCTCCCCCTCCATCTTCCTTCCCATCCTAGACTTCCTCCTTTTACTACTTCTTTCCTATGGAAACTTCCATTCCCCCATGTGCTTTACTCCAGCAGCCTACCTACCTTCCATACCAAACATGCTAACCTTTGGAGAAGAATTTTTTGCATTTGTATTTCTAAAGGAAATTTTGCTATTACATACACATCTATTGTTATACACATTTTTTTTGCATGCTGTTGAGGGTTCAGCAGGTGGGCTTTAAAGCCCTGAGGAGGCTGGGCTTATATTTAATAGGAAGCCTGTGGCCAGAAGGCATATGGTGGAATTTACTGAGGCTTAGCAGGCCATAGCAAAATCAATCTGACCTGTTATTAAAATCATTTTTATAATTTTTGCACATATATAATAAAAATTTACCAGTTTTTTATACCTTTTTAGGTGCTACAGCTTTTGAACTCAGGGCCTCTTACTCTTATTTATTCTTTTTCAGTCAAGGCTGGCACTCTACCTCTTGAGCAATACCTCCACTTCTGGCTTTTGGCTGGTTAATTGGTGATAAGAGTGTACAAACTTTCCTGCCCTGATGGCTTCCAACTGTGAGCCTCAGATCTCAGCCTCCTGAGTAGCTATAATTACTGGTGTGAGCTACCAATGCTTGGCTTCCAGTTGAACTGCTTTTAAATTATAAGTACATTTTCATTGTGTAGGTATCACCAGAACTTTTTTTTCTCTCTTTTTCTAGTACTGGGAGTGGAACTCAGAGCCTGGCACATTCTAGGCAAGAGTTGTACACTGTACTCTTCCCTAACCCTCCAGAACTTTAGCATCCCTAACTGAAAGTTGCTTTTCAAATAATAACTACCCATTTCTCCCTCCCCCAGCCCTGTAATTACTTTTCTACCTTCCATTTCTACAGTTTGCTGTAGGTACTTATATAGCTGAAGTCATAAAATATTCCTTTGCATTTGGCTTTTACCATGTATCAGAATGTCTTCTTGTTATAAAGGAATTCATTATAATTATCCATGTTCTAGCATATATTTACATACATTATAAAACCAATTCAGTCCTTTGAGGGGGCAGGCAGTATTAGGGCTTGAAATCAGGCCTTCACACTTAAGCCACATGTCAGTCCTCTTTTGCTTCAATTATTTTTCAAAAAGGGTTTCATGTTTTGCCCAGTGCCAGTGACCGTGATCCTTCAACCTTTGCCTTCTATACAGCAAGGACAACAGATGTGAACTACCAGGCTAGGCTTGTTGAATGAGATGGGATCTTGATAACATTTGTTCCAACTGGCCTCAGACCATAATCTTCCTTATGTCCATCTCCCAAGTAGATGGGATTACAGGCATTCACCACCATTAGTTCTGGGTTTTGGGGTTTTTTGTTTGTTTTTATTTTTTGCCAGTCATGGGGCCTGTGGGCCTGGGTGCTGTCCCTCAGCTCTTCAGCTCAAGGCTAGCACTCTACCACTTGAGCCACAGTGCCACTGCCGGCTTTTTTTCTGCTTATGTAGTGCTGCAGAATCGAATCCAGGGCCTCATGCATGCAAGGCAAGCACTCTACCACTGAGCCACCTTCTCAGCCCTGTGTTCTGTTTTTTTTTTTTTTTAATTTAAAAAATGTAAGTGACAAGCTTGAGAGCATTTTGATAGAAGAGGACTACAAAAAGTACCATGAGAAATTTTAAAAAGACCAAATAGAACTTCTAGAAATTAAAAATAACTGAAACTTGAATGGACATTTTTGGTATCAGCAAAAAAGACTCAACCAGAGGACAAATCTGGGCAGGGGAATAAAAACCACCAATTAACCATATTCCCTTTTCATAAATATTAGCATTTAGAAGATGTAGTATTAGCTGGTCACTCACTGATGGCTCACGCCTGTAATCCTAGCTAGCCAGGAGACTGAGATCTGAGGATCACGGTTCAAAACCAGCGTGGACAGGAAAGTCCATGAGACTATTATCTCCAGTTAACCACCAGAAGACCAGAAGTGGTGCTGTGGCTCAAGTGATAGAGCACTCACTTTGAACTGAAGAGCTCAGGGACAGCGTCCAGGCCCAGAGTTCAAGCTCCATAATGGACACACACACACACAAAAAAGATACAATCTTAATAGGAATGGCATTGGAGTGACCAAGCAAAGAGTTCATCACCTGCTTTTCTCAAATGCAAGGCCAGACTGATGATTTTAAGTGGAAGTGTGTACTTGCACATGCAGGTGCTGGAATCAAATAGCTCATTCAAGTGTAACTGATAGCAGCTAACATGGTGAGCACTCATTACTGTGTAACCTAGAGGACTTGAGCAAGGTGTGGCAGGGCTGTGGCTCATCATCTTTTACTCAAAGGGTATAAAACTAGGCTGTGAACCATGAAATGACCTTTTGTTTCTGCCCTGTGCGTATTTTCCATGATGTTCTGACGCATCAGTCATAGAGGCTTGAGCTGCAAGGGGATTTCTAGTTATAAACACAGCAAGACCTACCAGGGGCCACACAGGAGAAGGGTCCAATGATGAATTCGTTTGTTCAGTTGTTAACAAAGGATCCAAGCACCTCTTTGTGGACCTTTCATTCCAGAGCCCAGGCTTTTAAGATTTTTACTGCGATCTTTGTGTGGTCTTTTCCTCCCTTTTCTTCTCTCGGCCATACCCCTATGATAGCACCAAGCAGAAAGCAATATTGTTTGTTGTTGTTGTTTTTTAGATTCTAAAGGCATTTTAGACTGATAGGTTCACTTAGTTCTTCAGTGTATTTTCAGATCTGTTTCTTGTATTAAGGACATTTACATAAAACTAGCATCTTTGTAATTGCAGTTTAAATATTCAGTGTGCCTGATCCTCATTAGAATTCAAACTAGAGCCTTGTCTGGGTCTGACTAGAAAGCCAATTGTGAAAGCCCAGACTAAGAATTGTGAATGACTCTGGTGGAGGGACAGTACTGCTTCTCAGCATATTGACTATTATGTAATGTTGTCTAAGCACATCTCGTGTGATATTTAGCAGTGCTCTGTTTCAGTGACGTGGTTAGGAAGGAGCCCAGCTGGTCCTAGACAGGCTCCTGGGAACATTGCATCTGCCCCCATCTCTCCTGGATCTAGGAGAGCTGCCTGCCCTCTGAAAGTTTGTTTCCTTCTCTATAGAATGAGAATAAACATTATCAATGTAGTATCCTAAATCCTATGAATAGGAAAAGACCCAAAATCTGAAAAACTCTTGGTCTCAAGCATTTAGGTTAAGGGATTTTTAACCTGGACTAGCACACATTTGTGATTCTGTAGACCCACTAAGAAGAAGTTAGGGAGCATTGTGATTGGTACTAGTGAAGCCTCAGTAAATACCTTGCAGGTTCTGCTAGCCACCCAGCAGCATTAGAGGGGCCTTAAGGAGAATAATACTCCCTTGACTTTCTGAAATAGGGACATTTTAGAACCATGGAGTTAGCATCCTCATTTGGTTAAAAATGGAGTCGTTGGAGGATTTCTTTTTTCTGTATTTTAAAATTCTAGTGCCAGTACTAAGGCTTGAACTCAGGACTTGGGTGCTATCCTGAGCTTTTTTGCTCAAAGCTGGTGCTCTACCCCTGAACCAAAGCTCAAGTCAGAGTTATGAGCCTTACAGACTTTTCTGCCCAAACTAGCTTTAAATCAGGGATTCCTTAGAATCTCAGTCTCCTGAGTAGCTAAGATTACAGGTGTGACCACCCCATTTGTTAAGAAATGGAAAGACTTGGAAAAAATTATATTAAGTGAAGTAAGCCAGGCCCAAAGAAACATAGGTCCTATGATTTCCCTTATCTACAATAACTAGTATATGTATAGAACAAGCCGAAAAGGTCAAAAGCTATGTACATATGGCCATATAAGATGATGTTAAGCGAAATGAACCCAAGATAGGGACACAAGTGGTTTTATCTTTTTTGCTGTTGTTTTTAATGTATTTATAATGTGCTATGTGATTTTTTTTATTTCTTTTGTATGTTCTCCCCTCATGGTATAACCCTGTTTTCAGTGTATTTGATTCTGGTGCCCTGCATCTTGTATATACGTTTTTCTGATTTGGAGAGGGGAAGGGAAATAACAAAATGCTGAAATAAGGATACAGGTTGACCCATTATAACAATGAGATGTATAAGTCATTATGTTGAAAATGAACTTTTTTTGGTGGGGGAGGGAGAAGTTGGGAAGGTGGGGAGGAAAGGGATGGTAGGAGAAAAACAAAAGAGGGGGTAACAATGCTTGATAGGAAATGCACTCATTACCTTACTCCTGTAACTGTAACCCCTCTATATGGTATCTTTTTTGGGGGGGGGTCCGGTCGTGGGGCCTGAACCTGGGGCCTGGACGCTGTCCCTCAGCTCTTCAGCTCAAGGCTAGCGCTCTACCACTTGAGCCACAGCGCCACTTCCGGCTTTTTTCTTTTTCCTTATATGGTGCTGAGGAATCGAACCCAGGGCCTCAGGCATGCAAGGCAAGCGCTCTACCACTGAGCCATCTTCCCAGCCCTCTATATGGTATCTTTACAATAAAAATATACATTAGAAAAAAAGATTGGGACTGGGAAGGTGGCTCTGTGCGCTGTGGCTCAAGTGGTAGAACACTAGCCTTGAGCTGAAGAGCTGAGGGACAGCGCCCAGGCCCAGGTTCAGGCCCCACAACCGGACCCTCCCACCCCCCCCCAAAAAAAAAAAAAGATTGCAGGTGTGAGCTTCTGGCACCGGGTACGTTGAGGTATTAGGGTTTTTTTTTTTTTTTAATTGTTATTATCAAGGTTATCAAGGTGATGTACAGGGGTTACAGTTTCATAAGTCTGGTAATGAGTACATTTCTTTTTGGACGTGATACTCCTTCACTTTCTCCCAGTTTTTCTCTTCTGTCCCCACCTACACATATATTCATTTTCAACATAGTGTCTAGTGAGTACAATGTTGGAGTTTTTAAAATGGGAATCTGCAAATTCGTGGCTGAAGTTCATTAACAGTCCTGAAATATTATTGCTTTTGTTAATACCCTCAGATTCTTCAGTTCTTTCTTTTTGAACATTACAGAACATAGACAGGTAAGAAACTGAGTTTAAGTTGTATGGATAATATAACAGATCTGAGCTGTTTTTGTCTTTCAAATAATTGTTTAAAAAATTAAAAAAAAAACCCTACCACAGTCTGATGTCAGTGGCTTACACTTTTAATCCTAGCTACTTATGAGCCTGAGAATGAGCAGATTGTGGTTTAAGGCCAGCCTGGGCAAAAAAAGCTCATGAGATTCTCTTCTCAATTTATAATCAGCTATAGTGTCTGTGCCTGTCATCCCAAGCCACAGACGAGGCTGAGATTGGGAGAATTGTGGTGCCAGGCCAGCCCAGGCAGAGAAGTCTGTGAAATTCCACTTCCACAAAAGGGAAGCTGGATGCAATGGCACTTGTCTATAATCCCAGACATGACAGGAAGACTGAAATGAGGCTGATTGTAGCTCTCTCGCGCGCGCGTGCGCGCGTGCGTGCGTGCGTGCGCGCGTGCGTGCGTGCGTGCGTGCGTGTGTGTGTGTGTGTAACAAAATCCTGTCCTAAAAATAACCAGTGAAAGACGGAGGTGTGGCTAAGTATGACAGCCTAGTAAGTACAAAGCCCTGAGTTCAAACCTCCTGTTTAAAAAGCTATCACAAAGCCAGATGTGATTCTCACACCTATAATCCCAGCTACTCAGGAGAAGATCTGGGGATTATGGTTCAAGGCATTCCAGGCAAAATGTTAGGCCTCATCTCAGTCAATAGCCAGATATGCTGGTATGTGCCTGTGAACAAGGAGACTATTAATAGGAAGATTCCCATCTGAGGGTGGCCTGGGAAATGTAAGGTCATACCTAAACAATAAGGAAGGACTGGCCATTGTGGTTCAAGTGGTAGAGTACCTGAAAGGTCCCAACTTCAAACCGCAGTAACACACATGCTCATGCACAAAGAAAAAATACTATTACAAATATAAGCAACTCAGTTGGATCAAGAAATAATTATGCAGGTTGCTTTTTTTCTCCCTACTGTTTACCAGGAATATGTTTTCTTGGCTTTTTGCCTTCCTTTTTCTTCCTTCGTCATTGCTTACTGAGGTAATTACTTGACCCTTGTTTCTTTACTAGCCTGGGTGTCTGTCTCTGTACCCTGTGCCAACAGTCTCAGTGTAGAAGCACCCACTCTGTCACACCAGTGAATATCTGCCTTCAAAGCCACCTTCTATGCCAATATATTGGCTGGGCACCACCTGTGTGCCAGCCAGTGGACTATATGATCTGCAGCTGAAAGATAGAACTTAGTTAGTTGTAAGGAGAGACACAGAACCCTGCTGGACAGACAGCACACCCATATCTGAAACTTATTTTAGAAAGATAGATAGTAGCAAGGAGGAGGAAATAGCATTCAGGTAGTGGAAAATTCAGATTTGAAGAAGATCCTGATACCACCAAGTTTCTCAAACAAGTAGAACTGGCTGGCTGGGATAAAAGACTCTTGTCTAAAAGGTATAGAAAGTGTAGCTAAACCATGGTGGCTTATGGCTGTAATCCAGACTGCTCAAAAGGCAAGAGATCGGGAGTATATTAGTTTGAAGAAAAAGTTAGCAAGACCCTTTGGCAACAAAAATGCTGGGTGTGGTGGTGCATGTCTATGATCTTACGCAAAATGCAGGATGCCAATCCACACCAGCATAAGACGATACTGAAACATAGCTAAAGCAAAAAAAGGCTAGAGCATGGCTCAAGTGAGAGACCCTGAGTTCAAACCCCAATACCACCTCCACCATTCCCCCAAAAAAGAAAATACAGCTAGATTGGGCTGGACCAGACCAGTAAGAATCTCTGTGTTTATACAGGTTTGCATTTTCTCTTTCATTTTTTTTCTTTTTCCTCTTCCATTCTGGATTGAGAGTAACATTTAAGCTACTGTCCTTTGCCCTTTTTCTTGACTTTCTTTCTCAGGCTTTTTCATTGCCATTTTTTGATGGCTTCAAGTGCAACTAGTAGTTTTCCCAGACCCAGTCTTCCCCTAAACAACAGCTAGCCTCTCTACTCCAGAGAACCCACTCACTGCCTTGTGCTCCTCATACTCCTTACTCTAGTCTTCCTCTCTAAACTAGCTTCCTATTTTTTCCGGTCTCCAGACTTCTTTCATCTCTCAGGTGCATCAAAGATCAGAGGAAACATTCAAGAACTGACACTTGAATTTTGGTCAGTGGCAAACTAGAGTGCCAACAGAAGATTGTTACCATCAGGATGCTAAGGCCAGAAACACTGGAGCATCTGCTTGATTATTCTTTTAAGAGAAATATGAAATCTAGGTTCTTCTTTTTTTTTTTTTTTTTTTTGGGTCTGGTCGTGGGGTCTGAACTCTGGGCCTGGGCGCTGTCCCTCAGCTCTTCAGCTCAAGGCTAGCGCTCTACCACTTGAGCCACAATGCCACTTCGGCTTTTTTCTTTTTGCTTATGTGGTGCTGAGGAATCGAACCCAGGGCCTCGAGCATGCAAGGCAAGCGCTCTACCACTGAGCAACCTTCCCAGCCCATGAAATCTAGATTCTTAAGTGAAATCTCTCAATATTTCAGTTTTGACAGTAAATTCACATTTTAAAAACAAATACCATGTGGGTCAAGTTAAACATGTCACAATATACTACTTTGGGATTTTTTTTTTCACATCTATCTAGTCAGCCCCTGGGCCTGTTGGTTAATTCTAAACTTACCTCCCTTTTAATTCCTTTCTGTCCTCCTCATTCTGTTTTTGGTTCTTCCTCACATTATAGAGCTGTTAAAAATCATGACTAAATGCTAGCTACTGGGGAGGCAGAGATCCAAAGCATTGTGGTTTGAGGCCAGCCCCAGGCAAAAGGTTTGCAAGACTCCCATCTCATTCATCAGCTGGGTGTCATGGTATGTGACTGTCAGCTCAGCTACAAGGGAAATGTAAATAGGAGGAGACCCTCTGTCCATGTTGGCCTGGACAAAAAATAAGACCCTCTTTGAAAAACAACTAAAAGCAAAAAGTGATGGGGGTAGAGTGCCTGCCTAGTAAACACAAGACCCTCATTTCAAATACCACAGCTGCCAAAAAAAAAAAGTAATGAAACCTCTTAGTACAGAAAATCATCTATGATTATAACTTTTATCATATTTATATGAATTGAGGCCCATATGTTGGGCTTTAGTACATTAATGTGCCAAACATCTACTCAACCATTGATGTAACAACAGCAGCAGCAAGCAAATCAAATGAATCCCTCATCTAAAGAGTTTTGTTGTTGTTGTTGTTGTTGTTGTTGTTTTTGTTGGTCATGGGGCCTGACCTCTGGGCCTGGGCACTGTCCCTCAGCTCTTCAGCTCAAGACTGGCACTCTACCACTTGAGCCACAGTGCCACTTCCGGCTTTTTCTGCTTATGTGGTGCTGAGGAATGGAACCGAGGGCCTCATGCATGCAAGGCAAGGACTCTACTACTGAGCCACCTTCCCAGCCCAAGAGTTTTTAAATACATGCCTTTTTCAGCTGATTTAAAGCTGTTTATCCACAGGCATATCTGGAATATTTTAGGGGGGAAAAAAAGACTCTTCTCTGTCATGGAGATAATATAGTAAATAGTGAAACTATATAGTATGAAACAATCAGGAAAGCCACCTTCTTGAATCCAAGAAAATATTGTGTTGCTCCAGTGTGTTACACCCTGTAGGTATTGTTCAATACTCATTTCAGGAGCTGAAATATCCAATTCACAGGTTTTTCCCTTCCCTTGGCCCATAGACACAATACCTTGTGGTTGCTCATAAAGTTTATGTAATGCACATTAATTTCTTGTGGTCAGAATCTCTCCTTAATATCTGATCACAACACTGGTGTCTGCCTCAATTTGAGTTCTGACAGTGGAAAAGCCGGTTTTTCTGCTAATAGCATTTATTTGGGAGTGGGAATAGGAGCAGAAAGTTCAAATGGTGGTACTTCAGCTTAATCCAGGCAAAATGAAGTCTTTGATAGGAGTACAGAATTGGAAAAGCTTTCCTTAATAGAAGGTGATTGATAGGGGCTGACAGCCTCAGAGCTGTCACCAGGACCACCTCCCAACCCTCCACGCTTCAAAAACTCTGCAAGGAGCCACTGATTTTTGCTATCATCGTGGGGTCAGGAATGATCATAATACATAATCATTTTTTACATTATTATTTTTGCTTAGTGTGGTTTGGAACAATCAGTGATTTCAAAGGGCAGTTTCTGTTCTTATTGAGTAATGATTATAGTTATGATTGATGATGTTACTGGTGTATGTGCTTGTGTGCATTTTCTGGTGATGTCGGCTGTCAATTCATTCATCTGCTTTCACCTGCTCTATAGGAATAGCACACACTGGCTGGGTTGAGAAGAACTGTCAGTATACCTGGGAACAG
The DNA here is from genome assembly GCF_024711535.1 of Dipodomys merriami. Lineage (NCBI taxonomy): Eukaryota > Metazoa > Chordata > Mammalia > Rodentia > Heteromyidae > Dipodomys > Dipodomys merriami. The sequence continues at coordinate 3,167,520 of NW_027203270.1, forward strand.
AGTATGTTTTATATACTCTATATGCTTTTCAAATTTTGTGTGTGTATATGCTCAGAAGAAAGAGCCACCTATTATCTGCTTAATGTATTTTGCTAAAATATTGCCTAACGTTTAGGAGCTCATTACACCCAGGACTCCTCATTCTCATATTGATTTTCCTTTGTATTTGTAAATTGAAATGGAATGAAGAATTGAATTCTTGTGAGGGCTGAAATTAGTGGGGAAGAGGTGTGTGTTACTGGCATGTGCTAAGAGAATGAGATAACAGGTTTATTTTAATATTAGCAGTGTTCCCCACCATGTCTTAAGAGAAACAATAGCATTGTTAAATAGAGTTAAACAGACACAAACAGAATTACAGGGAGAATAAACACAAACAAAAATTAAAATTCCTCTTATTTTTAAAAATTATAATATGTGACTCGATTAATCTTTGGCTCATAGGAAAGGGGTCTGTTTGATGCTCTGCCCATGAGTAAATGTTCATTCTTACTCCTCCCCCATGCCCTTGAGGAAGTAGCTCAATGACAAAGCAATGCCTTCTGCTTACACAAACAGCCCTTTTGATTGATTTTTGGACAGAATGAAGTAGATTCCTACTTCAGACTGTACATTTGAATGAAATAGGGATTGGGTTGAGTAAGGGACTTTGTGCTGTTAGAAAATACACAAGGGCCAGGCACCAATGGCTCACACATGTAATCCTAGCTGCTAGGAAGGCTAAATCTGAGGTTCATTGTTTGAAACCAGCCTGGGCAGGAAAGTCCATTAGACTCTTACCTCCAATTAAACACCAAAAAGCCAGAAGCAGAGCTGTGGCTCCAGGGACAGTGTTAGCCATGAGTGAAAAAGCTCTGGGACAGCACCTAGGCCCTGAATTCAAGCCCCAGAACTGGTACCAAAATAACTTGGGACTGGCAGTGTTGCACATGCCCAACACTGCAACAAATAAAAAAAAAAAAAAGATAATTTCCACCTTAGAAATGCAGTCTTATAAGCCCTAGCATTAGCTTTTAAATAATTTGATTCCAGATGTTGTTGCATAAATGAAGATTTTTATCAGCTCTAGGGATTCATTAATTGGTTCCAACAGAACTTGGCATTTATTACCAATGACTTGGTATTTATCTTTTGGCTCACCTTCTTTTTCTATTTCAGATTCAGGCAATAGTGACAATTTTCAGTCAGTGAACCGTGTTAAATTCCCCTGAATAATTGGTTTGGAGTTCATTTTAAATCACTGTTGGTTTTCTCTGCCTATGAGTATGGAGACTAAGGTCAATTTCTCTGGATTAGCAGCAAATCAATCTTTGTATTGGACTTTAGTCTGTGTGTGTCTCCCACTGTATCCTGCTCTGCTATTCTGCTGCTGACTGCTGGGTGCTGATATTATCTGATTGGTTATGACTCAGTTGTCCCTGAGAACCACCTCCAAATGTTCCTCAGCTCCACAAACAGCCTGTGTTTCTCTTTTAGTTCTTTTTTTTTTTTTATTGTGAAAATACCATACAGAGGGGTTACAATTACATGGGCAAGGTAATGAGTGCATTTCTTATCAAGCATTGTTGCTTCCTCCTTTGTTTCCTCTTTTACCATCCCTTCCCATCTCCCCCCTATAACCCCCCCATGCCAAAGTTGTAAAGTTCATTTTTGACATAACATCTTATACATCTCATTGTTGCAATGGGTCCACCTGTATCCCTATTTAAACAATTTGTTTTTTCCCTTCCCCTCCACAAATTATAACAACATCAAATACAGTGAAAACAGAGGTTATACCATGGGGGAGGGACATACAAAGCAACAAAGAAATATCTTATAAATATGTTAGAAACAATAGCAAGAAAGAAAAAACATTTGATTCCTTACCTTTTAGTTCTTAAAGTGGTAATTCTGTTCAGAGGGACTTTGGGATCTCTGAATCTTGTGTTTAAAAATAATAGAGATATTTCTTGCAGTTATGCTATTTAAAATCTTTTATTTGTTGACATTTTATCTGGTTTAACTTATTGCCTACAAGGACAACTGAAAATAAGTGTGGTGATAATGGTAGCAGAACAGTGTGAATGAATGAATTGAAGACACTGGGCTATTCACTTGAAGATGGAGGAAATGGTGACTTGCATGTCATGTGTACTTAATACAGTGAAGGTTTCAGTTTAAAAAATGAATAAATTATTTGTGCTTTCGGGTTGGGAAGGTGGCTCAGTGGTAGAGTGCTTGCCTTGCATGCCTGAGGCCCTGGGTTCGATTCCTCAGCACCATATAAGCAAAAAGAAAAAAGCTGGAGGTGGCGCTGTGGCTCAAGTGGTAGAGCGCTAACCTTGAGCTGAAGAGCTGAGGGACAGAGCCCAAGCCCAGAGTTCAGGCCCCATGACCGGACCCCCCCCCCAAAAAATTATTTGTGCTTTCATTCCCTGAAATTATGACAAAGTTGGTATAACAGTCTTCAAATTCCCTGGCATCTTCAAACTCATGTGCCATATTGCTGCCTATAACTGTTGTTCTGTGTGATGAAATTGAATCTTAATTGTACCTGCATAAATTTGCCTATGACAAAGAAACTAGAACTAAAATGGTTTTAAAACCCTAGAATTCATTTTAAAAATAATTGTAAATGAATTAAGCATTATAATTCTTTCTCTTATTTTGCCAGTTCTAGTATTGGTAAAGCATAGTTAACTGGTGCAGATACATAAAGACATCCAAAATACTGCAATTTATTTTTGAAACAGAGGGAAGTTTTACACGTAGAATGTTCCGTTCAGAGTGACTTTTTTAGTCCTGTTAACAGTCCTTTTGATGTTATACTTTTTATATAATTTCAAGAATATGTATTCATTTTAGTATATTGTGCACATTATTGATTATTTAGAGGTGGCTTTGAACCCATTTTGCTACTAATTTCCATTATTTGTAGAAAATCAAGCCTTAAAGAGCAAGACACCAGGTACCAATTACTCTCACCTATATAATCCTTGCTACTCAGGAGATAAGGTCTGAGGATCAAGTTTTGAAGCCAGCCCAGGCAGGAAAGTCCATGAGACTCTGTATCTCCAAAAAACAAAAGTGGAGGTATGGCACAAGTGGTAGAGTGCTAGCTTTGAGCAAAAATTATGTAAGTGCCCAAATTCTGAGTTCAAACCCCAGTACCAATACAATTTTTTTTTTTTTTAAGTTAAGGGACGTGCTTTTTTATTTAAAAGAAGCAGCGGCAACAGGCATATCTTATTGTGACACTGAGTCAGTCTATTATTTGATAATCTCTGTTTCTTAGGTCAAATTTCTTTTTTTTTAACAGAAGGAAAGGCTTTATTACTTTAAAAACTGCATTTTTAAAGGAAATAAAAGAAAAAGAAAATTATATTGAACTATAAATGGCTTTTTATGAGTAGCAGTTTTTTTTCTTTGAATGTTTGAATTCCTAAATGCATATTCTTTTTTTAAAGTTTTTATTGTAAAGATGCTATACAAAGCAGTTACAGTTACATGAGTAAGGTAATGAGTACATTTCTTGTCAACCATTGTTACTCCCCCCTTTGTTTTTCTCCTACTATCCCTTCTATCCCCAACCTCCCCCACTCCTCCCCCCCACAAAGTTGTAAAGTTCATTTCCAACATAGTGTCTTATGAGTCTCATTGTTGCAGTGGGTCATTCTGTTCTTAGGTTAAATTTCTAGTTCTTCCAAACCTCATTATTCTTTGTAATCCAGATTTACATCTTTTTTTGTATGTGCCTATTTCTGATTCTGCATACTTACTTTTTAAAATGTGATTTGGAGCTGCATCCTGTGGTTTTTCCTTTTACATTATTTCTTAAGTCTTGTCTTTTATTTTTGGTGGCAAGTGATGACTACAATCAGTTTAATGGTTATAATGGGCTTAAATTTAAATATTCCCTCCTATTACAAAAGTGCCTTTATGACTGTGATGTGAATAAATTCTGGCCTTTAGGCAGATTTTTTCAGGAAAAAAAGCCCTCTTAGGCTGTAAGTACTAAATGAACATATTTCTAATACTTTGCAAAATGGAGACTATGATTGTGATAGAATTGTGTATCTAAAGGAAGGGGAGACATTGTAACAATGAGATGTGCAAGACACTATGTTGAAAACCAACTTTACAACTTGGTATGGGGGGAGGAGTTGGGGAAGTGGGAAGGAAAGGGATGGTAGGGGAAAAACAAAGGAGGAGGTAACATGCTTGATAGGAAATACACTCATTACATTACTCATATAACTGTAACCCCTCTGTACGATATTTTTACAGTAAAAAGTATATATGGGGAAAAAAAGGAAGGGGAGAAGGAGAAGCAGATGGAGGTATCCTTTCCTGTGACCACTTCCTTTGATCCTTGTCTAGTTGAGCAGTCTTTGCCTTTAACAACTTAGCAGAATTAGCTATTTAAATGTATACATGAGATCTCTGTAAAGGGGGAAATAAAATTATTGATTATACCAGTATCATTACTGAAAAAGAACCTTCTTCCAAGACAGCATGCAAATTGTGTTTGTCTACAATGCTTATTTCCAATAAGCCCGATACAGCATCTTTGACATTGTACTATCAGAGAACTGTTCAGTTTGTAGGCAACAAAAGAAAATGAGTCCTTTAACAATTTGTGTGTGCATGAGTGTGTGTGTGTGTGTGTGTGTGTGTGTGTGTGTGTGTGTATGTATGTGTGTATATACACACTCGTGCCAACACTGTACTGGGGCTTGAACTTGGGAGCTTGGGCACTGTCCCTGAGACTTCTCACTCAAAAGTTGTTACTCTACCACATGAGCTACAGCTCCTCTTCTGGCTTTTTTGCTGGGTAATTGGAGTAAAGTCTTACAAACTCTCCTGTCTGGGCAGTGTTTGAGCTGTGATCTGGATAGCTAATATTACAGGCTTGAGCCACAGGTACCTGACCCTTCGACAAACTCATGTTTAGGGATAGGAGCCTCCCTAGCCAATCTTCCTTCCCTGATGTGTTTGAGGATAGTGACTTCCCACAAACAGTGACGCCTCTCTTCTTGCCTGTTCAGGCTAGAAGGTCTAGTTCCTATGAAAGGATGCTGGACATAATCCCAGCCATGTTTCTCAGAGCAAATAGTTCTGTTCCACTAGCAACTCTCAGGACTCCAGTCTGGTTTGGTGGGTTCTGGACCATCATCTAAGCCAATTCAATATAGCCACACTTAGCCATCTTCAAGTAACAGCTGTAGTTCTGGGCTTCCTCCTCCCTTCTACCTTTCTGGTCTCCTTCTCCCACCCTGTTCCTTCTTTTTTTCTCTCTGCTTCCAGCTTTACTGCTATCCATCATATCACTCGAGATTATGCTTTTGAAAGACCCCATGCCTCCCTGCTCTGTGTCATCTGCCCTAACCCACAGCTTTCTCTCCTTGACATGGTGCAGAGCATGAACCCATCTGCAAGTGTTATAGAATATAACAGAACATAGGAATACTTCCAAGAAGTGCCATTTAAAAATCATTAAATTTGGCTGGGAAGGTGGCTCAGTGGTAGAGTGCTTGCCTTGCATGCATGAGGCCTTGGGTTCAATTCCTCAGCACCACATAAGTAGAAAAAATCTGAAGTAGTCCTGTGGCTCAAGTGGTAGAGCACTAGCCTTGAGCTGAAGAGCTGAGGGACCCAGATCCAGAGTTCAGGCCCTACGACTGACCAAAAAAAAAAGGTTAAATTGGGACAGGGAAAGTGGTTCAGTGGTAGAGTGCTTGCCTTGAATCATGAGGCCCTGGGTTGGATTCCTCAGCATCATATAAGCAGAAAAAGCCAGAAGTGGCGCTGTGGCTCAAGTGGTAGAGTACTAGCCTTGAGTGAAGAGCTCAGGCCCCATGACCAACAAAAAACAAACAAGAACAACAAAAAAATTTGTTAAGTTGCTTGATACATTTATGGCATAGTTTGCAACTTACTTGAACTCAGGTTCTTGGCACTGTCCCTAAGCTTTCATGCTCAAGGCTAGCATTCTACCATTTGACCCACAGCTTCACTTCCTGCTTTTTGTGGTTAATTGAACATAAGGGTCTCATAGACTTTCCTGGCTGGGCTGGCTTTGAATCATGATCCTCAGATAGCAGCCTGAGTAGCTAGGATTACAGGTGTGACCCACCAGCACCCAGTGCAACTTACTTTTGAAAAATACCTTTTTTATCCTGTTATGGCTATTTCCATTGTGCTTTTGTTTTGCTTTTCAATAGAAGTTTTGAGACAGGGTTTTTGTTATGTAGCCCTGGGCTGGCCTTGAAATTGCAATCATCCTGCATTAGGGCTTCCAAATGCCGGTATTATGGTATAATATACCAGTACCACCTGGCTTTCACTACACATCTTAGTGTGTAGAAAACAGTTAACATCTGAGTTAGGTGGCAGAGCTGCTGCTTTGTAAACTTGAAGACAGAACCAGCCTTCTGCTATCTTACTTTCTGTATTCAACAAAATCCTCCCTACTCCCCTCTATCCTGGAGTTTGAACTTAGGACCTGGATGCTGTCCTTCAGGGTTTTTTTTTTTTTTTTTCCCCTAAAGGCTAATGCCTTTAGGCACTTAGGCACAGCTCCAGTTCTAGCTTTTGGGGTAGTTTATTGGAGATAGAGGTGACATATGCCCCACTTCCCTCCTGGGATTGCTGCTCAGCCAGAGCTGCACTGGAGCTGCCACTGCCACAGCTGGGCACACAGTGAGACTGGAGACACTTGCTGAGGCATGGCTTGAAAGACGTAAAGAAGCACGAAGGACAACTTCACCCTCTTCTTGCTTTCTGTACTCCTGCCAGTGCCTTCTGTTGGCAGAACCCAGCAGCAAGACAGCTGGCAAGGGAGCCTGGGAAAAGTACTTGCAGATCCCAATCTCCATCAGGACAGGCCAGAATAGAAAAATACAGGTGTGAAGTCTAAAGACCAGTTACTGGCACATAAGAACCTTACATGAGGCCCATTGGGATGGTCTGTGTATTTTTCACTGAAAAACTCACCTGGGGTGTTTCCCACTCTTTGATACTAGGATATATTTAACGATTATATGTTCTTTAAACTGATGCTGGTAAAATATTTCTGTTTGTGTTAGTAGGAGAAAGTAAGTACATTACAGCTACTAGGAACTAAGGAGATGCAAGTAGTGAATGGGAAAAGTAAGAATAATCTTTATGGCATTAGGTTTGAATTGGAAGTGTTGTACACTCCTGATTAAAATAAATAAATGTCCTACTTTTAACCACTGAGGGAGCCTACTAGCAATGACATTCCAATTGTGGGGTGCATGAGGAAGACTCAGATCTTGGTTTCTAGTAGATACTATTAATCACAGAAAGAAGCCAAGACAACTTGCAGAGAAGTTGCTTCTGTGTAAGGGACAAGGAAGTATCTGGCAAGCCTAGAACATTATCAGAAGGCATGTATAAGCAGTAGTGAGAGTATAGCAAAACATCCCAGGAGCTGGCTCAAGTGGAAGACCATTAGTCAAATTTGGGGCAAATGGAATAAGAAAATAATGATAATGATTTTAAATATAAGTTTTTAAAATGTATCCATGAGTTTGAGTATCCATAGTGGGGGGGAAAAACACCCAAGTGAGACTAAGAATGAAGAGAGACCCCCTCCTTACACTCTTAAGAAATGTAGAATAATGATATTAGAAAATTACCTTTTGCCAGACATAGTGGCACGTGCCCATAGCCCTGGTTACTAGGTAGGGTGAGGCAGAGTATCACTTGAGCCTGGGAGTTGAGGAAGAGAAAACTAAGGAAAGTCTTCAGGAAGCAGGCTATTCAGAGTCTCAAACTATCATCCCACAGATTATTTCTAATTACAAAGGAGGAAAGATGCATGTTTATTATGATCTTTAACATTACCAATGAAGTGAGAACTGGCATTATAAGGCTTCAAGTTCAATACAATGGGAATTTACACAATATCATATCCATCTTAGTACCTGTACTAGAAATGTTAACCCTAATCAAGAAATAGTTCATCTTGAAGGACAGTCTGTTAAGACAAGGAAAGTGTCAGTGTTGTGGAAGGAAAGATGATGGAAGGTCACTTGTAGATTAAGAAAAACATGTCTGCCGGGCGCTGGTGGCTCACGCCTGTAATCCTAGCTACTCAGGAGGCTGAGATCTGAGGATCTCGGTTCAAAGCCAGCCCAGGCAGGAGAGACCGTGAGACTCCTATCTCCAATAAACCACCAGAAAACCGGAAGTGGCGCTGTAGCTCAAGTGGTAGAGTGCTCGCCTTGAGCTGAAGAGCTGAGGGACAGCGCCCAGGCCCAGAGTTCAAGCCCCCACAGCCGACCAAAAAAAAAAAAAAAAAAGAAAAGAAAAACATGTCTGCAGAACACATTTGTCATAGCTACTAAATCACATTTTGTGATTTTGGATTATGGCAGGTTTATTTTGTTTTTGTTGTTGTTGATGATTGGTTTTTGTCTTTGTGATAGTACTGGCATTTGAACTCAGTGTCTAGGTGGTATTCCTTAGCCCTTAGTTTTTTCCACTCAAGTCTAGCCCTTTACCGCTTGAGCCATAGCTCTAATTCCAGCTTTTTGGTGGTTAATTGGAGATAAGAGTCTTGTGGAGCTTTTCTGCCTAGGCTGGCTTTGAACTGTAATCCTCATTCTCAGCCTGCTGAGTAGCTAGGACTACAGGCATGCGTCACCAGCCTCTGGCTACCCTTGTTCTTAAAAGATGCATGGCCAAATTTTTAGAAATGAAGTATCAAAGTTTCAACACCACATACGCACACACATGTTTGGAGAAAATATATATTCATTATTTTTATAAATATAACTAAGTGCATTCATTATTTATCAGTTAACATTGGATTATATAGGAGTGTATAGATATTCTTTATACTGTCTGTAGGTTTGGATTCGTTAAGAATAGAGTTGACAAGGAAAAGGGAATAGACTATACAGTTAGTTTCCTGTGTGTTAGTACTGTATAGGTTTTTTTTATTGTGAAAATACCGTACAGAGGGACCTATGTTTCTTTGAGCCTGGCTTACTTCACTTAATATAATTTTTTCCAAGTCTTTCTATTTCCTAACAAATGGGGCAATGTCATTCTTTCTGATGGAGGCATAGAATATCATTGTATATATATACCACATTTTCTTGATCCATTAATCTACTGAGGGGCATATGGGTTGGTTCCATATCTTAGCTATTGTAAATAATCCTTCAATAAACATAGTTATGCTGGTAGCTTTAGTATGGTCTTTGTGATCATTTGGGTAAATGCCCAAAAGTGGGATTGCTGGGTCATAGAGGAGCTCTATGTGGAGTCTTTTGCGGAACCTCCATACTACTTTTAATGTGTTGCCTAAGAAAAAAAAAAGGTTACCTGCTGACATTTCTAGGTGTACCACTAATAAATGCTTTTATATTTAATCTTGAACCATAGGAAGATCTTTAAAGATGAGTATATTTTAGTGTGAGTGAGACTAGGTAAACAGGATAAATGGTACACATACACTATCATCAGGCCTCAGGTACTAGGAAAGCCTCATGACTAGTTTCATCACAGGTTTTTCTCTGAAGACTTTGGCTCTCAAGAACATAAGGGGACAAACCAAAGCCTGCACCATACCTAACTTATATAAGTGTTCCCAGCTGGGATTCATGGTAAACTTGAGTCCTTACAATTTAGATTTCCATCCTGAACCTTGTCACATTGTGGGAAATGGTTTAAATGTTTTTCTCACTAGAGCAAGCTTCCTGACCGCGGAGACTATATTTTGGGACTCTTATTTCCAGAAAATAGCAAAATAACTGGGTTTGAATTGGATTTATTTGAAAGGCAATGAAAATAATATGGAGGAGAATTTTCTGAGTTTTCAAACTTTTATAAAAACATTTGTCGGTCCAGAAAGATAACGGAATAGAACAGAAAGTATATTATGACTGATTTAGCAGAGTTATACTGTATTGTGTTCCTTTATTGGATACTTAAATGCCTAGAACCATTAAAAGAAACAATATTTGTCACATAGGATACATTTCTGGGGTTGGAGGCATGGCTCAATTGGTAGAGCACTAGCCAGTTAGTGAAAGTGGAGGAAAGTAATTAGTTTATGTCCCAATCTCTGACTTGGGGGCGGGGGAGGGGGTGAAAAAAGAATAGGATAAATTCCTTCATCTATTTTTAATTTTTAAAATTAGCTTTTATTAATATGGTAGGATTTCATTGTGACAACGTAGATGCATTCAGCCTACTTTGAACAAGTTTACCCTCTTCATTTTATTCCCATATCTTCTTTTCTCCTCCTTTTCCATATAGTGTCTGGTAGGTTTCATTATGCTGTCTTCATATGTATATATTAACATTTTTTCCATCCTCTCTATCCTCCAGTTTTGTTTCCTTTCCCCTTCTCCACAAATTCCTTCATTTTAGTAGCTTTAGCCCTATGGAACCCAGCCACCATTATTCATTTTGCAAGAGGTTACACGTATGCTACATACTAGAATATTATTCAGCCATTAAAAATAAATGAAGTATTGACACATGACACAATATGAATGAACCTTGAAACATTGTGCTAGGTGAAAGAAGCCACATACACTCTGTGGTTTCCATGTAAATAAAATCTCCAGAATATGCACATTCATAGAGACAGAAAAATGGGTTGGTAATGACCAACAGATAAGACATGGGGAAGATTGAGGAAAGACTGCTTAATGGATATAAAGTTTTCTGTTGGGGTGATGAAAAGGTTCTAGAATAAATAGTAGGCTTGCAACATTGTGAATGTACTTAATGCCAATGAATTTACACTTTAAAACTGTTATAACGGTAACTTTTGTTTGTGTATTTTTTACCACAATTAATAATCAACAGCAAGCCAGTGCTTGTGGCTAAGATCTGAGGTTCACTTTCAAAGCCAGCCCAGATAGGAAAGTTAGAGAGACTCTTGTCTCCAATTAACCAACAAAAAGCTAGAAGTGGGGCTGTGGCTCAAGCGATAGCCTGCTAGTTTTGAGGCAAAAAGCTCAGGGACAGTGCTTAGGCCCTGAGTTCAAGGAGTAGCATGTGTGTGCGCACACAGAGCAAGCCCTGTGTGTAAAAAACATAACAGAACAAAAAACATACAAAAAAAATTAAAAACCACGGGCCTAGGCCAGTGAGACCAATGTGGTAGCTCACACTTGCAATTAGGTTGATCAACGTTAAAGGCCATCCAGGGCAAAAAGATAGTGAGACCTCATCTTAACTGTGATCTTAGCTAGGTAGGAGGCATAAGTATGAGGACTATCATCTCAGGCTGGTCCAGGCAAAAACATGAGATCGGATGTTAAAAATAACTACTGCAAAAAAGGGCTTGAGGTGTGACCCTAAGTCATAGAGCACCTGCCTAGTAAGTGCAGGGCACCAAGTTTAAACTTGGGAAATAAAAGGTTCTATACATCATTGTTTTATAAAAAACAAAGACTCATTTTCACAGCGTAGTTAGTTACTCCAAGGCTCTGTATCAAGCAGATTTCCTGGTTTAAAAGATCAAAACCACTTGGGATATTGACTGGTTACTAAAGTGAAAGAAAGGGGTAGGTTGTGTGTCTCAGCCATAGAGCATGCACTTAGCATGCATATGGCCCTTAGTTCAATCCCTAGCACAATAAAGACATAAATAAAGTAGTTGGGATATGTTGAGGATACATTGACTTTTTTAAGCTACTGACAAGGAGAGCCATTTCTGAGTATGTATGTCCCTCTGTGCCACTGCCATAATCCAGGCACGGGCAAAGCACTAGATCTGGCTGACTAGAGCATTCCTCTGGTGTTCCTGTAAGTAATCAACAAGCTAGAAGCTCCAGGAGGTCTGCTCACTTCCTAGACTACTGCTTTCTGAGTTTGTTTTCTTTTCTTTTTTTTTTTCCCCTATATTTGGGTGCATGTGAAATCAACCGTCAGATTTTCATAAGCTAGAAAGTCCCTCATTGGGTTTTCAATAAAGTTTTTGAGTTTGTCAAGTTTGTCAAGTGACCATATGCAGCCAGAGTCCGTGGTTTGTGGTCTTTGCTTGCTAAACTTTTTCTTTCTGTGGTATCTCATGAAAGTTCTTAATTTTCCATGATACACCAGAGTGTTGAAGATTGAGGTTAAGTGGAATGGACAAGCAGACTGCTGTATGCTGTAGGTTCCTATGGTAATACATGGTTAAGGACAGAGATGAGAACAGGGTAAATAATAAATAAATAAAAATCAGCTGGGTACTGGTAGCTCACACCTCTAATCCTAGCTATTCAGGAGACTGAAATCTAAGGGTAGTGGTTTGAAGCCAGCTCAGGAAGGAAAGTCTGTGAGACTCTTATCTACAACTAATCAGAAGAAATACAGAAATGGAGACATGGCTCAAATGGTAAGCACCAGGCTTGAGTGAAATTGCTAAGGGAGAATGCCCAGACCCTGAGTTCAAGCCCCACTACTGGCACAAAAAGGAAAGAGAGAAAAAGGAAGATCCCCATGTTCTTGTTTGCAATCTGCTTTCCTATGCATGGTTTTCTTAGCCTTAATATAAATGAACCAACCATGACTTATTTGTAGAATACTCCCCTGAGTCAATTTTTTTTTTTTTTTTTTGGTCAGTGATGGGGCTTGCACTCTGGGCTTGGGCACTGTCCTTTGCGCTCTTCAGCTCAAGGTGAGCGCTCTACACTTGAGCCACAGCGCCACTTCCGGCTTTCTAGTGGTTCATTGGAGATAAGAGTCTCACGGACTTTCCTGCCTGGGCTGGCTTTGAACCAAGATCCTCAGATCGCAGCCTCCTGAGTAGCTAGTGATTATAGGCGTGAGCTACCGGCGCCCAGCTAATTTTCTTTTTTTTCTTCTTGTCCTGGCCCTGGGGCTTCAACTCCACTGCCAGGGCTCTCTGTCTCTGAGCTTGTTTTGTTCAAGGCTAGCTCTGTACCACTTGAACTACAGCTCTACTTCTGGCCTTTTGTGTGTGTGTGGTTCAGGGGAAGTAAGAGTCTCACAGACTTTACTGCCCGGGTTGGTTTTGAACCACTATCCTCAAATCCTGAGTAGCTAGAATTACAGATATGTCTGAGTCACCAGCACCCAGCTTCCTGAGTCAGTTTTCAATATGAAAAAAAAATATGTTTGGATCAGGTGGCTAGCGCTGAAGCAAGAAACTAGAAAAGTTCTATACCTCAAAATAATTTCTGCAAAGTGTTGGTGAAGATGTGGAGAAAGGGAATCATTTACACACTGTTGATGGAAATGTTCATTAGAATCTAAGTCTCAAAAAGACAAAACAGCCAGGCTCTCTCCTCTCTGACAAAAGCAGAAATACCACCTACCAGCTTTCTCACTTCTGGGTGTAGATCCATGGAATTAAACCACTGAGTTGAAACAATCCTGTCACACCTATGTTCACTACAGCACTGTTCAAAATAGCCACAATATGGAATCGGCTTCAGTGCCCATCCATGGATGAATGGGATAAAGTGAATGTCATATACACACATAATTTAAATATCCTGCAATCTTAAAAAAAAATGAAGACAATGCTGATATGACAACATTCATGAACCTACAGCTTGTCATAGGTGAAATAAGTCAGGTGTAGAAAGACAAATATTTCACTTATATATGAAATGTAAGAAAAGTTAAACTTTCAAGGGCCTGGATGTACCTCAAGCAGAAGAACACTTGCCCAGGAAATATGAGGTGTTCAGTCCAATCCCCAGTGCTAAAAAAAAAAGTAATTTTAAAGTTAAATTTACATCAGTAGAGAGTAAAATGATGGTAAGATATTGGTCAATGTATAATGTTCACCAAAAGGTTCAAGCAGAAAAGAGTTTATTGGAAAGAGAGCATACTGTTAACCTGCACACAATGGAAGGTGTATAGGGGGCAAAAAGGATGCAGGGGAAGGGAAAAGGCTGCAAGGGACAGAACTAATGATGGAGATTGGCTATATAGGGAGAGGGCAGGGAGGAGGTGTGACCAAAGCAAAGGGTGGGAGGGTGTTACCACAGCAATGACCTCAGAGCCTGGGGTGGGGGTGGGGGGAAACCTCCCACTGCCCCCAGGTGCGCCATTATGTTGGTTACACCAGGTGCTGAGCAGGGACTTCCAGGGAAGTGACCACATGTGCACAAAGGGAGAACAAGGGAAGGGGTCATTTTTTCCAGGCAGACCTAACATATACAAAGGTTGTTTCAGGCAGAGGAGTAAGATTTCAAGATCTGTAGGAGGGTGACAATGGTTCTCATATTTTGTGTATTTCAGAGTTGCAAACAGCGTAAATATTTGGAAATAAGTATTATTAACTGTAGTCACTGTTTTGCAATAGAAAACCAGAACTTATTTGTCCTCTGTAACTGCCAACTTTGTGCCCTTTGGCAAAAGTCTTCCCTTTCCCTGTCCCATCCTTCAACTTTTTTAAATTTTTTAAATTTTTTTAATTTTTTTAATTTTTTTAATTTTTTATTTTTTTTATTGTGAAAATACTGTACAAAGGGGTTACAATTACATGGGCAAGATAATGAGTACATTTCTTATCAAGCATTGTAGGCTCCTCCTTTGTTTCCCCTTCCCATCCCTTCCCATCCTCCCCCAACCCCCCACCCAATCATCCCCGCCCTCAACTTTTTTTTAATATCAAGATTTTTACAGTATTTTCACAATAAAAAAAAAGATTAAAAATTTTTTTGTGTTTTTTTTTTTTTTTTTTTGAGATGTGGGTCTTACTCTGTAGCCCAGGCCAGTCTCATGCACTTGAAGTCCACATGCATTAGCCTCCCAGGGCTGTGATTACAGGTGTGTACCATTATGCCTAGCTCTCATATTAAGATTAAGATGATTAAGATAATTTTCACACAAGAGCTCAAGCCAGGAGAGGAAGCATGGTTGGAGATATATCTAGAATATGAGGGCAAGGAGCAGAAAGAGGGATCTGAGTGTGTTGTGTACCAAGAGCAGTCCGGGAACAGTCTGCTACCTCCCCCAACCACTGCTCTGACAACTAGCACCCCTGATCTGATGGCAAAATTTATAGCAAACTTCTGAAAACTAGAATAAAAAGGACACAAAAAGGTAGTGTGTAAGAATCTGTTGTGAAATAATAAGCCAAGGCCTCTTTATGGCTCAGGATTATTTTGACATCTTTGACTTTGAGATTCTTTACATTAGAACTTTTGATAAGCATGAATGTGTCTCAAAGTATAGAGTTGGTGTTTTGAGATTTTAGTTTGTTTTTTGGTGTTCTGACATTTTGGCACAGTCAGGTCTAATGATCAGTTTGACTATTTAAATCAATAATTACTTTATCATAATTCTATCCTGGCTATTTGGAAAGAAGAGCCATTTTGTTACAGTTTGCCAGGTTTTACTGTCCCTAGGTAAATTGAACCCCATCCATTATTCTAAAGTTTCCATAAAAGCTTGTAGTTAGTCGGGCACCGGTGGCTCACACCTGTAATCCTAGCTACTCAGGAGACTGAGATCTGAGGATCACGGTTCAAAGCCAGCCTGGGCAGGAAAGTCCGTGAGACTCTTACCTACAATAAACCACTAGAAAACCAGAAGTGGTGCTGTAGCTCAAGCAGTAGAGTGCTTGCCTTGATCTGAAGAGCTGAGGGATGGCGCCCAAGCCCAGAGTTCAAGCCCCATGACCGACAAAAACAAAACAAAACAAAAAAATTGGAGTTGTTAGGAGTATGCAAGGTAACAGCATCATTGGGTTTCTGAGGCTATATATTGGACAGTCCCATTGCCTACCATTTTTGTTGTTTTTCCATCTGATGATCAAACCCAGGGCCTTGTACATGTTAGATAAGCACTTTGCCATTGAGCCACAAGAAATTGAGCTACAATTTCTTGAACAGGAACAGAAGTAATTCTGGGCTTTATGATCCATAATGTCTTCTAGCATCTGCTCTTCTTTCTCAGAAATCTTCATCCCCCGCTCTCCAGCTGTCCTTGCCATTCAGTTCATCCCCACAATTGTCTGCACATCTGTCTCTTGATCATCCTGTCTCTTCCTGGCATTTATCATTTGCTGCCCCTCACTACTATAAACACACACACACTACATATACTTGAAAGCAAAACCCAAAGCTAGTCCCACCCTAATATGTGTGTTGGGCGCCACCATTCTCCCTGTGACTCAACTTCTTTCACAGTTAAGCTCTTCCCCCAAGTGACCTGGATTCCTCATGCCATAGCCTTTTTACGTACTCAGGTCCCTTTTTATATTGTCACCATTTTCATATGCACTCAACTGCAGTGATTATACCTTTCTTTTTCTCTTATTTTGCCCTTCAGATCACAGATCTTATTTTGACAAGCTGTTGGCAGTAAACTGTCCAGGTCTCTATCACATCTATCCCATTGTCAAATCTTTCACCTTGTTCCTGTACCCCCATGAGAACCTTCCACTTATGCCAAACTAGTTCCAGTCTTGTTCCTATACCCCCATGAGAACCTTCCACTTATGCCAAACTAGTTCCAGTCCTCCAAGCTTGTCCACTTCCACTCTCAGAACTTGTTCACATTAGTGGCGTACCCACAGACATCTCCCTTCAACTTCATTGAAATGTTGTGTCGCTGTTTTCCTTCTGTGCCAACCATGTACTTCTTTTTGGTCATGGGGCCTGAACTCTAGGCCTGGGTGCTATCCCTCAGCTCTTCAGCTCAAAGCTAGCGCTCTACCACTTGAGTCACAGCGCCACTTCCAGCTTTTTCTGCTTATGTGGTGCTGAGGAATCGAACCCAGGGCCTCACGCATGTGAGACAATCACTCTACCACTGAGCCACCTTTCAGCCCCGTACTTTTACTCTTTAATTTATCAAAGACTTGTGACTATAAGGATCTCTAGTCCATACCTCCTCTGCATTCATTGGGGCAAGTAGAGAAACAAGCCAAACAAATGGAAGCATCCAAAATAGGAGCCCATTTCACCAGAGAAACCTGCTCCCATAAGATTACAATATAAAAGTCATGTCATCTGCAGCAGCATAGATATGAAATGCGAACACAGTAAGTAGACTAATAGAGCATAGAGTAGAAATTCTACCTTTCAGGATGTCAAGGTGAATTTTTCAGACAACTAAAAATAAATACTCATCCTCTTTAGGATTTAGACAATAGGAAAAAAATATGCTGATGTTGATCACTCTTTCCTCTCACAGACAAATTTAAGAATATATGTGTTAATTTTTATATCTAGTTGCCTTTAATATCTTTTATATTATGTTCTTTATTATTTGTTTGGTATTTTATAGGCCTTTAATATCTTTCATTTTTATTTTATGAAAATGCTCAATGAAACAAAATTCTAAATGGAATTTTACCAGCCTGAAATTGAAGAGTAAGTCTTTAGCATGGGTATTAAGTCTTGACTCTGTGGATTGGGCCTTTGCTAATTGGATGAATGGGAGAAGGTCATAGGAGAAACTGAAGCAGCTGCTCCTTTGATAGGCTGAAAACATACACACAGGAGGAACGGGGGCGGGGGGGGGGGGAACAGGAGAAACTGGCCTAGGCAGGTGTGCAGTGCATTCCCACACAGGTGCAGATTCCAAATGAATGATTATTTATTACATTTGGGCTTCGGTGACATAGTCATCTTTCATCCACTCATCATATTTCTGAGTCCCTTCTATGGAGCTGCACTGAGGACTAGCTTCAGAGTTCTACCATCAGATTGCTTAAAGTGCACTGTGAGGGAGAAAGAACCATTGAGCCACAGGGATGCCTGTAGAATGTGATCTGTGTATCTTGATTCCTAAATGACCAATTTCAAATACCAGATAATAGTCATAAGAGAGCAAGACTTTTTTGGAGCTTTCAAAGCTCCAAAAATCCTTCCATCAACACTGTGGGAAATTTTGATTCCAGTCTAGTCTGTCCTATATTTGTTGTGAGAAAAGCCAGGCATGTCCTGTTGCTTAAAGAAGAAGAGGCTTTTCTGAGTATCCACCTATCAACTGAGTCAGAGTCCAGAATCATCATATCCTTTTTTCTGTGTATAATGTCCTATTATTCTTGGTTGGGTTGTTTTTGCAAATACCTTGACTAGTTATTTGATCGTGGATCAACGGAGAGGAATTAACAGTACTTTATTCAACTCTCTGTATAAGGTTGTATAATGTAGATCCTGGGATTTATGAGATGACTCTAGTCTTAGAAGGCTAGTCTTGTGCATGATTCTCTGGCTTTAGTACTCACCTGGAATGATTTTTAAACTGCAAACCTCTGGGCTCTACACACCGAGAAACCAATTCAGAAGATCTTAGGCTTTTGCAGTATGATTTGATTTTAACAAGTACTCCCAGATGATCCTGAAATAAGTGTGCTTGGAAACTCTTCTTTAAAAAGTTGGGTTCTAGTTTTAAGAGAGAAAAGACAGCAGATAAACCATAAGTGTAGAATAGGGCTAAGTGCCAAAGGATTGCAGAAGTTTAAGATCTAGAGAGCTCAACTCTAGCCACTGTGACTGGAAGGCACAAGAAGTTAGTGCAGAAAGTGCAGAAAACTATGTATAGGATCATGGTAGTTTTAAATGAGAAAGGAATTTCAGGCTAAAGGAGTGGAATGAATTGAAGCACTGAGGCAGGGAAAGACAGTGTGTCTTGAGGGGCCCAGATCACATCATTTCCAAGTTTCAGTGGTTCTCCAGAGCCCTAAAGATGAAGTCCAGGCTCCTTAGCAGTTTGAACAGTTTCCCTAGCTAAACAGGATCCACTAGTCTCAGATAGAATCTCTATTTTTTTCCTCCCTTAGATCCCCCTTCCTTGGTCACACTGAGTCCTTGGCCCCAGTACACATGGTCTTTCTTCTCCTTCCCCTGGGGATACTATGGTCTAACCTTAGGGTACCAATCAACTCTCCTTTCCTAAATTTTGGAGACTTGGCACATATCCTTAACCTCTACCCAGAACACCCACTCTTCTAGTTCTCATTTCCCTGTGCTAATATTTTTGCCCTCAGATTTTTACTTTAGATTTATGGCTTTTAGCATAGCATATGCAGTCTTCTGAGGATCTTGTGGGAATGCAGACACAGGTTGGTTCAGTGAATCTGGGAAAATGACTAAGATTCTGAATTTCCAAGTCATTCCCAGGTGTTACAGAGTGGATGCTGCTGCTTCATCAATAACCACTGATTGGAGAGATTCTACACTTCCCTATTTGGGCAGTACATCAGAATCACCCAGAGAGCTAAACAAATACTGATGTCTTTATAATACTGATTTAGTTGCTCCAGAATATAGTAAGTTGAGATTTCATAGTTTTTTCCCAGGGAGTTATCATGTTCAAATTTAATCACTGCACCAGAATTCTCCTCTGACCTCTAAGTCTGCTTTATTATAGACACCTACACATTGTTCACCCTATCACACACTGACTTGTAAATGCCTTTGTCCCTCACTAGACTCTCTGCTATCCAAGAGTAGAGAATGTGTCTCGTTTGCTCCTGAATTCATTCATGAAGAGTTTATGGGGCAGCTGTTGTATGCAAGTTGCTGAAGATACAAAACAAACTGGACCTGGCTCAGAGAACATATTTACACAGTAACTGATATGGTGTAGACCCTTACTTAATCAAATAAGTAAAGCAAGAGACTAGGCAAGGAAAAATGGGGAAAAAAAGATGGTAACAAGTGAGAGCAGAAGTCACTGTCACCAATACACTGGAATGCTCAAAGGACTAGGCCTGGATCTAGATCAAAACTAGGAGTGGTAGGTCAGTCAACCACAGATTGTCAGATTAATTTATCTAGAATATGGGGTTGGAGATATGGCTTAGCAGTAGAGGGGGAAAGTTCAAGTCGTTGAACAACCAAAAAAATTTTTTTTAATGTAAGGACTTTTTAAAAACATTTTTGGAAGGAAGACCAACCACAGGAGGGGAAAATGTTTAGCATATGTATATATGTAGCTGAACAGAAGGAATTAGCTGGAAACTGCAGGAGAATTTGATTCTAAAGGAGTAATTAGACAGGGCTAAGGTATCACTTACCTCCAAAATGTAAAATGCCCTGGAAAGAGTCCCTGTGCAGTGTTCTGCCTTATATATTCTCTTTTATAGAGGCTTTCTCACTATCACACACTACTTTAAGCCCATCCCCCAAGGAACTTAGAGTTCTTTAACTAAACTCTCATCAATAGTAGTTACAGTTTTTAGGAACTGTAACCCTTACATTTAGGGAAAGGTAACCATACCTGCATTATGGCACTGATTTGAAAAATAAAGAGAAAGGAGCTTGAAAGATAGGTCAGTAAATAAATAATAAAAAGAGAAAAAAAAACTCATAGATGATAAACCAATTTTTTAAAAAATCAGTCACACAAAGTAAAACAGCTGAAATGAGAGAAGAGAGTAAGTGGTTCCCAGGATTTTGAAGAAGTGTACCTAGCCCCCTTCTGCAGTCCCAGTGGCTTAGAATAAATTGTCCCCCTCCTCAGAAATACTGAGGAATCTACTTTCTTCTACACCATACAGAGAGCTTTGCATTTTGAGAAACAGCCTGTGCTCTTTTTATACTTCAAGTTTCTTTCTTAAATGGATATATTTTTTTTCTATGTACTTTTCAAGATAATTTCCCACATATACTTGTAGAGATAACATACTTTAGAAATCTATTTCCAATCCTTTAATAAGGTATTGACTACAAATTTTTCTGATATATAAAGCTATCAATTCATTTATATTGTTTCCTGAGTGGTTAGGACTCCCCAATTTCACTTTATATTAAAGTTACATGTTGAAGCAGACATTTTTCATTTCTCTCCCCACTTTCTAGTTACAGGCCTTAGAAACAAAATGGGAAAAAAAAAACCTTAAAAAACAAATATCCCACTCCAGCTCCAGATATATTCATCACACTGTAAGTACCCAATTAAAAGTTTAAAGCAATACTAATTCATGGCAAAATGTTTTAGTGCCTATAGGTATAATTGTGTTTGACAGCTGTCTCTGGCATTCCTGTTGGCCATGCTCCCTAGCAAAAAAAAGGGTTTCACCCTGGCTCACATTCAACCTTAGCTTTTCTGCAAGGTGCTGAAGCCTCCTAGGAACAAGTTCATAAGTCACTTTAGAAGAGGTTTGAAGTACTAATTCACAACTGTTGACAGGTATGAATACCCATCAGCTTGGAATGTCTCACCTATTCAAAGTAATTGAGCATCCTTGAATATAATCTCTTATAACTAGACATGTGAAACCTGGTTGCTTCAAGCCAAGAAAGAGAAAATGAGATTCCCACAACAATTTAGTCTCAAGATGTAAACACATAGTCACTCCACCCCACCCCATCCTCCACATAGCTGTAGCGTTAGGCTTGTATACCCATGTGTGTATGTTTTTGTATGTGTGTATATATTAGAGACCCCTTGAGTGCCTAAAATGCAACTGTCATTTGTAGATTTTTTTTCAAAATTCTTGAGGCACATAACTGGCTCATTTACTAACAACTTTCTACAGAAAGCTTATCAAAGGCCTTTTTCCAATTATAAAATTGTTTACACATAGAGAATGATAAAAATAAAAATCTACCCTTTATAAATAATGGTTATTAGCACTTTGGGACCATCCTTCTAGTCATTTTTCTATGCACATATATACTATATCTACATGAATTGTCTTGTGTTGTTGTTTTTTTTAACATTTTGTAATCTATCATATATGCTGTGGGGTTTGATTTTCCCAGTTTCTGGAGTCTAAAACTTTGTCTTTATGTATTTTCTAGCAAACAACTCTTGAAACTTTTTGCAAGTATATATGTATTATATCTATCTACGTAGCCTCTTACTTGAAGCAAGAATACACTTTCCTAAATTTTATTATGAGGTAGATTTTAATTTGAAAGTTAGGAATTCTAAGAAACTGGAATTCATAAGCTTATTTCTACAGTCCCCCTGTAGGAAGTACAGTCTTCCATACCATAGACTGTATGCCAATGGTTATAGAAAACATTTGAGAAACAAATTGTCTCTGTTTTGAACAGACTTTTTCCCTTGTCATCATTCCCTAAACAATGCAGTGTAACAACATGTAGCGTAGAAATGTAGCATTACTATGATTTTAGGAATTATAAGTAATCTAGAGAGGATTTAAAATTGTAGAAGGCTGGGAGTATAGTTCAGGCCCTGGGTCAGATCTCCAGCAAAACAAAAGATAAAGTATATGGAAGGAGGTGCGTAGGTTATATGCAAACCTTTAAAGATGTGTTGTACTTTTCCAAAGGATAGCCAAAAAAAATCAACTCCTTGACCAAGTATGCTTTGGATTCTCAGTGCTGTACTGGATAAGGGAGGACACAACAGTGGTTATTACCCTTATGGGACTTATGTCACAGGTAGGGTGAATGGATAGAAAGACAGTAAACAGACACAAGTATAATCAGTACTAGTTGGGATACAGTCTACATAGCCAGAAAGCTCTCTGAATCTCCACACTCTAAAACAAAACCAGTTCCATGTTACTGACTTTATTACATTGGTAAGATTATGATCATCAAAGATTGGTTTGAATAACATAAGAACATTTAAGCAGTTATAATAGGTGAATGAAATATAGTACCATTCACTCATTCATTTTTGTAAAATAGTCTCTGGTACTTGTAAACTTGGGGTAAGTGAAATGTTATGGAAGATTCAGATCTCTAAAAAAAGAAAGCTGCTGTTTTCCTACTGCTTCCTATTGTGAGCTGTCTTCCCTTCCTGGTGGATGGTGTTGGCTAAGTTAACCAAAGCTATTGATTTGATGATTTGTAAACTCTCATCTCATTGTTCATTGGTGCTTTGAGTGAGGGAGAAAGGATGAGATCTCTGCTTCTGAGTCATCCCCCCTGACTCCAACTCAGCCTTCTACTTTGCCCAGTTCCCATTATGGAACAGAAAAGGCTGCTTAAGGCCTGGTTTATTTACCTAATAAACTAGCTCTTGTATTGCCTGGGAAATGCTAGAATTTTTTAGCCAAGAAATCCTAGTAACAAGCAAACAGAGGTCCAGCAGTCAGGTCTGAAGAAACAACAAAATGAAGGTCAGCTAATATCGCCATTCTTCCCCTTCCTGGTGGTCATGACAGCACTGGGGTTTATTTGAAGATCCCAGACTGCGAATCATTGCTTGCATTGTTAGCTGCCCAAGTATTTTAGACTGTGCCAACAGTTTCAGATATTAATGTATTCTAGAGATCAGTGAATGAAGAATTCCTCTGCACTTTTTTTTTTCCTTTTTGAATTTTTTTCCCCTTTCCATACACTTTGTTTGCAGTCTCTTTGTCTGCTGGACGTTGCTGGGCATTTCTAATGAGAAAGCAAAGAATTGTAGAAGGAAAAAGGCAAAGGGGGGAGGAGGAGGGAGAGAGCAGTCGAGAAAAACAGGGCGTGTTTAGCACTTTAACAGTAAGGTGACATTTTTACAAGCTAGTCAGGTGCACAGGACTCATTGGGGAAAACAGCCTTGGCAAGGCAAATTCAGAGCAGAAAGCCCATTTGGGGCAATGTCGAACTCATTGATTAGCTGCCTGCAACAAAAACGCACTTTTATTTCTGAACATCATTTTCCCGGCAGGACACCCAGTCTGGGTGCTGCTTTGGTATTCATTCGGGCTTCATAATTGTAGTCACCTCCCAACCCACCCTGGGCAGCTGCTAAAAAGGGGGAAAAATTAAAGCAATTCATACTCCTGGTGACTTACTGCTGCAGAATAATTGGTTTCTGTTTGCTAAGAACATTATCACAGCAAAGCCCAGAAAAACAGAAAGGCCTGTCTGAAAGAGGCTTTCTGGAGTGAGGGAGGAAAGGCTGGCTGCAGGGGGAGGGTGAGAAGGGATGTGAAAAATCACATTTCTGAGAAGTCAATTCGGTAATAACGAATTTTTTAAATATTCTGTACTAGGATTTGTCCTTATGTCACACACACACACACACACATACACACACACACACACACACACACACACACACACACACACACACAGATGCTGGTTTTTAAGCATATCCTTTTATACCTTGTGGAAATGTTAATGAGACTAAACCAGTTAAAGAGCTCTTTAGACAGCACATTGCTTTGGGGAAGGCCGGAATGAAATGCAGACCCTCTGAGGGCTTCTCTGACACACAAGAAGTCCCTTTGTTTCCTGTTTTATAAACCAGAGGCATGTCTAAAATTGCAGGGAAAGTGAGAGGGGGCTGAAGAGTTGGTGCAGGAAGAGGGGGGGTGGCTTTCTATATTTAAAAAGAGGGAAAATTTGTTCCCTAGTTATTCGTGCCTGGATTTGATAGGCAGTCTAGGGTGTTTTTGAAGTTCTTGAAGGAAAGGTTCTCTGAAGATGTAAGCGGGATCTGTCTTTCACTTAGACTTAATTAAGAAACTTGCTGGCTTTGTCTGTAGGGGGCCCATTACGTGCAAGCTGCAGCCCCCTCTGAATAGGAGCTCAGGCTGGAAAGTGTATACAAGCCAGGCTGCCTTTGTGTCGTGTTGCCAAACTGGAGGCAGGAGCAAGTGCAAGCCGGGCTCTGCCAGAGGCCAGCCCTTGTTGTTCATACATGTGAACCCACCTCCCAAACAGTGTTCCAGTAAGTGCATGGCCATTCCCCAAGGGACCTAGAACTAATGACCCTTTTATAAAATGAAGATAGTAAACAGCAAAGGGGGTGGGACAGGAATGAGTTGGTCTTGTTCTCCTGAGTTCTGTTCTTAAACTTAAATCCTACTGATGAACATGGGGCTAGCACTGAGGTAGGTACACAGCTAGCACATTGTATGTAAGCCAGGGATGGCTAGAGCCTGCTCCAGGCACAGCCTTGCCCCCATCTGTATCCCATCCAGCCCAAGCCCCAATGTTGCTTGGTCACTGTTCTTGTAACCCTGAGAATAATTTCCCCCTGGTGGGCTACTGTGGCCTACCCTATTTAGAACAAAGTTGCTGAATGCTGGAGAATAAAGAACAGTTGGAAGGCTGTGAGCAGTGGTTAATCAGCTAATTCGCATTTCAAAAGGCACTAATAAGAGGTGATAAATTCAAATAAAAGCCCTGGGTATGAGTACTTTACTCACTCTGGGTAAGCCAGCTGGATGCTCCCTTCTCTTTCTCCCTGGCCATCTCTGCTATTCCCTTTGAAGCCCTTGGGACCTCCAAGGGTATCCACACCTCTGCCCTCTGCCTCCCTCTGAGTAGAGTTGACAATTTCTCACCTTCCTCTTGGCTGTAACCAGCTGCAGGCACCCCTCTGAGGCTGCTGTTCACTGTAAGCTCATCAAGGCCCTTATTTACCTGGACTCTCAGAGCCTCCTTGTTCCCCTCCACTTCACTGGCCTTACAGAATCCCACTCCTACCTGCACTAAATAACACCACTGCATTGTTTCATCACCTCCTCTCTTCCTGATGTGTAATATCTAGCAGTCCTTAGTCAACTCTGTCCGGTTGACATTTCCTTGACTAGGACAGGATGCTATGTGACATTAAGTGCCCCGCCTTGTGGGTTGCACTTAGAGGCCAGCTTTGTGGCTGTCTTGGTGGTCTAATGGCCCTGAATCTCCTGCTCACATGGGCCTACTGGGTGGGCTGCCTCTTGGGCTTTCCAGTGAATTCCTCATAATTAGGTCTTCTGCGCAGGACAGAAGCTAATGACCCCATCCTGGGCCCTAAATCACTTATTACTCTGTGACTGAAAGTCACCCAACCAGCCAGCGACACTATAGAAATAGAGGTGTGATGCCAAAGATAAGTGATTTTGTTTCTGCAAGTTCAGTTCGGATACTGGAAAATGAGCTTGTCTGAACCTTTTTTTACCTCCTCCCCCAACCATTGGCAAAAATCATAGATTACCATTGTTACTTAGAACCCTCCTGTAGAAAGAAGAGGCAGTAATTCCCTGCAAGATTCTTGATCCAGATACCAAAGGCATCATGTTCAGCACCTCAGATGGTGGTTCAGAGACTCAGCCACCATCTTAATTAAATACTCTGAAGGAGTGACATTTCATATTCTGGCCATGAGTGATGTGGAATTTTCTCAAACTTCAGCCTTGACAATTTGATGACAGGTAAGGATATCCTTACAAGCCCTAAGATGGCCACTGACCCTGAATGGTTTAACTGGGGAGTGGTCTACATCAAAGTTTGTCACCTATGATTAAGGATATCTGCTTAGCATATCCTCTGATTATTAGGAGGATTTTTATTTGAATATCATTCAGATCCTGAATTATTCTGGAAGGATTCCTGTTTTCAGAGTATGGACTAGGTGACCTCCAAGCCTTTTCTGTGTTGGAATATACAAGTTATGTGCCAGCACCTGGGGCCCAGGGCTTAGAAAGCTCTGTCTTAGGACACAGGGCCCATTTGCTGTGAGTCAGCTGAGGGATTACTGGGGTAATAACTCCACAACAGAGAGTAATTCTATGCCAGAAAAGGCTCTTAGCTATAAACAATACAAACCATCTCTGACCACTTAAATGCAAAAAAGGAATTTATTGAAAGGATATTGACTAATGTGAAAAATAAATCACTGAGAAGTCTGAATGTTTGAGCTAGAAAATGGGAAGGTATTGAAGCTGTCTAGAACTGTAACCACAACCCTACAACAGAGGATCTCATTGCTATAACTGCTCCCCACCATCACTAACTACTGTGTTGGACATCACAGGCCATCAGTGGGAAGGCAGACTACCAGTGATGTCCTTGATCCTAATGCCAGAATTCACAAAAATGAACCCTCTTCTTTGCATCACACTCTCTAGAGCCATAGCTCCTGACTGGCTGTGCACTAGTTGGTAGGGAGGCAGGGGATGCTAACAGTTGGCCTTTTGGACCCTGCCTCCTAACCAGACTTAGATAGCAAAGTGTGCCTCAGATGTAAGAAATGGGTTTGGACACTAGGCAACTACAAACTGGGGAAGTGTCTGCTACAAATTTTTAGCTTCACTGTGAGTTATTTGCCATCTCTTTCTAGCTAGACATCTCCTAGGCTCCAGGACCAGCTACACAAATTGCAGACCCGTTTCAAAGTGAAAATGTGCGGCTTTTTGCTCATAAATTATTAGCACTATCAAGATAGTCATCCTAAAGCCAATTCTAGCTTTAGGTCTTTATTGTTGCACAATGGCTTTGGGCCTTTATACGCCCGTACAGGTTGGTATTAGAGTTATTTAATTGTATTTCCTACTCATGACTTAAGTTGTAGTTATAACTGCCCCTTGCCACAGTTACAGCAACTGAGCCCAAATAATAGTGAAGCTATGTTTCCAACCCTGCTCTTCTGACTTCATTACCCTCTCCTTACGCATGTCACACTATATTCCAGGTGGCCACAGGGTGTGATGTCCTGTGGACTGTGAGAGATATCCAAAAGAAAGGAAAGTAGCTATCAACTAGTAGCTAACCCACAGCCGCATTCTAATACCTCAATTAAACAATACACAGGGTTGGACACTGGTAACTCATGCCTGTAATCCTAGCTACTCAGGAGGATGACATCTGAGGATCAAGGTTCGGAGCCAGCCTGGGCAGAAAGTCTTAAGACTCTTCAATTAACCACCAGAAGGCCAGAAGTGGAGCTGGTTCAAGTGGTAGAGCAGTAGCCTTGAACAAAAAAAGCTAAGGGACAGTACCAGTCCCCTCCCCACTCCCCCAACTTCAGGCTCCAGGACTAGCCAAACAAAAAACAAAATAAATTTTTTTAAAAAATCCTAGACTTTCTTTCACATAACTGTGTGTACTGCCAGTTAACCTTGGACAAGTCATTGGCTTAACTAAATAGTGTTGCTTGACCACACTATAGGACCCACGCCTCTCAGCCCAACTAAGTCATATTCCCTAACAAACACCATTTCATTCTTGAAATCAGCACTTTTATCTCCTGGGTCCATGTCCTTACCATTCTACCATTTCCCTTCATTATACCTGCTTGCCCTTTTGTTGTATACCTAGCCTGTAGTATCCACCAGATCCTAATACCTGTCCATTCCATCAGCAGTACACACAGTTCTGGCTTCCTCTCTCAACCATCAGAGTCCAATGCCTCCTGGAGGAACATGGTCTCTTCCTCCTTTACCTGTACTCTTCCCCTTCCTCCAGTGCTATACATATAGTTAGTTCTCTTCAATTGACAGCCTATGACAGTGCCTTACCCAGTTATTCTTACTGTCTTTGAAAGCCTGTCTCTGTGTGCTACTGTCCACCATTTCTTTTTTTTTTAAATAAAATTTTATTGTGAAAATACTGTACAGAATGGTTACAATTATATCTGTCCATTTCTTACCTTCCTTCCCTTGATTGTATTCATTATGAGAGTAGGCATATTTTTAGAATATTTATACCAGCCACTGGTGGTTTTAATTCTAACTATTCAGGATGTTGAAATCTGAGGATCAAGGTTTAAAGCCAGCCCAGGCAGACAAATCCAAGAGACTCTTATCTCCAATTAACCAAAATGTGGATGTGGCTCAGATGGTAGAGTTGCCAGCCATGAGTGGAAAACCTAAGTAAGAGCAAGAGACCCTGGGTTCAAGGCCCACTATGGCACCAAAAAAAAGGAACATATTTATAAAATACAGGTTTATTTGATGTATTTTTAATTTAAAAATAATAGTTCTTGAACAAAGTATAGTTCTCTTTAAAAAGCAGTCATGAGTTTAATTGTTTTATGGCTATATAATGTTTGATTTTTTCCCCCCCTTTTAAGGTATCTTTTCCGTTTTCCTATTTTAAACCCAGAGAAGGAGAAATTTCCAAGGTTATTAGTTCATTAGTTGTTAGAAGGAATAATTGATCTGTCAACTCAAAGGATTTATATGGATTTTGCTCATTGAATTCATGAAGCAGTAGCATATGGTTAAGTTCTGCCTCAAAAGAAAATATTTCAGATGGAGCTTCATAAAAATTAGCAACTCTTTAGTTATAAAAGGTCTATCTAATTTTAAATTATTTCTAATCTTAATGCAGTATTTTGTACCCGCACCTGTAATCAGCTATGAATTTCTACCTCCAAGAAAATGAATAAAAAATATTATTATGAAGTTTTCAGTTTTCTCAGTTGGTTTTTTGTTTTCTTCATCTTCTTTTTCTCCTGAAAGGAACAGAACACAACTAACATTTCTTCATTCTTCAATCTCCCAAATGAGGTTTATTGCTTTTTTTTTTTTTTTTTTAAGCAAATGCACCCAAATTGGGTTTGGTTCACAAAGGAAAGACTGACTGCAGAGCTAACAGACCCATCATTAGCCATCCCTGCCCTCTCAAATGGCCTGTCCATTGCTTTGCTCACAATATAGGACTAAGGCCGTAAACAAGGGATCCAAGAGAACTCTGGACAAGAAGCATACAATGGAGTGGGATAAATTTCTTTAGCATAAATAGCAGTCTCCAAGGGTGACTGGTATGAATGGATCCCTGCTGTGAGGGTCTCTGTGCCCACAGAGGATATGTGTGGCTTTAAGAGCTCTGGTCCCACCCCCTGGGCTGTGGAAGTGCTCAGTCTCCCCTGCTGGGCTTGGTCCTCAGGCCCCCTGTGGGCCTCCTCTTTCCTTTCAAGCTGTGAGTCCTAAGGAACTCGGTGACAGCTCCTCTTTCATTCTGCTGTGCAAATCCTTGAGCTGTTCCTAGTCTTTTCAAAAGGAAAATATAAGACATTTTACTTATTCTGTCCTGTGGGGACCATGGCAGTCTGGTTAAGACCCACGGTTATTCCAACAGTAAGCCTGAAGGAGATCTTCCTCTTTGTAATGACTCAGTGTAGATGGTATTGGAGATGACCATAACAGACAGTTTAAACTTCACATATCCTTTCCATCATCTATTCCCAGGCATCAAGTAAGTACCCTGTGGGATGTATTAGGATACTCTTCCACTTAGGACCTGTTTACTGCTGGCCTGGATAACCTAAGGACAGAAATCATACTGGCATTGGAAAGAATATGTCAAAAGTAATGTCAAAGGTTAATCTGTTCAGTCATGAGTCAAAAAGTTAGGCTCTAAGATAAAAATGTACTTTCTAAGGCTTCTTTTACAAGAATTAAACAG